>NC_092671.1:33836886-35106469 GCF_964355755.1 Antedon mediterranea | reverse complement strand
GTCAACTCTTTTACTACTGGATACACCCTAAGTCTGGCCTAATTCATAAAGGCTCCATTTATATCGGCTTGGGTTGGAGGCCGAATGGCTCCTGGTTCCGGTGGTTAAACAAGTCTTTTCGGATAGCGACTATATAAACCCTAGGTCCAGTGTACACAGTTTGTACGTGTGCACTTTACAGAACCCAGTTCATTCGTGAGACGAGGAGGGGTTACCCCGGTGAAATGGCTCACAAAATAGCCTATTTTCAGGGGGATTACCAATTGCCTATTTAATAGGACAGTGATTAATTGACTATTGGTAATCCATGTGCCTAAATACATAAAATAAGAAAATACAAATTTTCTGTCCAGCTCACTGTCCAGCACAATGTCCAATGAGAAATGCTAAATATTGAAAACAATGGATTGTGTTGTTCCATCTAGACTACCCTGGATATTATTATTATTGTTAGTCATTAGTATTTTTGTAAACAATCACTTTAAACTGTTGATATTGTGAGCATGACACTGACGTTTTAATGACATTCATTTTGACCTCGTTCGGTTTGTCATGCACACCGTACCAGCATAATTATGACTTAGCGTTTTGTAATCATCGTTCATAGTTACTGCAGATCCAGGGATGATGCAAGACGATAATTGAGCAAAGTTTTTAAGAAAAAATAGCAAAGCAGTTCAAGATTAATAAATGCTGAGACGATGCAGTTGTATAGATGCGGTACTACTGTACCACTGTGGAACAGTAGTAGTATCTTGTCTACTGTACACTTAGCGGTTATAATTATGTATTTCTAGGCCTGCAATGCAGAGGTCCCAAGTTCCCCAAAATATGTGGGTTTTTCTGATTTTCCATGATTTTTCATGCAGATCCCCGCCTACCCGAAAATTGGATATTTCCCACCGAAAATCTGGACGATTTAGGCGTAGCTAGGCCTAGTCTAGAGAATTTTAATCTAAAATAACTGAAATTAGACAATATTTTCACAAACACAAACATGTTATTTCACAATTAAACACTGCTGGCACTGTTTATAATGACGCCCAGTTAAAACAAAGGCATTATTAGGGCTTTGTTTCACGAATTAACAGCCATCCAGGCCTAGTAAATCTAGGCCTAGTAAATTTGGTATTGGATATCCCAGATGATGATTTGTTGTATAACTTAATATTAGCTTATATAGCACCCTCTATATAATTTTTAATTATTATATAGTACGCACTCTATTGTTTACCCAAAATTTCGTTTTTTCAACTTGGGACCTCTGGCAATGTTCCTCATCATAACGCACCATTTAACTACTCAGCTCTCAACTAAATATTCATAATGCATATACTGTAGAAACACTAGAGTATGCGCAGAATGACTTTTGCACTCAAAAGGTGCATAGTCAAGTGGTATGTCATGGAAATTAAGGGTTACTACAGTGCTTTACTAATATAGAAATCAAGAACGGAAAATTTTCCATCAAATTTACAAAATACTGTATAGCCTTCGATTGCTGTTGGTCTATGTTTTTAATGGAGTAAGGTCTAGCCAGAGAGTTGTAAAATAAATAATATATTTTACAACTCCCTGGGCCTAACCTACCACTCACTACTACGTCTGTACAGTAGATATTAAAGTGTTTTTTTTATTTTTCTTTCATTTCTAATCCGGTTTAAGCCGATTTAGTCTAGAAAATCTTTGCTGGCAAAACCTGCTTCAGAAGAAAACTGCACTATACACAAAACAGTGGTGTTGATTATAGCCTAAGAAATATTAAACCGAAAAGTTCCTAAGCCTACGTGCCGCATGCTTAATTTCCTTTGCTTGCTTTGGAGTTTCCCAAAATTTTATAAACTCTTCTTCAGAATTGCCTATTTTTTACAAATGGTAGTCACCTGAAAATTTACCCTAAGTAAGATAAAACAACAGATCTACACCTTTGAAATACTGTTTGTCCAAAAAATCTTTCCTAAGAACGGGTAATTAAGCTCATACAGCAATTATATAGGCCTACTAATTTGTTTAAAAAGCATACCTTTCGTTATTGTAGTTGGTTTTTTTTTTATTATCTCCAGTAAAACAAATGTATTCGTCAAATGCTTTAGTTACAACTAAATTCATTTAACAATTATTTTAAGTTTTATAATTTATGTTATTGGGGAAAACTGTTAACTTGCACCTTCATTTTTAAAAATAATCATTTTTAGAAATCACAACCTCGAGAAAAAATAAATTTCACTAACACTGACTGGGGAATTCCCCTATTATTACACTTTGAGTAATAAAATCAACATCGTTAATGTAATAAGCTCATTCGTTATCTGTTTATGTCACAAAAACAAACCTACTTCATGTTTCATATCCCGTTCATGTGACTTTAATTTAGTAATGGACCTATTTTTAAGAATAACATTTTTAGGAAACCATTATAAAATTCTAATAATAATACACTGAAGTATCAATCCAACACTTTTATACTATCCAGTAGAACGGGTTTGGACTGTACCATTTATAAATAGGGTGTACTGTATAGGATATTGTCTGTTTACACAGTAATAACACCACAGGGATGTGGAATAGGTACAGGTGCAAACAAAATAGAACTCCTTTTTTGGGACAACCTATCCAGGGGACACCCCTATTAATGGGAAACCTTCCTGTGAAATGAACAAAGAGAAATATGCAATCGTTAACACTAAATGCTTTAGGGGGCATCAGCTATTGAGGGGACACTTTTTCGTCCCAAAGATACAGAATACAAAAAGGAAATTCGTTTCGTTAACAAGCTCTCAAACAATTAATTAAAAATATATAAAAAGTCAAGAATACAAAAATACAAGACCTTATAAAAATACGAATAAACATCAAAAAGACAAGAATATAAAAAATATATATCGTAACATTATAAGATATATAAAAAAAATATATATATATATATTACCAGTATTTTATATACAGATTACATACAAATTACATATTCAATCTATCTTTTAATAGTTGCGTTATATAAATGGCAAGAATTTGGAACAAATGACTTTCGAAGACGATCATGATCTCCTCTTAGTGGACGTAGCCTTAATTAAGATGACGCTCTTAATTAGGATTCTAGTGTATTTAATAGTTAGTTATTTTTCAAACACGTGTTTGATATGAAGTGTGTTTTCCAAGGACAGTCAGCAGTAATTCATCTTATGGAATGAATGTTATCAAATTGATATTAATCTGTTAAACTAAACAATTTGAAATAGGAAGTGTTCAATGATGATATGAGAAAAGCAATTAAAGATTGATCGTGACCTTACTACAACACAAGGATATCTATAATTATAATGTGGGAAATGGGAAGATCAAAGGTCAACTCCGAATAAGATGCTTGGCACCATTCAGATATGTATCCATCCCAGAGTGAGCCTAATTCTGTGTTCTGAGTATTTACACTTATCGATTGCCTCGGTAATCATGTGTAAATGTTTTTGTTTTTATATATTTAGGCAAATTGCCAAGGATAACCAAGTGAATTGATTGATTGATTGATTGATTGAAATATATATTTATACTGGGTAACCTCTTCAGTCAAAGACTGGTCTCCCAGAGGGCCCAGTTGGTGATCAGTGGCTGTGATGTACTAATACACCGGGGTAACCCCCTACTCGTCTTGAAAGATGTACTAGGTTCTTTAAAGTGCACACGAGCAAGTTGTGTACACTGGACCTACGGTTTATAGTCCTTATCCGAGAAGACTCGTTCTACCACCAGAACCATGGAATGAGTGAGCCTCGAACCTCTGCCGATGTTATGGCTACGTGATTACGGTTCCACTGTCTTAACCGCTCGGCCACTCACCCACATTCATTCACTATCCTTCTTAAAAGGTGGCAATGCTGTTCACAAGACAAACATACAACAAGATGCTTTACATAAAGAAAGTCTTAATACAATTCTTTGGGAGTGGAGTTGTAAATTGTTATTAGAAAAAATCCTGACATATTATAGGACTTGAACCCAGGAATCTTTGAATGGTAGCCAAGCATCATGTAACCACCCATCCACAACTCCTGCCACATAAATGGGGTCTACAGTAAAGAATACAAACAACTAAATCTTAGCTAGTAAAGATTAAAGAAAATTATTGGCTATAAGGACATTCAAGATTTATGCTAAAGTTGTTTTAGTTTGGAGGGAAATGGGCTGGTATTTTGTTTGTACATTTTATATTTTATTGTGAATTGTGTACTGAGCCACGTGGCAGGGAGAATTTTTTTTTTATGTATTGAAGAGGTTACCCATTATAAAAATACAAATAAACTGGATCTCATTGTGTAGGTCAGGTTGTAATCGTCGTGAGGTGGTTTCCCGAATGATCGTAAAATAAAAAACGGTACTGTGTATGACCAACTAGCGTTATTGTCACCGGCTAGTCATCCATTCATAGAAGTACTGATGTAGTAGCCTACCTGTACGGAGACCATAGAATGTGACCCGAGGCATGACTAACTACGACTTTAGATGATAGAAAGTTGAGAAAAAATGTTACGAGTAGTTGTACGACATGAAGATGTTTATGAAATTATGTCAATAATGTTTACACACTAGGCATACAAATAGTAATGTTTGTTAGTAAAAATAATTTTGAGTTAATCAGAATAAGATATAAGGAAGAAAAGCAAAGAGACTATGGAGCGGCTATTCCTGAATATACAATACTAAGTATCGTAGATTTAAATTATAAATTTTAGGCGATCTTGTCAAAGGTCAAGCGCCTATAGCCTGCCACGTTTCGATATTCAATATTGAACTTGACCTAGGCCAGGTTGTAATTCCGCACCATATAATGTGTAGCAAGGTCTCATCCAAAATAAATCCATGATATTATACTTGTGTAAAGTAGCCTCTTGGTGTGGGAGCTACAGTAGTACTGTAGTTGAGATTTGGAATAAAATAAAGTTTAGACTTGTGCTACTAGAACACACTTTTTTACTTATTAAATTCCTATCAATTTATTATAATGAGAAGTTTTTCTTCTCTCAACTAATTGAAGGCTTAAACCAATTATAAGAAAATCAATAAATGTTCACATAATATTCACAAACAAATGAAATGACAGCCATCAAAACAATCAAAGATTTATAAACGACAATAAAGTCATCGTAAATGGAATAGAAACAAACAATACGATATTCTTTGATTTATGCGAAATGCAATTCCATTCTTTGAGAATTTCTAATGCGTTCCCCAAAGCATGTTATCTTCGAGCGAACGAGGGCGCAGATAAAGCAGACAGGTCAAGCGCATCAACGTTCCGTCAAAGCAAGTCTAAGTGTGCAGAATGCTGTTAGAATTAATCCACTTTCATTATGCATGCTTTAAAAAAAATACCATCATGTCTTTTTGGATCTCTCTAATGACATTCATATGTGCTTTAATATTTTAATGCTTTTCTTGCTGTTGGAATGTAGTGTTAAAAATGAAAGTGAACTGAAATTTTCAAGATATTCACAATTTTAATTCGTTAATTTAAATGTTTTTGCAATATTTTGTACGTATTTTAAATGTATTTTAAATTTAATTTAAAGGAAAACAATTTTCGAAAATGTATATTACATTTTTGACAAATAAAGTATATTTACAGTACAGTAGGTGTATGTTATACATTACAGTATAAATTTTTAATACCATATTTTATCCACAAATTTGGTGGGGCAAAATATCCCAGTATATGTTCTACAGTGTATTGTCTACAGTATATTTTTATGAGCACCATTTCTTCTGCCAAAAATATACCATATATTAAATATACGGTATTTAAAAAATACCATATTATGATATTTATGTGGCAGCAGATACAACCCCTAAGACGAAAGATTGAAAGGTTGGAATTCAAAATGTGAAAAATTGGAATTACCATAGAATAATGGCCATCACTCTGATTTAAAGCTATTTGAGTATTAAACCCACCCCCCTAATTTTCACTAAATGTTGTGCCCACATCCCTGGTAAAATAAAAATAAAAATACAACATAGATCTCATAATCTTCAACGGCTACCACTAAACGTGTTTAACAAGAGCTTAAAAGGGTGTTGTGATTTTTCTTTTAAGATCTCTTAATTAAAAATGTTTAAATTTGATAAAATGCAAATTGCAACCGACCTTTAACCCGGACTACTTACTCGTGTCAACAAAGGCAGTATGAAACAAATATTTTTTATGGAACTTCAATTCATTAATTTTAAACAATACATCCTACGCAAAAAATGAAACAATTGATGTATAAAACCGCATGTTCCGTCGCATGTACTCAAATTTATTAAAAAAATAATGCCTCTGTTTAAACATCCCACGCCATGGAAAGAATAACTAATTTATTATATTGATTCAGATTGCAAAATTTCATTTACCGGTGTTCATATTTTGTTTACAAATTTATTCTGATGTGTCGTTCTTTTAAAGCAATCATCCTGCCGTAGAGGATCATAAAGTTGAATAATGTAAATTGTCAATTTATTTAAAGACTCATAGCACATACCCACATTTCTACTACCGTACTGACGTGGGTATAAGCCCATACTCGGGTATAAGCCCACCCCCGACTTTTGACTAATTTTCCTGAAAAATGAGGCACTCGGGTATAAGCCCACCCATTAATTCGAAGATCTACAGTGTGTGTCGTAATACATTATTTTGTATTTGGCGATGTCCATACACCGAATACACTTACCTTTGATCATAACCAAGCTAGGCTAATATACGCTAGGCCATATGAGGCCTAGCGGTCCTGTTTTGTTTACACTACATCGCGGTCGAAGATCGCTTCACACACGACGCTACAAGTTGCCAAAACTAAAAACCACTATTTGGTATCGGCCGCCATAAACAAACTTATTAAATTTCTTTGGTACATTTCTATTTAACGAACATTGTATACTTGCTTTTCTGCTTGATAAATTCTTGTTCAATTGATGTTTAAAATAAGATATTCTACGATAAATTACACAAACTATAAGCTTAATTTTCCGACACTCTACACCTCGTGTATTTAGAGGCAACGTCGTACACGTGAGGGCGCTCGCTCGCATGGTGGAATACACAGTGTACATGTGCTGTTTTTGACGATCTGCATTTTTTAATTCTCGGGTAGAAGCCCACCCCCCAAACTTGACGTGATTTCATGTTTGAGGGGGGTGGGCTTATACCCGCGTCAGTACGGTAATTATAGAGGGCTCTATATTATTCATTAGTTTTACATACATACTTACATACGAATAATTCATACTAAATTAATAATTATTTCATAAACAAAAATCACAAGAAACAAAAACTTTTAGAAAACGTTTAGAATTAGTTGTTGTTGCTCAAACACAGAATCACTTGAATAATTTGGTCTGGGGTCATTCCATCTCAGTTCACCCAAAAAAAATGGAATTTTAAACCCTACCTCTTCCAATTTTGATGAAATTTGGTATATGGGTGATTCATAGCAATTAAAGCCAAAATTTCAAATTTTAACTTTATCGGACCAACGGTTTTCGAGATATCGCAATTTCAATTTTCGGTTTTTACGCAAAAAAGGGAGCGGCCGCCACGTTTCAAAGAGCTGTATCTCGGGAACTATAGGTTCGATTTTAAAAACAAAGGTATTTTTGTAAAGGGGAGACCATAAGGAACCTAAATATACTAATTGTGTGTGTTTTATGTTAATTTTAAGTTTAATAAAACTTTGACATATATTTTGACCTTGAAATTGACCCCGTGGAACACGCCCGATTTGTTGGTGACTATCACGAAAAATGTAGCCCTACTTGTCAACTACAACATATAAAAAAATTGGAGGGGTTTTTTTGTTTGTTTCCATGAAATTACAATTTGAAGTTGACATACCTCTTCCTTTTAGTGTATTTTTGGTGTTGTTATATACTTATACACAGTGTGAACACTAACTGTTAAGGTGTCTTATTGTTACGCTTTCTCATCAGGCCCACTTAAACAGTAGATATACTTTGATATGAGAAATACTGGGTAACTCACATACTTTTCAAATCAATTTTGACACATAGTTTAGTGTCCTTACTATGTTATTATGCATATTAATGCATAATAAGTGATTGCAGAGAACATACATCAGTTACTGATGCCTTTTTAAAGGTTGTCATCCCCTATTTAAAATCAAAACTACCAACCATGAAAAAAGTTCATTATTTCACAGATGGATGTGGCGGCCAATACAAAAACAATATAACTTTATTAACCTTTGCCACCACCAGGAAGATTTTGGTTTAGACGCCGAGGGGAATTTTTTCGCTACATCACATGGCAAGAGTGCATGTGATGGCATAGGTGGAACAGTTAAGAGGCTTGTCACTAAGAGAAGCTTACAGCGTTTGACTGAATGTCATATTCTCACATCTCTCAGTATGTTCGACTACTGTGTAATTTTTTATTTTTATTTATGTCTTTAGGCAATGTGGCCAAGGATTACCAATAGTGAATTAATCACTGTCCTATCAGATAGGTGGTAATCCCCCTGATACAGGGGCTATTGTGTGAACCAGTTCACCGGGATAACCCCCTACTCTTTTTCGAATAATGAACTGGGTTCTTTAAAGTACACACAGGTTATAACTGTGTACACTGGACCTACGGTTTATAGTCCTTATCTGAGAAGACTTGTTCCACCACCAGAACTAGGAGCGAGTCGGCCTCGAACCCTTGCCGATGTTGTTGTTGGCTCTTTAGGTACGGTAAACGACGCCCCTGCCTTAACCGCTCGGCCATATGACTCGCTCATATGGACATTCCAGGCATCAACTTTTTTCATGTGGGAATAGATGAGGTATCTACTGTGGAAAAAGAAATAAAGCCGAGATTCAACCTCGCCCAGACCATCAAGGGTACATTACAATATCATCGCTTTGTTCACGTTTATCTGGCACAGATGCAGGTCTACAAACTTAGTACCCAGATAAACCCTCCGGATGTGGTAGTGATTCAAGAATCTTTCAGTGATGAAAATGAAATTGTTGCTGATACACAACCCACCATTATTAGACTTCAGAATTTGTGTGCTGTAGTTATGATGGTGTCCCATTTGGTTGTGGATGTCTCAGAAGAGTTTGGGGATTATCAAATTAAATTTATGCATCCTCATGGGCCAGCGAAAATCTTTTATTGGCCGTCCAAAGAAGACTGTTGTTGGATTCCTGAATCAAATGTACATTGTATTATAGCCTCTCCGTTTATAAAATCCTCTTCGACTAGGAATTACAGTAATTTCCCAAAATGAACGCCACAACATTTCTAAATACTGTTTGAATTGGCCAGATGACAAGGAGTAAAGGCCAGACATAGACAATTGTAACATTATAATAATATTTAGTTTGTAAATAAAATTATTTTTGGAATACATCAAATTGACATTGAAGTAATGCATGGACAGACACCAAAATACACTAAAATAACATAGTAAGGACACTAAACTATGTGTCAAAATTGATTTGAAAAGTATGTGAGTTACCCAGTATTTCTCATATCAAAATATATCTACTGTAGTGTTTAAGTGGGCCTGATGAGAAAGCGTAACAATAAGACACCTTAACAGTTAGTGTTCACACTGTGTATAAGTATATAACAACACCAAAAAATACACTAAAAGGAAGAGGTATGTCAACTTCAAATTGTAATTTCATGGAAACAAAGAAAAAAACCCCTCCAATTTTTTTATATGTTGTAGTTGACACGTAGGGCTACATTTTTCGTGATAGTCACCAACAAATCGGGCGTGTTCCACGGTGTCAATTTCAAGGTCAAAATATATTTCAAAGTTTTATTAAACTTAAAATTAACATAAAACACACACAATTAGTATATTTAGATTCCTTATGGTCTCCCCTTTACAAAAATACCTTTGCTTTTAAAATTGAACCTATAGTTCCCGAGATACAGCTCTTTGAAACGTGGCGGACGCGCCCTTTTTTGCGTAAAAACCGAAAATTGAAATTGCGATATCTCGAAAACCGTTGGTCCGATAAAGTTAAAATTTGAAATTTTGACTTTAATTGCTATGAATCACCCATATACCAAATTTCATCAAAATTGGAAGAGGTAGGGTTTAACTCATTGGGTGATCTGAGATGGAATGACCCTCTGTACAACGGGAAAAAAATCTAAAACAAAAAATAGAGAGTGCTATAGAAATCCACTCATGCATACAATTTCAACAACAAATTTAATTTTCAATTAAATTGTATTCAAACATTTTTTTTTCAAGTACATTAAGATACATAAAGTTAGATAATGAGAATAACATTTGAAAATATAACATCAAAACACAATTTATTGTCATTTAATGTTATTTTATTTACGGTATGTTTATGTTATTATTATGGTTACATACGGTATTGACGAATCTATTGATTGCAAAGGTTAGGATGTACAGTAAGAATACCAATCCCTAGTGTTTTGAATCGGAAGTGTACACTCAAGCTAAATTGGATTTTCCAATGATGGTGTTGCTCGCTGAAGCATAGCATTGAACGCAAACACAAACACATCAATAATATAACAAGCCGAGGACGAGGTTATAGCATAAAGCAAAATTAATGGTAAAATAGTACAGTAATAAGTAATAATATTATTTTGTGATATTTATATTATTATTGCAGTGTTTATTCGATATGCTTATGTTATTCATAATTTTTAATAAATATGAACATCTTTTTTTAGCCACAAGGACAAATAGGTTTTCCTAAACTTTAAGTCATAATTTTAAATAAATATAAACATCTTTTTTTAGCCACAAGAACAAATAGGTTTTCATAAAATTTAAGCCATAATTTAAGAAATATTAAACATCTTTTTTAGCCACAGGAAGAAATAGGTTTTCATAAAATTTAAGTCATAATTTAATAAATATACTGTAAACATCTTTTTTTAGCAACAAGAACAAATAGGTTTTCAGAAAATTTAAGTCATAATTTAAAAAATATAAACATCTTTTTTTTAGTCACAAGAACAAATTAGTTTTCATAAAATTCAAGGCATAAATCAACAATCTACGTAAAAAAAATTCATAATAACAATTAGCGCCTGATGATAATAATCTTTCGGAACAAGTGTTGAGTTATTAATTGCACAATGTCCATCTTTTAGTGGACCAGAAAGTGATCTCCTGTTGGAAACCGTAATCCTTTACTTCCTTCGACGTGGTTGACCACAGCTCGTTAACGAGAGAAGAACGCATAAATCCCATCGCCTACAAGATGATAAATGGCCCATAAATATAAGAATTGTCTTGCCTGCAAACCTAACAAACACACCTTTGATATTTAAGGATTGTACAACAAGGAGAAATCTCTGTAAATTTCATGTTGAAAGCATCTACTGTGAGCGACATAAATTATAATATATTGTATACAGAAACATACAATTGAAATAATAATAATTATTTTAATATTATGTTTAGTTTACAATTGTACCCAGGAACAGAAAATGTGCATTTAAATTCTCAATTTAATTAAAAACTGGTATTTGGTACTGTAAGCATTATTTTCCATGGTCATTTTGTCCAAATTTCAAGGCAAACAACCTACATCTGGGCTTGTATTGTAGGAAGTTAGGGTGACTACCTGGACCAATTAATACTAAACGTATTATGTTGGGTTGTTGGGCTATTTTTGGAGCAGTTTATGTTTGTTAATTAAAAATGCTGAATGGGCAAACCTAAGGTTATGTTGTGTTTGGAAAACTCCCTTTAAATGACAAAGCAAAAAAAAGCTTAATTAATGTAAAATAGCGCCCTCTCAATTAATATGTAAAGTTCACCGGAGAAAAAAAAAATTTAATGTTTAAATGTTGTGTTTGGAAAACTCTCTTTAAAAATGACAAAGCAAAAAAACTTAAGTGCCAATTGAAGATTTGAACTTGAATATTATTGGGATTGCTCTAAAAACATGCCAGCTGATAGAGCTGAATCTGATGTCATAATACCAACAATGGAAATTAAATGAATCGTCATGAATCAAAATTTTGACAGATGAAAAAAAAATCAATGGAGTGCATATTATTATAATAAAAAGTGTTAACAATAGGTGATGTCCTTCAAATGCTAGGGCATTCACCCGATGAATTGTAATACACTATAATTTGCACGTAGTAATTTTTATCATGAATTAACAAATGTTTTTGTGTTACCACTAAGAAAAACCACTTTGTGTGTACAACTTTATGTAATTTCATGTTAAAGCGAGTCGATGGCCGAACGCTAAGGCACGGATGCCATACGTAATCCACCTGTACATTCACAACTTCCAATTCAGGGTTCAATCCTGACTTAAGGTAGTGCCAGGGTAACTCGCAAATGTTTTTCTCTCACTCCCTAAGCCACTCATTTATGCATCAGAAATTATATTTATTCATCCCGTACTTGTTAAAGTTTCTTGTTAAGGATTATTTCAATAAAAAAAGACAATCCACCTCATAATTTTAAAACCTCATTAATTAAAACTTTTGATCTTTGTATTGTAGATAAATAAAACAAACCCAATCATTCATCCATTTTCTGTAGATTTAACATTAATTGTGAACAAAATCCTAGAAGAAAAAAAAGTATCCTTACCATAGTATCCTTACCAAAGCACTTATTATAGTTTAAATTTCAATGAACTGGCCATCAAACCTATACAGTAATGTATTTAAAAGGTACAGTATACAGTATAAAATATAAAAACTGGTATTTTTGAATAATTTCTAAAAATATACTGTAACATATTTTTAAGGACAGTTCACCAAAAGAATGCTAACATCCACATTTTTTAAATACTCAAAATATTAAACTATTTTGAAAACAAAGACAATTTTATTTCAAAATTCACATTTGTTTTATATGGATGGAGTCCAAGGCCAATGAAGAAAATTCCAAAAGAAAGTATCTCTTTTATTCATGATGTAATCTTATGAATATTCAGAACCAAAAAGCAATCATAATTTCTAAATTGATATAGTTATATACTGTCTTAGACCGTCATCATCCATTTTAACCAATTTTAAAAGGTTATTGTAATAGGCAATGTCACACCAAAATACAACACATCTTCTAATTGTAATATAAAAAGTCTAAAGACCTATTTCAATTGGAATGTGGTTTACAAATTATTCTCATTTCATTTTTTTTTTAAATAAATAGTACTTACTAATAATAATTGATTCAAGCATCTTAAACCGTTATTAAAGTTAATAATTTAATAATAATATCCTACGACACAAGTTTTCTTTAATGTTTCCACCAAAAACTTTAAAAAAAATGTTTTGTCAGTGTAAAAGTGGCTTAGTATTGATTTTAAAGTTCAAGTTCAGCAAGTTTGACTACAGTACCAAATGATTGTACATTAACAAAATAAACTCATTTGAAATAGTTAAGAGCTTGTTAATGTAAAATAGCGCCCTCAATTAATTTGCACTATTTTTAATGTCAAATACCGAGCAATTTGTTACTAAGGTAGTATAAACATTAGTGTAGGTTATATAAAGTTCACCAGAAACATTTAAGATTATTGATGAAAGAAAATACTGTATACAGTAGCATTTAACATTTTTCACAAAAACCAACAAATCACTGTCATTATCATGTAATGTTTGTAATAATACTAATGAGTTAACAAAATAAAGTTATAATAAAGATGTTGTGTTGTACTGTACTGTAATGTTTGTTTTCTCATTTTTTTTAAATGTTAAACATTTTGCCGAACCAACTGACATAGTCGCAAGTCTATCTTTAGATTTTTTTAACCAATTAAATAAGGATGATAAAATCAGGTAGGCCACCTAGCCCTACTGATAATACTAATTAGTGAAGGGTGGATATAAGTTCGGCACAAAATACACAACATCTATACCATAGTGTGGGCTAATATACTGTACACCCACGTTAGATAAAATTGTCAATCAAATCTTTCTGAAAATAAGCAATCAATGATAATATTAAGTTAATATAATTAACCAGCACCAATAAAAAAGGTCTACTAACTATATAAAGAATATAGTATATTTGTATCTTACCCAATTCCAAAACTTAATCGCAGTCATTACGTAATGTAGAATCCAAGTCAGACCCAATATATTAGTTTGAATAATTCCATGTTTATAATACACTTCACTACCTAGCTACAGTTCACAGCTGACTAAACTCGCCTTTAGCAAAAATGTACATTTTACTGTATGATGACACACCTCCTTTGTGAAGGCCAATTGCATTGACCTTTGTGGTTTTGAAAGAATTTCAGGAAGCTCCATTTGTATCATGCAAAATCCAAGAACAAATATTCAGGTGATAGAGTCTGGACAAGAAAAACTTTCACACTCATGTGACTGTGTTAAGTCAAATTCTCCTTGGATAGAGATTTTTAGGCTATGAACATACGTATTTCAATAATATTACTAACCCAAAATATGTTACTTTATGATCTCCTCCAGGGAAAAATTTTATTTGAAAATTTTGTTTAGCAAACTGATTTTTTAGTCAAGAAACATAGTTTTGTATTGTAGTTTTTGCTACACAATTGTAGAAATGTGTAGAAAAAAGGTTGTTTTGTATAGCTTTTTGCTATGCTACACTGGCGAAATTATTCCCTGTCCTCCTCCTAAACCGTTATAAGACCAACATTTGCATCGTTTAATAGAAGGCACCTGTGAACAGGAAATTCTTTGTGAGTGACCACGAAACTGGGAAATCCATGATTTAAAAAAAAATGAATTACAGTAAGTTGCAACGTGATCTTTGTTTACCAACAAACCACTAAAACAGGCTTTTGAGGAAAACTGTTCTTCTGAGGTTTTTGCAAAACATGCCTTTCAAAAGAATAGTTATTGGGAAGTTATAGAGCTTTGCACAAAATAGACTACATTATTAATAAATGATTACAATTCCATGAAAAAAAAAGATGGATTTTGGTCTCAACAAAAAAATGCCACAAAACACTTGAAATAAGAAAATTCCAAAATTAAGCTCTGAACAAAAGAAACATATTTTAAAGTAATTTTAAAGGCATTTGTCTGACGAATAAAAATATTTTTAGATCACTCGTCAATTGAACAAAAACTTTAAGTACTGCAGCAGAAAACCAAACAAGTTTTAATAATAGATAAATGACAAATGTCTTCTTCTAGTATGTGTCCTCTCTTTGGAGAGAGAGAGAGAGAGAGAGAGAGAGAGAGGGCTAATGTCAGTTTATGCTATAGAATTAACCAACTAATTGGTTGTACAAATTAGCACCAAAGAAATAACCTTTTTAGATCTAATTTTGCTTTATAAACCTTAAAAACTGTTGGCCTAGAAATATACACAGTTCAGACAATCTTAGCTTTGTCCGTCATTAAAAGTCGTCTAGTGGGTATAACCTTTTGAAGGTTTGGAAATTACAGCACTCTAGAAAATACTGAATTTAGCTTTCAAAAATGGCAGATTTGGCAACAGTTTTTGACAGATAATAAATCTGTGACAAAACGGAACTAGTAGCGCCTATATTTCGCAAGAAAAAAAAAGAGATTGAGTTACTAAAATTAAATCTTACAGATAGTTGAGAATATCAGACAATCTTGCACCTGATGAAGACTGTCACTGGATGATGGAAAAGTACATCACATGACCAGATAACATGTTTAATGTATACTATTTATACTTACAATAAAAACCTTAAGAAATATAAATCATGAACAATTATGTGGATGTCAGATAGGACATACACATTATTTATAACCAACTAAAAGAAAAAGCTTTGGATAATCCGCCCAGATTTTTTTTTGGGCAAAATACACAAACCAGTTTAACAGCAGTAAGCAATTTCTGTGATGCTTTTAACAGTAGGTTATATGCTTGCTATTGTATCATCAACTATTGTTTTTCTTAAAATTTATCTTGTCTATTAAGTTGACACAAGTACAGTATACTGTAGTTCATATTAAGAGTCAACTTCTAATCAATAGAGTATAAAAACCTTCCTAATTTTGGATTCATGCAAGTTTAAATGATCTGAATGAACACCAATCTATGAAATTGATCCAAATGGTGGGTGTACAGTATACACACAGTATGAAATGCAGTTTAACCACATCTAAGGAAAACTAATCAAGCATAAACACATTCGTTAACCATAATTAATAAGCAAGAATACTGCACGATACTATCCACAATCAAGTTGTCATTGTAAAGTAGCAATCAATATTACCGTTAATTGAAAACATCCTCCTACTGTGAATGGGTCTAATTGCCTTGAGCTACGCAAGCAGTCTTCGTTCCTACGCAAATTCTGCAGGCTTTACTTCATGAATGCCAGATTTTGCCAATTAGTTTTCAGCTTGTGTCCACCAGAAAACAAACATTATAAATATAACTTCAATCAATGATGTAATCAAAACACTTCAATCTAGAAACACATAATAATTTCTTGATATTTTATAAACATATCAATCTTATATTTTAGTTAATAAATGTTTGTTTTCCCTAGCATTAGTAAAAAAATTAAAAAAACACCCAAAGAATGTGCATTGAAATTTCACTTTTGGAATATATTAGGTTTTTTAGGGGAGGGAGTTTCCAAAGTTTTAGGAACGTTTTCAATTTTGTGGATAATCCAGTTTGGGAGAGTGTCCCAGATCTCTGGGTATCCACATTGGGGAAAGTTTTCTGTTTTCTGGATTTGTTCAAAGTTTTACCAAGTTTCCAAAATGTCTGGGTGTATTGTTTGGGAGATTTCCCTGTTCACTGGATATTAACTTTTGGGAGAGTTTCCACTTCACTGGATATCAACTTTTGAAAAAGTTTCCAGTAGTTAAACTGGACATCAACTTTTGGAAGAGTTTCCAGTTAACTAGATACCAACTTTTGAGAGTTTTTGTTCTCTGGGTATCCACATCGGGTAGAGTTTTTAATTTTCTGGGTGTATTGTTTGGGAGATTTTCCAGTTCACTTGATATCAACTTTTGGGAAAGTTTCCAGTTAAACTGGACATCAACCTTTGGAAGAGTTTCCAGTTAAACTGGACATCAACCTTTGGAAGAGTTTCCAGTTACTGGGATATCAACTTTTGAGAGGTTCTAGTTAATTACTGGATATTAATCTTTGGGAGATTTTCAAGTTTTCTGGGTATCAAATTTGGAGAGATTCCAGTTAACTGGATATCAACCTTTGGGAAAGCTTCCAGTTTTCAGGGTATCAACTTTTAAAAATGTTTATTGAATTGGTTGAAGTTTATAAGAAGTTACAGTTATCTGGATTTGACCATTTTATGAAAGTTTCCAATTTTCTGGATTTTTACAAAATTGTATTAGAGTTAATTTTCTGATGTCCAGTTTGGGAGAGTTTCCAGTTATCTGGGTTTCCACTTTCATTAAGAGAGTTTCACTTGTCTGGCTCTCTGCTTTTAGGAGAGTTTCTAGTTATCTGGGTTTCCACTTTCATTAAGAGAGTTCCACTTGTCTGGCTCTCTGCTTTTAGGAGAGTTTCTAGTTATCTGGGTTTCCACTTTCATTAAGAGAGTTTCACTTGTCTGGCTGTCTGCTTTTAGGAGAGTTTCTAGTTATCTGGGTTTCCACTTTCATTAAGAGAGTTTCACTTGTCTGGCTCTCTGCTTTTAGGAGAGTTTCTAGTTATCTGGGTTTCCACTTTCATTAAGAGAGTTTCACTTGTCTGGCTCTCTGCTTTTAGGAGAGTTTCTAGTTATCTGGGTTTCCACTTTCATTAAGAGAGTTTCACTTGTCTGGCTGTCTGCTTTTAGGAGAGTTTCTAGTTATCTGGGTTTCCACTTTCATTAGGAGAGTTCCACTTGTCTGGCTGTCTGCTTTTAGGAGAGTTTCTAGTTATCTGGGTTTCCACTTTCACTAAAAAGAGAGTTCCACTTGTCTGGCTGTCTGCTTTTATGAGAGTTTACAGTTATATGGGTTTCCACTTCTCTGCTTTTAGGAGAGTTTCTAGTTATCTGGGTTTCCACTTTCACTAAGAGAGTTCCACTTGTCTGGCTGTCTGATTTTAGGAGAGTTTCCAGTTATCTGGGTTTCCACTTTCACTAAAGAGAGTTCCACTTGTCTGACTGTCTGCTTTTAGGAGAGTTTCTAGTTATCTGGGTTTCCACTTTCACTAAGAGAGTTCCACTTGTCTGGCTGTCTGATTTTAGGAGAGTTTCCAGTTATCTGGGTTTCCACATTCACAATTACATAGAGTTCCACTTGTCTGGCTGTCTGCTTTTATGAGAGTTTCCAGATCTGGGTTTCATATTTTGAGAGTTGAACTTTTTCCTTGTCAGTAATCATTAGTTTTATTTATGTTTGAATTGTAAGAGAGAAAAATCAAACTAAATTCATTTATTGTGATGTACAGTGAGTGCTGATTATTGGCTTTGCAATCAGGAAAATGCACCAAATTTATCTGAAACAATCAAGAACACATTTGTTTTATATAACATTTACTATAAATGTGAAGGCAACATACTCCATGTTGTTGTTTATCATCCAGTCTATATTAAAATTGATTTTCTTTACATTATTTGATAAATCCTCAACATTTTAAAGGTACACAAACAAACAGTGGTGTTGGTATTCTATTACTACCAGGATATACTGAAGATAGGAAGGATATTTTTTTTAATTTTTTTTTTTATTTCATTTCAACACATACACAATAGGAAGGATAGCCTTACTCTCCAGAGGTACAGCTACTAAATACACAAAGAACAAAGATTTATTTAAAGTTAATAAATATTGCCTTTGAAGCTTGTCTTCAAGTACAAACAGAAAAGAAGATGTAGTTGAACTCAGTTTCCAGAATAGGACAATGTTGGTCACATTATTGTAATGAGAAGAATTGACTGAGAATAAAGAAAAAAGTTGGAATGGAGAAGAAATAATAATACAAATTGAAGAATAATATGGATAAAAAGTGTAGAAGAAAGAAAAAAGTGGAATGAAAGTAAAACAATAGTTTCCGAAGAATATGAAAAGAACAATTAAACTCTTTACACAAACCAGACAATTCTGTCAAATTGACTTTCAACCTGAATGAAATCCTATCACATCAGGTTAATACTGAAACAAGCAAGGACAAGTTAACATACAAAAAGAGGCAGTTTAATCAGTTACGCCTGTCAATTTTCCACTATTTGAAGATATCAGTGACAAAAGTTCACAGACCTCTCTTGAACAAGACTTGACAAGACAATTGGGTATAAGATTAGTCATTACTTGTACAAATAAACTTTGTCAAAACAAATTTGTTTAAAAATGTAATGTGAATACACACCACTTTGTGAAAAAGTTGCAACATCATTGTATTTTATCATGAGAATTTAGAATTCTGCAATAAGTACTGTACTACTGTACCTGTAGTGCAAGTACTTGCTCACTGTCAAATTGTATTGAACTTTTAGCAAATTTCATAGAGATGAGCAAAAACTTGACCAATACAATTAGCATTATTAAAAGATTGTCTTATTGAATCCATTTACTAATAATAGACTTGAAGTTTTGGAAACATCCCCCCTATACAGTACAAATTTGATATTAATAATAGATAGATAACACTGTCACAAATCATTTTTTAAGATTTTAATGGGTCTATTTAATTTTAGCAGGCTTTGGAGACAGAAGTTTACTTAGCAAATTCGCATGGTAAACACACCAGTCTTTTTTTAACATTTCAGATAAATTCACGATTTTATGACAATTCTTAGTAAATCATTCAGCAATATTCCAGCAAAAATTGAACTGCATACTTAGAAGAAGTGTCAGATGTCAGCAGAATGTTACAGGTGCTTCAAGATTCAAGACATTTCATTGGTCCACTTGTAAATATAGTCAGTTGTATCAAACTGGAACAGGTATGTTTAATATAGGTCACATGCAATCATTACTACACTTATCTTTCTCATCATTATCTAAAGTAGACTATAAATTATAGGTAATCTAATGTTATTTTCTGACATTTGATTGTCCATTTCCTGTGTAAGGAGGTAAATATTCAAAGAATGTCAGTTATCTTATCACAACAAAACAAATATTGCAAAAGTTTGTTTACTTTCTTTTTTGACAATTGCTTCACCTCTTTATCTTTCTGGTTTTACATGTATTAGCACCCACTCCCTGGTTCACAGTTCTCCAATCATAGGACAATTGCAATAAACCATTTTAAAGATAGTTTGAATTGAATGTAGTTGTCATTGTAATCTGAATGTTTACTGTCACCTTTAATACTGTACACCTCCAAGTACAGTACATTTACAGTATAATTTTATTTACTCTAAAATTGTACACAAAAGAAGCAGTGTGCATGAGGATACAAACAAAACAACAACACAGGCAGTGTCAATATCATTCCCTCCTTTCTACTTTCCAGTTTGTTTCTATAAATCTATACCATAATATTTTTGGCTAATTCTTGTTTTGAAAATATAATACATAAACAAGAATTTGTGTTGTTTTTCAAGAGCCATCTCTTTATTTATTAAGCCAATATTTGCATTTTCCCATCAGAGAAAAATGTTTTAGGAAATCATATTTTTTCTAAATAAAAACTGCTCAGTGAGTGAACACTCTTTTAAGACAAGGGTGCCATCTGCAAGCCCATTCTCTTTCTTTTGGAGAAGTACTGTAGAAAGAGATAGCGAATGATAATTATTAATCATTTTAATAAAATTGAATTACAAACCTTCATTCCTTCGTCATAGTAATAACAATTTTATGTTTTGTATACAAAATGTAATGTTTGATACCAATTATCAAGTACTCACTACACTTGCTACTGTACGTTTCAGCTATTTTGAGTAACCTAATATAGTCACAATACAATATTATTTTGAAACCAGATGAAATTGTTCAAGAATTTTATGTTTGTCTAGATGTCTAGAGACAGAAACAACTTTCTGTTGATTATTTTCATTGTTTGTTTGAAAATAATTATTATTAGTCACCTTAAATAACTAATTATTATTAAAACTGTTTACACATGAAAATGTTCCACTTTCAAATTAAACTAGTCCCGTCGGGATTTTGTAACTGTCATGGACTTCTCTTAAATTTAGAATTCATCTGTAGCGCCTGAAGGTTGATAATGTGTAGTTCCCACCCACTAGTGTGTTAAAAATCTTGGATTCGTTCCAATACATACAGTGGGAAGAAAAAGCTGTACGGTAATAATTTGGGAACAGATTAGGACATGGCAGTTGTACAGTACTGTACAGTAGGCTACATCAATCAACTGTGATATTACAGAACTCCATATTTTCTCACCTTCTATTTTACACTATAAACACTTTATCAATCTTGTCAAAGATGCTCGCCAGAGGGTCTAATTATAGATATTATTTAGACCACAAGAACTGCTGTAGAGATGTCATTTAATACACTTACACAGTATAATGTAGTAATCGCAAACTTTCCCGCATTTTCTAATCTTCCAACTATCCCGTTTCGAAAACCACATTTAGAAATATCCTCCAAGGAACTAACGATAATATTCGTAATCTGAAGTGATCGCTCTAAAAGGAAGTATTCTTTTCCTAGTGGAAGAGTTAGGATACTGAAATACATGCCATCCTGTTGTACAACTCTTTATTTTTACATCAATTATGCAATCATCATGGGGAAGTGTGTAGGTTGCCTTTATGGGATTCGGTAATACTATATCAACAATGGTTTGTACAAATTGTCAAACTAAAGCCTTGATCGCATTGGACTTAATTTGGTTGCCGGCTATTTTATTGATAGCAAAGTGCATTACCTACTGTAGTACTGTACACTGGCTACAATTCTCTCCACAGTCAAGATAAACTAATTAATTGACTAGTCACTCTACTTTGCAAACTTTTCTTGCCAAACTCGGTGTTTTGCTAAGTGTAGACAAGGCATAAGTTTAGCATTATTATGGATGGATCAGAAAAAAAGGATACACTATGTAACGAAAGACTGGAAATTTGAATACAGTAAATTATGCAACACTGTGACAAAACTTCAACAGCCTGCTCTGTAAATCTAGCGTAAAATTAATAACTTTTAATTATAATTTTTGATACTAGTACTAGTAGTTTGAAATAAATTCATGCAATTTAGCAACAAAAAACTCTTATTTTCCTAATTAAACAGTAATTTTTTTCCACTAATGTTATTTCTAAGTCACTTCGGCAACAATTAATGTTGATGATCCATAATAAATTAGCCTTATCGTGCATGCAGCACGGACTCATTTAATGTACAGGTCGTTTAATTTTTAAGTTACGAGTCATAGCAAGTCTCTTTGTTTCAAATTAAAGTAAAAAATAAAACCTTTCTTGTTGAAATTGGATTCAATAACATATTCCCAGTATACAGTTAAAATAAAATTTTGAGCAAAATACGTCATCGAAAAAAAGTTTAATAAAGCAATTCATCATACTCCATCAACATTATCATATAGCTGGGAACGCAATCCATCGGTAACCCCGAGGCACACATGATACCCTAAAGAACTTAACGCTTCGTGAGTCACCAGATCTTAAGAAGATGGCTACATTATCCATACATCTATCATCTCCTTAGGATTAAGAAATCATTCTTAGAAAAGTCTCATCAAATTCAATATTTGAAGAAAAAAAACAACTTCATATTTGTAAAGCGTATTCAAATATCGACGAAAATCAGCATTCATATTCGTAGTACGAATATAGTGTTTGATCTATTTTATCACCTTTTGCATTGAATAAAGACTATATGATATTAAATTTAAATTCAAAAATTGAGGTCAATATGATTTAAACACATAGTTTTCACCAGCCTGTAGAAGCCATGTACTTCTTCCAAATCAATGTCATAATATGTATATTGCCCTCATGTTTTGTTCCTATGCCAAATAGATTTTTACTGGATAACATAAAACAAATACATTTTTGTGATGTATTCATTTTCATACTGTATTTTACATGCCTAAATTTTATTTACAATACAATTTCAGTAACATACAGGGAAAAACAAAATTTTTCCACCCACCCCTTTCCAGCATGTATGGCAAATATTGAGTTTGGTTTCTGTTTTCTTTTAATAAAATTAATGCATTCAGAATTATTACAGTACTGTACATAATTGATGATGGACTTTTTAATAATATAAATGACGACAGAAAGTCTAACGAACTGTAATGCTAAACATAGGTATTCAGAGTTAACATTCCATTTCTAAACTTTCACTTTTAAACTAGGGGACCACCCAGTGAATAGTGTCAAATAAATTGGGATATTATTTTAAAAGGAAATGATAAATCTTATTTTGTGGAAATGTTTTAAAATATTATTCAAAGTCAATTTTTGTTTTATCCAGACCTATGATTTTGTATCCTAGCAGGCAGGCATTGTCTTTTAAGATGAGCGAGCGAGTGCGATCACTCACCTAACACATTCCCAAACTGCCTTTGAGGAGTGCGATTTACAACACGCTTAAATTTGGTAAACTTCTACACACTAAAATACAAACAGCACACCTACAGTACAGCATCCCTGAATGTATTGAGGAGTGCAATTTGTAGAACACCTATAATTTTTAAAAGACAAGACCTGCAGGAGTCAGGGCAGACCAAGGTCACATTTTAATTAGCTTTGATTAATCTTTTATCTTTTTAATTAATCATTTCCTAGTTCAGACCTTACACTCAGTGCAATGCAAAACCACAACTATGTAGTCTGAACAGGCCCTGGTCTAAAATGCATTTTGGTATTAAAGCCCTGTCTTAAATATTCAGTGCCAAGAATGTATGCGACTGCCCATTCACGACAAATAATGTATGTACACCACTCACTTCAACTAATTTAAAGATTCTAAATTTTAATTTAAATTAATTATTAATAACAACCTACAGACAGTACAGCGCCGCCTACACATTGTCATGTCATGAATAATGAAATGAAGAAGTGAACAATCAAAAACTTTTATTTAAATTACATTTGTTATGCTCAATTTGGAATTGCGCAATGATTTTCTTGCGCAATTTTGAATTAAGGATACTCAAATTTTAAACTGTGCAAGGTATTTTAGTACTGTATTATATTTGATAAAACCAAAGCTTGATACAGTCAACTCCGCCTAAGTCGAATCTAATAGGACCGGTATAAAAATTTGAGTTATGTGAACTTTGACTTACAGATTTGTAAAAAAAACTGCTAGGCCTACTGTAGGCTTAATCACTAGCCACGCGCTATGGCTAGGCCTAGTAGACCCTGCCCTTTCGCGATCGTGGCCCACACGATGAGGCTTCTTGAATTGAGTTTGCTTAGCTAGGCCTATAATAAATCCTAAGCCTCTTTTATCGGCAATGATAAACTGAATTTTCTTTATGGTTTAAGTCGTAACAATACGAAAACATATAATTAAATACATTCCGGTTCTTATTCGAAATCGGTATCCATTGTTTATGGCCATCTGTCTAGCACAAAATGGGTACCCACAAAACGCCGCTCAAGTTCTCAACTCATACAGTATTTATACTAGCGCGAGTTGTAGGACGCCGCCTATACTATACAACCTGCTTGAGAGAACCGATATGGTCCCACATTATCACCTCTGTCGTTTGTTTATCGTATTACGTATCGGCTTTTTTAGTGCGTTGCTGCCGTGTGATTTTTTACTTCGATTTATACGATATAAATCACTAAAGAATGTGTGTATTCGGACCGCAAAAAGCCTTCAAATTTTGACTTAGAAAAATTCGACTTACAAATAAAAATGACACAGTAATGTACTGTAGGAAAGAATTGAGATTGAGAATTCGACTTTCACGATTTTTCGACTTATGCGAATTCGACTTTGGCGGAGTCGACTGTATTACAATTTATAAAGTATACTAGGATTGATAACTATGCAAGTAATAAATATATATTAAAATGTAGTGTAAAATATAAAATAACACAATTTAGCTAGGCCTATGTTTTTAAGAGAGACGATAAATTAGACCGCAAAAACTTTAAATAAGATACATCGATCCTTTCGCCGCCGCGCATGGATGTTGAGCTAGGCTAGCTGACGTTGCCGAAGAGTGCCGATAAGTGAATACGTAGTTTCTCCTTGTATAGAATATGCCTCGTTTTGTTTTATTATATTTTGTTTTAACCAATTCCGCAACGCAATTTGAAATTTTGCAAGAATATTCTTGTGAAAATTGTTGTAAACACATCCACCACCCTGTATTTTATATAGGTGCACACTGCTGCCTGCACACAATTTTAAACACATTCATTCTAGGCTAGGCCTATACTACTAGGGTGGTAAATAGCTAATAGCACCTAGAGTTTAGATACCTACTGAGTGTAGGCCCCATATAAAGCCTAGGCCTAGCTGCTAATAACGTATAGTAGTAGTAGAGAGAGAGGAGACTAGATTTGAGGTAGGCTAGCTAGATGCCAGGCTAGTTTTAGTTAGGCCTCCCTCCCATCATAATTGATTGAATATAGGTATAGGCCTAGGCCTAGCCTAGGCCGGATTCCCCCTAGGCCTAGGCCTAGTCTAATATATTATTATATTATTAGGCCTACTAGGGCCTAGGCCTAGCCTAGGTAGGCTAGGCTATAAAAGAAAATGTGAAAACTTACCTTTGAATTCGTTCATTTGTAATTCTGTGTATGGATCATCCTATTTATATATCCTATATATCCTTTACATTTTAGAAGAGTAACGGGTTGAAACGTGTTCTAGCTAAAGACTTTCGTCCCATTACACACACAGATCGTCCAGGTACGTTACACGGTGGTCTTTTCTTCTCCCCCGGTCCGGTGCCACACACTCGTTTCGATCCTCTAGACTCTCTCTCCCCCGCCGCGGCCGATAAGTTTCACCTTCGAACTTGTTGATACAAGCGTTGGGATTAAGAAGTCTATCCACACGAAGAAACCAGCGATAGAGGGCAACAACAACAATAGTAACTTTATTGATGAAAGCGCTTTATTTAAAACTGAAAATGGAAACAATTGTATTTCAATCGGTTAAAACACAACTTTTTTTTTAGATTGAGATATTTTAAAAATCAAACTTTCATTATAAATTACAAAAATATACCCTATTATGAAGCCAATTTCTCAATACCCAGTCAACTTTTAAAAATACACTATTGAAACTTGCAGGACTCGATTTGGCAACCAGATATGAAATAGGGAAAAAGAAAGGAGACAAAACCCAAAATAAGATGAAGGTGACCTGAAAAAATATTTAAAAAACTAGTTGAATAGTAATAATGGATAGTTAGAGGCCCGGATGCACTGGCGGTCTGACAGAAGAAAGATTGAAAAAAGCGCCCGAACCAGCGGGACGGCCAGAAGAAGAAAGATTGAAACAAGCGGCAGGCTACTTATAATAGAACAGAATCAGAATCACATCATATATTATTACGATTTGCCGGTATCAGTCTAAAAAAATAAAATAACTTTAGTTTGGTTTAAATAAAACGGACAATTAAAGAAGACACAACAACATACTGAACATGATAATATAAACGTACAAACTGAGAAAGAAGAGGCAGCCATTTTAGAATTTTTAGAAGAAGAAACCAATACAAAATATGGTTAGTAGGCTGCGCCTACGATAGATAGCAGAATGAGTGAGGAATAAAACAAAGAAAGGCCTAATAAAAGATGCCAATCAAACACTCAACTTCACCATTTAAAGAAAGAACTCAGACATAGGATCTAAGAGTACGTTTATTTCTTTTCCAATCCCTTAATAAAATTGCTTGGATACGTTCCAAAATAATGATCAAACACAATTCCTATTTTTTTACAGAATTGCTATATAATCTTGTAGGCCATCATCACGCCTGCAGCATATTTACTTGATTTATAGATAAATGAATGTCATTTTTTTAAAGAAATAGAAACACTGTCAATCTCTCGATTGTTCTAAAACTGTCATGTGTAGTTTTGTCAAAATGTGAATCTTATTCAGACAACAGTTACTCCGGCGATGTTTGATAATAAAACAATTATCAATTCATTTAGAGAAGAATCCCTGATCTGTACAAAGTTGGTTGTTGTGCCCCCGAATAAATGAATCATAACGTGATTTCTATGAAACTCTTCCAATTTTTTTTTTCAGAAAGGCGCATAATTATTGTTAGAGGGTTTGTATGGTGAAGAATATTAAACAAATATGTTGATATATGATATTAAAAGGACATAAAATCTCTTTCAAGAATTCTGAAACACACTGAGTTTCTGAAAAATTCTGAATGACGTCAGTGGCCTACATATATTATTCGGCCTAAGTGTAATTTTAAAAATTCATTCAGTTTACAAACACAGAATTTTCTAGAGTTTGTTAGCTAAAGTGTAGACTTCTGCAAACTTGTTTTCTATACAGTTTGTCAAACTTTGGAAACCATTCTTAATAAACTCAGAGTTTGTACACAAGGTTTAAGTCTAGACATGGAATCACAAACTTCTCCAAACAATGACAAACTAAGAGTTTGTAAACAAAAGTTTGGTAAAGTTTGCTAGCAGTTCTACTAGACTATCCACACTATCTATTTGTAAATAAAACTTAACTTTGGTTGCAAACGTTCGCTAGTATAGATCAGTTGAACAAACGTCGATAAACTGCAAAAAACAGGTTTGCAGAAGGTTTGTGAACTCAGCAAATCAATGCGTCTTTGTAGTCATGTGACCAATTAAACTACAGTATTGCCGAAAGGTATCACAAACTGGGAGAGTTTAAAATAAAGTTTGGTATTAGTTAATCTCATAGTGCTGAATAACTTGCATCAGACGATACACGGACTAGTAAACTTTTTTTTTAAAACAGCAAAGGTTTGTTTGCAAAGTCAAGCGAACTCTTGAATTGCAAGAAAAGTTTTCATAAACTTGTCGAAAATTCGTTCCTCTAGTCAAAACTAGCAGTCTTTAGTTTGCAAACAGAAATGAGTTAGGAAAGAAAGTAACGAAACAAAGTAGAAGAGAACGAAACAAGGCCAACAGCCATTAAGTCGCGTGCTACAATGCATAGTGATACCGGACCGACAGACCGACCGACCGACAGACCGACCGACATAGTGAACTATACTGATCGAAATTACTGAACATGTTTAAAAATGTTGAAATGTTTAAAAACATTTATATTTTTTTAATTTACACGTGCGTAGCCTGTCACTTTTGACGTGCTCGTATAACGTAATTTCTAGTTGAAAAGTAAGTCAAGAAAACAGAAATCGTGCAAAAAGAGTGCGCAATAACATTTAACGCGCAGTGCGCGCGCAAAAATCTTCGCACTCATGGCAATTTTGTAAACGCTTAAAATTGCCTGAAACGTACTCTTATTTCATCGAAAATAAATTTTGAAAATTTCAAGCGCGCGTACGCATGTAATTGTATTGCCATATGATGATTTATGCCCTGAAATTTATGAGTACCAAATTTTATTTAATTGTGATTCATGGTTGTGAAGATATGATTACAAACGTGAATTCGTAAAATCGTGCGTAGACCGCGTAATTTTGTATTGTGCACACCGTGAAAACATAACCACATCGATTCCTGGCCATAAGGAATATACTGTGAAAAATTGACTTAGCTAGATTAAACTGATATCAAGATAAGGTCAGAAAGCGATAACATGCATAGTGATACCGGACCGACAGACAGACCGACAGACAGACCGACCGACCGACCGACCGACATAGTGAACTATAGAGTCGCGTCCACGCGACTAAAAACGTCTATTAGCCTTACACAAAAAAAGATAAATTGTTTTCTAAATCTGGGGAAAGGTACCAATAGGTGGTGTTTCCAATAGCAATGAATTTCTGTTAATTAACTAATCATACCTTCTTGTACTGCACATGTCTGCATATTTCTTCAGCAGATGTCATCGTTGGATATCCAATTGATCTCCATGTCACCACCAATGGACAGTACTATAACTCACTTCCTCTACATTGCCCAGTAAACTTCCTCAACATTGCCTAGTAAACTTCCTCTACATTGCTCAGTAAACCTCTAAATTGCTTAGTAAACTTCCTCTACATTGCTCAGTAAACTTCCTCTACATCGTTCAGTAAACTTCCTCTACATTGCCCAGTAAACTTCCTCTACATTGCTCAGTAAACTTCCTCTACATTGCTCAGTAAACTTCCTCTACATTGCCCAGTAAACCTCCTCTACATTGCTCAGTAAACTTCCTCTACATTGCTCAGTAAACCTCCTCTACATTGCTTAGTAAACTTCCTCTACATTGCTCTGTAAACTTCCTCTACGTTGCTCAGTAAACTTCCTCTACATTGCTCAGTAAACTTCCTCTACATTGCTCAGTAAACTTCCTCTACATTGCTCAGTAAACCTCCTCTACATTGCTTAGTAAACTTCCTCTACATTGCTCTGTAAACTTCCTCTACGTTGCTCAGTAAACTTCCTCTACATTGCTCAGTAAACTTCATCTACATTGCCTAGTAAACCCTCAACATTGCCTAGTAAACTTCCTCTACATTGCTCAGTAAACTTACTATACATTGCTCAGTAAACTTCCTCTACATTGCCCAGTAAACTTCCTCTACATTGCTCAGTAAACTTCCTCTACATTGCTCAGTAAACTTCCTCTACATTGCTCAGTAAACTTCCTCTACATTGCCCAGTAAACTTCCTCTACACTGCTCAGTAAACCTCCTCTACTTTGCTCAGTAAACTTCCTCTACATTGCTCAGTAAACTTCCTCTACATTGCTCAGTAAACTTCCTCTACATTGCTCAGTAAACTTCCTCTACATTGCTCAGTAAACTTCCTCTACATTGCTCAGTAAACTTCCTATACATTGCTCGGTAAACTTCATCTACATTGCTCGGTAAACTTCCTCTATATTGCCCAGTAAACTTCCTCTACATTGCTCAGTAAACTTCCTCTACATTGCTCAGTAAACTTCCTCTACATTGCCCAGTAAACTTCCTCTACGTTGCTCAGTAAACTTACTGTACATTGCTCAGTAAACTTCCTCTACATTGCCCAGTAAACTTCCTCTACATTGCTCAGTAAACTTCCTCTACATTGCTCAGTAAACTTCAGTAAACTTCCTCTACATTGCTCAGTAAACTTCCTCTACTTTGCTCAGTAAACTTCCTCTACATTGCTCAGTAAACTTCCTCTACATTGCTCAGTAAACTTCCTCTACATTGCTCAGTAAACTTCCTATACATTGCTCGGTAAACTTCATCTACATTGCTCGGTAAACTTCCTCTACATTGCTCAGTAAACTTCCTCTACATTGCCCAGTAAACTTCTTCTACTTGCTCAGTAAACTTCCTCTACATTGCTCAGTAAACTTCCTCTACATTGCTCAGTAAACTTCCTCTACATTGCTCAGTAAACTTCCTCTACATTGCTCAGTAAACTTCCTCTACATTGCTCAGTAAACTTATTCTAATTATTGATGTAATTTCTGGTAGAAACTCAATTAAACTTTTTAAGTCATTTAGTCATTGATAGTTGTGCCTTCCAACTGACATCTACTTTTCTTCACATGCATAATAGCAGCAATCCATGGCTTTGATTACAGCAGTTATTATCCATGTTCCATACTCAAAGCAAGATGCTCACCACTGCCACCTGAAAAACTTTTACCTTTGGCCTAAACAAAAACAAAACACTAGATTTTGTACAATTATGCATGGAATTATATTCCATTTTATTAGTTCTATCACAACAGGAGAATATTCTAATATTGTAGCACTTCATAATAATTGATAGAAAAAAGAACGATAATAAAGAATAACAAAGGTAATTGTAAAACAACACATATGCAACCAGAAAAATAACAAATTACCCAGTTATACATTTTGTACTATGCTTTTCAGTATGTTATAATACAAATATTTTTTTCATATTTTTTTTAAAGTTTATCTCTTTACTAGTATTGGAACAAGACTATTATACACACATTTTATTTATTTACAAAACCATTGCAAAATTAAACCACCACTACTCATTCTGTTCATAAATTTGTTTGAAACATACAGTATCTATATGCATTCAATTAAACTTAAACAGGGGGAGATACAAAGAAGAGAACACAAAGCAATATGAAACAAGTACAGTATATGCAAATTAGTTATCAGTGGTTATACATTATAGTAGAAGAAACAGGTGTTGCAAAAAATAGAAATGACAATATTAGTACCAGAGGAATTATAGAAGCAGAAATGAAAATAGTCACAGTAGCAACAATTGTAACTAAGGTAGAGTTTTTGCCAAGAGAAATATTTAAAAAATAGTAAAAATTGTTACAGCAGCAGCAGTTGTAGCAACAAAGTTTCAAGTGAAAAAGACAGCAGCAACAGTTGTACAAAAGGTGACAACAGCAGGACATTTGTAAAGGTGACAGTAATAGTTAAAAGCAAGAAAAGTTAAATGACAATTTAGCAGCAGTTATAACAAAGGTGACAATAACAGTATCAACAGTTGTAGCAACAAAAGGTCAACGTTAAATGACAATTTAGCAGCAGTTATAACAAAGGTGACAATAACAGTGTCAAGAGTTGTAGCAACAAAAGGTCAACGTTAAATGACAATTTAGCAGCAGTTATAACAAAGGTGACAATAACAGTGTCAAAAGTTGTAGCAACAAAAGGTCAAAGTTAAATGACAATTTAGCAGCAGTTATAACAAAGGTGACAATAACAGTATCAACAGTTGTAGCAACAAAAGGTCAAAGTTAAATGACAATTTAGCAGCAGTTATAACAAAGGTGATAATAACAGTATCAACAGAGGTCAAAGTTAAACAACAAATGTATCATCAGCAAAAGTTGCAACAACAAAGTTGAAAGTTAAAAATGACAAAATACATATACATACAGTATATAGCACAGTTGACAATAGTATCAGCAACAATTATAATACTGATGACAATATTGTATCAGCAAAAGTGTAGCAATAAAGCTTCAGTGTTAAAAGACACATGTAGCATCAGCAACAAAAGCGACAATACCCAAAGTAGCAAAGGGAGTAGAGTAGCCACAGCGGCAGACGTTATAACTGCAACAATAATAGAAGCAACTGTATTGTCAGAAACATTAGTGTTAGAAACATTAGTTAGTGGCAGAAACATTACTGGCAGAAACTTTACTGGCAGAAAGAAAGTAATAATAGTGATATTGAAAGCAGTAGTGGTAGAGTACAGGAGGAATTATGGATTTACTATCTTCATAACTATTGTTATTATTATAAACTATTAATATCAAGCAAATATTATATTAGGTAACTTAAACTAATTAACAAAATACAAAACATTTGCCCTTTTTTGCATATTATACCAAATTAAAAATAATACCTGCATCATGTAGAATACATTGAAGAGAAATAAAACAAAACAAACTTTCTTCAACATATTATTTGAAAAAAATATCTTTGAATAATGAGTGGCTGTACTTTGCTCTATTTTGAAAATCACACAAGAAAGAATAAAAATTCTTCCTTTTTTAAACAATTATATACAATAGCATATCTATTATGATTTATTAAGCCTCTGCTGTTATTTATACAAGGTTAGATAGAGAGTGGTAACAGGCAATATACATTTATCTATACAAAATAATTTATAAACAGAAACACTACAAAAAGGTATGTGTAAAAAACAGCAGTTTAAATTGAATGTAAATATAGGCATTGAAATGCATTTAATGGTTATATACAATGTTTAAAGTAAATGGTATTAAGTGTTTAAGAATTTAATTAACATTTTAAATATTCAAGCACTATGGTATCTTCAAGCTGTATCGTGTCTTCTTATTTCACATAACAAAGATGTAAAATACAGATTCTCTGTGCTGTATCTTCCCATATGGCATTATACAGTAGTCCAGTATCATAGGAACATTGTTTAATACAGTGTCATGTATGTATCGCATGTGGATCCTATGTTATGTTTTATGATACAGATGTCGCATTATGTGATACATATGTGACACTGTATCAAAGAAGTTTCCTATGAGACTGAACATATAGATACGTGAATGGGTCAAAATACAACAACTATTTCCTTGAAATTAGAGGGTGGGGGTTTATACCTCAGGTCAGACATATATAGGCCTACAGTACCAACATCAGTACAAAATACACTTTCTTTAGTAAGTTAAAAATTACCGTAATTATTAAATAAAGATTTTATTATGTATGCACTCATTTTAGGGTGAAATAAAAAATATGTATGTACCGATTTACTAGAATGTCTAGTTGGTAGGAGTATTACAACAACCATTTCATGTATAATCTTATAGACTCAACCTTTAAACATCACGTTTACTTAAAACACAGCAGTCCTATTTTAAAATGAATCGGTCAGTGCATTAACCAAAATATAAGTAGAACAGTATTAAAGGGACACCGTTCGCCCAAAATGTCTCCTTAATAGTGGTGTCTGACGTAGTGTTAGAACATATATATATTACCTTTGTTTTTTTTTTCATATTTTAATAGATGCGTCCCCTCAATAAGGGTATTGCAAAATAGGTGTTCTACTGCATTTCTTTACTTGAGTAGTATTATTTAATAATATTGAACGGAACCAGGAAGATTTTAAAAACATTTTTCTAAAATTGCCTTCCAAAGAAAAGATAATGTCCCTTCATTGAAATAAAAAGACAAACAAAAAACCAAACCACCTTATTTCTGTAACCTCCCCGCCTTTACCAACTATTAACCTAATGTATTTTATTTCATTGCTTATGTACCAACTTGTGAAGGGGGAAATCCTGAGCACCACAAACTGTAAAAGTAGTAGTAAATCTGGTTTAATACACTAGAGAGGGCGATATATCATTTTTATAAAACCAACAAATTAATACCGTATTCCATACTACTGTATATTTTAAATGGTACATAGATTGACTGATGAGATTATACAGACTAAATGAATAAAATACATTTATTCATAATATATAAGGATTTGACATGGTGTACACGATCATCTACGAAAGGAAAATTTAAATATCAAATAAAAAGAAAAAACATAAAGATTGGAAAATAACAAATAATATGCAGATGTATTTGTGATTTGTTTTTGAACAATTAGTATTAGGAATATTATTTAATGCAATACCAAAATATTCAAAAAGTAGTTCGCAGCCATTGGCCATTAATACTGGTGTGAGTCAGTTTTACTAGCAACGACAACAATTTTTTAATGTAATTGGTTATTTTGTTTTTGTTTAAATGTCTGTACATACTATTTGAAAGTTTCATATTCTGGATATTACTACATTACATAATGTTAAATGAATATTATTATTATATGAAAATATCTTTTATAAATACAATTAATGGTTATCTACAATACAGATATATAGAAGTTATTAAGAGTAAATTAAAGAGGGAAAATACACAAAACTAATTATGATATTTATACATGTATTGTGCAAAACCATCTGAATAACAAAAATACAGTGGCTAAATTGTTGTAATGACTCTACTACCCTTCCGTGGGGAAAATTAGAAACAATTATCTTTCCAGCGTTAACTTTTTTTTGCCAACCAGAAATATCAATTCTTAGAGTTTTGTGAAATTGTTTAATTCTAAAATATTTGGAGAAAACCTGTACCTACTGTAATTTTTTTAGGATTTCTTTTTAACAAACCAATCATGTTACGGATTATTTTGTTAGAAGGAAATTCAAAACACCTTTAGTATTACAAAGCAGAAGAACTTTTACAATCTACTGTAATGTTTTCAATATATTCCAAAAGCAGCTGTTTTGATTTTTGTTCGTAACTAAAAACTTGTCAAAAACTTAGTTCTAACACAATATTGCTTGTTGTCTCTAGTTCTTTGTAAGTACCACCAGCATGTGTTTTGTATGTATATAATGTATGAAATACCATGTGTGACAAAAATTGTTGCATTTTAAGAATATTAAGCCGAGTCACCATAAGATAAGATTAGTGCATTATTGGCGATTTCTAAAAACTAAAGTCATAGGATCTTGAAGATCGTAAATCTCTGTCTATACTATCAAACATTGTGACAAAAAAATGTGATGTGCTTATATGGACATGATGATGTCATATCATTAACATATTTAAGCATATCATTACCATATTTAAGCATATCACTACCATATTTAAGCATATCACTACCATATTTGCACACATCACACTTTCTTGTCAAACTAGTTTGATAGTTTAGACAGAGCTTTAGTTTGATTTTGGTAAAATAAAAAAGATGAACGACTGTATTGGATCTTAAATTTACGATTTGATTTTGCGGTTAATAATAAAATGTTCACAAACAATGAATAATAAACCCTAAAGCCTTAAAGTGAACATCAAGGGTCAATGAACAAATACTTTTTTTACTATCCATCAAAAAGTACCTATGTAAATAGGATCTGGTGACTGAGCAGTGACAGGTACTGATAGATGACAACAACTCCTTGATCCTATAACTAATGGTTGAAAACACTACTTTGTCAAGTCTTATTGCCTATCTAAATCCCTTTAAAAACATAGTAATCCTAATGCCACAGCCTAAAAAACAGTCTGTCATAAGAGCTTCAGTTGTAAATCATTTATGGTATTACTGATAATAATAATTTCCTGGACTGGAGAGAGGCAAATGTAAGTAAAGTGTCTTGCCTAAGAATACAAGCAATGTGACGAGTTTTAGATTCGAACCCATGACCTCACAGTCAGTAGTCCAAGGTCAACACACTGCGCCACATGCCCTTAATAACTATGTTGTCCACCTGATTATCTTCTCTACATATCTACAAGACATTACAAATCTCCAGATATGGCAGTATGAATCTCCTGATATTGCCGTATGTCCAGTACCGTAGGCAAATTCTGAAACACTGTGTCACATATTAACACATGTGACATCTATAATATATTGTATCTATGGCCTTATACAAGCATCACATGTAATATATAATATGTGACACTCTATCAAAGAATTTGCCTATGATTCTATATACATGAGACAGATTTTACATTATTAATTAACTCGACTTTCAGGTGTATGCAGAACTACTAGAACTAATCGGCCACAATGTCTATAGTCACTTAATAGACTAGTGATATCATTGTAAGCAAATAAGGTCTTAAATTTAGAATTTGGACAATTACTAGATATGCATTTTAGTGGTTCCTTCAATCATAAATCCAGAGCACTAGTAAATAGCAAGTATTGACATTGGGTCAACATAACCTTAGTGTTTACTGAGCACCAAGTTCTATCAATGGACTTTACTTTCTGCTACCATTAAACAAATATGTGAAAAGCTAACTACTATACAGTTAAAAATTCAAAGTGAAAACGATAAATGAGAGGGAGTTGTAGGAAATATTATGCTCGAAAAAATATATACATGCGAAGCAAAAATGTGTAATTATATATATATATATATATATATATGTGTTTGTTGCTTTGTGCATTATTTTTGCTATTAATAGCAGTATATATTATATTTTACTAAAATATGATAAAATAATTAAGTAGAAAGGTTCATTCTTAACTGTTGTCATTGCAATAAACAGATATATAATCTTAAACCCTATATATTTAAAGCTAGGTTCCAACTTGAACGCAGCGCAACAACATAAGTAACCAATCGTGAATGGATGGACTGTTGCTTGTGATTGGTCAACTCACATACGTTGTGTTTATATCGTTGTCTTACGTCTAAGTGGGAACCCAGATTTAGCCAGCAGAGGACGAATAACAAATCGGTACATCATCGGCCATTATCAGTATTATTTCTACTGTATCCATCAATAGCATCCGTACCAAGGAATCGCCGCTAAGTGAAAATCATATGTAAACTTTGTTCACACTATGAACAGAAAAAAAAAATAATCTAAACAACGGATTCACGTGACATGGTGATCATTATGGTCACGTTATATTGTTGATTAGTGGTTGTTATTAGAGAGCTTTTTCGATTTACAATTAGAGACCACTTAATTGTTAATTCATCGTGCATAGCATGCTCACTCTATTCCTTTCCTTGAAACAGATTTGGTGGTTGGTAGACGATTACCATCAACGCATAGGTCATAGGTCATCACTTGAAATTAAATGATCTCTATTTGGATATTCACACATTACTGTGATGGCATTAAACTAAGCTACTTGATTTTAAATGTGTATGAATTAAATAAGACTAGTACAAACACTATAGGATTAGATTAACATAAGACAGTTTCACAAAGACCATGTACAGTACTAATAATACTCATAAACTCATATTCATTTACACAGACATAAGTAATAAATCAACGATCTTAAAAGTAAAGACCTTTGTTATGTGTGAACAATCCTGAATACAATTTCATAATGTGAACACAGGCTTAATCAAACTATACTATTACTGTAAAAGTGCTTTTGTGTGTCTTTTGGGTATCTGAACATTATGCGTTTGAACAACCCTTTAATGAAGTTTCATAGTGTGAACAGAAGTTAAATTCATACATTCAAAATCATTGTCTAATACCCGTTACTTTTTCTTTTACATTCGGCAAGTAAATGCATTTTAAACAGGAGTAATAACAAGTCTGGAAGAAGATAAAGTTTTACTAATAAATAGTGCAGGTTGATCGCTATTGGTCATTCGTTCATGATACCACCAGGAAAGACGGCGAAAATGATAAGGTACAGAAGAATGACGAGTCCCACGAGTACAGCAAACGCAGCATTTCGCCATCGCTGTAGAAATGAAAACATAAAGCTAGTTAATTCACTATTACAGCATTTGGTCGGATTGTACATTATAAATGAACTTGAAAAATTAATGATGTTTTTGCTATTACTGAAGTTCACAAAGAGGTTATCATAAATTTACAATCTCTGTACTAATCCGTTTCCTCGAACTACAGTGTTGACTTTAAGTAATCCTTAAAATGTAATCAGATGTTTAACTTATTAAATCCCACTACATACATAATTCAAGAAGTGACTTTTGTGACGCAGCAAATAAAATAACAAAATAAAGTTATGATCATCTGTCTATATAAATACATTGCTACTGTGGGTCTATGAACAATTCTCAAGTTGTGTGTAGCAGAGATGGAGATCACTGATTTGCTAATGAGCAGATGTTTGTCAAACTCTAATGTAATTGTACTTTATGCATCATGTTGGTGTAGTAAATGCTGCTTCATTGGGTTCAACTCAACTCAACTCAACGTAAACATTTATTTTCTTTCTTTCATTCAATAATAAAACAAATGAATAGAATCTAACCCTGGCCTCTAGCGCAAGTACGGTGGTATAGAGGTATGAATGCCAGGCTAGTGATCTGGAGGTCATGGGTTCGAGTCCCACCTGAGTATTACTTAAGTGTAATAATAATATTAAGTGTTCTCAGTATGTACGTCGCATATAGTACAATTTTGTAATAATAAAAACTGATGCAACCTGCTTTATGATGATGATTATGATGACAGTGATAATGATGGTGATGATAATGATGTTGGTTGGTGACAATACCGATGATGACTATGAGTATGTGGTGAGGACAATAATGATGATGGTGGCGGAAATGACGATGATGCTGGTAGCTTTCGCAAATTCCATCCTCACCTTATTCCTCCGAAAGTTCTCGACAACTCCTCTCAACCTTTCCCCGACTGGAACGTAGTTAAATCGTGCGTTACAGACCTCGCATTGGCGATGCCCAGAGATATGAATCCATTTTACGAGACACTGGCGATGGATACTACCAGCAGAACCCGTGCATCGGCACGGGTTAATCAGTGGATTTTTCGGTGATGTTTCTGCTTCGAAACACACCCGACAATAATTCCCATTTTCACTTCCAGACTGTGAGACATGTACCGACGGTACAGTGGATACGAGAGATGACGTTTCACTCATTTCACCTCTCACTTTGGTAGCCCTAGCTTGTGTTTCAATTGGAATGGGAATGTCAGTTGTCGTTTGACTCTGAGACTGATAACCGCTAATACTAGGCCCGAGACCCGGCGAGTTCTCTCCACTACTGCAACTATCATTTCCGGTGGTCGGTCCTTCTATACATTCCATGCCTGCATTCTGTACGTTTATCAGAACGTTCACGTTTCTAGATTTGAGGGAGGCCTGCTCCCGTTGTTGTTTCAAGTCCATTGTATTTAATTCTCCTCCTCCTGTAGCCAAAGCAATTCCTGGAGGTTTGGAAGAAGAAGCACCCTGGCAACCATCAACTAGCATCATTAGCCTAAAAAAACAAAAATCAAATTGTTGTAAATTCCATATTGAGTGCCAGCTGTTTAGGCCCATCTATACTATGCACAATGACAAACAACAATAAATGGTTAACATATTTTTCCCATCTACATCATTTTTGTGAAAATTAATGGATAGGATTGCTAACAAATTTCTTTTTTGAGCACTTTATTTGGTCTTTACAAAATAGTATTACAATCGCATATACAGTAGATTAATTCCCTTAGCCTCCTGCCTAGATTTTGATTCAACAGTAGTGTGTTACTATACAAATCTTTCACCTCATGAAATTATTTGTTCCATTGCACGAATATAAAACATTCATTATTTGTTTTATAACATACCTTTTAAAGAGAGGCTATCGGCCAAGACCTAAACCATTTTAAAAGGGATAATTATAGAATGCACACACTATAGGCTTGTGGTGTACCATTGTAACAAATTTCACTCGCATATAACAAAATTTCACTCGCATATAACAAAATTTCACTCGCATATAACAAAAGTGCATCCTTGATATGTTAAACATAATGTTCATTGGAGTATTTTATTATATATCATATGATCATAATCCTCCAATCAAAAATCTAGTCAGGTGTGTTATAAAAAAAAAATTAATGTTTTTTATTTGTTGAATGGGAGAATATTTACTTTCTTCGAAAGCCTGACTGAAATTATATCACTCACAAACATCCATTATTTGTAGACTATTTTTCTGTATTTTTCCTAATTCTTTTTGAGGCATATGAATGTTTCATATTTATAATATTTGTAATAAATACATAATGATGATCCGATTTCATAATGAATATAGATTAAAAATTGTATGCAGATATTAATATTGTAAGGATTCACGGAACACATATTTTATCAGTGAGTTGGTATATATTGCAGCATGATCAACAATTATGTATGGGTTTTTTTTTCTGCGCCTCATTATAATACCTTGTTCGTATACGATGTTGCCAGCACTGTACGTTTATATACGCATCCACATCTTCCGACTTTACTTGAACGATGATGGCACTCAGTGACTAAGACAAGATAAAAGTAGTTTTAATATAATGCAATTGAGTCATCTTCGTTTAATATACAAGCCATCGTTAATGTCCCCGTCATCTATCACTCTAGTTCTGGTTGTCACTACAATTGACAATTATCGTGTTTGACACAATTACTATAACATAAAATGAGTGACATATCAATGATGTCTACACTTACTTGCAACATAAATATTTTAATAAATTAATTAATGGTGTGTCGACTGGTTTCCGGAGTTATATATTAGTAGAAATAATTATATGTACAACAGCACCATGTTTTATATCAATCAATCAGCAGTTCGGCTAAGCTACTTCTAGATACAATGTCACCAGAAATATAAATTAAACATAATACGTCTATTAAGGGGACACCGTATGGGCTAAACAAAGTGTCTACTTCAATGTTAAAACATACCCCTTGCCCCATAATTTCACAGGAAAGTGTCAGGATTTCCCGTGAATAGGTGTGTGTACCCTGAATAGGTGTGTGTCCTCTGAATAGGTGTACGTATCCTGATTAGGTGCATGTATCCTGAATAGGTGCGTGTACCCTGAATAGGTGCGTGTACCCTGAATAGGTGCGTGTACCCTGAATAGGTGCGTGTACCCTGAATATGTGCGCGTACCCCGAGTAGGTGCGCGTACCCCGAGTAGGTGCGCGTACCCCGAGTAGGTGCGCGTACCCCGAGTAGGTGCGTGTACCCTGAGTAGGTGTGTGTACCCTGAATAGGTGCATGTACCCTGAGTAGGTGTGTGTACCCTGAGTAGGTGTGTGTACCCTGAATAGGTGCGTGTACTTTGAATAGGCGTGTCCTCTTAATAGGGATGACTGGGCTTCTACTGTTATTTTTAAAAGTTTTTATAAATAAAAATAAACTAAATTGAAATCTAAACGAAAAATTACTATTTCCTGGTGGTTTTTTGTTTGTTTGTGAGGCCACTATGCTTATTAGATTCATCATTACAAGCTTGCTTTTGTATTTAAACAAAAATTATCTCGTCATTTAAATATGAAATATTTATGAAAAGGAAATGTCATGACTTGGGTATAATTTGTAGTTGAAGTCTAAAAGGCAATTTAACACTTTTGCCATTTTCTAGATGAAAGCTAGGAGCAGACTATACACCAACTCCATGATTCATAGCAACTTTCAGTGGCCAACGGCTATGGCTAAACCCAGGGGTCTCACAGCTTAAGGGGCCCTAACGGCTATGGCTAAACCCAGGGGTCTCACAGCTTAAGGGGTCCTAACGGCTATGGCTAAACCCAGGGGTCTCACAGCTTAAGGGGCCCTAACGGCTATGGCTAAACCCAGGGGTCTCACAGCTTAAGGGGCCCTAACGGCTATGGCTAAACCCAGGGGTCTCACAGCTTAAGGGGCCCTAACGGCTATGGCTAAACCCAGGGGTCTCACAGCTTAAGGGGCCCTAACGGCTATGGCTAAACCCAGGGGTCTCACAGCTTAAGGGGCCCTAACGGTTATGGCTAAACCCAGGGGTCTCACAGCTTAAGGGGCCCTAACGGTTATGGCTAAACCCAGGGGTCTCACAGCTTAAGGGGCCCTAACGGTTATGGCTAAACCCAGGGGTCTCACAGCTTAAGGGGCCCTAACGGTTATGGCTAAACCCAGGGGTCTCACAGCTTAAGGGGCGCTAGAGCAGTACAATGCAACTACCTAGCATTGCAGGGCCACTTAGGAGTGCTAAACCAGGGGCCTTTGCCCCGCAACTTTATAAAAACATGTATCATAAAACATACCATTAGGTAGTCATTGATTTGCTGTTTACAATAATAATATAATATACTGCTTATTTACTTCTTGATTGAGAGATCACACAACACACTGTAGGTAATTTTAATCGTTCCATTCCACGTAACGATCTAATCAATGGTTCTATTGCATTGCTAGCTTTTTGTGCAACCGGAAACCCACCTGTAGTATACTGTATGAATTAACTTAAAACTCCATGAAGTAACTTACGTCAAGTAATGTTTCTATAAGTTTTTGACCGGCAAGATCTGGTAAAATACAGGGAATTTGTGTGTCTTCCTGTAGTAAAACATCACTATCTAATTCTTCAACATATTTACATAATCCATCCTGAAAGAAAAAGAACGAAAATCATACATGAAACTGAAACACTCTTTAACTATCACTGCAACAGTGAAGTAACCCTGTGCAGTTTTTATTGACTGGTGTAAATAGGAAAATCCAACCAGCACGGTGTGCTTTATGTGAGGTAAAATGAAGCTAAACGTTTTTCGGTGTACCTTCTCCGGTGTCGTCAAACACCGAAAACACGTAGTTAGTGTGTCATTGAAGGTCATTAAAGGTCATTGAAGTGAAAATATAACATTTTGTCACAGATATATATATACAATATGTTTATTAAGTATAACATTCTAGCGTAAAGAAATACATAATTTTATTAATCAATAATTACTCAGGTATAAAATATTATGTCTAGACAACATTAACCGCTCAATCAAACAATTTAGACAACTTATTGTAAAAATATCTCCTTACCGGAAATATAAATTACTCTGCAATTATTCCCATACAATGTAAAAACCATGCTTTGAAATAAACGAATGCTTTTCATATCTAATGCATTTAATAATGATCCTATATTTTATGTTTGTTATAAATTGTAAAATCAGCTATAGAATGTCTGAAAATAAACATCTGAATCAATAAACATGATTTAGTACAATTTAGTGGCTGGTAATTCAAGTGCAATGTATATTTACTGTATTGTGTTTTGTTTAATAAATCATGTATGATTCCACTAAACTTTTGAGTTTAAACCAAGATTGTAAGGCATTTGGTATTAATAGGCAAACTGCCTTACCTTGACATGTTTCGAGAAACTATTCTCATCATCAGAACAGAAAACAATGCCTGGATTACTTATATCTCAATAGGACAGGTTGTATGTAAATGAGGAAGTAATTGTGTTGAGGATTTATATTGTATTTTTTATAATAAGCTCAGGAAAAAAAAATTTTTGGGACAATAATTTTGTCTACAACAATTTTTCTACAGCTTTGTATACAAAAGCGACAATAGGAATGTAAACTTTGAAAATCTAATGTTGCAAAAACATGACAGCGCCCTCATTAGCTTAATAAACATAACCACACCTATGAACACCTACTACCAATACTATTGACAGTCAACATGACCTATTCAAGTACAGTAAACATGCCTTATCTTTTATCTATGTACCTACAGAATACAATGTCAGAGGGTCATTATATACCAGCACCAAACTGCTGTTAAAATTGTCTACAAATATCTAAAGGTTATCTGCTTGTGTGTTGTAATAGTGCATTGGTAACAACAGAACACATTTCAATATTGGCTTTATGGACTATTGGCAGGGCATAACGACTATGAACGCACACTGGCTAAACCCAGGGGTTAAAGGAGCCCCTGAGCAAGGCCCGGAAGGGGAAAAGGGCATTACAATATGTCAAAAAAGGCTGGGGTGCCACTTGTTGGAAATGCCTAAACCTACCCACTAGTGTCACCATAGGGATTAATTGATTGAAATATATATTGTGTTCTAGGGGGAATTTTAGTGTTGTTTATCAACCATTTAACAAGGGGGGCTTTATGAACACTGGGTTAGTTTTGCCCCTACTACTAAAAGATGACTCATGCCAAATGTGTACAGTAGTTTCCTCATAGCAATACAAACTTTACAGCATCGGATGTCTCCTACTTAAGTCTTTACAATGTTTCCTTTATTAGGTACTGTAATAAAATCTACTATTTGTTATTGTGTGATTGCTAACAATACTTGTTGCACTACTACTCCTTTCGTTTATCTGTTAAAACTGAATATTTTGTACGAGATGCTTTTTTTTGTGGTTAACTGTATGTGCATGGTTGAAACTACAAAACGTTTCATATTTTATCCTGATTTTTGGGGTTTTTGTTGTTTTTTTTAAACCATATTTAATGAGGGTGATCCATCCAGCAATTGCTGATCATTAGGGACCCTCAGAGGTTCACAAGAGAAACATATACACAAGATGCTCTACATAAACAAAGTCTTATTACAAGTCTTTGGGAGTGGAGTTGTAATTTTGTCCTTAGAAAAAGTCCTGATATTTAAGGGACTTCAAACCAGGACCCTTGGAGTGGTAGCCAAGAATCATAACCACCAAGCCACAACTCCACTCCATGTCGCATTTGTTTCCGTATTTTTATATTTGTTTTTTTTTAATAAAGTTAATTTATCAATCAACATTTCCCCCTCCCCTTTCCATATTTTCTGTATAAAAAACTCTTGATAGGCCATCCTCACCAGGATATTACACGCAATATTGCTGGATATGTCTAACCATTAATGAATTGTTGAGTACTGTACACTGTTGAATTTAATTTAGAACAAGTTTGCAGTTGACAGACATGGGGAAATACACAAATTTGCATAATAAAAACCATGACAAATCTACAAAAGCGGAATTTCCCATTCGTTTGGAATAATTACGACTTCTGATACTTACTAGAACCGTAACAAAATACGACTGCACAATGTCGGGGGTCAAAGCTTCTGCACAGTTACCAAAGGGCCTGTAAAGAGTAAATAAAAAGCATTAATGCATAAATATTCTATTGAATAAATATTACCTATTGAGGTAGAAAGATAAAAGAAATTTTGACTAGACAGAGAGAAAGAAAAAATATCTAACCAGTATTGTTACTGCTCTTGCAGTGTGAAATTTGGGTACAAATACAATTTTAGAATTGTCACGAACATGTATAATATCACATATTTCAAAATAAATTGAGTCGGAAATTACAGAATGAGAATAACCTATTACCATCTGTCTCATGTGAGGCTTAGCTCAGTATTCAGATTTTATACAGTAGTCTTATTTGAGTTAGTAGAACTGTTGAAGTAAAATCCCAATACCTACTGTAATCTACAGTATGAGTGTTTGCCTACAGTGTTTTCAGACATGGATAAAATCTGAGTATTGACTAAGAAAGGATTTGAACCCAGTTTTGCTTTGGGTAGTGGCACAGAATTTGTAGGCCTTTTAGTAATATTTTCCTATATGGTCAGGGTACAAAATTCGGGTCCTCAGCATGAGGCGCTCGTCTCGTCTGAAATTTTCAATTTTCACCACCCACCCCAATTCTCCAGCACAGATCATCATATTTTAGATTAATAATTATATTTAAAGCATCTTTGTCTCATCTGTTTTTAAACTCTCGCTACTGCCTTGAAATTATACATTGAATGATAATTGAGGATGAGAATTATCCAGAATAATTTTGAAATATACAGAGTTATTCACTTTGAAAGAAAAAATAAACACATTGTGTACAATGTACTATGCAATACCTCAATAGTACACTAGACTTGTTCTATTAATCTTAATCACATCATATAATCAGTGCTAATTAATCAACCATTGTTGTGTTGAGTACTAATCTATTGAATTCTAATATTAAACTAATCATCCATAGTGACATTGAATGAGTAATTAGGAATGATAATGAGATTTTGATGTTTAATTGATAATCCATCATTAGATGGTATGTTCTTAAATTAGTCAACTACTTTAGGAGTACGGTACTGTTAATGTAGTATAATAGAATAAAAATAGGCCTAGCATGAAGGCCAATTAGCAATGGCCTAGGCCTGTAAGCACTAGAGCTTGGTCCCTTCCTTTAATGCTCAAGTAAAATATAATTTCTATACCGGAATATAGCTTTAGATATAGTTTATGCTATTGGATCATACGGAAATAAACATCACTTCGGCATAAGAATGTTCGGTTCATTCACAGGGAAATCCCCGGGTATTGTTGGCCAACCTACCAAATCCATTTCGTGCACAAGAGGGGTGGCATTATACCTGAGATAAATTTAAACTTTTTATGTGTTAGTTGACTTTAAGACCAATGGCAGTCAATCATTAACATTATTATTTTGCATTGCAGATGAAAGTTGCATGAACGGCCATTGACATGTCATACGATCAGAGGAAATCCCACAAAAACAGGCCTTTAGTGGTGTGGATCTTTGTCCATATTTATTGTGTTTAGACAGGATATTCCATCCTGTAATTTAAGGCCAAATTATAATTTTGTATTATTTCTGTAGTATTTATCTCCATTTCCATAATTATTGTGCTGAATTTCATGGAATTTAATTACTACTATTGACATGTTATTTAACATTATTTTTTCACAGCAAAAATAGGCTCTTTTTTAAACTATAAATTCAAATACAACTAATAATACCATACATAAATGTATGACATATGCATGTGGATTAAAGGTTATATAAATTTTAGATATTGATATGTATCTGATTACCATCAGAGAGGTCACTGAACTGTGTCAATTGGTCTTCTATCAATGACAAGTTATTATCTCTGTCAGAAGCATATCATTTTCAGAAATAATATTATTGACCAGGTGTGTTGTTGAAGAAGAGTGATGAATTATGTTGTTTATGTTTTTCAGTATAGTGATTTTTCTTCATGTATACATACACTATTAAATATGACATATTAAAGATGTATTGTCTCCCTGAAAAATAATTTTAAAAATTGTTGTTGTTGAATATGCCATTTTAATGTCACATAATAGTTATCTACTTTGACCAAAAATTGGATTTAAACAAAATTTATTTACAAGCAAAAACTGTAATTTAAAGCAAAAAATGGTAAAATTTGATGCCAGCCAATGGATTTTTGGTTGAATTAACCATTTATTATGTTATTTTATAGTGAAAACATTATTTTTTTTCATATTTTTCTACGGAAGTGATTAACTTTATTAAAACTACAAAATAACCTATACAAAGTCTGATTTAGTTAATCTTAATTTTTCATGTTTTTGGGGACAATACATCTTTAATTATTATTTTATTTTATACATTTAATTTTGTCAAACCGGACATATTAAAAGGCATAGTAATTACTTGCGTTTGAAAATCTAAACATCATTTTGTGGTAATCGAAAAAAACAAAATCTAGTTACTGCAGTAATCTGCAGTAGGATAATTTCACATGGTCTCTAATGCGTGAATCCCACTAAGAGACACAACATACAGTGTTGACCATTCACAAGCATTTGAACACTAGAACTGTCGTTTGCCAACTTGCTTGCGTTTTGTCTATGTTTTGTGTTGCGTCTCTATCTACACTATAAACTTTTATATGACAAAAAAATGTAATGTGCCCATATATGGACATGATGATGTCATACCACTACCATATTTGGGTATATCACTACCATACTTGGGCACATCCACACTTTTTTGTCAAACTAGTTTGATAGTGTGGACAGAGCTTAAGTGACTGACAAGTAATACTTTACCTAAGGAGACAAGCGATCTGTATCAGGTTTAACTCATTGCATCGGGTCAGACGCTCCTGTAACGAGACAAAACCTCCAGCGTTGGAATAATGACTCAGTAGCTGTTTCACCAATGGAGACTGTAAGACAGAATTATGTATTATTATTAATAATATTAATAATTTAAAAAAATGTTAAAATGTTAAATGTATTATACTGGTCCTCAAGTTTAACTGGAAACTGAGGAAATTCGGATTAGGCCCTCCACGGACCCACGGCAGCCAGCAGTGCAGCGCCTACCAGATCAGCACACCGGGAGACGATCCTACTCATTTACTTATATAAAGTGTCTTAGTAGGTGTAGTAAACTATAGTATTAAAACATATATGGTTCATTTTACTGGAAAATGTCTCTTTAACAGAGATGTACCCTGAATATGGATATCTAAAGCTCTGTCTACACTATCAAACTAGCTTGACAAAAACAGTGTGATAATAGTGATGACATCATCATGTCCATATAGAGACACATCACATTTTGTTGTCACATAAAGTTTGATAGTGTAGACAAAGCTTAAATGAAACATTGTACTGTATTACAAAAATTGTAATATTAAAAATATCAATAATATTATTTAATTTTATTTAATGCATAATCGCAAGAAAATTAAATGTCTTTTGTGACGAGAAACGATCGGCTTCTTCAACGAAGGCTGTAAAAAAACGAGTGAGTGAGATTATTGACATACTAATTATCACTATTGATTAAATGGGTTAATGGTTATGGTGTTCTGTCATATACAAAAAAATGTCAAATTACTTATAATCATAAGGAATAACAAATAATAGTATTATTTGTACCATGAAAGGCTGTGTTCGGACGTAAAATCAGTTACATGTGTAACTTTACATGTGATGAACAATTTACATGTGTAAAGGTCATATTTCATGCATCTCTTTACACTATTAAGGTCAAATTGCTCCTTATCTTGCGGTTAATCAGCTTGCGGTTTAAGGTGTAATTTAAAAATCCACCTCATGAGATGGATTTTTTAAACAGCAAGTTTATCTCGAAATTTACACAACACGCGACCATTGGCGACCATTACACATGTAAATTTGTTCCGTCCAAACGGGCTCTAAGTTATAACGACATAGAAATATGTTTGACATTAAAATCAATGGTTGCATAAGTTTCCTATAACATCTCATACAGTAAAGTGCAGTGTTACTAATAAATAGTACAGTTCACAATTATTAGAAAACAAAATTAGAATGGAAATGTAGGGCCTGTTTCTGCTGCATAAATAACTGGTTAAAATCGGTGTGAATAAATTAACTCCATTTTCTTGGGAGCAGAAACAGGACAAATTTGTGGTAACCAGTTAAAAGGCAGTGCAAAATAACCGGTTAAAAACACCCATTCAATTCGGTGTTAGAACCCCATTTAACAGGTTATCGCTGGGCAACTTTTAGCTGCAACACAAAATAACGGTTGTTTAATTGACTTAAATGCTGACCCCGAGTCAACTATACGGCAGTAACGTTTGAATTAACCGCCAAGACAAATTGCATTTTGGGTAATTGTTACGATTTTTGTCAACGACCACCCATTGATTTAACCGGTTATTTCGGAGCACAAATTGAGCATAAACGCGGTCTTCTTATTTTTAATCCATTTTAAAATAAACGGTTAATTTGTGTTATGTAGTAGAAACAGACCCGCATTGAATTTGGGAACTTAATTTAACAATTTGTACACTATAAAGAAAAGATTGACAGCTTTACACAACCACATTTAGAAATGGGTTTTTGAGAACATTAAGCCTACTTTAGTTACAACACTGAGAGAAAACATCCTCAATTAAAAGGGACATTAAATACAATCCATACTTCTCATCTGAAAAAAATGACCATATTATAATCAAAGACTTGGATTATGTTAATCGTTAAACAGTTAATAATAAACTCACAAACATAAAAATTGAATGCTTAGCAACAATCTCCTTAAAACTTAAATTATGCCAATGTGATGTAATAAGTAAGTAGACAGATCATAATTGTACGGGTAAACTATTATTAGTCAAGCACTTTTTAAAAGGGCAATTTCTTTCCAGGTTTGAAAGGTTTATTAATTATTATAAATTCCTTCTTTGCCTCATTGGACATGGTGGGATGTTAGCCTGGTGCCAGTGGTGTACTGTAATGACTATTAGTGCTCACTGCCTAAACCCAGGGGCCCCGGAGCTTATGGGAGCTCCTGAGCAGTGCTAAAAAAACCAGCATTAAAATATGTCAAAAAAGGCTATAAAACGCCCAAGGCCTCCTAAACTAGGGGCCTTAGGTCTCTACTTTATGCCACTGCCCAGTGCAGTGCTTAACGACAGGGAGTGGTCTAGAGCAGCGAGTAAGCCTCTCTTTACGAAATACTGTATACACTGAGTGCCATATGTCCACTGGTTCATGAAGACTTGTGTATGGCAATTAAAACTTGTTTTACCACTAGAAGTACAACATGGCCAAGGAAAACTTTAAACGGGTGACGATATTATGGCTGTGGTTTGAAGCCTCTACACAGGTCAGTCAATTGGCTCAACTACTATCTAATTATACCTTTACTTGTAAACTAAATAATCTTTAAATAGGAAACTAATATATTAGGTAAGTTGATACCTTTTAGTTTAATTAGCAACTCTTGTTTTAATATTATGCATGGCTTCTGATTGAGGCTTTCTATGGTAGGCTATTAGAGCAAAAACTATGCTCATGACAAACTAGATTGTAAAAACAATCCAAATCATAAATTTACATTGCTGTCTGTATTTTTAATTCCAAGAACTAAAACAATTATTACACTGGGATATAAATTTCTTAATTTTTTATTCTCAATAATTCATTTTCTCCTGTTCACATTTGTAATTTAGACTTATTATACACACTGTAGGAACCACTTAACGTCTACTCTGAAGGACATGGAAATTCAAGTAAATCATACACATGCGTCATCTCACTATGCAATACATTAATGCAAGATTTTAAAACAGCACAGCAGTACTCAATTACTGTAGACTTACATCATAACATATATATAATACTTCCACATAATGAGCAATGGTAATTATTTAGCCATCAATTTTAATCTGTACACAAATCAAAAATTGGTTCAGATTTTTCCGAAGACAGTTTCATAGTAAGGCCAAATAAAAAAACATACTTGTTAAGCGTCACCGCCCGCTCCTGATTATCCAGCCGCCTCTCTTTTTATTTTTATTTTTTTTTTACCGATATACAACGGAAAGTTCAGCGGCCCGACCCAGCTCCAGAGTAGGGCTCGAAATTCACGCTAGCAAACTAGCATTTTGCTAGTAGATTCTTCATAATTGCTATTTGAAAATTTCAAAACTAGCAAATGTTTGTTAGGCTAGTGTAATTTTTGAAAAAATACATACTTTTTAGCTTAGACAACGCTAGCCGCCGATCGCTCTATGTCGACAACGGCAAATTGGTGAAAACAATTGTTTCATTTACACGCCGCCGATTTACGTAAAGGAAACGCGAATAACACCGTGAATCATGTAATGTAGTAAACAGCAAGCCTTTTCCCCAACACATTAAATCATGTGCATTTAGTACGTCGCTGAGGATTACATCATCAGTCACGTGATTACAGAATAAGCGATTATCAATTTAGGGATTTAACGAAATAAATATTTTGCCTACACAGTGGTCGAAGCGCGTTTTTTTATAGGTTCGTAAATAGGAAACACCCCATACATAATGGACTCTACCAATTTTGTTTACGATGATCTCGCGCTCGAGATCGGCACACCACGACTGACACCACGAGGTCCTGTTGGGCGATGGGTTTCCTTATGCCTGGTTTACCTGCCTGGAATAATTACATACACTTTTTGCATCACAACTTTAAATACTGATTTACACAGCAATTGGCAAAGGATTCATCAAAGAAGAATGAATACGTTGAATAAAAATTCACTTAAGAAATGCCGTAAGCTGTTTTCAAACTATAAATCAGCCCACTATTTAGTATTATTGAGACCAAATCATGCTTCTCGCGATAGGGAATTTCCTGGATAGATTAGTCGAGCGAGAGACGGCGGATGGCCGATGAGTGAGGTTGGGGTAGCACCTTGGACGGATTAGTTAGCCTAGGGCCTACAATTTCGCTTGGTGGCAATTAAATTTAATGTTTTAATTACGTCTGGATATAAACAATACAAAACTCAATTTTGTCATAAGCAATAATATTTCATACATAGTCAATTTTGTTCTGTTTCGCATTTTAAAAGTTTGACGTTTCGTCCTAAAAAAGTGGGGCAAAACGTCCACCGCGCAAAAATATACCTCTATAAAAAGTAAAAAAAAAAAAAAAAAAACCGTCCCCCCGCCCCTGAAAATTTATGAGGGTGTGACGCTTAACAAGTATATTTTTTTATTTGGCCTAATTGACATAATTATTCTTGTTCATATGAAAAAACACACTTGAGAATTCAGAAACAAATTATTTCCATGGCGATCACAAAGCACTAATTCAGTATGAACTCTAATCTGTGAATGAACTTTAAGCTGAATTAGGACTTTTTTAATGAATTTTTTTTGTAGATAGAAGGCAGCTACAGTCACTATGCAATACTGTGTAAATCCTTCATATCAAACTAAAAATAATTTTTTTTTAAACATCTAGATTGTTAAATGGCAACTCCAACACAGCTGAAAAGTGATCCAACATGGAAAGGGACCATCAACTATGGCTGCATTAATTGGCCAATTGGATGTACCTACCCAGCTGAACTAACGTCCCTGCTCATATACACCACCATGCCTGTGTTAAGCTCTGTCTTCACTATCAAACTTTATGTGACAACAAAATGTGATTTGCCCATATGGACATGATGATGTCATATCACTACCATATTTGGGCATATCTACCATATTTGGGCACATCACACTTTTTTGTCAAACTAGTTTGATAGTGTAGACAGCTTTACAGAGTGATGAGCATTTTACTGTGTTTACTACGATATTCATATAGCAAAAATGTACAAATTTTATTAAGAAATTACTCACTTTATTGGCATTCAATTAGTTAATTTGATAAAAACTGTACAATATATATAAAATACATGGCATAGATGGGTCTCAAATCTTGTCTCCCCCTCTAGTCCAATATTCCTTACCATTATTACCCTATAACAAATAGGCAAGGAGTTAATATTAATCATTTAATTTTTACTAAAAGTAGTACTATTGCATGTGGTTTTGATGGTCGGTTACCGATTCCAGAGACCAATGTTCAAATCTTGTCTGATGTCAGAAATTGAAAAGATTTTGATAAGTTACTGATCCAGGGTACTAGGTTAAAATCCTGTCAGATTTTTTTTAAATAACACATCTCCATTTACCTATTAGAGTTGCTAGCGTGTTTGTAACTATTAATGTACAGTATTGTCTCCTGTATATTGGGAACACTCATCAAATTCACTCTTGGCAATTCTTGACAATAAATTGCCTACAATGGAATAATACTAAAGGATGTCTGTTTAAAATTGCATGTAAATTGGTCTGTAAAATTAATCAAATATTAAGCTCTATAGTGATCTTGCAACTCGGTAAAAGGTTAACTAGCTTAGAGGTGTCTGTACACCACACGCACTATGGTCATAACATTTGTCATCATTGCGCTTAATGTAGATAGAGGTCATCAGTTACTTGAATCGTAATTTCATCGAGCCCTACATCGCATCCAAGATATGTCTGCAGATATTGTCTGAGGTTGATATTTATGTCATTGCAAAAGATGTATAGTAATTAATAGACCAGACAATTTACAACAAGTAATTATGGACTTGAAATTACAAGATAATATATCATGTTATATTACACCTAAAGTATTATCTTGGAGGATTGTTGGTCACATGATGTTCAATAAATACTTTAATGAACCCAAACGACATCAGGGGTGTATTTTTTGTTATGTGGGTGCACATTTTGTACAATTTACAATGTTTCTTGCAAACTTACAAAGAAATCTGCCAATGCTCTGAAGTTATATTACACCTATTAAAGTATTATCTTTGTCATTTGGATGGAGGATTGTTGGTCACATGATATTCAATAAATACTCTAATGAACCCAAACGACATCAGGAGTGTATTGTTATGTGGGTCCAAATGTGTACAAGGTTAAACAAATTTACAAAGAAATCTGCCAATCCACTGAAGAAAATATGAATTATTTAAAAAAATTGTAAAACATTTCTGTCTTTCTGAAAAAATTAGTAATAACTATAATTACTATTTTTTTATTTATCGTTTTTATGCGATATACTGTAGTTTTTGGTCTACTGAACTGATGTTAAATCTGAATATGCAATTTGTTTTTATGAAGAAAAAATGATAAAATATTATTTTAAAAGAACCTAAAGCCTTGTCTACACTATAAAACTTTATGTGACAAAAAAATGTGATGTGCCCATATATGGACATGATGGTGTCATATCACTACCATATTTGGAAATATCACTACCATATTTGGGCACATCACACTTTTTTTGTCAAACTAGTTTGATAGTGTAGACAGGGCTTAATAACCTATGGTTTACTGCGGTTTGTTCTGTGTTCAAACACAAAAATTACATGATGATGTCATATCACTACTGATGAATATTTAAACTACCATTTTTTTTGTCAAACTAGTTTGATAGTGTAGACAGAGCTTTACATCCATTTCTTGGAGATGATTTATTTTGATAGATAATGATCTTATTGTTCAGATTTCAAACCCTTCATGTTCTAATGAACATCGAAACAAAGAAACTATACAAAAAGATAAACAATAAAGCTAGATTATACAGAACTTTTTAGGACAATGATTCCATAATTTAAGATAATTTATTTTGGGAATGAATGACGCCGATTAGCTATTGTGTTTAACATAATATATTCATTCTCAATAATCAAATCAGTTTCCAGTTGATGTTTTGTGGCCTTTCAGATCCAAATTTTCATATTCATTTTTTAATTTTTTTTAAAAATTTAAATGTTTTACACATTATACACTAAAAAGCTGAAAGCTAGGCTAGCTTTAAGGCCTATATACCATTACTTCCGCTGCTGGTCTCTTTAGGCAGAAAACTGCACATCTTCCCATTAGGGCTCTAAGGGTTAGGCTATAACCCTCTTAATATCTCCTCAACATTAAAATATAAACAAAAACATTTAACAAGACTTGACATATGTTACCTGAATGCAAAGTTGCCATATCCTTTTATAAATAGATTACAGGTATATTGTGATATACCTTGATTCATGAATAATTCATCAGGCAAATACAACCATGGAAGTCACTTAATAATTAATATTAGTTTATCAGAAAATAAACGATGACAAGAAATAGAGTACAAACTAATTAAATTACAGGAAGAATGGCACCTATTATTTATTACATCAATTTACCTACAATCGCCTATTATTAATTATATAAGAATCAAAATATCAACCAAGAGAAAATGTAATACATATAGACTCTTGTTTAGGGACCAGCCTATCGTATTCATTTTTTTTTTTAAGCTTACTATAATTATTTGAATTTTATATTTTTATTTATGTTCTTATTGTAAAAAAAAAAAAAAAAAAAAAGAATTAAGAATAATAATTGTATTGCATTTTATATATTGTAAATATTTATTTATTTATATACCTTTGTCGTGGGTATGTATGTATGCATGTGTGCAATCATGTACTCGAATATATGCACTTGTGTGTTTTGCACAGAGACATAGACCTATTGTAGAAAGGAATAGTTAAAATAAAAGAAAATAATGAAAAAAGTGGATAATACATATAAAAGTATAAAGTATATATATATATATTTGACCGAATCGTTTCGATCAAATCGTACTAAAGATAAAAGAAAGTACAAGAAAATAACAGAACAGAATAACGAGGGAATATATATTTGGATGAAGTGTAAAATCATTGTATTGATCATTTGAGAATGAAATGAATAAAATAGTGGTTAACGCCACAAAAGAGAAAAAAAAAAGTAAAAAAACTTGTGGTGGATTCGTACTTAGAATTATGGCTTAAGTAACAAATGTCAATACAGCAGTGGATGATGTACAGTATGTAAAGAAGTCTTGTTTAGGGACCAGCCTATGATATCAAATTCAATAAAATATAAAAAAACCTGTGGTGGATTCGTCCCTATAATTATGATTTAAGTAAAAAATGTCAATACAGCAGTTAAGACGATGACATGTACAGTATGTATGTAAAGGATTCTTGTTTTGGGACCAGTCTATATATTCAATAAATAAGAAAACTTGTGGTAGATTTGAACCTAGAATTATGGTTTATAAGTAAAAAATTTCAATACAGCAGTTAAAACGAAAAATTATTTCCTCGTAGATGAGAGACATGTACACAAAATGCGAATTTGGATTAGAATCAATTCTGAACCAGGAAATAAAGGAAACAATACTAGTATGATAATCGACACAGAAGTCAAGTTTAAAATTAAAACAAAGAGGCCTTTTGTAATGTAATCCTACTACTATGGGCACTTTCTATCTAAAATGAAAGAACGGATTTAATACCATATTTTTACAATAGTCTCACAATATTAAAGAAAAACAAACCTTTTAAAACATAGAACTGATCTTTAACAGGTTTATAAACTTAAAAAGTTTGCAAGAAGAAATGAAAAACCAGACCTCTGTGGGACCTGCGGTTTCTATTTGTGTGAAATTTAATTTTAGATTTGTGTTTATCTGTGTTTTGTTCTCTGTGCAGCTATTGAGTCTAATAGTCATTCACTTTGCGCAGAATGTTCTACGGAAATCAACAGCTATAATAGAAAACAAAATATTAATACAACAATTATAATTTAAAATACAAAAGCTTTAATAATATCATATTTCAAATAGATAATTTCTTGGAAATACTTAATTTTATTTGATTAAAATTATTAACGATATTCGATGGAATGGCAATAATAAGGAGATTACCATAGTCTGGCTACTGCCTACAAAGTAGACTCATTCATAATACTTGTCTCTCTCATAACACATATTTAATGTCAATAACCTAATCACATTATAAGTTCATAGTTCATATGCTTTTGGAGGAAAAACATCTGCATGATACAAACAGCAAGTCGTTGACATCTCAGCTGATAGTTGTAACAGTCAAACTGTTTGCAATGAATTACAGCACAAAGCTACAATAAAACTCTAAAATAAATATAAATAAGAGGTGATCAATAGCTAGTAACCCAGTCTTAACTGGGGCATTGTAAACAATCAAATAATGTAATCATAAACACTGTAAGACGACAGCATTCAAGGCAGTAACCAGTGTCGTAACGTCTATAAACACTCACTCGTTAAACCCAGGGGCCCCAGAGTTTGAGGCCCCTTAGGAGTGCTAAACCAGGGGCCTTTCAACCTGTGTTAAGCCACTGGCAGCTAATAGAGCTAAACAAAAATACGGGTTGCACATGAGGAAATAAAGATACCCTGAGTTTTCTTGAGTCTGAGCTATGTTAAATATAGTCTGGGTGGAAGGCTTTAAACTAATCTTTAGGCTAGCTGGGTGGAGACTTTGAAGGTAGTATAGTGCCCATCTCTGCCCAGCACAATTCACATCCATGATGTCCTTTGTGCCTCGCCCTTTCGATGGTATTATACAGACACTATACATTTACACTATTACTGTAGTATAAAGGACAGTCTGTTAAAGGGGACATTTTTCTGTGAAACAAACAAGGAACAATATGTTTAGCAGGTTAATTCCTAGTCAGAGAAGGATAAAGGAGGAAACTTGTTCTTGCACCAGAACCATGGAGCGAGCGAGTCTCGAACCCTTGCCGATGTTATGGCTACATAATTATGGTTCCACTGTCTTAACCGCTAGGCATTGGTTGATCAATGATTGTTCTACCACCAAAACCATGGAGCAAGCTAGTCTCGAACCCTTGCCGTTGTTATGGCTACGTAATTATGGTTCCACCGCCTTAACAGCTCAGCTCAGTGGTTGATCAATGTGGCTCTCCAGCATTTGCGATCATCACATATATACATGGTAGACTGTTTGTACCATCAATAAAGTTGAAGCATCAAATGGCTAAAAAAAACATGCTTTTATAGCACCAGGTAACCATGATAAATAGAATTGCACTTAAAGTATATTACAAAGGATCATAGACAGATAAATTTATTACGACCCAAATCCATAACTAGGCCAGTTCACAGACATACTGTAGTACATATCGATAATAAATAGTGATAATGGTTTAGGATACATAACTATAAACTCCTATATATGTTAGCACTGTTGTATAAAGGAACTAACCCATTGTACTTCATTTTGGTACCAGACGACACAATTGGGAATTTTTCAAAGAATATCCCATTAAGGGACCATTATAATGTGCTTATTATTATTATTACTTCATAAAATTACACATCATAAAAGCATACATTACCCTAGTTGACTACCTAAGCGGATTTAATACCGTTCAATGGTATCAGCTTACAAAATGTACAATTTTTTTTAATTCCAAAGGGATTAATGAAATGAGATTTACCATTATTATTAAGTAACCTCAAAATTGTTATATCCTTAATAGTATAGAATATGGCGGAAAGTTCACTAATCACTTAAGCTTGGTTCCCACTAGGACGCAACGGCAATGCAATCGAGTTGACCAATGACAAGCGACAGTCGAATAAATCCATCGCTTGTGATTGGTCAAATCCCTTATGGTGCGTTACATTGTTGTGTTGCGTCTCTAGTGGGAACCAAGCATTATCCTACAGTTACTGGCAAATGATGCACGGTAGATAAATTTTGTATAAACATACACATTGACATAATCTAAGTCTCATAGTATAATGCCATGATAAGCTGAAAAACTGGTACTCGTCTGATCACCGAAGTTAATGCATGTTAATTTAGTCTGACAGTATTCTAAAAAGAGTAGAGGATCATCTCACAGTGTTCTGGTAGATACTGCACTGCTGGCTGGCATGAATTTGTAGAGAGCCTAATCCGAATTTCCTCAGGTTTCAGTCAAGCTTGAGGGCAATAATAAGTACTACCTCTATCTTTAACTCCCCGAAGTCTTTCTCAACCGAAAAAATATTAAATTAAACCATAGTTTAGAACTAAATTTAGTCCTCCATGATTAAACTAAACTATTTTGTAAATCTCATGAAAAAATATATGCCAACTGTGTTGGCTCGCTGGTTCATGCGTTTGCAAGGCTCGCAATAATCTCGTAACCGCATATTAAAAGATGAACATTTATTATCTCCGTCAGGATTCGTACTTACCTTTTTATACCCAGAAGAGGTAGCCTTGGAAAAACTGTGGATGCTGAAAATAAAATAAAAAAATAAAGTGTACTTTAAAATTGATATCACAATACATAAAACTTGTAGTATACAAAAGTTAATACAATAGCACATTTTCATGTTATACCTTTTTAAATCCATTTTCTAAAACATTCATAATCATTTTTAAAACAACATTTTTTTTATGAAGTTTTGTATTTATTTTTAGTATTTATATTTCTCTTAAAGTTTGACACAAAAGTTTAAAAACAAAAAAAGATGAATTTTTGTTTGATTATGATGAAAATTTCAATATCAAAATGTTTTTATTTAATTAATAATTTACACAATCATTTTATTTGTGGAAAAACACAAAATAAAATGATTTAGCTCTTAGTATGAGTATCTGATGATACTGTGGTGTTAATTTATTTGTTTACAATGAATTGGTAAAAGCATTTCATGGGAAATAATTCATGTTTCCTTAGTAATTGGAAATGTCATTACATGTAATATGTGTTTACATCAACGATAAATGTGCTGTAATGAGTATTACGAATGTTTTGTCTGCAGCATAGGTCAGATGTAATCTACATGTACTAAAATATAAAGTACTTTGGAGAGTTGTTTGACAGCAATATGCGGCACAGATAATCCACTATGAAAATAGTAGAGCGCAACATTTCAATGGTATGGATTTCGTGACACGATGTGAACACAATGCATCATTGAATTTCGACATGATGTAAATCAAATGCATCAGGTTAGCGATTTGCCACGATCATTTAAAAAATCATAGTTTGAAATCTTTGATTATGTTTAGAAAGAACAAAATTAACACGGTTAAATAAAAAATGTGTATCTCTGGTTTACTAAAAGGCCTGTTTCGATTCGAACATTTTGGTAGTTTGTTTACTAAAGTAGCCAAAAGTTCGCTTACTAATACACGGCAAGTACTGTACTAAAACTCATGCATGCCCACTGGCTAGTGGTAATACTAATAAAAGTATGAACAAAATTAATAATTTGTAAACTTAAAAATTAATTACTAGAATCATTGTTGTGCTACTGCAGTATTACACATTACCATCATAATTGCTGGATTGTGATTTTTGGAAAGACGAAGGTCAAAAACCTATTAACGTCTAGTGAGAGGTCAAATTACATGCATCAATAAGTTTATCAGTTTAGTCTATAAGGTAAGTATACAATTTAGAAGATTGGTAACGGATGTTAAATTGCCGTGGCAACAATCCCCTATCGGATGACGTGAGTAAATTGAACAAACACCGATAAATCTATTTCTTGCTCGACTGAGCACGCTCTACTTGAGAAAGAAATTAAATTTTTTTCTATGTATATTTTTTCATTGGTATTTCTAAATCCACAATATGTAGTAAATGGTAATTCACAGATTTGTTCTGAAAATGAAATAAATCAAATCCAATCAAATTCTGTTGCACATTATAGTACAATCAAGACGCAATAAGAGGAGTTGTGGCTTAGTGGTTATGATGCTTGGCTACCCACTCTAAGGGTGCTGGGTTGAAGTCCCATCACATGTCAGGATTTTTTCTAATGACAAAATTACAACTCAAACCCACTATGTTTGTCTTGTGAACCTCTGAGGGTCCCTAATGATCAGCAATTGCTGGATAGATCCACCCTCATTAAGAAAAAATCAAGAACTAGTTGCTTGTACTCTACAAACTTGAGGGTATTTAAATAAGACATCCTATTCTGGTCCTTTTTTTTAAAAGGGGGGGGGGGGAGGGGAGGGGTGTCTCCTGAGTAGGGGTTGGCTGTAGTGTTAAAATATACATTGCACCTCATTCACTTCACAAGAAAGTGTACCCCTAATTATATGGAGGTGTCCTGTAAATAGGAATATCCCAAGGTAGAAGTTCTAGACTGTGCTCTGAATAAGGGTTGTTCTTGTAGTGTTTATACCATTTATTGCATCTCGTTCACTTCACAAGAAAGTGTTTCCATATTAATAATAGAGGTATCGTCTGAAAAGGAATATCCCAAGGTAGAAGTTCTACTGTGCTCTGAATAAGGGTTGTAGTGTTATAACATTGCGTCTCGTTCACTTCACAAGAAAGTGTCCTTCTAATATAGAAAAGGAATATTGCAAGGAAGAAATTCTACTGTGCTCTGAATAGGGGTTGGCTGTAGTTAGTTAAAACATACAGTATATTGCACCAATAGGGGTATCCATTTAATGAGGGGTGTCCCCTTGATAGAGGGGTTCCCTTAATAGGGGCATCTCCTGAATAGGTGTGTCATCTTTGATGAGGGGTGTTCCCTTGATAGAGGGGTTCCCTTAATAGGGGAATCTCCTGAATAGGTGTATCATCTTTAATGAGGGGTGTCCCCTTGATAGAGGGGTTCCCTTAATAGGGGCATCTCCTGAATAGGTGTATCATCTTTAATGAGGGGTGTCCCCTTGATAGAGGGGTTCCCTTAATAGAAGCATCTCCTGAATAGGTGTGTCATCTTTAATGAGGGGTGTCCCCTTGATAGAGGGGTTCCCTTAATAGGGGCATCTCCTGAATAGGTGTGTCATCTTTAATGAGGGGTTCCCTTTAATAGGGGCATCTCCTGAATAGGTGTGTCATCTTTAATGAGGGGTGTCCCCTTGATAGAGGGGTTCCCTTAATAGGGGCATCTCCTGAATAGGTGTGTCATCTTTAATGAGGGGTGTCCCCTTGATAGAGGGGTTCCCTTTAATAGGGGCATCTCCTGAATAGGGGTTTTACTGTATATGTACTTGACAATTTTGTAATTATTGTTATTAATTACATTTTTTCTAATGATGATGAAATACCACTACCTGCTACTGTACAATCAAATATACTGCAATGATTATCATGGCAAATTTGTTCCAAATGACAATCTTCATTGACCTTGAAATACTATAGGTTAAACAGGAGTCAGTGACAAATGAATTCACCATAATGTTCTATGATTATGATACTGTATTATGTTATTAACTGAATTACCTTAAATCAATTTCATGGTTATTATGTATTCTAAAAACACAGGTGATGCAGATACTTTAATAAAAAAAGGAGGGGGGCGGGGGAGAGATGGGAGAAGGCTGTTTAAGGAAGTTGGAAAAGGAACCATTATTTATATTTAGAATGGAATTGTCAGACAAGATAAAGAAAAAAAGTATTGAACCCTAGACATTGGGATTGGAAGGCAGGAACGTTTAATAGCTCCACTAGTCTATGTAAAGAAAAAAGAAAAAGAATGCTAAGCTAATAAAAACATATTTAAAAATGTATTATCCTTAAAAACATGAAAAATAAAGATTAATAGAATCAGACTTTGAATAGGCCATTTTGCAGTTTTAATAAATTTATTCACTTCAGGGAAAACATTTTTAATGCATATTCAACAAAAAAATTTATTTTATAGGGGGACAATATAAACCTCCTCATCAAATTTTGAACCCACATAAACTATTTATTCATCGAAATTTCAGTCACAGTCGTCAAGCATTCCGAGGCGTGTAATAAAATAGCAACTGAATATTTGAACCATCATTCTCGCAGCTAATACTAAAACCCTCAACAAAAATAATTTCAAATCCCTGCATCATATTAAACTAAACAGTTCTGTTTTATTTGGACTTAATTCATGATCGTTTAAAATTTCATGAACGATTTACACAGCCAAGAAACAGAAGTAAATGATAGATTTGGACAAATATCGTAAGTAAGACGAAGCTCCGTTTGAGTAAATAAACCACAGGAGTAATCATTGAAATTAGCCATTAGTAGTGGCACTAATGAGGATGTTTATAGACGCATGCATTTATTTATACTAGGAATACTTTAGAAAATCAATGTAGACGAGTAGTAGATTATGTTATATGCCAGGAATCATAAAGGAAGAGCAATAACCTATGATGAAGTAACTAGTAGTAGATTTACAAGACAAGCAAACAATATACAATTGATCACGACAAACGGCAAGAATAAGGAACAGGATATTTAGTGCATATACAAGAACAACAATTACAGTAATGTGAATTATAAACAAAGTACAGTATTAAACGAACCAGGCTTAGCAATGTACTTTCACTGTACATTTATTATTAATGTTCGACAGTGCATAAATATTCTCGACACAGAGCTTTAGGTTATAAATATAGCAAGCAATTTGTATCAGCAAGTCTATCCTTTCATAATCACTTCAAAGCAAAAAATAATACTAGGCAACAATATGCAGTATTACTAAACTAAAGCTCTGCCTACATTATCAAAAGTGTGTTCCCACCTACACATAGTACTGATATGACATCATCATGTCCATGTATGGGCACTTATTTTTGTGATAGTGTAAACAGAGCTTTAGGCTCGGATGTCATTTTGTGTGTGTGTGATGAAATAATATATTTTATAATAATAAAAAGTCTTATTAAGACTAGATAAGCAGAAATTCAACCAAGGCAATCGGTAGGCCTACTTTTCACCAGTGTTCACACTTGGGTTAATATTCATGAGGTAAAGCTCTCTATACTATCAAACATGCCACAACAAAATGTTATGTGCCCATGGACATGATGATGTCATATCACTACCATATTTGGCCAGTATCATTGTTTTTTTGTCAAACTAGTTTGATAATGATAGTGTAGACAGAGCTTTAGTTTACTATTCAACAGCTTTGGACTTTACTGTAGCTAGATTCAATAGTTTTACAGAGCAGGCAGAACAAATTGACCGAGGCTAAAGGACAATAATCTATATTAAAAGCAATCATACAGAAATTTCTATTAAAGATGTATTGTCCCCCAAAAACATGAAAAATAAATAAGATTAATAAAATAAGACTTTAAATAGGCCATTTTGCAGTTTTAATAAAGTTTATTTACTTCTGTTAAAAAAAAAATATATAATTTACTTTAAAAAGACAAAAAAAAATTGTTTAAACTAAAAACCATTGTCTGACGAACTTGTTTTATAAATTATTAATTTAAACAACATAATTTGTAATTGCCATGTTTATAACCAAAAGGAAATTGCTCAGTTTAAATTTGATCTTTTAATAAACCAGAACATTAGCCTTCTACGTTTTTTTTCTTTCGTTCTTGTTCTTTAATCAATACCAATTGGATATGTTTCTCTCTACACTGTGATTCACCATCCTTATTCACTCACCAACTTGAAATGTTTATCAGCTAGCCAGGTTGAAAACATTCATATCATGTAGCATATCAGCATGTGTAGAAAGATCATAGTTTATACATTCAAATAGTTCTACGAAACGTCCATAATTACTATGGAAATTCGGTCCGATTAGGGACATATGGAAATGGAGATACTGCACATACAAACACAAAATTATGATTTGGCCTTAATTATTATGAAAAACCCCATGAAAAAGACAATAATATGAAAAAAATCCTCGACCCATACTGAGGAAAGGCCTGGTTCCGGGGTACGCGTCAACACATAGTTAGGGCCTTTCGTTTTCATGACACACCAATCAAACAACACTGTCAAATTAGACATTCAATCTGCGCAAGCTCAGAAACATGTGCAGAATGACTATTTGATGTCATGCATAAAAAACTGAAATATAAAAACACACTGAAATTTCCTCAAGAATTTTTTTTTATCAAGACTATTAAAATTATTTATAGCAAGTTGATAACTCTGTAAATATATCCATTTTTTTTTTTATTAAAGCAATATATTCACATTTTATTTATCACAATTTATTTCATTTGAAACCAACACATTTTAAATTGAACTAACTTATCATCACCATCAGAAGACATCCTAAATATAGATTATAGGCACGGTCAACTGAACTCATAGAAAATACTAATTTACATATCCAGGCGACCATGCAAATAGCCTCACTCTATCTAAGACTTGGCGCATACTGTACATAATTATTAGTGATGATACTATCAGTAATAAAGTATCAACAGTTTTAAAGATTTAAAGACTGAGATTGAAAAAAAGTCAAAATTTATAATTAGTATCCCTTTAGCATGTATTTGATCTTTATTGATTAATTTGAATGTATTAAGTTGGATTTTTAATATTCACTATTTGTATAGTGTGACAGTCATGTCACTTCAAGGTCAATATATCAAACTTAATGTAATGTCGATGTTATGTAATATTGATCTGTTAATATCGAGCATTCATATCATTTATTTTTGTGTGTAACATTTGCATTGACTCTCCATGTTAGATGTATGATTATGAATATTTGTCGTGTTTCTGTATCACGGTACGGACGGTACTTTTGGTCAGTTCTGACCAATTACTTAGCTTACGGACGCAAAGCTACTCCACCGAGTATAGTTATACATCCCGCTGCCTCTTTGAACTCAAATCTAACCCCTAGCCATCAGCTTAATCTAAGCACTTTAGAGGTTTAAATGCTATAGGCTAGTTATTTGGAGGTTGTAAGTTTGAGTCCAACTTGAGAATTACTTATTTTTGTTCTCAATATATTTAGTATTCAAGTACTATTAATTATGTCAGTGTATGGCAAACATCTGATCAATTACTTAATTCTCTGACGCAAAGCTACTCCATAGTACATAGTTATACAATTATCATCCTGTATGTGACCTATGAACGTACTGTGTATTGTCAATATTCATATGTTATATTAAATTATCTTTTGTGTATAATATTCATATTATATATTGTGTAGAAATTGGATTGAATATTTTATGCACAATTATGCCTATAGAGCAATCATAAAATAGTATAGCAATTATATGCTATTTCTTTTGTATAATAATACAGAAACACTAATTTGAATATTACTTTAATCAAATACGCATACAAATCATTCCCATTTAATAGGCTAGAGCATTTGCGTAATGGTTAGCAATCATACTAGCAAAATATGTGAGGGAAGAGTAGTGACTGAGCTTGTGCCCCAGAGACTTGAACTGAGGTAAAAGAGCAATTAGAAGACTACAGTAGCACTGAGGATTTGGGAGTTAAGTGATTAATTCTAAAGTATTGAGGCTATTTGCGCAACCGGTCAGAAGTGGCATTGATTGGATATTACTTACCTTGTCTTTGGGTCCAGGATCAGGTTAAGAGCTGATAATACGTGTGGATTTAGATCTTGCTTACTTAGACAACAAACAGCAAGCTCTATGACTTGTTCAAGACGAGCTAATAGATTCACCTGAAGAAAAAAAACAACAAACACCTCATAGAATATACAGTAGATACTGTACAGACAATCTCTATTGCTGATAGCAGTGGCTTAACAGCTGAGGCTAGGCGCTCACTGGATAAAATCCAGAGCTTAAGGGGCCCAAGAGCTTGCCCAAAGCTTAAGGAGCCCATAGCTTAAGGAGCCTAGACCTTAAGGAGCCTAGAGCTTAAGGGGACCAGAGCTAAGGGGGCCAAGAGCTTAAGAGGCCCAAGAGCTTGCCCAAAGCTTAAGGAGCCCATAGCTTAAGGAGCCTAGAGCTTAAGGGGACCAGAGCTAAGGGGACCAAGAGCTTAAGAGGCCCAGAGTTAAAGGGGCCCAGAGTTTAAGGGGCCCAGAGTTTAAGGGGCCCCAGAGCTTAAGGAACTCAGCGCATAAAGGGGCCCAGAGCTTAAGGGGCCTCAGAGCCAAAGGAGCCCCCAAGCATGAGCAGGCACAATGCAACTACCAATCAAAAGGTCCACCTAGGAGTGCTAAACCAGAGGCCTTAGCCCCCTATGTTACGCCACTGGTTCAAAGATTCATCTGGAAAAAAAATATAAACAGCAATATGAAATACATATTTTAGCTTTTATTGAAAGTTATATGGTCTAATGGGAGAGTGTAATCCATGTTACTAAAAAGTCTTGGTTCGGACACCTTTTTGTCTTATTGTTGCTTTTATTCCAGACTTATAATAGTACAGTACGTTTAGGCTTCAAACAATACCAGACAAAGCAAATAATTTTTGTACATAACTTTTGACATTAAAAGTCACTTTTATCGTCATGTTTTACAAGTAACTCTATAACTATTATTATTGGGGGTTTTTTTTGTGTAAAATTTATCACCTAGTCTGTATGCCAAAAATGTTTTCTAAAAAATTACACAAATTCAAGAGGTTAATATGATTAAACCTACGATGCTATTCCTTTCACACCTGTGAGTGAGGGTGAAATGTGATACAGTACATTTCTGATTTATTATTCTAGCAGTTAATAATCTTCAAAAATCCCAACTTGGAAAAATGAAATATTTTAAGGGGGTTGTAGAGATTGTGACTTTTATTAAGTGTGGAAAAAATGGATCCGTCCAAACATAGAAATGGCCCTACAGTATTAGAAATATCAATGCCATGTGCAGTGTTGCAGGGCCTAAAAATGTCAAATTGACTGAAATTAGTCCTAACTTTGCACTATAATTTGCAAAATTTAGGAGGGGTTCAATCTGCCTACGGTAAATACAAATGGTCACAATACAATCAAAGGCAATGTAAAAGGACATTTGAGATGTGCTTATTTTTTCCCTCAAATTTGTCGTTTTCGTTCTTACCTCTATTTCTGTCAAATCTGTTGATAGTGTTTTCTCTTCTTTCTTGTCTTCCAATTCATTGTTGATCCTTCCTATTGCATCACATAGACTGTATTTTAAAAAGCTATCTAAGCAAGCACCTTCCCAACCTATAATTCAAACAAAAAATAACAAATTGATAACAAGTTTTCCTTGAATTAAAATAGATCTTCAATCTGTTAAAACCTCTGGAGGAAAAATTGTCAATGCAGGTTTAATCAGGTACAGGTCAAAATTGACTGTGGCCCAGAATAGAATGTGAAAAAGGTTCTGACACACCTCAGCTTATAGTCTAAAACTGAACCTGGTATTAAATTGTCAAGTGGTCCAGTGGTAGAAAGTGGCATGGCACCTCAAACCACAACCATACTCAGGCGAAGGTACAAGCCACTCCTTGGCCATGATTGATAGTTCTAACTTCTACTAGTCAGTAGTAAATTAAAGACTGGAGGTCCACGTCCAGTGTACATACACTGTATAGCTTGGTTGAACTAGGAGTTGTACAGTAAAGTAAGTTGTAAAATATTTTATATATTTATTTTTTTAACTCCCTGAAAAAACCTAGCAAATCTTTAGGAGACGGTAGCTAGGATGGTTACCCCGATGTTCTGGACGATTTTATACTCTGAGTGTCATGCACACTGACAGACAAAGAACTCCACAAGTTAATTTTGTTATTTAAACCTAAAAATGTACCCCACCATGTCTCAGTACAACGAAAGAGGATAACTGTAATCAAATTAAAGTATTCCTTCAATATTAAAAACCAAGTTATAAATTGGTTTTTTAGAAGCATGTTAATTCTATTTTGGTGTTAAAGTGTTTATCAAATCAGGCTACTTGAAAAAAATATCAGTATCTTGAAAAGGGTTATTTTCAAAGAAGCAACCATAATGCAATCAGGGAATTGTTTACTATTGCTTTCTATCGCCCTCCATTAAGACTAATCAGATCTTTCATTTAATAATTTCAAAGTGACAATACTGTTTGCTAAACCAGTGTAAAAACACGTTCAAGAGGATAATTTAATAACAGCATTGATATTATCTGCTTTGTTGATATAACTTCTGACACATAAACCTAATGAAATTCAATATCAAAACTAAAACAATAACTCAAAGGCATTTTCAACTATCAATATCTAAATTGTCAATAATATTAATTACTTTTTTGAATGTAATGAAGTAATATAGACAGCATCTCTGAACTCAAGACAATATAATAATTTCTAATGCTGGTCTTCACTTTTAATGACCTTCTTGAGTATATTATAACACTGCACTAGTACTCATTTGACTATAAACCTTTATTAATAAATTAATATGATGAAGTTTTATTGCTATTATTGAAATTAATAATTATAAATATATACAATGTTAGTGTAAAGTTTTCTACGTCGTCGTCGTCAAAGCAAACTCTGATCAGAGAGTGGCTTCTCTAACAGTATTCTGAAACCATCTCCTGACTTCTGTCATCCTACTTGCTTGGTTAAGAGGCAAACACATCTGTTATAATCTTCTCCCATTGGCATCTTGGTCTTCCTCTTCTTCTCTTTCCTGGAATATAAGCCTCCAACACTCTCTTCTCCATTCCATCTTGCCGCTTAATGTGACCAAAGTAGCAATAGATAGTGTGTTTGGGAACGCTTTTCCACAGTACTGTAGTTTTTTATTTAAATGAAAATATGATTAATACCATGTTTAAAAAACTCCAATCCATTCCATTTCCAGTCATTTACTTTTTTCTATCAGTCTTCAATCAGAGCAATTTTTATTTGTAACACAATCATTTTTCCATGTCAATTACTCACAGTAATGCACTATATTTATGTACAGTATCTGCACCAGGATGGCAAGAACAAAACCAAAAACAGACTATTATCAGTAATATCTAGGTTTTATTAAGCTAATAAAAATAAACAAGTACTTAAATACATACTCATGAAAATGATATTCAAGTGGTGAACAAACTGCTATAGCTCAATCATGTTATGCACACATTAGAACGGTAGGTAATCAGTCAAATTCTGATGGCCAATCCAAAACATTTCTATCACATAATATATGCGCGATTGTACCACCGGCTTTAGGGTCACTACTATATTATAACCTTTACTGACCGATGTTTGAACTGAATACAAAATAATATGCATAACTATACAAATCAGGGAAAAAATGATGAAAAGGAAAGGCAAAGAAACTGAAAGGAAAAACAATGGAAGGTATACTGTAGCTGTGAATTTGTTTTGTTTTGCCATGCATCACACAATAAAGTCAATATTTAGTACTGGCTAGCTATCAGTATCGAAGCTTGAGTATATTTAACAGCATTTACTAAATTTTGTAATCTCTTAGGTCAGGACGTGCTGGAGGTCATTAATGTCAGCATATGACTCCAAAGACTAGTGCATCTACCTAGCTGGAGAGCTTTTCTGTATAATAATTCTTTATGTTTAACCAGTAATAGATTTTAAATTGTTGTCAACAAATCTTCATCTGGCTAGATGTTAGTTAGTGGCTGCTAGGAGCCAGCTGTAGAGCAGCGCACCCTATTTAGTAAACTAAAAAGACCCATGCATCTACAGTATCTACAGTAGCTCGAGAGCTTTTGCTGTGGTAGCTCTAAAGTTATATTTCAGTTAGCAAAATTATATCTGGATCAGAGTCTTTTATTCTTAACTTAAATTCATCTCTCTTGTTTAGAATTGAGTCGCAGTTAGTATACATGAACGTAATGTTACTAATTCTTGTGGTACTTGAAACATTTAAACTTAAATTTTTCTGTAGTTTTAAATTTCTTCTACTCGGCTCTGTCAGTGGTCCGAAAACTATGTTGAACTATTTTATAGTTTCTAATTACGAGGTTTTCTTCTCCACTATCTAATCTCTCTTTAAGTTCCATTTTAAGTGCCTTATACTTCTCTCTCTCAGTTTATAGAATTCTGAATGTCAATTTTCGACAGCTAGATCTCTTAGGTCAGGTGGTCACTGTTAACTTATGACTGCAAAGAGTGCATCTACCTAAAGTAGCTGGAGAGCTTTTGCTATGGCAGCTCCAAAGAATTATGAACCAATACAACTTTAATTTGACAGCTAGGTCAGGTAGTCAATGTCTGCTTATTACTCCGAAGACTACCTACAGTAGCTGGAGAGCTTTGCTGTGGCAGCTATAACGTTGTGAAATTCCCTACAAATTTCAATTTGACCATGTGCCAACTAAATCTTTTATAGGTCAGGACCAGTGGTCAATTTCAGCTTACAGTATACTGTAACTCCAAAGACACAGTGGGACGTCTACCTATAGCCAGAAAGCTTTTGCTGTGGCAGCTCCTTTGCAGTGGCAGTTCCAACATGCAACTCCTTACCAATTTAAAGTTGACAGTGCACCACTAACTCCTTTAAGACCCAGATAAAGAAGTTCCATTTCCAACAAGCCTAACAATTTTGCCCTTTCCCGTTTTACCTCAATTTATGCACAGCACAAGCCTGCCTATAGTATGCACCATAGAAATTCCGCTATTAATTTACTTTATTTAACATTACAAAGGCTTTAGTGAAAACTCCTTCAGAGCTTCACATTTTTCTTGGTATAAAATAAAAGCTGTTTACACTATCAAACTTTATGTGACAGCAAAATGTGATGGGCCCAAATATGGTAGTTGATATGACATCATCATGTCCATATATGGGCACATCACATTTTTTGTCAAACATTTGATAGTATAGATAGAGCTTATACTATGGTTTCAGTTAATAAATATTACAAGTATTCCTTAAAAACAACCTCCATAATAATATGTGATATACATTTTATTTATGTGTCACTACTACTGTATACAGCTTTTAGGGTTGCAACCAATACCCGTCTACAACTATAATTTGTTTATTATTTCAATCATGCTTTAGGCCTATATTGTAATCAACTATTTATTATTTTTTAATTAAAGACACTCTACTAACAATTTAAATAATAACCATTCTTAGTTTAGTATAGCAGAAAAATAAAAACATGGCTACAACATATAAATGTATAAAAACCTTGTTTATAAAACAATCGTAAACCGTTTCTATCGTAAATTTCTTAGAATATCCAATAAAGGTTTCAGTTTTCTATACTATTTCTGAGCAGGTTAAATGTCAGAACACAACATTTAAAATGATTTGACGTAGTTGTAAAGCCGGCCCACACATAATGTCAAAGGTCATCTGATTATAATTCAACACCTATACTTTTGAGTAGCATCAGTTTAAATTAACCAATCTACTTCAATTACATAAAGTAAGTAAATCTAATGTTTAGAGTATCATCTTCTTCAGTAAAGAATGGGCAAAGTAGGCTAGTATGTCTGTGTTACTGTATATTAAAGTTGTTGCTATACAGTATCTGCAGTTACTGTACTACAATATAAAAATACTGTACGTTCCTTCACGACACAGTTCATGTTCACACGTACTGTTCATTTGATTGGTTAAAATCACATATCACAGATCGAAAACCAACCGGTAGTGTGTGCCGTCCAACTGTATAACTGTTTGACAGTTAAAGCCGCAGCTAAAATTGGAGCACTACTTACCCTCCTCCCACCCCCTACTTAGCCCTTGAATAAAGAGAAAAGCAACGGAATAATGTAATAAAAGTTTTGTATTGAATTTGTGTTCATTGAATATTGATTTGAATATTCATTTGTCTATTTATAACTTGCCGCCTCAGTCATGTTAAATAGAACACCTAATCCTTCAACTTTATCTACATATTCTCCCTGTTCAATACAGTACTGCCATGTCCAATCCATCAGTAGCAATCTTTCACACATTTCAATTACTGTAGTGTAAAGCATTGAAATGTTTTGTACGGTGCGTTTAATTCACACACGTCGACAGCAATTTACTTTAATTATTATCAATCAAGCTTTTATAATATTAACCACTTGTTCAACTTCCAAATTTAGATGTTGTTAGTTACTGTACCTAGTTTTGTACTCGCATTTGAACTCTAGATTGAAGTCAGAACTTTGTGTCTTGGGGTCTGTTTTTGATGCATAGCACCAAATAAACCGTTAATTTTTATATTGACTGCATTTCTGCTCAATTTTTTCTACAAAATTACAGTTTAAATCTGTGGGTGGTCGTTGACAAAAAATCGTCAGAATCATCGAAAAATGCAATTGGTCCTGGCGGTTAATTCAAACGCAGTATAGTTGACTAAAGATCATCAGTCAAACAAGTAACCGTTTTTGTGTTGCAGCAACAACCGGTTAAATAACGGGTGTTTTTAACCGTTATTTTTGCACTACCATTTAACCAGTTACTACAAAAGTTGCCTAGCAACAACCGGTTAAATAACGGGTGTTTTTAACCGTTATTTTTGCACTACCATTTAACCAGTTACTAAAAATTGTTTTGATTCTGCTTCCAAGAAATTCACACCGTTTTTAACCAGTTATTTTTATGCAGCAGAAACAGGACCTTGGGTATTGTATTTGACAGACAGGAGTCTTAGAAACATAAACCATGCAAAGGAATAATTGCTATGGTATGTTAAGTCCAACAGAGAACCAAGAATTAAATAAGAGGAATTTAAGCAAACAGTTTTATCAACACTGCTGTTCCACTTTTCACAACATGACATTTAATTGTATTCAGAACTGCTACTACGTACAGTATCCACACTTGATTATTGATGGACTACTCTATCTATACGTTTTACTATGCACGTAGTGTATTTCAACAAGTTTTTTTTTATACTGTAGGCTCGCAAACTGCATAAACTGATGATACAGTTTATACATTTCAGATCCTGTGTTTGAGTGACTTTCTGTACATGTGGATGGTCCTTTGTTGGTAAACTAAATGCTCTAAAACTGCATGATGAATCAAAAAAGTGTGATTACTAAAAGGCTCTAAGACCATATGATTATGATGGAATAAAATGATACTTTACAACATACATATTCAGATCCAGTCTATGAGTGACTTTACATGTGACTTGCTTGTTTTATACTATTATTTAAAGGCTCTAAAACTGTAAATGAAAAGTTATACTTTATACACATAACATTAAGATCTTACAGAATACGATGCGAGTGATATACTGTAGGACCATAGTTTAGGAAAAAAACACATTTATTTTATTAAAGTCTCTAAAACGTGATGGATTGAATTGATATGATACCAGTACTTTATACACATACTCAGAGTTTAAAGATACACAATGAAAACGTTATATAATCAAAATTCATTACATAAAGTTCTTGTCTTATTTCTTAGTTTCCATTTTAAAAATCATATGTTTCAGATTATTATTTCCACCCACACTACTACGGTATTCATCATAAATGAATATTACTGAGTTACTCCAATGTACGTCAAAGGAAGAAGCCCATTTGCTTTTTATTGAAAGATGAAATTAATGCATATTTTCAAGAAATCAGAAAAGTGACGTCAACTATCCAACGCTATTGGTTTACGCAAGTACTTATATTCTTATATAGTTTAAAGCGGATTTAAGATAAAGTCCATAAAAATTAATAAATTTTGATGATAGAAATTTGGCACCTCTGTATAAATTATTCAATAATAACGTTGTACAGTACGATCAGATGGGTTGATCCATGAGAAACAACAGGATGACAGAGATACTGTAATTATGAGTAGAATCAAGTCCACAGTGCCATGAGATCGTTGCCGAATGGTGCTTAAAAATTGACATTTTTATAATATCATTTAGAAAAGGTACAGTAGGGAATGGTACGGACCATAATTTGTCGTCAGTACAGTAGTTGCTGAATATAACCGATTTTAACTATTGTACGAGGCATAAGCTTAATAATAAAGAAGAAAAACATCTTCTTTAAAGATAAATATAAAGAATAAACCTGTTTAAAACCAGAGGAATAATCAATAGAACAATTAGTACAACAATAGCAACAGTATAAAGTGTATTGAAAACTCAAAATATTCAAGTATTGTTGAAGGCTATCCCCATTGTACACAAATCAGCCTATTGATTTCAAAGATCCAATTGTTGATTCACACACAAATTTGTAAAAATATACTGACTACTGTGAAGCCATACACAATGGAACCTTTATATTTAAAGATATTGCTCCCCTGAAGAAAATGTTTTGTTTTGTTTTATTGTACAGTACTGCAGACCATTTTAATGTCACTTAAAGTTCACTTTGACCAAAAAATGACTGGTCTGTTTTGGGGAGATCTCTACAGTTAGCTCTGCGGATTTTTTTTATCTGAGCAGTTACTATAGATCTTTCAGTAAGCCAGTTGAATACGCCTTTATGCATTATGTTTTCGTCACTAATCAGCATTAAACTTCAAAATCACATAAAAACATTCCGGGTTCATTAAACACTCCAGTAGGTTATCACACTCGAGGGAACCACTGTAAAATACACAATGTGGGTAGTTGCTGGAAACGAAAGTCTATTTTAATGTGTTTAAAGATTCTTTGAAAATCCCATTCAATATCACAGTGCTTCAGAGTGTCATTTAGAGTTCATTAACTTGGACGAGTTGACATTCATGGAACTAATGAATTAATTTTGATCATTACAACATGCAGGGGTATGTTTCCATGGCAAATTATTGTACTGCAGTTTTTAGTACATTTTTTACTGCAATAAATATATGATTTTAGTTTGTTGATTGAATGCAGACATTTATGATGCAGGCACTGCAATATGAATGGATCAAATTATAATTGGATTAAACAGTTTATTTAGAGTAAACAAAATGTAGTTACTGCACTAACTGCAGTAGAAAAATTCTGACATGGTTTTTTACAGTACATAATGCATGGTTCCCACAAGAGACACAACAAGGGAACATAAGGAATTTGGCCGAATCACAAGCGATGAATTATACAACCTGTCGCTTGTCATTGGTCAACTCGCTTGTATTACGTCTATTGTACGTCCTTGCATTGCGTCCTAGTGGGAACCAAGCTTAATGCAAAAATCAATATCAGTGTATGCTGGTGGAGACAACTAGAAGCCATTTTCTTGTTTTGTGCCAGTCAGTAATGTACAAAGCACTAAAGCATGGAATTTGTACAAAAAAAGTCCTTCACACTTTAATGTTTAATTATAAACCGAATTGTTTCTCTAAAGACAAACAAAAATATATTTTCACTTTAATAGCATATTGGATACAGTACTGTTCATAAACCTATATTACAAAAATTTATTTTTAAAAACAAACAAAAATATAGTTTCATTTTAATAGTATATTGGATATTGCGGAAGTAATAAGATACGGAGAATATACAGTATAATTTAGGATATTTTAACAGTAGTTGAATTGCTACAGTATAACAAGTTGCTGACAATAAATCTTAAGCTCTGTCAATACTATCAAACTTTATGTGACAAAAAAATTATGATGTCATATCACTACCATATTTGGGCACATCACACTTTGTCAAATTAGTTTGATAGTGTAGACAGAGCAATGTAAAAAACTTACCATCTTTCCAATGAACAAGACAGTTTTGTAAAAGAAAAGCGAAATTGCCTCTTGGATCAAGAAGACTAGTTAGGCACTGGTCGGTGCTGTCTTTAGATAACTCCAGAATTAAAGAATTTAACTGTTCTTCTTGGTACTTTTCTGACATGATGTGCGGACGATGACTAAAACATTACATGGAAGGCACAGGTCTACAAAAGAGAAGAAATAAAAAGAATTAATCTCTAACCAAGGCCCTGTTTCTATTTAAAAAATCCTCTTAAAAACGTCTTTGAAACAGTTTTACAATACAGGATCGTGCTGACGCTAAAAATTGTTCCACAAAACCCTTTTTTAAAAACCGGCATCAAAGTTTATGTGACAAAAAAAAGTGATGTGCCCATACATGATGATGTCATATCACTACATATTTAGGCATATCACTACCATATTTGGGCACATCACACTTTTTTTGTCCAACTAGTTTGATAGGGTAGACTGAGCTTTAGTATATTACATCACTCTATTTGGATTCAGACAGTAGCAAACCAATCAATGGCATAACATTAAAATAGCAATAATTTCCTTGTCCATCACATGTCAAGTATCAAATCCGGGTTTAAACATAATTCACAAATCATGGGTATAAAACTATAAACATAGGATCAAAATGGAATGGAAGGTTTTAACTTTTAAACTACATTTGAAATAATAACCATCGTGAAGTAGGGAGGGGGAGGAGAAGGGGATATCTTTAATAGAGTGGTTGGTATACAGTAAAACAAATATTGATTGGGGTTTTTATATGGCAGGGGTCTGTGTTACATTATGGAGGGTCAAATATGTTGTCAACATTTTGAAATAGTTGAATACTAATAAAATTGTGAATGTAGGTTTGAACCATAATAAAGCAAACTATTCTACTTTTTATATTTTTTACTATATTTTTAAATCAACACATTGGGAATTTTGAAATCTTGCAGCGAGACTTGATCAAATATGTACATGCACCATTATTCAAACAATAAGGCGTGCACTGACATTAGCAGATTGTTGACATTGGGTTAGCCACTAATATTAGCGTAAACAAGAATTATTTACATGTGAGCAGACTCTGGTTACTGTACAGTATAGCATAGTACTAGTATTGTGTAGCCCTACACTACGACCATTCTATCCACTTTAATGATATTTTCAACTATTGCACTATGAAGTAATTTTATGCCAAGTCAGACGGATGTATGATATCAGCAGTTTTTTTATTGTTAATATTTCGTTTACAAGTCTTTTTTTCCAGTTCAGGAGTTCTTTTATTTCTAATTTCGATCCCTCAAACAGTTCCTGTTTTTGTATCCAATTTAAATTATAAATTCCTTATTTTTGGACAGTTTCTAATAAATACAAATGAATGAAAATATCAAACCTAGAATAGAAGTTGACAAAGTGTTAATTTGGCCCCAGGTAAACTTGGTTTCCACTATAGGACGCAAGGACGTAAGCGCAATGCAAGTGCAAATTTAGATAATCCCTAGCTTGTGATTGCTTTAAATTGCTACGTCGCGTTATTTCCTAGTGCGAACCAAGCTTTAGGAAGAATTTGATGACATTAACAAGGTCATATACATGACTGCAGTAGCGTGCTCAATTTAGTGATTACCGTCCGAATGACCAACCGACCGACATGTACTGTAGTAAGCTGTAAAAATTGATTCAGTTTTTTAAGATCATAATGTACTGTGATGTACTGTATGACTACTGTACTAAAAATATATCAGGACATATTTCAACTATTCTTGTATAGGTATATAGCCCCAAAAACGTTGCTAACAATTATCTGAATACAGTAGCTGTCTGCAAGTCGAGAAAAATCCAATCCTATCGTTACGCTACATTGAGCAACGAAAGTTTGCATAATAATTGAACCATAAAAACTGATTTGCAAATTGACTCTTATGAAATCATCACTACATAATATGTCATGCATATATCAAATCATTTTCCATATTGATTTGAACGCCCAGTAACATTTTAATCAATTCTTTACCGAGATACTTGGATAATCAGACATATTTTCTGTCTAAATGAATACAGTGCAATTGTCTTGACAAATACTGTAAATTGATACCAACAATACTATTTTTAATTAAGGCATGGAATAAAAATTGTTATCCTTGGAGATAATTGATTCTAAAAATTAAAATGATGATGAATAATAATAATAATTAATATTTATTCTGAAATATATTTATTATAAATAATAATTTAAAAAAACAAATAAAAATAAATAAAATATTAGTGATTAAAAGACTCTATAGGCAATCATTACAATAAACGAAGATGTTAGATTGGACGTTAAATGCAATTACTTCGGTAGTATAAAAATGCTATTTTATTTTCTATTTATTTAAAAAAAATTTGATGGCAGTTTGGAGGCAAGTCTCCTGGAGAGGCCAGATAGCCACATAGCCGTTAAGGCTAGTGGCTAATAAAGCGGTTTACAAATAGCTTCCAAATAAATTATTATTATTATTTCTTCTTTTTCTTAACCTATTTCTTTCCATTGCAGGACGAAGGACTCTTTACCAATTGACCATTCACTTATGTCTCTAGCTATTCTTAAATGCCATGCAATGCCACCATGTGTTGTAAGTTCATCCCACCATCTTATCTTTTGTCTCCCTCTGCCTCTATTGTACTGTAGGTTCTTGGAGTCCAATTTGTTAGTCTGACTGTCCATCTGTTGTCATATCTCCTGGCCAGATTTCCTGCCCACCTCCATTTACACAAACCAAAAGTGGTGTTGGTAGTCTATGCTTATTATGTCCTGAACTCCTGATTTAGATCTGAGATTTGTATTTGACACTTTATCTTTCTTTGTAACACCTATTAGTATTCTTTCCATTGCCCTTTCTGTCAAGCCTTTTCCAAGACGCAATAGTAATGGTCCATGTTTCAGAACTGTAGATAAGGGTTGGTATGATGCATTGGTTGAAGACCTTTTCAACGAGATAGGTACTGACCTAACCCTAACCCTTATTATTATTTAATAACAAAAAAAAAAATTTCTAATGCATTAGACAATCTACACAAATTCTATTAGTATTGGTATTATTACAATATTGAATAAATTCATCTGGTTCCAAATAAGGTAATTTATTTCTTTTTGTTTCTTTGGTTCAACATAAAGTAAAAATCCACAAAAATTGGTATTACAAGTCATTGGGAGTGGAGTTGTCCTGTCAAGAGAAAAACCCCTTGGCATCTGACAGGATTTGAACCAAATCAGTAGCAGCTGAGCATCTACTGTACTGTACAGTAAACCACCAGGACAGGCTATAACTCCACTCCATAAGTAATGCTTTATTGTTGTACTGTACTGTAGGTGTCAGACATTAACTGTTTGGCTATCTTTCTTTGTACTTTATTACCTAATATGGTATTTTTCATTCTATTAATTCAGCAACAGCAGCTGTATACACTGTGTAACCATGGACATTATTGTGTAACCATGGGGAATAAATACTGTACTATTACTAAACGAAAAATTGCATAAAGACAAAAATTGTTTGTCAAATCAGTGACAAATGGCAAGGTTCTATAAAGGCTGTATGTACAATAAGCCTGCACCTCTGTGTGTGTGAGTAAATAAGACTGATAGTAAAGTGCTTGTGACAGCTATAATAAAAGATTGTAGTATGGAGAGAAATAAAGAGTGTTATGAATGTTATTGTGTACAGAGTGCAACTTTACATTTGGGGCTTATACAGTAAATACATTTGAGAAGCTTGTTAAGTGGAGTGGAGTTAGCCAATATACAGTACTGTACAATGCTAAAACAAAAACAATCAAAACATTAGAAAAACGTTAAGCTCTGTCTGCACTATCAAACTTTATATAACAAAAACATGTGATGTGCCCATATACTATATTGTATGGACATGATGTCATATCACTACCATATTTGGGCACATGCACACTTTTTTTCTCCTCTAGTTTGATAGTGTAGACAGAGCTGCAGTGAATACTGTATGTATAGTAGGCCTATAGTAGGGCCTGTTTTTTGTAAATGTACATAACTGTAGTTTCCATCAGTACTACATATCTATCCATAAGACAAAAGATCCTAAACACTATACAGTAACTTCAATTCCTTTTTAGAAAGCCTTTCTTTCGTTTGAGTGGTTTTGCAAAGTTCATAAAATTAACAGCAGGTAACTGACCTTGCTAATTTAAAGACTGACCTGGAAAATTTGTTAAAATGTCAAAGGTCAACAATATAATAGCAAATTTTTCCATTTGCATCAGAGCTATTAAACTGTACCCTTTTATTTATCATCGTTTACAGTAGCTATTGTATTTTATTATAAATATTTTACTACAGTATTTAAATTACTTTCGTATATTATTATTACAATATACAACGGACCAATAAGCAATAAATCTTTGCATAAATATAGCTATTAATTAATAATGTATAAATTATTTAAACATTACTCATATTATTTATTCATAAATACTAAAGGATTTAAATTCAAATAAAAGTAAATAATTTTTTAATTACTTTTTGTGGTATTACTTAAATATGGTAGTAGTAAAAACTACTGTATGGGCCTGTTCGTAGGGGTTGAAAATACCAGCTTATTCCCGATTTCCGTTCGCGTGATCCAATTAACTTTTGCCTCAGGCTACAAAAAATTCGAGGTAAAATGTTCACCAAATTTGCAGGTTATTTCAGCGATAATCCAATTATACTCGGCCTTCGAGGATAATAAATCTCCGATAGAGGCAATGTGTCGCTGCCTAGGCCCGTCATTTCTCCTACGAAGCTCTTCCATACACGCTTCGAGAGCGATCGTCAGCTGGTGCTGTCCTTGTTGGTGTAGACCGCTTAGTAGGCCTAGCTGGTCGGGGAGCCGCTGGTCGGTGGTGTTTCCGTCGTGTAACATTGGGCTCAAATTCTTCGTCAATGAGTAAAATAATGGTCGTCAGGAGAAGGCATATTTCGGCAGGATTATCGGCGTTAAGAGGCATAAGGTTTGTCGCAAGGATAAGCAGTGTAAAAGGTAGCAAGTAATTGTTATTGTAAAGAAAGATCGCGAGTAAAAAATATACAACACGAAACTAGCGTGCGAAAATGGGGTCGTAGGTTGTAAAGACAACTGACCTTAAAACGTAATTTCCGGTTTGTGATTCGTCGATTAAGCATTTAAGCGGTTAAATATTTCAAGTACGAACAACGCTCAATTTATAACCCGAGGCATGGGTGAAATTAAGCGCTTATTTTAACCACCGTACGAACACGACCTAAGATCATACAAACAGGTACATCCTAGAAACTGGATACTAATTTTAGAACATATGTCATAATCACGCATACAGTAATTGCAGTGCAGACAGTATAAAACATGATGGTATCAGTATTTTTCATTATAATTTCATCTACAATACTGGTATAGAAACATGCTCTGAGAATAGAGAATGAGTAGGAAAAATGAAAGAGTCAGCAAATTGTTAAGTACGTACAGTACTTGAACAAGACCAAATTACCAGCATTCTTCACCATGCACTGTCATGTTTCTGTTGTTCTTGCGTCATTGCGTAAAATCAAATGGATTTTCCATAGCGATTTTTGCATTTTCGTTTCCGACTTGTGAATGCACAATACAGCACTTTGCGTTGATACGCCACTGTGTTGCGTTACATTGCGTCATAGTGGAAACCATGTTTGATTATTAGGGAGAGAGACTTTTTTTTGGCCTACAGTGCTGTTCAGTACATTTTACACTAGCTCCATATTTTAATTTAATTTACAGTTTTATACAAAACTGGAATGGTAAACTATTGTACCGTCTTTAAAGGCACTGTGATAGAGATTACTAGATTATTTAAAATTTCAATAAGGAGAAAATAAAAACAACTTGTTGAACAAGGAATAAAAACTAAAGCTGTGTCTACACTATCAATTTTGTTGTGACAAAAAAATGTGATGCTCATATATGGACATGATGATATCATGTCAACTATCATATTTGGTTATATTACTACCATTTTGGGCACATAATTTTTCGTCAAACTAGTTTGATAGTGTAGACAGATCTTTATTTAAGCCACTTGACACAATTTCTTTCTGATCCCGGAACTAAATATAATTTAAGGAATTTACTACTTTATACACTTGAAAAAAATTATTTATCAAAAACAATTAAAATGGCAGCATTGTTAAATTATCTACAGGTATTAATATTTAATTACAAATTATTCATTCAACTTTATTTCAAGAGGGTACAAGTATGGTACTACTGCAGTATACAGAGCACACTTAAAGATGTCCTCTACACAAATAACTAACAAATATAGGGTATTGCTAAACTGCGCAAACACTGCGCAAACAACAAAAAAAGCTGCGCAAACCTCCTTCAAAACAATTATTATTGATTAGAACCCAACTAGAACTATATAGGGAGACAATTTATGAGAAAAAAAATTTGAAATTCCTTTAAGTTTGCCTTTTTTTGGGTTAAAAACTTCAATTTTTGGGAAAATTACTGATTTCACAGTGCAAACAACAAAAAATGCTGCGCAAACCTCCTTCAAAACAATTATTATTGATTAGAACACAACTAGAACTATATAGGGAGACAATTTATGAGAAAAAAAATTTGAAATTCCTTTAAGTTTGCCCTTTATTGGGTGAAAAACTTCAATTTTTGGGAAAATTACTGATTTCACAGCGCAAACCTCCAAAAAAAGCTGCGCAAACCTCCTTTAAATCAATTAATAATATTGATTAAAACACAACTAGACCTATATAGGGAGACAATTTATGGGGAAAAAATTTAAAATTCCTTTAAGTTTGCCTTTTTTTGGGTGAAAAACTTCAATTTTTGGGAAAATTACTGATTTCACAGCGCAAACAACAAAAAAAAGTTGCGCAAACCTCCTTCAAAACAATTAATATTGATAGAACACAACTAGAACTATATAGGGAGACAATTTATGGGGAAAAAAATTGAAATTCCTTTAAGTTTGCCTTTTTTGAGTGAAAAACTTCAATTTTTGGGAAAATTACTGATTTCACAGCGCAAACAACAAAAAAAGCTGGGCAAACCTCCTTTAAATCAATTAATATTGATTAGATAACAACTAAACTATATAGGGAGACAATTTATGGGAAAACAAATTTGAAATTCCTTTAAATTTGCCTTTTTTTGGGTGAAAAACTTCAATTTTTGGGGAAATTACTGATTTCACAGCTCAAAAAAAAAAAGCTGCGCAAACCTCCTTCAAAACAATTAATATTGATTAGATAACAACTAAACTATATAGGGAGACAATTTATGGGAAAACAATTTGAAATTGCTGTAAGTTTGCCTTTTTTTTTAAATTAAAAAATTTAAATTACAGATTTCACAGATTTCACAGTTTGCGTGGCATTGATTCCTTACTTTATTAAGAATTTCAGGGTCTGTCCTTACATATGATTGATTGTATTAGAGTTCCTATGTGGTGCAGTTACGTTTAACACTCCTCTGTATTCGTGAACAGCTACATATTTTCCAATTATTGTGTCATCAATGTAAGTAATTTTCCGTTCGTAATTGGTGGCACATTTCTTAGAATAATAACGATGGACATTAATAGTTTTTAACCAAAAAAAGGCAAACTTAAAGGAATTTCAAATTTTTTTCCCCATAAATTGTCTCCCTATATAGGTCTAGTTGTGTTCTAATAAATATTAATTGATTTAAAGGAGGTTTGCGCAGCTTTTTTTGTTGTTTGCGCTGTGAAATCAGTAATTTTCCCAAAAATTGAAGTTTTTCACCCAAAAAAAGGCAAACTTAAAGGAATTTTAAATTTTTTTTCTCATAAATTGTCTCCCTATATAGTTCTAGTTGTGTTTTAATCAATATTAATTGATTTAAAGGAGGTTTGCGCAGCTTTTTTTGTTGTTTGAGCTGTGAAATCAGTAATTTTCCCAAAAATTTAAGTTTTTCACCCAAAAAAAAGGCAAACTTAAAGGAATTTCAATTTTTTTTCCCATAAATTGTCTCCCTATATAGTTCTAGTTGTGTTCTATCAATATTAATTGTTTTGAAGGAGGTTTGCGCAGCTTTTTTTTTTTTGAGCTGTGAAATCACTAATTTTCCCAAAAATTAAAGTTTTTCACCCAAAAAAGAGCAAACTTAAAGGAATTTCAAATTTTTTTCCCCATAAATTGTCTCCCTATATAGGTCTAGTTGTGTTTTAATCAATATTAATAGATTTAAAGGAGGTTTGCGCAGCTTTTTTTGTTCTTTGCGCTGTGAAATCAGTAATTTTCCCAAAAATTGAAGTTTTTCACCCAAAAAAAGGCAAACTTAAAGGAATTTCAAATTTCTTTTCCCATAAATTGTCTCCCTATATAGTTCTAGTTGTGTTCTATCAATATTAATTGTTTTGAAGGAGGTTTGCGCAGCTTTTTTTTTTTTGAGCTGTGAAATCAGTAATTTTCCCAAAAATTAAAGTTTTTCACCCAAAAAAGAGCAAACTTAAAGGAATTTCAAATTTTTTTCCCCATAAATTGTCTCCCTATATAGGTCTAGTTGTGTTTTAATCAATATTAAGAGATTTAAAGGAGGTTTGCGCTGCTTTTTTTGTTCTTTGCGCTGTGAAATCAGTAATTTTCCCAAAAATTGAAGTTTTTCACCCAAAAAAAGGCAAACTTAAAGGAATTTCAAATTTCTTTTCCCATAAATTGTCTCCCTATATAGTTCTAGTTGTGTTCTATCAATATTAATTGTTTTGAAGGAGGTTTGCGCAGCTTTTTTTGTTGTTTGCGCTGTGAAATCAGTAATTTTCCCAAAAATTTAAGTTTTTCACCCAAAAAAGGGCAAACTTAAAGAAATTTCAAATTTTTTCCCCATAAAATTGTCTCCCTATATAGTTCTAGTTGTGTTTTAATCAATATTAATTGATTTAAAGAAGGTTTGCGCAGCTTTTTTTTTTTGAGCTGTGAAATCAGTAATTTTCCCTAAAAAAAATTTAAGTTTTTCACCCAAAAAAGAGCAAACTTAAAGGAATTTCAAATTTTTTTCCCCATAAATTGTCTCCCTATATAGGTCTAGTTGTGTTTTAATCAATATTAATAGATTTAAAGGAGGTTTGCGGTGCTTTTTTTGTTCTTTGCGCTGTGAAATCAGTAATTTTCCCAAAAATTTAAGTTTTTCACCCAAAAAAAGGCAAACTTAAAGGAATTTCAAATTTTTTTTCCCATAAATTGTCTCCCTATATAGTTCTAGTTGTGTTCTATCAATATTAATTGTTTTGAAGGAGGTTTGCGCAGCTTTTTTTGTTGTTTGCGCTGTGAAATCAGTAATTTTCCCAAAAATTGAAGTTTTTAACCCAAAAAAAGCCAAACTTAAAGGAATTTCAAATTTTTTTTCTCATAAATTGTCTCCCTATTTAGGTCTAGTTGTGTTCTAATCAATATTAATTGTTTTGAAGGAGGTTTGCGCAGCTTTTTTTGTTCTTTGCGCTGTGAAATCAGTAATTTTCCCAAAAATTGAAGTTTTTCACCCAAAAAAAGGCAAACTGAAAGGAATTTCAAATTTTTTTTTCCCATAAATTGTCTCTCTATATAGTTCTAGTTGTGTTCTATCACTATTAATTGTTTTGAAGGAGGTTTGCGCAGCTTTTTTTGTTCTTTGCGCTGTTAAATCAGTAATTTTCCCAAAAATTGAAGTTTTTCACCCAAAAAAAGGCAAACTTAAAGGAATTTCAAATTTTTTTTCTCATAAATTGTCTCCCTATATAGTTCTAGTTGTGTTCTAATCAATATTAATTGTTTTGAAGGAGGTTTGCACAGCTTTTTTTGTTGTTTGCGCAGTTTGCGCAGTTTGCGCAGTTTAGCAATACCCACAAATATACAGACAGTTTAATATCAGAACATCAAATTACTACATTACTGTATCCTAAATTGTTTTTATAAAAGTTTTAACTACTTTACAGTATATTTAAATCAAAATTCAGAGATGGCACTGGCAGGCAGACATTCACAAAAAATCATTGCTTATCTTCAAAATATAATTTAACTTGGTTTTAAAATTAGAAAATGATTGCTATTAGTATTATTAAATAAAGGAAGAGAATTTAGCTCCAGGAAGTGGCTCTGTAGTGTAATAAAAATTTAATAAGGTAAACAAACTGTAGAGTAATTTTAGGTTTGGAGACAAAAAAATGTCCAAAACTATTGGGTTTTTTAAAGACGGGCAATTATATAATTCTCAACAGTCCACATTACTAACTGCAATATTGACTGTTAGTTTTAGTTAGAGATACCTGATACTGTATACTTTATCTTCGCCTATGAATGAATCTTTGTCTTGGAACCTTTGGAAGATCATCAAGACATGTTCACAACTTTATAATAATTAATAAAACTGTAATAAATATTGTTACCTGTATTTAAACTGAAATTATTCCCTGTTTACCAAAATCAGCTAACTGTACTGTATGCATGTACAGTGTACAATTGTATTCTAAAGAATGTATAGTACCGTCCTTATAGTAGTTTTACAGACTTGTTTTGGATTTGGATTTCCACCATTACAAATGGGATATTTTTAGAATCAACTATGACCTTAAGCAATAATTATTCCATTACGATTTACTATTGTATTGCAAGCCATTATTGACAATTATAACTTTATTAGATGTCACTGTATAAGCTACCAGTTGATGTCACAATTTATTTAATCTAGTCAGGTGCAAAACATAAAGTATAGTATTCAGTTTGAAATGCAGTAATAGAGGATTACAAACAAAAAATCAAAATATGTGCACACAAAAAATATAAACAAAATGTGTTTGTGTTTACAAATTTGTGACAATTTTAAATGGCATTGTAAAGAAAGCCTCGGGCTTACCGTATAATAAAGTTGTTTCGAATGAAGGACAAAAGTCAGTTTCTATTGCAAAATACTGTATATTACACAGAACAGTGAAACCTTTCAGTGTTCTCCCCAGGCCTTTGAAGCGTCACGGTACCGTGACGCTTGGGTTCTCTACCGTGACGCTTAAAACCTTATCCGTGACGCTTAAAAATAACAACAATCTAAAAATAGATTAACAGGCAGGAGGTACGGTACTTTCTCTGCGGCATGCATAAAGAGCCTAATGCACACGAGACACGTGACATGACCACTAGACGAAAAACAAAAGACTGCGTAACAAAGTGTTAAACAACTGAGACTCGCTTTCACCGGCCGCCGCCGAGAGATGTAAACACGTGTTTTGTTACTGCCATGTCTCTCTTTCGATCTCTAGTATTTGGCTGTTGTCTAAAATGTAGTAACTTGTATATTGTAAATAAAGTAAATGATTGATTGTATTGTTTTTCTTGTAAAAATGTTATGTGTATTAAAAATAAATATCGATGATATTATTATTTTCAATATCACACTGAATTAATCGACTCTATCGGTGGGATTTACTCTTTCGTCGGTAACATACGCACGTCATCAAATGATTTCTAGGCGCAATTCAATGCTAGCTGCTTTGATCGTATAATACATTCAAGAAGGCTACGATCGTTTTCCTATTTGCTAGTGCGCTAAAGTCTTATTTCACTTAACTTAAGGTACATTTGTACGTCGGTGGGGGTAGAATGTTTTAGGCCCTACTTCGTGAGAAAGTCGAGTGACAAGGGATGTCACATGGTATTGTGATATATCAGTACTGCGATACTGTATGTCACATGGTGCTTTCACCGGCCGCCGCCGAGAGTGTAAGCACGTGTTTTGTTACTGCCATGTCTCTCTTTCGAATGTTTTCCTATTTCCTAGTGCGCTATGAAGTCTTATTTCCGGGCAACTAGAGGTGTCTTACTAATGAGTAGGCCTATAGTTTTATTTCATCGGGACTTGCCGCCGATGTTTGTATTTGAACGCAAAAAATGTTTTTTTATCGCATATGCTTACCCGCCGGCGGAAAAAAAAAGTAGGCTACGATCGTTTTAATGTTTGCTAACGCGCTATGAGGTGTCGTTTCCGGCTAACTACAGTTGCCTACTGATGAGTAGGCATTTTTTTTTTTCATATATCGCGTACAGTATGTTTAAGTAGGCTCAATCGGGCTGTTTGCTAGCGCGCTATGAAGTGTCCTTTCCGGCCAACTACAGAGTTGTCCTACTGATGAGTAGGCATTTTTTATTTCATCGGGGAATTCCCCTTGACGTTCGTAATGAACGCAAAAAATGTTTCTTATCGCGTATGTTTACCGGCGGAAAAAGCAGGCTACGATCGTGCGGTTTGCTAGCGCGCTATGAAGTGTCTTTCCGGCCAACTACAGAGTTGTCCTACTCATGAGTAGGCCTAGTTTTATTTCATCGGGGAATTCCCCTTGACGTTCGTATTGAACGCAAAAACATTTTTTTATCGCGTATGTTTACTGGCGGAAAAAGTATGCTACGATGGTTTTACTGTTTGCTAGTGCGCTATAAAGTTTCGTTTCCGGCCAACTAGAGTTGTCCTACTGATGAGTAGGCTAATAGATTAGGCCTATTTTTTCATTGGGGCTTCCCCCTGACGTTCGTAATGAACGCAAAAAATGTTTCTTCGCGTATGTTTACCGGCGGAAAAAGTTGGCTACGACCGTTTTGTTGTTTGCTAGCGCGCTATAAGTGTTATTTCCGGCCAAACCAGAGGTGTCATTCAACATAAATGTTATGTGCGAGAGTACCATTTCCGGCCATCTAGGGTGTAAATTACCCAAAATCGCTTCGCCACAGCCCCAACCATGGTGGGGCTGTGACTCAAGTACTTAGTGTCGGAATGCCCCTCCCCCTCGGGGGTGGGGGGGGGGGGCGGGCGGCCCCAAGCGTGACGCTTGATTTGAATCCTGGGGAGAACACTGCCTTTATCTACAGTATTTCTGAATCTTTGCATGTCGCTTTTACATACAGTAGTCCAATTCTTTATTCAAAACTCAGGATGAGACTCTGGCCACGCAATATTTATGCCCACCACATCAAACAATAATTTCAAAATTACAAAATCAACCAATCAAATACCACGATACATTAGGTGTGTTTAAATAAAATTATCTGATCATTATCATCATGAGACTGTTCTGTACAGCGATTATTACATTTATTATAATAATTATTATTAATAATAATAGTATTTCCTAGTAATCTAGATTATGCCTTTTTCATCCTTTAAAAATGCAAAATAATTATTTCAAGCAGATTTTGTCCCTCAATAGTATTGTCAATATGAGCAGCAATAAGAAATTTAATAGTTAAAAGCTAATTTGTACCATTTACATTAATGAACAGGGACTTTTAAATTGATAATTCAATTTTCAAGGTTAACTAACTGTACTGTAAAACAGTAAAAAGAGCGATAAATTATTAATAATTCATAGTATAATGTATTCAGTAGAGGGCAAAGTACTGTACATTTCAATACACATTTACAGGATTTATTCGTGGATAAAAAAAACCCAATGTTATGAGTGCATGAGTACTAATTGTCACATACTGTACAATATATATTGTTGCGTATATAAATTGTCATGTATAAAATGTGTATCCTTTAGGACAATCAATCGGGAGCAGGATGTTAAGCTAGCAAGTCAAAAAATATAATAATAAGAGGAATTTTGTGTTTGCTTCATTGTGGGTATTTTTTATTTTTTCCAAACTGGAAAACTGTATTTTTTTTCTCCTGCCTTCAGATAAAAAATTTCGTCTTATCTCATTTCTGCAACAGAAAAATTCTTGGTTGACAACGCAAGCATGCTAGGCCGGAACATTGAACGTTCAATTAAGTATTGCAGGCAGATTATAAAATTTGTATAATAAGCCTAGCTAGCTAGGCTAGGCCTATAGGCTATATATAATCTTATATTAGGCCTACTAGGCCCCTACCTAGGCCTATCTCTCTCTCTTTGACTCTGTCTAGAATAGAGTAGGCCTAGCTAGCTATGCTCTAAGACTCATCTAAAGGCCTTATAGACAGATTGTGTAGAAGGATTGGATGAAACTTCAGTTAAAACAGGAACGAAAAGGAAAAAAAATGTTTTTATTACCTATTAAAAAACAACAATAATTCATCAATGTTAGCGATAAATTAATTTAAAAGAAACTCGGTGTAAATAGGCATATAGGCCTAAGCCTGTAAGTAATTACTAATAGTCTAGCCTAGATAGACTGAGCCAGGCTAGGCCTTGACATCGAAATGTCAATTCATACAATCAGCTGTGTCTCTCTCTCAGCTCACTCAGCTGCCTGCTGCACACCTTTGGCCCAGCCCACAAAACGACGATAACAACAAAGAAAACAAATCTTTAGCTTACTGCTTGCTCCAAAATGCGCTTGACGTTTTCTAATTAGCTAACCATAGAAGAAAAATAAAACGTTGTAGGGTAGTATCCTGTGAATATATCCCGTAAACGGTAGAGACGATAGTCAATCGAGCTCATTTTCAATTTGCAGTAATAATTTCCTCCATATTTGCCTACGACAATCCTACAAAGTGTTTTTTTTCATCAGCAGCCAAAGAAAACTACTACTCGCGCGTACGACGACAACTCCTCGCTTTCGCTGTCAACTTTTTGGTTATTATTATGCAGCTGGCTGTGTAATGCTCTCTTGTTGTTTGTGTGCATGCTCAGACTGCATGAATATTAGAGGGCGATATATACAATATTATGGTTTTTAGCAGAAAACATTGTTAAAAATAATATTTATTGTGAATACACCCTTATACAAATATAAAAAATAAAAATTAGAGATACAACAATTTTTAGACAGCTCAATAAAAACGAAAAAGTAAACAACCTGGGCAAAGCGGAAAGTAATCATAGACAAATTATGTACAGTATTGCATTGTTTTAAAAACGATTTAGAATGATGGGTCTGAACAAAATTGACTTTTGTCAAACAGTCAACAACTTTTTTTCACTCCAAATATTTTAAGCAAAGAAGTGGAAGCACTTTTTAGAGGTATCCTAATAATATATTATTGTGTGTTTTTTTTTTATGTATTGTTTTTTGCCTTCAATATGGACAATGTTTTTGGTAGAATGGCTGAATATAACCTTTAATTATACAGATTTGGCTCAAACTCCTACTGGGTTGTGTTACATAAGTTATATAATAATAGAGTTTCCTGTGGGCATACGTGACTTTAATAAAGTTCAATGTGTCAACAACCTACAATTGTAATTTTTATATAACAAATATCAACATTACTTCTTTACTTTATATGATTTATTGCAACACTACATTATAGTATTCCAAAATGTTTTGTTATTGTTAATTCTTAATTTGTAATTTGATTTATTAGTCGAACATTACAACAAATATAAAAGAATAACAAATATAATATTAATATAAAGTTCAGCTGTTTAATCTAAATAATTATAGTCAGTCTGTTAAAATAATCAGGACTGCTGACTTAAAATTGGTTAAATTTGAAAAGGGAATTCATGAGAAGGATGTAGATTTGGGCTACTAAAAAATATGTACAAATATTTGTATGGGTTATTTTTAAACTGACTTATATTATTATATTATATATTGACTTAAAAGAAAGTTAATTTTTTTGCTAAGCAAGTTATGATTTTTATCAAACCAATGGTAAGAATCACGAGATTAGATGGTAAATACCTTCTTTTCTTACCATCTATAATCTCGTAATTTGTACCATTGGTTTGTTAAAAAAAATTACAAACCAGATGAACATTTACAATCATGTTATCATACTTTAAATCTGTTCCATGAACACTAGTCGATCACCAGTTTGATTTTATTTTATTTATTTATTTATTTTTTTTCCGGATTTTGGTTGATCAAGCCCAGTAGGACTACAGCTTTGTTTTTAAGATCGGATCCACTAGTCGATCACACCCAGTATGACTACCACTTTGATTTTATGATCGGATCCACTAGTCGATCAAACCCAGTAGACTACTGGTTTGATTTTGTTATCAGATCCACTAGTCAATCAAACCCAGTATGACTACCACTTTGATTTTATGAGCAGATCCACTAGTCGATCAAACCCAGTATGACTACAGCTTTGTTTTAAGATCGGATCCACTAGTCGATCACAGCCAGTAGACTACCGGTTTGATTTTATGATCGGATCCACTAGTCGATCAAACCCAGTATGACTAGCACTTTGATTTTATGATCGGATGCACTAGTCGATCAAACCAGTAGACTACCGGTTTGATTTTATGATCGGGTCCACTAGTCAATCAAACCCAGTACTGTATGACTACAGCTTTGTTTTAAGATCGAATCCACTAGTCGATCAAACCCAGTATGACTACCGGTTTGATTATATGATCGGATCCACTAGTCGATCAAACCCAGTATGACTACCGGTTTGATTATATGATCGGATCTATTAGTCGATAACACCCAGTCGGACTACAGCTTTGTTTTAAGATCGGATCCACTAGTCGATCAAACCCAGTATGACTACCGGTTTGATTTTATGATCGGATCCAATAGTTGATCACACCCAGTCGGACTACAGCTTTGTTTTAAGATCGGATCCACTAGTCGATCACACCCAGTAGACTACCGCTTTGATTTTACAATCATTTGGGAAATTATCGCACTTATCTCACACAGCCAAGAGTAGGTGTAATGATCAATTAAGTTTCAATTTTTTCATTATTTCTGGTTCACCGTACATTTACAGTGAATCTTTTATTGACGCTTTATCACATCATATGGAAAAATAGACAATAAAACAGAATTCTGTACTTTAGGTATTTTATTTACAATATAAAATACACAGATATTCAATTATAGAGGTAACATTTAATATTTATAAATTAATTTTACTTTGATTAATAAAACATACTGATGATAATCCAAAGAGTCAAAAGCACTGCACAATTGATTGGAAGCCACCAACATTGACAATTCACAGTTATGATCACTATACTATGCACACTGTTCTGATAGCATCTACAACTATCCAGATTTCAGAAATATGAAATGGTTATAATTCCTTTCACAACCGTTTTTTTATATTTCTGTTTACGCTCACCCCGGGATGCTCACACTACAATATTTTCACAAAAAACAGAAAATAAAATCTTCTTGTCGTTGTTGGTGCCTTGTATAATTAGCAGTGTTTTTTAATAAATTGACAGTGTTACTCTTATAAACATAGATATATCTTGTAAACATTTATTTATAAATTTACATACATAATTTCATACATTAACGGTCTATATAAAAGTATCCATCCCTCCCAAACCCTTCCCCACCCCCAGACCCCACCCCAACTCTCTATGGAAGAATGTGAATCATCAATGAACAAAGGGTCACATGTTGATTAGTACTATGCCTAGTGACGATTAAGGTATAGACCTATAAATAAATAAATATCTAATTTATAGGTCCATGATTAAGGTATGGGAGGACAGGTGTAGAATACAGGCTAAGAACAATCAATGTTCTCATACTAATTTTAATAGATGTACTGAGTAAAATGTAATTTAAAAACAAGATAATTTCTATACATTTGTAATTTAGAACAAGATAATTACCATACATTTCAGGTATACTAAATACAAGATAAATATACCACATATATATATGAATATATATAAATCCAAAGGTAAATTACTGAAAAAAATGACAATGCTGTGGGTATCAGTGGCTGGATCTCAATGGAGATACAAAAATAAAAAGCGAATCAAAACGATAAAGTAAACAGCCAGAAAAGTTAGCAGAGCTTTCGGGCAACACTAGCCCTTCATCAGTGCAAGTGAGGGAATTGAATGAATATATATATAAAGCTCTGTCTACACTATCAAATTTTGTGTGAAAAAAAAGTGATGTGCCAAATATGGACATCACTACCGTATTTGGGCATCACACATTTTTTTTTGTCAAATTAGTTTGATAGTGTCGTTGACAAAGCTTGAACCGCTAAATACAAGATACAAAAGAAAGACTTCAATCAGCAGAAATGGAACTTGAAGGTCGGGAATGCCTCCAAATAACTTGTTATTAATCATGCTTATTTTATGAGGACATAAACACCTTTTCTATGCAAATCAAACTAATTTTCGTGCACATATTTAAATTATTACCTCCGCCAAGGAGGTTATGTTTTCACCCCTGTATGTTTGTGTGTGTGTTTGTGTGTGTGTCTGTGAACAGCCTGGAGGCCACAGTTTTTATCCGATTCTCACCAAATTTGGCAACAATGATCTATGCCCCAAAAGCTCGGACGAGTTCGAATTTGAGGGGAAAAGGTCATAGGTCAAGGTCACAACTAACAAAAAACTATTTTACTGCCTAGAGACCACAGTTTTTATCCGATTCTCACCAAACTTAGCCACAATGATCAATGACACATCATATAATTGTGGTTACATTTTGAAGGGTCAGGGTCAAAGATCAAGGTCCACAAAAAACCAACAAAAAAAAAAATAAAAAAAAAATAATAAAAACTTGAACCAGAGATCTTAACTGTGAGAGGCTGGATACATAACCATTACACCACACTGTCATCCACAACTTTGTAGTGTGCAGTTAACATATTTACACTTAGAACTAATAAAAAAAAATGTAAAAAAAAAATATTCAGGGGGAATTTTATGTAGGGGAATTTTACAGTAGGGGGAGGTTTGTACTCTCGGAGTACCCTCTAGTATTATTTATATTATTATTAAATTATGTTCCCTTTTCCCTATTAAAATACATAGACCTGGCCCACGCTATGAGGACCTTTTTAGTTGTTCCCTTTAATAGAGTTAACTATACTAAGGATGGTGTTGTCCATAGATTTCCCCTTACCCCCCCCCCCCCCCCTTTTATATAATAATTTAGTTAATAATAATCCTTCTATTGATATTTTCTATTTAAGCCTTAGATTACATTTACTCAATTTTCAAACATCATTTGTCATTTGCTTGTTGACCTTTCTAAATACCGAGCGTTCATTTACCCTTAATTAAAAAAATTATATCTGTTTTTAAATGTTACCATTTTTTGCCTTTCTTTCTGTTGTATTCTCGTTGCTTCTATTTTTTTAAAAATATATATTTATATTGTGTCTTATAAGGCATTCTGTTATTGGCCTTTAGCTGTTGGATGTGAAATAAAATAAATATCGGGTGGCTTTCGGTTTTCATGAATGTCTGACTAAATGTTTCAGTTCTGTGGTGCCTGCAGCATATTCCATGTGCTTAAAAATATCATAAGCATATCAAGATAAATATGATTTTCAAAATACAATCGCCATTATGTATAAACCCAGTCAATCTAATTTAAAACAATAAATATTCACTCCATGATAAATATGATTGTTGATTATTGAAATATAATTAATATATACACCCACCCATGCTAACCACAGACCTGCCAACTCACTTGATTTTGTCTGGTGTCACCTGATTTTAAGATAAATCTCCAGTTTACCCAATTCAATGTAATTTTCACCTGATTTTACCATAATTTTCTCCTAATACAACTGGTTTTATGAACTTCCTACAAAATACTCCAATTTATGAATAAATTTGATTGATTTTGATTGTTATTGTTGTGTAATGCATTCATATTTTGCTAACTTCACGACAATTATAAACAAAAAGATAATTTAAAAATCACCAGACAACTATCCAACAGGTAGAGGGCAGCAAATATTGTTTGTCTTGGGTTTTTCTTGTATCTTGCATTGTTATCAGGTTAATCTTGAAATTTGTTTTTAATTCTCCGAATTTCTTTAACAACGTCTAGAAATTCACCAGATTTCTTTAATGCAGGGGTGGCAGTGGCAGATCTCTAACCAACTCCAGGCTACCATGTTGGAACCAGCAGCAGATCCAGGAATTTGAGATAATATCAGACAAGAGTCTAATTCATGCCAATAATGCTAAATATCATGAACTATCTGTTATAATTATTTTCGGGACTAATTGACATACCTGAAAGACGACCATAATAAAAGTGAACATTCACTAAAGCTCTGTCTAGTTTGACAAAAAAAGTGTTATGACGGTGCCCAAATATGGTAGCTATAAGCTTAATATGGTAGTGATATGACATCATCATGTCCATATATGAACGTTTTTAACATACACTAAAAATGATTGTAAATGGAGGAAGACACATTTATAGTAGCTTGATAGAATGACCTGATAACATCACCAAGTAACACCCACCCTCTGTGAACTTTGACCTCTTGGCAAGAGAAACAAATACATATCAAAGAGTCATTCTTAACATCTTTATACTGGATTTAAGTCATCTTGTTGTTCTGTATCTCAATCATCCGACATTGAATTTATAAACTCAACTTCGCCAACGCAATTTCCTTTCGGAGCCGTACTATTTCCCAGTACATGTCAATTGCTGTAAAAAATAAGAGTATAATAAATATTATTGATTATTGAAAGTCGAAATTCGTCTAAGTTGTTGTTTTCTTAGGTTCAAATATTCAAAGTCAAAGTCACAAATCATGCAACATCATGCCAAAAAATGTTCTTACTATTATAAACCATGTGGTTTCAAATTAAAAAAACTTACTTTCACTTTTAACAAGACCTTGTTGTATGTAACGTAAATAGGTAAAACAATTGCATACGGCAGTAATCTGAAAAAAAATATGTAAATATGTATTTAAAAAAAGCTTATGTATCTTCTGTATTTTTTATATTAATTTTTCAACTAAAGCATTGGTAATTGATTGGTTGAACACAATATTGTTAAATAGTACAATAAGGAAATACATAACATGAAATAATACATAGTGAAATAGTACTGTATGTAACCAAAGTGCAATAGTACAATTGTATAGTGCAGTACAGTATAGTGAATAGTATATACAGCAAAATAGTTCATATAGTGAAATTGTACTGTATGTAATGAAAGTGCAATAGTACATACAATGAAATAGTATACTGTATAGTGAATAGTTTATACAGCAAAATAGTTCATATATTGAAATCGTACTGTATGTAATGAAAGTGCAATAGTACATACAATGAAATAGTATATACTGTATAGTGAATAGTTTATACAGAACATAAACTGAAGTTAAATTAGTACTTTAAATGAAAAAAAAGGTGTATTAGAATTACTCACTCTATTTCTTGCTGACGTAGAAACATCGCACCATTTATCAGGATCTTCCAACTTTAAACGATATTTACAAACACGATTCTCAGAGGTCAAAGCACACATTCTGTAAATAAATTAATAAAAGGGTAACATGGATGAATGGTGGTAGATCTTTACAGATGAGGACTATAAATCATAGGTTCAGTGTACACAATATTTCTCCTTTTTGCTTCTTTGTCTATTTATTTGACCAGCATAAAATCAATAATATAAATCTATATGTATATAATAAAAAAAAAAGAGATACTGGGCAGGGGCAGCTTAAGCAAAATACATTGCTGTAACTCAAATGAGTCGGCTACTCCTCATATAAATTTTAAAAATGTCATAAAAATTTGTCAATAAAATAAAATTAGTCTATAAATAAAATAAATAAGAAAAAAGTTAAGAGTTGGGCAGGTTAGATCGAAGAGAACGCAAGAAGGATTTAAAGTTGAGAACAAACTCATCATTTGGTAAAGTAGTCCACAGTAATCCTTCTTGCGTTCTCTTCGATCTAAACAGCCCGACTCTTAAAGTCAGGCTGGTGTACACTTTAAAGAACCCAGTACATCTTTTGAGATGAGTAGTGGGGTTACCCTGGTGTACTATAGTTCACACAGCCACTGTCACACACAACCACTACTTAAAGTAGGCCTTCTAGTTCCATAATAATCAATATTTTGATTGCGGAACTTGAAGACGAAGAATACATTATATAGACATGGCAACATACTACAGTAAACCTCCTATTTAGAGACATAACAAAGTGTGTCATAGGAATTACCGGTCCATCATCTCTCGTACAAATAGATTTCAAACAGCTTTTATCCAGCTGCCATTCGGGCACTGAATTCTTGTCAGTAAACCGTACAAGAGTGCTGTGACACTTTTTAATTGTTTGTTTTGTTAGTTTTTGATTTATCTGTGTTTGTATCTCAAAGCAAACATAATTTCTATGTATATTTTATATGCAAAAGACAATACATGGAAGTAATTTTCCACTAATGAATAAATGAATATGATGAGTTGGCTGAAGTGTTTATACATTGACCCTCATCTATTTCACAAGAAAGTACCCCTATAGGGGTGTCCCTTTAATAAAGTTGTCCCATGAAAAATGTTGTCCCAAATGCTGAGTTTTACTTTATTCCTAATAATTTTTAATTTCTTACTTTTTTGTGTTTGGTGAACCATGAATTGGTTCTATACATAATGAGTTGTTTAGGACGCATTTTTGGACCATTTCAGTGAGGGCGTTGTTCGGGAATGTCAAACACGGTTGCACATCTTCAAGCTGTATACGTTTCATGAACGCACTTTCCATGGACAATGACGGTGATTTCTTCCACGTTTCAAACTCATGTAATGTTACTGGATCCGCCTTTAAAAAATGGTAGCAATTATTAATTAATTTATTAATTATTAATTAGCTATTAGCGTTTGTTTCTTCCATTTTTGAAGTTTTTTGTTAGCCTACGTAGCCTACTAAAAATAATTAAAAGACATGTCTTTGCAAATATACTGCAGTAATCATCTAATCAAGATGGCATCCAAAAAAGCTGCCATTTCGTACCACAAATATAGTTTTTGTTCATAAATTTAATAAATACATTATTATAATCATATCAGGATTTGGGCTGGAACATATAATATTAATATTCTGTCAAATATACAGATAAAAATTAGTTTAGAACCCGCCCCATAGTGCTGCCTCCTGGATCCACTCCTAGTGTTTCATGAAAATTTATATTGAGTGATAACTGAAGATTATCTTCCAAATAAAGTACAAATTTTGTGTATTAATTTATACTATTATTTATATTGCACTGAAAAGATATTTTTTTAGCCAAGAAGAAAGACGGAAGAATTAACACGGTGACACCCCTCCAAGACAGTGGTATAGTCTGTGAGCCGTGCCCTCACATGGGCAGCCTTGCCCATCATTTAACACGTTCCAATATGATATCACTGTCTTGTCTGAAGTGTTCATATCAATTCTTTTCGAGTTATGTTCTCTCTTCAGGTTCATCCAGGTAAGTAGGCATGATATAACCTATAATGATCATATCAAAGCATTCCTGTCACCTCTTTTAGCTCCTGTACTGTTGAGTTGTTAATAGCTGCTGGACTGCTGTTACTTCGTTCCAGCGGTGTATCAAGCAATGCTGGATTCCTCCAATGGTGACTATACATACTCATCTGTTGACTGATGATTGGATTCTGTGGCTTGTGTCGTTTCAATATGCTTATAGATTTCTTCGGTGATTGTGTCGGAGGTAATGGCATACTGGGTGTTGATGTCAGGACCATTGCTTTGAGGGCAGTGACCTCTGCTTGCAGTACATCAATCTGTAAAGAGATTACCAAAAATCGATAATAAAATGTTAAATAAATGCATGCACCTTCAATATAAACAAAATAGTTAAACCTCTAAAAAATGTTTAAATGAAGCTACTATGCCATATTGAATTAAATGTTCCTTTAAAGAAAGACTATATGCAGTGTGCCGTTAGAAATGACTTGCCTGAGTAATGCGATTTTAGCAGAGGAGCTAAGGCTAGAGATGTCAAAGACATGATTCTATCAGGTCTAGGCTGATACAAAATACTGTTAAAATTAAAGTCTCTATTGTACTGTCATGTCAGAAAACTGGTAATATGATTATTTTAGTCTCCAGTTCTGTCGAGCGAGTCAAATGGCTGAGCATTTAAGGCAGGGGTGCCATTTACCATACCCACCCAAATGGTGCTTACTGGAATTGTTTTATAAACTACCAGATTTTTTAGAATGTCATCATTATTACCTTTCCCTGGGCTTCCTTTAGAATCTTCTCTGCCTCAGCTTGCTTTAGATTGGCTTCTCTTACCATAGCATGGGCTTCCTGCAGAATAAAATATCGAGAAAATAAAGTCTATTCGTGATTAAACTCAAGTAGTTTAAATACGATATTACAGCACTTTAAAGAAATCCCTACCACAAACAAACTGGCGGTTAACTCTTCAATTTCATGGTCCATCTTTTCCCGTATAAGAGCAACTTCCTCATCCTTTAACTCTAGTGCCTGTAAGAGAATGCATAGTGTCATAAAAATAGTTGTGTAATATTATTGTAAAATCAAGATTCTCAACCCAAATGCTGGTGAGTGAATACATCTTGTGACAAATGTCAATTATAGTTGGTTGTTTTAGCTTATTTATTTAATTATAATTGTATGTGTTATCTATTGTTTAGGGCCTGAACTTGATTAGCTGTATTTTTTAATGTTAAATAGGTTATGGTTTATTTTGGGTTTAATAAAGATTTACAGTGAAAATTAAATACTTGATAATATAATATAATATGTGAAGATACTTTCTTAATAGATATCAGGTAATACCTGGTATTCAGAAATTAAGGTGCTGTACTCAGTTGTCTAGGGAGTAGGTTACACACTCTCTCTAGATTTCAGTAGTCTATATTGATTTATTCAATATTTCATTCTATCAAATTATATTAGAATTGGGTACTTCTTTAAGGTAACACTTACAAAGATGCTATTGTATACACTTCAATAAAAATTACGATGGACGTTAAATTTTTCTGATAAATAAACAGTAATAAATATAAACAGTGAGGTACACTATATATATTATACTCTTTGGTTCAACCACCTTTTGTTGTAAGATTACATCTATAGAGATTAATACATTTTGATCAACGAGTTGTATTTAATGCTGATGGCGCTCTAAAGATTGTTATATCAAACTTTGATATTGATCGCTAAAATAGATAACTATTCAAGGACTGAAAAATTAAAATTAACACTCTTTGTTGATAATAAACAATGCTACTTTTATTTACTTTTAATAGTGAAGTAGTAGTACTCAAAGTGCACAGCTAAAAATGACATCTCTGTAAGAACTACTTTTTGACAAACTATTATTAATTTTAATAGTGTTCTGCTTTATGAAGTTATTATATTTTTTTAAAAAGAGAAAATCAACCACATAGAGAAAACACTATTATGGAAAAATAAGACAAAATCTGGAAGGTTGACAAAGATATTTTATCTAGTTCACTAGTATAGTATTTATATCGTTCCCGTTTTTTAAGTGTTGAGGGCCTCATGCATGTCAGCCCCGGATGTTTTGAATCACCCTGATTAAACAAAATTTAATAAATAAATGAATGGGTTATAGATATTACAAATTTCCCCACTTTAAATTACTTTTAGTACAGAAATTTAAAATTTAAAATCAAGACTCAAACACAAAAGGCTCAATATTATATCCACGTTTTAAAACCGAGTCAACGCAATATGAATATGTTCATATGGTCTTATCATTAATATGTATGATGCAGATCTCAGGAGGATACAAATAATACATATACCATTAGCATTGGCTATTTCTTTCTGCTACAGCAACTCCTACTTAAGTGGAAAGATGAAGTGTGCATTACATTAAATATTTATCAGAAAAAAACATTTTTAAATATCACGCAAAAGACCCGACAGATATGGTAAAAATACAAATTTATATAAGTATTAAATTAAGTAGAATTGTGTCTATATTTCTGTGTTATTTTTATTGTAAATTCACAAAAGAAGGAGGTTGCTGTTTTTCTCTGCACACATGTCACACATACCATTTACAATAAAAGAATAAAATTACACTATTGAAAACTAGTTTGGAGACAAACTTCAAGGTTAGGAACCAATTTTAATAAGTGAACAGTTTATGTTGAGCATATTATAATAAAGGCAATATATTAAGTACAGTGAAACCTCTATGGGGACAGAACCCAACAAAGTGTTCATAAGGTATGTTGGCTATTAGTGTTAGAACATGTTGTCCCTTGTTTGTTTCACAGGATAATGTCCCCTTAAAGGGGGTGTCTCAAAGGAAAAGTCATACAGTATGTGTGATATGTACCGTATATCCTTTGGTATAATCCAACCCCCTAGCACACAAAACCAAGACTAAACCTGGGGAAACCATGTTTCAGAAAAACAATGATTGGTAAACGTTTCTTGTAAAAATCATCTGAAAAACCTACATCCAGACCAAAAGTCAATACTGGGACTATGCACAGGGATATGCCTGTTTGTGAAATCAGACATAAAGTAGGTAGTGGGATTAGATCCGAATTGAGATTGGGATAAAGTATTTATTTATTTTATTATATCAATCCATTGTGTGGGCGATAAGCATTTTTAGTAAACAAACTTTTAAAAGATTGGTGTATTAAAGTATAACATGTTTGCAGATAGATGTTCGTAATTCATTTCGTTCCAGGACGTAAAGGGTAATACAGGAAATGACAACGGAAATAGCCGTATCATACATAGTTTCCACAATCATTTAAAACACTATGATAAGATGGTCAGAAAGGTTATACTAACATCTGTGTAGCAACAATTTCATTATTATATAAATGTTATGTTGTCATGATTTTTTCTTAAAGATAAAGTTTATCACAATAAAACACCTATTAAGGGGACACTTTTAGGACCCTTAATGGGGTTGGCCTTGTGTTAAAACAAACAGTTATTGTCGTTTGTACGTCCATAGGAAAGTGTCCTTTTAATAATTGTGTCCTCTGAATAGAGGTGTCCCAAAGAAGCCGTTCTACTGTATACCTAAAAAGCAGTAAAAAAACAGAAAAAAATGTTTTCTTCCATTTGATTTAATAATTAATTAATATCAATGTCAGTATCTTATTTTTAAAATCTATGCATTTAATATGTCTATTAATATCTAAAGTAAACTAATAAATTGGTCTATGTATACTGTACTTGTAAACAATTGAATCATTTGGTTTTAGTTTCATAAATTCCCCAAATATTTCCCGTGGAAAAAACTTCAATAAACTTAGCTAATAATACTTGAACAATAAAATAGAATGTAAAAACAATAAATTGTGCTTTAGGTTTATGCTCATATTGTAGCTAGGTCATCATGTCATATTTGTTATATCCTTCATAAAAAAAATCTATATATTGTTTAACCATGGAGTTATAACTCCATGGTTTAACTGTATGACAAAAATATCAACATCATAAAAAAACATCATTCAATCCATCTACAGTTAACCAAATATGAATATGTTCATTAAAAATTGATATACTGATCTCTCACTAAAAAATATTTTGTAATTAGTAAAAATAGTAGTAGTAATAACTTAAATCTGTCTGTAAGTGGCGATGACTCGCTGTTGGTATGAAGAATTGAAATAAAGAAATAAAATAAATAAATATTTATTTAAATATTATAATACAATAATAAGAAAATGTCTGATAATACACTAATTTATGCGGATTTCATTAATTCATATACGTTACCTGTTGTGCACTGCGGAGTTCCTCTTTTACACGTTCAAAAGCATGGTTCTTGGCGTCCATTACCGACGCGGCGCTACCTAATCTTTGTCGAAAGCGATTTTCCATTTCATAATTCTCATAATCTTGATCACTGAAATCATATGGTAGAATTTCATAATAATTTTGTAAACACTAAACAATTGTTATAATATTAAAAATGAAACTTTTCTTATCTTACAACTCAAAGGTATACTGTATATGGTTATCAATACAATCACAATAGTTTCACCAAGCGCTATGGTTGAGACATTCGATTCCCATTTGGACGCAACGCAACGATGTAGATAAAAATAACTTTGTGTTTCTCAAGTGTGAACCGACAATATACAGAAGCACACAATGGTGTTAACATAAAAGTGTTGACAATTGCGACAATCTACAGAAAAGCAAATCAGTTTAAAACACAGCAATGCAAAGCCCTGTCTACACTATCAAACTTTATGTGACAAAAAAATGTGATGTGCCCATATATGGACATGATGATGTCATATCACTACCATATTTGGGTATATCACTACCATACTTGGGTACAACACATGTTTTGTCAAACTAGTTTAGTAGTGTAGACAAAGCTTTAGGCAGCTAGAGAAACTGTACAATGCATATTTAAAGAATATTTCTTTTATTCATGTTAATAATAATAATACCTTTCTGTCTTCTCTTGTTCTTCCGTTGTGTCGTTACAGTTTTTATCTACATATGACTCATCTGTAATGTTTTTCACCGTTGTAATCGAGTCACTATGACTATTTGAAAATGAAGCCTGGAGTTGAAGCACAACTGGTGACGTGTCCACCATGGTGATAAAACTTTTGACAACCAGCAAGGTTGAAACCTGCAACTATGTCTTCATTCACCTATAAAATATAACAAACAGATAATAAAAATGTTGCTAAATATTTATAATGCTTTCACTTTACAATTGGGGAGCCAAGAATGACAATCAAACTATGTGATGTTAAGTACATTTTGTGAGCGAATATAGGGGCATGTGTCCTCGCTCCCCACCTCGACACAGGTTTGATGGTTTCTAGGTCCAGGCAATGACACATTGATTGAATTGACCTAGGTAATCGCAAATCAAAAGCTTCCTATTAATAATGGTATGTAGGAAACTTAGTGCTTAAATTTCTTTCATTGCATCACTCCTTATGTTTTATTGTTTTTGGTGAAACTTATGTTGCTCAGTATAAAAAGTTCAGTTTGATTGTGGATATAGAGTGTGCTAATCCTTTTCATTCTATCAGTGAAAAGAACACATTACATAATGTATTAAATTGCATTTTGATAACGAGCTAACACTCAAAACTGAGAAAACTATCAAAGCAGTAACAAGTACAAGTTTGTATGTATGTCATGCTGCTCAAAGAAAAATAACAGCAATGATTACAATTACACGCTTCAATCGCTCCTTGTTGATGTGTCATATGCCAGTTTATCAAGGTAAGTAGCTCAGTAACTAATCTCACTCTGGCAACTGCTATTTATCTTTATTCTGAAATGTAGTAAACATGATTGAAAACTCCATATTGGCAAAAAAAAAAGAGGAAAATTACAATCATTTTGAAGTAATTGTTTCACATAAATTTCTATTTTGTATACAAATAACCCTGACATTACACCAATTAAGTCTCCATTGGTCCAATATATAGCTGAAGGCAACGATTGTCACAGCAAGTTGTGCAATTTCAGGATATGCGGTATTACATTTAATGCTTACAACATTAACTTCTGTTTTATTGATAAACGTCAAATGCCAAAGTTCCTAGAATAATGCTAAAGCTATTGACCACATGTGTGTACAACACAAAGTGGAAGTAAATAACATAAACATGATTTTTTTGTTATGGTTGTTACATAATACTTTGTATTTCTTCATTTTTATATGTGGACATAAATTAAATAAAAGTTGAATTGAATTTAGTTAAAAACGCAAGAAAAATGCACATTTTCACATGCTCATCTCATGGAATAAAGTAGTAAAGGGTTTTGCACAAAATAGGAAAAATCGCTATTCAAGCCACTGGGTTGTCAAAGGCCTCTGTGAAAAAGTGGTCAGGTTGAAACCATACTAACTATACTGGTGGCTACGGCCCTGCAACTAGATCCTTCATTAGTTTTAGGTAAGTGCCAGTTACAGCTTCACTTTAGGTTTGTTGAAGAATCCAATATACTACATATATCCTGGTACAGTAAACAATGGTTGACACAATTAGTTATACTGTATAACCTAGAAAATACTACACTATAATGTCAAGCCTATGCCATGGATTATATTGATTTATGTACACATTGTTATGTATTTATACTGACAATTAGGTGCTTTATCAGTTGGTAGACTTTACACTCTTTATAGTCTTACATGTTGATATCAATAAATGTGTCTAGTTTTTTCAATTAGTTAATCTGTTCTATATTTTTTATTAGGTATAATTTTAGCCAATACCATCCCATAAAACAGATAATGAACTTCTATCTCAAATCCTATGGTGATTTTGTGAAAGGTTTTGTATCAGGAAAATATAGAAAATGTATCCAACCAATGGCCATATTATTCACCATTTTAAAATGCAAAAACTCCAAAGTGAATACAACTTAAGTAACTGTCTAATTGACTTAAGTGAAAAAGTATGATTGTCGATTAGTAATAGTAGACACCATTGGTGATATAATTACTATAAATAGAATTCACTTTCTGTTGTACAATCAGGTTTACAATTGAGACATAAATATAAAAAGTTTAGTTTTGTTATTAGACACTATACTAAGTTGAATAACATTTTCTAATACCACAGTATTATACTGTAGTTACTGAAGTAACTATATTTTGTTAGCATTTTAACTTGTTTATGTAAAAATAAAAATAATAATAATATTTAGCAATAAGATTCAGCCCTTACTCAAAACTTTGTATTATAGATGGCAATCTATCATTCGTGGAATCAAAAGTAATTATCTTTTTTTCTTAGGAATGACATAGATATCCAAGATCAATTGTACTTAAATATACCCTAAAATATTTACATTATTCTTATTAACTTAAAAAAAAAAAATTAAAATCGAAACCAATTTAATACAATAAGTTGAAAACAGTTTAAAAAAAATTATAATACGTAATAGACATCCAATACCTATATCAAGGGACACCCTATTTAGGGGAACATTTGTGTTTAGTCCAGAAGTTGTCCCTTTAATAAAGAGTCTTGTATATCATAATCAATGTATAAACAAAACTACTAAAATACTTACTGAAGTTATCAACAGCTACCAATCAATGGCCACAACTATAGCGACTTTCAAGCTTCCTAACGCAGCTGCAATGTACGAAAGGAAGTGAACAAGTTTCCTAAGATTGTAATACCAACGAAGGTCAAATGTCAAGGTATATGCAACAAGAAAAAGCAGTTTTTTAATTCCCAGAATTTAAAAATATGATGCAATATTAACTTTGTAAAAAGTAGGCCTACTATATAAAAAATTGACAAAATTATATAAGCCATATTTTTTATATAAAAAAAATGTAAATTTTATGGTTTTATTCCTGTTGAATCATCCAAAAGAAAAAAAAAGAAAATTAAAAAAATATATCAAATCGAATCCATTTAAAATTGTTAAAATGTCTGAATCAAAATATGGGGGAATTTTTTTTTAAAAGCTGGCCATTTATTAGTACTATTAAATATTCAATTAACCTGTGCTTAGGACGAAATAACCAACACCACATGATACAAAATAAACCAATCAAATGGTAAGGATTATTTAGGTTAGTTATCAACTACAGTACATAGTTATACTACAAACCAATTAAATACTGTGAATAAGATTTACTGTGTACAGTTGCCATCTTTGCATTTCTATGGAGGGCAAAAAGGGCAAAACACTATAAAATATAAACTATATTACTGTTCAAAAGAATAGACGATTGTCCTGTAAAGCATAATGTGTCATTGTACAGTACATGTTGAATAACACTTTTCGAACAAGAAAGAAGATTATTTGTTATTATCTGGTCATTATAATAGTAATTGTAAAGATTCAAATTGTTCGCACGGTTATTTAAAAATTTCAATAGAAATAAATTAAACACAATAATTTAGCTGTTTATTTTTTCAATACATTTTATCTAGTTTATTCCTTTCAACAAAACATTAACAAACAAGGAATTCGGGAGTTGCGATCTCTGCCAGGAGTAAAAAGTGAAAAAGGATCCAGAATCATGATAAAGAATCCTTCAAACATTCATTGGGTCTACATTCCTTTATTGTGAGCATACTTGGGAACTTATGAAATACTTAAAATGGTCTGAAAAATTCTCTAATTTATTTAGTCAAAAATTAATTGTGTTCATTTTAAAAATTGTAAATAAATGTGTTTATGTTTTTTTTTCAATTCTTATCAGCTGATGACCTGAAATACTTTCTAAAACAAATTTGTTAATATCATTATCAAATCTAGGCTAATACAGAATGGTACAGTTATACTGATTTACAGAAGTAACCTATCCTATTGCCAACAGTGGAGTACCACAAGTTTAAACCAACTACTGATTTATATAACCTTGGTGTTGAAAATTAGAAAACCATAAACATTCACTCAACCACAGGAAATTACATACATAAACAACAATGACAAACACATTTAAAATAAATATTTACAATACCTATAATATGAATATTATATTACCTTTAATTACAGTACATGGCACATTATTTACTGAACTTGTGTTGTTGAAATTGGACTAATTGTGGTCTGCAACTTGCAAGTTTGTGATGTAAATCTCATAACCTTGGACATTCTAGGGGTCAAACTCAATGGTCATCTCATTGGTCAAGGAGTTTTATCAGTGTTAAAGGCTTTATCAAAGCCTTGTACTGTACCACAGTGGTCTATTTGGTAAGCTTTATTGGGCTATTTAACTTTGATAGATATGATGATGATATGGTACAATGAAAGGAATTTGACAAACATGGTGAGATCTGATACAAGTCAAAGACCTGTTACCATCTGAAAACCACAGCGGAAGTCTCCTGACATGCAGATCCAGCATAGACTGGAGACTTATTATTATTAAGCGAGTGGCCAAGCGGTTAAGACAGTGGAACAGATTACATAGACATAACATCGGCAAGGGTTCGAGGCTTACTCGCTCCATGGTTCTGGTGGTGGAACGAGTCCAGTGTACACATAGCTCATGTGCACTTTAAAGAACCTAGTACATCTTTCGAGACGAGTAGGGGGTTAGCCGGGTGTACTAGTCCACACAAACACAGCCACTGTCACACACAGCCACTGTGCAATTGAGACTGGACCGTTTTAGAGGTGTTTACCACCTGTTGGTCCCGATTCTTCACAAACAATGTGTTAGTGAGAAGTCGAATAAATAAAATAAAAATAAATTGTGGTTGTGTGCGAGGGCTTTAATCCAGATCTCTTCCGTTTGCAGTTAAAATGTAAACATAAACTTAAGGATTATTTAAAATTTTTTCTACTGCATTTAATTTGTAAAACATCTGCAAAACAATGGTATTGTGCAATCTACAGTATGTAAACAACATCACTTGAGTGAAACTTCAGCTGTGAATTTTACCTAATTTAAAAAAAATGTAGGTATGATACCATGTACTCAAAACAATGCATTAACGTTAGGGTTATTTAATCAATCACGACGTCATGGACCCGTCGAACGATAGCTTGTTGTGGCTGTAGTGTCTACCAGTATGGTTAATAAGGTCTCAACCTGACCACTTTTTCATAGAGGTCTTTGACAAGACTGTGGCTTGAAGTTTTTTCTCTTTTCGTGCGATCATCGAACCACTTTATTTCACTGCTTGTGATTGGTTAACTCACTTACATCCCACCTCGTCGTTGTGTTGCGATCGAGTGTAAACACAAGCGTTATATGCATGGTAATAAAAAATCCAAATGAACATTTCTTATTAAAGCTAAAATTAAATGTGTTTTGTGAATATCTCTACTGCATTTTTAGCGAAATGCTTTTTTAAACCACTATACGCGGTATATCACTATATAACTGTATGGTATTACTTGGCATTGGTCCTATTTCTACTACCACTGAAAAAACAATTTCATTCACACTTATACTTGATTTTCTTTGCATTAGAAACAATTAGACCCTCGATATTGACAATTTACCAGTAATTTCCTCATACTATCCAAGATTAAAAATTACCTTGTTGAAAATAAAGCAAGCATTCTCCACAAGGCCAAAACTGTTATCATTTCAATTTTCTTCTCATTACAGAAATTTACAGCTTCAAGGCAAAAGTTGAAGAATCAACATTTAAATTTTGACATTTTGATTGAAATAATAAATTTAGTATATTTGAACAACTTAATAAGAATTGGTAATAGAATAATAATTTAATACTGTTTTGAAATTCACTGAGGTTATCTTGTCATAGGTGAAGTCCTGATTGACTGCATGCATGCGCAACATAGATTGATACATCCTCATTGTCAAATACAGTTGAAAGTTAATGAAAAATAAACACCATCTTAATTTTTTTAATGTAATATCATTATCAGTACATCAGTTTCAATTTCATTCTGATTTCTTTCTTTCATTTTATTTGCAGACATTAATTTACTATGTTTTTGTCTATGACATTGACAGTTGAAATGTTTATCCCTTTTTCCAGAATAGAAATTACACAAGAATGACCACTGACAGATTTAAAGTGGAGAGAATGTGTTCATTGGTCAATGTCTATTATGATATTAAGACAAAAGGCGACAAAAAAAATCAATTTTATATATATATATATATTTTTTGTTTATTTATTTAGCATTACACCTTTAGATCGGTGGCACACTAAGCACAAAGGTGCATCCTTCACAAATAACAATATAAAATATAACAATTAAATAATTTACATACAGAAAAGTATAATGAGAAAAAAAACTATCAACCCCTACCCTATCTCCCACCAATTTTAATCGACAAACTGTACAGTAGATACAGTAATTACACAAATGAATAAAAAAACAAAATAAAGTAAAAGTGTGTTAATTATTTTGATCCTATAAAATATTCACAAGATAGCCTCCAAAGAGGTTACAATATTATTTGATTTTACAGATGGCCATTGAGACTGGAAGGAAACTGTTTATGGAGTCAATGATAGGCCCAGAAGAAAATTAAGGAAATAAATTGTAATTTGGACAAAAGAGAATTAAACTATTGTAAAATATTCACAAGATGAAAGCAAGAGATATAGCATTTTTATTTAATTTTAAAGATGTACTGTCTTCCAAAAACATGAAAAATAAAATCACACTTTGAATACGTTATTTTGTAGTTTTAAAAAAGTTAATCACTTCTGTTGAAAAAAATAATGAAAAAAATAATATTTTCACTTATAAAATGAAAAAATAAGTGGTTAAATGCAACCAAAAACGAATGGGTAAATTTTTGTTTTCAATCAATTTTTTTGGTCAAAGTGAACAACTACAGTATGTGACATTAAAATGGCATAGTCAACAAAAAACAAAAACAAGAAATGAATTCAAAAATTATTTTTCAGGAGGATATTTTTAAAGGCAAAAATACAAAAAGCATAGTGTTCTATTTTGTCCATACATTATGTTTATAGTACACTTTTTATTGTTACAGAATCTATCAAAACTCTATAGACTATAGAATGTTGTCATTTCTATTTACCAGCCATTAGCATTCCAGTAGCGTAATACACTTGCCAATCGCTCCACTAATAGGCACCCCTGGGGGAATTCCTGCTAGGACTATGATCATTTAATATGCAACAATATCACACATTAGCATAACATTCCTTATATTTCAAATTATCATAGGAACGACAATAACCAACTTTCTCATTTCTAAATGCCACACAGTTAATTTATTCAAACTATTGAAATGGAATACTAAATATAAAACTGTTTTTGTCAAACAAACTTAATAATTTAATACATTTTATTACAATAAAACTGTTATTTTTCAAATTAAATTATTATTATTATTATTTTATTTATATAGCGCTTTTCCAAATTAGTGTAAAATGATCAAAGCGCTTTACATCAGCACACCCAACAATGAGTTACTTCTTAGGAAATAGATGTGTTTTGAGGGCTTTTTAAAATTTTAAAACTGTGGTTTGTTTCCGGATCACAGACAGGAGTTCATTCCACATCACCGGTCCAAATTTTAAGAAAGTATTATTTCCAGAGGTCCGCTTTTCGAGACAGTGATCCAATCTAGTGCGATCTATCTCGGACCTCAGGCATCTCATAAATAATTACTTTTATTGAAATACCGTATTTTGGAAGAACGGTTATTTTCTTGCCAAAAAATAAGTTTTTAAAAATCGCAATTGGTTCAGGTCTTCTTCATCATAATCATCAAATAACTTTTTTTCCCAATTGTTTGCAATCTTTTATAAAACTATTTTAAAGTTTCCTTTTTTTCAACAGAAACTATATATTATAATATAAGAAACAAATAATATAAAAATTGTTGTTAATTAAAAATATTATTAAAAATTATATTGTAATTTTGGTCAGAATGTTTTCACTGTAATATTATCATAGATCATATCTGGCAAGATTTGGATAAAAACTGTGACCTCTAGGCTGGTCACAAACAAACAAATATACAGGGGTGAAAACATAATAACCTAGAAGGTAAACTTCTAGGCCATCTCAAATAGGCAGAGGCAAAAACTTTAACATTATTTAAAGCTAATGTACTATGCAAATACCATGCAAGCAACCAAAGCAAACTTTGTGTTGAATTATATAGACAGATGCAGAAGTCGAAGGTCAATTTTTATGCTCATTCAAAGACATAATTCATCTGACTAATTCATATTTATAGTTTTATTTTATGCACTGCTTCATATACTGTAGACTTGCCCTAATAAGTCTGTATTCTATTGTCTTAATAGTTATACAGTAGTCCATCATCGATTTTTGTCTGAAAAGCTCAAGAATGTGTCAAAATATATTTTTGCCAAAAAGTTGAAATACATTCAAGAGCCTAGACTACATGTACTTTAAGACAAGTAATAAAAGAACAAATTTTTACTGGAGATCAATGAAAGATTTCATATTTTAAACAAAGAAATCAATATTTCAATTTATTAGTTTGGCGTTATGGGGATGGGACAAGGACTAGTGTATGAGAGGCATGGGTTCGAGACATGTGCCTGTGTAAAAATGTTTAAAAAAGTGGCAAAAAATGAAATAAATTCTTCGCGTCAGTAAGTATATTTTTAAAATTCAATGAATTTAGTTCAGTAGCACTTGTATCGGAACATTTCTAATTTTATTATTCAATTAAATAAAGTAGCACAAATGGAAAGATCAATACATATTAAATTCTATTAAAAGGGTTGATATTACATAGCATGCCTTCTCTCGATTTATGACATATCTATTGCTTGGTTATTATTTTTATTGTTAAAATTAAACATAAAACTAAAAAGATTTTAGAGAGGAAACTTTTATTAGGGTTATACAAGGTTTGAACTTAGTACCCAGTAAATAAACAGGGCCAATGACCTCAAGACCATAATGTCGATCTGAAAGATATGACTGGTAATATAACACTGTACTTTGCTACCAGAATTGGGCTAGCCCTGTAAACATACTGTCCAAGCAGTGAAGATCTCCATTGGAGGATCCAGTATTTTATAATAGGGGTCTAAGGGTCTGAATATTTTAAAATTTAGTTCTGCCTGCCAACTTTTTCAGTGTCCAACGCATGAGACATTATATTAAAGTTGTACACTGTAGAACCAACCCTCTATCTTATTTTAACTCAAAATAATCGCGAAACACACTCTCTATGTTTAATTTTTCGACGAATAGAGTTGCCTTTCCTGTAAAATACAGATAAAATTCATAAAATACAAATAAACATAGGCCTAGGCTAATAAATTATGCTCAAATGAATTAAATAATGTACAGTCCTAGGCTATTTTCCTTAAAAATAGGCAAGTTAAATTTCAAAATAAAGTTTTTTCGGAATATTTTTATGAATATTTAAAAACCACATACATGCGATGCATAACAAAAGGGCCCTCATAAGTGAGACTCGCATATTATGCATATATATATAGGTATATGCTGAAGTTAAAGACCCCTTCCCTACCTGTTTTAGATCTAATTTAAGATCACAAACTATATTTAATGTAAAAATAATACTATATGGTCCTATTCCGATAAATTTTTTCGTCTTTAAACGGTTAAAAATGTGAAAAACAAGTCGATTCTAATAATTATAGCAGCCCGCTATAAATACCAAAATGCATTGCGCACAATGAATCTGAAATGAAGAATAACTATTCAAAAAAATATCAAAATTTACTTAAATACTAGTTATACAAAGAAGGCAAGCGTGTCTGAAACCCCCTTTTCGAGACATTTACTCTATTAAAAGGAACGTAAAAAGTGGATTTAACTCCAGTCATTTATTTATTTTGTAATTTTTTTAGGCCATTTGGTCCTCCAATTCTCGTCCGCCACTAAACTTCTTTCTCCCAATGTCATGTTCAGGAAGACATCTCATTGATTGAATGCTTCTCCATGAATTTTTTACCATACACCTCTATATATACTTTAACATGACTAGGTACTATATTGTACAAAGCACAATTAGTTGAACTTTTCCACCAGAATTGGGTTATCCCTCTTCTAAACCAACAATACATTTAGGTATAATTCAACCATGACTCATTTCAACACCTGATTGACTTTTGTGTGAAATTACCTATGAACAGGCACTTTCTCATGTGGAAATTTTGACAAGAGGTAGGTGATTGACATCATATCAAAACTCCTAATACGGTCATTGAAAAACACCCATATACAAACAAATGCGTCAAAGATCATATAATAAAGGTATTAGCGCACAATGGATCTAGGATTTTATATTGAATTGTTTGTATGAGTAAAAAACATCTGACATTTATCACATGTTTAATAAAAAATAACTTTTACTATCATGTTAATCGTTTTAAAAGTTCAAATTTTTAATTCTGTGAACGAACATTTTTCAGAAAATTTAAATCTAGTTGTTTTCTCCTACTGTACTGACATAGGTCATTTATTGTCAAACTATTTACAGTACCTGAAATCAAATATCGGGTTGTAAAATGATGACTTGAAATAAAAAAATGGCAAACATTGGATAAAAATAACAAACACTTTTAATTTTGTTATAGATTCTAACATAGGAAAGCAGTTTGACCAGAGAAGAGTAATTTTACTATTCACTGGTTTGACAATAAACAACCTATTCTATGTGAGTGCAAAAAAAGCAACATAAGAACGCCGAACTAAATAAACAACATAAGAATGCCGAACTAATGGAGACTTAATTATTAATAATTTAATTAATAATTTTTATAATTCATCCGCAAACATTATTCTACTTTATCAAGCAGTAATAATTAGATTAAATAAAATCATAAATATCAACACTTTTAAGAACGATTTTTTTTTCCCATTCGCATTTGCCAACAAACGATGCCCACTACAGGTCGGAGTTTGGTCGCATATTATGCACAATGTTTACAAAAAGCTGAAGCATGCAATAATATACTTCCAACTATTGAAATGGAGAAAATAATACATATCACATGACACAAATCAACCAATCAAATGACACATAGGTTTTTAATAAAAAGTATAACCAGATTATATATCAAATATACTGTACTGTTGACCTCAACTATTATTATGAACCCAAAAGATCAGGAACTATTGGTACCAAGTGATAACACCATACAGTATGATAAGGTGCAATATTTGATCAGGACACACTTTGATAGCGGAAATATGCCAGTATAATACTACGCTAACTGTCATAAAGACCATCTCTATTTAATCAACCATTTTTTTCATTAATTTTACACGTTAAAATTACCAATATTTTAACTTTAAATTTCATTGGTTTGGTTTTAAATTATTTATATTTATGTTTTTTAACCCTGTTGATGGTGTCTTATCACTAAGCATGGTTCCCACTAGAACGCAGCGCAGCGACGTATCAACAAGTGGGAACCGATGACGCAACAGTGCTGCAAACATCGCTACGTGTAAATCAAATCAGTTTGATTTCACGCAACAAACACAAGGCAAGAAAACTCATACTTAGTACAGCGAGTAGCCAAGTACGTGGGGTGAACCAGTAAATAAAATGTTTTAACCTCTGTTGGGGTGGCTTTTTCTCATTCTCACAGATTTCCTCATCTTTATCATTTTTTAAATTATTTTTCAGTAGGTCACTGGGTAGTTAAGAATGTGTTTATATGAAAATTATTATCTATTTCTCATCTTATAAATTTATTTTTAATGGAATGTTTGTTATCATATTTCAACAGAAATCATTGGGTTTTCCTGCTAATAGTATGCTATTCGTTATTACAGCCGGGCGCACAGATTTTGCTGGGTGGAAAAGATTAATTAGGGTTAGTTCACAACAGTATTAAGTGGTTAGGTTGATTATTTTAGTGATTAATTGTTATTTATGGGCCAAATCGTTTGAAAACCAAAAAAAGTGCTTAAGAAATGAGGTTTCAAAGTTAGTTTTGTAGGCATAAAATGCACATGAGGAAATCAGGAACTTAAAAAAAAAAAATTCCCCTGAAAAGGAACATACAGATGATCTTCTGACAGTTCAAACATGAAAAGTAGAACACAATTCAAAAGGGAAGTACATTTAACGACCCTGTAAATACTTTTTATTTGGATTTCACAAACAGTCAACATTCGATACAATGCTCTTTCAACCGACAGTAGTCACTCCATACTCGAACCACAATTCTTAAATCGTTCATGCATAAAATCAAAACAGAAGCTTTACTTCAAATTGTTAACCAACCTGTCATCAAAAAGCCAATTTAAATACAATGAAAAAAGAATATAAACCAAAAATCCCACTTAATTATATTGCTATATTTAGAGGAAATTGATATTAAATTATAATAAAAGGGTTAGCTTTTATTTTTGTTATGGTCATGATGATATACAGTAATTTTGTGCCAATAAGCATATTTGGGCTATTATGTAAACATATTACTTGTACAGAAGATCTTTCTATTGGAAAATGTAATAGTTAAGTTTCCACACCATACTTTTGTGGACAATTTGAAATAAAGTCCCCACCAAATATTAATAAAAAGTTATTAATTTTCTAATGAATCAATTATTTTTAATTAACTTACTTAGCTAAAACCTTAAGTAACAGCTATTTAGTGTGCAACACAACCAATTATAGTACATTTTCTGACAATTTTACCGTTATTTTCATTCCATTGTAAATTTCTCCATAATTTGCAGCACAAAGGTCCCATCTCAATATTGACCAACTATCAACTTCAAAATAAGATATTTCGCAATCTATAGCGTCGCGGTTGTCGCAGCAATGATTTAATTTCGATATTGATTAGGAGGTTAAAATCAATCAAATATAACCTCAATACAGTAGGTGACACCTTCAGAATTTAATTTTGATTCTTACCACTACGGCATACATAATTAAGTTGTGATGTTTAGAATTTGTTACAAAAATATTTCTTATTGATGACTATAGATAAATCGAATATTACAGTACATATTTATACAAATTTAATTAATTAATTATTATTATATAACATCTAAATAGATTCCTGTCATTTGATTGGATGATTGTGGGTCAAATAAGTGCACTATTTCCACTCTCAATTTATTTCTGTACAGTCAACTCTCCCAATACCGGACTCTCCCAAAACCGGAATTCACGAAAAACCGGACTTTTTTGGAGGGCCCAATTTGTCCCTATTCTAAATGTACTGTAATTTATTATGAAAACCGGAATACCCAATTCCGGAATCCGGACAAATTATGAAGTACAAAACACGAAAATTAGCGTCTGAAAACCGGACTGACGGTTAAAAAACTCCAAATATTTACGAAAACAACGTAACATCGTCGTCGCTGACTCGGATTCACTACATTCACAATGTACAAAAGCTTTTAACCATACCCTCACCATGCATGAAGTGCGCGACGTTTCGCGGTACGATCAAATAATGTTGCCATGGAGCACTACACTGTGATTGACAGGTCAGTTCATTGTTAACCCACGAGGCGGCAATTGCTTTGTTGCGTATCGAACTGCGGTGGGCTTTTTCACATCGAAGCGCTATGTCTTAATGTCTATTGTTTTTAGCAGGGAGTTGTTAACAACTCCCTGTTTTTTAGCATATGAATTGTTTTTTAATAAAGTTAAATTTACATTCCTGTGTCTTTGTTTTGTTTAAATTATTGTTAAATTCACAATTGCAATAGGACTTTAAAAAGGAATGTTTCACTAAAAACGGGACTAAAAATGTGCATCATTATAAATTTGGAAATCATTATGGCAAAACGTAAACGGAATGAACTTGACTTAACTAGTGTTAATAAACTTTGAAATGTTACCAATTAATTATTGTGTCATTATTGCTTGGCTCGTTTACCTAATCAATTTTCATCATTGCTATCAAATTACGTCAAAATAAAGGAGCTTAAAAAACATGTGGTCTAGGTGTGGGCGTTTTTATTTGATTATGACACCTCTGCACATGCGCATCAATCAAAGCCCTTCACCCATGCTGCTGCTGCTAGCTAGCTCACGAAAAACAATAAACAGACCGAAATTATGTTCACCGTACGTACGTACGTAGGCCTTTTTGCCGTTAAAAACACATTGAGAAACAATAATTTACTATTGTAACATGTTTTATTGGTACAGTAAATAATGTAACTTTTAAAAAAGGTAAATTGAATTACTGTAGCTTAATATTAATAAAGTAGGCCTAGGCCTATCAGTATTTATTTAATTAAAACTAGATTGACACAATCATAGCCTAGCCTAGGCCTTCCCTACGCTAGGAGACCGTACCGGGCAGCATTCGGTGACAACGTGATGACTTTAAAAATATGTTTTCAGGAAACCGGACTTTCGAAAAACCGGAAAATATATGCCCGCCCAAGGGTGTCCGGTATTGGGAGAGTTGACTGTATTTATATTTTTGACGGTAGAAGACCTAACGACGCGAAAGTAAATCTTTCACATCATCAATATATTTGTACCATCGCACTTGTACAGTATACTATATTATTTCTTATTAAATAAAATCAATCAACAAATGCTGAATTGTGTATATCAAAACCAGGACAGCTATGACATAACACAGTATCTGTGAGCCCAGTTTAAACGGAAGCTCAGACTGGATTAAGGGTTGCACTTCCATGCACGCTGATCCCCAGCAGTGATGGTGTATCCCCATACTCCGGTTTGGGTGCTAGCTTGGTGTTTTTGTCTTTTTGTTCTCTTCCTTTTGTTTTCCACTCTTTTCTCTTATTATCTATTATTATTATTCTTATTAAAGCTCCTTGGTCACTTCAATGTAATTTTCAATCACAGACCAGAAAATCTAACTATTAAATATAAACATTAGTTGCTTGACCTTGTATTGGTATTTTATTTATTTCAAATTTAAAAGAAAGGTTTAAGTTTAATCTAAGGTCATACTAAAGTACTTTTACCACTTTTTTTTGTTTAATTCTTATATTACTGTAGCATGTGTAAAGAATAAATATATCATTCAACAAATTTGTTTGGTTTTGACACCAATTATGACACCTAAATTCAGGGGATGTATTGATAAACTTATTTACTTACCAATTATTTATGTTATAATATACAGTATATAATTGACACATAGATTTCGAGAATCATACGTATGCATGATCAAATTTCAGGATTGGAGAACTTTGCAGGCCTTGTCATGACACATAATTATCGCTATACTACTGTTTTCCCTTTCCAGTCAAGCTAATATAGACTTTGTTGAGGGGAGGGAGAGGGAGTAGGGAGAGGAAGGGGGAGAGGAAGAGGGGGAGGGTGGTTGCGGGGTGGTCATTGTACTCAGATCATTCATCAACTTTAGGTACATAAAGCACTGGAGCATGAACTAAACCAACCACAACTAGGCTATGGTAATAATACAGTTAATAATAATAGTAGTTGTAAAACCGTCGAAAGCTAGTCTCACAGGATCTCCTGTCTCATCAGCGTACGGCAGATGCAATGTGATACCTGGATGGATCGTACCAGGTAAACAAAAAGTCACATTCAACCACCAGCAAAGAAACTGAAAAAGTACCGTACAGGAACTTAAACCATAATAATTCCAAAATAGAGATGTATAAACTTACCTGCACGTGATTACGATGAAGGAAGCTAGCCAACGATACCGAATAAATGAGATGACAATGTTTATCAGCAAGCAAATTAAAGAAATACTACTAGACAAGAGAACCGTGTTTACGTACTTTTGACATCAAACAACAACAAAACAAGTTAGCTCGAGCGAGCGATTCAACCGTAAAATGTTTATCGTGTAGAGGGCGCTACAACACAACTTTTAGAATACGAATTATTATTAACCATGGAGGTAAAAATCATCCATGTTATAACTAAACTAAAGTTTTGTTTATTTGATTTACCGTATATAGTACTAAGGACATTTAACTTATTCTGGAGTTCTATACGTTTACATTGTTTATCGCGTAGAGGGCACTCAATACAACTTTTAGAATACGGTATTTTTACGGTAAACTTTATTTTTAGGAAATAAAACTTCAACCGTTTTCAGTTTTGTTCTAGTATTTATTTATAAATTGCTTAAAAAACACATTTCATTTTAAGTTTTTTGATATTTTGTTTGTCCTTTATTTTGTTCGTGTAGGCCTAGTGTTTGTTGTTTGTTTTTGCCTTTTAAAACCACTTTGTTAATCCATCTACAGACAGAGAAGCTTACTACACATACTTTTCGAATCCGATCTTAGAGTTTTAATTATTTCCAATTTGATCAAAACTGTTAACAAAAATGCATAGATCAACATACAAGTTGGGAAACTAATTCTTCCAGACTGACTTACTATTTTTCCATAATGCAACTTTATCAGGTAGGCCTAACTGGTTTTTTTTATTCGATCTAATTTTTGGTAAAAGTAAATAGCTGTTATGTGACAATTATGAAAAAATATACTAAACAGAGAACTAAATACACAACAACATGTTATCATTTTTGAGAAAATGTCTTTCAATTTCGGGTTTTCTTTTTAAATTTCATGTGTTGTTTAGGTTACCAATGTGAGCATTTGTGTATTCCTTGTTTCCTTGGAAACTGCAAGAAACAAATACTTTTTCTTAATTTGTAATTTTGCTTTATACTTTCATTTAAATAATATGTTTATCTGATATTTAATCATAGTTTATACAAATATATTTAAAATGATCGGTAAATAAATCGCAATCAATTTAATTAATTTTAATTGTTTTTTGTAAAAAAATATTCTAGAAAGAGGATACCTGTGAGTGAATGACGCAAAATATGTAATTCATATTTGATTGTCCTAATGACACGTATGACGTCACAATTGTTGCGCGGAATAAAGTTTGTGTACATAACCAATAAACATCAGTATACTACAAGCGTTAGCTCCGACAACACGGTGAAGAGACATCATCTCCTTACTTAGTTGTCCTGTGCTTAGTTTCTTTCCAAAATATTTCGATTGAATTTATCAAATATTATTAGTATTAGGCCTATATTTACTATATATATCATAAAATAACGCATTATGTCTCTCTTCTTATTTTGTGGTGCAACAAAACGACTACCTAAATTTCCACGAATACATAACAAAGGTAAGAATAAGATGATATTTCAAATCGAACAGTAAGGCAATAAACTTGGTAGATTCCAAGTGAAGTCATAATATAGATGTAGGCCTGGACATAGCATTGCATAATAAAATAACATTTTTAATATTAAAGTAAGAAAAATTCTGATTAATAATATTTTTAGAACAAAAATAAGTAAACTAAAGATATGCATAAATCCTACCCTACTTTCTGTCTAATCAAATATTTTGTTTAAATAACCGATTTTATAACTTTATTTTATATGAAATTGTTCATTTCATTGATTTACTACTTATTTAGGAATGATTGAAATATTAAAGGTATTTTTAAAAGGGGTTTTTCAACAAATTATTTGGAATTATTATAACGTAACTAGGTTCCTAGGAGGGAATTGTTTTGATATGTTACTATTGAGATTTAAAGGGGGATTCTGGGTTTAAAATTGCTTTTAAATATCGTTTATTTATTAAATAAAAAATATTATAACAATATAGACATGTCAGAATGAAGAAGTAATAACGAGAAATTAAAAAAATTAAATTTCATATACATTTTAGGGTAAATTCATGGAAAGTCTGTTTTTCAGCAGCTTAGGGAAGCTCATTAATATTCATGAGATATTCACAAAATCACGTCACCAGTGGATTCCAAACTCGCGACGTCATGTACGTTGTGTTTGTCAACTAATTTACATCTCTCTCCCCTGTCAAACGACGACCACCCGATCATTGTGAAATACATTTTTTGTAGATTTTCTAAGCTAGGCCTAAAGTGTAATAATAACAGTAGTAGCATATATTTATTTGACATTTAATGAAATACAAAATTTAGTACAGATACGGAGTCATAAATTATACTATTTTTATACCTCTATAGTACAGATCGTATTATCGGCTTCACGTACAATACTACTCTAGGCCTAGCCTAATAATAATATGGGCGAGAGCCATTCTGACTAGGGATTCCATGCCACGATGGCTAGGTTAAAACAATGGGGCCCATGGGCCTAGCTAGCCTACTACTAAACGATTGGCCCATAAATAACAAAACCCATCCTATCAACCAAACTCCTAAACAATCTAAACCTAAAACGTTCTACAAAATCGGCTGTAAATATTGAAGCAAAACAAGGTCCGATCGCCGTCCACACGACGTATGGTGTCCCGATCGTCTAAGTAGGCCTAAAATAAAATAGGCTTAGTTTACTCTCAAGTAGACCAGGTAGTAGGAAGGAGACCTAGCCGATCCGGCCCAGTTAAAAATTGAGCTAGCTAGTGTAGTAGACCCTATGCGAATTGATACTACCAGGCCTTTTACTATAGGCTGCACTACACAAATATTCCAACTCTCTCATTCGAGCTATATTATCTATACCATTCCGGTAGGTCAAGTCGACCTTCAATCAAATACTGTACATCGTTCATGTTGTGATTATAGACGGGGTATACTCGACCCGACCAGTTTGGTATTGTTGTATCTGCTTATCACGTGACGATGCCAGGCATGGGCAGCAGAGAGAGCACGTGTATCGTCGTCTCCTCGATCCTCAGCAGGAATGTACAGTATACGTTACGCTTCATTGATTTTGATTTTTCCCTAAGTCGGTGCGAAAATCGGCAAACGTAAAGTGCAAACATATCTAATTTTTCACTGTTTTGATGAATTTTCATAAAAAATTGACTTTATAAATGGGAAGACCGACTAAAATTACATCAGATAAGTATAATTTTCCAAAAGTAATTGATATGGTTTATGATAACGAGTCGTCGGAAGATGGACCATTTCACGAATTTCCTATTTTGTAACCACAGTGTGATTTTGCCGTAGCTGCACTTGTAATCTGGCCTGATTTCACAGCCTTCGTTCTGCTTCACTGGGCGCTTATATAAATTGAAACTTTTACCGTTCAAGAGACAAACAAATATATTTTACATTTTTTACTATTCATTTTAAACCCGGAACCCCCCTTTAAATCTGCCTAGTTACTTTACTACGCGCACAATTACAGAATGACGTGTGCGATGCGCATGTAATGTGTATTATAGTGACGTGTGCGCGCTGGCGCCGTGACGACTTGTTGTTGAAAGATGAAACAAATGTCAACGTCATGAAATTCTATTGGTTAAAATTGACGAATCGTAACAATCAATAAGCATAAGGTTTTGATTGGCGGAACCGTATGGGACACATAACTTGTAGCCAATGATGATCGACGTAAAATATACACACACAGCCATAGTGTACAGTGTGTATATTTGTGATGATGTTATTAATGCAACATATGTTGGTATATTTTTAGTTTCACCATTGCCAAAGAAAGATGGTGAATATGAATCAGTACAAAAAGTCTAAATAATGTTTGTTGCAACACAGATACTGTACCAAAACGGGAAAATAATACAACCACAATACAATGTTCTTCCTCCTCAATAATTTCTAACGATCTACTATTTTTCTACAAACTTACAGTACAGTACCCTCTATCGTAGGTTTTGGAATGACAAAGATGGATATTGCTGGAGAACTGCTGCAGTGTGTATTTTGAAGTTTGTAAGCCTACTAAAAAAATGACTAGTTTACCACCGTCAATTATGCATCTTAGTCAAAAAATGATATACCTTCACTTCACTTTTCCAATCTTTTGTTAAACTTTGTAAATTGACTACTGCATAAGGCAATTTATTCCGGTTATCAATCTCGACTTCAATCCCTTCTTCATCGAATTTTATAGATTCTTAAATTGTGGCTACGGGTGGTGGTGCTAATAGGATATTTTTTTTTAAATAAACTTCAGGCCACCTACTGTATTTAGTCGGAGGAGGTAAAGGTATTTATATCAATTTTGTCCTCAAGCTTAACTGGAAACTAAGGAAATTGGGCCATCCACGGACCCACGGCAGCCAGCAGTGCAGCGCCTACTAGATCAGCACACCACCGGGAGACTCTTTTCTTTCTTTCTTTCTTTATTTACCCATAAATATAAATTATAAACATTGTAATAATATACAAATAATAATAATTATATCAAGGGAAGGGCTAAAAAATAGTTAAAACTAATCAAGTTCAGCCCGAATAGTGTAAGTTCTTTAAAGGTCACATGACACAGATATCACATATTGGAGAGTAAGTACACGAGACCAACGGTTTTACATCCCATCCGAAGGATGAGGTAATGGGAGTAAAGCATTTTGCCTAAGGATGCAATTAGTATGGTACAGATAAACTCGAACCCATGCCTATCACATGCTAGTCCGATATTACCATTACACCATCACTCGCCAGTATATACAGCACCCACCGCGATTTCTAGACGGTCTCCCATCCAGAACGCAACCGGGCCCAACGTTGCTTATAACTTCGGTGATCTGACGAGAACCGGTGTTCCAACGCAGTAGGATGATCAGTACTTTAATAGTAGTATTGATGGGCCTATATCTAAACTTGATAACAAAACATCTGAACTAGTAATAGTGGGAGTGGTTATAGGAAGGGCCGTCGTTGCTGTAACTGTTATATTGTTAATAGTTATTATTAATCGGCAAACATTACGCCGAATCGTGTTCAGCAATAAATTTATCAAATCAGAAACACAAGATAATGACAATAAATTAGACTTGTAGTTAATAAGAGAATAAGAATAACATCTAACGTAGACGAAGGTGGAGTTTCTTGTGATAATGCTATTTATTATTCTTCAGTGCTAAATCAAAATTATGTCAACGCAGAAGACATTAAAAATGACGAAGTTTAATGAGAGCTGACCTAACATGGTGAAAAAAACGGAGGATCTCAAAAACTATGTTGAGTTACATTTTCAAATGTCTAGTTCACGTAGGCTAGAGAGTCATTCTATGTCACAGTAAAGAGATATGATAAATCTATAATTAAAATAATGTGTGTGATCACATACAATGTAAATAGACTCAAGAATAAGCCGTATTATATGAATGTACTATCAACTGCATATCAGGATGGATGAGTTGTCTAGAAATGTCACCTACGTCAATTATAGCTGCATACAAGGCTGGGGTTTTACCACGCCTTTAGTCACGCCAGGGAAGAGGGTTCACACTTCTCTGGTCACGCTACTATCGACAGATTTAATAAATAACATTTTTTCCAAAGCATTGCAATTATGTATCTTAATCATGTTTTCTTATATAAATTCTTACCAGGGGCCGGTTTTGCTTAGGAAAAAAATCGTCTTAACTTTGCCTTAAATCCTTAATTTTGCTTAATTCCAATTCATTATATATTTAAGAAAAAAGATTTGCTTATTTTTGTATTAAATTTTAAGACGAACAGCACCCTGCTTTAAGATGAACAAGTTCGTCTTATCTCATTTCTGCTTTAGTATAGAAAAAAAAATCTTGACAACGCGAGCGCGCTAGTGCGTTTCTGTGGTATCAAGGACGCTAAATATTGATATCGATCTTCAGTAAGAAGCCCTATTGGAGGAGCAAAACTAATATTCTGGGATAGGTACGACCCATTTGTCTAACCAGCAGTTACTTTTAGAATTAGATTTTCGTATGTATTTCCGACTTTTGTGCTCTTTCTCTATTTCAAGTAACAAAAGCATAGAAATAAGAATGTTGGGAATGAAAATGCGGAGATAAAATGTTATAGCGCCGTCATGGCGCGACATCGCTAAAAGAAAAAAGCTAATGCGCACGCGTAAGCAAGGCTTTTGTAAATATTATTGATCTTGTCGTGTGTGCTATACATCAATTCTTACTAGCCATGATTAATTGAGGTTGGATTTTGTTTGATGACACACAAACTACCAAGCACTTCAAGTCGTGTATATTGTTGGCGAGATCAACCAAAACATTTTTAAATAATTTTTAAAATTAACACCGTCACGTCTATGGAGTGGAACTAGTTATCAGAGATTCATAGCTCAGAGATTTAGCAAGATGTATTCTCTCTATTCAATAAGTCAATAAACTGTACATGGTATGGAACATATAAGATTAATTGGGACTTCGCAAACTCTGAATAAGTCAAAAACTAATGTCATCATATAATTGAGGATTTGTTTATTAGGTAATCTAAGGGATAATCAAAGGGCGAATTGTTTGGATGACGCTTTAAAGGCAAGGCAAAGGTTCGATACCTTTTAATTGTCTAGGCCATTGTCAGTGTCGGTACACGTCTCCTAAAGTGTCTAGGCCAATGTCAAGGTGTCAGTACACGTACCCTAAAGTGTCTAGGCCGCATTAAAAACCCTCAGGAAAACTTTAAATTATTTATTGAAAATATTGTATATAATTTCAATGAATTATTCATTAATAATGATTACAAAACTAATCGATGTTTAACAAAAATTGAGGTTAGAAATCAAAATGTCATACCCCTGGAGAGTGATGGAAAAAACCAAATACAAGTAACGTACAATCGATGGGTCATTTAAACTGTTACTTGTGATTGGGTGGAAATACTTGCGTGTACATTGGCCTATACTAGGAGGAAGCATCTTCAAATACTATCTAAAGATAGCAATATAATTGTTTTAATATTAATATGTTATTTTATTTTTATTTTTTTATTTTTTTATTTTATTCTATTTCATACTCATCCAACAGCGAGTAACCCGTTACAGGATGGATAAACTATTCAATAATTTCACAAGACAAACATATACACAAGATGCTCTACATAAACAAAGACTTATTATTGAGTCTTTGGGAGTGGAGTTGTAAATTGTCATGAGAAAAACCCCTGACATATGACAGGACTTGAACCCAGGACCCTTAGATTGGTAGCCAAGCATCATAACCACCAAGCCACAGCTCCACTCCCACAGCTCCACTGTTATAGGACATCATACGTTATTCTTTTTTCTTATGCCTCGTTCTTATTGTAGCTGTGACGGAAAGACGAGAAAGTAAGATTCATAATGATGTATGAATAAATACAGCATAATCAGAAAATGTTACTGTTATACTAATAAAGTATACAACTCCTATGAAACTCGTGTTAAGGAGACACTATTTTGGATCGCGTTAAGTTATTATTATTCTACTGTCTAATGTGTTTTAATATGGGAGACCCTTCAGGATGTAAATCGCATTTGGGGTTATCCACGGTACCATACACAATAATTGCGTTGTTTATCTTTTTTGTTCATGGTACGGTATGGTACCGTATCGAAATAAATATAATCAAATCGTGTTAATAATTATGCGATAATGTTAAGGACATGTATGAAAATGTATTTATTTCACCCTCAAAGACTTGTTTATGTAAAGCATCTTGTGTATATGTTGTGAACCGGCTTCCTCCTTTAAGGAGGACAGTGAATGATTCCACTTATACTACCATATTGGTAGTTTGCCAAAATAAAAAAGAGGAAAAAGTAAAAGAAAAGTATATACTTTTTCTTATTATTTCTGAACTAAATTTAAGCGATACTTTCAGAAGTCAAAATAATTAACCATTCAATTATCAATATCGCTGTTTGATGTGATTGAAATAATTATTACACAGCCTTTCTACTGATAGGAACACGAAGGCAAGACTACGACGATGATGCAGGTCCCGCTCAACCCTGTGCATATTTTTCTTAGATACGTTTCATTGATATTAATTATTATTATTATTATTCTTCTTCTTCTTCTTCTTCTTCTTCTTAACCTATTTCTTTCCACTGCAGGACGAAGGCCTCTTCACCAATTGACCATTACTTCTATCTCTAGCTACTCTTTGCCATGCAATGCCACCATGTGTTAATTATTTCATATATTTTAATAAAATATTTTCAAGCGATTTTATTGCAGCACCAACCAGGAAGAGTGTAATTTTACTATTCCCTGATCTTATAATATTTATGCTACGTAGACTAATTACCAATTAGGAAATATTAGATGCAATTTATCTACACAATCAACCGGTAATTGTTGTAGGTTTATCGCGTCTAAGTTTAATAGGCCTATTTCAATATGCGTAGGGGGTGGGGGAAGGGGATTAAGAAGAAAAACGATTTTTTTAAAAGTAATAATAGTACAGGTTATCAACGGATGTAATAAAAACAAGTATTCTTGGTAAAATAAATATAAATGTAAAATAAATGGAATTATTATTTTGTGTGAAACTTGAGTTAACACTATCGAAGCCATTTTGGTTTAAACAAGGATAAACTGCCTATAAGTAGAGTTCTTCTAGTCTTTATACACCGTAAACTAAAGTGTGCTAGTGTAGATTTTTGAGAACTTGTTTTCTGTTGTCTGCCGAAGTTTGTCTTTGACTGCACTGGCTTTTGAAAACCTTTCTTTGAAAAACTTGTCTTTTACTTGTCTTCTCTTACTAGAGGCTGACTTGTCCATCTGCAGATTAACATGCCTACAACAAAAGTGATTTGATTGGCTGTGTTCACCACACATCAGCAAACTAGTTTGTCAAAAAACTTTTGTTGCAAACTTGAGCAAACTCAGATTTAGGCCCTATTTACATTATAAAACTTTATATGACAATTAATGTGATATGCCCATATATGGGCATGATGATGTCATATAACTACCATATTTGGGCATATCAGTATACTACCATATGTGGGCACATCACACTTATTTTTAATCAAACTAGTTTGACAGTGTAGACAGAGCTTTAGTCAAAACAAGTTTTACTAGTGCAGATCAGTTGAAAAATTGCAGAAAACAAGTTTGCAGAATTGAGCTGCACTAGCAAACTTTGCAGACATGAATTTAAAGTGAATGAAAGGTAAAGTGTGCTAAGTGCAGACATGGCTTAAGTTCTGCTAGCCAGTTTTCTGCAGTTTGCAGAAGTTTTCAACTGGAAAAATGTTGGAAATTAGTTTTTTCTTAAGTTTGCTATATAATGTGGACTAGGTCGTGGTGAGGTCGTCGACTCAACAAATAACGGTAGAACATCCTTGTATCCGTGTAGAAAAGAACTTTCAGCGAAAACATCATCATTATTATTATTATTATTATTATTACATTATTATAAACAACTTTTGATATATAATACAGAAAGCAAGTATTAGGTGAGGTCGTCGACTTCATTTCTTATAAATATTCAATCTGATAAAAAACAACAGCGAGTTAATGACATGTATCAAAGTAACTTTCCCAGAAAACATCAACCACCTGACAATTTTAAAAGTAAGCCGATATAAAGTACACATTGACATGGTATTATTTGTTATAAACAACTTGACAAGACGGAAAGCATGTATTGGGTGACAGGGTGCAAATAATGGGTAAAACAACAACGGGCTAAAGTCATTCGTCTATAAAAGCAACTTTCCCTGAAAACATCAGTCAGAGATCCACAAGGTATACTACAAGATACTATCAATTCTAAGCATCTTAACAAGGCGGAAAGCAAGTTTTATTTCAAAGCAGAAAATCATCAATATTCAAGGTAACATTTATATTATATATTTATATGATAGTGTTTTTCGACAGCTTGGTCTTTCTGACTGTTGTTTTCATTTGATATAGCTTTCCCTTATATTATTTGGATAAATAATCAAAATTGCCGATAGATTTTTGATATCTCATCTCAAGTTAGTTTTAAGATAAAATGATTATAGGCCACATTTTGTCGTTTAGTTGTGTTTTCTATCGTTGACACTTCTTTGGAACACCCCTATTAAGGGACACCTTAAAGAAATACGAGAGGCAATTTATGCTTTACACTACAGCCAACACCAAATTGTTGATGCAACCCCTATTAATGGGACAACATAGTTTTCATTAATAAAACGTTGGCTGCAAAATTTTCCATTCTTCTCAATTTCTTGAGTCCAGGTCAATTTGTTCATTTTTTTGGTAGATTTGTTTTTGTTTTTTCTGCCGCAAACCCATATTAAGAGGTCAATAGATTTCTGGTTAGTGGACATTAAGGAAACACTTTTTGGGCCTCGAATGTGTTTGTGGTTTCATTTTTTTATAATTGCAACTAACAGTAAATTTTAAAAACAGTTTTTTAATATAATAGTAAAATGAAGTTTGCCCTTATTGAATGATGTATTTAATTTATGTTTTTTAGTTCTCACTTTTATTTACTGTGTATTACCATTATTGTGTGGTTCTCAATTTTTGATGTTATTTTATGCAATCTTTTTAAAACATTTTAAATATTTTAAGTACCTTTTACTAATGTAAAAAATTGTCACAATTCAGTTTTTCTGTGAAGATAATTTTAATAAATATACCATTATGAATGAATGAATGAATGAATGAACCATGTTTAAAGGCCTATTTACACTAGGACGATAACGATCGACGATAAATAGACAAATATGTATTTATGTTTTAGTTATTTTCTATTTTACAAATATTTTTTCTTTATTAAGGGTGGAAGATAAATAAGTAAATAATCGTATTTAAGTAAATTTAGAAAAAAAAAACACTAATTAACGAAGAGTGCAATTTGAGTTATTTTCTATAAACAAATTGTTTAGTTATTTTCTATTTACACATTATTTAGTTATTTTCTATTTATTTTTTGTAATTGTTTTATATTTTACAATTTGTTTTTGTTTATTAAGGGTTGAGAAGATGAATAAGTTGTTCTTTTTATCAATGCTTCTTGTACTGATTGCGTTATCGGCAGCAAGATCTGGAAGTAAGATTAATTTTGTATAGGCCTAATTATAATAATTTTTGTAATATTTTAATGCAATGTATGTAAATTATCAATTGATTTATAATTATTGTTGATACACCATTATGAAACAAGTTGTTCTGTCATGAGATAAAAAAAACTGGAGAAAAATTTATAACAAATTTCCTAGTGTAATAGTGTAGTGGTAATCTATTTATGGCACTGTAGTTCGATGTTACACATTTAACCGATTATAATACACTACAAGTTGGGTTATAAAAACCTTAACATCACATATAAAACATCATTATTTTTTAAACCTTTAAATTAAGCAACCAAATAAAAAAAGTTGTAGATGTAGACCTAAAAGTACAAATCATCAATTAACCATAATAATTAAAGCTCTGTCTACACTTTCAAACTAGTTTGACAAAAAAGTGTGATGTGCCCAAATATGGTAGTGATATGCTTAAATATGGTAGTGATATGACAGCATCATGTCCATATATGGGCACATCGCATTTTCTTGTCACATATACAGTTTGATAGTATAGACATAGCCTAAGACCAATTTTGAAGGAAATTCATTTCAACAATGCCCTGTTAGCATAGCAATATTGTGTGTGAAACTAATCAATATTTACAATACTGATAGGGGATGATGAGACAACATCTAACGAAGATGCAGATCCGGCTCAACTCAACTCTGGAGGAAACAGCAATGAAAACGGTAATTATTTGGATTCGTCCCTAAAATGAATAAAGTCTTTACATTCTTCTTAGCGATGTCACTGGAATTTATAAAACATTTACATTAAGGATATATTGTTGCCCTGAAAAAATTCTTACAACATTTTTTGTTGAATATGTCATTTTAATGTCACATAATATTCACATTGACAAAAAATTGGATCGAAAAAATGAGTTACCTGGAAAACTGTGATTTAGAGCAAAAAATATTCAAATTGGTTGCAAGAGAATGTAATGAGTTTTTGGTTTATTTATTTGTCATTAGGGTTTTTTTATTCTACTAAAGTGACTAACTTTATTAAAACTACCAAATAACCTATTCAAAGTCTGATTTAATTAATCTTCATTGTTCATGTTTTTGGGGACAATACACCTTTAAGCGTTATTTTGAATTAATATTATCATACACATATTATTGTCTTTATTTTAGTTGCTGCTGCAGCAAATCCGTTGAAAGTGCAAGAAGACGGTAACCAGAATGCCGAGATGACTAGAAAAATTAGATCACCGATTAAAAAAGGAGGCATTTAAGATGCACTGTAGTAATGAAACGCGTATTAAATCATTCCATTACGAGGATTAGTCTCATAAATAGCTAGAAAAGCCGTCTCCAATCATGTTGTTCATTAACATAATATACTGGGTTGTAAAATTGATCGGCATGTCGTCGAGTAAAAATCACTATTCGCTTCCTTACAATAAACGCAAAAATGGACGATTTACATACTGGACATATCAGATACAAAATAATATTAATTAATATTAATTTCAAGTTCAAAATATTAATACAGATTCTCCTAGAATGATAGGCCTATGCATAATACTAATATTATATTAATAAAACGTGTACTCTTAGTGAAATAAATATACATTTAGAAAAAATGAATTTTGATTTTATTTTTTTGTGAAAGTCGATTCAACAGTATCAAATCGGGGTTGAACTTCGATACTACACAGTTGTAAATATTTAAAAGAATTCAATATTCAACGTCACTAGGTCAAATGTAAAAGGAAATTACCAGAAATAATTCAGTGACGTTTAAGTTGGAGGATAAACGCAAACTTCTTGAAAACTCAATGAACGTATTACACCTGTGCGTATTACATAAAAGGATGGTGATTTGACGATTTTAAAACTAAACAGAGATTCACAGATTCACAAGGTATACTACAAGATATTAATAATTCTAAACAACTTGACAAGACGGAAAGCAAGTACAATGAGCTAGTGATCAGTAAATAAATGTAATTTGTTTCTATATTTGATGTATTTAGTATGTAGGAGTGCAAATAACACGAGAACAATATAAATAATAGTTCTAAAGATGTGCCAATTGAAAATCTAAATTACATTGATTATTTTCATAATCACAAAAGTTATTGTTAAGATGACAAAGCAGACGAGTCGTTTGGTTAAACCCGAAACAAACTTATTTTGCATAATAAAAAAAAAAATGTAACTTTTGAAAGGTCATATTATTATAAATGTAATTTTATTTCTTTTGATAGAGAGAGCTTTTAATATTTGAATTCATTTTACAATTTCTATATAATTTTAGCTGGTAATTAATTTTACAGTATTTTTTACTGCATATATGTAATATTAATGCAATTATTAATAATGAGCGTAAAACAGAGAAATCACAAAATGATATGTTTAGGAAATTCATTATCAATTAAATCGCACAAATAAATCACAATCATAAAAATAATTTATTGTAATTTAATGTTATCATTTTAATTATAAAATTGGCCGTTATTTAATCAAGTCAATGTCTTTTTTAAAACATTGTAAATATTGTTTGTATTGTGATTTTTTTTTAAATGTCTTTTTAGTTACATTAGATATATATTTAGGCCTATTCGGGGATTATACAAATATATTTATAGGAAATAAATCGCAACCAATTTAATTAGTTTTAAAATGTTCTTTAAAAAAAACTTCTAGAAAGAGGACACTTGTGAGTGAATGACGCAAAATATATAATTCATATTTGATTGTCCTAATGACACGTATGACGTCACAATTATTGCGCGGAATAAAGTTTGTGTACACAACAACCAATAAACATCAGTATACTACAAGCGTTAGCTCCGACAACACGGTGAAGAGACATCATCTCCTTACTTAGTTGTCCTGTGCTTAGTTTCTTTCCAAAATATTTCGATTATTATTTATCAAATATTATTATTAGTATTATATTTACTATATCTATCATAAAATAACGCATTATGCCTGTCTTCTTGTGGTGCAACAATACGACTGCCTACGTTAACACGATCGAATAAATAACAAAGGTAAGACTATGATGATATTTCAAATCGAACAGTAAGGCAATACACTTGGTAGATTCCAAGTGAAGTCATAATATAGATGTTGGTCTGGACATAGCATTGAATAATAAAATAACATTTTTAATATTAAAGTAAGAATAATTCTGATTAATAATATTTTTAGAACAAAAATAAGTAAACTAAAGATATGCATAAATCCTACCCTACTTTCTGTCTAATCAAATATTTTGTTTAAATAACCGATTTTGTAACTTTATTTTATATGAAATTGTTCATTTCATTGATTTACTACTTATTTAGGAATGATTGAAATATTAAAGGTATTTTTAAAAGGGGGTTTTCAACAAATTATTTGGAATTATTCTAACGTAACTAGGTTCCTAGAGGAGGGAATTGTTTTGATATGTAACTATAGAGATTTAAATCTGCCTAGTTACTTTACTACGCGCACAAATTACAGAATGACGTGTGCGATGCGCGCATAATGTAATGTGTATTATAGTGTGCGCGCTGGCGCGGTGACGACTTGTTGTTGAAAGATGAAACAATTGTCAACGTCATGAAATTCTATTGGTTAAAATTGACGAATCGCAACAATCAATAAGCATAAGGTTTTGATTGGCGGAACCGTATGGGACATATCACTTGCAGCCAATGATGATCGACGTAAAATATACACACAGCCATAGTAGTGTACAGTATGTATATTTATGATGATGTTATTAATGCAACATACTTTTGTATATTTTTAGTTTTACCATTTACAAAGAAAGATGGTGAATATGAATCAGTACAACAGTCTAAATTATGTTTGTTGATACAGATACTGTACCAAATCGGGAAAATAATACAACCACAATACAATGCTCTTCCTCCTCAATCATTTCTAACAATCTACTATTTTTCTACAAACTTACAGTACAGTACCCTCTATCGTAGGTTTTGGAATGACAAAGATGGATATTGCTGGAGAACTGCAGTGGGTAAGAGGTTCTCATCCCTGATGAAATGCATATTAATTAACTTGAATTTGAACGGTGTAGGCCTACTCAATAGGACTTGTTTATGTGTCAATTATGCAAGTCAAAAAATGGTATACCTTCACTTCACTGTTCCAATCTGTTGTTAAACTTCGTAAATTGACTACTTCATAAGGCAATTCATTCCGGTACCGTAATCAATCTCGACTCCAATCCCTTTTTCATCGAATTTTTATAGATTCTTAAATTGTAGCTACGGGTGATGATGATAGTAGGATATTTAAAAAAAACAACTTCTGGCCTACTGTATTTAGTCGGAGGAGGTAAATCTACTAATGATAATTAAAATGTGAATATACCTTTCCATTCTCTTGATATTATTATACAAAATTATTACCATATCTATGCGGTGCTTTTCCATCTGAACATCCATACTGTACTTTAAAAAGAATGCGTTGTAAAAAAAAACATTAAAACTGAAAATAACCACTTGAACTACTGAACGGCGACATAATGCTTGTTTCCTGATTTCAATGATACATTTATGACACTAGGCTTTTATAACCGATACTAATGTTAGTATCAAGTTGAAATACACACTCCGAAGTATTAGTAGTATGAAATGTAATTTCTTTGTTCATACTTCCATAGCTAATTATTTTTATATTACACTATTATATCGGATGTACCTCAATATTTATATTATTAATCAGGATTTATTGTTAGTGTTTTGCTGAACACAGTAAATTAATCAGTTACAACAATATAAAAAGTAACAAATATTTAATAACGTGAAGCCTTAGTATAATAAATGTATAAAACATAGTCCTAGTCTATCGCAAATTTTTCTTGAATTGTATACTAACAATTCAAATTATAAATTACCAGGAAATTTGTGCTTTGATTGACCACTACTAAACTTATCATTTGTTATGAATTTAAGTTAATTAATAATAATTAGTATAGGCCTATAGACTATTAAAGTATTAGGTCATGTAACCAAATGGCGGATTGATATACAAACTGTAATAATAATGTTTACCTGAATTTACAACGAATTGCATAATGCTGGATATTTATTTCAGTTACTGTTATTCACAGATAAAAGAGGTCAAATATTTTAACAAAAACATGGTAATGTGAAATATAATTGTTACCATCTTTCCTTCTGTTTCTGCTAATTGCTTATGTTATAATTAATTGTATTGTATCGATATTTTAATAATAATTATGTTTGTATATTCAGAATTAATTGCTGTAAACTGTAAAATTAATCAGTCGCAATAAAAAAGGTATTGGATTATATTACATCTGAAGTTTTTTTTAGAAATATAAGGCTATAATCATGCAAGTAGTTTTTGTCCAATTGAATACTGACACATCTTAATTTTGATATCATACAATTAACTATTTTTGATTTCTTAAATGCTGCATAACAAACAAATTTCCTTAGGCCTATTGTTCAACTGAAAAATAAAATACTCGATACCAGTGACCGTATCGAGTAGTCATACCCATCCTGAAAGAATGATGTTTGTATTGAATGGTATGTTTTAGGAAATTCCCCATTTCCTCTATTTTTGCTGCTAAAAGCGTTGGATATCAGGAAATAATTTTATTTTAAATTCTTAAACTCATACAGTAGGTCACAGTCAAGCTGAGTAGAAACTGAAACGCAGTCATTTATATTTGTTCGAACTACAATGAAGTTGGTCAGATTATTTAGAGTATATGCTTACATAATAATTATTTTAATTTCTACTGTGAACATCCAGACTTTAATTTCTGGTCCAGAAGACGCTCAAGTAAGAATCGGCTCAGATGTTGTCTTCAACTGCGAAGCAACTTTTAATGCGAATTATTATACCTTGTTTTGGAAAAACGAAACTTGGTTTCTTACCCAATGTGCCTGGTTGTTTCAATCTATATCTGCAAGCAAATACTCTGTTTCCACTTACAATACATCTTACCGTTTAACGATTTCAAACGTACAGCTTTCTGATGCTGGATTATACGAATGCGGGTATGTTTATAATGGCAATGCATACTCTTTCTGGCCAAAACCTGCTACTGCCACACTAACAGTATATCAGCAACCATCTGAAACCTCTCCTCATTGTTATTTATATAGCAATAAGTGGATTAATCCTTATACACCATTATACATTGGTGAGTCAATCAGATTTTATTGCGATTCAAAAGATCATGGAAGTACATCTCCAAATCTTACTATCACGGAATCTGATGTCAATGTTGCTGAGAATATTGAATACGATGAATTTAATTACAAATGGGTAAAATCTGATGAAATTACAATTATAAGAAACGACATTGAATTAACATGCTATCTTGACAGTGAAGCTTTGAAAGAGACAAGAAACTGTACATTCAGACTAAATGTATTATTACCTGATGTGGAAATTAAACCTAAATTACTATCAGTGCAAGAGACAGATGCTGTTCATTTCCAGTGTTTTGTGACAAATTTTAAGACAAACGATCTCCAGTATGAATGGCAGGTCTCACCATATGTTCCTAGTGACATTTTTAATTCCACAACGTCAATTTTGAACATCACTAACCTTATGCTAAATAATACTTTACTTGTACATCAACTATTTATCATTACATGCTTTGTAAGAGAAGATGGAATGGTTTGGAATTCATCTACTACGTTGAACATAACACAAGAGATCCAAATTATTCTACCGACACTACTTCTTAACAACAGAGATTCAGAATCATACATAGTTACAGTGATTACAGGGACAGTCTCTGTTGGAATAGCTATGATATTGTTAATAATTATTTGTCTTAATCGTCAAAAATTACGCAGACTCGGAAATAAAACTATAAACTCAGAAACAGAAGTTAATGACAAACAATTATATGCAGTTGTTGTGGAAATGAGACATAGAATGACAACTAACGTAGATGATGTTAAAGATCCTTGTGATGCTGTTTATTATTCATCAGTACCGAATCAAAATGATGTCAATAAATGTGATATTATTAACAATACACAGAGCAATGATGAAGTTCTATATGAAAACAGAACATTTACACGAGATGTTGAGGACATGCTAAATGCAGAGGGACTAAACTATGCTGAGCTGGATCTTAGATAATCCACTTCGTTTGACATAATAGACACAGAGCAAAACTGATAAAGCCTATAGTAACATCTTATACAACGTCGTATAAATCTGTTCATGTAGGTCCTATAACTAAATTTATAAATTTTCATGTTATCCACTGCCTTTTGATCACTGGGTCACCCTGTAAATTTGACCAACGTTATGTTGCCTTATATACCACAACCAGTGATATCATACAAAGATTGAGAAACAAATTGAATCAAGTAATGTCCTTATATGTGGGCTACAGTTCAACTAAAACGCACATAAAATATTATTCAAATATTCAAGTATGTTGTAAGCAATGGAATCTTTTATGTACAAACAGAACCAGAATTAAAACCTAGTGTAGCGAAACCTAAACAATGCTCTTTTATATACTTTTATATAGTATATTCGGTATTTTATATATCTTCTTCTTTAATTTAAAAAAAAGTGCTTTGATTGACCACTACCGTCTCATTCCTATTTATTATGAACTTTAACAAGGCCAACAGCCATAAGTCGCGTGATAAAATGCATAGTGATACCGGACCGACAGACCGACAGACCGACCGACCGACATAGTGAACTATAGAGTTCAAAAAAATATAAGTTGTGGTTAATAGTGAATAAAATAATAAATTAGCATATAGACGCTATAAGAAAATGATAGGTCATGTAGTACCCGTATGGCGTATTGACATACAAACTGAAATATGTTTCCCTGATTTTACCGGGAATTGCATAATACTGGATATTTATTTCTTCTCTGTCAGTTACTGTTATTAACAAATAAATAAAGGTCGATAATTTAACAAAAAACATGGGAAATATGAAATATAATTGATACCATGTTTCCTTCTCTAAATTTTGCTAATTGCTTATATTATTATCATATATTTTTGGTGTATCAGTATTTTATATTATCAATTATTGTATATTCAGGATTTTGCTGTACACAATACATTAATAAGTTGTAATAAAATAGTAGAGCATTGTAATATCTTCCAACAGAAAATCTTATTTGAACAGTGTCACTCAAATATATGAGGATATTTTAGTCATCTAAAAGTATTTAAATGCAAGTGATTATTACCCCTTTGAATACTTACACACCTTGAATTTTATATGAAATTAAAACTATTTTAGATTTGTTAAATGCAGAATAAAAACACTCGTATGAAAGGGCCGACATAACGTATTTCTTTATTGTTTAACTGATCACTCCGTTATCATCCTAAAATACGCGGTATCGAGTAGTCATACACATCACATCATGTTGAATGGTACGTTCTAGAAAAAACCTCTTTTCCTCCATTTTGGTTGGAAGTGTTAGAGATAAGGAAATAATGTCAAATTTAAATTACATTGTAAAACGTACAGTTCACGGTGTGAATCTGAGCAGAAACTGAAACGCAATATCATTTATTTTTGTTCAATCTACAATGGAGTTTGTAAGACTATTTGGAGTATATGCTTACATAATAATTATTTTAATTTCTACTGTCAACAGCCAACAGACTTTAATTTCTGGTCCAGAAGACGTTCAAGTACGAATCGGCTCAAATGTTGTCTTCAACTGTAAAGCAACTTATAATGCGTATTATTATACATTGCTTTGGAAAAACGAAAATCGGTATCTTACCCGAGGTGACCGGTTGTGTCAATATGTATCTAAAAGCAAATACTCAGTTTCGATTGGCAATTCATTTTACCGTTTAACAATTACAAACGTACAGCCTTCTGATGCTGGATTATACGAGTGCCGGTATGGTTATAATAAAAACAGTGCATTTTCTTTCCAGCCAACTCCTGCTACTGCTACACTAACAGTACACCAGCCACCATCTGTAACCTCTCCTCGGTGTTTATTAACAAGAAATAATACACGGATTTTGTCCGAGAACTTTTACATTGGTGAGTCAATCATATTCTATTGCTATTCAGAAGGTCATGGAAGTACATCACCAAATCTTAATATCACAGAAAATGGTGTCAGTGTTGCTGGGAATATTGTACGTGATGTCATTGATTACAAAGGGGTAAAATCATATGAAATTGTGATTGAAAAAAATGACACTGAATTAGCATGCTATCTTGACAGTGAAGCTTTGAAAGAGACAAGAAACTGTACAATCAGACTTCATGTATTATTACCTGATGTGGAAATTAAACCTAAATTACTATCAGTGCAAGAGACAGATGCTGTTCATTTCCAGTGTTCTGCAAGAAACTTTAAGACAAACAATCTCCAGTATAAATGGCATATCTCACCATATGTTCCTGGAGACATCTTTAATGTCACGATGTCAATTTTGAATATCACAAACATTAAGATTAATAACACTTTGCTTGAAAATCAACTATTTATCATTACATGTTTTGTAAGAGAAGATGGAATGGTTTGGAATTCATCCACTACTTTGACCATAACACGAAAGATCCATGTTAATCTACCAACGACACTTCTTAACGATGATCAGTACTTTAATAGTAGTATTGATGGGCCTATATCTAAACTTGATAACAAAACATCTGAACTAGTAATAGTGGGAGTGGTTATAGGAAGGGCCGTCGTTGCTGTAACTGTTATATTGTTAATAGTTATTATTAATCGGCAAACATTACGCCGAATCGTGTTCAGCAATAAATTTATCAAATCAGAAACACAGGATAATGACAATAAATTAGACTCGGTAGTTAATAAGAGAATAAGAATAACATCTAACGTAGACGAAGGTGGAATTTCTTGTGATAATGCTAATTATTATTCTTCAGTGCTAAATCAAAATGATGTCAACGCAGAAGACATTAAAAATGATGAAGTTTAATATGAGAGCTGACCTAACATGGTGAAAAAACGGAGGATCTCAAAAACTATGTTGAGTTACATTTTCAAATGTCTAGTTCACGTAGGATAGAGAGTCATTCTATGTCACAGTAAAGAGATATGATAAATCTATAATTAAAATAATGTGTGTGATCACATACAATGTAAATAGACTCAAGAATAAGCCGTATTATCTGAATGTACTATCAACTGCATATCAGGATGGATGAGTTTTCTAGAAATGTCACCTACGTCAATTATAGCTGCATACAAGGCTGGGGTTTTACCACGCCTTTAGTCACGCCAGGGAAGAGGTTTCACACTTCCCTGGTCACGCCACTATCGACAGATTTAATAAATAACATTTTTTCCAAAGCATTGCAATTATGTATCTTAATCATGTTTTCTTATATAAATTCTTACCAGGGGCCGGTTTTGCTTAGGAAAAAATCGTCTTAACTTTGCCTTAAATCCTTAATTTTGCTTAATTCCAATTTATTATATATTTAAGAAAAAAGATTTGCTTATTTTTGTATTAAATATTAAGACGAACAGCACCCTGCTTTAAGATGAACAAGTTCGTCTTATCTCATTTCTGCTTTAGTATAGAAAAAAAAAATCTGTTTTGACAACGCGAGCGCGCTAGTGCGTTTCTGCGGTATCAAGGACGCTAAATATTGATATCGATCTTCAGTAAGAAGCCCTATTGGAGGAGCAAAACTAATATTCTGGGATAGGTACGACCCATTTGTCTAACCAGCAGTTACTTTTAGAATTAGATTTTCGTATGTATTTCCGACTTTTGTGCTCTTTCTCTATTTCAAGTAACAAAAGCATAGAAATCAGAATGCGCCCTCTCTAGTTGGGAATGAAAATGCGGAGATAAAATGTTATAGCGCCGTCATGGCGCGACATCGCTAAAAGAAAAAAGCTAATGCGCACGCGTAAGCAAGGCTTTTGTAAATATTATTGATCTCGTCGTGTGTGCTATACATCAATTCTTACTAGCCATGATTAATTGAGGTTGGATTTTGTTTGATGACACACAAACTACCAAGCACTTCAAGTCGTGTATATTGTTGGCGAGATCAACCAAAAAAAAAAAAGGAATTTTTAAATAATTTTTAAAATTAACACCGTCACGTCTATGGAGTGGACCTAGTTATCAGAGATTCATAGCTCAGAGATTTAGCAAGATGTATTCTCTCTATTCACTAAGTCAATAAACTGTACATGGTATGGAACATATAAGATTAATTGGGACTTCGCAAACTCTGAATAAGTAAAAAACTAATGTCATCATAGAATTGAGGATTTGTTTATTAGGTAATCTAAGGGTAATCAAAGGCCAGGGCGAATTGTTTAGATGACGCCTTAAAGGCAAGGCAAAGGTTCGATACCTCTTAAGTGTCTAGGCCATTGTCAGTGTCGGTACACGTCTCCTAAAGTGTCTAGGCCAATGTCAAGGTGTCGGTACACGTACCCTAAAGTGTCTAGGCCGCATTAAAAACCACCAGGAAAACTTTAAATTATTTATTGAAAATATTGTATATAATTTCAATGAATTATTCATTAATAATGATTACAAAACTAATCGATGTTTAAAAAAAATTGAGGTTAGAAATCAAAATGTCATACCCCTGGAGTGTGATGGAAAAAACCAAATACAAGTAGTAACGTACAATCGATGGGTCATTTAAACTGTTACTTGTGATTGGGTGGAAATACTTGTGTGTATGCCTATACGAGGAGGAAGCATCTTCAAATACTATCTAAAGATAGCAATATAATTGTTTTAATATTAATATGTTATAGGACATCATACGTTATTTAAATCGTGTTAATAATTATGCGATAATGTTAAGGACATGTATGAAAATGTATTTATTTCACCCTCAAAGACTTGTTTATGTAAAGCATCTTGTGTATATGTTGTGAACCGGCTTCCTCCTTTAAGGAGGACAGTGAATGATTCCACTTATACTACCATATTGGTAGTTTGCCAATATAAAAAAGAGGAAAAATTAAAAGAAAGTATATACTTTTTCTTATTATTTCTGAACTGAATTTAAGCGATACTTTCAGAAGTCAAAATAATTAACCATTCAATTATCAATATCGCTGTTTGATGTGATTGAAATAATTATTACACAGCCTTTCTACTGATAGGAACACGAAGGCAAGACTACGACGATGATGCAGGTCCCGCTCAACCCTGTGCATATTTTTCTTAGATACGTTTCATTGATATTAATTATTCTTTTTCTTCTTCTTCTTAACCTATTTCTTTCCACTGCAGGACGAAGGCCTCTTCACCAATTGACCATTACTTCTGTCTCTAGCTACTCTTTGCCATGCAATGCCACCATGTGTTAATTATTTCATATATTTTAATAAAATATTTCCAAGCGATTTTATTGCAGCACCAACCAGGAAGAGTGTAATTTTACTATTCCCTGATCTTATAATATTTATGCTACGTAGACTAATTACCAATTAGGAAATATTAGATGCAATTTATCTACACAATCAACCGGTAATTGTTGCAGGTTTATCGCGTCTAAGTTTAATAGGCCTATTTCAATATGCGTAGGGGGTGGGGGAAGGGGATTAAGAAGAAAAACGATTTTTTAAAGTAATAATAATACAGGTTATCAACGGATGTAATAAAAACAAGTATTCTTGGTAAAATAAATATAAATGTAAAATAAATTGAATTATTATTTTGTGTGAAACTTGAGTTAACACTATCGAAGCCATTTTGGTTTAAACGAGAATAAACTGCCTATAAGTAGAGTTCTTCTAGTCTTTATACACCGTAAACTAAAGTGTGCTAGTGTAGATTTCTGAGAACTTGTTTTCTGTTTTCTGCCGAAGTTTGTCTTTGACTGCACTGGCTTTGGAAAACCTTTCTTTGAAAAACTTGTCTTTTACTTGTCTTCTCTTACTAGAGGCTGACTTGTCCATCTGCAGATTAACATGCCTACAACAAAAGTGATTTGATTGGCTGTGTTCACCACACATCAGCAAACTAGTTTGTCAAAAAACATTTGTTGCAAACTTGAGCAAACTCCGATTTAGGCCCTATTTACATTATAAAACTTTATATGACAAATAATGTGATATGCCCATATATGGGCATGATGATGTCATATAACTACCATATTTGGGCATATCAGTATACTACCTTATGTGGGCACATCACACTTATTTTTAATCAAACTAGTTTGACAGTGTAGACAGAGCTTTAGTCAAAACAAGTTTTACTAGTGCAGATCAGTTGAAAAATTGCAGAAAACAAGTTTGCAGAAGTGAGCTGCACTAGCAAACTTTGCAGACATGAATTTAAAGTGAATGAAAGGTAAAGTGTGCTAAGTGCAGACATGGCTTAAGTTCTGCTAGCCAGTTTTCTGCAGTTTGCAGAAGTTTTCAACTGGAAAAATGTTGGAAATTAGTTTTTTCTTAAGTTTGCTATATAATGTGGACTAGGTCGTGGTGAGGTCGTCGACTCAACAAATAACGGTAGAACATCCGGGTATCCGTGTAGAAAAGAACTTTCAGCGAAAACATCATTATTATTATTATTATTACATTATTATAAACAATTTTTGATATATAATACAGAAAGCAAGTATTAGGTGAGGTCGTCGACTTCATTTCTTATAAATATTCAATCTGATAAAAAAAAAACAGCGAGTTAATGACATGTATCAAAGTAACTTTCCCAGAAAACATCAACCACCTGACGATTTTAAAACTAAGCCGATATATATACACATTGACATGGTATTATTTATTATAAACAACTTGACAAGACGGAAAGCATGTATTGGGTTACAGTGTGCAAATAATGGGTAAAACAACAACGGGCTAAAGTCATTCGTCTATAAAAGCAACTTTCCCTGAAAACATCAGCCAGAGATCCACAAGGTATACTATACAAGATACTATCAATTCTAAGCATCTTAACAAGGCGGAAAGCAAGTATTATTTCAAAGCAGAAAATCATCAATATTCAAGGTAATATTTATATTATATATTTATATGATAGTGTTTTTCGACAGCTTGGTCTTTCTGACTGTTATTTTCATTTGATATTGCTTTTCCCGATAGATTTTTGATATCTCATCTCAAGTTATTACTAAGATAAAAGGATTATAGGCTAAATATTGTCGTTTAGTTGTGTTTTCTATCGTTGAAACTTCTTTGGAACACCCCTATTAAGGGACACCTTACAGAAATACGAGAGGCAGTTTATGCTTTACACTACAGCCAACACCAAATTGTTGATGCAACCCCTATTAATGGGACACCTTACAGAAATACGAGAGGCAATTTATGCTTTACACTACAGCCAACACCAAATTGTTGATGCAACCCCTATTAAGGGACACCTTACAGAAATACGAGAGGCAATTTATGCTTTACACTACAGCCAACACCAAATTGTTGATGCAACCCCTATTAAGGGACACCTTACAGAAATACGAGAGGCAATTTATGCTTTACACTACAGCCAACACCAAATTGTTGATGCAACCCCTATTAAGGGACACCTTACAGAAATAATACGAGAGGCACTTTATGCTTTACACTACAGCCAACACCAAATTGTTGATGCAACCCCTATTAAGGGACACCTTACAGAAATAATACGAGAGGCACTTTATGCTTTACACTACAGCCAACACAAATTGTTGATGCAACCCCTATTAAGGGACACCTTACAGAAATAATACGAGAGGCACTTTATGCTTTACACTACAGCCAACACAAATTGTTGCTGCAACCCGTATTAATGGAACAACATAGTTTTCATTAATAAAACGTTGGCTGCTAAATTTTCCATTCTTCTCAATTTCTTGAGTCCAGGTCAATTTGTTCATTTTGGTATATTTGTTTTTGTTTTTTCTGCCGCAAACCCATATTAAGAGGTCAATAGATTTCTGGTTAGTGGACATTAAGGAAACACTTTTTGGGCCTCGAATGTGTTTGTGGTTTCATTTTTTTATAATTGCAACTAACACTAAATTTTAAAAACAGTTTTTTAATATAATAGTAAAATGAAGTTTGCCCTTATTGAATGATGTATTTAATTTATGTTTTTTAGTTCTCACTTTTATTTACTGTGTATTACCATTATTGTGTGGTTCTCAATTTTTGATGTTATTTTATGCTATTTTTTTAAAACATTTTAAATATTTTAAGTACCTTTTACTAATGTAAAAAATTGTCAAAATTCAGTTTTTCTGTGAAGATAATTTTAATAAATATACCATTATGAATGAATGAATGAATGAACCATGTTTAAAGGCCTATTTACACTAGGACGATAACGATCGACGATAAATAGACAAATATGCATTTATGTTTTAGTTATTTTCTATTTTACAAATTATTTTTTCTTTATTAAGGGTGGAAGATAAATAAGTAAATAATCGTATTTAAGTAAATTTAGAAAAAAAAACAACTAATTAACGAAGAGTGCAATTTGAGTTATTTTCTATAAACAAATTGTTTAGTTATTTTCTATTTACATATTATTTAGTTATTTTCTATTTATTTTTTGTAATTGTTTTATATTTTACAATTTGTTTTTGTTTATTAAGGGTTGAAGATGAATAAGTTGTTCTTTTTATCAATGCTTCTTGTACTGATTGCGTTATCGGCAGCAAGACCTGGAAGTAAGATTAATTTTGTATAGGCCTAATTATAATAATTTGTGTAATATTTTAATGCAATGTATGTAAATTATCAATTGATTTATAATTATTGTTGATACACCATTATGAAACAAGTTGTTCTGTCATGAGATAAAAACAAAATGGGAAAAATTAATGACAAATTTCCTAGCGTAATAGTGTAGTGGTAATCCTATTTATGGCACTGTAGTTCGATGTTACACATTTAACCGATTATAATACACTACAAGTTGGGTTATAAAAACCTTAACATCACATATAAAACATCATTATTTTTTCAACCTTTAAATTAAGCAACCAAATAAAAAAAGTTGTAGACGTAGACCTAAAAGTACAAATCATCAATTAACCATAATAATTAAAGCTCTGTCTACACTTTCAAACTAGTTTGACAAAAAAGTGTGATGTGCCCAAATATGGTAGTGATATGCTCAAATATGGTAGTGATATGACATCATCATATCCATATTTGGGTACATCGCATTTTCTTGTCACATACAGTTTGATAGTATAGACATAGCCTAAGACCAATTTTGAAAGAAATTCATTACAACAATGCCCTGTTAGCATAGCAATATTGTGTGTGAAACTAATCAATATTTACAATACTGATAGGGAATGATGAGACAACATCTAACGAAGATGCAGATCCGGCTCAACTCAACTCTGGAGGAAACAGCAATGAAAACGGTAATTATTTGGATTCGTCCCTAAAATGAATAAAGTCTTTACATTCTTCTTAGCGATGTCTCACTGGAATTTCTAAAACATTTACATTAAGGATATATTGTTGCCCTGAAAAAATTCTTACAACATTTTTTGTTGAATATGTCATTTTAATGTCACATAATATTCACATTGACAAAAAATTGGATCGAAAAAATGAGTTACCTGGAAAAATGTGATTTAAAGGCCAGGTGCGGGCAAAACATTTCTATTGATCATACATTCAAATAATTATCGATCTATAGTTTCCCCTATGTTTCATAATTTTTGGGATTTTATTTTTGTTACACGAGCTTGTTGAAAATAAGCACTTTCTTATCAGTGGGGGGATAGTTCAAATTACACAGTAAAATCTCTATTCTTTTGTACACAAATTTTGTAAATAGAGAGGCATTTTAAAAAGCTACGAAAAATAAACAGTGTGGTAAAAAAAATTTTCAGATGACTAAGTATAGGTAATATAACTTGAATATTACATTTCTGGAATTTTTATTCAACTTCAAATTTTTATTTTCATGCTATAGCAAAAATTATCCACCGTATATCCACCATCTTTTTTCACCTTCTAGGGAGTCACAAGACATGTTATTACATTAGGTTAACTACCTAACTACTGAAAAAAGGTCTTCCTGGTTTTTATGGAAGAATTTTGCAAAATTTTGTATTTGGCCATATTAAGGGAAATTCATGTTTTTTCGTCTTGATTTCTGTTACAAATATTTGATTTATGTACAATTAACCAAATATTATATTTAAAATTCATGCCTGTACCTGAGCTTTAAAGCAAAAAATAGTCAAATTGGTTGCAAGAGAATGTAATGAGTTTTTGGTTTATTTATTTGTCATTTGGGTTTTTTTATTCTACTAAAGTGACTAACTTTATTAAAACTACCAAATAACTTATTCAAAGTCTGATTTAATTAATCTTCATTGTTCATGTTTTTGGGGGACAATACACCTTTAAGCGTTATTTTGAATTAATATTATCATACACATATTATTGTCTTTATTTTAGTTGCTGCTGCAGCAAATCCGTTGAAAGTACAAGAAGACGGTAACCAGAATGCCGAGATGACTAGAAAAATTAGATCACCGATTAAAAAAGGAGGCATTTAAGATGCACTGTAGTAATGAAACGCGTATTATATCATTCCATTACGAGGATTAGTCTCATAAATAGCTAGAAACGCCGTCTCCAATCATGTTGTTCATTAACATAATATACTGGGTTGTAAAATTGATCGGCATGTCATCGAGTAAAAATCACTATTCGCTTCCTTACAATAAACGCAAAAATGGACGATTTACATACTGGACATATGAGATACAAAACAATATACGGATTAATTTCAAGTTTAATATATTAATACAGATTCTCCTAGAATGATAGGCCTATGCATAATAATAATATTATATTAATAAAACGTGTACTCTAAAGGTAATAAATAGACATTTAGAAAAAATAAATTTTGATTTTCTTTTTGTTTTTGTGAAAGTCGATTCAACAGTATCAAATCGGTATTGAACTTCGATACTACACAGTGGTCCTCGATTTAAAAGTCTATGCAGTAAATATTTAAAAGAATGTATTATTCAACATCACTACGTCAAATTTAAAAAAAAATGACCAGAAATAATTTAGTGACGTTTAAGTTGGAGGATAAACGCAAAAAGCAATGAACGTATTACATAAAAGATGGCGATTTGACGATTTTAAAACTAAACGGATATACACAGATCCATAAGGCATACTAAAAGATATTAAAGGCCAGGTGCGGGCAAAAAATTTCTATTGATCATACATTCCAATATTTGTCGATCTATAGTTTCCCCTATGTTTCATAATTGTTGGAGTTTTATTTATGTTACACAAGCTTGTTGGAGTCACCAGACATGTTATTACATTAGGTTAACTACCTAACTACTGAAAAAAAGTCTTCTTGGTTTTTATAGAAGAATTTTGCCAAATTTTGTATTTGACCATATTAAGGGAAATTCATATTTTTTCGTCTTGATTTCTGTTACAAATATTTTATTTATGTACAATTAACCAAATATTATATTTAAATTCATGCCTGTACCTGAGCTTTAATAATTCTAAACAACTTGATAAGACGGAAAGCAATTTTCTTAATCACATGTTATTGTTAAGAAGACTAAGCAGACGAAGTCGTTTGGTTAAACCTGAAATGAAAGGTCATAATTATAAATGTAATTTTATTTCTTTTGATAGAGAGAGCATTATAATATTGGAATCCATTTTTGACGTCTTTATTTCAGTTACATTTCTATATAATTGTAGCTGGTCACTATTTTTACAGCGATTGTCCGCTACTGGATACATGTAATATTAATGCAATTATTAATGAAGAGCGTAAATCAGAGAAATCACAAAATTAAATGTTTAGGAATTTAATTAATTACCTATCAATTAAATCGCGAAAATAAATCACAATCATAAAACAATTTATTGTAATTTAATGTTATCATTTTAATTACAACATTGTCCGTTATTTAATCAAGTCAATGTCCTTTTTTTAAAACACTGTAAATATTGTTTGTATTGTGATTTTTACAGTTTTATTGTTAATTTTTTTTAATTTATTTTTTGTTATAATAGATATATATTTAGGTCTATTCGGGGATTATACAAATATTTTTATAATGATCGGGAATAAATCGCAATCAATTTTATTAGTTTTAAAATGTTCTTAATAAAAAAAACTTCTAGAAAGAGGACACCTGTGAGTGAATGAAGCAAAATATATAATTCATCTTTTATTGTCCTAATGACACGTATGACGTCACAATTGTTGCGCGGAATAAAGTTTGTGTACATAACCAATAAACATCAGTATACTACAAGCGTTAGCTCCGACAACACGGTGAAGAGACATCATCTCCTTACTTAGTTGTCCTGTGCTTAGTTTCTTTCCAAAATATTTCGATTATTATTTATCAAACATTATTAGTACTAGATGGTACGCTCCCTTCGCTCGCGTACCATCTAGGTCGTGCCCACAGATGGTTCTCGAATACACAGTAATTTCAGGGTAAAAAATCTGGCGATTTCAAATGCACGTACCGCAGGACTATAACATTGTCGTTTACAGACACAATTATTTATGTAGTCAAACAAAATTAGCACCCTGGGAATTACTTCCGAAAGAGAAACTTACCACAAAATGAGTCCAAATTGTTTATTCATTTAAAGAAACCCAATTAGGTATGGAACGCCGTTTACGCAACATTTCGATGATATGAATTTTATGACGCGGTATGTGAATGAAATGCATCGATATGAATTGAATGGCGCGATATATGAATGAAATGTTTTGAATTGAATGCTTTGAATTTATTGTTTTGAATGAAATGTTTTGAATGAAATGTTTTGAACGAAATGTTTTGAACGAAATGTTTTGAATGAAATATTTTGAATGAAATGTTTGAATTGAATTGAAAAGTCAAACTATTGGCGGCGTATGTCATTCCCGTTCGCGATTTTTTCTCAACCTCTTAGGCCTAAGTCTGGGTACCCTCATCTCCTTTTCAATATACTCTCATCTCCTTTTTAAATATATTCTTTATCCACGTCAGTAACGAAATATTGTTTTCATTTTTGATAGGCCTATAAATAATATACCACTAACGGTGACTAAATATAGTAAAACATTTGCGATTTAATACTTTGTTAAAACTGTCACTGTCATAGTCGATTGAAATATTAAAGTACATGTAACGATACACCACTTCGACGTTTATATTTTTTGTAATTATTAATTAATGCAAACGTTGAGAAGCAACTGTCAGTTTATTTGTATATTACGTGTGTATATATCTAACAGTAGAGTCTACCCATAATCACAGTAATAAAGTTTATTTGTATATATTTTTTTACATCTAACAGTATTCACAGTAAGAAATGTTCGATTCAAATGACGACCAAAAATGGTTAATAGGTATTTGCAGTACTGTATTGTCAAAGTATTGCAAGTTTATTCTCCAAGGGCTCATAAATTTACCTACTTGTGTTAAACCAAACTGGCAGAGTGAAAGATTGGAATGTTTCATTCATCGCAAATCAATACATTTGTAAAAACGTAAATTAAATCTATCAAAATAGTATTTTTTTAAGAAAATCGGCCTGTCTTCAACATTATGGTGCTGTACTCGAGCAGTTCAACCGGTTTTCAGCTATTAAAAACAATTATCGTAGGAGGAGATAGGAAAATGCGAAGCGTCCTCGTATTATTGTGTGCGGGTATTTTTCAAGTTGGACATCCATTAGACAGTGTATACCACGAACGGAAAACACCCCTATTTGGGGCAAATCGTTGAACCTAATTAAAATTCGTTTTAATCGTCAATAACTAATTATATAACTCAATTTAATTAGTAAACAGGGTTACATCCAGGTGGTTAAAATCAGTACCGAAAGTACCCACCAACTTTATATACCATCGAGTAAAAATTCTAGAAGTAAGGCGCGATTTACCGAATTTTGCCCTTACGTAAATTTATATATAGATTATATTTACTATATCTGTCATAAAATAACGCATTATGCCTGTCTTCTTGTGGTGCAACAATACGACTGCCTACGTCGTTAACACGAATAAATAACAAAGGTAAGACTATGATGATATTTCAAATCGAACAGTAAGGCAATACACTTGGTAGATTCCAAGTGAAGTCATAATATGGTCTGGACATAGCATTGAATAATAAAATAACATTTTTAATATTAAAGTAAGAATAATTCTGATTAATAATATTTTTAGAACAAAAATAAGTAAACTAAAGATATGCATAAATCCTACCCTACTTTCTGTCTAATCAAATATTTTGTTTAAATAACCGATTTTGTAACTTTATTTTATATGAAATTATTCATTTCATTGATTTACTACTTATTTAGAAGTGATTGAAATATTAAAGGTATTTTTAAAAGGGGTTTTTCAACGAATTATTTGGAATTATTATAACGTAACTAGGTTCCTACTAGAGGAGGGAATTGTTTTGATATGTTACTATAGAGATTAAATCTGCCTAGTTACTTTACTACGCGCACAAATTACAGAATGACGTGTGCGATGCGCATGATGTAATGTGTATTATAGTGTGCGCGCTGGGGCGGTGACGACTTGTTGTTGAAAGATGAAACAATTGTTAACGTCATGAAATTCTATTGGTTAAAATTGACGAATCCCAACAATCAATAAGCATAAGGTTTTGATTGGTGGACCCATATGGGACACATAACTTGCAGCCAATGATGATCGACGTAAAATACACACACAGCCATAGTAGTGTACAGTGTGTATATGTCTGATGATGTTATTAATGTAACATATGTTGGTATATTTTTAGTTTCACCATTGCCAAAGAAAGATGGTGAATATGAATCAGTACAACAGTCTAAATTATGCTTGTTGCAACACAGATACTTCAAAGTTCAAAAAACATTTATTTATTCAACAATGGCATTATACAGTATGATATAATTATAGGTGTGTACATAAATGAAACCTAGTAATAAGCCATCATTTGGGGTCTTCTCTAGAGGAAAACAAGTTTCTTGTCTCGAGAAAGACCCCAGAAACAATACACATACATTTAAACTAATACAATTTACTACATAAAATAATAAATAAAAACAAAAACGATGAAATAAAAATAGATACTTTCAGTGTACTACAATCATAATAATATTAAAATTAGTATAAAGAAATAAGATATTTTTTTAAAATTTTTCCGAAAAGTATAAAGAGATTTAAAATGCTTTAGTTTGTCATCAAGATCATTCCATATTCGCGGTCCTGAGACAGAAATAAAATATTCGGAAATTTTCAGTCTAAAAGGAGGTACATCAAGATGCTGAAATTTATTGTCGATACGTAAATTGTACTTGTGTGATTTTGTATGATGACTTAATAGATTAGACATTGTCACAGGGAGTTTGGTATTAAAGAATTGAAAAATAAAGGAAGCAATTTGTGTTGTAAATAGATCATGTAGAAATATTGAGTTTTTTAAGTAAATGTTGGGAAGGGGCGAGATAGTGAGAGAAAGTAATAATGTGGGCAGCACGTTTAATTTGTTTATTAAGTTTTTATAAATTTGATGGGTAGTTGGCTGCCCAAATAATGTTGCAATAAAGAAGATGAGGTTGTATAAGGGTGTTATATAAAAAGAGTAAGATATGTTGTGGAAAAAAGTGTCTCAATTTACAAAGGATGCCAATTACTTTAGATATCTTGTTAGATACATACGCTTGATGGCTGGTCCATCTCAAGTATTCATGTAAATAAACTCCGAGGAATAGTACTTCGGGTTACGTTCAATAATATTATTGTTAATGTAAATATTAAGATTAGAGAAATCAATTTGTCTTTGATGAGTACGAAATAAAATGTAATTAGTTTTCTGTACATTAACAATAAGCTTATTTGAGGTGAACCAGTCAGTAATTTTATTTAGTTCAGTGTTGACGGTGTTATATAAGACATTGATATCAGAATGAGAATACAAAATCGTAGTATCATCAGAGCAAAGGATATGACTTTCAGAGTGTCACTTGATAGAAAGATCATTTACATAAATTAAAAATAGTAGTGGTCCTAAAACCGACCCTTGAGGCACTCCGCAATTTACAGCCTCCACTGATGATTTAAATGAGCCTAACGCAACATACTGTTTACGGTTTACTAAATAACTTTCAAACCAGTTTAATGCAATTCCTCTAATGCCATAATTAAGTCTATAAAAACGGAGAGTAAAAATTGTTTATTGTCAAGAGATGAGGTGATGTTTTTAACAAGATCCAGAATTGCATGGGATGTGGAATGGTTATGACGGAAGCCATATTGGTGAGTATAAAGAATGTTGAATTTAGTAAGGTAATCATAGAGTCGCTGGTGCATGAGTTTTTCTAAGATCTTAGAAAAAGCACTAAGAAGGGAGATAGGCCTGTAATTTTTAACTTGTCCTTGTCACCTTTCTTAAAGATTGGAAAAACTTTAGCTATTTTTAATAAACATGGAAATACACCAGATGAGAATGAACAATTTATAGAGAAGGTAATGTGGTCAATTATGTACGGCAGTATTCGTTTGATCGTACGTGAAGTGATATTATCGTCACCAGATCCTTTATTAGGATTTAAATTGTTGACAATAATTATTATTTCTTCTTTTGTAACAGGATTTATAAAAAAGGATTGAGAAATTGGATTAGGTAAATATGAGATTGGGTCAATATGAGGGTCAGGCATAGAATTATTTAAATTTGAATCAATTGTTGAAAAGTACTTATTAAATGAATCGCATATTTCTTTAGTTGATGTAATTGTTTCAAAACCGTTATTTATGAGGGATGGAAAGTTGTTTCGATTTTCTGGTCTTAATACAGAATTTATTATAGCCCAGGTCTTTTTAAGGTTACATTTTACATTTTGAAATGTTGATATATAATGCATTCTTTTGGCGGTTCGACAGAGTTTAGTATACATATTTTTAAAATTTTTGTATATACTTTTATGTTGAATATCATGAGAATAAATTTATTTTTATAAAGTTTTTGTTTCTTTTTGCTACTTTTAATTAAGCCAGCTGTCATCCAAGACTGTTTTGCTTTCATTTTATTTGATACATTATATTTATTTTTAATATGTTTATTATGAATTTTATAGAATGTGTTAAGAAATTTATCAATCGTAAACCTCAGACCAATTTTCCTCAACCAAATCACCACACAAAGCATCAATATCTAATATACGAGATGGTACATTGTCGGTGTCAGTATGGTATACTTTTTCATCTACTATATGAAAGATAGGAAGGTGGTCGGATATATAAAAAATAAATACACCAGAATGTATTTTTGTATCAATAATATTGGTGTAAAAATGGTCAATCAAGGTGGCGGTATTCGGTGTGATTCGAGTATGTTTTGAAATTGTTGAATAAAATGAGCGAAAAAGTAACATATCAATATAATTATTAGTTTGAATATGATTTTGATATTTTATGATATCAATATTTATATCGCCCATGATATGACAGGGTTTATGTTCAGAATTTATTTTATTTAAGAGTTCATCGAAGGATTTGGAGAAATGATCAATATTACCATCTGGAGGACGGTAAATTACACCAACGATTGTATTTCTTTTATTTTGATGTACTATTTCTAGAAAAAGGGAATCATATGGTTGAGAAATCGATAGATCAAGACGGACTCTAACATTAAAATCGTTTTTTACGAAAAAAAGCTACGCCACTACCTTTACCAGACTGCCTATTTTTAAATATAAATGAATAATTATGCAAGAAGGGAGTAGGTGACGTGTCATTCAACCACGTCTCAGAGAGACCAATAATAGAAAATTTTAAATTAATTGAATTTAAAAATAGTTCAAGGGAATCAGTTTTATTTGTAACGCTTCTAATGTTAACATGAAAGAGAGAAATTAGGGAATTTGAAACATTTCTAAAAGTGGTATTAAAATGATTAGTGTCATAATATATACAATCCTCGAGTGTCGAATTTCTAGAATTTAATTGGTTGGCAAGAGGCTCGGAATGTTCATCAAATTTATCATATTCAGTATGAGCAAGGGGGTTTATAATAATGTTAGATATATCACTATAGTTAATAGTATCAGAATCTATAGTAAAATCATGGAATGGGAGATGACAAAAATAATTCTCATACATCATTTTGACAACGATTTAACAATTTGAGAAGCATCACTGAATATAAAGTAAATGGTAATAGAAAACAATATAGTAAATAATAACAATAATAATAATACATTAACAAAACAGAAAAACAAGATATGATAAGAGTGCATTTACAGAAGTAAATTAAAACAGGAGCTCCCAATATAATAATACGATGTAATATAGTAATAATGAACAGCTAACGGAAAAACGATATCATTGCATATTTTAAAATAATATAATTATGTAAAGTCGAGGGAAAAAAAGTTCTTCTTGGATAGATGAAGCTGGATAGAGTTCATCATTGTGCAAACAGGTTACTACTTAAACGCATGTGGGATACCAGTTGATGAACGCCATTTCCCGGCTCTGAACTTAAGCTTGATTCCTTGATCATACAGGGCTTTAACTTGGGTCTTCCACTTGTTCTTCTCTTGCCTGTCCGTGCGGGTTAGGTCGTCTATAATGTAGGCACCTGGACTAGCGAGTTTATGTCGGTTTTTGAGGATTTCTACTTTGTCAACATATGATAGCACTTTAAAGAGTATATGGGGCGGCTTTCCTTGGAATCCTAGACCGTCTAGACAGTCCTTCTTCACGATTTGTAAGTCAACATTTAATCATATTTCTTATCTAAAGCTTGGTTCCCACTAGAACGTAACGCAAGGACGTAAACGCAACGCAAGCGTTTTAACCAATGACAAGCGAAGTTATAGACAGTTAGCAATCACAAGCGAATAAGCCATCGCTTGTGATTGGTCAATTCACTTGCGTTGCGTTACGTCCTTGCGTTGCGTCGCTAGTGGGAACCACGCTTAAAGCTCTGTCCATCACAGCAAGTCAATCAGCTTGTACCTGCTCTCCCATAGTTGTGTACAAAATATCAAATTTAAAGCCAAGGAAACATGATCTTGCTAGGCCTAGGTTTGGTGTGGCTACTAACTTTTGGCAGCCTTCGAGAAGCCCCTTATCAGGGGTTTGGCTCACTCACAGATGTAAACAAAGTGGGCCTAGCCAACTTCCAATCCAGCCAATTACGAAATAGGTATCATATGGAGCTCCCTGTATTTACTATACCAATCACACCGCTACATTTAATGGAACATTAATTACGGCAGGAGACATCGAGACAAATCCTGGTCCTGTCAAGAATCCTTGTGCAGTTTGTGAACGCCCTGTGGCAAGAAATCATCGCTATGTTCAATGTACTGATTGTCTTAAGGACTGTCATTTGAAATGCGGACGAATTGATCTAAAGCAAAAGTGTTCTCTAAATTGGATATGCCCACGCTGCCTAATCCTTCAAATTTCTCCATATAATTATTATGGATACGGAGATTGTCGACTCTGGCAACATTAACGTACCAAGACCAGAAAATATCAATGACATTGTTGATCTAGCAGTTTTCAAGAACAAAGGGCTACATTTGATTCATCTTAATGCTAGATTCCTTCTGCCCAAACTTTCTGAGCTCAAACTAATTACAGTCAATACCAAGGCAGACGTTATTTGTGTCACTGAGACATGGCTGCATACGTCAATCACAGACGACGAAATAAAAATGAATGGTTACAGCTCTGTCAGATGTGACAGAAAATCAGATGCTCATGGTGGAACTTTAATTTATATAAAAGATAGCCTTGCTTTTAATGAAGTGCCTGTAACAGCAATCAGCAATCTGGAATCGGTATGGATTGACATACTTTTACCTAAGTCTAAACCTATTCTAATAGGGTGTGTCTATCGACCACCAAATCAGCATTGCTTCATCGAGGATTTCAACACCCTAATTGGAGGCAATGAAAAAGAGACCATTATATTAGGTGATTTTAATATCAACATTCTCGATCGAAAGAATCCCCTGACAAAACAGTATGAAGAGTTGCTGAATAATCATGGCATGGACCAAATAATTAAAGAACCATCCAGAATTACGTCAACATCATCAACATTGATAGATCACATATTGTGTAACAACAAGCACACAATTACTCATAGTGGTATACTCAAATACGGTCTTAGTGACCACTTCATCACCTTTTGTATTAGAAAAAAGTCTCATGCTAAATTAAACGAACATAAATATGCCGAGTTTCGGTCTTTAAAAAATTATACACCCGAACTACTTAATTTTACATTATCTGAAAATATAGACTGGTCTAACGTGTATAACTCAAACGAAGTAAATAGTGCTTTTAATAATTTTCACCAGTACCTTATAACAACACTAATAGATAAAATAGCTCCAATGAAGCGTATCCGCATTAAATCAAGAACTGAAGAATGGATGACAGGAGACATTCTTAGTTTGCTGCGTGAACCAGACAGGCTACTAAAAAGGTTCACTAACAACAAAACTCATTTAGATATTTATGAAGATTATGTTAAAATTAGAAATTTAGTTCAAACTAGTATTAAAAATACTAAAGCAGATTTTATAAAAAACAAAATATTAGAAAATAAAGCTAAACCTAAGGAACTCTGGAGAACTTTAAAACATCTAAGTTATAGTAATAAGAACATAAGTGATGCAAAGATAGTGTTAAAAAATGGAGATAGTACTATAAAAGGTATTGCAACCGAATTCAACAGATTCTTTACTCACGTTGCTCAGGATCTCAGAAATAAGTTACCTCAACAAAGCAATCAATCTACCCGGTTCTAGTTACTTTAAAACTCATTATGATAAGAAAAATATTACCAAATTTAAGCTTGATCCTGTGAGTGAAGAATTTGTTGAAAAGTATTTAAGTTCACTAAATCCTAATAAAGCCACAGGACCAGACAGCATCCCTGCTCGTTTTCGAAAAGATGGAGCAACTTTCTTAAAAGGTCCCCTAACCCATATAATAAACCTTTCCCTTAAAACTGAAATTGTACCAGACCAATTTAAAATAGCAAAAGTAAAGCCGATATTTAAAAAAGGCGATCGTACTGACACAAATAACTACCGCCCTGTTAGCCTATTAAGTTGTACCTCTAAGATTCTAGAAAAGGCTGTGTATGTCCAGCTAGCCAGACACCTGGAAGATAATGATGTGATAACAGATTTTCAGTCTGGTTTCAGAGAAGGGTTTTCCACTGAAACCTGTCTTACTCATTTATTGGATCATGTGAAATCAAAAATGGCCAATGGGTTTCTTACAGGTATGGTTTTGCTGGACATTCGAAAGGCCTTCGATTCGGTCGATCACTTCATTCTTTGTGATAAACTCAGAAGAATCGGATGCGATTCAACTAAATGGTTCCGTTCTTACTTATCTAATAGGAAACAATTTGTTGAAATTAAGGGAGGTAAATCAAACAAATATGGCTATTGCACATGGCGTCTCCCAAGGGAGCATATTGGGACCTTTGCTGTTCCTAGTGTACATAAATGATGTTGTTTCATCAGTTGAATCAAAATGTAAAGTGCTACTATATGCAGATGACTGTGCCATCCAGTGGCGTAACAGGCGGGGGGGCAGGGGGGCGGAATACCCCCCTGGCGGATATTACCGGGTTGAGAAGCGTTCGATCGGGCTGGGTAACAAGTAAAAAAAATAAAATAAAATACAAAGAAGGGATAGAAGAAAGAAAATATAAGATAAGAATAAAATATACGATATATGATATGGCTTCAAATGAGTCACAGTACAGTATGATATTCAAGTAAGATGATATGAAATACACAAAATCCTGACTGACAACTCGTGGGAAGACGCACTGCTTATCAGTACATTAACATGCGGTCAGTTGACTGTGGTTTTTGGCGTCTTTTATCTAAGCCGCCATCGCGGGCATCTCATACACAATTGTGACGCTGTGCTGTGCGTGTGAGGCCACCTTAAAAAAATACACTCCTACTAATCGTATGTAACGCGCTAGCGATCAGCAAAATGAACGTACTTTCGTGGCTGGCTGTCACTCCAATACTCAATCTTTCACAGGCATACTAACACAACACTACGATTGTTTACTACAGGTCTAGTCAAGCCTTAATAAATTTAATTAATATAAATCGACATAAGAATATAAAGTATATTTTAACTAAAATATAAAAACCTAACACTAAATTTACAAGATAAATTCTATTTGATAACTGCTGAACATCGTGGCACAGAGCATAGTTGTTTGCTTGACATAAAAGGGTATTCCCCATCACAGGTCTCTGCGTGCGTGTGACGTGCCCAGCCAGCTGCTTGATAGTATAGAGAGAAAGCATGCAGCTCACGCAAGTGCAAGATGCAATGGTTGAGTGAATTCAGGGATCACCTTAATTCCATGGTTTGTTACCTAAACACCACATGATGGTGAATATGCCTGTTAAAGTCTCAATGATACGATCCCTTAATGTACCATGTTGTTGTTGTTAGGAGGCTTAAAGGGAGGAGGGATCTAGCCTAGTTTCGGTCGGCAAGAGAATGCCTTCCTCTGACAATTTAAGGTCGGCAATTGAAATTCGTGGGCTGGAAATTTCACCAAATTATATAGTTCATAAACAAAAGAGTTTAGCCGGAAATGCGATTTGCGGCCATACATAGGCCTATAGAGAAAAAAAAATTCGAGGGTATGGTTCCACTAAACAATTTAACGATCCACCCCGCCGTCAAACCTGGTTACGGCCCTGTTTCAGTCTTCTAACCGGAAAAATTACTACCTTTGCCAGGTGCGGATCCAATGTTAGATTGGGTTTTCACATGTTCAAATGTTATGTCACCTGAGTTTTTAACGGTGGAAAATGTACGATCATTTTGCTGATTGCTGTGCAATAAATGGGAGTGTTATTTCCAGGCCAACTACTACTAGTTAGGCGCCATTTATCATGAATTTTATGTGCGAGAGTACCATTTCCGACGATCTAGGGGTGTCATTTACCAAAATTCGCTTCGCCACAGCCCCCACCATGGGGGGGCTGTGGCTCAAGTACTTGGTGTCTGGAAGGATTTTCTCCTCTTTGCCCCCCCTGACAAGACCCCCTTGTTACGCGGCTGGTGCCATCTTGTATTCAGACCGAAACCCTAATACTATTTCGGCTGTACTTAGTGCTTCGTTAAATCTTTGTAATGAGTGGCTTATTGATAACCGACTTACAATTCATCCAGGTAAAACTGAATGCATTCTGTTGGAAACGAAACGTCGATAAAAAATGTCTCATTCCAACTCAATGCCCTTGAATGTGATATAAAATCAACAGAGTCGGTAAGGTATTTAGGTGTCCAGATTGACCAACAGGCTTCTGGGAATCTGATTGCCAATTCAGTAATAACTAGCGCAAATAGCCGTTTAAAATTTATGTACAGACAATCCAAATATCTTGATTTTGGTAGTAGGAAACTTCTCTCTTCAGCTCTAATTCAGCCTCTTTTTGACTATGCTTCCCCAGCATGGTATAATGACTCTTCTCAGGTACACAAACACAGGCTTCAGACTACTCAAAACAAAATATTCAGATTTATTACTCAATCAGATTCGAGATCTCATGTTGGTCAATCTGAGCTGAAATCAATCGGATATCTGAACGTCCCAGAAAGAGTTAAGTTCAAATGTTTATGCAATGTATATACAATTTTTAATAATTCTGCTCCAATGTATCTAAATAGTAACTTTGTTTGTATTGTTGATTACCACTCTAGAAGGACACGTAGTGCCACAAATTTAAATTATAGGATTCCAATAATTAAGGGCTGCGAAAAAAACCTTTTTATTACAACTCAATAAAAGCCTGGAACGCTATACCATTATATGTTAAAAGTAATATTTCATTAGAACATTTTAAATTGGCACTAAAAAAGCATCTCCTCAACATTTAATTCTCATGTGCAATAAATTATAAAAAGGTTTTAGTATAATGCAATAAATCAATAATTTTCTGTAATCTGTAAATTAAGAATAAATATAAATAAATAAGTGTTAAAATTAATTGTAATTTTTTTACTTTAGTGTAATAAATAAATTTTTGTATATATCTCTTATAATCAATCTTTCTTAAAACTGTAAATTAGGATTAAATTTTGATAAGTGTTAGATAAATTGTTATTTTTAAACTTTTATATTTTTATACCATTTTTTTCAAAGTTTCTTTTGATGTAATTTGTATGTTTTTTTATCAGTTCCTTGTTTTTAGGACCCAAGTGGAAATAAGTTTTTAACTTTTCTTGGCATTCCTTGTAATCAAGGCCTGTGTTTCTGTGCAATTGTTTTTCTACTTTTTATGCATTGTATTTATTGTTTTTTAACATTGATTACTAAATAAAGAAATTCAAAAAAAAAAAAATTCAAATTCAAAATGGGCTCTCTCAATCGTTGGTTTAATTTTAAAATGAGTGGCTAAGAAATCTTCTACAATGTTGATTGGGTTTTCGTTATCAGATTTAGCGATTCCCACAATGCGAATGTTATTTCTCCTGGAGAAGCGTTCAGCCTTGTTTAGCTCAGCCTGCATAGACGCAATTGTGTTGTGAGCTGTATGCAAATCGTCGACGAATTCCGCCTGCCTAGCTTCGTAACGCGACTGAGCCTTTTCAAGAGCAATAATTCGGTCTTCGTTGAATTTAATAGATTCAGCTAGTTTACTCTTAAGGTTATTTTGCGATTTCATGATATTGGAAAGAGATTCTTTAACAAATTCTTCAAAACTTACGTTGTCAGGCTTTTTGGAACGTGTTGTAGCCATTATGAAAAAGTAATATCGGAGCTCTCGTTTGGCACGTCTTACTCAAGCGGAGTCATAAATACAAAAAGAAACTACTACTACTACTACTGTTACCTAATAATAAAAAAATAATAAAACTACAATACAATGCTCTTCATATCAATCATTTCTAACGATCTACTATATTTCTACAAACTTACAGTCCAGTACCCTCTAAAGAAAAAAAGAAAGAAAGATGGATATTGCTGGAGAACTGCAGTGGGTAAGAGGTTCCCATCCCCTGATGAAATGCATACTAATTAACTTGTATTTGAAGTGTGTAGGCCTACTAAATAGGACTAGTTTACCACCGTCAATTATGCATCTTAGTAAAAAAATACCTTCACTTCACTGTTCCAATCTTTTGTTAAACTTCGTAAATTGACTACTTCATAAGGCAATTCATTCCGGTTATCAATCTCGACTTCAATCCCTTCTTCTTCGATTTTTTATAGATTCTTAAATTGTGTCTACGGGTGGTGGTGCTAGTAGGATATTTTTTCTTCTTCAGGTAGGCCTGCTGTATTTAGTCGGATGAGGTAAATCTACTAATGAAAATTAAAATGTGAATATACCTTCCAATTCTCTTGATATTATTAGACAAAATTATTACAATACTATGCGGTACGTTTCCATCTGAACTTCCGTACTCTACTCTACAAAAGATGCGTCGTATGGTTAGAAAAAAAAAGTAAAACTGAAAATAACCACTTGAACTACTGAACGGCGACATAATGCTTATTTCCTGATTTCAATGATATATTTATGACACTAGGCTTTTATAACCGATACCATTAGTATTGAGTTGAAAAACACATGGAAGGCTGAAAGACAAAGAATTGTACAATCAGACTTAATGTATTATTACCTGATGTGGAAATTAAACCTAAATTACTATCAGTGCAAGAGACAGGTGATGTTCAGTTCCAGTGTTCTGCAAGAAACTTTAAGACAAATAATCTCAAGTATGAATGGCAGATCTCACCATATATTCCTGGAGACATTGTTAATTCCACAACGTCAATTTTTGACATCACAGATCTTACATGTTTTGTAATAGAAGATGGAATGGTTTGGAATTCATCGTCAACTTTAAACATAACACGAGAGATCCATGTTAATCTATCAACGACACTTCTTAACGATGATCAGTACTTTAATAGTAGTATTGACGGGCATATATATAAACTATAATATAACAGCAAATCTGAACTGGTATTACTGGGAGTTGTTATAGGAAGGGCCGTCATTGCTATAACTGCAATATTGTTAATAGTTATTCTTAATCGGCAAACATTACGCCGAATCCTATTCAGCAATACATTTATAAAATCAGAAACCCAGGATAATGACAACAAATTAGACTCGTTCGTTAATAAATAATAAGAGAATAAGAATGACAACTAACGAACACGAAGGTGGAGTTTCTTGTGATAATGCTATTTATTATTTATCAGTATCAAATAAAGATGATGAAGTTCAATATGAGAACTGAGAACCTGTTTACAAGGTATCACACACGATGGCTAAACATTGGATCTAAAAAAACTGAACTAGATATTTCACGTGATGGTCACCGTCACATGGCTGCAAATTTGTTAGTGTTTACCGACCGACCGACCAACCGACCGACATAGTGAACTGCAGAGTCGCGTTTGCACGCGACTAAAATCCAGAGATGATGATATAAAAACAATAAGTAAAGTAAACCATCATAATTTAAGTGATCAATTAAATAGTGTTACCTATACAAACATATATCTAAGATTAATAAACAAGCTATTATTATCTGAATTTTACTAATTATCAGAATGTCTCTGTATCATAAAGTTGCTGGGACAAGGCTGGCCGAATCGTGTTCAGCAATAAATTTATCAAATCAGAAACACAGGATAATGACAAGAAATTAGACTCGGTAGTTAATAAGAGAACTAACGTAGACGAAGATAGAGGACCTTGTGATAATGCTGTTTATTATTTTTCAGTGCCAAATCAAAATGATGTCAACGCAGAAGATATTATAAATGATGAAGTTTAATATGAGAGCTGACCTAACAGGTGTTAAACGATGACAAAACGGAGGATCTAAATAACTACATCTTCAAATTAGTTCACGTAGGCTAGAGAGTTATTCTATGTCACAGTAAACAGATATGATACAAACTATAATTAAAATAATTTAAGTACAATAGTAAATAGAGTCAAGGATAAACAAGCCGTATTATCTGAATGTAGGCCTACTATCAACTGCATATCTAGATGAGTTGTCGTCTATAAATGCTACCTACGTCAATTACAGCTGCATACACGGCTGGGGATTTACCACGCCTTTAGTTCACTCTTCCCTGGTCACGCTACTATAATATATTAATAAGTCGACAGATTATAAAATAAATAAAAAGTAATTTAAACATGGTTTCTTCAGTAAATTCTTTCTTAATTTATCTACTAATTGTTTTTATATTATTATATATCTGATGTATCAATATAGTGGTTAAAATTAGTACCGAAAGTACGAACCAACTTTATATACCATCGAGTAAACATTCTAGAAATAACGCACGATTTACCGATTTTTGCCCTTACGTAAATTTATATATAGATGATTAATTGTACACAATATTTAGAATGTATTTCACGCGTAACGACAGAATATTATAAAAATGTATGTGTTATTATGCATATAATGTATACCATATGATAATATAGAATTAATTAAATAATTGATTAATATAATTTTGCCGAACTTTTTCTTTATAATTAAAAACTGGAAAAATTGTTGAAATATAATGTTTGTGTTACCTATGCATATAAGGAAGTTAACAAGTTATGATAACTACCGACATTTTTCTTTACTCAAAAACTTAGGAGGAAACTGTGAGGAAGTGTGGTAGATTTTAAAGGAAATTGAAACAAATCCCATACTCTGATTCTAAGAAAATTCTACATCATGCATAACCACATCACAAGGTAGTTGAAAGAATTAAAAAAAAATTTAATATTTGGTCTTTCGATTAGATTATTTATAATAAATAATATAATTATAATTAAAAAAGAGATAATCTTGAACAATTTAAAAAAAATTACGACCTCTGATGATTTGTTTACAACATGTATAAGAAAGCTTACCTCTCACGGCGAATTATTATGAAAACTAGAAATATAAACTTGAATTAATCGCGAATGATGAGTTAACTAAGAAATATAATTTAAGTTTTCTTCTGTAGATTATAATATTTATCCTATGGGTATGGTATAATATTTACATTAATTATCAATCTGGTATATTTCAGAATTTCGTTTACACAATAAATGAATAGGTTACAGTAAAATGGCAACACATTGTAACACATCAGATGAACAAATTTGGTAATCAATCTTCCTTGCTAAAAAGCGTCATCTAGTCACACCAAAACAAAAAACCAAAGTTATGTTACGTATTATTTGTTTCCTTGGGAACTGTAAGAAATACAACTTTTATTTTTGTTTCAATCAAAGATCTTTGTTTTATTTAAAATAATATGCCTATTTGTGGATAATACAAATATATGTATAATGATCGGGAAATAAATTGCAATAAATTTAATTAGTTTTAAAATTATCTTCTAATAAACTTCTAGAAAGAGGACACCTGTGAGTGAATGACGCAAAATATATAATTCATCTTTGATTGTCCTAATGACACGTATGACGTCACAATTTTTTTCGCGGAATAGAGTTTGTGTACACAACTAAGAAACTCCAGTATACAACTAGCGCTAGCTCCGACAACACGGTGAAGAGACATCATCTCCTTGTTTCTGTGCTTTGTTTCTTTACAAACTATTTCGATTGAATTTATCAAACATTATTTGTAAATTGTATTATATTTACTATATTTATCATAAAATAACGCATTATGCCTCTCTTATTTTGTGGTGCAACAATACAAAATTTCCACGAATAAATAATAAAGGTAAGAATAAAATGATATTTAAAATCGAACAGTAAGGCATACTATGGATGTAGGCCAGGACATAGCATTGAATAATAAAACATTTTATTATTAAAAAAAATTTAAAATTATATTAAAGAAGTAGGAGTAATTCTAATTAATAATATTTTGTAGTTTTTAAAACAAAAATGATTAAATTAAAGATAGCCTAGGCCTGCCCAACCCTACCCACATGCCTTGACATATATTTTTAAATATCGGATTTTATAACAAATGAAATTGTTCATTTAATTACTTATTTAGAAATATTAAAGAAGGTATTTTTATAAGGAGTTTCTCAATTAATTATTTGAAATTATTATAACGTCCTAGAGGAGGAAATTGTTACTATAGAGATTTAAATACCTAGTTACTTACTACGCGCACAAATCACAGTAATGACGTACACCTACAGTGAGTAGTAGGCACCCAGAAAGCTCTCACTTCTTTCTGCAATCAAACTCTAGAAGGAAACAGGCCATCAGAATTGGGAATTTCTGGGATCGTTCCTATCCTGAAAAAAGGTGATCTTTCAAAACCAGATAACTACAGGGGTATTTCATTATCACAATCGGCTGCAAAAATCTACAATCGCCTGATTTTAAATAGGATACGTCCTGTGATTAATGAAGTTTTACGCCCCAACCAGAACGGCTTTCGTCAGACACGATCAACAACTACGCACATTCTTGCAATGAGGAGAATTTTTTGAAGAGGTTAAGAATCATCACAAAGAGGCAGTCATTATCTTTATTGACTTTCGCAAAGCCTTCGATTCCATCAATCGCAACATCATGATGAAGATCATCCTAGCATACGGCATCCCTCATAAAATTGTAGAAGCCATCAGAGTAATGTATATCAATACATCAGCAGTTGTCCTGACTCCAGATGGTGAGACTGATTGCTTCAACATTGACTCTGACGTACTTCAAGGAGACTCTCTTGCTCCATTCTTGTTTATTGTCTGCCTTGACTATGCAATGCGATCAGCAACTACATCATCAGATGGTCTTACCCTCCACCGTAAGCGTAGTAGAAGACATCCTGCTGAAGTACTACCAGACCTGGACTTTGCCGATGACATCTCCATTCTTGAAGATTCCATACAGGCAGCCGAAAATCTACTGCACAGAATTCAACAAGCCACACAAGCTATAGGTTTATACTTAAACATCAAGAAGACCCAATTCATACATTTAAACCCCTCATCACCTTCTATAATTCTCACACTGGATGGATCAGCAATAGAACATGTAGAGGATTTCAAGTACCTCGGAAGCTACTGTTCATCCACTAACAATGATGTCGAAGCAAGACTTGGTCAAGCATGGGGTGCGCTGAACAGTCTTTCAAAAATATGGGTATCTCGTATCAACAACAAGTCCACTAAAATCCGCCTCTTTAAGTCAACAGTTGAAGCCATTCTTCTTTACGGCTGTGAGACATGGAGTCTTACTTCATCGCTCTCAAAATCATTGGATGGAGCATACACCCGCATGCTGAGGAAAGTCCAAAATATCCCATGGTCCTCACACGCCACCAACAAGACACTATATGGCAACCTTCCCCGTCTTACGACCATCATTCAAAGACGTCACATGGGTCTGGCCGGTCATGTTATGAGAAGCTCTGAGCCAGCCTCAAGAGTTCTCCTTTGGGAACCAGAAGAGAAAAGGAAAGTGGGAAGACCTCAACTGACTTGGCTCGACATACTGTTAAAAGAAACCAAACTAGACCTGAGTGAACTGAGGCAGAGCATGCTTGATAGAGATGTGTGGAGACAAATTATCATGGCACCCACTATGAATTAAGTCGTCGTAGGATGACATTAACAACATTAACATTATTTCGTGAGATGCAATTTACTCTTATAATGAGGTTGACGAAGCATACGAGTTATTCAATACACTATTTAGTGATTATTGTAATATTCATGTAGAGAAATCTACAAAAACAAAAACAAAAAATAAACCATGGATTACCAAATCAATTAAAAAATCAATTAATAAAAACCATAAATTGTATTCAAAGGTGATTAAATCAGGACACGAAATTAGTAAAGTAACCATATATAAGAAGTATATAAATACGTTAACAAAAGTACTTAGACTAGCTAAAAGAAATTATACTACTTTACTTTTACACAACCAGAATAATTCCTCGAAAACATGGCAAACTATCAATAATCTTCTTGGGAAAAACAAATCTAATCATAACCTACCTGAAAAATGAATAATTAAACACGATAATGGAAATGAAATAGTTCATGATACTCCCGAACAAATTGTAAATACCTTTAATCAGTATTTCACCAACATCGGTCCCAACCTTGCAGAGAAAATTGCATCTACACATCCATCTATTCTGATTTTTTTGACAAATGCTTCAGAAAATCTTTTTATTTAAACCCTACATGTTATGACGAAAATCAGCTGGATATGATGATTTACCGGCTAAATTGATTGTTATAGCTGCAAACGTTATTGCAATGCCGCTATCCTACATTATTAATTTATCATTTACACATAGTCGTTTCCCCACTGCTTTGAAAGTAGCAAAAGTAATACCTTTATTTAAGAAAGGTAGTACAGATAAACCCGGTAATTATCGTCCAATCTCCATCTCGCCTTTATTTAGTAAAATGTTTGAAGAATAATCAATAACAGACTTATTATCTTCTTTGAAAAATATAATTTGTTCTTTAAACACCAGTACGGTTTTCGTAAAAAATATAGTACAAAATTATCCTTAATTAATCTAATTAATAATTTTCTTTACCAATTTGATAATAATAAGTCTTCACTAAGTATATTTATTGATTTCTCTATAGGCCTTCGATACAATTAATCACCAATTTTTTTTATCCAAATTATATTATTATGGCATTAGAGGGCAACCGTTACTTTTGTTTACAGATTATTTAAAAAATAGATCCCAATTTGTTTTTTTGAACGGTCAAAGCTCCGATCAGTTACCTATTCAATGCGGTGTTCCGCAAGGCTCGGTTCTTGGACCCACTCTTTTTCTAATTTATATTAATGACTTACCAAATTCTTCCAGTTTTGTTTAATTTCGTTTATTTGCCGATGATACTAACATATATCACAATTTCGCAGGCAGTAATATTGATTTGTCTTTGGTAAATCATCATTTAAAAAAAATATCACTGATGTGACGCTAATAAATTAACTTGGAGATTTGGAGAAAACTAATTATATTATTTTTTGTAACCGACATAAAACTATTAATAAATATAACAATATTTATTACAAAAATGTTACTATTAGGCCTAAAGAAGTCAATGAAATTCAGTTTTTAGGTGTTTAGATAAACACATCACATGGAATAGCCATATATACTTTATTAAAAATAGGATAAAAAAGAAATCTGGAATTCTGTTTAGTTTACGCCATATTGTACCCCGTTGTACTTATGCTTTATAATTTATTCAATCAAATATTACTTATGGTTTAGAAAGGGAAGGGCCGTCGTTGTTATCGCTGTGGTATTGTTAATAGTTATTCTAAATCGCCAAACATTACACCGAATCGTGTTCAGAAATAAATCTATAAAATCAGAAACACGGGATAATGACAACAAATTAGACTCGGTAGTTAATAAGAGAATAAGAATGATAACTAACGTAGACGAAGATAGAGGACCTTGTGATAATGCTGTTTATTATTCTTCAATGCCAAATCAAAATGATTTCAACGCAGAAGATATTATAAATGATGAAATTTAATATGAGAGCTGACCTAACAGGGTGTCAAACGATGACAAAACGGAAAATCTAAATAAATATGTTGAGTTACATCTTCAAATGTCTAGTTCACGTAGGTTATAGAGGCTTATATGGTCACCGTCATTCTATGGCACAGTAAACAGATATGGTACAAACTGTAATAAATTACCATTCCTTAATACGAACATTCTAGAATAAGGTGTTTTGATTTAAGAAACCATGTATAATTAAAAAGTGCTATTAATAGAAACTGTAATCATGTAATAATGAGAAGTATAAAGAATGATCTAGAAGGATAGGAGCATCTTGTATATAAAGGGATGTAAGGTTGTTGGATATTACAGGTTGGATATTAGAGGTTGGATATTACCGTATATTGTAAAAGTTATTGTGAAGCTGTTGTTTAAAAGTGCTTACTGGATTGTTGAAAGTTGAAGTTGATTGGAATTAAAGCTTTGTTTTTGAGTTATTTTACAACTTTGTGGATTTTTGTGTATGCTTTTATGTCACAAGGGAGTTCCTAAAGTATTTTCAACCGCTCGGAAACATACGTAAGAGGAGTTCGTGAAACAAACTATATTTAAAATAATTCAAGTGATCACATACAAAAGTAAATAGAGTAAAAAAGAAACAAGCCGTATTATCTGATTGTACTATCAACTGCATAAAATGATGATTTGTCGTCTATAAATGTCACCTACGTCACTTATAGCTGCATACAAGGCTGGGGTTTTACTACGCCTTTAGTCACGCCAGGGAAGAGTGTTCACTCTCAAGCTACTAATAATATAAATAGATCGAATAAATCGACAGATTGTAAAATACTGTATATGTTTTCCAAAGCATTGAAATGTAATTTAAACATGTTTTCTTAAATAAATTCTTTCTTAATTTATCTGCCAATTGTTTTTATATTATTATATATCTGATTTATTAATATGTTTTGTATTTTGCTGTATAATAAATAAGACACCAGGGGTCGGAATTATCAACCTTGCTTAGCAACAAAAGGGTCGCTGTCATTGATGAAAATAAATAAATGTTGATTTGATTTAAGTTTAGAGCTAATGATTTTCGTAAGTATTTCCGAATTTGTGCTCTTTCTCTATTTCATGTAATAAAAGCATGGTAACCTTGTTGGGGTGAAAAAGGCCATATACATGGCTGCAGTCGCGTGCTCAAATTTGAGTTAGTGTTTACCGACCGACCGACCATCCGACCAACCGACCGACATAGTGAGCTGTTAAAAATGTGGAGATAAACTGTTATAGCGCCGCTAAGAGAAACAAGGCCAACATCCATTAAGTCTCGTGCTACAATGCATAGTGATACCGGACCGACAGACAGACCGACCAACAGACCGACCGACCGATCGACATAGTGAACTATAGAGTCGCGTCCACGCGACTAAAAAGCTAATGCGAACGCTCAAACAATGATTTTTCGTCTTAAGACATAAATTGCTGCCCTCTAGAGTTTAATATTACGCACGCGCAACGTAAAATAAAAAAAAAAATTTAAATAAAGACAATTTTGTTACTAAGACGGTTTGATAAATAAGCTAAGTTATTATCATTCTTAAATGTTTTAGTATAGCTTAAGCAAAAATATAAGCAAATATTGATAAATGCCAACCCAGTTTTTGAGAACGTGTTCCTTGCTAAGGAACCAATACTGCATGTCTAATCAAATTGTAAGCGATTATGTTTATGACGCGCGGAACGTGCCACAACTTATGAAGATACGATTGAAGATACAAATTAGATACGTACGAGGTATTCGTCGAATGGGTTGACACAAAAGAAACCATTTATATTATATATTAATATTGTAAATCAATTGATCTCGTCGTGTGTGCTGTACACCAATTCTTACTAGCCATGATTAACTGAGGTTGTATTTTGTTTGATGACACACAAGTTCGTCTATTATTAGCTTTATCAGTTTTGAGAACTTTAATTTGATAATTTAAAATATTTTACTGAAGCTCTGTTTACCAAACTAGTTTGGAAAAAAAAGTGTGATGTGCCCAAATGGTAGTGACATGCCTAAATATCATTTTTTGTCACATCAAGTTTGATGTGTAGACAGAACTTAATAACAATATTGCGAATACATTTTATTATGCGGCAGTATACACCAACAGAACGTTCATTGATAATAATAGGTCATGGGGTAAGGGGATGGTCAGCAGAGGGAACCCCCTACTGGTCTTGCGTTATTAAAATAGGTATAGCGAAAGCTGTGGGTATAGGCTTAGTTCTATTTAGTTATGTCTAGTCTAGTGTCTAGGCCGCTTTCAAAACCCTTAAACAGGAAAGCCTTCAATTAATTATAGAAAATATTAATTATTCATTAATAATGATCACGAAACTAACCGATGTTAAAAATAAATGGAGGTTAAAAATAAAAATGTCATACCCCTGGAGAGTGATGGAAAACACAAATCAAGTAACGTACAGAAAATCTACCAATCACAAACGATAGGTCATCTAAATTGTTACTTGTGATTGGGTGGAAATACTTGCGTGTACATAGGCCTATACGAGGAGGAAGCTTCTTCAAATACTATCTAAAGATAGCAATATTATTGTTTTTCTAGTTTATAGGACATCATACGTTATTCATTTTCTTATGCCTCGTTCTTATTGTAGCTGTGACGACGGCAAGACGAGAAAGTAAGATTCATAATTGTGTGAATAAATACAACAGAACCTCTTTGGGGGACCAGATGATAAGGAAACTTTACTGTTATACTAATAGAGAGTAATATTCCAACTAGCTTCTATATGACACTTATGTTAAGGAGACACTTTGTTGGATGGCGTTATGTTATTATTATTCTACTGTCTAATGTGTTTTAATATAGGAGACCCTTCAGGATGTAAATCGCATTTGGGGTTATCCACGATACCATACAAAATAATTGCGTTGTTTTGCTTTTATTTATTTTTGTTCATGTATGGTACGGTATGGTACCATATCGAAATAAATCAAATCAGATCGTAATAATAATAATGCGATAATGTTAAGGACATGCATGAAAATGTATTTATCTAACTCGCAAAGACTTGTTTATGTAAAGCATCTTGTGTATAATGTTTGTCTGTGAACCGGACTTCCTCCTTTAAGGAGGACAGTAAATGATTTTGCTTATACTACCGTTGGTAGTTTGCCAAAATGAAAAAGAAGGAAAATTAAGAAGAAAATTATATACGTTTTCTCATTATTTCCGAACTAAATTTAAACGATACTTTCAGAAGTCAAAATAATTAACCATTCAATTGTCAATATCGCTGTTTGATTGAAATAAACAACTTTTCTATTTATAGGGGCGCGACGGCACAGCTTCTAAAGAAGATGCAGGTCCCACTCAACTCGGCGCCGGAGGAAACACAAATTCTAACGAAAACGATAATTATTTTGAGAAAATTAAATGAGTAATTAAATGAGTTGAATCAAATCTGGCGAACGTGCAAGCTAATTCTCAGTCGGCAGACAATAAATGAAAAACAAATCGACAACAAAAAAATTAGAAAAACATGTAGACCTGTGCATATTTTTTTTAGATACGTTTAATTTTGAGTTAGTGTTTACCGACCGACCAACCGACCGAAATAGTGAGCTACGCAGAAAACAAGTTTGCAGAAGTGTAGGTCTACACTAGCAAACTTTAGTTTGTAATTTGATGAAGTCTGCAACTGGAAAAATGTTGGAAATTTGTATTGGACTAGGCACAGAGTGTCGGTGGTAAGGTCGTCGACTTTATAAACTACAAGTATTCAATCTCAACAAATAACGGTAAAAACAACATTTTAGGCATCCGTGTATAAAAGCAACTTTCAGCGAATACATCGTCATTATTATTATTACATTATTATAAAACAACTGTATATATATACGACAGAAAGCAAGCATTAAGTGAGGTCGTCGACTTCGCTTCTTATAAATATTAAATCTGATAAAAACAACAGCGAGTTGATGACGTGTATAAAAGTAACTTTCCAAGAAAACATCAACCACCCAACGATTTTAAAACTAAGCTGATATAAAGTACACATATTGACATGGTATTATTTATTATAAACAACTTGACAAGACGGAAAGCAGGTATTGGGTGATAGGGTGCAAATAATGGCTAAAACAACAACGGGCTAAAGTCTATAAAAGCAACTTTCCCTGAAAACATCAGTCAGGGATCCACAAGATATACTACAAGATACTATCAATTCTAAGCAACTTAACAAGGCGGAAAGCAAGTATTATTTCAAAGCAGATATTCTTCAATAATCAAGGTAACATTTATATTATATATTTATATGATAGTGTTTTTCGACAGCTTGGTCTTTCTGACTGTTTTACTTTTATCCTTTAATCAAAATTTCCGATAGATTATGTTATTTCATCTCACGTTTTTAGAGTGTTTTTCGACAGCTTGGTCTTTCTGACTGTTGTACTTTTATCCTTTAATCAAAATTTCCGATAGATTATGTTATTTCATCTCACGTTATTATTAAGATAAAATGATTATAGGCTAAAGTTAGTCGTTTGGTTGTGTTTTCTATTGTTGTAATTAGGTAATGTTTTTTTAATTTTTTAATTGAAATTAATTTTAGATTTAATTTATTATTTCTTTTAATAACGACATTTTTATTGTCTGACCTTCGTTTTAAAAAGTTTCATTTTCCTTCTTTGGAACACCCCTATTAAGGGACACCTTATTTATTTATTTATTTTATTTTCAATCTTTCTACATAACACAAAATATAAAGTATAACAGGGGAGTAGCGGAAAAGCAAAAGTAATAAAACTGTCATCTTGTGATGTGCTTGACCAGCCCCTGTCAACTAGGAAGATACAATAAAACCAACATTAACACATTTAGAAAAATACATAGACAAATATGCAATAATAAAATGTTAACAAAAGTGTTATAAAATGCAATTGCTATCTGAACATTCTGATTGTAATACGAGAGGCAATATATATTTTTACACTACAGCAAATTGTTGATTGTCCTATGGGACGACATAGTTTTCATTGGTGAAACGTTGGCTGCTAAATTTTTATTTCTTCTCAATTTCTTGAGTCCAGGTCAATTATTGTATTTGTAATTGTCAATTTTTTTTTCTGCGCAAACCCCTATTTTAGGAGGACAATCGATTTCTGGTTAGTTGACATTAAGGGGACACTTTTTGGCCCCCGAAGGTGTTTGTTCTTTCATTTCTATAATTGCAACCAACAGTTAATTTGAAAAACAGTTTTCTAAATATAATAGTAAAAGGAAGTTTGCCCTTATTGAATAACGTATTTTTAAATTATTTTTTTTTTAATTTTTTTTTTTAGTTCTCACGATTATTTACTAATTATTACTGTGTTTAATTGTATTTTAATTTATAAAGAAAAAACACTAATTAACGAAGAGTGCAATTTGTGTTACTTTCTATTTATAATTTTTTAAATTATTTTCTATTTTAAATTTTTAAGGGTGGAAGATGAATAAGTTTTTCTTTTTATCAATGTTTCTTGTCCTGATTGCGTTAACGGCAGCAAGACCTGGAAGTAAGATTAATTTTGTATAGTACTAATCATTTTTGTAATACTTTAATGCAATGTATTTACAATATCAATTGAATTTTAATTATTGTTGATACACCATTATGAAACAATTTGTTTTGTCATGAGATAGAAAACTGGGAAAAATTAATAACAAATTCCCTAGTGTAATAGTGTAGTGGTAATCCTATTTATGGCACTGCAGTTCGTTGTTACACATTTAACAGATTATAATACACTTCAAATTGGGTTATAAAAACCTTAAAATTTTTTTTATTTTTATTTTTTATTTATTCGGTATAAAACAAAATCACAACAATCCCAGCGGGCAAACCTGTGATTTACAAACATAAAACAGAGAAGAACACAATAAAAGAAAGCAAGCAAACAATCTTAATTACATATGAACGGGAGCATATAAAAAAAAACGAAAAAAGGAGATTATAAAAATATACTAAATTATTATGATTATTTTTCATATTAAAGTTTCGCAATTATTTATTTATATTATATAGAAATTCAAATAAGCCTATACTTTTACTTGTCTACATCTTTGGAGTACAGAAAAAAACTGCATAATAAACATTAGAAAAATATTACAATTATAAAAATTTTAAAAAGTTTATACAAACAAATACTATTTATTATCAACATTTAAATTTAAAAATATAATATACAATTTATAGAAGAATTATTATAGTTATAGTTATTTTTAACATCAGTTATAAAAATCATTCTTTTTTCAACCTTTAAATTAAGCAACCAAAGAAAAAAAGATGTAATCCTAAAAGTACAAATCATCAATTAACTATAATAATTAAAGCTCTATCTACACTATCAAACTAGTTTGACAAAAAAGTGTGATGTGCCCAAATATGGTGATGATATACTTAAATATGGTAGTGATATGACATCATCATGTCCATATATGGGCACATCGCATTTTCTTGTCACATAAAGTTTGATAGTGTAGACAGAGCTCAAGACCAATTTTGAAAGAAATTCACTACAATAATGCCCTGTTAGCATAGCAATATTGTGTGTGAAACTAATCAATATTTACAATACTGATAGGGGATGATGAGACAACATCTAATGAAGATGCAGGTCCGGCTCAACTCAACTCTGGAGGAAACAGCAACGAAAACGGTAATTACTTGGATTCGTCTCTAAATGAATAAAATCACACACATGGAATAGTTTCAAATTAAATTATTCAAGCAAACATTCAAAATCATTTAAGCTCTCTCTATACTATCAAACTTTATGTGAAAAATGTGATGTGCCCATATTAAGCATATCACTACCATATTTGGAAACTTCACACTTTTTGATGATTTGATAGTGTAAACAGAGCTTTACAATATTCTTTACATTCTTCTTAGCGATGTCACTGTAATTTCTAAAACATTTACATTAAGTGTTATTTTGAATTGTATTTATATCATCATACACATATTATTGTTTGTATTTTAGTTGATGCTGCAGCAAATCTGTTGAAGGTGCAAGAAGACGGTAAACAGAATGCCGAGATGACGATCAGCCGAGCTAGACAAACTAGACAGATTAGATTGTGGTCATGGGCTCCTCAACCAAAATAGTGGTCCGAATGGCTTTGAAGATCTACTGCTGGAGTAATGAATGAAACGCGTATTACATAATTACGAGGATTAGTCTCTATTAATTGTCAGAAAAGCCTTCTCCAATCATGTTGACATATAACAAAATGTACGATTTACCACTAGATATATTAGATTTTATTACTGCAAGTTCAATATTTTAATAATACAGATAATAATTATAATACAGAATGATAAGCCTATGCATAATAATAATAATCTTTAGAAAACCGGTCTTCCTTATAATAAAACGTGTACTCTTATATAAATAAATATACATTGAGAAAAAAATCAATTTTGATTTTATTTTTTTTGTGAAAGTCGATTCAACCGTATCAAATCGGGGATGAACTTCGATACTACACAGTGGTGGTCCTTGACTTAAAAGTCTATGCAGTAAATATTTAAAAGACTTCAATATTCAACGTCACTAGGTCAAATGTAAAAGGAAATTACCAGAAATAATTCAGTGACGTTTAAGTTGGAGGATAAACGCAAACTTCTTGAAAACGCAATGAACGTATTAAATAAAAGGATGGTGATTTGACGACTTTAAAACTAAACGGATATACACAGATTCATAAGGTATACTACAAGATTTTAATAATTTTAAACAACTTGACAAGACGGAAAGCAATTACAATTTGAAAGCAGCTAGTGACCAGGAAACAAAGTTATTGTGTTTCAATATTTGATGTATTTAGTATGTAGGTGTGCAAATAACATAAGAACAATATAAATCATAGGTCTACAGATGTGCCAATTACATAAGTAGAAAATAAATATAAATAAATTGCACTGATTTTTCTAATCACAGAAGTTATTGTTAAGATGACAAATCAAAGCAGACGAAATCATTTGGTTAAACCCGAAACAAACTTATTTTGCATAATAAAAACTAATTTGTAACTTATGAAAGGTCATATTATAAATGTAATCTATATTTATTCCTTTTGATAGCATTTTAATATCGGAATTAATTTTTGACGTCCTTATTTTATTACAATTTCTATATAATTGTAGCTGGTAGTTCATTTTACAGCGATTGTCCGCTACTGTATAGATGTAATATTAATGCAATTACTAATGAAAAGCGTAAAACAGCGAAATCACAAAATTAAATGTTTAGGAAATTCATTATCAATTAAATCGCGCAAATAAATCACAATCATAAAACAATTTATAGTAATTTATATTATCGTTTTAATTACAAAATTGGCCGTTATTTAATCAAGTCAATGTCTTTGTTTAAAACACTGTAAATATTGTTTATATTGTGATTTTTACAGTTTTATGTAAGTTTTTTTTAAAATTTCTTTTTTGTTACACTATATAGGCCTATTCGGGGATTATACAAATATAATTATAATGATTGGGAAATAAATCGCAATCAATTTAATTAGTTTTAAAATGTTCTTAGTAAAAAAAACTTATAGAAAGAGGACCTGTGAGTGAATGACGCAAAATATATAATTCATATTTGATTGTCCTAATGACACGTATGACGTCACAATTGTTGCGCTGAATAAAGTTTGTGTACATAACCAATAAACATCAGTATACAACAAGCGCTAGCTCCGACAACACGGTGAAGAGACATCATCTCCTTACTTAGTTTTCCTTTCCAAAATATTTCGATTGAATTTATCAAACATTATTAGTATTGTATTTACTATATTTATTTAAAATAACGTATTATGCCTCTCTTATTTTGTGGTGCAACAATACGACTGCCTAAATTTCCACGAATAAATAACAAAGGTAAGAATAAGATGATATTTCAAATCGAACAGTAAGGCAATGCACATCCATGTGAAGTCATAATATGGATAGGCCTGGAAGAATTCTAATTATTAATATTTTTTAATTTTCTAGAACAAAAATAAGTAAATTAAAGATAGACATACTAAATCCTACCCTACTCTATCATGGTTATGCATAGTAATATATTTTGTTTAAATATCCGATTTTATAACCTTTTTTTTAATATAAAATTGTTCATTTTATTGAATTACTTATTTAGGAATGATTGAAATATTAAAGGTATTTTTATAAGGGTTTTTTCAATGAATTATTTGGAATTATGATTTATAACGAAACTAGGCTCGGGAATTGTTTTGATATGTAACTATAGAGATTTAAATCTGCCTAGTTACTTTACTACGCGCACAAATTACAGAATGTGACGTTTGCGATGCGCATGTAATGTGTATTATAGTGTGCGCGCTGGCGCGGTGGCGACTTGTTGTTGAAAGATGAAACAATTGTCAACGTCATGAAATTCTATTGGTTAAAATTGACGAATCGCAACAATCAATACGAATAAGGTTTTGATTGGCGGAACTGTATATACATATAACTTGCAGCCAATGATGATCGACGTAAAATATACACACACAGCCGTAGTAGTAGTGTACAGTATCTATATTTGTGATGATGTTATTAATGCAACATATGTTGGTATATTTTTAGTTTCATCATTTCCAAAGAAAGATGGTGAATATGAATCAGTAAAACAGTCTAAATTATGTTTGTTGATACAGATACTGTACCAAATCGGAAAAATAATACAACCACAATACAATGTTCTTCCTCCTCAATCATTTATAACGATCTACTATTTTTCTAAAAACTTACAGTACAGTACCCTCTATCGTAGGTTTTGGAATGACAAAGATGGATATTGCTGGAGAACTGCAGTGGGTAAGAGGTTCCCATCCCCTGATGAAATGCATACTAATTAACTTGGATTTGAAGGGTGTAGGCCTACTAAATAGGACTTGTTATGTGTCAATTATGCATCTATGTCAACAAATGGTATACCTTCACTTCACTGTTCCAATCTTTTGTTAAACTTCGTAAATTGACTACTTCATAAGACAATTCATTCCGGTTATCAATCTCGACTCCAGTTAAATTAAAATGTGACTATACATTCAAATTCTCTTGATATTATTAGAAAAAATTAATACAATATCTATGCGGTATCTTTTCCATCTGAACTTCCATACTGCTAAAAAGTATGCGTTGTATATAGTTAGTAAAAAACATTAAATCTGAAAATAACCACTTGAATACCTACGGCGACATAATGCTTGTTTCCTGATTTCAATGATATATTTATGACACTAGGCTTTTATAACCGATACCATTGATAGTATCGAGTTGAAATATACACTCTGAAAGGATGAATTGAATTGGTGGTATTATACAGAATCCCTCTAAGTTAGAACAGTTCAATCATATCGGTTTGTTTTTTCAGTGAAATAACATTTACAGTGAAGCTGAGTCAATTGAAACATATAATTTGTCTTTAGTTAATTTACAATGAAGTTTGTCCGACAATTTGAAATTTGTCTACATGCTTACATAATAATTATTTTTAATTTAATTTCTGGCCCTAAAGATGCTCAAGTAAGAATCGGCTCAGACGTTGTCTTCAACTGTAAAGCGACTTATATGAATTACACGTTGTATTGGAAAAACGAAACTCGGTATCTTACCAGGGGTGACCGGTTGTTTCGATCTACGTCTCGAAGCAAATACTCTGTTTCTTTTGACAGTTCATTTTACCGTTTAACGATTTCAAACGTACAGTTTTCTGATGCTGGATTATACGAGTGTCGGTTTGGTTATAATAGGAAAAATGCACTACCTTTCCAGCCAAATCCTGCGACTGCTAAACTAACGTTCCTCCAGCCACCATCTCAAACTTCTCCTCAGTGTTTTTTAAAAAGCAATGCTAATTGGATTTATTACGAGACACCATTATACATTGGTGAGTCAATCATATTTCATTGCGACTCAGTAGATCATAAAAATACATCTCCAAATCTTACCATCACGGTATCTGATGTCATTGTTTCTGATAATATTGTAAGTGATGTCATTGATTTCAAATGGGTAAAATCTGATACAATTATTATTGAAAGGAAAGATACCGAATTGACATGCTATCTTGACAGTGAAGCTTTGGATGAGACAAGAAATTGTACAATCAAACTTAATGTATTGTCACCTGATGTGGAAATCAAACCTAAATTACTATCAGTGCAAGAGACAGATGCTGTTCATTTCCATTGTTCTGCAAAAAACTTTAAGACAAACAATCTCCAGTATGAATGGCAGGTCTCACCATATATTTCTGGAGACATTGTTAATTCCACAACGTCAAGCTTTGACATCATAGATCTTAAGCTTAGTAATACTTTAGTCGATAGTCAACTATATACCATTACATGTTTTGTAAGAAAAGATGGAATGGTTTGGAATTCATCCACTACTTTAAACATAACACGAGAGATCCATATTAATCTACCACCGATAGTTCTTGACGATAATCAGGACTCTAATAGTAATATTGATGGACTATCTAAACTTGATAGCAACAAATCTGAACTAGTAATAGTGGGAGTGGTTATAGGAAGGGCCGTCATTGCTATAACTGCAATATTGTTAATAGTTATTATTAATCGGCAAACATTACGCCGAATCCTGTTCAGCAATAAATTTATAAAATCAGAAACCCAGGATAATGACAATAAATTAGACTCGTTCGTTAATAAGAGAATAAGAATGACAACTAATGTACACAAAAGTGGAGTTTCTTGTGATAATGCTATTTATTATTTATCTGTATCCAATGAAGATGATGAAGTTTAATATGAGAACTGAGAACCTGTTTACAAGGTATCACACACGATGGCTAAACATTGGATCTGAAAAAAAACTTTGCTGAACAAGATATTTCACGTGATGGTCACCGTCACATGGCTGCAAATTTGAGTTAGTGTTTACTGACCGACCGACCGACCGACATAGTGAGCTGTAGAGTCGCGTTTGCACGCGACAAAAAACCAGAGATGATGATAAAAAAGTATAAGTAAAATAACCCAGCATAATTTAGGTGATCAATAGTAGCCTAAATAGTGTTACCTATACAAACATATATCATATCTAAGATTAATAAACAAGCTACCATTATCTGAATTTTACTAATTATCAGAATGTCTCATAAAGTTGCTGTGCCAAGGCTGGGTTTTGCCACACGTTTAGTTTTTTTTATAATTAAATTCAATAAATTAATGATTGAATAAGATAGATTGTAAATATTTACAAAATATTAGTAGTATGAAATGTAACTTCTTTGTGTTTATACTTCCGTAGCTAATCGTTTTTATATTAAACTAATCAGATGTACCTCAATATTTTATATTATTAATCAGCTTTTATTTTTAGTCTTTTGCTGTACACAGTAAACTAATCAGTTACAACAGTATAATAATTGGTGAATATTGAATACTGTGAAGCCGTTGTATTTATAAAACCTAGTCTTTCTGAGCCTATCGAAAATGTTTCTTGAATTGTATGTAAAAAATTAATTAATTTAAAAAAAAAAAAAATAAAAAATACAGGAAATATGTGCTTTGATTTACCACAATGGTCTAATTTAGAAAATTGAAAAAAATCATGTTATGATTAATTGTAAATAGGAAGTATATAGACTATAAGAAAAGTATAGGTCATGTAATCGTATGGCGTATTAATATACAAACTATAATTATGTTTTCCAGAATTTACCAAGAATTGCATAATACTGGATATTTATTGCCTCTCTGTCAGTTACTGTTATTAACAGATAATTAAAAAAGGTCAAAAACATGGGAAATATGAAAGATAATTTATACCATATTTTCTTCTCTAGATTCTTTTAATTGATTATATTATCATTGATTTTTATTTTACAGATATTTTATAATAATAATTAATGTATATTATAGAATTTTGCTGTAAACATAAATTAATCAGTTGCAATTAAAAGGTATTAAAAGCATTGTGTTATATTACATCTGAAAATTATTTTGTTGCACAGTTTTTTCAAATATAAGTATAATAACCATCGAAAAGTCTTATAATAATAATGCAAGTGGTTTATGTCCAATTGAATACTGACACACCTTACATTTGATATACAATAACTATTTTGATTTATTAAATGCAGCATAACAAACACATTGTATGGAAGAAGGGCATTGTATTTCCTTATTGTTTAACTGATACTTTGTTTATTTCATAATCAACCTAAAATACTCGATACCAGAGATCGTATCGAGTAGTCATACCCATCCTGAAAGAACGATGTTTGTCATGAATTGTATGTTTTAGGAAATTCCCCTTTCCTCCATTTTGGCTGCTAAGCGTTGTATATCAGGAAATAATTTATTTTAAATTATAAAACACATAGCTCAGTGTAAAGCTGAGTAGAAACTGAAACGCAACCATTTATTCGTGCTAAACCTACAATGAAGTTTGTCAGACTATTTAGAGTATATGCTTACATTATAATTATTTTAATTTCTACTGTCAACAGCCTGTCTTTAATTTCTGGTCCAGACGACGCTCAAGTAAGAATTGGCTCAGATGTTGTCTTCAGTTGTAAAGCAACTGGATATACATTGCTTTGGTATTACAGAACTCGGTTACTTACATGGGGCAACACGGTGTATACTCCAAGCAAATACTCAGTTTCGTTTGACAATTCATTTTACCGTTTAACGATTTCAAACGTACAACTTTCTGATGCTGGACTCTATGAATGCGGGTATTTTTATAATGACAATGTATACTCTTTCTATCCAAAACCTGCTACTGCCACACTAACAGTATATCAGCAACCATCTGAAACCTCTCCTAAGTGTTGGTTAAAGAGAAATTATAATTGGATTTCAGAAAAAACAAAGTTATACATTGGGGAGTCAATAACATTTCATTGTAATTCAAGAGACCATAGAAGTACATCACCAAATCTTAAAATCATGGTATCTGACGTCAGTGTTGCTGAGAATATTGTAAGTGATATAATTGACTACAAAGAGGTAAGATCTGATAACATTATAATTGAAAGGAATGACACTGAATTAACATGCTATCTTGATAGTGAAGCTTTGGAAGAGATCAAAACATGTACAATCAGACTTAATGTATTATTACCTGATGTGGAAATTAAACCTAGATTACTATTAGTGCAAAAAGCGGATGATGTTCATTTCCAGTGTTTTGCAAGAAACTTTAAGACAACTAATCTCCAGTATGAATGGCGGGTCTCACCATATGTTCCTGGAGACATCTTTACTTCCAGGACATCAATTTTTAACATCATAGACCTTAAGCTTAATAATACTTTACTTGAAAATCAATTATTTATCATTACATGTTTTGTAAGAGAAAATGGAATGGTTTGGAATTCATCTACTACTTTGACCATAACACGAGAGATCGATATTCTACCAACGACATTTATTTACAATGATCAGGACTTTAATAGTAGTGATGGGCCTACAACTAAACTTGAAAACAGCGATTCGGAATCATATATAGTTGCAGTGATTATAGGAACAGTCACTGTTGCTATAGCTGTCGTGATATTGTTGATAGTTGTTCTTAATCGCAAAAAAGTATGCATTATCTTATTTAGCAATAAATCTAACAAATCGGAAATACGTCAGGTTAATGAAACACAGTTGTATGCAGTTGTTGTTAAAAAGAGAAATAGAATGACAACAAACGTAGATGAAGGTGAAGACCCATGTGATAATGTATCAGTGCCGAATCAAAATGATGTCAACAATTGTGATATTCTTAGCAATACACATGGCAATGATGAAGCTCTATATGAGAACAAAAATTTTACACGAGATGCTGAGGTCATGCTAAATGCAGAGGGACTAAACTATGCTGAGTTGGATCTTAGAAAATTCACTTCAGGTGAAATAATAGACACAGAGCAAAGCGTCACTTATGCTACATTGAACAACTAAACAACAGAACTGACAAAACGACGCATGTTTTGGGACAAAACTTAATTTCAGGTTTAGAAATGGTGACCTGAAGTGAGCCCTCTATAGAACAATACTATGAAAACTTTTTCTGTGTTTTCTTTTTTAAATACAATACTTAAAATACCGGCAACTTTTTTCATTTAATATTCTACTATTTAGGCCTTTCAAAGAGGATGATTTTCTGCAAAAAATTCAAATAAATCAACTAATAATAACTAAAAATAATGTGAACATTTTACATTATTCCACTCTTTCAATTTAAAATTGAAAAAAAAAATAATACAAAATCCTTTGTCATACAAAGTAAGATCCTAAAATATAATTTAGGTCCATATAGGCCTACTATGTCCTAAGAAATGCTTCTAATAAATCAAGTATGATATAACAAAATATACCAGAAACTTTGCTTACAGGCTGGCTTGATCACTGCTTCTTAGAATATCTTTAAATTAACATCTTAATTTAAATTATACAATAATAAATAGCATCATCTATAAACAATTATATCTAAAATTAATATGCAAGCTATATTATCTGAATTGACTGACCACTGCATACAAGGCTGGGTTCAGTACTCATTCAGACCTTGACTAAAAATAATAGATTAAATATAAGTACATAAATTATAAAATATTTTTTACTAAAGCATTGAAATGCAATTTATTATATAATATTTCCTTTTGTAGAATTTGGTTCATTCTTTTACAGTGCTTATTGTTGTTATATTATCATATAATTTTTAGTATAATATTTTACATTACTCATCTGGCAGCTTTAAACTTTTTCTGTACACTATAAATTAATCAGTTACAATAAAATGATAAAGCATTGTACTATATTATCTGAGAATGGTTTCATTGCAGAGTTATTCTAAATATATGAAGCCTGTTTATCTAAAAGCCTTCAAATGCGAGTCTGATTTTGAACCAATTTTGGCCGTTTGTTTAAATTTGGAAAAATTTGCAGCATACAATGTGTATGAAAGAGCAGATATGCAGTATTTCCCAATAATTTAAATGGTACTTTTGTTTTACACTATACATGTACTACTATACTCAAATGTTACACCTCCATGCTCTATAATCAGCCTATAATACTCAATACCAAAGATAGTATCAAGTGGCCATACACATCCTGAATAGTACGGTGTAGGAAATCCTCCTCCCTCCATTTTGTTCGAGGCAGGAAATAATTCAAGTTTAAATACTAAACAACATAGCACACAGTGAAGTTGAATAGAAACTGAAACACAATCATTGATCTATCATCAAAAATGAGGTTTGTCAGACTATTTGAAATAGTTGTATATTCTTATATTATTTCTACAATTATTTCTAATGTTAACAGCCAGAGTTTAGTTTCTGGTCCAGAAGACACTCAAGTAAGAATTGGCTCAGATGTTGTCTTTAACTGTAAAGCAACTTATGATACAAATGTTTATACTTTGTTTTGGAAAAACGAAACTCGGTATCTTACCAGAGCTTACCAGTTGTATTCATCAGTATCTCCAAGCAAATACTTTGTATCTTTTAACAGTTTATCTTACCATTTAACACTTTCAAACGTACAGCTTTCTGATGCTGGATTATACGAGTGCCGATTTGGTTATAGAAGTGAAAATTATGCATTCGCTTTCCAGCCAAACCCTGCTACTGCTAAACTAACAGTCCACAAGCCACCATCTGAAACCTCTCCTTATTGTTTTTTAAAAAACAATGCTAAGTGGATTATTTCTGATACACCATTATATACTGGTGAGTCAATCAGACTTCACTGTATTTCAGAAGATCATGGAAGTACATCTCCAAATCTTACCATCACAATATCTGGTGTCAATGTTGCTGAGAGTATAGTCAGTGATGTCATCGATTACAAATGGGTAAAATCTAATGAAATTATAATTGAAAGAAATGACACTGAATTAACATGCTATCTTGACAGTGAAGCTTTGGAAGAGACAAGAAACTGTACAATCAGACTTAATGTATTATCACCTGATGTGGAAATTAAACCTAAATTACTATCAGTGCAAGAGTCAACTAATGTTCATTTTCAGTGTTCTGCAAGAAACCTTAAGACAACTAATCTTACGTATGAATGGCAGGTCTCACCATACATTCCTGGAAACATGTTTACTTCCATGATATCAATTTTGAACATCACTGATCTTCAACTTAATAATACTTTGCTTGTAAATCAACTATTTATTATCACATGTTTTGTAAGAGAAGATGGAATGATTTGGAATTCATCAGCTACTTTGACCATAAGGCAACAGATATACACTCTTCCAACAACACTTCTTAACAATGATCAGGACATAAATAGTAGTATGAATGGGCCTATAACTGAACTTGATAATAGCAAATCTGGACCAATAGTCGGAGTTATTCTAGGAGTGGCCGTCATTGCTATATCTGTGATATTGTTGATAGTTGTGTTTCTTAATCGACAAAAATTACACAGAACCATATTCAGCAATAAATCTGTAACCTCAGAAACACTCTTCAATAACACACAATTGTATGAGGTTGTTCAAAGGACTATAGTGACAACTAACGTAGATGAAGGTGGAGACACCTGTGATGATGTTTATTATTCATCCATACCCAATCAAATAGATGTCAATAATTGTGATATTAATACACAGGTCAATGATGAAGTTCTATATGAGAACAGACCTTTTACACAAGATATCGAAGACATGCTAAATGCAGAGGGCCTTAACTATGCTGAGCTGGACCTTAGAACTTCCACCTCATGTGACATAATAGACAAAGATCAAAGCATAACTTATGCTACATTACAAACCTAAACAACAGAACTGACAAAACGTTTAGAAATGGGGATATATGAAGTGAGCCCTCTATAGAACAATACTATTCAAACTTTGATAAAATAAAATTGGGGCCTTAAAGCTTAGGTACTGGCATGAATTTTAAATATAATATCTGGTTAATTGTACATAAATCAAATATTTTTAATAGAAATCAAGACGAAAAAACATCAATTTCCCTTAAAAAGGGTCAAATACAAAATTTGGAAAAATTCTGCTAGAATAATAGAAGACTTTTTTTCAGTAGTTAGGTAGTTTAACCCAATGTAATAACATGTCCGATGACTCCCTAGAAGGTGAATAAATATGGTGGATATACAGTGGATAATTTTTGCTATAGCATGAAAATAAAACTCTGAAGTTGAATAAAAATACTAGAAACGTAAAATTCCAGTTATTACCTTAGTCATCTGACAACATTTTTTACCACACTGTTTATTTTTCATAGTTTTTTAAATATTAATTCTATTCACAACATTTGTGTACAAAAGAATAGAAATTTTACTGAGTAATTTGAACTCTCCCCCCCCCCCACCCCGCCTCCACTGATAAGAAGGTGCTTATTTCCAACAGGCTCGTGTAACACAAATAAATTATGAAACATAGAGGAAACTATAGATCGATAATTATTTGAATGTATAATCAATAGAAATTGTTTGCCCGCACTGACCTTTAACTGTATGCTGAGATGGATCTTAGAAAATTCACTTCATGTAACATATAGCCACAGAACAAAGCATCACTGTTTTCTTTTAAACTTTCTTGGGTTATTCTTCGGTTCGTTCTATTAATATTGTTATCTTTTCTATGTTATGTTTGTCTTTGTATTTTTGAGTGAACCGAATAAAACTGAAAGAATAAATAAATTCATCATTACTTCATTCTTATATGCCTATTACTTATTGCATTGCAAGCTTCAGTAACAAAACTCATCAAAGTTATTTTGCTTTGAAGCCTTGTATTTAATGTAGACCCACATTTTGGTCACTTGATGGGTCACTCGGTAAACTTCACCAAATTTGAGTGGGCTTATACCACTATCAGTATGATAATAAAATCAATGGGAAACTAAAGTGAATGAGCTAATTTTTGTATTTATTGTCCCTCTATGTACATTCAAAGTTCAACTGAAATCCACTTGAGAGATTATTCAAATATTCAAGTACATTGTAAGTAACCGGCATAGATTACTGTTTAAACGAAATGTAATCAGAATTAAACCTAGTTTATAGAATAACCTACACAATGCTATTATTAGTAGGCCTACACTGTATATTTTGCTACTGCTTTTATATAATACTGTAGATAAGTTGTTGGATCAAATTGGGATTATGTGAGAGTAGACCTATATTGGAATTCACCGCAAATTCCTATAGTTATAAACATCAAGGAAAATATACAATACATCTGAATGGCACTGACAGAATCATTTTAAAGCAAGGTTGGTACATATTAGTGTTGGTGGTTAATGGAATATCCAGAATAGGTAAATGTTGTAGGGTCTGTTTGGGGTTGCTATTTTTTTTAAAGTGGATGAGTTATATTTTATGAAATTCCCTGTGATGGGCATGATATTTATAATAAGTTTACTACTATTCGTAACTAGGAATACATTACAAAAAAATGTAAAGTTTATATGTACCCTCGACCAATGGTTTGGGTTGATATCCTTTAATATTTGTCTCCTTAAGGTGGAGAGGGGAGGATTTGAATGCTTGGAATTCCATACTTATCTCCATTATGGTACAGGAGTATTCCAGGAACCTTTAACTTTTCGTATCTAAGCCCTCCCTCTGGAGAGCACGGGTTATTGTTGGTTTGTCCAGGTAAGCTAGGCATGAAATAGACTTAAAACATTATCAATAGTCATTTCTTAAACAAACTTTGATTCGGTTGGAGTAAGACGCTTATACAACAAGATCATGAAAAGCATTACTTAACATACCAAGTTTTTCTAGCTCAATCAGGACAAGCCATGTCACGATCTACTCGTGCAAATAACCAAGCCTGCTGGACCTGAAAGCGTAGACCAGCTATTGTTTGAATCGTTAGTTAAAAAAAACTCGAATCTATTTTAAAGAGCCAAGAATCTAATAAAGGCTAGCCTATTGTATCCTATTTATGGTAATAGTAGTACAGATAAATGATTTTATATCAATATATAATTCTCAGTGAATGAAAATGTGAAGGGTATATAAGAAAGATGTGTAAATAGTGTAAGTATTGTTAAAGGTTTCTAAAGGGATCTATGGTGTCACTATAGGGTCTCCTTATTGTGCAACTACACAAAAGATAGGCAAACAGATTAATGGTAAATATGCTGTTCAAGACTTAAGAGTGAATCAATAGGATACTGAATTCTTTAGAGTAACTCTGAAGCAAATTTATATAAAGACTGTCTTAGACTTTGTCTTAGAACTAAGCCCTAAAGCCTGTTTCACACAGTAGCATAATTTATTCATGTACAAAACCAAACAGGGAGATTGATTTTGTATTACAAACTAGGTATTATCTACTAACTTTATTTATATCTACTTCTATATTTCAAAATGGGTTTATATACGTGCACATTTGATTCATGAAAATATTGTAATTGCACCTTTTAATGGGCAATTAAAAATTTTTGGTGTTTCATACATCACCAATTCCTAACCCTCCCCCTCCCGCTCACCTCCGCTCAACAAACCAACAATAAGTCTCAGTAGGCCTATATATGCTTTGCTACTGTCGATTGCTTACACGTTTTAAAGCATTTATGTGGTTACTTCAAAGAGCATATTGAAACAGTTTAAAACACAATGAGAAAAGCACTTGACCTTTAAGGTGACCTATAGGTAATGTATACATAATCATGGTTAGTAGCCTATATGGTAACTTTATTACTCGCGGCACTTTAGCGCATATAGACAGCATTATAAGAAAATTCTTTAAATCGCTACCGTTTTGGAAACTCTGCTACTGTGTTTACTAGTAATGCACTATTAAGGTCAGCGGCAGATCCAAGATTTTGAAATCCTGGAAAGTGTGAGGGGAGGGGATAGAAAGGAGAAAGGCTTAATAAAATAAAGTGCTGAACTTAAAGTGTTCTATCTTTTGAATTGCATTTTGTTAGGGGGTGGGGCAGGGATTGCCCTTGGATTCGCCTGAAAAGGTAAACATTGTTTATAAAATATAATAATAATAATAATAATAATAATAATAATAAATACTTTATTTTAACACGGAAAAGCTTGTGTCACCATAAAGGTGTTCTTCTACAAGGCCGTGATCAACTAACAGTAGTACATTACACATTTAAAAATAACAAATTTTTAAAAATAACAAATTTTAAAAATAACAAATTTTAAAAATAACAAATTAGAGAACAAAAATATATGAACAGAAACCTTAATTACATTTGTGATAAGAGTACAAAATAAATAAAAAATCACACCAATAATTTTTTGAAAGTATTCAAATTTGTGGCATTTTGCATTGGTTTTTTTAGAGTATTCCATAAACTAGCACCATGATATGAAAAACTTTTTTTTTTATATTCTGTTTTGGGTTTATTCAATTTTAATACATCCTTTGATCTTGTATTGTATGTGTCTAGTTTGGGTGTAAATAGTTCGTTTAGATATGGTGGTGCTTGATTATGGAATATTTTATATAACATTTTGGCTTCATTATTATGTAGTTGAGTATTAAGATTTATCCAGTTTAAGTTTTGCAGGGCTTGTGTACTTGAGTCGTATTTCCTTGTTTTTGTAATAATTTTGGCTGCTCTGTTTTGTAGCATTTGTAGTTTATTAGTATTTTTTTTATTTGATCTGCCCCACACAATATTACAATAGTTAAACTGTGGAGAGATAATACTATTATACATTAAGCAAGATACATGTTTTGGGACGAGATTTGAAGATTTTTTTAAGTAGTACAAGCCTGGCAATACTTTACTTTTAACATTATCTATTTGTTTATCCCACAGTAAATATTCATCAATAACAACACCTAGATGTTTACAGCTTTTTACTCTTTGTAGCCGAACATTGTCTATGTTTAAATTTAGATCAATGTTTGCTAATTTTGCAAGCCTTTGTTGTGTTCCTATAAACATACACTGAGTTTTATTTACATTTAGACTAAGCTTGTTACTTGCTAGCCATGATTTGATTTTTTTTAAATCTTCATTAATTTTTGCAAGTACTTCATTTATATCAGAAGATGCAAAGTAAAGAGCTGTATCATCTGCATACATACTAATCTGTACACTATTTACATGCTTTGGTAGATCATTTACATAAAGTATAAATAAGAGTGGTCCCAAAATTGATCCTTGGGGGATTCCACAATTACTATAGCATTTATCTGATCGGACACCATTTACTTGTGTTAAGTGCGTACGATCACAAAGATAGTCTTTAAACCAATTTATAATAGAGACATCTAAGTTAAATGATTTAAGCTTGTCTATAAGTATGGTATGGTCTACCGTGTCGAAAGCTTTTTTCAGATCAAGCATGACTAAACCTATATACTTCCCACAATCAATATCATTTATCCAATCTTCTGTAATGTTTAATAATGAAGATACAGTAGAGAAATTAGGACGAAATCCTGATTGGTAAGCATAAATCATATTTTTTGAGTTAATAAATTGATAGACCTGATCAAATACAACCCTCTCGATAATTTTAGAAAGAATCGGTAAAATTGATATGGGTCTGTAGTTGCTAGCTTCAGTCCTATCTCCCCCCTTAAACACTGGGCATATTTTGGCACATTTCCATCTTTTTGGAAAAGTACTGGTTGAGAGTGAGAGATTTACCAAATAAGTGAGAGGTCCAACGATTTGATCAATAACCAACTTCAGCATTTTAGCTGGAAGCTCATCTAAGCCTGTCGCTTTACTAACATCGAGTGCGTTTAATTGTTTATAAATATATTCCTGATTAACAAAACTAAATTTAAGTAGGTCCCTACTTTGATTAGTATTATTTACAATAAGTAATCTAGGAATTTCTGGTGGGATGTTTTTTGCAAGGTCAGGTCCTATTTTAGAAAAATATTTGTTTAAATTGTTGGCTATTTTAGAAGAGTCTGCTGTTAGTTTGTTATCATTTGTTTTTAAGTTTGATATTTCAGTGTTTATACTCTTTGCTGGGACAATATATCTTAAAGTTTCCCATATTTTCTTTGAATCTTTTGTATCTAATTGTTTAGAAAAATATTCTTTTTTACATTTCTTTATTTCAGCATTTACCTTATTTTTACTTAGTTTGTATTGAGCCCACATTTCAGGTGTATTAGTTTTAGATGCTTTCTTTTTTAGTACATCACGCTCACGCATAGACCTAACTAGATCATCTGTTAGCCAAGGACTAGTTTTGTTTCGCACCCTCTTCTTTTTTAGCGGGGCATAATCATTAGCAATTTTAAGAAAATTAGATTCGAAAAAATATGTAGCGTCATCAATATCATTATAATGTTGAATTTCTTGCCAGTTTATTTTTTCAATATCCCTTTTAAATTCATTTTCATTAAAATGTTTGTAGTTTCTACTTGTTTTATATTTATGCTTATGAGCTTTACACTTTTCTTGTTTACCAACAATTACATAGATAGCAATATAGTTTTATACATTCTCCGTGTTCGAAAAAAAATGCATTTTGTATGCATATAAGATTCTACTTAGATGAAATGCAGTAAACTACCTTTTAAACTTTGTATTTGACAAATCTTTGTATCTTCTGTTCAGTCCTTGCATTTTTGGATTTTTTCTTCTTATTTTCATTCATCCAATCCATTTTCTGAAAATCAAAATATGTAAAATTATTATTTCTTTTAAATTGCTGTATACTTCTCAGTGAAGATGCCATTGCTACAATGGAATACTGATATAATGACATATACTTCTAATTTATTTTAAAATAATAATTATTAAAATAATAGGGAAATGTTAAAATTTCTCTATAGTAGATTTGTAAACTTTAGGCCTAACAAAATTACATGTATAGTTAAAAATATAAAAAACTTTTCTTTATTTTATAAAATCCAATAATCAAGGCAACTTTTGCTGACAAAAGGGAGGAAATCAATTTATGTATAAAAAATTCATTAGATTTTGAAGCACGGTAAATTGAAAAAAAAAAACATTACAAACAACACATTCCTACAAGCAATTCATTTTATTTACTCCTTTGTTTATGCTTCCAAATAAAAAAAAAATCAATCAAAATTGACGTCATTCGTGGACGATAATGAAAATGAACGGATAAACCCATGAATAATTAACTAATCCCCTAAAGTAAGTATTAAAGAAACTTAGCATTGTATTCAAAGATGGACATTAGACCAGGTGCAGTGAAGCGTATAATGAATGAACCTTATTGGTTGGGGAATCAATATTCAATTACCTATTGTTATGTATAGTACACGTCCTTGCGTGGTGAAGAATCTCATTCAGGTCTTGTTAGCATGATGATACAGGTTGTTTTTCACAGTAACAGAGCTAAAAACTACATTCCCTCAATTCCTTGTTGATTTTTTTGGGAGAATTTATTTTTGGAATATATATTAAAATGGATTTTTAGTACTATACCAACAAAGTGGTGAGTATGATATCATTTTGTCTACAAATCTGTTTCAATTGCTATTCATTTGTTTAGAATTGTAAACAATCTCTCATAATAAAAAATTCTGAAAAATTTATAACATTAATACATTTTTAATAACTATAAAATTAAAAGCAAAGAACACATTTGAAAATTATAAGAAAACATATAATTTTTGTTTTTTCTGCAACCTGTAAACAAAGGCCCTATTTGTATTTCATAAAGTAGGCCATACTTTAGATACATCCAGTTTATTCAGAATAAAAATGAACCAGAATTTTTTCTTGGCCTAAAGAGCCTTAGATTTTTCCAATTTCTATACTAAAGAAATTCATTTGATGATGGTCATATTATTTTAATAAGAATGTTCACATTCCCTCAATTTTCACTTTTTCAAAAATTTTGAACATTAAAGCCATAGGACTACAGGTATATAAAAACATAAAGATTTTTCATTTTGATTAAAAACAAAAATATTTCAGATGAATTTAAGCAGACTATAAATTAAAATGCCTGTTTTTACTGAAAGGCAACTGTATAGATTTTTCTTTCCTTTTACACAAAAATTGTCATTCAGTTTTTCAACAGGTGAATATATAGATCTTAAGGTGTCATTTAATAATATGCTTTAGAAAATACATGAATGTGATAGGAGACAGTATGACACTTATGTGACATTCTAAAAATAAATATAGAACTGATCAGGAAATAAGCTAAAGCCAAAGCTATTATAATATTTATATAGTAATTATTAACATGACCCGATTAATATATTTTTGTGTACAATTTTCTGTTTCACTTAAATGATGTAAAATAATTTGATTAAAAAGCTATCATTGTGGTGATTTTTAGCCAAAGGCAGATGATTTGAGAATTAGAATGATGTTTATTTGTATAACGCCATTGCTCATGGTGCTGCGACTTTTTTTTTTTACACGGTGACATGTCATGTTACCTGTACTTTAGTGTTGCCAATCCAAATGCTCTCACCCTCTGTCCACAACAGTGGCTGTGAGTGTACTACATGTACAGAGTACTACCGGGGTAACCCCTACTCATCTTGAAAGATGTAATACTGTAGGTTATTTTAAGTGCACACATAAGCATATTGTATAGTTTGTCTACACTCTGTACCTACTGTACGGTTTATAGTCTTTATCTGAGAAGACTCATTCTACCATCAGGTGTATTTTTCTCAACTTTTTATTTGAGAATAGTTGGGAACTTGGTGATCGTAGATTGATAAAACACAGTACTGTATAGTTTAGAACTATTACCACATGTCTGCGCAAGAATAACGTCTGCTCAAGAATAACTTCTGCCTACAGCAAAACATTAAAAATATGTTTGAAAAGCCTGGAAATTAAAGTACTGAGCCTGTACTATACTATTCACAACATTTTCACATTTTGAATATTTATATGGTAGAATAACAATCTGGTATATAAGACTGGTAAATAAGAATAAAAAGAAATGGAATACTGTCTTTTGATTAATATCTCATTAAAGATGTATTGACCCCAAAAACATGAAAAATGAAGTTTAATCAAATCCATTTGGTAGTTTTAATAAAGTAGAAAAAAAAAAAAAAAAATAATGTTTTCACTTCTAAAATGACAAAATAAATTTAAATTCAACCAAAAACTCAACCCTTTTTTCAGGTAAATAATTTATTTTTCAATTCAATTTTTGGTTAAAGTGAATTATAATTATTTTTTATTTATTTATTGACTACTTTTGAAACATTTATTATATATACTTTTTGAATTATTTTTTTCTGGTGGAACTAGCCTTAAAGCCCCTTTTCAAGTTTCTCCAGCATAAGTGCATTCTTTTAAAAAACTCTCATGTTATTACACAGTGATGTATCTTATGAAAATAAAATTGAATTAAATAACTATTAGTATGTGGCATATTCAATTATTTTTTTCAGGGGGACAATACTGTACATCTTGCACTACTGTAAAAAAAAGACTGAAAATGTCTATAATTAATTATTACATTTTTTAATTATTAAAAATAAATGATTTTGAGGTAAATCTTTGTGTCTGTAAATTTAATTTTGTACAGTACTACATACAATGCTGAAACAGGGATAACATAAATACTGATACCACTTTGGTAGAAATTAATCGTCTGAATAACTAACTAGACACAAGACACTTTCTCAACAATCTTACTTTACCCATTTAACTGACCTGTAACATTTCTAGGCCTAGAATTTAATTAAAAAGTTACATATCGTAGGTATTAAATATCAACTATTGGCGTGTACTATACGGTATGCTGAATACAGAATAGAGCTTTTCTCATATCAGATATGGACATGGCTAGAGCGATAAAAATGATATAAAGTTTGCAGTACACAATTTATATTAGTTCTGAAAAGAACTGTTGAGTTTCTCAACGTTTCGATCAATATGTTTGGCCATTTTACGTGGTGTACTACAAACTTTATATCATCATTTGATTTCGCCATGCAAACCTTCAAACAATATATAGAGTGATAATAATAAAACAGGTACATAATTTTGTTATTATTCAAATAAAATATAATAATAATAATAATATAATTATGTATATATTTAATAAAAATATAAATGTAATAATAATTGTGGCGGGTACATGTTATCCTTTGTTACACTTCTCTTCACTTGATGATGGGCTATGCCTCAAACATACAGTCATTTTGATTAATTTCTATTGAGGCAGTTTTAACATATTTGATTTTTATTCATTTCCACTGCCTATATACAGCATTTTGATGATGTACAAAGATAATTACTGCACAGGTACAGTATATGTACATACAAAAATATGAAAGTATTGGTAAATTGTATACAATAAATAAATGTTAGAAAGTTTAAAAAAAAGTAATTTTTAATGAAATTTTATATGGAAATATAAAATGTTCTTATTAATATTAAATTAAATGTTATTTGACACATTCATAGACAGATTTGTATTTCTTCTATGTTTCAATTTAAAAGTAATTTGTGTCTGGGGGAGCAGGTGCTTGTCTGGTTTGATTTAATAACGCACCAATAGCCAACAGCAAAAATCAACATTATAAAGTAATTCCATAATATGACATGACCTAGTATTATTACAGGATTGTCACCTAATTTGAAAGGTGTTTGATTCAAAGCTTTTCTCTGATTTAGCATCTTGTGGCCGTATTCACAAATCAATCATCTTCCTACTGTATGTATAGTACACTGTACAATACATACTGTACAGAACCTCATTTTGGAGGTCTGAGCATGTTATTCTATACTTGCTAAGTCTGTATTTATTGTCCTTTTGATGTTAGTCCACTAGTGGTCGGTGTCTGAAAATGAGCTCATGTATGAAACGCCATATGTGCCAAAATATTAATCTTTTTACTAATTTCGGTCTAGAACCTAGAAAAATATATTAAAAAAAATAAAGTTGTTTTGTTTGCAAAATGTTTATTGGCTTGTTTGTAGGGATATTTATAATTTTACACTTTTGGAACAGGTTTCATACCCTATGATGTACCAGAAACAACAATGCGATTCTTCCCTTTATCCGCTGATATATCTTGCTTTTGTGTATGGTTGCTATGGTGACCATTTGTTCACAAAAGCAATTGCACTACTACAGCATTTATTATTTAGTTCAACAACCTTTTAGATAAACTAAAATTGAAGAATGTGTCATTGATAAAACATAAAAGATTGCTATTTAATTGGAATGTGGATACAAAAGGCATTTTGTTCCATAATTCTATAATAGAAAAGCTATATTTTGTAACAAAACTACCTACACATATGTACCTGTAGACAATAGTTGAATACAATATAGAGAGTTATTTACTGTAGGTACAAGTTTTAATTTGTGCATATACTAAAATTCTACAGTAGGCTATTACAGTAATTGAGTGGTTTACACAAATTCAAAGGTAAGTAAAGTGTATTGTGGGTTTTCATGAAATATTGTAGGCAACAAATACAATACCGGTATCTCTATCCCAGCACATGGAAAGGGAGAAAAAAGTATACTTTGAATATCTCGTTTGAATAACAAGAACTGAATGCTATGACCTGCAGGACCGTAGTCAGCATGAGGCTAAATCTGAAATTTTCAATTTTCACCACCACAGATTGTCATATTTTATAATAATTATATTTAAAGCATCTTTGCCTCATCTGTTTTTAACCTCGCCTTGTACTGTATCAATGCGCAACACAGGTGTACTATAACAAATTATTACTATAATGAATGATATAGAAAGATAACAATATTAATATTATTCTTACTATGATCATAACATCCGATACTAATGTCATTAGTAACGGATGTTTTGATCATAGTAAGAATAATAGTAATCTATTTGTTTGACAATGTACTCTACAGTAACATTATTAATGTGTGAATATGCCTACATCAGCGGTGGCGCTAGGATCTTTCCGGCGCGGGGGCTACATTCCCCGACGAAGCAACACGTTTTCTAGCAACATTTGAGGCCATTTTAGTCACACCCACTTTGGCACACCCCACTGATTATTGTTTAATGAGGTAGTCATTGGTTGTGAAGTGAATATGTTACATTATCAATTTTAGTTACTGAAGCTATCAAATATTTTCAAAATAATTTTTAGACCAATTTTACAATCAAATCGCAGATTCACTTATTAGATCGTTTCCCATCCGTTGGTAACCCGTTAGTATCAAACGTTAATTATCTGTATAATACAGTTAATAGGGTTAAGCATTTTTTATATATATCTGAGCAATAAAAAAGAAATGAAAATGTTATAGATATACACCTATAAACATGTTATAGATGCTAATGACAAAGGTCGTTAAGCTTGAACAATACAGTTTACTGTAACATACAATTCACCGGATTATCTAACACTAAAGTGTAAGACAACAGAATCAACAATGTTTTACCACTCCATGTAGGCCTACCTTATAATGAGGCTTGTACAGTAAGTTAGAAAGAAAGAACCTACTGTACTGAAAGCCTGCTTAAAGTTAAAATCATTACAGTGTAAGGAATATCGTAAATGATTCTATTATTAGTGGTTTTGTCTTAGACTTTTGTGATACTGGATCTTCTGTGCAAAGTAATTAATCTAAATAATTACCTTTTTTTTCTACAAAAAGGTTCCTTCCTTTTGAATTCAGATATTACTATTATTTACACTTTTTGGAACCATTTTCGTACTAATTTAATTTTCAAAGCATCCACTATTATTTATTTTTAAACATCTTGATTACAATATGATCTTATAACTTTACAATATAAAATAATTTTTTGACTTTTAGTTTATAGTAATTTTGTCTCAATTTCTTAAATATTTCAATTTAGACTTGATTTATTTTATGTTGGAATTCAACATTATTTTATTTAGTAATTTTCTTTTTGATGAATTTGTATAGAAACATCCACTAAATCCAAACTTTTATTGCAGTATTAGTGACATGACAACATGTGTGCCCAGCATGTACTCAGACAAATATTTTTGATATAAAATTTAAAAAAAGTTAAATTATAGTAGGCCTACATGTAATTGCTGATAAAAGTCTTTTGATTAATTACATCTTTTCTAATTATCTTTTCAGATTGTTCTAACATATCATGAAAGAGTTAACTAAAGGATATAATTTCAATTAAAGACTTGAAATCAATGTAACAAATACAATGAAGAAGATGGTATGACAAACATCTGGATGATGTGTGATAAATGCTTGTGTTTTCTACAGACCTCTGCCAGTAAAATTCATTCATGAAGAACAAAATCATGGCAGGCCTACCATACTCAATTCATGATACATCAGGCTTAACTGACAAAGCCTCCTCGAAGGGGTCTACATTATCTGGCAGCTATTCTAGCCTTGGCTATGGAGCAACATCCACTCCTGGGCCTTCATTCCTGAATTATTCCCATGGAGGTTACTCATATCGTAGAAATTCACTGTCAAAATCTCCATTAGTTGGGAGAAAAAATGGAAGTAGTTCGGGCATTGGAGGATTGTCAATATACTCTGTAAATTTGCATTCTGATACAGCGTTACAATCAAATTTAACATCAAGTTCAGTAAGTTACAATGATTTGTACAAGACTAGAACCTCAGATTCTTTAACAGATTTACGGCAATGTACAGTTTCTCCAGATTTACGACAAGGCACGATTTCTTCTGATTTAATAAGACATGATGATTCCAGATCACCTTTAAATGCCAGTAATGATTCTATAAACCAGGAATTTTCTAACATGCGTGCGAAACCAAAATCTAGTATTGAAAACTTGAATTTTTCTAAACCAACAACTGCATGGATGTCTGATAGCGCAAGTTATACAAACAGACCATACTCACCATCATGGACAACACATTCAACAGCCCAAAAAACTTTTACCGGGTTACGATCTGCAACCCCAAGCCCTGTTCATGACCAGAGTCGATCTTTGATTACACGGTCATTTTCCAATCCTGTAGATTTTTCAGTTTCTTCTTATTTATCTTCAACACCAAGTTATTTATCATCCAACTGTGATTTAACAAGTTCAATTATTGACAAACAATGGGATAATTTACCAGGATGTGCAGCTTCTCCTGCGATTGTCATCACTACAGAAGAGAAGAAGAACTCATCTGTAATGGATGGCAAATCAAACTTATACAGATCAAAGTCTGAGAAGGATACTTTAAGAAATTTTAAGACAATCTCTCCCAGGTCTGAAGCCCTGAAGAGTACAACCAAGCTAAGGAAATATCTAAAGAATAATGATAGTCTTGATCTTAGGGAAGGTCCTACAGACTTTGACACACAGAAATCACCTGTTGCCTCTCTTATTGCTGAAAGTTCCAATTTAAGTCGCAGCCGAAGTATGTCACCAACACCTTTAAAAGCATTTTCTTTCCAAAGTATGTTTGAAAATTCAGAGGCATCTGTTACTGATATTTCACAACCTATTTATTCACTCAATTACAATGATAATTATCCTTCCACACCGGATAACAATAACATTGAAAACAAAAAACCAAGTAGTGAGCCGACAGTTGCTTGGAAAGAAAAAAAAGGTGGAATAACTCCACTATGTGGAGACAAGCCATCATCTGGTAAAGAACTTAGAAAGTCTGGTAGTGTTCCTTCAAATTTAGATACATATAAAAATTGTCCAATTGAGCAGATGACAACATTCAATGAAAGTCCATCTATGAATCTTTCAGAAACTCCTAGAGGTAGATGTAATAGTTTGGGGTTGCAATCTAAGCCAAAGACTCACATTCCATCCTTTGAAGAGTTCAAACAAATGAAAAAACTTAGTGACTTAAGAATTAAGCTAGTCTCACCCAGAAAGTCAGAGAGTACACAGAAAAAGAAAAATCAGAACATTAACTCAGACTTACCTAATAGTGAATTGGATGAAGAAGTTCCTAAAGTATTTGGTAGCAAATCCAGTGAGAATATTGGTGTTGACTCCAAGGTAACTCGAAGGAAAAGTAAAGAAGGTTTAAAGACTTCAAGAGTGTTGTCAAAACCAGAAAAAGAGCATAAAGATAAGTCAGAAGAAAAAACAGATGAAAGAAATTCAAGAGAAAGTTCTAGAGATATTTCACAACCTAAAGAAAAGCGGTCAACTTCAAGAACAAGACTGCGCAGGAGTGAACCAGTAGAACGATTTAAGTCTCCATTTTTAACACGAAAAATAACAAAAGGAAGTGAAAAAGAAATAAGAGAGAGAAGAAAATCGACAGAAAAAGAACAAAATGACTTGATAAAATCAGAGGAAAATAAAGCGTTAAGAAGAGCAACAAGTCAAGGTAAGATTCCTTTATATTCACTAATCTTTAAACTTCTTTTTTAAATTTTATTTATAATTTTTACGTACCTGTATGTATCATCATTATTAGTTGCAATACACATTTTTGTTTTTGGGATTACAAAAGCTTCCAAATATTTGCAGATTTCTTCTCAACATAGCAATTCACATATCTGATATTGTCCATGAGTTTTTTCCAGACCACAATTGACTGAAAATTTAAAACTTGATTGCAACCAACACTTCTTCTTTCAATATTATACATTAAATTTTGTTCTTTACCACTTAAAATAATTTTAATGTAAATATTAAGTTGTTTAAATATGCCTGTTGTTGAGCATTTACTTCAAAAAACCTTCCATAATTAATAGTAACATTTTATTTTAATGGTTGAATTGCAGACGAAAACAAAGTAGAGAGAGAAGTTGCCAAAACAGAGAGACATCATCGAAGATCTGGGAGTGACAAAAGAACAAAACAAAATAAAGAGGTCAGTACATTTTTTTTTATAATTTCCAATTTACTATTATTTAAAACTTATTTACAGAAAATTAGAAAATAAAAGTACTTTTTCAATACATTTTTTTCTGAAATTAAACATTTTTTGATTTAAAATAAATATTTCTGCCATTCACAAAGTTGCTATGAATAAATAGTAAAGAGATACACCACTACTTTTAAATGTTGGATAGTGTAAAAGTAGGGGCGGAACCAAGGGATAGTGCTAGCAGTGTGTGCACCCCATTTGTCAGCTAAAATTAAATTTTGAACTAAGTTTTTGTATTTCTATTTTTGACTTTGGGGTTGGGTCAACCGGCTCAGCTACAGTGATTAAGTTCACTTAGGTTGACCCTGGTCTCCCCAATTTCAGTTTTTTTGTTTTGTATATACTTAGACCAAATAAATAATGAAATGAAATGAAATGACAGACTACTAATAATACTAACATTAATAGTATACTGAATGTTAGTTCCCCACTCCACAAAATATTAGATCCACACTTGACAAGTATCATTTCTCTCCGTGGAAGAATCTCATTTCCCCCTTATTCTTGGATATGTCCTTATTTAGAATTCATCAACTGTAAGACCAATCATACCTTTTATTTAGAAATAATACGGATTTAATGTAATTGTTTAAACAAACAGTTTTATTTTAATGTACAGTATTTATAATGTTTAGAATTCTTATTAGAAATCCTGACAAATCAAATAAGAATGGAATTGTTTTTCAATTTCAAGGTTATATGAATAGAATTAATATTGATTATAGTGAAATATAAAATCCCAAAATATTGATCTGCCACTTTTGTATTAATTGCTGTAGAGTATAACGAAAGTACATATAAAGGCAGTAAATGCAATGCGAAATAAAGACGTGACTGTGGAGAGTTTGCTGACATGGATAGTATGATACTGCTTTTGTCCTATTTATATAAGACGTGTATCTCTAGCAAACATAAAGTGGGAGAGTTGGTAGATGGCAAGAAAGAGGAGAATTGAAATTGTATTCTTGCACAAAATGTAAATAATTTTAAAAGGAATAGAAACTATGTCATGTCTACAATACTAGGTTCAATAGTGCTTACACACCCTCTGGTGCAAAGCTCTATATAAACGTATACACTGCTGTACATGTGAGGATGTCTAAAATGTTCAACTTTCATGCATACAGTATGTCTAGATTTATCAAACTAGTTTGAACTTGTTCGTTTTGGGTTTTTCTATTACGGATATAGACCGTAGGCCTATTTTTACGAGCTTTTTATAGGAGAGGTGTGGTCATCCAACATAACCGACGCCCCTGTCTTACATTTTGAATTATTTAGATTTATTCACTTTTAAAATGCCAATTTTGTATAGATTTCTAAAACAACCCAACACTTACAGTCTACCTGTAACACAAAGTTTCAGAATGTTTTATTCATCAGGATTAAAGGAAATAATTCAAAGTTCAAGTTTAACAGTTTTTAAAAAAGTACATTTCATAACAAGGACCTTACAGTATCTAAGTAGATCAATCATTCCTTATAGATTTAAGTAACGATGCAAGTATTTTAGGACAATTAATTATCAATGATGCGCGACCAAAATCGTTATTTCTTTCTTAGTTTCTAAGGACATGTACAATTGTTTCACTTCACCGCACTCACTTTGTAACACCCACCGACCATACTCATCACTTTGTATCACCTTTACGATGAAATGACACCGACGTCGGCGACTGACACCGATATATAATAATGAATAAAGATACCTTTTATCTAAATATTGAGCGATAGTCAAAATACTATTTAAAGCTTTTTACTTTTTTAATTGAGCTATTTGTAGATGTGACAGATGTTAGTTTAGTAAGTGAAAATTATTTTGAACTTATTTAGTGCATAATAGTATATTATATTATTATTATTAAGACATAAGCATTTTACAATATAACAATATAATACTATCAATATGCACTAAATAAGTTTAAATTAGTATTATTCCACTGAGCTAAATAAATTGTCAATTGTCGCTTACGAGAGTCTCGTTTACGAGAGGCAATGATTACACCTACAGTAGTTTGTCTATGGTAATGTATGATACTTTGCAGAATTATAAATTTGGGGTTCTAACTTCTGTACTACTGTATTTTCATTCATGGTTTCAGATAACATAAGTAAAGGAAGTATTAAATCCATGTTATTTATTATTTTTGCTGCAATTAGATTTCTCCTAATATTAGAAATGTCCTACGTTTATTATGTTAAAGTATTTGTCATTCTATGATAAATGACATTTCCATCCAATGATGGTTTATCGGACTTTTGATCAATGTTTTGTCTTGGTCGAGAGATAAACACAAATATACTTTTCGGTATTATGTATTATACATTGACTTGCATAGTCACATTGCACTTTCACAGTTCAATAAAATAAATTTTCTTGTAATAAGTTAATAAGATTAAACGCAATATCAATTCTTGTTAACCACTGTCATGGTAACATAAAACATTACTTGAATAAACCCAGAAACAAGTCGAATTGTAAAAAGAACTAATAGGAAATTTCTCCTTAGCTTAGTTATTGATTTTTTCATTTAAATTGAATTAACGTTAGTGTTCCGAAATGTAGTTTGTAATCTTTTTGATACACATGCCAGATGCTACAGTACAAATGAAAGAAATGATTTACAATAGCGATAAAAAAATGTTGCTTGTAGGTTGAAACCAAATTAAATTAATAATGTTAATCCATTTATATTACTTTTGTTAAAACTGGTGACCACTAGTTTTACTGTATCTAACAATATAATGAACCTTACTGAAAATGAAGAAAATATAATTTTTTTTTAAGAAATAGAAATCATCAGAAAATAAATGCAAAAGTTTATAATTTAATATTTTATTACAAAATGTGGAATATGTTTTTCTTTCAATAATTTGTGATGAAATAATATTTTGTGTGGTTAACAACCGACTACCATACATTTGTCCTTAAGCTCTGTCTACTGTACTCAAGCAAACTATAGTTTAACAAAAAAAGTTTCTATATATGGGCACATCACATTTTTGTTGTCACATAAAGTTTAAAGCTAAGTTACTGTATTCCTTTTTTAAATGTGGCATGTTAAAGATAATCTTTGTGCTTTCATACTGTAGCAAGAGGCTGGCTTGGCACGTTCATGCTCCGACTCCAAAGCAGCTGATGTGAAGAAGAAGAAACAGAGGCAGAGACGATCCATTGACGATAGTACGCAAGAGGAAACTCAGCCGCCAACAAGACATGCAAGTGACAGGGAAGTTAGAAGAAATAGTTCTCACGGTAAGACACATACATTTTTTTATATGTTTGCCATAATTTGTTTGCATTTGATGTATGACAATTACCTTAATTTTCTTGTATTTCAACATACCTTTTACAGTATAAGTCACTCCCATGAACATACCAAAGCAGCCAATTGCTCATGGAATGCATTTGAGGATGTTAACAATTTCACAAATTGAGTGTGCGTCACAAAGCAATACAAAAAAAATTGCCAGAAATAAAGGGAAGGGAAAGTAGGTAGTCTGCAATTTGGATATAAATAAACTACAGGGAGAGATTGGCTATATAATCGAATTTAGTTTTGGATTCAATATACAATTCAAAAAAATAAATATTCAGAGGGGGAACCCAGGGGATTGCGATTTGGGTGAGCGTTCCCCCAAATAAAATTACAACTAATTTTTGATAATGTTTTAATTAGGTTAGTCCTCCCTCAAAAATATTGGATTTTCCTTGGATATTAAATTTATGCTTGTTCCCACTTGTTCCCATCAATAAACTTGTTCTCATTACTTTCTGTGGTCATCCCATTTAATTGATATTCATACACCATTGGCTGTATTGATTTTTCAAACGCTTTTGATAATTATCTCTGATGCCATCAACTTTAATCATAACAAGGTCATTAAGCTTAATTGAGGTCAAATAAACTAAATGACTTGTTGTCATTACGTCATTGGTAGTGGCACTGTGACTTGCGTACCAATCCCAGGGTCTTTGGTTCAAATCCTGTTAGTGTTTCAGGATTTTTTTCTCACCCAAAGAAAAAAACAGTCCCTCAACTAAGCCTCATTATTATGAGACTACAACAATTGAATACAGTATTTGTTCGGACAGCCTATAATAAAAATCTAAATTTATTTTAAAGCCAAAACACATTGGCTTGAATAATACATAAATAAATAATATACAGTATATCATTATTATGATTGAACTATTAGTTTTATAAATTTAATTAAATATTTGTTGAGCCCTCTACTACTGATGATTTTTTCATTATTGTAATTCAGGAAAATCACCTCGCTCAGATGTATCAGAAGAAAGCTTACCGAGCAGCGGTCGAGTCACCCCGAGTTTGCATGTTACATCAAGCTTTGAGGCTTTAAATGAATCTACATTTCAGCAAGTGAGTTTAACATAATTGTAGGAACAATATCAATAAACGTTCGCAAATCAGATAATTGGCAGGATCAGGTGTCGTTTTCGGCCACCTCGACTTGTATGGAATATATCATTATTATGTGGTTTGGTTTTTATGTTGAGAAGGGTGTATTTTTGTCTATTGAATTAAATGGGAAGACAATACAATTGTCTTGTTATGAAACCTACAGTAAAAGCTTATGTTTTATGTGTTTCCTTGCATCTTATTAATTGCCTATTTTAATTTTTATATTGAATTTTGATGTGTCTTTGAATGAAGAATATTTGATTTGAAATTAATATTGAAAAAAAGATTTGCTCATTTCAGGGTGATGTGAAAAGAAGAGGTAGAAAGATTCGACACCGAGCAAGTACACTGAGTACAGACAGTGGCGTTGGGGGCGCTCATGATATAGAAGAACCAGATAAATTGCTGGTAGGTGTTCTGAAAAATTAAATTTGCACACTTTCTTGTTATAAATATATTTTTACAGTCATACGAATAGACATCTAAAAAACATATTTTATAAATTTTGTAACATTTCAAATAAATTAAATTCTGTGCTTAGAAACTGAGAGAAATACTTGGCAAAATAAAAATATCAACACCAAATGACGTGTTATTTATTATTTTGGCCCATATTGAAGATGAAGATTTGTGACATCACCAATAATATTTGATATTGATTTTACTGAAAATCAATAGGAATATTCTAGTTATATACATGTACTACTGTACAGTAAATGAAAACACACAATTTAGGATGATAACTTAAAAATTGTTTAGTACAATATAATTATATAATAATAAGTATAATTTAATATTTTCGATATATTTTAGATCCTCTGAAAAAAACCAAAAATATTATCTCACATTGCAAAAAGAATTTAGTTGTATACACATTTTGGGGCCTTATGATTGGCAGCATGGTTCACCCTTTAATAAGGTTAAATAAAAAATAAGTAAATATTATAATGTAAATTATATGGTATTGTAGCTTTACATAAAATCGATTTAGTATTATCAGCACAATTTAAAATTGTAGGAAGGATAGTAGGAAATAAATTATTATGTGCTTTAATACCTTCTATGTCATTACAATTAACATAGTAGTATGTTATTGATCCTCATGTCACTCAATTTTGTTTGTGTGGAAAGAAAGGTTTGAAAATTAGTTCCAGAAAATAATTGGCTTCTATAAATTGAGAGATAATTAATTGTGCATTTATGTTGCTATAGCAACTATTAAGGCAGTTGCTTTTGCTATTAGATGTTTTTATATATTGAAAGTCCAATTATTCTTAACAAATATTGTAAATAATTATCAAAAATTAAATAATTCAATTCTCAAAATAATGCCACACTTTATCTCACCTTTTCTTGAGAGTGATCTTTTTTATTATCAAAAATAAAAAATGATACAAAAAACAATACAAATTTTGCCAAATTTACTTCACCCCTTTCCTGATAGAATGATAGCATTGTAGGGGAGGGGTATGGCATAATGAAAAGTAAATTAAACTAGCATATAAGTTAAAGACCGGCCTGTGTGCCATATTGCATGTATGCCCTTTTTGTTTCAAACAGTAAAACAAAACAGGAAAATCAAAATGTTGTTACACTATCTCAATAATTTCACAGTAATAATAGACAGCCCTTTGGGCTGGGCTAAGCCTGCATGGTTCCCAATTTGATTTTTAAAAAAAAGAACCTTTTGGACCTTAGGAAAGTTTGGTTTTGGGAGAGTTTCCGGTTTTTAGCTGTACAGTATTGGGAGAGTTGACTGTACTGTAGTACATGAAGCAACAGAATCACAAAGGAATACTATTTATGTGTATGAGACACGATACCTAACTAAATAAATAATTGTAATGCTGATCCTTTTCCAATATACTGTAGCAAAAATAAAAGATAATATTACTTTACGGACCCCATTGGAAATAAGTCTCACATTGAGACTTTCATGGGCTATCCTGCATCTCTGTTTTTGTATTTTTAACATTTTTGAAATCTCTGTTTCTTAAACTGTGTATGTCTTTTTAATGAGATGCTAATAAATCAAATCAAAATCAAATCAAATATAAGAATAAGTCAAAAATATATATTTTCTATACTGTATCAGCAAACAATGAATTATTTATGTTTTTCTAGCCTGGTAGTACTGATATCGAAAGAGTAGACAGTGGGGTAGGTTCCGAGACAAATGGCCGTCGCGTCTCTTGCGATTCAACAACCAGTACAACTTGCTATGACTGCAGTAATTATTTTGAGCACAAACAACAAATAATACAGTAAGTTGTGTTAAGATCTGTCTACAATATCAAACTTTATTTTACAATAAATGTGATGTGCCCATATATATGCACATGATGATGTCACATCACTACCGTATATTTGGGCACATCACTTTTTCTTATCAAACTAGTTTGATAGTGTAGACAGAGCTTTACATGAAGCTATACATAGTGTGATAAGTTTAGTATAATATAGTTATGAGATATATGTATATATTTTTATTTGTGGTGATGTGTCAAGAATGTCCACTTCGTTCTTGGTGTATAATAATCCCTATTGCAGCTCAAATGAAGCTTACTGGGATTGGATACAGGTGAGCCTTATATACAAAGCAGGCTCAATAACTGCTGTAACATCACCAGCGGCTGAAATTGAACCAGGGAACTGGGTTACGTAAATTCATGGAAATACTTTGGGTTCTTTCCTTGAGTGCATACAGTACAATTCATACAGTGTATCTACACTGGACCTCTCTTTTATGTCCAAGAACACTTGTTCTACCACCAGAACTATGGTCGCATGGAAAGATTGCAAGTGCTATGACTTTGGTTTGAAGTGCCTCTGCCTTACTGCTGGGTTACTCTCTTTAGCTACATTTATACTTGTTATGTTTTATGAAATGGAAAATGGTGCTTTTTTGTTTTGGAAAAAGTAAAATCGGCAGTAGCTTTTAACAAATGGTGTGCATTTGTTTATAGTTTTCTTAAATATAAACCTTTAAGCAATTTATTAATATTCAAGTTAGAAAAATATGTCGTTTTTATGTTTAATGTTACCATAGTAATGAAGTAATGATTTTGTCAAATACTGTATAAAATATTGATTTCATCTTGAAAATGAAGTTTTACGAGTATGAACTCATATTTTTAATTAAATGTGTATTGTAAAAATCCATATCTATTCAAACTATGAAAATAAACCTTTTGTTGCAATACTCATGTTAAAATAATAAAATACAGCTATGTTCACAAACGAAATTGGTTATGCATTGGCCCAAGGAAGTAGTATGCATTTATATTATTTTGTTCCTGTTCAGGTCAGTTTGAATATTTTAATAAAATCAAACAATCCTGGATACCATAAATTTGAATTTCTCACTAACAGAAAAACCAAGCAATTCTAGAACCACCAAAATCATGATTTGAAATCATAGGTCAAATTGACATTAACTGTTTTTGATAATCAATCCCAGTAGGCCAAGCAGAATCACATGATCAGGCTTTACGATTAGTTTAGCCAACTGACTATTATTCCATTCTGGATCGTTCCTGTAGTGTGAACGAAACTTAAAATGTTTTAAGTGAATGTTAAATTAAAAAAATCAGATACACAGAGTTGAAAGATTTCTATCAGAGGATCTATTTATTGCCCAATTACTATATTGGTGTTATTAATTTAATATCTTACTATTTATTCTTAGACATGGTAGCGATTATTTATGTAAAAAATGCAATACAAAGCGAATAACGAGAAAAGAAGCGATTACGGAATTTATACAAACAGAGGTAAATTATTTAGAAGACATAAAGGTCATGCACAAAGAGTTCTACGTTGCTATGGAAAACGCTGGTCTTCTTACACCAGAACAACTCAAGGCAGTCTTCATTAATCTACAGGTAATTTTTTGTTTACCTTAACGCATCATGAATGATTTCCATTTTTAATTTTAAATTTTCCTTTACTGAAACCATTATGCTCCAATTGCACCTCAACAATTTTCCAATGTTACAGTAATTTTTTTTCACAATTGATCAAAGTCTTAGCTCAGTTTGAACATACTGGAACTTACAGTGTGTACACGCAAGTAAAAATTCATTCTTCAATTAAATCTATAAATATTATGAATAGATTTGATTTTATGAGGAGTTAAAATGGTTATGAGGATGAAAAGGGTGAAGGGGTTTGGGTGGGAACGCATTTAAAGATAGGGCACTTACAATTGTTCGAAGAGTTGTTATTTTACAACTAGAAAAGATAGTCAATGCCAACACAACCTAAAAATCAGAGGAACCACTGAAAATGGCTGTAGTAGTATTTTTATACAATATTTTGAAAAAAATATGGCCATATTTTAGTCTCCCTTGATTCTTTGATTGTATGATATACATCAACTTTTTGATTTTGGAAGAGGGTGAACACTCAAGCAAGCACTGGAAGCATTTGTGACTGAACTATTTTATTGTCTTTATAGGAGCTTATTGAAGTGAGCGAAACATTTTCAGATTGCTTGCAAGATTCCGCCGACAATGCTGCTGATCAAGACGATTATGTAAGAAACTAGAAGCAATTAAGCACATTATCTTTCGAAAAAATCCTAAATATTAAAACAATCTTTAATTTTCTGTTATAATTTTCCATTTTTAGGACTACATAAACATAAGCATTGGAAAAATATTTCTGGATAATATACGTATACTGTTTCCAGCATTTGAGGCATATTGTGTGAATCAAGTAAGTGGACTTAGATTTCAAAACCTTAGGCCTAGCCCTACCAAGACGATGAAACAGACAGGGCAAACTTACTACCTACCTGTGTGATCCTGCAGAGGAATGAATGCCTAGGAACAACTTTACTCATTATTTTCTAGTGTAGATTATACCATAGAGATATTATAGTGAACTATAATATCTCTATGATTATACAGTACTACTACCATATATTATTTACGTTTTAAAGAGAAAAAGTAAATTTAAAGTGTTATCCTACCTTCCTCGTAAGTCAGAAATTGTCTGTTATTCCACAATCTAACACCACCACCAACACCACCACCACTGACCTGACCATATAGGTAGAACAACACACAACAATGACTGTATAAGAGGTTCTGTATGTAGTTGAGAAAAACAGGTGTCATAAATTAATATGCAAATGAGGTGTTTTTCTCTTTCTATTATAAAAGTAATGTTTTTCTTACATTATAATACCATTATATTATTATTTATTATAATATTATTTATAATACTATAAAATTCATAATAAATTTGTATTTTATTTCAAAATGTTAAGCCAACCGGTGCAGCCCTTTTGAAATCACTTGAAAGTGAGAAACAATTATTGCGTGTTTTCTTGGAGGTATCTCAAAATGACAACAGAGCAGTTCGTCGACAACATTTAAAGTCATTCCTGATGGTGCCTGTACAAAGAAGTATGAGGTAATCTGAAGCTCATCGTCATCATCATATGAATTAACTTTTTGGCTAGCGCCCTCTATCAGATTATATTTTTAAATATTTATTGCACCTGTATTAGTTTTGGTTGTTATTTTATCAATGATGATGCAACAAATAAGCTTACTGTTTGTGAGTCATTATTACATTGTAAGAAACCATGATACCAATGGAGTTATTTCAGTCAGTTCTGTCAACTGGACCCACGTCTGCAACATTTATGGTACTGTGTGCTATAACAATGAGAACGATGAGAATTGTGACAATTATTGTGATGAAAATGACAAAGATACTATGATGATGATGTCATGATGATGCTGATAATTATAATTGGTACATTTAAATTCATCAACTTTTGTTTACATAGATATCCACTGCTTCTTAACCGTATATACAAATCGACACCAGGATGGCACGAGGATAAAGAGAGGTTACAAGAAGCTCAGAAAAGAACAGAAGACTTCTTAGAAGAAGTTAATGTGGTAAGTACAAGCTCCACATGTGATACACATATGATACTGTATTATGGAACTTCCATATGATACTGGTAATACAGCAATAATTGGTGGTTACTACAGTATATTGGTTTACACTCTGTAAAACCAATATCTGAGTATAACTAAAACAAAGATGCTGATAAATAATGTTTCATTTTTTTGTTGCATTAAATTGTTAAATTCTTTTGAAACTTGTTTGTAAATTCTATCAAAATAAAATACCGTTTATGTTATAATTATTTTCCAGCAAAGTCAGGGGACCTCTGGTACAAAGTTGTCTGTGAAACGCAATGGTTCATTCTCTACCTCAATACCAAGTAACCTCAAAGCTGAAATTAGAAAAGTAAATATAATCAAATGAAGAATTAATGAATAAAAAGAATGGACTAATATATAAGGAAAATAAAAACAAACATTTTATATTTAATAATTGTTGTTCATAGGTGGCTGTTGAAAGTGTATGTTGGAACCTGGAAACGGTACATCTAGTCCACATGGCACAGCTCATGCTAGGCCCAGGACTGGAACAGATATGGCAAAAAATGATCAGTACCCCAAGACATGTGCCTGTCTATGCTGTATTGGTGTGCACTGGAAAGGTATAGTAATTTTATGTTTTTTGGAACATGGTAATTTTTTCAACAGTGCATTAAAGATATGATTTCAAGTTCAAATAAAACTAAAACATTCATTTACAATATTTTGTTGAACAAAAACTGGGAGATCGATTATAATTTAAAACTATGCAATTGAGAAGTATTGTATCCCTTGATTTTTTAATTGATTATATTAAAGAAAGAATCAATAGAACTTGGATTGGAAGCAACTTAAATGTTCGAGCGGTTAGAATTGTTGTACTCACTAGGTGTAATGGCTTTAGTTTGCACAGTAGAACATCTTTCATGATAAGTAGAGGGTTATCCTGGTGTACTGCATCACAAACTCCCTCTTGTGGATAGATAAGTGGCTGTATACTTGAGGATCATTATTATTAAGTGTGTCCATTTTCCATCTAAAATAAAGAATTATCATTATGATAGTTTACCAGGGAAGAGTGAAATTTCACGTTATGGTTATCATTATTATGACTAAAAAAATATTATGATTGATTGAAAATTCACAAGAAACATTGATCAGGCATAATATGCTTTTCACCACTCTGGAGAAGTTGGTGAGACTCATCTTGCAATTTTTTCACGGAATTTCATGGACTATCTAATTACATCAGAGTATAAAAAACATAATTTCACTGTAATTATCGATGTCTTGTATTTGCCGAGACAATAAGATCACAGTTAATCATCAGTGATCGAGTGTGAACCCAACCTTTAAGATAGTCTTAATGTTTCCATTGTCACTGACATAGTATCATCATAATCATCATCTATATGACAGTCCATTGCCTGTATTGTCAATGTTGGAAGCATCCATCTTCAATCACCATTTCTTGTATGCACCAGGCTCAATTGTATTTTTTTCCTTATATGCATCAGGCTGCTTCTCCTCCATTCTTTCTTTATTCTTCCTTCAATTCTACGGCTTTACCACGTTGAAACACCGGTTCTCGTCAGATCACCGAAGTTAAGCAATGTTGGGCCTGGTTAGAGCTTGGATGGGAGACCATCTGGGAATAGCGGGTGCTGTATACGGAGCCGGGGTCCCGTTAGGCATTTGAAATCAGTACTGCTGACTCTTATGGCAGCCCCTGCATCTAGTATCTGCCTCAGACCTCTGGTCAGGGTGGGCACTGGACGAGAGAAGCCCTTGATCAATGTCAGGACCAATCAAGGTGCTTTAAACAGTCCTGGCTTTGTTTGTATCAAACCTGTTAGTGGCGGTAATTATCGCTGTTGGTTTCGATTGAATAAAATAAAAATTGTTTTTTTCTAGATACACATGCTTTATTTATTCATTCTTTATTCCAAAATGAAAAGGTCATTTTAGAATATAATCTTTTCTTTTAGGTTGATCGTTTGTCTGAAATTGAAGCAAACCTTCCCAAGAATGGTATGCTGTTTCCTCACGCCGATGGAGGTCAGAAAGCTGCATTGGTTCTGATAAAAGAAAAAGCTGCTGGAAAATGTGCTGTTGTTAGGGTAAATACAGTAGTTAGCCAAACTATAATATACAAATAATGAATGTTTTATGCAATGGGCCAAATAATTCATCATGAGGTGAAAGATGAAGGTTATATTTTCACAAAGCAAAAGTGAAGTAAACATATGAAATTAGTTCCCAAAGGCTTTCTTAGTATACCCATTTAGAAAGTTCTAAAAGTATGGTTCACATCTCTTTGTAAGCATACTAATTAAACTAATAAGAAATGATTCTAACAATTTATATTATTTCATGTTTTTACAGGATCCACTTCAACTAGAAAAATGTATTGTAAGCTCCGACACATCAGATGAATTTACCATTACAGAAATGGAGGGCGACACCATTGACTTAAAGGTAAAATTATGTACTATAAATTAAATCATGTTTTTAGAGTACTGAAAATGTCCCGTACTTTATATGACCTGTATTTATTTTAATCCTTTTTAGTGTGAAAATTCTGAAGAGTGTGATAGCTGGTTGATGCTGGTGAAACATTACAGCATTCCTCTTGGATTTTGGAGATGCCGTCGCAACGCCCTTGCAAATATCATGATAAACCATACACTAAAGTCATAAAAGAAAAGGAGGAAAAAGTGTGCATTAAACACTTGCAATAGTGGATTTATGAACATGATTGGTTGGTCAGAATTTGGCTCCAGCTACAAATTTAATTGAACAGGAATTATAGTTGTTGTAATAATTTATTGACAACAAATGAAAAATGGTATTTTACATTCATACTCTGACTATGACTATCATCCTACTGTCCTGTTTCCTGGCATGAGGGAAATGATTAGGTTGGTTGGAATTATATAGGCTCCACCCACAATTGACATAGAACATGAATTAGTTTTTTCAGCCATTATAATTCATAGAACTGTATTAAACTATAAACAGTGTGTTTCATCATACCATTCTGTGTGAGGTGGTGTAGCATAGCCCTTCCAGTTACTTACATTTGTTAGCATATATTGATTAACTTTTACCTATTACATCATTTCCAAAAGAGGCAGTGTGTCTTTGACAATTTGAATAAAATATTCAATATGTAAATAAATACAGCAGCAGCTTAATATGCATACCTTGATGACTTGGATTATCTAAACCTATTTATATCTAAATGTGTTTTTTAAGAAAGCATTCATGTTAAACTTTCAGGTTAAAACAAATAATCTGTGCAATAAGTGAAAAATTCGTCCATTAAATGTGTCTTTCCGAAATATGTTCATAACTTTAGTGATAAGACCGACGTTTTGTTTTTTATACTTCTTCCATGATAACAATTTCAGTTGTTCAATCTTGAAGATTTTAGAAAGAAAACCCAACAGAACATTTACATTCAATGTAAGTTTAAAAAAAGGACAGAGGTCAACATTCATGTACACATTAGCCTATAGTATTCATTGTTGTACATTGGCCTTTCACCTTTAACCCATTGACTGATTTACAGGCAGTAGTAGCACATGCTTTAAATACATCATTATAGTACTGGTTGACATGTTCATATAACATATTTGAGGGATGGCAACTAGCCATTGATCAACTTTTCTTTGGTCATGCTAAAACTAAATTTAAACATTTAAAAATGTATACAGACCTTGTTGGAAGAAATGGTTGGATGAAATTATTCACTTTTATTTATGCTTTTTTTTAGGAAATTCCAGTTGATTATCATTTGTATATGTACAGTATATACAATAATTTAATAATTATAGGTATTAAGGTGTGTGTGATAAAAGAATAAATCCGTCCTTATGATATTTTAACATTCCAAGACAATGCTTAACACTAAATTGGTTATACATTTGTTTTAATTTATGTCCAACATTTTATATACATTTATTGAAGGAAAGGACTATTTGTTTATAAAATAAAAAGTGCAACTATTGGTTGTGAAATGTATCATTTTGTTTGTTTAGTTTACAACCTCGTTTTAAGGAAGTGAATTTATAAATTTACATTCAATATTAATCAAACCTGCAGTCATGGCGAGAGGCAAAGTTGTAAATATTTTGTGGATAACTTCACTCATTGCAAATGTACTGAAAATGACTCAAACAATATCTGAAAAAGAATGGAATTATAAATCTGGTAATACTAGGCCTATTGTATGTACTTATGAAGGTCATACCATTTATCTCAGATGTATTTGGGATAATGACGAAATGAGATCATACCAATCTGAATATATTTCTTGGAAAGAGGATGTCAACACATGCGGCACAATAAAGGAACAAACTGAAAAATCACAGTTGACAACAGCAGCAAAGGATGGGACCATAACATGTCAACTGCCAACTAAACACCGTGAAGGTGATGAAATTGACCTCATATGTAAGTTGTATTATAAAGAAAAGTTGCATAGGAAAAAATGCAGAGTGCTGAAACATATTAATAAACAATTATATTTTACAACAGCAGCATCAACAAAGACATGGAGCGCAACATTAGAGACAGTGACCACAACACCGAAGAGTATGACCTCAACACCAGAGACAACAATTACAACATCAGAGACCCCGTGCATTGAAACGACAAGGACCTTGGTCATTGGACTGTCCCTAGGTGCAGTTATTATTATTCTACTATTACTCCTAATAATCTCATTACTGTACAAGAGAAATCCTTCAAACCAGATGACAAACAAAGATGATCAAAAGATGACAGTAATCACTGAAGTAACAGACATATACAACAAACCAACCGCTAAAGGCAACAAAAAAATGATCGAAGATGTGTATGAGGTTGTTAAAATAATGTGAACAGAATATGTGTACGGTGTTCAATAAACAATAAGCTTGCATGATATACTACTACTTAGTAGTGAAGCCTAACTTCACATGAATCATTTGACAACATCCAAGCTTATAGTGATTAATATTGTTTTTTTTTTATTCTGAACTTTGTTATAGTAGGACTAGCCTAGCCTAGCCTAGCCTACGCTTAAAAACAATAACAACATTTTTTGGCTATGTATTTGCCTTTTGAAACTGAAAAAACATATCTTCTTCTTTTGCTCTCCATCTAACCGATGATGACTATAGGTGGGTATATCTGTGTGTTAGTCTTTAAAAAGTGCCTAAATCGTGTATCATCTTGTGTATTTTGTATATGTATGTTTGCTTAAAGCTTAGATTTAATTAAATAATATTATATTTTTTTTAATTAATTAAGATGATTATGTTGTTTCCTCTTTTCCCTACCACACATAGAATAGACAAAAGAATGGTAGACAAAAAAAGTCTCTGATTAGCTTTGACACAATTTGACATCTTGAACATATCCCATAATTCAGTTTAATTTTCTAGACATTTTGTAGAAAGAAGTAGGATTAGAAGAATTCTGGTTTTTAAAGAATGTTTTGTTCTGAACACCTTTTTGAGTCTTTGGACAAAAGACCTGAATTATTCACTATTTTTTAAGGGTGTGGTAGGCTTGGTATGAAAAAAACATAGTTTAACATTAAAACGAATAACGTATATTAAAAACAGTTTAACAATAACCTTTTAATAATTTTCTATCCACTCTACAAATTTTTCATATAAAGATATTGTGGAACCACGTCAGGTCAAGTTCAATATCGAATATCGAAACGTGGCAGGCTGAAGGCGCTTGACCTTTGACAAGATCAGCTAAATTTCTAGTTTTTAACCTTACAATACTTGTATTGTATATTCAGGTACAGCCGCTCCACAATCTCTTTGCTTTTCTTCCTTATATCTTTTAACATAAAATTATTGTGGAACCATGTCAGGTCAAGTTCAATATCGAATATCGAAACGTGGCAGGCTGAAGGCGCTTGACCTTTGACAAGATCGGCTAAATTTCTAGTTTTTAACCTTACAATACTTGTATTGTATATTCAGGTACAGCCGCTCCACAATCTCTTTGCTTTTCTTCCTTATATCTTTTAACATAAAATTGTTTTTACAAACAAACATTACTGTTTATACGCCTAGTGTAGTATGTTTTACATCTTTAACATATTGTAATCAACATCTTCATATCGTACAACTACTCGTAACAAATTTTTTCTCAACTTTCTATCATCTAAAAGTCGTAGTTAGTCATGTCTCGGGTCACATTCTATGGTCACCGTACAGGTAGGCTACTACATCAGTACTTCTATGAACGGATGACTAGTTGGTGACAAGAATTGTCTAATTGGTCATAACCAGTACCGTTTTGATTTTACGATCATTCGGGAAACCACCTCACGACGTATTAGGAATTACATGTTTCACTGCAAACCATAATCATTTTTATTAGCATTTCTCTCGAAATTTAAAACTGTTTGTATATAAAATACTGTAATTATGAAATTATTGATTGCCTATTGTTTAATACAATTTGTATGCTCTTTCTATTGATTGATACCACTGATGGCCACTGGCAATTGTAGACTTTATCTAGGCATGCTAGTAGCTGGTTGTTCAACTACATGATATACTGTATGATCTATTTTATTTATTAAAAATTTATTTTTAAACAAAATAGAGTGTAATTTTATTGTGATCAGGAATATTAACGAATCATGGCTTCAATCTCATTATAGTTTTATACTAATTAAATTATGGAATGGTGAAATTAATTTAAACTATAAGCACAATATTATACAAAAAGTAAAAATATAAGAAAAAAAAATGTTATAAATTTGTTTAACCACTAAAAATATTGATTGCATATTGTAAATACTTTGTTCTGCTATTTCTATGGACATTTCTATGGACATTTCGTAAACCAAAATAAACATAAAGCAATTAAGTAGCAAATACGTACTGTGTGTAAATTTTATCTTCCTTTATCACTCATATACAGATTTTTCATGTTAGTGAGCAAAATGGAGTTCAACAGAAAAATCAAACTATTAACGTGTTTGGTTTTGGACTACTTGAATGTATTGACAGATCATCTGAAAAACATGATTTATTAAGAGACAACGTATGCAGACTTACACATACGTGCAAAGCAAGCATGTTGACCAATGACAAACCAAAGTTTGTATAATCCATTGCTTATGATTGGTCAAATTACTTGCATTGCACTTTACGTCCTTGAATTGCGTCATAGTAAAAACCAAATACAATTTAATTCCTAAAAAGGTGAAGTTAAGAATTTATTTCCTTATTAGGAATTACATGCTATACCGCAAACCATGACCTTATTAGCATTTCTTCGACGTGCAAATGTTTAAACAACATAATATTATGATCAATGCAATGGTCAGGACATTTCTTCGATCGCAATGACAAAAACTGTATACTTCTTTCGCATCATACCATAATTAATCTGATGAATCTTTGCATTTGGAGATTTTTGCAGTAAAAAACAAGAAATGGAGGCTAATCATTGAGATGTGTGTTTATTTCATACAAACTTAGATATTATTACTTACACGGACCTGGAAGTCTGAGGAAATGCCTCATGAATATTCTGCAAAAAAACCCCTGAAAATAGCTTTTGAATAATCTGCAAATAAAATAGGCTTACATGAAAATGTTTTGGTATCTTTTTTAGAGGACTCCAATTGAGTAACCTAAATCTACTATTAAGGCATGTACTAGAACTAAATTGTTACCATCGTTAAATTCAAAATGGAAAATTAGAAATGGAAATTATGCAGTACTTCTCGAAGAAACTTCTCATTCCGGAGAAAAAATACTCTGGTTGCAGGACCTGTGCTTCAAATAATATCATATAGCCCAATTGTCTTGTACTTATTATTAAAGGCAGACAACACAACATATACCAATATAATTGGCACAGCTTCGAGTCTCTCTTCATTAGTTTATCTCATATATAGTCTTGTATGAGCTGGACAAACCTATGTCTTTAAAATAAAAGAAAAAAAAAACAGGTGATGAGTAGGATAATAAGGGTTTAAAGGGAAGATGATCAGGGTTTAAGAGGATGGGATCAGGGCTTAAGAAGATCAGGATCAGGGCTTCAGTGGAAGAGGATCAGGGCTTAAGAGGATGAGGATCAGGGCTTCAGTGGAAGAGGATTAGGGCTTAAGAGGATGAGGATCAGGGTTTAAGAGGATAAGGATGAGGGCTTAGGAGGAAGAGGATCAGGGCTTCAGTGGAAGAGGATCAGGGCTTAAGAGGATGATGATCAGGGTTTAAGAGAATAAGGATAAGGGCTTCAGTGGAAGAGGATCAGGGCTTAAGAGGATGATAATCAGGGTTTCAGAGGATAAGGATCAGGGCTTAAGGGGATGACAAAGAGAGTATCAGTGCTTAAAGGGATTAAGAAAGAGGTTCAGGGCTTAATGGGATGAGAAAGAGGGTCAGGGCTTAAGGGATGATGAACAGGATCAGGGCTTAATGATCATCTATAGAAAAGGTGCAGTATTGAGATTCATAGAAAAGTGGTTAAAAGCTCCGAGGGCAAATATTTTGGACAAATAAAAGAAAAAATGAGCAAAAAAAAATCATCAAAACAATGAATCAAACATATATTTATACAATCAATTGGCATACAATATGTTTTATTCATAAAAATTATGAATTAATGGTGACATGGCTTTCTTTATATTTTAATTTTCAAAATTATACATTATATACACATGATATAGCATGTCATATTGTCTTCTTTATCAATACAATTAATAAGAGTAATCTATCTAATTTATAATCTATCTAGTACTTCCATTTATCAAGCAAATATTGGAAGACATTTAGTAATGTCATACCATATAACAAAAAACCAAACATAACATTTTTAACATCATTAAAAATAGGACTATACCATTATTTGTGAATCTGTATAAAATATGTTATTCTTATGTGACATTTATCTATATCAATAATAAACACAATATATTTTAAACTACAATTTACACTACTATATAAATTGCTATATACTTATATGTAAACAAAAAAGGAAAAATAATAAATTCAGCATATAATAATGAAATAAAAATTGAGATTTCATAATAAATATCAGATGATTTTTAATACCGGAGATGATTATGGCATTGAGTTAATTTTAACAGATATAGTTTGTTCAGTTTTAGGAACACTTTTGTTAGAAAACATTGCTATAACCATAGTACAACCTCCTCTTCCTCCAACTATCTTATCTCACACGACTGATTCTAAACCATAGTCAATAGAAAGGTACTATTGACAATGTTAAACATTATTCCTTCTGTTGTCTATTAATTTATTTTTTACTCAAAAATACAAGAACCTTTAAACAAACATTGTTTTCTTAAAACTTTTGATTCACATTCATTTTATTAATGATAAGCTGTTAATTTAGTATTTTTTAAAAAGAACATAACATGCTCAATTGCCTAGAAAGAAAAATTAGTTACATGCTATTATTTTTATCTATATGGTGGACAGAAAAATAATTTGGTATGTGTATTTTTGTATCTAGGGCAGTAACCGATTATTATTATTATTATTAATAAATTATAATAGTTAATTATATCTCAACCGTAATAGTAGTAGCAAATAATAATCGTTATTTGCTACTACTATTACGGTTGAGATATAATTAACTATTATAATTTATTTCCAATACCAACCGAATGAATCTTTTTAATGAATTATTATTATTATTATAATTTTGATTGGCTAAATAAAAAACATACACAACAATACATGTTGCTGTTTGACTTTGAATAGCCAATAATTAAAACTCCCTGGCAAAATTGAAGAACTAGTATTATGGTCATATAGGATATATTTTAAAGTTTATCCTTATGCTTAAAATTGACAAATAAATCCATAAAAACACTAAAATGAAGGCTACTGAATCAATAACAACAAAAAACTCAGATATAATTATAATAACAACAATATACTATTTAGTCAATAAAACATAAATTAACAAATGATAGACTAGATATAGATACACATCCATTATAATTATTAACATATAATTGTTTATAGGTGCTCAAAAATATAATTTCAATTGCTTTGAATATACAAAATAATAATGTACATAATTATGTTGTGTTTTTATTAGAGAATTTACTGTTTACATAAAATCTATCTTAAAATTTTCCACAAAAAATTGTGTTTATACTAGGTCACATGATTATTAATTTTAACATTGAAACATCGTCTCATTAGTATAATTTACAGGTTAGTTAACTGATTTGTATAGTCATTAACATACTAATTTGCATAAGTATGATTTATATCAGTAAAATCTATACAGACGAGATATAAGGGCGTTGTGATACTATATATAGCATAGAAATTATGATACACATTTGCATACAAATCAGCATACTAATTTACATAATGTAACTAATGTAAATCTGCAATGAGTTTTGATGCTAGATTTGAATAAAAACTTTACCACTAAATCACGATGGAATGTTAGCTTCTATAGAACATAATAACTACATTTCTCATTTGCAAACATAAATTATTAGGTCATAGTTTCAAAATGTTGGATACTCAATTTTCTTCCAGTTTATAATTTTAAAGTAATGTTAATATTTTATTAAATATGTGTATAGTACGTTTATTGAAATTCCAAATATTAAACCAGGAAACTGGAGAATAAGGAGCATTAAATTGCAATGACCTACGACCTATGCAGTGATGTGTGGCTGGTTGTCTCCTTGACCTATAAACCACTGTTTCAAAGAAGTGAAGAACCACATCCCAATGTCCTTGCATGCACACGTACACAAACATGAAGTAACTAGTTCCTAGATTGTTCATGAACGAAAAGCTATCTATTGAAAGGATGCAACAATTTATCGATTCCTATAATGATAACGTCCAATTAAGATTAGAATTTCAGTAAAATAATTAAGCACATCGTTAAGAATAAAATTTCAATAGTTACTGTTAAGCCAACCACTTTAATCGGATAGGCCTCAACTCACCAACATCGTCAAGAATGTCAGTAAAATCAGTAAAGACCAACTCAGACAGCGTCGTATGATGAGGCCCGCCCGAGGACTCGTCTCATCAGGTGAAAATTAAACATGTTTAAAGTTCTCCCAATGACCTAAAAACTACGCCGGACACTATTTCAAGATATATTAAACTCAGACAGCACCGACGAGTCAAGATGTTTCTTCGGTTTCTTAATAGTTTGTAGATTCAATAACTGAATCTACAAACTGGATGAATATTTTCACCTAAAGTTATAATATTTTTTTATATTAATATTCAATACTCGTTCAGATCTCTTCTTTTGAATACATATTATATGAAAAGTATAACATTATTTAATTAAGAAGAATGTACGGTATATGAAACCTTTATCAATTCCATTTGTGTTTTGTTCAGGTTTAAACTAGTTTAAAAATTGCTATTTAAAGTTGTATAGAAATAACAATTTACTATTTTTTAAATGTTTACATGGTGAATTAACAAACAAGGTTTGCGTTACACAATGTGATTTCTGAAAAGGAAATAACTAATATGTTTTTTTTAATTATTACAAGTATTTAGCACTGAAGAAATGTTTCACAAATAAAAACAGATAAATAATAGTTTAATATCTTAGTTGATTTTTCCTAAATGTGATTCTTCTATTTTAGTATTTGCAAAACCCTACTATTTATGTTTACAATAAATAGTTTCCAAATAACTATCAAAGTTTCCATTCAAACACAACTAAAAATTATACTAATTTGCATATTGCAGGTGGACTTAGCTTTGGATTTCATCTTGACTTGTGTCCATTGGTGGTGGTTTACTTGATACTTGGGTCGGACCTTGGGTGAGGTAGCCTGCAACTCCAGGGCCTAGTGGTGAAAAAAGAAGATTGAGAAATTTAAAACGTTATCAACTTAGGAAACATGTACAAGCACAAACCAGAAGTGAATTAAATATTAAAAATAATAATAATAATTGGTACTTGATATAGCGCATTATGCTGAAAGCCTCAATGCACTTTACAAAGACAGAACAATTTAGAAAATAAAAATTCAAAAGGTGGGTTTTGAGGAGAGATTTGAAGACACTGGAGGAAGTTGCCTGACGGATGTCAATAGGCAACGCATTCCAAAGAGAAACGGAATTTACATCCAAAATAAAATAAATTCATACAAAAAAAATAATGCTTTACATTAATAATTGTGGTAGACTACTAAAATAAATATGAAATCTGTTAATGTTATTTTAATAAAACAAAATGAATTTAGTTATGAACTAAAAATGTTTAAATGGCCCCGCTCTACTGAGTGTAAGGATGGTGCGTCCATACAAATATAAACAACAAAATATAAAAAGTATTAAAGGAAAAAGTCATAAAAAGCTCATATAAATTTATCAAAGAAAAAATATAGAATACATTAGGTGAGTATGGTGTACAAGAGATGCCAAATCAGTTTAGTTTGTTACCTGTTAAATAACCAGATACAGCTGATTCTGAAATGAAGAGATCATGTTTTTGGTCCTTGTAGGCTGCCCATACATCTGATTTGTCTAGTAATTGCTGGATCTATATTAAAAAACACAAAACTTAGTTTATTTTTCATCACACTGCAAGTATTAATAATAAACAAGATACCCAAATTTAATATTGCTTTACAGTGAATATTCTTTATTTACACCTTTACATGTACTACTTAATAACATGTATTTTGTAGTAATTCATATCATAAAAACATTATTTATTTTTTTTTTATTTATTTTTTTTTATTCACATTTCAGGCAAATTACCAAGGATAACCACAAGTGAATTCATTCACTATCCTTCTTAATGGTGGCAATTCCATTCACAAGACAAACCCACGATGCTATACATAAACTAAGACTTATTTTACTTGATTTACCGGGCGTATATTAGTATGCAGCAATGGGTAAAGCTGGGTAACACATGATTACATTCATATATGTATATTTAAGAGGAAAACATATTAATTAACTGAACTGATTAAAAACTGTTACAAAGTTTACAGTATTTTTAGTCGCATGCAACGCAGCTCTCTATGTTGTTCGGTCGGTAAACACTAACTTGAGCACGCGACTGCAGCCATGTATATGGCCTTGTCTTGTTGAAAATTACTCAGAAAAAGGTGTTCCTTATGATAAAATAATCAATTTATCATCAGAGTAAGGAAGGAAATAAAGACCAACAAAATTCTACAAACCAATGGTGTATTTCAGAAGTATATTTGCAGAATATATTTAAAAAAAAACTATTCCATTTAAAGAAATATTTATAATACTGTAATTAAAAGCTTTTCAAATTCAATTTAGATTAACATACGGTAACCTGCAGTCATGGCAAGAGGCAAAATTGTAAATATTGTGTTGATGATTTTACTCACTGCATTACAAATGACTGAAGCTCAAACGAGAAAAACAGTTAATCCTCCAAAAAATCCGTACAAGTCTGTATACGTACGTGTCCCTGAAGGTGATATAATTGACCTGAACTGTACAGGAGCTACAACCTCAGAACACACTATTTCATGGCATAAATGTCACGGTATTGGTGAAATTTATATGGAAGGCAAACTAACTGACTTTAGCCAAGAAGCACAGGCCTACTCTGTTAACAACTCCACTGAAGCAGAACTGACAATATGGATTAAAGAAGGACTTGGACAATATCTTCATCGAAATTGTTATACTTGTAATACCTATCATACCAGTAGTGCATATAGTGACTTAGTCACCTACGGAAATATTGTTCTGTTAGTTGATTATCCTCCACCAGCGCAATATCCTATTTGTGATGCTACCAGTTTTCAGAAATATTTAATCGGGCAGAAAGTTGCATTTTCCTGTACATCTATGATAGGCTATCCAAAAATGAGCATTGAATGGTGGAGAAATGAACAACAGGTTCAGATTGAAGTATATTATAGCGGTGAGGATAATTTCAAAGAATACACGCTGTACTTTGATTTCACTGTTAAACAACAGGATTTAAATGCTACATTTCAATGTAGGGTAATTTGGAATGAGAATGTCACAAAAACATGTGAAATAGAACCATCAAGGTTAAAAATAGAAGGGCAATCCAAAACACTCGGCGAACCCACTAGGTTGTTGGTCGTTGGCCTCTCTCTAGGTACAGTTATTTTTATTTTACTATTACTCCTAATAATCTCATTACTGTACAAGAGAAATTCTAACCAGATGTCTGACAGAGACGATATGAGGATGACACGAATCACTGAAGTAACAGATATAAACAACCAACCAATCGATATGAACACAGGGCCCGATGACCCTAAAAGCAACGAAGAAATGGTTGCACAAAATGTGCATGATTACATGGCCATAAGACCTAATGACCCTATAGGCAACGAAGACACGGTCACACAAAATGTGTATGATTACATGGCCATGAGACCTAATGACACTATAGGCAACGAAGACACGGTCACACAAAATGTGTATGATTACATGGCCATGAGACCTAATGACAATATAGGCAACGAAGACAAGGTCACACAAAATGTGTATGATTACATGGCAATGAATGTGAAAGAAGATGATAGAGACGAAAGAGATGATCATGAGGAAACAGATGATCGAGACAAAAAAGATGGTCAAAAGAAAAAAGATGACCCAGAGAAAAATGAACATTTTTATATTAATGCTATCAAACTTAACAAGAAACAGGTAAAGATTTAAAACATAAAGACCAATTCACACAGACGAGTAGTAACGGTAAGCAGAAAACAATGTGCTTGTCTTTATCTATCCTGAGCAGGTTTCTGTTCAACCCGCCCATTCGCTCTGCGTTTTGTGTAAATGGTCATAAGAAATAACATAGATTCTATATTTTCGCTTGCCATTTAAGGCTTACCATTACCGCTCGTCTGTGCCTGCCTTTACAACCTATATCAAAAAGTTGCAAAAAGTAAAAATGTATATTTAAAGCCTACTTTTTCACCATTCTCCAAACAAGTCAGCATGGCCTTGATGGACTTGACAATCTGCGCTTTGATACCTGCTGGGTTTGGTAGCTCTCGCATACCACTCTCAAGTAACGTTAATAGGAAGGGTATCAGGTCACGTTCAAGGGCCTAAACCGAAAAACATTACATTTTTAAACCCATCTTTCATTTGGTGAAAAATGTCCTTTTATGTTTACCTGTAAATAAACTTGAATCTCCTGTTTAGTATACTAAATAGTTTTTATATAATATACTGTACATGTACAAAAGATGTATTGTCCCCCAAAAAATATGAAAATTAAATCAGACTTTGAATAGGTTATTTTGTAGTTCTAATAAAGTTAATCACTTCCGTAGAAAAAAAGAAAGAAATTAATGTTTTCATTTATAAAATGATAAAATTAATTGTTAAATTCCATTGGCTGGCAGCCAATTTGACTATTTTTTTTGCTTTAAATTACAGTTTTTTTCAGGCAAATAAAAATTTTTCGATCCAATGTTTGGTCAAAATGGATAGCTATTATGTGACATTAAAATGCAAATTCAACAACAAAAATTATTTTAAGAATTATTTTTTAAGGGGGAAATACATCTTTAAGTGACTACATGAATTTCTAGTGTTTGTATCTGAATTTTTCCTATCACATATTTTACACTGATGACTTTTAACATGCCTACATTTTAAAATTTAAATGCAATTTTTCACATTCAAATGTATATTTTTTTTTGTCTTGTGTGGGTTCGTCCCACTTTTATTATCATGCTCTATATATTTTTTAAGCATATTTTTCCCTCTCGTTTATATGTTACAACGTTAAAAGTAGTTGTAATAAAAACATTTGCTGTATATACTGTACATAAAATGATTGATTTTTATGTCTTTAAAACCATATTTGCATTCGTTATTTTACATTTAAAAAAAAAAAAAAGGAATTTAAATAAAATAAGTAACATAATGGCAATAAAAAGACGATAAAATATATTATCTTATATCTTATTTTTTTTTAATGATTGTCTTGAAAATAAATGTGTTTATTTGGGTGACCTAAAAACAGGGTAGATACAGCACAGGATACATATTTACCTGATTGTTATTCTAATATGAGCAAAATAATACAACTTACTTGTACTACAAGTTCTGGGTAATTTCTTTGGAACATTTTATGCATGGCTTCACAGGCTACCCCAGTTTGGTCTGGCCTCTTTCTCATTCCCACCATTAATGGACCGATACAGTCACTTTGTGCCATGCTTCGCACGCACGCCTAAATTGATAACAGGTGATAAATTTATCAGTTGTTGGTCACAAATGCAAGATTTAAGAAACAGACAATAACATCAATTCTATTTTATTGAGTAAAATATAGAGTTAGCCAATGGTTTGTTGTTTCTTATGTACTGTAACTTGTATATTTATGTTTACTTTTAAAGCTATTTAATAAATAGATACTATTATATTGTTTAAAAATAATTAAGACTAACTAAGTATTGATTCTTTATGTTTTAACATTTAAGAACACTGGCTGAGAGTATACATTAATTAAGGGCCAAAGTCTCTGATTATTAATACAGTCATCATTCCCAAAACCAGACACTATGGGTCCATAATTCAGTTGGGGTTTCTGAATGTTTTAGCATTTTTTTGTCTTTATTAAGTTGTAGGACCCACAAAAAAGAAAATTCTAGTTTTGGGAAAGTTTCCAGTTTTGAATAAAAGCCAGTTCAGTTTGAGTGTATTGACATACAATTGTAATGACCTGATTTATAAGGCAGTTCAATTATTACTATTTTTCAATAAGGGTGCGGTTTACGATTTAACTCCTAAAAAGGAAATATTACAAAGTTGAGAGCTTACTTCCATATTAGGAATTACATGCTATACCGCAAATCTTAAATTTACTAACATTTCTTCGAAATTCAAATCTTGAAACAATATTTTGCAATTTGTTTATAAAAATATTGATTGTGTATTTGTATAATACAATTTGTATCCTATTTCTGTTAACATTTTGTGTGCTTTATAAAGCAATTTGCATTTTTGTAAACTAAAATAAATACATAGCAATAACAAAATACTGTACTGTGCAATTTCTTTTTTGTTAGCACTTTTAATGCCCATTCATACTACAGATGATAAACAACAATTAGATGAATTCACATTGTTCCTCATCATTATGTAGGCTACATGTAAACAGAAATTTATTTTTTTTCTTTATCTGTGTATGTAATATGATACATAGTTCATTTTCTTTGTCAAAAAGGAAATTCATTTGATATACAAGTGCAAAAAAATGTTATTAAGACATATAAAAAAAACCCAATATCTAAATTATACAACAGAGCTACAAAATTACTCTGATGAACAATTCCTAAAAAGTCTGATAGAATTATCAAGGAAGCGTTTTTTCGTAAATCAATCATCATCCTCAATTGCTTTCCATATCTGAACCATTGATATACTGAATATCGAGTAAACTGTTCATGGTAATGTGAGCAAAATTAAACTATTACTTGCCTCGCTTTCAACTAGTCTGTGAACCACCAGCATACTTGACTTTGGAATGGCGCTATTACGTGATCCCATGGCATGAAAGATCGTTGGAATGTGGCCTAGCTGTGGTACTTGCTCAGCGTAGGTAGGCTGTGCAATGAAGAAGTTTACCATGGCTGTTGTTACTGCCTCTAATACTTGGCCCTTTAAAACAATAAAACATTTTCTTGAATAAATATAAAAGAAAAACAAATTCATTACAATCAAACTTGCATTTGTTTTTTACACTTCCCAAATGTGTTCCCTTAATAGGAGTGTACCCTTAATATAGCATCCTATGACTAAGGGTTGGTCAGTCAGTGGTGGAACGGCTATGAGCGCTTACTGGCCCCGGATCTTATGGGGGCCCTAAGCAGTGCCCAGGCATTAAAATATGTCGAAAAAGGCTAAAAACACCCAAGGCTTCCAGAGTTGAGGGCCACTTGGGGTTCCTAAGCTAGGAGCCTCAGGCCCCTGCGTTACGCCACTCGTCATAGTGTATAATATATGTCCCCTTAATGGGATGTCCTCTGCAAAGAGATGTTCCATAAGAGGGGTTCTACTATATATCAATGAAAATCAATTAACTCACATCTGGATTGTTCTTTGTAATTAATTCTGTAAACTTTTCAAATAGTTCTACCATAAATTCTCGTGGTTTCCTAAGAACCCAGCTTGGTTGCGAGATGAACAGACGGATAAATACGCCAGCAATCATCAGCTCTCCTTCCACATCCGTGTATACCACGGCGAATTCTTCTGGTAGCTAGTAAATAGTAATGATTTAATTACGACTGATTAAAAGCAGGTGACGCAATCATCATGGGGCATTGTTTGATCGCGAACCTACGAATTATTGTGTTTTGATCACAAACCTTGTCTTTTATCGTGATCCCACACGCAACAGTAACTAGCTTAAAGTGTAAATGTACACAAATAACTTATATATTCCAGTACTTACCTTCCACGTAGCATCTGGGTTGTCTTTTTGAGTATTAAAATGACTATAAAATAAAAGAATAAAGAATAAGGTTTTCAATTCTGCACATCAAAATAATATATGGAATCCATTTGCTTGGTTGATTTCCGTGCAAGATTGAAGGTACTATTGCATGGATAGTTTTCTGTGCCTATTTTAAAGATTAAAAGTACTATTGCATGGTACGTTTTCTGTGCGACTTCAAAGGTTGAAGGTACTATCGCATGGTACGTTTTCCATGCCACTTTAAAGATTGAAGGTCCTATTGCAGTTATATGTTCCATGTTCACTTCAAAGATTGAAGGTCCTATCGCACGGTACGTTTTCAGTGCCACATCAAAGATTGAAGGTACTATGTTTTTTTTTTATTGTTGTGCAACATTGTAGGCCTGAATAGTGTGCAATGGGAAACCCAGCAGTACACTGCGCTGTTTAATAAGGAATGTTTTAATTATCATTATATTAAATGGGGATTATATTATTCATTGATGATTATTGATAGTACAGTATGACAAGAGCATGGGCCATTGATATTTTTTATTTCTTACTCATTTTTCATCTTTTTGACAACTGACGACACTTTCTCTCGTGCTTCTTCATTCCAGATTAACTCAGGATTTTCATGAACACCTAAAAAAATAAAAAGTTTTTAATTGATTTCTCAGTCTTTTTAAAATGTACTCTTAATATGTTACTTATTTTTGTTTATTTTATATGATTTTAAAGGAAGAAAATAAATGTTTATTTGAAATGAAATGAGGTATTTACTATTTAATTTTGTATTTTACCATCTAATTTCGTATTTTACCATTGGTTTGATGAAAAAGAAATGTTTATATTCATTTGCATCCTTGTTTTATTAATACTGTACCATTACCTTCAAACATGTGTATACTGGCCTCATGACTGTCTCTCATAGCGTCCATAAACACAGGCGGTAAGAACTTTGACAACAGTATTCTGATACGAGGCCCCATCAGCTTGTCCGTCATAATCTTGGCAAGCAGTTCCGCGGTCTTCTCACGAACTGTTGGATTCGTTGAATTACAGAACATGTCCAGTAAATAGATGATAATACCTATAAATAAAAATATTTAATAACAAAATCATTAAAAAAAATAAACAATAGATTTAATACAAATTTAGTTAATGATAAATAATAAATAAATTATTGTATTCACAATCTATGAAGCCTAATTTAATTTGGTTTGAACAATAGTTTCCTCTTCGAAGAGGAAAACTGTCCCAAAACAAAAATATTCCCATAGACCCTTTTTATTTTATATTAATTTAAAAAATCGTTCGTACCTTTACTAATTGACTCTTTGACAATTTTCGTATTTGACATAAGGGCATACATGGTTTCTAATGCCGTCAGTCGCCCCGTAGGTAACGAGTGAAGAACCAGTAGGAGATATGCCATGACATTTGAATCGGCGATGTTGTCCACACAATCCTTACTACTAGTCACACTGCATATCACCTATAACATGATCAAAATAACGCATGTTGTAAAATAAATTTTGAGGTGATTGGTTTTCTCAATGATATACATACTTAATTTTTTCCATTTTTTTTCTTGTTTTTCATGTTTGTATCAGTCCCATTTTTTATTTGATTTGAGGGCCTTATGCATGTCAGCCTCAGCTGTTATGAGTCACCCTCATTAAACAAAGTTTAAGTTTTATGTTTTTTGTACCTAAGCCAGATTGCATTAAAAATGCTCAGTTAAAAGCCATCAGCATAGAATCATACATGAGTTCAAAAATTAATGTAGAGATTTGATAAAAAGGAAACAATTTAAAGAACTTTTATTTTGATTCCAAGAAACTTCCAATGACCTGATTATTATACTAAAATCATAAATAGTAAAATATTAAAATACCTCTAATGCTAATTGTTGAAGTTTAGCAGCACCAGTTATCCTTAAAAGTGAAAAGAGCAATTTAAAATGTCCTATACATTTAGCTTCTGTTCCAGGGTTGTTCCTGATGACGTTGCGAAGGCCCTCTAGCGCCATCTCTGAGTTGGTTAGCCTTGATGCTTGCTGACTGTTCTTGCTAGTATCAACATCCTTTGAGGTAAGGGCCATGAGTGAGTGCAAGTACTGGGCCATGGAGCCTAGGTAGTCCAGAAGGCTGACTGTAAATGCTTTTGGATCCTGGTGGAAAAAGTCATAATTAATATAATGAAAACATTTTTTTCTTTCTTGAAATTTATCTGTTTATGAACAATTTTAGTTTCAGTAACAAAGGGTCATATTCTTAAACAAACTTTAGCCATAGCTCGAAAGTAAAACTGAAAAAAAAAAATGATGTCATTTTAGTTAAAATGCAAATGTTTAAATCAGACATAATCTTCTGTGTATGTATGTCCATCAAAAAGTGTAAGATGCATGCCACGCCATGCCTGTTTAGTTGTAATCTGATTGGTCACATTATAGATGTATTGTACAAGCAATCGTAAACTCAACAAAGTCCGACTTTATTTAGTCGAACTGCAAACTTTGACTACATCTTTTAAGCTTGGTTCTAATTTGAATGCAACACAACAATGTAGGCGCAATGCAAGTGACTGACCAATCAGTAGTGACAGATTGGATGATCCACTGCATCGTGATTGGTCAAATTACTTGTGGCACACTTATGTCTTTGCATCTAAGTGGGAACCAAGCTTTAATGAAGTCTTAGTTCAAACTAAGACCTAGACCTATCTAATTTTACTTTGCGTTTTCTCTTAAAATAACAATTTAAACAATTGTCATCATTCGTCGGACATGGTTGTGTCTACTAGGTAATCTTCGATCTTCTTTGAGGCATATACTATGTATCTACGAAAGAGTGACTCTCCATCTTACACTCGCCGGAAGGTTGGATGACTTTAGACAATCGAAATCATGACTTGAAGCGACTGGAATTTCAGTTTTGGCTAGGTGCGTTTTAAACTAGTTTGGTGTTCAAGTTGCAGTGAACTCTGAACAATAGTGAGCAGGGATCAGGCTCGTCTACTCAAGCTAATGAATATTCATAATGGTTCGCTAATTAGATCAGCTTATTGTTAGAAGCGTCTTGGAATACCGCCTTAAGCAGGACGCGTCTTAATAAGACAACAACAAACGCCTTACCTCTAATGGGAATGAAGGTTGTTCATTGAACACGCGCACAAATATTTCACCAATTACCAACTCCTTAGAATGGGCGCTGAATGTGAAGTCTGCTGCCATTTCATCCTTAGGAATGCCCTAAAATTAAAAAAAAATTGTTATAACTTTCAAATAAAAATGAATTTCTCTAACTTCCACATAAAAACGAATTTCTCCAACTTTCACATAAAAATGAATTTCTCCAACTTTTAGTTTTACATAAAAATTAATTTATCCATCTTAAAAAAAAATGAATTTTCCAACTTTCACATAAAAATGTATTTGTCCAACTTTTAAATAAAAATGAATTTCTACAACTTTATTTAAAAAAAATTTGTCCAATTTTAAGATATCAGTAATATCATCTTACTTGTTTTGATGTCTGGTGTCTGTGAGAATATTCTAATAATTCTGCCCTTGTTGAGTTGTCCCAAATTAAATATGGATTTTCTGTGTTACTGTTTAAAACCTTTAGAACCTATAAATTGAACAAAATAGAAGATCAGTTGTTATACCATTATAACTATAGAGTCCGTCACAAACACATAAGCAGCTGCCAGACTAAAGTAACCTTTACTCGTACCTCATTTGGATTTTCTGTTCCTAGCTGCCTTGCAAGGTATGGTGTTAAAAGTATGTTCAGACATTTCTGAATTGGTAAATTTTCTGGTGTCTTTTCCTCCCCTGATGTGAACCCAGCAAGCCTTCCTAACGACACTAGACTCCTTCTGGCTAGATCATTTGCCACTTCCTACAAAATAAAAATATTTTGTTAAATCAACATGATGTTCATACACTTTAATGTTAATTAATTTCCATGACTTCCCATTTATTTTTTTAGCCAAAATTCCCTGATGTTTGAAACAGATTTACAAGAGTGGAATAGAAAGTCAGTAAAGCAAAATAATTGTCCTAAACTGCAGGCGTCCAATAAAAAAGCAGATATTTTTCAGTGTATTATATTTTGTTTGCCATTACCGTACTGACGCGGGTATAAGCCCACCCCCCTTGAACATGAAATCACGTCAAGTTTGGGGGGGGGGGGGGCAGGGATGGGCTTATACCCAAGGATCCAAAAATGCAGATCGTCAAAAACAGCACATGTACACTGTGTCCACCATGCGAGCGAGCGCCCTCACGTGTACGACGTTGCCTCTAAATACACGAGGTGTACAGTGTTGGAAAATTAAGCTTATAGTTCGTGTAATTTATCGTAGAATATCTTATTTTAAACATCAATTGAACAAGAATTTATCAAGCAGAAAAGCAAGTATACAATGTTCGTTAAATAGAAATGTACCAAAGAAATTTAATAAGCTTGTTTATGGCAGCCGATACCAAATAGTGGTTTTCCGTTTTGGCGACTTGTAGCGTCGTGTGTGAAGCGATCGTCGACCGCGATGGAGTGTAAACAAAACAGGACCGCTAGGCCTCATATGGCCTAGCGTATGTTAGCCTAGCTTGGTTATGATCAAAGGTAGGTGTATTCAGTGTATGGACGTCGCCAAATACAAAATAATGTATTACGACACACACTGTAGATCTTCGAATTAATGGGTGGGCTTATACCCGAGTGCCTCATTTTTCATGAAAATTAGTCAAAAGTCGGGGGTGGGCTTATACCCGAGTATGGGCTTATACCCGCGTCAGTACGGTACTTTCCTTTACTTTTTAATGAAAGTCAAACTTTCCATGACCTTTTAAGCTACAAAATTGGTAAAATTCCATGATTTTCCAAGTATTCAATGACTCATATTTTAAACTTTTTATATATTTGTTGAGGGAGCTATTGCAAAAATGAACACATAAGAAAATAAGAAAATAATTTTGAGAGTCTAATTTTGCTATAAAATGCCCGAAAGCTACCAGGTCAAAATTATGCTTAGCTTGTTAATGGAGAAGATACATAAAAAATGTTTAAGACAACAAAGCATTCGAAAGTTAAACTATTTAGTTTGTATTATAATAATTATACTTCTACATATAACTATTATTAAAACTGATAAACTAATTGCATTATCACCATCACCTTATATTGAGACATTGCTATTATTACAATTATTAAAATTAATACCAGACTACATCTAATAAAATACATACAGCGGAAGAAAAAACTAAATATTTGTCTAAAGTTTTGTGTTAATTTATGCCGTAACCAACCACAAAAATCTATGAATTTGACTATCAAACCTGAAGATTTGTCTGTCCAGAGGATAAACCATGTGAAAAAAACAAACAAAGGGACTTGATTAAAACAGAACTATCGTAAAAAGGCAGCTTAAAGCTCTGTCTACACTATCAAATTTATGTGACAAAAAATATGTGATGTGCCCATATATGGACAGCTCATATAGCTACCATATTTGGGTATATTACTACTATATTTGGGAAAATCACATTTATTTTTCTTAAACTAGTTTGTTAGTGTAGACAAGCTTTAGAAAAGAATCAGCATAAGCTATGTTCACACCGAGTCTAAATATGGTCTGGTGGCCAGAAAAAACTCTTACATCTTAAAAAAATTATTAAGGAGCGTTCGTTTTGCGAAAATCAATGACCAACCTAGGTCAGGTCATTTGATGTGTGGTCGGTCATCGTCTGGACCCAGAAACCATCAAACATGAGTCGAGGCGGGGAGCAAGGACACACAAACATATATTTCCATTGTGCACAATATGACGTAGTTTGGTCGTCGGTCATCACAAATCAAAAGCTAACCAAACCAGTTTTTGTAATTTTTTTATCCAGCCACCGGAATCTGGGTTCGGTGTAAACTCTAGATTAAAACAATTGCAACTATCCATGGAAGCAGGTGATCACATCATCGGTTTCTTTAAATATGTTAATATTGTGTCAGGGAAGGCACTGTTAACATACAACAACAACCACTCAATGATGTCACAACTACTGATGTGCAACAACCATTTTCAAAAACGCTGGCATGCAACTGAATCTTGCGCTCACAACATTAAAGCTCTGTCTACACTATCAAACTAGACAAAAAAAGTGTGATGTGCCCAAATATGGTAGTGATATGACATCATCATGTCCGTATTTTGGCACATCACATTTAGTTTGATAGTCTAGACAGAGCTTAAAAAACACATCTAAATATTACCTGTTGGTTTGTTTGCCCGCTTTTCTCAACCCCCGATTCTTCTAACGTGAAATCATACTGGAACAAGAAGAGCAAGAGATGCCATATTACACCAGCTTGCATCAGACTATCCTGCATGAACTTGCTGACAGAAAAGGCACTAACACAGTTAGCAGCAACAGCACACAGTGCTGAAAGTTTCTGAAAAACAGAGAATATTAATTTATGTAACACTAATTACAATTTAAATAAATAAATTTGTACACCAGTCCCTGAAATTTGCAATTTTGTTCCGATTTTTAATGCAGATCCCCAGATCCTCGAAAATTGGTTATTTTCCCCTGCAAATCTGGACAATATATGCCAAGGCCTGAAATTAACCAACATTTTCCAATCCTGGCACTGTTTATAATGACGGGCAGTATTTAAAAAAAAGCATTTCTTAGGCATTTTGTTTCACAAATTAACAGCCATCTATCAACTGCCAAACCAAGTACAAATGTGTATTGTTGTATTGATATGCGTCAACTGCAACAATTTGTCAGTAGAGTAGAGGGCGGTGTCCACTCACGAGGTGAGTGAAGGACTTACTTTAAAAAGATTTTTTACATGCAAACGTCAGTGAAACACTTATTTAGTGAAGAAAAAGTGTACTCTATTATAACAAAATAATCGTAGGCCTAGATGGCTAGTCTATACCATGCTTGAAGGTGTCTGGCATTATCCATTATTTTATTACTGAACATAGGTACGTAGGCCTTCAATTTGGTATTGGATATCCCAGATGAGGATGATTTTTTGTAATATTATACTTAATATTAGCTTATATAGCGCCATCTATATAATTACAAATTATTATAGCACACCCTCTATTGTTTACCCCAAATTTTGTTATTTCAACTTGGGACGTCTGTGTACACATTAAAAAAATAAAATGTGCAAAAAAAGTTGTCCAAAACAGGTTTTAGACTCAGAGCTTTCATTCACGGTTAAAATGGGAGCATTTTTTTTTAGTTTGTTCAGCATAGATTACTAGTTGAAAAAAGTACAATGTCGGCGGCAAGTCGTATATGGTTTATGTTCGTTGGAACGTTTCTCTTCAGTTTGAAATGTTTCCAGAGTAAAATAAATCGTACATACCTGGAAGTATAACGTCTTTGATAAATCCTTAATAATAGTCGGAATCTCTGTGATCTTTTCTCGACATGCTTCAAATTGAGCAGCAACTGTGTAACATTTGATAACATTGATGCAAACCTAAAGAAAATAAGAGTACATTATAATGTACAATACATACCTATTACTGTGTCAAAATGATGTATATATTATAAACTTTTACCACAGAATGATGTTCACATGACCGAAAAACTTTAGCATGCTAAAATCAGTAGCAGTTAAATAATGGCTTACTTGTTCCACATACAAACTTGTTATCTTAGAGAAAGATAAACCTATCTAGAAAGGTCAAAAGATCATCAAAATTGTTCGGCAACGTGTTATATTGTCCTTTTGTTTACATAAATCAGAAACAAAGTTCTTATATTTTGCATATTTTTTTAGCAAATTGGCAGGGAAAGAGAATCTTTGCTTTCTTTTGAACTGGCATGACCAAACATTCCAGGTCAATCCTGGAAATTATTCGTATTCTTAGCTACATTTAAACAGACAGAATACTTACCTGAACTTGTACATCATCTGAATTACTGGACTGAGTAAGAATTGAAACACAACGGGAAAATGCCTTTTGAAGAATCTGAAAAGAAACAACAACAACAAATCAATTTAAAATCATACAGGCAATGATTGTTAATTAATGATAAACGAAAAATATTTACACCCTTGATAGAATCAACTAAAAGATTGTATTCAATTTGTTAATCATCATCCAAGGCTAGGCTGGGAAGCTATGACATTCTGAAAGGCAGCTAGACCAACAGAACAGTTGTAGATGGTGTGGACTACAGGTTGATTTTCGAAAGTGGATCAGTAAACAACCTGGTGTGGCAGCATTCTTACACGTTGAACGTTCATCAGTGCCGTTCAATGTTCATTAATACTGTTCAATGTTTTTTAGTGCCATTCAACATTCATTAGCGCCGTTCATCATTCACTAGTGCAAAATAATGAACGTGATACATAATTAACTAATCAAATGGCAAGGATTAACTTAGGTGTGTAATATAAGATTTAAAATATGGATAACATACCTCTATACCATTCTCTCTCCTGAGTTCTTCAGCATTCAATGCAGAGCAGTTGACTGTGTGGAAGGCAAGTTCACAAGCTTCAGCGAGTAGTGGTACTGGTTTAGAGAAGAGAGACTTGTCATCTGTCTCTAGCATGATGGTCTTCAGTAGCATGGGGTAACCAGCATACTTGTAAGGTTCAAGAACTGAAAGACAATGTGAATAAGATACAGTGTATGTAGCAGAGAAGAGTGAAATTACACTTAGGCGTAGTTTTTAGGTTGTTGGGGGAACATTGAATTAATTCAATTTTCTCCAGACAACACAACTCTTCAGGCTTCGTCGTACGACGCTGGCCTTTATACAACCATTATTATTATTATTATGTCTTTTTACCTTCTTTGTATCTATTGAACAAAATACTTTGTGTTTTTAGAAGTAGCACCACATTCTCTGGGTCAGGCCCATCAACAGTCTTTGAACTCTTTGTACACAGATACTCATAGGCTTTGTTCACCTTCTCAAACATATCCCTTCCCTCAGGATTCTTGTCTGGATGGTACTTCTGAGCTAGACGGAAGTATGCTTTGCGAATAAAGCCTTCATCATTTCTAAAATTTAAATAATACCATTTTTAATTTAAACAGAAATGGAAAAAATAGAATTATAATTAATATTTAATAGTAATACAATAGTATTACTATATTTTATTAATGATGATAAAAGTCAAGACAATGGGTTATAGTGATGATTCTAATTATAATGGTATACGATATTTATTACTGGCTAGGGCTGTGAAAAGAAAAAAGTGGACATGGGAATTAGGTCTTGTGTCAGAGGATAACAGCTGGAATGTAGCCTTAACAATGTGGAGGGAAAGTGAAGCAGAGGCAGACAAAGAACGCGTTGGGAGAGATGAACTCCAACAGTATTGGAGCAGTACCAACTGGTACAGCAAGACAAAATACAGATGGTGAGCATGCTGAGGTCTTCATCCAGCAGTGGATGGATAACGGCTGACGATGATGATGAGGGCTGTGAAGTGGTAATGATGATGGGATAACGATAGGGCTATCTGTAATCATTGTTATGAAGGAAAGAAATATATATGGTGGTACTGGAAATGGTTGTGAAGATGGTGGTGGTGAATAGTGGTGCTGGTATGGATGGTAGAAGTGATGATAGCTGATGGTAAAGATAGTTGTGATGTTGCTGATGGTGGCAGTAGTGGTACTGATAATGGTGTAATACTGACAAATGACATCATCATACCCTTGTTTGGCTTTTGGAATTTTCAGTGTTTCGAAGGCTTCATCTCTGGACATGGACGGTGGTTTCTTCTCGACTTCTTTCTTCCATTCTTCGAGAATGTCTTTCAATAACTTTACCTAAATTGGAAAATAAAATACTGTATTTGGTTTTCATTGCCTATTTTATTTGTTACATGTATACTGTTGTTATCGTATTATTTGCAAGCAGCATGAAGTTAAAAAAAGAGAATTTTTCCTACAAATAAATTTCAACTAAATTTCAGTTCAATGCTACATAACCTAAGGCAGCCTTCAAATCAGATTTTCAACCGGGAAAAGTTAATGTCATTTGAAAAAAACACTCCCTACGATGGAATTTTTAGGGGGCCTAGCGCTTTCTGGTCACGCTATGAAGTATTATATGTGGTTCGACATGATCATCATGGAGGCAGCCTTCGAATCAGATTTTAAACCAGGAGAAGACAATTGTCATTTGAAAAAACACTCTCTACCCCTTGTAAAGACTATTTTACTTACTGGATCTTTGATTGGCCAATCAGGGAACTTCTGTTCATCACATAGATGCCTCAGGTAGTAGATATTAACAAACAGTTCTTTTTCTAGTTGCGGATAGTTTATGATTGGAATGGGACAGTACTGATACAAGGCACGGGTATTGCTTTGAAGACGTGGAGTGAAGTCTGCGATGTGAGAAGCGATCTTTTCAATCATTAACCTCCTAAAAATGAAAAATCAAATTTTGAACAATACAATGAAAGCCCCCAGTGGTCTAATGGTTAGGACATCTGCATATCAAGCAGAAGGTTCCGGGTTCGAATCTCAGTTGGGGTAACTTTTTCTCATTCTCACAGATTTCCACATCGTTATCGTTTCAAATTGATATATCACAGGCAATGATAAAGTGAAACAGCGAGAAAAGAAATTGCAGATTTTTTGATTGATGAGAGTATAATTGTACACATTTTTCAGTTTCATGTCCAGACCAAGTCCAAACCTTGATCTGTTTAAGTTAGCATCTGTTTTTTAACATTCTCTGGCTTTCTCTAGGCTCTCTTAAATCAAATTTACAGTGCGACATGTCAAAAACCGTACCAAGTAATAATTTCTACTGTACCTCATTTCACTATTCCATATTGCTTCTGGGGTATCAAATTCACCTAGATACGTTTCTGCAAACTTCTCTGCACTGTGGTTTTCCAGAAAATGGACCATGGCTTCCGGAAGGATGTGACCTAAAATACTACGCTGCATAATATCGGAACCTTTGTTCTATATGGGACAAAAATGTATAGATTGTTAGATGCATAGCCACAAAATATGCACAGGTTCAAGGCTCTCCTTGACCATACTTCTGGTCGTAGAACATTAGACTTCTTGGATGGGCTAAGCACTTGTGTGAACTTGATGTCATGATAGTGATATGACATCATTGTATCCATATATGGGCACATCACATTTTTTTGTCAGCTTGACAGTGAAGACAGAGCTTTAGTCATTACTGTTGTCCAAAGCAAAAGCCAACTAATTTAATGTTATATAAAATAAATAAATATGAAAAAAATACACCTCACTCTGGTTAAGTAAGGTAAAATAATGACATACCTCTTCTGAACGGAAAGCCTGACTCGTATGAGTGTACTTGAGGAACCATGCGAGTGGAAGTACATTGGAACCGGTGTACATCATGATAAAAAAGAAGACGCCACACAGATAAATACGTGGCATCTGAGGGTTATCCTTCACCATACCACCTAACAGCACTGACACCTTCTCAACCAGGATTGGGTCAAAGGTCAGTAATAACTATAATGACAATAAACAACAAGAATATATAACTTGAATCAATTGAATTTATAAAATTGTATTTTTTACATCAAAATAATGGATAATTGTTGTATGTTCAACTGAATGAATTAGTGTATGAAATAAACAATGAATTGAAAAATAAATAAGTGTATACAGGAACAAATATAATTGATAACATACAAAACAACTTTTTACCGTCATAATGTTTTAAAAGAGTGTAAATCTGTGGGTTGTGTCAATCATGGTATCTGTGATAGTGTTAAGTCTGCCCTGTTTTACAATGATTTTGATACTTTATTTAATTTGTTAAAACCCTTTTGATTTTTATTTGGTATGGACGGTGTTAATTTTAAATCTTGAATTAAAATATGTCTATATTCTAAAATGTACAGTTTTATCATAATTTTCTCCTAAGGAAGGTGAATAAATTTGATTTGGTAAGATTCAATTGGGACTAGCTAGCTTTTATTAGACAAAAGGAAATCTTGGTAGCTATTATAGTATTAGTATAGAGTATTAGTAGCCACATTCATAACTACAATAATATCATTCTTGACAGGTATTATAGCTTGACTTGACTTATATGTAGGGGCCTATGCTTTCAATTTCAGAATTTACTTTAGAATCTCTGCTATGAATGATGTATGTCATGGTACTTACTTGCACAAAATGAGGAAGACAGGTTGCCTCTGTTAACAACCTTTTGGGCTTTGGTAGAGGTCTGATTATAGCATCATCAGCATCTCTATAAATACAAAAGAAAGACATGTGTTATAGTGCACACCTTTCAATTGAATGGTTTAGTTTAAAATCATCCTTCATACAAATATAATTTTGAAAACATATCTTAATTAGTGTGATTTTCCTGGTAGTAATTCAGCAATAAAAGATTTTAAAGGGAAATTATTTCCTAACACGCCTCCAAAATTATTATAATTGGTGATTGGATAAAGAAAATACATGCTTTGTTTTGCATGTTTTTTCGATTACATATTTGAATCTTTTTTTAAAGCAAATTTTGAGAATGAGCAATAACCATGCTTTCAAGTGCTAATATTATATTGTTACTCAGGATTTGTACCTAAATCTCTGAAAGCAGCATTGTAGAGTCATAAAAATTCCAACTACCTGAACCTAAACCAAGGGATTGTTAAGTATAAGAAAAACACAAACATTCATGAATATTCATTAGGTCAAAATCTACATACCTGCTGGGATAATAATCACAAATCCTAATTAACATATTCAATATCAGACAAGCGAGGTCGCTCTCATTCATCACTTGCTGACCAGTAGCAAGCAGCGTCCACTTCAACTGAGGAATGGCATGCAGAGGGCGCCAACCATCCAGACCCTGTGCCCAACAACGTGTCTTTGGTGTAACTTGTCCTTGTTCCCACAATTCTTTGAGCTGCAAAGAATTATCAAATCATACTAATACTAGGCTAAATTCAGACAAAAGAACATCTTAATGTAATTCATGAATAATCCCACCCCCTAATAATTGCCAAATTTTATAGCCAAGCCCCATGGGTATATAATCGGTCATATTCTGTAAATAAGCTTTACATAATATACCAGACTTTATTCAACTAGAATATGATTTTTGGATGTTTTGTTGATTTTCATTTATATTTCATACTGTATATCTATATATAAATTTACGCAAGGGCAAAATTGGGTAAATCGCGCGTTATTTCTAGAATGTTTACTCGATGGTATGTAAAGTTGGTTAGAATCTCGGTACTGATTTAAACCACCAGATGTAACCATGTTTACTAATTAAATTGAGTTAGATAATTAGTTATTGACAATTAAAACGAATTTAGGTTGAACGATTTGCCCCAAATAGGGGTGTTTTCCGACCGTAGTATACACTGTCTAATGGATGTCCTCTTAAAAAATACCTGCACACAATAATACGAGGTTGCTTCGCATTTTCCTATCTCCTCCTACGATAATTGTTTTTAATAGCTGAAAACCGGTTGAACAGCTCGAGTATAGCATCATAATGTTGAAGACAGGCCGATTTTCTTTAAAAAAATACTATTTTGATAGATTTAATATACATTTATACAACTGTTTTGATCTGCGATAAATGGAACATTCCAATCTCTGTTCCACAAGTGTCTATTCCCTCGGGCGTCGTAAAGACAAGTACTGTACAGTCATAAACGAAATTCGATCCATTTCATCCAATCTGTGCTCCAGAGGTTGGATATAGGTATTTTTTTTAACGGATAATGAGCTAGCCTTTCCAGTCGCCGTCTATTATGTACAATCATCTTTATTATTGCAGTTAAACCACCACCCACATCACCACCCTCCCACTCACTGGCATGAGTAGCATTGTAAAGCCATTAGGGGATAGGCCTACGGTACGGTATGAAGGATCACATGCCCTAAACGCAGAACAACTTTGGTGGTTAGAAACAATTCAAAACCATTAGACCTACTAATTAAGTTAAGTTAGATAATTATTTATTGACGATTAAAGCGAATTTACGATATTCCCCGAATAGAGATGTTTACTTTATTACTGACAGTTCCTTCTGAACGTATTAATTAATAATCTAATTACTGTACAAAAAATATAAACGTCGTATTAGTGTACTATTTCAATCGACTATATGGTGACAGTTTCAACAAAGTATTAAATAGCAATGTTTTACTGTGTTTAGTCATGGAGGTATAAATTTCGTTACTAAATGGATAAGAATATATTTAAAAATTGTTCGTCTTTGCACCCATCCTCTTCCTTATCCCTCAACCCTCATGTTGCATACAAAACACAAATTCAGTTTGTTTCAAAACAATTGGTCTTATTTTGTGACAAGTTTTTCTTTCGGAAGTAATTCCCATGGTGCTAATTTTAGTTCAGTACATAAATCACCGTGTCTATTTATTCGTTCCTGTAAACGACATGTGTTATTGTCTTGCATGTACATTTGAAGTCGCCAATTTTTTAAAGGTGAAATTACTATTCGAGAACCATCTGTGGCCATGACCTAGATGGTACGCGAGCGAAGCGAGCGTACCAAATGTAATAAATTATAACACTTAATAATTAACACCAAACTTTACCTCTTTTGAGCTGTATGGTCCCAGTCGTTCCCTCTCCTTGTTTCCATAGTACCATTCCTTCTCTTGCGTTAGTTCCATGTCTGGGGAGGCCTCGATCACATTGGTCTACAAAGACAATGAAATAATTTTAATATAACATAACACAATGTAATAATTCCCCATAATGAATATTACAGTAAAAATCCATGTAAATCTAATATTACTATTACATATTGTAGTATAGTATATCCTGTGTCTCATTTCACACAGAATGACAAACTGAAGCTATTACCACTGGGTAGTAGACTGGTGTGGATAGAATGAGCCTAAATTGATTTCTAAAATAAATCTTCTATGAGGCTTAAGTAGTGGCACTCTTTCAGCCATGAAATCACATTTTTGACAGAGCTGGGATGTGGGATTGGTAAACAAGCTCCATCTGCAAGCCAAATGCCTAGGCATAAAGTTTTCCTTATTTAGGGTTTTTTCCACAGATAAAATGTTTTCTCCTTCTTATCGAACTTGTTCAATATAACAATGTTTTATATGTGTGAAAAATATTTAATAAACGAAACGAAATTGAATGCCACTATTTCATCTTGATGTTCAAAGCAGTAACAAACTAGTTAGACATAGGGTGCCGAACAACTAACCTGTGTAGGTACTGTTGCTCTTGATGTATGAAGGTGTGCCAGTGTTAAGATGTCTACTAACACTTTGATGCCATTTGCATTGATGAGCTCTTTCACGTTCCGTCGACTTAAGATAAGTTTGTTCAAAAAGAAGATTAAACGATCTCTTTCTTGACGATCTGTACACTGCAATAAAACAATGAATCAATTATTCATGGATACATTTTTTATTTCAATTTGTAAGAGAACAATCTTTAATGTCTATGATACCATAAGCTACTCTAGAAATTTAAAGCATGTTTACTATTTTTAGGGGGAAAACAATAATCAGGAAAACTAAATAGTCTAGTAACTTTTACCGTCATTTGAATACCCAAATAAAAACAAACAAACAAACTCTGTTGGATTATATTACATTGTAATAATAATAAATTTTGTGCTTGTATTTTTAATATACTATATCAATCAATCAATCTAAACAAATGATGACCAACTAAATGACAATTAACAGGGCCTTATGTGGAGTCTTTGCACTAAAGAGCCTAAATGACAATTTACAGGGCCTTATGTGGAGTCTTTGCACTAAAGAGCCTAAATGACAAATTACAGGGCCTTATGTGGAGTCTTTACACTAAAGAGCCTAAATGACAATTAACAGGGCCTTATGTGGAGTCTTTGCACTAAAGAGCCTAAATGACAATTAACAGGGCCTTATGTGGAGTCTTTGCACTAAAGAGCCTAAATGACAATTAACAGGGCCTTTCAAATTCAAATATTCTTTATTCATCCTCTATCATGAAAATATACAACAACAATATATGAGAACATAAAAAAGATGAAAAGGAAACACATAAAAACTCAAAAGAGCTTGATTAGTTGTGTCCCCCTAAGTCCCTAACTAGCCTAAAAAACTAAAACATAAATAATAAAAAAGCTAAATCCTGCAACAAGTATAATTTTTAAAATTATTTGTAAAATGATAATAAATGTTCTTTAAACAATGATTTAAATATATATATTGATTTGGTACTTTGTAGTTCGTAATTCAAGTCATTCCACAATTTGGGTCCCACACATGACACAGTAAAACTAGTAGAAGTACGATTACGTTTTCTGAGTCTCATTTTGTCTTTAGATCTTGTATTATAATTATGGTAAGAACCATTTTTAATAAAGAGCGATGAAAAACGCACGTCCTGATTAGTAGTAACATTATACATGAAAAGCCCAATTTGGTACTTATTGATATCAGCAATTTTAAGAAGTTTAAATTTATAGAAACATTCAGTCATTGAATCATTAAACTTTGACCATGTTATAGCTCGTAATGCCCTTTTCTGGAGTTTAAATAACTCATCTAAATAACTTGGAAATGTGCTACACCATATTATGTTGCAATAATTTAATACTGGTTCAATGAGTGATTTGTATATTGTCCAGAGAGCATAGGTTGGTAAAAAATGTCTTACTTTATATAGTATGCCTACATATCGAGATATTTTCCTAGCTGTAACATTGATGTGGTTCTTATATGTGAGAAATTCATCAATATGTACTCCAAGGAATTTAGTCGATTTAACTCTATCTATTCTTTTATTGTTGACATAAATATTTACATTCTCTAAATTACTTGGATTTCGCTGATTGCGGAAAATTATGTAATTAGTTTTTTTAACGTTGATTGATAGTTTATTGCACATGAACCAATCCGAAACATTTTTTAGTTCACCATTAACTAGTTCTATGAGCGTATCCAAGTTTTCGTGAGATGCAGATATGTTTGTGTCGTCAGCAAATAAAACAAAAGATAACGAGTTTGAGCAATTAAATACATCGTTAATGTACAAAATAAAAAGTAGAGGCCCCAGAATTGAACCCTGTGGTACACCGCAATTTATATCCATCAAACACGAACTTGTGTTATCAATAGACGTAAATTGTTTCCTTCCACTAATATAGTTTCTAAACCATTTAAGGGCCGTGCCTCTTATGCCATAGTGTTCCAATTTTTTAAGAAGTATATCATGGTTGATGGTGTCAAACGCTTTTGACAAATCAATAAATATTCCGATGGTATTTTTTTTCTTATCAAGCGCATCGGTTATTCGTTCAACCAGATCTATAACGGCCATAAAAGTAGAACTGTTTTTTCTGAAACCATATTGTGCATTATTAAGGATGTTAAACTTTGTGATATAATTATTTACTCTAATTTGAACAATTTTTTCAAGAATTTTTGAAGCGGTAGGCAGAATAGAGATCGGCCTATAATTACTGACGTCACTTTTATTGCCAGATTTAAAAATTGGAACTACTCTAGCTACTTTCATACTATCAGGGACCATGCCTGTCTCAAGAGAGAGGTTAAAGATATGTACAAGAGGAGATGCCACAGCAGCAATAATATGTTTTAGAATGCAATTACTTAAGTTATCAACACCTTCTGAATTTGAATTTTTGATTTGACTAACTATTTCAATGACCTCTTCTTCATTCGTAGGATTGAAAAATATGGATTGGGATTGACTCTCTTTCATATATTGTTTAAAGTCAGAATTGTTTACATTTGGTATTTTGTTTGCTAATTCATTTCCAATGTTGGAGAAGAAGTCATTAAAAGCGTCAGACATACCTTTTGGATCACATACCAAAGTTTTATTACTATGGTTAATTACCTCATTTGGCTTAACACTCGATTTTTTTCTATTTAGAACTTCATTTAAAACTTTCCATGTTTGCTTTGAATCGTGTCGAGCTGCATCCAGTTTTTTGGAATAATATTGTTTTTCCGAATTCTAATTAAATGAGTTAATTTATTTTTGTACTTTTTATATATATTTTTTAATGATTGTGTTGGGTTTTTAAGGTATTTTTTATAAAGTTTATTTTTCTTTTTTATTGAAATCAAAATTCCTGTTGTGATCCATGGTTTTTTCTTTGTATTACCATTTGGCTTATTACTTTTTGTAGGTATGTTACTATCTATGAGATTGGATAGTTTATTAATAAATAGGTTATATGATGTATTGGTATCTGTGCATAAATATAGTTCACCCCAATCCTCATTAGAAATAGCAATAAGCAAGTTATTTAATGTTGTATCATTAATTACTTTTTGTTTTGTAATTGGAGCTTGTGTGTTAGTATTTAATGACAAGTGTGTTGTCATGAAAATGGGTAGATGATCGGTAATGTCAGTGACTATTACTCCACAATGCGAAATGTTATCATCATTTGTAATAATATTATCTAAAATAGTAGCAGAAGACGATGTTATTCTGGTGGGTAAGTTGATTAATGGATTAAAAGATGTTGAGTAAATAATGTTTGTGAATTCCTGTGTTGTTTTTTGAATGTCATATTTTAATAAGTCTTGATTAAAATCTCCTAAGATATAGCAGTTTTTGTTTTCGCGATTAAGTTTATGTAAGATTTCTTCCAGATCAGAGTTAAATGAGTTGACGTTTGAATTTGGTGGTCGATACAACATACCTACAATAGTATTTTTGCCGTTTGTGTTTATTATTTCTAGAAAAAGTGAATCAATGGAGTTATCATTAAATACAAAATCATCACGTGTTACGGTGTTGATTTGTTCTTTTAAATATAGACAAACTCCACCACCGACTCTACCTTCTCTATTACAAGTGTACATATTGTATCCATTGATATTTAATAAGTCAATTGGCGTGTTCTTATTTATCCAGGTTTCCGAGAAACCAAGTACATCAAACGCACGACCTATGGTATCTAACATAATGCTAATTTCGTCGAAGTGTTTTGGAAGACTACGTGCATTCATGTGTAACGTTGTAAAGATACCATTGTTATCAATTTGCGCCTGTAGCTCATTAAGTTGTGTTGGAGTGAAATATTTGCATAAACCAGCCTCGTCACTTTCAAAGCAATCTATGGAATGTGTAGGACTCGATTTATTTTCATATTGAGTCGTGCTCATAAAGTAGTATTGGAAAAAGAACAAAATATAATCAATTCACCAAAGCTGTTAAGCAAAATGGCGTTCAAATAAATGACTAAAAACCGGCAGGTTAGCAATACAATAATAAAAAAAAAACACAATTTACAATAAAAAGAATCACAATAAAGCACACACACCAAACAGTTAATGCAGTCTATAATGTATACAATAGTTAAAATTCTGGTTTCAGGGCAAAAACAAGAAATCTCAAAATTTCACATTTAATGTACTACCACACGGTAAATTAGGTGGAATGCAGTTTGTTGAGATCGGAAAATTTTGTTACGATAATCTTCTTATTATTCTTAGTTAGTACATGTATGCGTCCATCTGCGGCCTTATGTGGAGTCTTTGCACTAAAGAGCCTAAATGACAATTAACAGGGCCTTATGTGGAGTCTTTGCACTAAAGAGCCTAAATGACAATTAACAGGGCCTTATGTGGAGTCTTTGCACTAAAGAGCCTAAATGACAATTAACAGGGCCTTATGTGGAGTCTTTGCACTAAAGAGCCTAAATGACAATTAACAGGGCCTTATGTGGAGTCTTTGCACTAAAGAGCCTAAATGACAATTAACAGGGCCTTATGTGGAGTCTTTGCACTAAAGAGCCTAAATGACAATTTACAGGGCCTTATGTGGAGTCTTTGCACTAAAGAGCCTGTGATATTTCTTTTTGTACATAAGTTGGGGACCCCTCATGAATTAGTAGAAAAAAAACATGACTAATGGAAACGTGTTCTGTCGAGCCGTCTGTGTAGTCAAGTGGATTAGACTATGAACTTGATGTATGGGATTCGAATCCCATGAGCAACTTATTTTTACCTTATAGTGAGATAGAGATTATTTAGAGGGTTAGGCTTAGCTTTATTTACGAAGTAGTTCGACTTTCTTTCACATACAGCGTCCCCAACTTATGTACGAATGGCAAAGAGGCCACCCAGTTAAAAAATAATTAAACAAACATCTGTTGTTGTCATACCCTTTCCAACATTCCACATATGTATTTGGTATCATTGAAAGCGCCAATCTCATCGTAACATTTGCCGTACACGATCGCCATGGCGTGCAGACACATGCACTTCATGTTCACTTTGCTCGTTAATAGAAACCGATGATAAAGGTCGTTAAAGAACTCATACCTGTAGAAAAAAAGATTCAACAATTATTTATTCACCTCAAATTATTTTTCAAAGCAGATTGGAACAGTGGCCAATTTGAGGAGCATCTGTTCCGTTTGCATCACTTCACAGTCACAAAACCTCAAAAAGAAGCCTATCTCGAAAAGAAGACCACTCATGAGTACTTTAAAAAAAGCCCATGGGCTTCTTTTCAAGGTTTTGCGGTATATTACGATTTAATCTGTGTTGATAAGCTTGTAGATCATGTACATTTTAGTATAATTTCTTGCTGAGATTTGTGAAAGGGAGAAAAAACTTTTACCTTTTTTCCCTGAACATAGTACAGATATTAGAAATGAAAAATTAAATATTTTAATCATATAAAATTGAATTAACGTACGATTTCTTGATGGCGCTAGTCTCTTCATTACTGTCATCTTCCTCGAGTAGAAGTCGAAGGTAATAATCACCGATTTTGATTTCTTCCGCCAAGCATTCATAGCGTACTTCAAACTCGACATGATTCCATGATATGACGTGACTGGCACCAAGTTCACGATCCACATTGAAAGCCCTTATTTCATTTTCTAACGCCTCACGTAATTCTTCACGTGTCTAATTGATGAGAAAGTATAAATATATTGTAATAACAATGTTTACTTATTTACTTTTACATGTATTTCTATTGTTTGTCAAATAAATTAATTAAAATGAAGAAATAGTAACTTCTTTTTTTATTTACATTCTTTTGAGCAGATTCTAATTCAATAGAACTGATCATAAGGGGACACATTCAGTGACCCAACAAGTGTCCCCTTAAATGTGGTCAGCTGTAGTGTTAACACATATATTGGGCCATGTTATTTTCACAGGAAAGTGTCCCCTAGGGTATTCCCTTAATATGGATGAGCGAAAAGGGGAAGAAGTTTTAACTTTATTAGCTAAATTATACAGTATATTTTACACATCTTTTCAGTTACTTGATTTTTGTTTTCTTTTTTCTTCCATCAACACATTCAACTTACTTTAAAATTCCATATAAGATTTGGTTTTGCATGATCTTTGTTAAACCTGAAAAAATAAACATACAGAATCCTCATATTATTATAAGTGTAAACACACTAAGTGTATCCTTGCCATTTGATAGGTTGATCATATGCCGTGTGTATTATTTGGATCCATCTTCATGTCTAGTTGAATAGACCAGTCCATTTTTCAACTCATGAAAATATTCTCTCCATTCCACTCATAAATATTTATTATTTGTACATCATTGTTTATGTATGTTAATATTTAAATATAATATTTGTGTACTTCTTTCCCGTTTTTGTTTATTGTTGTTTCATTCAATTATTTATATTATTTGATTTTATTCAGGTTTCAACATAAAATTACAAGACAAAGATTAAAAATACAAATAGAAACATGTAATTGCACAGGACACAAGAAACCTAGGATAGCACATAAAGTCGAAAAAAAAACCCAACTTATTTCCAACGGGGTCCTAGGAACTTACATGTAGTAGAAGTACAGCCAATTTGCCTCACTTTTGATTCTTTGCCTTCTCTTTCTTAGTACTATAGGTTTCTAAAAATATATAAAAACATGTAATAAAAAATTTAGCCTAGCAGTAGGGTGCTTCAGCTTGTTGTGTATGTATTAGCTTTACAGCAGGTGGATCAGAGAGGTGGTGATGTATCAATCTACAAGTGAGTACATCAGAAGTAGAAATGATTAGCCTAGCAGTGGATGTTAAAGATCAAGGTAACTATAAATTCAATGTGACTGCCTCTACAGCTCATGGTATATATTATAAGCCTAGCAGTGAGAATGGATTAATATTAGTAGCATACCATATGTTAAAACATTTAATCCATAACAAAGTTATTTATAAAAAGATATACACTGCTGTTTTATATCTTTAACTTAGTAAAAAACCAGAAAAGGGAAATTCTGAACTAGAGGTAAAGTAGCGGAAATTAAAGGTTGACATTCAAGGTTCATTCAAAGTGTATGACTTTTGCTGAATAAGTTTAAAACTTGATATTTGTTAAATGTTCCACAAGGCCTGAAATGACCCAAAATCAAATTTAGGTGGTCAAGCAGATTTTCAAATTACGTCTGCACCCTATTTGAAACACAATATAATTTGTATATATCATGGTTTTGACTATAATTTTGTCCTATTCTAAATTACTTCACAGGAATATTCTTATGTATGCATTTAGTACATTTTGCTTCATGTTGAGTATTTAAATCACAAATGTAAAAAACAATACACTGAACAAAGATGACAAAAATAATACTAGAATAGCACGATTTTAAAAAGTGTGTTTACACTCTAAATGTATTGTTTGAAGGTTTGCATGGCGAAATCAAATGTTGATATAAAGTTTGCGGTACACCACGTATATAGTAGTTCTGAAAAGAACTGTTGAGTTTCTCTACGTTTTGATCACTATTCTCCTGAGGACGATCAAAGCATATTTAAATTTGGTCAAGCATTACCAATAGTAAATTAATCACTGTCCTATCAGATAGGTGGTAATCCCCCTGATACAGGGGCTATTTTAAGAGCCAGTTCACCGGGGCAACCCCTGCTCTTTTCGAATAATGAACTGGGTTCTTTAAAGTGCACACAGGTTATAACTGTGTACGGTTTATAGTTCTTATCCGAGAAGACTTGTTCCACCACCAGAACTAGGAGCGAGTCAGTCTTCAAACCCTTGCCGATGTTGTTGACTCTTTAGGTACGGTAAACGGCGCCCCTGCCTTAAAACCGCTCTGCCATTTGACTCGCTCGAGAGAAACTCAACAGTTCTTTTAAGAACTGATATATGTGGTGTATCGCAAACTTTATATCAAGACTCTAGATGTGTTCTACACTTGTAATAAGCAAGATGGGAACTGGCTGCATTTAATTTAGGGAGTTTTTTATTTGTGATGACTAATGACCAAACTCATCATCAAGGTCATTGGTCGTTGCAAATCCAAAGCCTCCAAATATTACTCCAATGGTCAACTCTCCGAAATGTGCAGAAATTTACACTGTCTCAATTGAATCAAGAGATTAAGTTACTAACTGTACTATTTCTACTTATTGTATGACTGTACATGTGCAGTAACCATCAAATCCACTGATTACAAATAGACAGCAAAGCAGGTCAACATTGCGTGTGTGCAAGTTAATATACCAACATATAATAAACAATGTCTTTGCATGCAGATACTTACTTCCTTTTCCTGGTAAATTTGCATAATGAAAGAAAAACAATGACAAACAATGTAAATAAAATATGGCATGCATTCTACTGTTCAATTCTGAAGTTTAATTGTTTGAAATTGTTTCCATATGAATTGTGATTTTGAGTTGATGTAGCAAAATGTTGGAAACAAATATGTGGACGTAATAGATTTAAGAAAATAATAAACATCAATGATATAAAATTTGTAAAAAATTAATGAACGTAAAAAATGAAGTAAAATGCTAATATTCTTCATGTATATAAAAGAATAAAAATATTTTTAAAGTAATTTATATCAACTGCTGCTTCTACAGATTTTTTCGAGAGCTTTTCCAACTTTCATAAGTCGTTGATTGACACCAAAGTGTTTATGGTGATGTCTAAATAATGTTGCTAATGTTGTTGGAGTTTAATCACAGCTGATAAAAATTATTTAAAAAATTGCAAAACATTCGGGGTGTTTTCGAAATATAATTATATAATATAAACATATTAAAATAAATATAAATACCACAATGCAGTATAATATAACAAATTTGAAATGCAAATTATTCCCATAATGCAATATTATAATTTCACAATGCACCTCTGTTATTAAATATAAAATACCACAACAGCCCAGATATTATTTTGAGGAAAAAAATAAATGCTTTTATGTAACCATGGCAAAAGTGCAAAACCCCCTAACAATTTATTAACATAAATAAAACATAAAGAAGAACGCATTCAAGTTTGATATTAATTTATGGCAGAATAGCAATGCTTATTGCTTCGAATCAAGATATTCCTAGTTCACACCGAAATAATGTTTATATTCAAATAGTATTGGCTCACGTTAAAAAAAACCGAATGTCATTGTAAAGCCATTTTCATATTCAGAGTAAAGCTCTGTCTACACCATCACGCTAGTTTGATATGGTGGTAATATGCCAAAATATGGTAGTAATATGACATCATCATGTCCATATATGGGCACATCACATTTTTTTGTTACATAAAGTTTGATAGTTTAGACAGAGCTTAAGAGTGTAAAATGTATGAAGCCAAAACAGCCAAACTACGTAGTATGTAATTATACAATAATTATGTAATACGTACGTCCATCTTTTTTCTTTCTAGGCCTACACGTTGTTTCCAGTGAAGCAACATGTTCTCTACTTGCTGCCACTGTAGACGTGCAGCACCTGGCTTCTTTGACTGGTCCTGTAAATTAACATTTTGCAACTTTAACATTTGACTGAAAGATTAATTTCTTAGGAATACTCTATATACCGTAAAACCTTGAAATGAAGCTTATGGGCTTTTTTTAGTACTCTTGGGCGGGCTTCTTTTAAAGATGGGCCATTTTTAGAGATGGGCTTCTTTTCAAGATTACTTTTGAAAACTAAATAGAGGGGCTTCTTTTCGAAATGAATGATGTAAATTTTGTGAATTGCTACTACAATAGGATTTTTGAGACATTACCTAGTTTACAATAATTAAACTGCAAAAGAAATGTACGATATAAACTTGATCATATATTGTATCTGCATCACAAGGTATGTGGCATTAAAACACCTTGTTCCTTTGATATTCTCGAAAAGAAGCCTAATGGGATTACTTTTGCAGACCAAAGAGTTATGGTATCAGACCCTAACCTTCTGAATTCTCTTAATATCTCCTCTACATAGTTTCCCCCTTTTTTATTTTAAATAGTAGTTCCGAGTAATACGTATACCTGTGCCATTTTGAGATTATCTCTAACATTGATAAGGTCACGCTCTTTATCTGGAACCTTGTCGTTGCAGTCTAGGTAACTAAGAAGACCAGTAGGCTGGAAAAAAACCCAAATAAAGTAAATTAATTTGTAGTATAACACGCCTGAGTAGATCCTTGTCGCTTGATTGGAGAATTGTGGGTCACATGATATTCATATAAACTGCTCCAATGACCAATTATATCCACAGTATATTTTTGTTATAAGCGAGTGCAATTTTGTTATATGCAAGTTCAATTTTGTTATATGCAAGTTCAATTTTGTTATAAGCTAGTGCAATTTTGTTATATGCAAGTGCAATTCGTTATATGCATGTTTATTTTGGTTACAATGAGCGTTTGATAACACAATGCTAGGCTGTTGACTAATTGTGTTCGAAAATCAACCATTAAGCTCTGTGAAAAAAAGTATGATGTGCCCAAATATGGTAGTGATATGACCAAATGTGATAGTCATGTGACATCATCATGTGCATATATGAGCACATCACATTTGTTGTCACATAAAGTTTGATAGTGTAGAGAGAGCTTTAGTGTGTGCCGCCTATAATTGTTATAATTTACTCTACATCTAAAATTAGAGCCTGCCGTTTGAAAGAATGGTTTAGGCCTTGGCCTAGTTTCTCTTTCGTCTATTTTTGTGGTTATGATAACAAAGAATCGACTTACTAGAATTCGTTTAAGAAGCGCCATCGCTGTTGGATGTCCTGTAACCCAGAGGGCAACCAAATGCCGGCTTAATTGCCTAAAGTATAACAACAAATTAAACAATTTTTAATAAAAAATATAGTCAAAATAATGATATTTGGTTCTTGTGGTCGATGTGTGTGTTGTGTTTTATGTATTCCAGTCTGTAAATGTGCTGTTGATTGTGAATTAAAATTTGAAGAAATAAAAATAGTTCTGTAATACAACATATAACAGAATTTACAATCACAGCACCAGTACTTGCCTATTTGTTAACATTCTTCCATCTGAACTCGTTGTGAACATAGACGTATGAAGGTGTCTTGGAAGTGCGCCCTCTGCTAACGCAAGGTCTTGCATCTTGGCAGCAATCTCAGCATCTCCCTCCTAATAATTAAGATAATTGTTACGTAATCAATTAATTTTTTAATAATTTCCCCTTCAAAAGGCCTATATTACGCAATTAACTTCATTACAAAAAGTTTAGTTTAGACCCAAGTTGAATCAAGCCAAAATATTAGTTTTAAGTTTAGATTTATTCTATTGAAATGAAGAAACTTACCTCGATGATGGCTTTCATTACCAGCCCAGCTCCTTTCACAACTGTCATAGAGGGATGCTGTAATAGAAATGTTAAATAATATCATAATTACACATTTCAAGTAAATTAAGGAGTTGGGTAGCCGAGTGGTTAGGACACTTGACTGTCAGAGAGACCCGGGTTCAATTTCCTGACAACTCCTGGTACCTGGTTGAAAATACTAGGGAGAAAAAGGAAAGGAATTGGCCACCCTACCACATAATGCCAAGGCCGAGTACAATGAGCTCACACTATCAAACTAATTTGACAAAAAAAGTGTGATGTGCCTAAATATGGTAGTGATATGCACAAATATAGCAGTGATATGACATATGTGGGCAAATCACATTTTTTGGTCACAAATTTGGGTGTAGAATGCTATACAAACCTGAAACAGCTTGTAAAGAACTCTGCCCTTTCCTGCCACTTGTTCCAACAGAGAATCAAAAAGGTTCCCGTCTGTTGTCTCGCTGTATGGCGCACAAAGAGCAAAGGTTAAAAAGTCGAGCAATGACGTGATAACCAAGGCTCCAGTGCCACGAACCTGTTTACAAATAATATAACACATATGTTTGTAACAATAATTCAAAACCATATCATTTTTTATCATATTTATAATACACAAATAGGCAACATTTAATTGCAAAAAAAATCATGATAGAATAAAATTAAAGCAGACATCCTTGTTGGATAGATAGTACTAGGTCAGGATTGAACCCATGACCTTATGAGATTGGTAAGAAATCAAGCATGTTATTTTCCAAGCTAAAATACCATTACATAACTATACAGTCTAATAGCATTGTTAATGACAGTTTGTACAATAGTGTATAGTCATCAAAACATGAAAAACAAAGATGAAAACAATTTTATAGTTTTAATAAATTATTCACGAAAAAATATTCAGCAATCATTTTGTCAGGGGGACAATAAATCTTTAAAAAAAAATGTTATACTTTGTTTGGTACATACCACATGAGTACTGAACAGGTCTAGCAGGCTTTCTAGAAACTTTTTAGATGAAAGAAGTGAAGTTTTGTTTAACTGCTCTTGGCGAAGATCATAATCATCATGCATAGGCTGTAAATATACATAAAGAAATATAACGTTGTACACTACAAAGGGTAGAGGTTTTATGATTTTATACGATTATTATAACGTAGAGGTTTGCTGTACACGATGAATTCCAAAAAAAGAAATAAAGTTGAGAATGTAAATTAGTATTTTCTATCTACATAGTAAATAGGAATGTTTATGTTCTGAACATTTGGAGCTAAAAATCAACTCTCTATGACCAGTTGTTTCAGAGATATAGACTGTTTAAGCAAAAATGTCCGCCATTTTAAATTATGCAAATTAGGGAGATCCCAAGGAATCATTTTTCTTGGCGACCATCAAAAATTGAATTCGTAGATGGTGGGCAACCTGTATACCAAATTTGGTGGTTTTGAAAGAAACTGAACCAAACACCCTTATTTCAGCCCTAACAGACTCCACTAATCAGTACTGTGGCATTAGCCGCACAGTGACAACCATCACAAAAAATACAATACATGCACGTACCTGCATAAGGGCTGATAACATATCAATAGCTGCATGCGTCACGCCATCATCCTGCCGTTTTAACGCTTTTACAACTTTAATGCCTACTTTTTCACGAAATCTGAAAAGAATTTATATGTATTTCAAAAAACTTTACTATATCTAAAATATGAATGATAAATAAAACTATCAATACTTGATTTAGACTCACTTTGGAATTTGTGTAAATGCACCAAATCCAGCCTTAGAGGCTACTAGCCGACGTAAAGCTTGAAATTGGCTCTCTAACTCAACAGCAGATATAGTATTCTGATCACCTATAAACAAATCAATATATATATAATATAAAAATCAAGTTGAACTTCCCTGTGAGGACACCACTTGTATAAAAGACTTCCATTTCAGAAACATTTGAATGCAATTTCTATACAAAATACTGTTTTTATAAAACACAGTTAAATATTAATATAATTAAGAGGTCTTAGCATTTAGAATGAAGAAAATATTTGTGTTTAGCACGCTAAAAGGTTTGGCTTTTGGTAGAAAGTTTTGTAACATAAGCGAACACCTTTTGAGACAGTTTAAATCTGTTTTCAAAATTCACCTTCTAAGCACTGTGATACCAGCTTGGAAAAGAACGCTATTCTTTTAACAATACAGAACATAAACAAGATTATTTGTTACCTTCCTTTGCCAACAATGCTAGCAATGCAACATTAATCATCTTCTCCTTGTTGTCTGTGAAAAACCCCTATTGGCAAAAAAAGTGCTATGTTTATTATCTGTGACCTCTCAATAACATGGCGAGTGCCTTAATCAATAAATCAAAGAGGCTTCAGGTTAACAAAGTTCACTGAATACATTTGGTGGTATGGTTAGAATATAAATAATACAGATAACAAATCTAACTCGAAACTTCCCAAAAATACAGATCGACTTTATTGTGCATCAATCTAGTATTAAAATCTTAAATATTAGAAAGTCATTTTTCAGAAACAGTTATAATTTCTGAATCAAAAAATATCCAAACATAGTTAAAATTCAGTGTTGATTAGAAACACTGTGTAGCATTAACATTATTTTGTAAGATTTTACTACTACTGTTTTATGTTACAGAGGTTGCGGACACAGCTTTTTGTCAAAGCAAACCCTTAGACCACTTTGCTTATTGTCAAATAAATAAATAAATAAAGAAAAGTGAAATTTCTTACATCTTGCGTGACAGCATGGAGTAGACCACTATATGATACATTGCTGTTGAAACGAACAACAGCATCTGCAAAGCTGATACCTAAAATCAACAAAATACATATAAAAAAATAAGTTTTAAAAATAAAAATGTATCAGAGGAGTATGGCTTGAAAAGCCTGTATATCTAAGTAAATTTATTGCAAATTGGGGTTTTAAAAAATGTGTAAAAAAATGTTATTGTATTTATTTTAGAGACCAGTCTTTTGAAAGACTCACTCCAATGAGAGACTCACTCCAATGAGAGACAACTCCAATGAGACAACTCCAATCAAAACCACTAAAATTAATGATGACTCCACTTTAAATATTGCTCCTTTGAAGTCCATAATTAGCTACAACAGTGGTCATCTAAGTTAAAACAATTCTAAAGATACCAAAACAGTGGGCAAAGAGTCTTTAATTGGAGGGTAAAAAAAGAGTTGTATTAAACGAACTTGGTGGTGATGCGAGAAACTTCAAATGATGGGCTTCCACTTCCTCGTCTACTGGTACGTAGTATGGCGCGTGACGAAGACCCCGATTTGAGAACGTCATCTTGACATGAGCATCCCGATTGCCACTTGCTCTCACACCATCTAGCACACTAGCTATTAAGTTGTCCCTGTTACATGAGAAATATATAAAAATAATAAGATTACCTTTGTGGACAGGAGTTAATAATAAGGATCAAGATAAAGAAAACCTATTAAAAAATAGGGAGAGACCACATGGTACTCACGATTTAAACCTAGAAAAGACATAATTCTTTACAGCAGAAAGTCTTAAGGCTAGGCATCAGAAAGGCATATCCAACACATAAAGAGAACCTCTAGTCTAGTCTAGGCATAGCCAAGACATAATAAATTCTCTTGCCTAGGGATAACTTAGACCTAAATCAAAATAGCAGTGCAAGTCATAAAAACAAAATCTATGTAATAATACCTGTCTGTTGATGAGAATTTCCTCTGATAACCTTTGACAAACTCTATGAAGAATATTTGAGGGCTTTCCTGACTTCGTACTAATGCAAATACCTAAACATAAAAAAATGAAAAAATAATATAAATAAACTTTCAGACTGAAATATGTTTGTTCACTCATTCTTGATATGAAAAATCCATCAGCGTGTCAAATTATCAATCGCACATAAGAAATATCCTAGTACTGAGTATGAGTCAGGACTTGAACCCAGGACGCCAGGCTGATAAGAAAATGCTAAAACACTATGCCACAGTATAGCTCATTTTTATAGGATACTTTATTAACAATTTTTTTTTTTATTTCAAGTCAAATCCAACAGCAGAGAGAAAGAATACAGAAAGAATATATGAATGATAGAAAAGAACAAATTCTACTCAAAACATTTCTTAATTTCAAACTTTAAATGAAGAAAATTATTATAATAAGGAATAAAAACCTTACATCACACAAAGGCTTAGCGGATACTGTGTTGTATGTAGCAGGGTCTCGCTCTACTAAGCACGTTTCTGTCAGACATAGAACACGCCTCACAGGGTCTACATGGCGCTGCGAATATTTTTGAACATTGAATTCTGCTAATGATGTCATACTGTTGTCATCACTGAAAAGCAAAATTAAACATTTATTACATAAAATTCAATTTGTTCTTCATAAAAACAAAAGTTAAGCAAATGCTATTAAACTTTATGAAAATGGTTTCTAGCATCCCAGCGAAGATTTATCAGCGATACCACTGTCTTGGAGGGGAGTTCAGAAAAATGTTTTACTTTTCGGGTTATGTTCTCCCTTTAAAGGGGATAAGGCCTATGTCAGTTTATCCAGGTAAGCTAGACACGTAATAGACTAACCTTTTCAGGTATTATATCTTTGTCATATTAATTTTATCATTACATTTTCTATTCCTTTTCTCACATCTATTTGTTTATTTAAAATAGTCCTTTTACCTGTATTTTCCAAATCTATTTAACACAAACTGGTCGAAGGTGATTGGGTCTTTCCGTGTGCGGAGCGTGATGCCAATATAACAACCTGCGCATTCAATGGCATACTTTAGTAAGTCATCCCTCTGGTCTGATGCAAATAAATGCTGTAAAGAAAATGTGTTAAAAAAATGCTAGCTAGATACATTTAAGATATATTGTCCCCCTGAAAAATAATAAATAAAAATTTGACCAAAATTGAATGGAAACAAAATATTTACCAGAAAAAAATGTAATTTAAAGAACAAATAATACATAAATTGTCTGTCAGACAATGAGTTTTTGGTTAAAATTATTCATTTATTTGTTGGGGTTTTTTTTCTATAGAAGTTAATAACTGTATTAAAGCTGCAAAATGGTTTATTAAAAGTCTGATTTTAATAATCTTCATTTTTCATGTTTTTTCGGGACATCTGTACATCTTTAAACGTTCTTGTTATAATAGAATGGAAATTTTCAAAGAAACTTACCAGTCGACTAAAACCACCGTAGATAATAGCAAATCCACCAGGATAACCACTAACCTAAAGAATAAGAAAGAAATTAAACAGTTATACAAGTTGGTCCTATGTACATACAGTGGAATTTGAACCTCGCACACTATTCAGTTTGCCGATTATTGTAGGCGCTGCATTGCTGTTTGCGTAGAGGGTCTAATAAATAGTTTTACCCATCTGGCACTAGGTCAGAATCTACAATCATGGAACTAGGTTAGGATTTGTTTTTGGAAATTAACCTTAAGCTCTGTCTGCACTATCAAACTAGTTTGACAAAAAAAATGTGCTGTGCCTAAATATGGTAGTGGTATGCCAAAATATGGTAGTTATATGACATCATCATGTCTATATATATCTCATTTTTTTGTCACATAAAGTTTGATAGAAAGAGCTTTAGGAATGGAAGGCAAATACATTTTCTACTGGCAATTATTTTACAGTGACAGTTTAGCGAGCTATTAAAAGTAAAGAGTCGATACTAACTTGGGTAAAGCCTTCAATATCTTTATAGTAGTAGGTAGTAAGAATTTTATTAGTTGCAGCATTCACTTGATCGATTCCGCAATCGTTGATGTCAAGTATAACAGGCACACGGTTTTCACTCCAGTGATGTTTGTAACAATTAAAACGCTGTAAAAAGACAATTAAAAAGGAAACAAAGTTAATAAATTAAAAGTATTATGCATGAAATAATAGTTAAAATTGTAATGCAATAACGGCTGCCTCATTTGGCTAAAATTTAAACATTTTATATTGATACATACTGGTATTGTGTTAGTAAAGCAATGACAAGCTTGAGTTAGTATTTGTTTCATCACTGATCTACAGTATGCATTGGTAATTTTTTTTTTTAAATTGGAGAAAGAAAGCTTTTGGTGAAATTGTTATTTTTATTTATCACCATGTACAATGTTCATAATATAAACATAATTTAAACATAATAAATATTCATAATCTTAAATTAATAATTTACTGAGATATTTTATTAAATTAAAAAAAACAATGCTTAAAACAACAGTTAGTAACTAACTTTTGACTTGGACTTGTATCCACAAAATTGTTCCTTGAATCTCTGAAAGTAAATAAAAGTTCAGAGAGCGTAATTAAGAAAACGAGATATAAAACAAGAAAAGAAATTTTAAAATTTTAAAAACTAAATTGCTTGAGATTTACAAAAATATGGAATACGAACCATGAAGTAAAACATCAATAATAAATAGCATTGGCAAATTGTCAAAACGTGTTCTCGTATTACGTCAATTTTAGTAGGTCAAACATTTGCTTAGTTCCTGGACTAAAAAATTAACTTATAAAAATAAAGTACCGTATATCCTCTGGTAAAATTTCACCCATCTAGAAATCAAATTAGGCCAACTTTGGGGGGTGGGACTATACCCGGGCAACCCTGGTTCATGAAAAAATGGTAAGCATTTCTTGTAAAAAGTCATTTGATTTGGCTAAAGAGAGGCCTACATCCATACATACTTGGACTATACCCATGGATATGCCTGTGAAATCAGACATAAAGTAGGGGGTGGGATTAAACCTGAGCATATACGGTATATATGTACCATGGCTTCTGTAACGAGATCAGCTCGGTGTTCCGTTGAAAAGCGCATTGATTCATTCTTCTTGCCACGTCGGAAAACAATGCTGAACTCATTGGTAGTTTGAGCTTTTACATTCGGGCCAATACTCACAAATTCTTCATACATCCACTAAAAAAAATGTATTTGTTTGAATAGTTTAAAACACAAGAATGATGTATTTTCTCCTTGCGTCGTATTTGTTAACTTGTATTATATTTTGTAAAATTGATCTTTTGCCTGAATAAATAATAACTTAATGTCATTGTGATGTTTGGGGATGTTGGGTATTGTAATGGCAAGGACAAAGTTAAGCCTAAGCATTACTTTAAGCTTAATTTTACTACAGCCCTTCCCCTCCGCCCACCTGAAGCATCCCTCTGCAGGTTAACACTGGGTAAGGGTAACACTGGCTCTTAGCCACAGGGGTTTAGTTCCCTTTGGTGTTTCCTGCCACTTACTTTGTGGTTGTTTGTTGTTTTTTTTATGTTATTTGCAATAAAGAATAAGAATATGCTATCGTATATTAGGGTTTTACAACAAAACACAATTGCAGTAGTTAGAGTACTTACATGGTTTGTATTTTCTAAAGTTCCAGGGTTATATGTGGTCACTCCCTTGGTACCAACAGCAAAAATTCTTTTGTATCTGAATTTTTAACAAAAACTCAGGTTATTATGAAGAAATTAGTTGTTTATACTCAACAATAAGTCAGATATTTTGGTCAACTCTGACTTAATTCTGCTCAACGTTCAGAACATTAAGAGCACTTCAGTAATTTTCTGATGCGAATAAAAATCATGGCCTCTTGATGACTAGCCTGCCTTTAAAACTTCTGCTACACCAAGCTTTCGCAGATTGCTATACTGTAGCTAGTTTCAACCCCAACATAGACTTATTTAGAAAGACTGAACTCAGTTAGAAAAAACATAATTGATTTAACATATTTGCAGAAATCACTTAAAACATAATAATAACAGAATAACAATAATCTTAGTAGTGCTGTAAACTCAAAAATATAAAATTCACTTTTACGACATACATTAGGTAAAATCCTCAAAACACACAACAAAGTTGGAGGAATACACACAACAAAGTTGGAGGAATACACACAACAAAGTTGGAGGAATACACGCAACAAAGTTGGAGGAATACACACAATAAAGTTGGAGGAATACACACAACAAAGTTGGAGGAATACACACAACAAAGTTGGAGGAATACACACAACAAAGTTGGAGGAATACACGCAACAAAGTTGGAGGAATACACGCAACAAAGTTGGAGGAATACACGCAACAAAGTTGGAGGAATACACGCAACAAAGTTGGAGGAATACACACAACAAAGTTGGAGGAATACACACAACAAAGTTGGAGGAATACACACAATAAAGTTGGAGGAATACACGCAACAAAGTTGGAGGAATACACACAACAAAGTTGGAGGAATACACACAACAAAGTTGGAGGAATACACACAACAAAGTTGGAGGAATATACACAACAAAGTTGGAGGAATACACACAATAAAGTTGGAGGAATACACACAATAAAGTTGGAGGAATATACACAACAAAGTTGGAGGAATACACGCAACAAAGTTGGAGGAATACACGCAACAAAGTTGGAGGAATACACGCAACAAAGTTGGAGGAATACACACAACAAAGTTGGAGGAATACACACAACAAAGTTGGAGGAATACACACAACAAAGTTGGAGGAATACACACAACAAAGTTGGAGGAATACACACAACAAAGTTGGAGGAATACACACAATAAAGTTGGAAGAATACACACAACAAAGTTGGAGGAATACACACAACAAAGTTGGAGGAACAGACACACAAAATAATAACGTTATAAGGTACAAATCAATTATAATAAATTGGAATTGTTCAGATGTAGTTATACTATATAACACACTTTGTTATATTGCTATAACTGTCAATTGTTTAACTCATGAAATATTCTCACCATCTAACTCATAAACATTCATTTTTTGTATATTATTTTTAGATAATGGTGCTGCACTCTACAATAAATTATTCAAAATGACCTTACTTCAGTACTTTTGTTTTGATTACTTATTTTTATTTTATACGCATCCAGCAGCGAGCACAAACTCACTAATTACAGGATGGATAAACTATTTTATACTTTATTGTGCTTATAAACTAAATCTCATTTGAGGCTTAGAGAGTGGAGTTACAACCCTGGCACTTGGTAAGGATTGAACCCTGAACCTTGGGATTGGAAGGCAAGCATGTTACTTCAAGCTACAGCTCCACTACAACTCGTTTATTTTTATAATAAATATTTGTAGTGTACTTACTTGCCCCTCCAGGAGTGTTTTGTTGTAAAGTAGCTAGCTACATCCACATTTCCCTTCTTTGGTATCGTCTTACTTTCTGACATTTTGTTCCAATATCTCTTCACACAAACATCAAAAAATATTCTAATATTCTTAAAAATAAAATTTAAATCAAAGTTCTAATGTAAAGTACAGTATATTTATAAATATCAAGAATTTAATTTTTAAATTGTTATATTACCAGTTTCTCACAAGCCCATTCAGCTGAGCCTCAAATTTATTTGCAAAGGTTGTTTCAACCAAACGACCTACTACTACTAGATACTTATATGAAGTTAGGCTCATACAGGCTACATAGTACAATTAGATATAAAATTCAATCATACAGTGATGTAGGCCAATCTTTTAAGAACAATTTACAGTAAAAATTTTCTCATACGACCCTCCCTTTAAATTAACATTGTGTCCTGAATTCCCCCTGTAAATGCTAGGCCTAGGTATGTTATTTTTGTTTTTTAACACTTTGGTTTGTCATATCACTGTTTGCCATCTCTGCAAAGTGGCTTACGTAGCACGTAAAATCGTGTATATAAGTGCGAGACAAAAAAATTAGATAGGCCTAGCCTAGGCTAGGCCTATATGGATGAAAAAATATTTTTAATTCAAAATTATTAAAATTTAAAATCATTTAATGAATGTTTATTTTAAAAAGAATATTGTAGTAACAAATAACCTTGGTTAATAATATCTCCAGTTTATAACATTTTAGGAACAACGTTACTGGCCTACTACCTAAGCCTGGCTAACCACTTGAGGCCAATTTACAGTATTATTAGTAGGAAGGGCGGCCGACCCTAATCGAATGACCTTTCCTCCCTCTCTCGCGCATGGACCGGTGATTTTCAAGCAGGGCCTAGCCAAGTTGTTTACAATAATCAATTATCAGAATAACACTACAAATAATATAAATTTTATAATTGCAAATATTAACTAATTTATTCGACTTCGTCTTACCAAACTTTTAAACTTAATCAATAACGGGAAAGACAAATTTCGTAGAATTATCTTAACCTGATCTCGTGACTATGCTCGTCGCCATTTTTCATGGACACGGCTAAAAATTAAAGAGCATGCGCTAACAAAACCCGGAAGTTGAAGTAGTTACGTATTGCTGCTTCCACATCTACTACATGGTGGGCAGCCACAGTGAATTCTCGACTGCCGAATGAATACTATGGCACGCTATATTATAATATTTATTGAAATTACACCTTTTTACAGAGATGACACATGGAGGTATTAAAATAGATTTTATACCTCTATGGATGACACACGTTCATAATAAACGGTGCGTTATTAAAATAAATATATAAACAGCAAGCAGATTCAACATCAATACAGTGCACAGAAACAAAAATACAACAAATTACACAAATTAAGTAGTAAATAACTGAAAAATAATTAAAAATAGTAATAGTGAAAAACTGAAAATAATAAAATAAATAACAACAGCAGTCCTAAATAAAAATAACTGAAAAGATATATTATAATACACTATACTATATAATGCAACACAAAACTGCGTTGTATTTGTAAGATCACTTCGTATTTTCCATTATCTTGTTAGGCCTAGATATGTTACATTTGTCAAAACACATTAAAGTATTATTGCCGAGGGAAAGTACATCACTTCCCAGAACATAGGCCTAATTGTTAAACTTGTTTGGTGCAGTAAAACAGTATTTCTCAATTCTAATTCATTTATACTTATAGTAAATTAAACTCTTACTTAGGCGCGCCTAAGTATATTTCTTTTCTTACACATGTATCACACAATAAGATGAGACATATCTCTTTTATAAAACCATTATACGGCAGTGGCGCCTCATACGTTTTGATATAAAATGAAAATCGTCTCATCTTGATCACAAATAATATTTACTAGTTTTGGAGATTGATTACGTGTGTAAATTGATACTATAAACAAATTATTTTGGTAGGTGGAATTTTAGATACCTTTATTAATTATGTAGACTTTATTATTTAATGCCTTTTGAAGAGGCCGTCAAGTAACATAGAATCTCAAACCAGACTTCTAGCTAGGCTAGCCAGCAGGCCGGAGAAGAAGGCGTTCACAAGCAGAAGTGTCCGAGTAAAACCCCGTTTGTAGTCCGCCCGGCGTGAGTACTCTCGTCAGATATAGCCTGGGTATGTAGGCTCAGTAGTAGGCTAGAAGAATATTGCCTAAACATTGTTGTTGTATTAGGCCTGATATTAATAAGTTTGGCATAGCGGCCTATACCATCTCTGGTGATATTCAATCAAATTGAACACACAAGACCTAAAAAAAGAAGGCTATGCCTAGTAGGCCTACAGTAGCTAGCTAGGTAGCTAGCCTAGGCTAGCTAACTGTGTAGCCTAGGTGGAGAAAAGACAACAAATTCCAACTCACTGTTAGGCTAGGGCCTAGGCTAATCCAAAGTTATACATTTATTTATTTGATACCCTAAAAGATGAGTAGTTTTAACTAAAAAGTCTACTACTCTAGTCTACCTAGACATACAATGATTCTTTTACAATAGATTGAATGGATAAAATCGTAGTTACTAGTAGGATGCACGCCTTATTGATCCTGGCTAATTACAGTATTCAGAATCTTTCTTATGCTTTAATGATTTTCCATTACTTTAGTTTATAATCTTCATAGATCCATATAGTCATTTTATCATTATTATTCTTTGTTTCCAATACAGTACATAATTGTTAAATTAAATACACTAAATGTGTTGTTACAATACAGTATGTATCCTTTTTATATTGAATTCATGGCAGATTGGCTGTACAATAAATATCAGTTCCATGCATACATCAAGTTACTGGGACAACTTCCCTTTAATATCCTCTGGATAGGGGTTGGCTGTAGTTTTAAAACTGTAAAGTATATTATTACTTTCCCCTTGTTCGAAGAAAATGTCCATTTAATAACAGGGTTGTATTCAGAAAAGTGAATCAACTGTATAAATATGTCATTCATTAATCTTCATACAATTTTATCTTTATTAATATTATTATTAATCTAATATTAACTAGATTTAATTCGTCACTATGACGAATTATAGGTTATATGCATTCATTTAAATAAAGATAATTGATTTTTAAAAGATATATTGATTGATTGATTTTCTCAGAATCTTTAATTATTTATAATATATGATAGGACCTTGCTAACACCATAGCCGGTATCACAATCCGATCAAAGATCCCTCTGCGTATAATGTCATAAACCGCATTTGTTGTTACATAATAATAAAGACATAAAGTAACTTTTTATACTCTAGTAGCTAGATCAACTTTCGTATGCACTTTGAGGTCCAGAGAATTTGACTTCAGAAATTGGTTTAGGGTGGTCAAACAATCATATTTGGCTTGGTTACACATTTTGAAAATGTGGCGAAAGGTCAAAAGGTCAAGGTGAAAAGTCATAAGACCAAACATAAATATGTCCTTAAATCTCAACAACCACTGGTCACAACGAGGTAATTTTGGTCTTAAATTAATCAGAAGGTATACATTTATATTCAGTCTAATGGGACATTTTATTAAAAAATGACCGGAAATGCCATTTATGACCTTTGACCCACAACCTAGGGCATGTATGTATCTCCGTAACTACTGGTCGTAGACACTTGAATTTGGTTTTAAATTGTTCGAAATATATGTTTTGTTATTTGTTACACATTTTGAAAAATGTTACAAAAGGTCAAAGGGTCAAGGTCATGGGTTATTTGAACAAATAAAAGAAGGTACTTGTATCTCGGCAACCACTGGTCGCAGCAAGTCAATTTTGGTCTCAAAATGTTTAGAAGGCATGCATTTATATTCCATCTAATGGGGCATTTTAGTCAAAAATGATCAGAAATGCCATTTCTGACCTTTGACCCACATACCAGGGCATCTTCATATCTCTGTAAGTACAGGTCGTAGAAACTTAAATTTGGTATCAAATTGTTCGAAATATATATATTTACATTCATTGTAATAGAAAATGTGGTTAAAAGATGAACAGAAATACTATTACCAATGTTTCAAACAAAAAACATATCTACACAACTTATCCTTAGACAGTAATGTTATGCAATAACTGATACTTTAAATTGTTTTAATTTCAAATACTAGTTATTGCTGTCCCCGAGGACATTTTGATAGAAACGTTAAGCTCAACAGTTCTTTTCAGAATGCTAGAAGTAACTTGCCATATGTATCCGATTAAACGCCCCAGGCATTCATTGTTCAAAATGGTTTTTAGGGGGAAAGAAGGCATCTTTATTTGGGGTATAATATGGTAACATGTATAATCAAATAAATACCACCTAGATGTAAAAAAATACTGCACAATTAATATAAAAAAGTGATAAAATTATGTCAAAATGCTTGGTAAATTGTAGATTTATGGTAGTTAATGAAATGTGTTGACGTGATACAATTATTGTGTAAATGCATGTGGCGGGGCGTTTATTCCACATGGTGTTCTATTGGAGGGAATGGTGGCGTTTATTTGAAGGAATACTCTAATTTTAATAATTGTATTTCGTTTCTCAACTGATAAAAGGTACTTTACATGATTCGTTTTCCTCTTTATGCTTTTTAACGAAATCTTTCTGTCTTTTAAAATAAAAGTGATAGATTCCATTAAATGGATCTTCTCCTCCAGGTGCCAGTATAATGATATAAAACAATGACACATCATTATCCTGACACGATTGCACTCATAATGGATCTTCATTCTATCATCTATTTGTTTGTAACTACAATTCGACAACAATCTTTTGCATAGTTTTAAATGCCAATACATAGTTTCATTACTATTGTACAATATGTCCAGCTTTCCTGAAAACACCCTTGTGTACTGTAGTACAGTGTTGTAGTATGATTTTATCATGATAAACTTCTGATGCTTTTATTGTCAATGCATTCAGTACCTAAAACATGTCAAAGTTTCTAGTGGTATTGATAATAAATCTCCAGAAATATATATTGTTTTATTATCTACACTGGGAACAGACGTGTATATGTATAAGTTTTGTCGTTGACATTCAAAACTATTATGCAACAGTGTTACGTAATAATGACAATGACTTGGTCTATTATTGTGGTCTCCGATACCTTTTATTAGGCCTACATGATTGTACTTCCACCAGGATAGAATGAGGTTTAATCCCGTTATTATTCTTATTATATTATATATATCTTTATTTATATATATATCTGGGGTGTATTTATTTGATTATACATGTTACCATTATTACACCCAACAAAATAAACGCCTTCCCTGAATAAATAAATGCCCGAGGCTTTTATTCGGGTAACTACAGTAAATTACTTCTAGCATTCTCAAAAATGTTTGAACGTTCGGGGGTCAACAACACTTTCTAGCATTATTATAAGCAAAAGTACAATTATTACAAACAGTAAAGGATTTGTTTTAATTCCTACAGTATAATGAAATCATTAAGCATCAATTATTGCATAACATTACTGTCTAATGATAAGTTGGGTAGATATGTTTTTCATTTAAAAGATTAGTAATTAATAGTATTTCTGATCATTTTTTATCCAAATTTTCTGTTAGAATGAATGTAAATATGTGTATTTCTAACAATTTGATACTAAATTTAAGTTTATACGACCTGTACTTACAGAGATAAGAAGATGCCCTGGTATGTATGTCAAAGGTCAGAAATGTCATTTCCGGTCATTTTTTACTAAAATGTTTCATTAGACTGAATATGAATGTATACCTTCTGAACATTTTGAGACCAAAATTTACTCGCTGTGACCTGTGGTTGCCGAGATACAAATACCTATTTGTGTTTATTCATATAACCCCTGGCCTTGACCTTTTGACCTTTTGTAACATTGTTCAAAATGTGTAACAAATAACTAAATGTATATTTCGAACAATTTGAGCCCAAATTCAAGTCTCTACGGCCAATAGTTACGGAGATACAGATATGCCCTGGTTTATTGGTCAAAGGTCAGAAATGGCATTTCCGGTCATTTTCGACTAAAATGTTTCATTATACTGAATATGAATGTATACCTTCTGATCAATTTGAGACCAAAATTACCTCGCTGTGACCAGTGGTTGTTGAGATTTAAGGACATAATGGTGTTTGATCTTATAACCTTTGACCCTGACCTTTTGACCTTTCGCCACATTTTCAAAATGTGTAACCAAGCCAAAAATGATTGTTTGACCACCCTAAACCAATTTCTGAAGTCAAATTCTCTGGACCTCAAAGTGCATACGAAAGTTGATCTAGCTACTAGAGTATTATCTAGATTTCATTATAAATCATGTGTATAATCTATACACTAAGAAATAAATTTGAACAATACGGATAATAAAAAAAAAATCTTATTTCGTTTCCCAAGGTGAGACTCGAACTCGGTACCTTGAATGCCATTGACACGAGCACAGACCACCGAGCCGTACACAACTGACTAAAAGTTGGAGAAAAATTCCTCCGTGTATTTACTATGCAGTAACCACTTTGGTGCAGATAGATTATTACATACCGCAATGAATTATAATGTTTTACTATGATGACATCTTTAAAAATTGAAAAAAATGATGCACTGTCAAACTATATACTTTTAACTTTAATATATGAACTTCTTAAGGAAGAAAGTTAATGTTAAGTTTGTTATTTTGGCCTAAGAAAATGTTATAATTTGTTTGATTGTTGAAATTAATTTTGTTAAATTGAAAATGCCATTAATGATGACTTAATCAACTTTTGTTCTTCTAATTTCATAATAAATCATACATATGATACATACACTTCAAGAAAATTAAATAAAAAATAGGTGTTCCCGAGCATTCTAACGATATATATTAATTTTAAAATTTAGCATATTTTCACCATTTTGTTAACTTACACATGCGTAGCCTGTCACTTTTGACGTGCTCGTATAACGCTGTTTCGAGTTGAAAAGTGAATAAAATATGATGATATTATTAAAGAAAGGTTATACAACAGTAATCGGACAAAAACAGTGCGCATTAACGTTTGACGCGCAGTGCACGTGCAAAAATCTGCGCACTCGTGGCAATTTTTTAAACGCTTAAAATTGCCTGAAACGTACTCTAATTTCATCGAAAATAAATTCTGACAATTTTCAACATTTTAAGCGCGCGTACGCATGCGTTATATGCGCTACGCACGTAATTGTATTGCCATATGATGAAATATGACCTGAAATTTATGAGTACCAAATTTTGTTTAAAAGTGATTCATGCTTGTGAAGATATGATTACAAACGTGATTTCGTTAAATCGCGCGTAGACCGCGTAATGTTTGATTGCGCACCCTGAAAACATAACCACATCGATTCCTGGCCATAAGGAATATACTCTGAAAAATTGACTTAGATAGATGAAACTGATATCAAGATAATTCACGGACAAAATAGTGCTAAGGAAAGAATAAATAAACTAGATTTAATTCGTCACTATGACGAATTATAGGTTATATGCATTGATTTAAATAAAGATAATTGATTTTTTAAAGATATATTGATTGATTGTTTTTCTCAGAATCTTTAATTATTTATAATATATGATAGGACCTTGCTAACGCGAATACAATAGCCGGTATCACAATCCGATCAAAGATCCCTCTGCGTATAATGTCATAAACCACATTTGTTGTTACATATATTAATAAAGACATAAGTTACTTTTTATCTAGATTTTATTATAAATCATGTGTATAATCTATACACTAAGAAATAAATTTGAACAAACAATACAGATAATAAAAAAAAAATCTTATTTCGTTTCCCAAGGTGAGACTCGATCTCGGTACCTTGAATGCCATAGACACGAGCACAGACCATCGAGCCATACACAACTGACTAAAGTTATGGAAATATTCCTCCGTGTATTTACTATGCAGTAACCACTTTGGTGCAGATAGATTATTACATACCGCAATGAATTATAATGTTTTACTATGATGACATCTTTAAAAATTTAAAAAAATGATGCACTGTCAAACTATATACTTTTAACTTTAATATATGAACTTCTTAAGGAAGAAAGTTAATGTTAAGTTTGTTATTTCGGCCTAAGAAAATGTTATAATTTGATTGATTGTCATAATAAATTTTTTTTAATTTAATATGCAATTAATGATGACTTAATCAACTTTTGTTCTCTTAATTTGATAATAAATCATACATATGATACATACACTTCAAGAAAATGAAATAAAAAATAGGTGTTCCCCTGCATTCTGACGATATATATTAATTTTAAAATTTAGCATATTTTCACCATTTTGTTAACTTATACGTGCGTAGCCAGTCACTTTTGACGTGCTCGTATAACGCAATTTCGAGTTGAAACCTGAATCAAATATGATGATATTATTAAAGAAAGATTGTAAAACAGAAATCGGGCAAAAAGAGTGCGCATTAACGTTTAACGCGCAGTGCGCGTGCAAAAATCTGCGCACTCATGGCAATTTTTTAAACGCCTAAAATTGCCTGAAACGTACTCTAATTTCATCGAAAATAAATTTTGACAATTTTAAACATTTTAAGCACGCGTACGCAAGCGTTATATGCGCTACGCACGAAATTGTATTGCCATATGATGAAATATGACCTGAAATTTATGAGTACCAAATTTTGTTTAATTGTGATTCATGCTTGTGAAGATATGATTACAAACGTGATTTCGTAAAATCGCGCGTAGACCGCGTAATTTTTGATTGCGCATCGTGAAAATATAACCACATCGATTCCTGGCCATAAGGAATATACTCTGAAAACTTGACTTAGCTACAGTAGATGAAACTGATGCCAAGATAATTCACGGACAAAATAGTGCTAAGGAAAGAATAAATATATAAATAAATAAATAAATAAAGATTTTGACAGAATCAAGAGGTTATATGCATATCATGCATATAACCTAATAAATAAATAAATAAATAAATAAATAAATAAAGATTTTGACAGAATCAAGAGGTTATATGCATGATAATGCATATAACCTAATTATATATTATTATTACAATTTTACATTACAACAATCCTTGCCTACAGTATATCTAGTCAAAACACCAAAAATGGAATAGTTTTTGTGATCATTTTACTTTTTAGGCTCTCAATTGTCATAAATTAAGTGTTTTTTTAAGTGACCACACTTGCGAAGTGTACGAAATTGGAGAAAAACAAGTTTGAATAATAATAATCTATATATAAATTTACGTAAGGGCAAAATTCGGTAAATCGCGCCTTACTTCTAGAATTTTTACTCGATGGTATATAAAGTTGGTTCGTACTTTCGGTACTGATTTTAACCACCTGATGTAACCCTGTTTACTAATTAAATTAAGTTAGATAATTAGTTATTGACGATTAAAACGAATTTAGGTTCAACGATTTGCCCCAAATAGGGGTGTTTTCCGATCGTGGTATACACTGTCTAATGGATGTCCATCTTGAAAAATACCCGCCACAAAAATGCGAGGAGGCTTCGCATTTTCCTATCTCCTCCTACGATAATTGTTTTTAATAGCTGAAAACCGGTTGAACAGTTCGAGTACAGCATCATAATGTTGAAGACAGGCCGATTTTCTTAAAAAAATACTATTTTGATAGATTTAATATACGATTATACAAATGTATTGATTTGTGATGAATGGAACATTCCAAATTATTTGGTTTAACCATACAGGTATAGATTTAGATTTATGGGCCCCCTTGGAGAATAAACATAAATAGTATTACAATGCTGTACCAGGGAGTTCCCTGGCTGTACAATACTGTTAAGGTATTTTAATGGTTAAAACCACTTTTGATCGCAATTTGAATCGCAAATTTCTTACTGTGAGTGTTGGTACTGTTAGATGTAATATAAAAATATATACAAATAAACTTTATTACTGTGAGTGTGGGTAGGCCCTACTGTTAGATTATAAACATATAATATACAAATAAACATTCCAAATTATTTGGTTTAACCATAGAGGTATAGATTTAGATTTATGGGCCCCCTTGGAGAATAAACATAAATAGTATTGCAATGCTGTACAATACTGTTAAGGTATTAACCACTTTTGATCGCAATTTGAATCGCAAATTTCTTACTGTGAGTGTTGGTACTGTTAGATGTAATATAAAAATATATACAAATAAACTTTATTACTGTGAGTGTGGGTAGGCCCTACTGTTAGATTATAAACATATAATATACAAATAAATAAACGTTATTACTGACAGTTGCTTCTCAACGTTTGTATTAATTAATAATTTAAAAATATATAAACGTCGTAGTGGTGTATCGTTACATGTACTTTACTATTTCAATCGACTATGACAGTGAGAGTTTTAACAAAGTACCGTATTAAATCGTAAATGTTTTACTGTATTTAGTGGTATATTATTTATAGGCCTATAAAACATTAAAAACATTGTTAAAAAAAACATTGTTAAAAAACAAAAAACATATTGTTAAAAACAATATTTCGTTACTGAGTGGATAAGAATATATTTTAAAATGTTTCCTCTTTGTACCTATCCTCTTCCCCCATCCCTCAACCCTTAATGTTACATACAAAACACAAATTGGGTTTGTTTAAATGAGTCCAAATAAAAAAATTTGACTCATTTTGTTTCTCTCTCGGAAGTAATTCCCAGGGTGCTAATTTTGGTTGACTACATAAATCATTGTGTATATTTATTCGTTTCTGTAAACGACAATGTATTATAGTCTTGCGGTACGTACATTTGAAATCTCCATTTTTTTCTCGCTGGAAATACTGTGTATTCGAGAACCATCTGTGGGCACGACCTAGATGGTACGCGAGCGAAGCGAGCGTGCCATCTAGTAATATTAAAGTACTGTAAGCCTTAGTAAAGAATAAATAGTCCAGGTTTTTTCTTGTTTTTAAGATAAAAGACAACTATTGTAGAGACTTTTAAACCATTAAGTCTGTATGTTTCCTCCATGCTATAAAACTATGTATAAATTAATGACCTTTAAATATAAATTCAACTCTGTTTTTTAATTATGTGTCAAGTTTATTTTGCTTGCAGCTAATTTAGGATTTCCTGTATTACTACAGTACTTCTAGTTTAGATATTATGTTTTTAGGCTGTGTCCAGTTCTTTCCTTCATTGTCAGATTGTAATTACTGTCATATCCAAGGTTCAATAATTACATCATACTTTTGACCTTCCATTTAATTTTACAGGTTATACCCTACTCATTTCTGAAAATGTTAATTTAAAAGTTTGTTGTTTGTTTTATTTGTGTATCATACTGTACACATTGTATACATTCTAATGAGTAGTACAGTAAGAACAAGAAATGAAATATACTATTTCATTTTTCATTTCATAATAACATTTATTTCCTTCATAATATACAAAATAAATAATATAATACACAAAATTCATGACGAGAAGAAAGATAGTTAAAACAATACAATTTTTTTTTTTCTCATCTTTAACATGAATAAAACAATATTATGAAGGAGGCACAATTTCTAAAAAGCAAAAGCTTGTGTTGAAAGTGCCTGAACAAAACAAAAAGTAACTAAAATCAAATTAGTAAATAATAGTAAATGGTATATAGGAATAAAGTAATTACCATAACGGAATATGAAAACAATAAAAAACTGATACCTAGAATATAACTAGTTAATTAATTTCCTTTTGTATTAGATATTGTTTAGTGTTAAAGACGAAGCTATGTTTGTTTGCAGAAGTTGTAATTTTGTTAGGAAGTGAGTTCCATATCTTGGGTCCAGTAAATCTAATATTATGTTGAAAAGAAGTCTTTTTATGTTTAGGAATATGAAGGTTATTGAGGATTCTTGTGGAATAGCCGTGAAATTCATAATTGGGAGAAAACATATCGCGTAAATGAGATGGAAGAAGAGCATTTTGGCTTTTGTAAATAAATAAACATTGTTGGAAAATATTAATATCTGTTAATTTTAATAATTTGAGAGAACGAAATAAAGGATCTGTACTAGTTCTAGGTGAAACATTCGAAATTATTCGAATGATTTTCTTTTGTAGTATTTGAAGTTTATTTAAATTAGATGGGAATGTGTTACACCAAACGATATTGCAATATAAAAGATATGGCAAAACAAGGGAGCAGTAGAGTGTTCGGAGAATATGATGTGGAAGAAAAGATGCCAGTCTACAAATTATACCAATATTTTTTGAGATTTTGTTTTCTGTCTCAATAACATGGGGTTTCCATGTCAGACGACTATCAATGGATACACCCAAAAATGTTGCATGATTGACCATGGGGAGAACAGAACCATTTAGTTTAATTTGCAATGGACCTAATTTAATCGGCATCGTACTACTTCTAAACAAAACATAGCTGCACTTTTTTAGATTTACAGAAAGGCTGTTTGCCAGAAACCATTCGGATACATTAATTAAACTTGTATTTACAGTGTTAAATAACGACTCTAAGTGTCGATTTTTACAGATTAGTGTTGTGTCATCTGCATATAAAAAGTAAGATAAAGATACTGACGAATTGTAAATATCATTCACATATAAAAGAAACAGAAGAGGACCTAGTAATGAACCTTGTGGTACTCCACAGGTAATAGGCAAATAGTCAGATTGGGAATCACAAAACTTGGTACATTGGTAGCGGTTAGATAAATAGCTCTTAAATAAATTGAGAGGAACACCGCGAATACCATAGTGATACAGTTTTGAAAGAAGAATGGGATGGTTAATGGTATCGAATGCTTTCGATAGATCGACAAAAACACCAATTGCAAACTCATCATTTTCAAATGCATCTATTATTTCATTGGACAAATCAATTAAGGCCATTGCGGTATCAAAATGTTTGCGAAATCCAAATTGCTTATTGAATACAATATTATTTTTTTCCATAAAGGCATAGGTTCTATTATAGATAATTCTTTCTAATATTTTAGAAAATAGCGAAAGGACTGAGATCGGTCGGTAATTAGATAAAGTGTCCTTTTTTCCTGCTTTAAAGATGGGAGTAACTCTTGCCAATTTCAATTTATTTGGAAAAACTCCTTTTGTTAAAGACAGATTAAATATGTGACATAGAGGTTTAACCAAAAGGGAAATTGATTGTTTAATAACTTTTGGACTGAATTCATCAAGTCCTTGCGCTTTATTAGTTTTAAAACACTTGACAATATCTATAATTTCTGTATCAGACACTGGACACATAAATAAAGAGTTTAAAGTAGGTAAGGGCAAATACGTTTTAAAATCAGATTGATCGGTTGGCAATTTTTTTGAAAGAGTTGGTCCAATTTCGACAAAAAACTTATTGAATTCATTTGCGATTTGAGACGGGTCTTCAATGGATTCACCATTATTGCCTGTTAGAACAACTTTCGTATTCAAATTCGGAGACCTTTTAATCAAGGAGTTAATTACGCGCCAAGTACCTTTAATATCATGTTGACATTGAGTGAATCTCTTTTGATAGTATTCGGTTTTAACACGTTTAATAAGTAAATTTAAGGTATTACGGAATTTAGTGTATTTTATTTTATTATGATTGGTAGGATTATTTAGGTATTTAGCATATAACTTGTGTTTATATTTAGTAGATTGCAACAGACCATTTGACATCCAAGGTTTTAATTTTGTGTTTTTTTTACTTTGCGTAGTCATTGGAAAATGTTTATTATATAAAAGTTTTAATTTAGTTTCAAAAGTATTATAAGCTTGATTAGGTTCTTGCAATAAGTTCACATCGTTCCATGTTATTACGCTAAGCTCTCGTTTAAATTGTTCGATGTTATTTTCATTAATTTTCCTAAAAGGTTTATTTGGAGGTCTACTGACTGCTTGATTATTTTTGTATGTTAAGGTAGATATAGAAAAAACAGGTAGGTGATCGGAAATATCGCAATAGAGCTGACCACTAGCGAGGTGTAAATCAGGCTGGTTGGTTAATATGTTATCAATAAGAGTAGCACTATTTGATGTTATCCTAGTAGGTCTAAGTATTAGCGGTAAATAAAAGTTGCTAAAAAGAGTGTTTACAAAATTGTTAGTTGTGGTTTCATAAGTATATTGCAAAATATCTATATTGAAATCACCCAACAGATATACCAGCTTATTTTCAGTTGAAAGAGTATGAAGTAGGTTATCTAGGATATCATTGAATGCATTGATATTCAAAGACGGAGCACGATAGATTGTTCCCACGATGATATTTTTCCCATGTATCTGTTCTATTTCAATAAATATCGATTCACATATTGATTCATCTGTTGTTAAATCATTACGGACAGTAACTGATACATTGTTTCGTACGTACAGGGCTACGCCACCACCCGCCTTAGATTTCCTATTTCTAGAAAAAATATTATAACCCGGCATATCTGTTAGGGGATTATTGTCATACTGTAGCCAAGATTCAGTAATAGCAATAACATCAAAGTCAAATTCAAGTGTAAGAAGAAAACGTTTTAAAGAATCCATCTTGCCCAAGAGACTACGTGTATTAAAATGGATAGTAGACAAAATATTTTTATCATTGTTATGCTTAGAGAAATTCTCTGAGAATGTTTCTGGATCAAAATAATTAGATTCATTTAAACTAGCATAAACTTGAGAATGTGGATCAACATTTTCGTTAATATTCATGTTCTCGTATGCCACAAAGGGGTTAAATTTCACATCAGTTGTAGGGTTGGATTGGCACATTAATTATAGGTATCATAGATAATTTAAACATTAGGTAAAAGTTAACAATAATATAATAAAATAAAAAACTAAATATAACAATAATTAAACATAAAACAATTCTGTTTAGTGCTGCCGTATTACTAATACATAGGTAGCGTAAGCGTTGCACTCCCCGTGTATAAAACGGAGAATAATTCATTAGGTATGCAACCGGGTATGCAAAGGTATAATTTGCATAATGGTACGTAGCGGACATGCTTGGAATTTAAACAAGCAAAGCCAGGTTAAATATACTGACATTACAAAATGAAAGAAGGCAGAGAAAAAGAAACCATTCATATCCCAGTTCCTCAAAACACCGTAAAAGTTACTTGAATATATAGGGAGTCCCCGTAGAAGTTCGCCATTTACCAGCAGAGAATTTAAGTTTAGTTCCATTGTCATATAAAGCTTTAACTTGAAATTTCCATTTCTTCTTTTCTTTATAATCCACTAAGGTCAGATCATCTATCACGTAAAACTGTTTATCTTGTAAGGCAATATTCTTCTGTTTCATGACTTGAACTTTAGAGTTATAACTAAGTAGTTTAATTATGATGTGTCGGGGCCTCACCGGCAGTACAGGACCGACTCGATGTGCACGCTCTATCGTTGGTATTTCACTAAATTCAAAGTTATCTATTAGAATGTTCCTGGCCAAGACAACACAATCCTCACCTGATTCTTCTTTAAGTCCCACAATTCGAACGTTGTTACGTCGGCTGAAGCGTTCGGATTTGTTGGCCTCTAGTTCGAGCTTCGCAACCGTAGATGATAGTTTATCAACCGTTTGTTCGAGTTGACCAATCTTGTTAGCCTTGATAATATCGTTTTCTTCGAGTGCTGCGATTCTGTCCGAGTTAAATCCAATAGCTTGGTTCAAATCCTCTTTAATTTTTGCCTGCCCATCTAATAATGATTTTAGGGAAGCATGTACAAAATTGTTAAAGTCCACAGGGTTGGAACAAGCACTTTCAATATCGGCTGGGCGAGAGCGAGTCTTGGGTTTGGTGGCCATGATGCATACACGCCGTGTAAATTGTAGTCAAATGAGGAGCGCTCGCTATACACGTCTTATCCTGAGCACGTCATCTATGAAGATGAGTAGTGTGTGGTAGGTCACCAAAATAAGATTTAAACCATTCTTTAAGTTAAAAAAAAAGTTGGGGCTGGATGAGAGGAGGAAAGAAAATAAAATTTAAAAAATTAAATATCAACAGTTTATAAAAATAACTTTTAATTCATGGTGTTTTAAGTCATCTTATAAAAAGATTTTACTATATAAAATGATATTTAAACATTTTTTTCAAAATAAAAACAATGTACAGTAGTAAACTTTGTAATTCATTTATTTCACCAACAAACCATAATATAAAATATACAGAGCTGAATTTATCAGGGACTGCTACTAAGATTACTATCACTTCAATTCAAGGGTCAGCAGTTCCATGATCTTAACTACTGTATAATACATTTATAATAATATAGAAACTATATGTACAGTAGTCACCAAAATATTATTGTTTTCTTTCTGATATCCCAAGTAGAATTCAATTTATATTAATTGTTTATAGAATATCATACTACAGTACTTGAAAGTTTCGATTGTTTTTAATGATTCTTTGTTAAGTTGAAGGCTATCCCTTCCTGATTCCTAACAATACATTGTCGATGATATTATTATTTCATAATTGTAGACAAAGACATTAAAAATACAGCAATAATAAAGAATCTCGTAATTGAACAAAGTTTACCTTATTTTAGAGTATAATACTGATATTTTTAATTAGGTCATCCACCACCAATGGAGAATCAGAGCACATTAAAATTGTATTCATGTTTTTTTACATATTCTTACTTAAAGATTTATTGTCCCCCTAAACTTTTTTTCATATTTTTTTATATGCCATTTTAATTTCATATAATAGTTATTCACTTTGACCAAAAACTGGATCCAAAAAAACATTATTTACCTGGAAAAAAAATGTAATTTAAAGTTTAAAAAATACTTCAATTGTCTGTCAGACAATGGTTTTAGGTTAAAATTAAATGTTCTTCATTCAGAAGTGAATAATTTTATTAAACTGGAAATGGCCTATTAAAAGTCGGATTTATTATTCTTAATTTGTATGTTTTTGGGGGACAATACATCTTTAAAAGGTACTATGTTTACGACATACAGTAATACTGTACCCGATTCAAAGTCATTCATCATTCAGATTTTTCATTTTTTTGCAAGGATTTAGAATATTAATCATAGTTTCTTTCAATCATCATTGTTTCAAACCTTATATTAAATATAATTACAGGCCTTGTCTTTTAAGGCGAGTGAGAGTGATCACTCACCTTACAACACGCCTAAATTTGGTAAACTTCTACACACCAAAGTACAAACAGCACACCTACAGCACCCCTGAATGTATTGCAATTTGTAGCAAACCTATAATTTTGAAAAGACAAGGCCTGTAATTATAATCAGAAAGTAAAGGATAAATAACATAATGAAACACAAATTGTTTTGAAACTATATTAAAATGTATCACCTTTATTTACGCTAATTATTATTTTTTTCATAGATTTAAATCTATGTATTAATTTAATTGTATTTATTTTTAGATATTCAAATCTATGTTTTAGTGGGTACAAAGTGACCGAACACTATCAGTAACTGATAAATTATCCATATTGATGGTGAAGGGTTGTACAGTAAACCAATTTAAACCACAAACCTATGAACATAAAGTGGTCTAATGGTAGAGCATCTGCAAATCAAGTAGTAACTAGTAGTTTCTTGGTTTTGAGTCTTCTTGATTTTTCTTATGGTCTTATTTTCATTTTTTTTTCTCTGCATTCAGTTCAGTTTTATTTATTCAGTTATTAGGTTATATGCATGATATGCATATAACCTCTTGATTCTGTCAAAATCTTTATTTATTTATTTATTTATTTATTTATTCTTTCCTTAGCACTATTTTGTCCGTGCATTATCTTGGCATCAGTTTCATCTAGCTAAGTCAAGTTTTCAGAGTATATACCTTATGGCCAGGAATCGATGTGGTTATATTTTCACGATGCGTAATCAAAAGTTACGCGGTCTACGCGCGATTTTACGAAATCACGTTTGTAATCATATCTTCACAAGCATGAATCACAATTAAACAAAATTTGGTACTCATAAATTTCAGGTCATATTTCATCATATGGCAAATAAATTACGTGCGTAACGCATATAACGCTTGCGTACGCGTGCTTAAAATGTTCAAAATTGTCAAAATTTATTTTCGATGAAATTAGAGTACTGTACGTTTCAGGCAATTTTAAGCGTTTAAAAAATTGCCATGAGTGCGCAGATTTTTGCACGCGCACTGCGCGTTAAACGTTAATGCGCACTCTTTTTGCCTGATTTCTGTTTTACAATCTTTCTTTAATAATATCATCATATTTGATTCAGGTTTCAACTCGAAATTGCGTTATACGGGCACGTCAAAAGTGACTGGCTACGCACGTATAAGTTAACAAAATGGTGAAAATATGCTAAATTTTAAAATTAATATATATCGTCAGAATGCAGGGGAACACCTATTTTTTATTTCATTTTCTTGAAGTGTATGTATCATATGTATGATTTATTATCAAATTAAGAGGACAAAAGTTGATTAAGTCATCATTAATTGCATATTAAATTAAAAAAACATAATTTCGACAATCAAACAAATTATGACATTTTCTTAGGCCAAAATAACAAACTTAACATTAACTTTCTTACTTCAAAAATTCATATATTAAAGTTAAAAGTATGTAGTTTGACAGTGCATCATTTGTATACATTTTAAAGATGTCATCATAGTAAAAAATTATAATTCATTTCGGTATGTAATAATCTATTTGCATCAAAGTGGTTACTGCATAGTAAATACACGGAGGAATTTTTCTAAAACTTTTAGTCAGTTGTGTACGGCTCGGTGGTCTGTGCTCGTGTCTATGGCATTCAAGGTACCGAGATCGAGTCTCACCTTGGGAAACGAAATAAGATTTTTTTTTTTATTATCCGTATTGTTTGTTCAAATTTATTTCTTAGTGTATAGATTATACACATGATTTTTAATGAAATCTAGATAAAAATTAACTTATGTCTTTATTATTATGTAACAACAAATGTGGTTTATGACATTATACGCATATGGATCTTTGATCGGATTGTGATACCGGCTATGGTGTTCGCGTTAGCAAGGTCCTATCATATATTATAAATAATTAAAGATTCTGAGAAAATCAATCAATCAATATATCTTTTAAAAATCAATTATCTTTATTTAAATCAATGCATATAACCTATAATTCGTCATAGTGACGAATTAAATCTAGTTTTATTTAGGTTCACATTCAGTTCAGTTTATTATACAGTTTTTAAATTTTTTTTATTAATATTATATTATTTTTATATATTTTTTTTCTCTTTTTTTTTAATGAATTCAACAGAAGGTACAATGTCTTTGAGTATCGTGGCACTGTGAACCCGACAAGCTGGCAACAAACAGTGATCCACCATCTCCAGTTGGTGCTTACGAGGAAGTATTCAGCTATGATCATGAGGAAGAGGAGGAAAGAGAGACAGGGTATAATGGCTTGATGGAGGCAGGTACCATTACAGGTAAGGAGTACACAGAGATAATTTGATTCATCATTGATAAATCCAGATTATGTACAGTAGCTATGAGGGCACAAACTACAGTTAGCTTCATCTTAATGTGGTTATTATGTACTGTACATGGAATTGATGGCAGTAGAGCTTAGAAAGGTTGTTTGGAAGCATGTGCCATTACTGGTAAGGAGTGGAAATGGTTTACTAGATAGATTAAGATTGATTGAAGTTACAGAGATGTACAGTAGCTATGAGGTTGCAGTAGCTTCATCTTAAGGTGGTTAATACTGTATGTACATGGAATTGATGGCAGTAGAGCTTAGAAAGGTTGTTTGGAAGCATGTGCCATTACAGGTAAGGAGTGGAAATGATTTACTGATAGATTAAGATTGATTGAAGTTACAGAGATGTACAGTAGCTACATTATGAGGTCAAGTTTTCATTAATTGAATAAATGTGAAATGAAATGAAATGAAAAAGTTAAGGTGATTGACATTTTATGTACATGGTAGCAGAGATTAGAAAGATTTTATGGAAGCATGTGCCATTACAGGTACAGTAAGGAGTGAGATTGAGATGATTTCTCTCATTAATGATACACCTTCAATGAGGTAATTAATGTTTAGCTAGGCTGAGAGGTCACAAAGTACAGCACAGCTTCTTAAATGGCATACAGGTGTTTAAAGATGGCTGCCAGAGATAGAGTTTATGGAAACAGGTTCCATTACAGGTAAATTCAAAAATTTAACCTTGATGTTAAAAACTATTCTAGGAACTTTTCACTTTCGTATCTAAGCCCTCCCTCTGGAGAGCACGGGCTATTGTCGGTTTATACAGGTAAGCTAGCACTCATAGACTACTAACACCACTACTGGTTTGTGTAATTTTGTTTACCTGACGCGCGCGTTTGTATTGGACCTTTTAGCCAGCGTGGTTACTTTTACCAAGATCATGGTAAGTTCTACTGGGCAGGCAGTGGTCGGTTAAAGTAACCATTGTCTCAGGTAGAGTGTATAACAGATTTATTTACATTGCAAGGTTTCTTTCTACACAAGCCTGTAGCCAGGATTTTTATAGGTGTTTTTTGTTTTCACAAAAGAAGTACAAATCATAATGAAGTAGGCTAGTTTGGCCTATTTACCATCACTTTCACTGCTACAGTAATAGAAACTTCATCAAGGGGTTAGCTCGATCCGTCAAATCTGCTTGTCTGCATATAATTTGCATACTAATTTGATGGAAAGAATAGATAGTTTGGATTTTTTTTGTGCCAGCATTAGGATGAGGTTCTGACGATGGTAGCTGTTGATGATCGTCATGGTGATCATGGTGATCATGATGAGAATGATAAAAATATTGGTTATTTGAACAGACAGATGCTTGGCTATGTGAAGAAAACTTACATTGAAATATTCTATCTAAGTACAATTTGTACCAATTGTTTTATGTATATTACATCTGCTTTCAATTAACACATAAATATATTCTCACCTTTGACATGAATTTATAAATAACTTTCTGTGTCCTTGAATACAGTTTGTTTTGTATAAATTAATGATATTAATCTGTTATGCAAAACAATTTCATATGAATCGTGGGATGTACTGAGTTTTAATAGGTTGTTATTGTCTGCATGTGAATCGTTTGAATAAAATGTTGTTGCGCTTTTTGACAAACAAAATATTAAATGTAAGTACATAATATGGTTTTCATTGGTTGGTAAAGGTGTATTCAGCAAAGAGAGGGTACTTTGGAGGCCTTTCCTGAAGGTGACATTTTCAGTTTCGAGCCACCATAAATTTCCATTTATATGTAAAACTACATAGCGAAGGCTACTTTGTACTGTACCTACTTACTACAGTAAAAATAGATTGATAGCCACAACCTGTGATGAATGCAGTTAACATGCAATAAATTTATGTATGCACAAAAAATGGGACAGATCCTTTGAACCTGCCAACTCTTATGCGTTAATGCGTGAGTTTTGCGCATGAGGCCCGATTTTTTATGTAAGTGGCTATTTTTCACAGATTCATAAAAATGTTAAGAAAAAAACATTATGTTAAAATCAAATTCTGAAAAAAAATAACATTATGAATTAATTTGAGCATAACTTTCGCCTTTAACTGTAAGCCAATGATTTTATGTATTTTTATGGCATCGGTAGGACCCGAAATGACTACTATTCTATCTACAGTATAGAAGAGGGCATCTCCCCATTACTTCTTGGCTGGTTTTTCTTTATATTCGTTTTTCATACTGGCTGCATTTACACATGAATGGGTAGTGCCTAGGTCTCGCAACATCATTTTTTTTTTTGCCATCTTCTTCGTCTTTTCTCGCCATTTTCCTAAAGGAAGGTTTTTTTTTAGGTTACGAGGGCCAGAGGTCCGAGAAAGAGCGCTCAGAAAGAGGGCCTTTGGCCTGATCTACTCAATATGCGTAGACATATAGTAGCACATGGATTGCATCTATGACTAGACGTAGACGTAGCTACTGCATTATTTGTTTGTATACTGTACATACAGTACAATATTTGGTACTATATAATTCAACAATATTGTTTATTATATATTATTATCAAGTTCAGGTGTAGCTAATAGGTGTTCTATATATCTGTATGACAATTGTGTCTTGTTTGATTCATTTATCGGAAAATTATCTATTACTTTTTTAAGCAAATACATGCACTACAGAGTGTTCGAGACCTTTATACATGGTACAAATTATAATGACATTAATCTTTTTTTTTTTTGCTATAAAAAGGCCTTTGTTATCTGCTTTTGTTATATGACAGAGAGACATCGAAAACAAAATCAAGGTCCACAAATTATTGATAATATTAATAACAAAACTGTTTTATTCTGGAGTGCCGCCAAATGTTAGAGAACAAATATTTTTATTTATGATGGAAATTTATAGTTTGTTGCTAAACTATATATTTCGATGGCTTTCGTTATCTGTGTCCTAATAGTAAAACAAAATCTTTGCTTTATTATGCAAAACAAATATCTTTTAAATAAATTCTGGCATACTGTATTCATAAACTTTACAGTACTACATAGTCGTACTGTAGTTGCAAAGGCGGGGAGGATAAAATGACCTCTTTTTGAAAATATATGATTTTATACGATATGATAATATTTATTGTCATTTAAACAACATGGTTAAAATGAAATTTGGTTTGTTGATTTTAACATACAAAATAAATGTACTGTATGAATATAAAGCATCGTAACCAGTACCTTTTAATATATTTATTTTTTAATATTTTTCATATAATAGAATTATAAATATTCATTATTATATTAAATAAAATGATTTTTTTAGAATACATAAATGTAAAAATAGATATCTGATAAGCGACTTCGATAACTGCAGAGGGCGCCATATTTAAACGGTCAATCGTGACAAAAGTTTCCATCTAAGCTAGCATGATGATGTAATTTTACATCATCATTATCGTTCCTAGCCTTGTTGTTGACCTTTTAAATATAGAGTTATCGAAGTCGCTTATTCAATAACAAAGCAATTGATTGTTGAGTAAAGTAGTATCCTGAGACTGTACAGTATTTCAATTTGCCATTTTTACTCCTTTCCAAAATCTTAGAAAAATCCATGCTAGGTGCTAAAAATGACGAGTGCTTGAAGTGTAGTCAGTTGATAGTTGATACCCAGATCAATCAACCATCATGCTATAACAGTTTAGAACTGATGTAGCTCGAGTATGATGAAATAAGACAATCTCTTGCATCATATCTTAACATTTTCTCAATATCGCTTGGATGGATGTTGACACCTTTTTCTCAGCTAGTCTATTTTCAGGTTTCCCATTCATCGTAAGTACAGTACTATAATAGGTAAGAAGTTTCGTTTCTAAACGTTATCTTCTGAGATTTATTTAGGATTAGTTTCATTCATAATCACTTTAATATGACTGTAACTGGGCAGGTACTGTAGGTCTATCAGTACTGTGGATGAACTCTGAACTTGTTGAAGTTCAAGTCACAGCCTGGATCCAACCAAACCCTACAAATGTCAATGTTCTCAGTGGCAAAACCATAGAGGATCGACAAAACATTGGCTAATTTGACTAGTTTCAACACTATTTTAATTTGTTTTCTGTGTGTGTCTTGAGTTGTTGGGGAGGAGGGCAGGTGTGGAGTTTCCGTGCGCAAAGAAGTGATGCTGTTGGCTATAATAGTGTGGTGTGGTAATTTATGGTACTGGTGCAGGTAACGCAGCAGGAAACTCAAATAATTGTTTTTGAAGCCATGGGGCATTAACTGAAACTACCCCAATGGCAATAGAACATACAGTAGGTACAGTTACAGTAATAGTATTTCACTTTGTTTATGGTTGTACCAACATCTATTCAAAAGTTCCTAAAAATATATTAGCTGTAAAGATGATTATGTCTTTATTCAACAACAATACTGTATTTAGTTTACCAGAATTAATACTAAATATGATACTATTATATTTTTGTTTCAGATCTTCACAATACTTCCGATATACCTGAGATAGAGATAATAAGCCTTCTGGAAGAGAAAATACCATTGTATCGTTTACGAGCTGACACAACGTCAAGCTACACGTATGGCCACGGGGACTGGCTACAGACATGCGGAAACATGGATATGAACGTAGATGCCGACGTCTTAGAAGATGACTTATTGTCGCCAATGATGATGGAAGAGACGTTAAAATACTTTTGTAAGTAAAATGTACCTTTTTTTTTTACCTTCCCAGGCCATGTTTGTATACAGTGACAAATTGCATTTCTCAATCAATACATTCAGGTGTGCTGTAGGTTGGTATCTTGGGGTGTGCTGTAAATTGCACTCCTCAAGCACGGCATTTTAGAGTGTGTTAGGTGAGTGATTGTATTCGCATTTCTCCAAAGACAGGACTGTCTTCCGTTCCTGTGTGTACTTCTTAATATACTACACATGGATATATCTAGGAAATGTTTTGTGATCCTCCATGGTATTTTTAACTCATTCCTATATGAGGTATTGTTTTTTGATTGCCATCTATGAGACGTACAGTATTGTCTCCTATGATCATATGAGAGATACCTGTACTGTACAATAACCACATGCACATTTGGCAAAGTGCCATTGAACAGTCTGCAACATTGACCAAACAGGGACTAGAAATTAGCAGAAACCTACAATACAGTACACAATCCAAGCTATGTATTTGGATGGATTGTACAGAACTGCAGCCTTTATGAAAGACCTACTGCCAGATTGGCAAAGCAAAAAAAAAATTCAGACTTGCACTGTTACGCTCCTTTATTGTCCCCAAATTAAAGACACATTTGAAAAAAAAAAGCATTAATTAAATATGAAATAAAGTGCAACCACTTCTGAGATTTTCTTATTCAGTGAAGTACTGACAGTAATTAGTGGTCAAGTACAAGGTCGATGAACTCTAACATGTCTAGGTACGGGCTAATTAAAGCATCACATTTTCTTATTAATCAAGTAATATCACAAATTCAATATTTCAGTTTCTTGAGATCATTTTATTAACTACTGATTCACCAAAATCTTGTGTTGGAATTTATACTACAGTAGATTAAGTAGTTGTATTAAATACATATGACTAGTGTATACTTGGTTGTACTGTATAGTGTTATTTTTTTATTAAACTTGAAAGTAAATTGATTATATTTCTTTTTTAAACTTTGCCTGTTTCTATAGTACTGTACAGTACTGTACTTCCATATAAACAATGTAATATTTCTTGTTGAAGCAGATACCCATATTTAAATGAGATTCCAAAGTTTAGAAATGTGTGATGCTCAAAGGTCAAATATTGACCTTTAAAAGGGATAGGAAGGAAGATGAGGTTATGTGGTTCATTCAGTACGTACTATACCAAATCCCAAATTTAGTCCGCCATATTTTATAACTTCCTCGAAATAACTATCCACCTACTTTTGAAAGTTAATCACTTTTTTTATTTTGATATGAGTCATATCATTTTAATCTTATATAAATGATGACTCAATTAAACACATGTTTATGAATACGTTGATCATAAGTGTTTTCTTGGATTTTGGTTGCTCTTTCAATTTCAACGTTGAATGCGTCCGTACCTTTGTCTCAGGCAGTCCCGTCTCAAGATACAGTATCTTTCTGGGTCCTACTGCCTTCCTTATTATTTTTGATTTTATTTAATTCCCCTTGGTCCATTTTTAAAACAACTTTTATTAACTGTTTCTTAGATAAATCATGTATGATTCCACCAAACTTTCGAGTTAAAATCATGATTGTGAGGCATTTGATAAATAGGCAAACTGCCTTAAAATGCCTTGACATGTTTTGACAAACTATTCTCATCATCAGTCTCAGAACATTACTGTTTCTGAAGTGAATAGGTGGAACAGAATATACAGTATTATATAACACCTATATAAATTCCTGTCATTTGATTGGACGAATGTGGGTCACATGGCGTGCAATAGTACGCACTATTCAACGATCGTTAAATAGTACTTTTTGAAACATTTTTGTTTGTTATTTAGATGTTATATAAAACAAATAATGAATGTTTTGTATTCGTGTAATGGTACAAATAATGGCACTTGGTGAATGATGAAAGGTTATATCAACTCGGCTTTGCCTCGTTGATATAACCTTTCATCATTCACCTCGTGCCATTATTTGTACCATTGCACTCATAAACATTCATTATTTGTATATTATTATATGGTATGGTTTGCTGCCTAGTATTTTTCAATTTCTCACTAATTTTATTTTAACCATGAAGCTTTAAAAAATAAAATCAATATGTATAGATAAAACCTCACATTAGATTTCACATACATACTGCCCTCTATAATTCCTATTTAAAAGATGAGAATATAATAATTAATATGATAAATAGTGCATACAGCTATTTATTAAACTGTCCTTGATCAATAATGTAATTATACGTCAAAAAAGGCACCTTTATTATTATATTTTAAATCGTATTGATTTTTCCATTTCTTACATGGATCCTTAAAGTAGATATCATCTGTATACAGTAGTAGTAAACATAGTTCCAGAAAATCAATATTTTTCTAAATCAAATGTTTTAAATTAAACTCTGGAAGTATTTGTTTAAAGTCTGTTTTAGTCATTTTTACCGATTATGGTTTAAATGAATAAATGAGATTCAAAGTTAAATTAGTAATTCATTGTTATCCACCACCAATAATTTTGGCCAAATTTTGTACCCAGCCACCTTGGACTATTACACGGTCATTATGCCTACTGTACAGTAATAATGTTATTGTGAGTAGTGATTTTGCACTATTTTGATTGGGTAATAATGATGTCAAATGAAGAATTAATTATACTAATGTATAATTCAGGTTTAGAATTTAACTGAAATTTTTCGTACTCACTCTATATTTTCTGTCTTCATTTTTGTCACGATACTTAAGTATATTGGTAATTTAATATGTGCTAAAAGGATTGAAGACTATTATACCATGTTTAATTTAGAAAATACTAAATTGCCAATCAAATGTCTCATGAAGTTAATTAATTTTCATAATTACTGTAGGGCACCCAACAAAAGCATAAAGTCAATTTCAATAAGCTTTTTAAATAGGAAAATGTCAATCAAAAATATGTAATTAATCTGTTGATTCATTTACTGTATACTTGTATTGCTACGACATTGATGGTCTGATTATACTTTACTAATAATAATAATTACCTTTTTAATTTACTTGTGCCGTATTTTATGGGTACTATGAATATTCCATCCTCAATCCCTGCTGTCAAAAAAAAAAACAAATAAAAAACAGCATGTTAATCAAAGGATTGAGACCTAATGTTTAAACTTAGATTTTAACGTGAAATGGCCGGGATATGTACATACTGTAGGCCTACACTGAGTTACTTAAGTAGTATACAGTAAATCTTGGCTTTAAATAACTAGATATAAACAATTACAAATTTTAATTTTATGTTTATCAAAGCTGCCTGTTGCTAAGGACAGGTGCTGTATTTTACCAGCCCACTATACTCAAAAGGACATAGACAGTATTTACCATGGAATAGAACAGGTTTTTAATTAGAAACCATGCACTGAGTTATAGTATCAAGCTTTGTTTTAATTAGGCTAAATTAAATTGTTATTTAATGTTCATTAATTAATTAATATAAATTAATTCAATGGAATGTTTAACAACAAATGTGTATAACTCTGCCTACCAGCTTGTTTTCATAGTTTAATAAATGAATAAGTAATTCAAAAGATCTATATACAAAATATAATGTCAGATATTCCTTTCATCAAGTATTTTTATTTATATAGCCAAACGCCTTAATCAGAGTTTGTTATAAATTAATCCACCTGAAAGATAAATACATCATAATTTTTGTTTGGACAAATAATGGAATGGTCCAACATCGTGTTATTTTTGTTTACGCTTCAATGGACCTGTTAAATACATACCATAGATCATACCAATCAATAACCAATAGAAAAGGATGTAGAGAATTGTGCTATCAACCTAGCAATGCATACTAGCCTTGGTCGCAGACTGGGAAGGGGCTTTCCACCTTACCCTGGTGGTATTTTTTGTGTCTGTTTAATAGCCTAGCACTAATTGAGCAGACGACTTCTGGACACAGTACATAGGTTGCTTATCTTTCATTGTGGATCTTGTTGGCTGTTGGATCAGATACTCTTTATTGTGGAATTATTATTAACTTGCAGTGTAATAGTGAATTTTATTTGGAAGAAATCAACATTTTGCGACAAAGAAGTTGTTTTGCCTTAGGAAAAATTTTACTTTAAAGCTTGATACATATTTACGTTTTTAACTTTTGAAGAATTACCAATTGTGATTTTTTTGTTGGATGATCATTATCATTTTGGAAAAAAAAATCCAAGTTTTATTAAAGATTTCAAGTTATTATCCAGCGTTAAAAGCTAAGAAAAGAAAGGAGTTTTAACTTTTAATTCAGAAGAGAAGATAGATTTTGTTTTAAACAGTAAGATTTTGTATTAACTGAAGCCAAAACATCAATATCTGAAGAAAAAGTGTAGAGTAGTAGTAGAAGTACTAAAAGAGATTACAAACACTGCCATTATTAAAGTCTTATGTGGTTCTTTAACAACTATTCTTAATCGTTACAAACAGCATTGATGAAGCACAAACAAGCTGTTTCTGTCCCTTATATAAGCCTACCCACTGTGGACAAATTATATTACTTAGCTTCAAAATAACTATTCTTGATGAACGGACTTTATGCATTTTTTTTTAACAACCCACAATGCAAAAATCAATACTAATAATGATAGCTTTTGTAATGTTTTATTATAAACTGGCGTACCTGGATCGAGAAGAGTAATTACTGTAAGACTAATATGTAGCTTTGAAAACTCAACCACGCTGATATTTATAAATTGTTGCATAACAAAAATTAATAATAATTTTCTATGCACATGTTGTGCTAACATGCTTCTCGGTAGATCACTACATAGCGTGTTATAATGAAGTTTTTGCCAAACACCAATACAGCCTTTTTTCAAATACTGTAAATTATTAAAGTATACATGGAACTAGTGCGTGTCAAAAACACAAAATAAGTATTATTACATGGTTCAGAAAATGCATTTTAAAATGGCAAAATGCCTGTCACTTATGATTTGTGACGTAAATGAAACTGACGACAATGATGAGGATGACGACGGATCCTCTACGTCTACAATTGAGCCAGATCCGTTGGAATTTGAACACCTAGTAGGTAAGTACAGTTTAGTTTGGTATTGGATTGATAGACAACCAAGTAAACAAATGTACAAAATTATTGAACTTTGAATAGTAAAACGAAAGTAAAGAAGTTTTGATTTTGATTTGTAATAATTATTTACTTATTTAATCGTTTTGCAACATACAACATATTTCATGCTGTTGCAACTACTAATGTAGAAAACGCCAGCTAATGTAGTAACAACCGTTAATGTGATTATGTAGTAAATACAAAATGAACACCAGTTAATGTAACAATACATGGTCAACAGTTACGTAGTAACAAAAAAATTGCCTGAGCACAATTAAACAATGGTCGTACATAAAGCATTTATAGTATTTGAGTGTCTAAGTATAAAAATATTTGTAGTGGAGCTGTAGCTTGGTGGTTAACAATAACATGCTTGCCTTCCAATCCCAAGGTACAGGGTTCAATCCTGACCTAGTGACAGGGTTGTAACTCTTTCAACTCCACTCCCTAAGCCTCAATTGAGACTTAGTTTATAAGCATGATAAACGAATAAATACTAAAACTGTGTTCACATGCAATAGAGTTAAGCGCGCATAGAACAGAGGTAAATGATCAGGAATCTTATCTGAGTTACATCCGACGCAATTGCTCATTTTATCTGTTAACTCTCTTTATACCTCTGTGTCATTAACTCGGACAGGTTTCAGAATTTTATGTTAGATAAGCGGGTATATATCTGTGTATGTAAACTAAACCATAGGATGGACTATATTTTCTGGTAGAGAAAAGTTCACGTAAACATACATTGGCTACTGATGAGAATTGAGATGGCGCCAGACGAACCAATTAACATACACGATGTCTTTGTTTATTTTATGTCGTAGTAGAAACTAGAATGTTATCGCTTGTTGACATTTTATCACATGAATATTGATAAGTATGTCTACCAATCAGCAAACACTATACTACAGTGCTTATGTTGTTTTACTCTATAAAATCAAATGTACTTAAGTTTAGAATAGCTTCTGACTTAAAGATGCATTGTCCCCCTGAAAAAATAATTCTTACAAATTTTTTGTAATGCCAATTTAATATCACAATAAAGTTATCCACTTCGACCAAAAATTGGATTTAAAAAAATGTATTTACCTGAAAAAAACTGTAATTTAAAGCCAAAAAATAGTCAAATTGGCTGCCAGCCAATGTATTTTTTAACGAATGTAAACATTTATTTTGTCATTTTATAAAAGTAAAAACATTTTTTTTTCTACAAAAGTAATTAACTTGATTTAAACTACAAAATAACATGTAGAAATTCAAAGTCTGATTTAAATTTATCTTCATTTTTCATGTTTTGGGGGACAATACATCTTTAAAAGTGTAGATTGGGATTGGGATTATTTAATCATTTTTTAGGGCCATATGTTTAAAGTTGTAGGTCTTTCGGTTTGTATTAAACATAATAATTGCCAAAATAAATAGTAAGTTTTAGCTTTAAAAAATAATATCTACAGTCAGATAGACTTTTAGTGCATAACCCCACCCCTATAAAATTCCCAAATAATAAATCATTCTGGGTAATTTTAGATTATTTTTTTTTATTCGGTATATATACTCAAAATGCAACATAAGTTGAAATTCTTATGAGTTTACAAAGAATAACAATTAAAAGTCAAAACATAATTTAAAAAATACAAAACATCAAACTGTATTGAAAATGAAAAAAAAAGGGGTGGCCCATCCTATCTTCACTTGTGACATAAGTATATTGACCTATCCAAATTGTTCAATATTGTAGCTGAGATATTATAATTATTTACTTACGTGATTACAGGCACACTTGCCAAACCAAGTGGGGTACAAAAATTGACACATAAATTCCTCCAGGATGTAAGCATATTGTTTGCTTGGCAACATCAACAATGTAGATTATGAAAGTTGTGACTTTTGGTCTGTCATTATTTTCAAAGATATAGGGGGTGAAATTCTTGTGGTCTTTCACTCAATGTTCTATTGTTTGATTCTAAAAGAGTATTTTAATAATTAATGATGGAATATGAAACCACTTATTATGGATACTGAAGAAGAGAATATTCTGCATTTAAGTATGTATTTAAAATTATATTTAAATTGTTAAAAAATTGTGTTAGTATTTTCAACAATTTGTCCAGTATCATTTATATAAATAATTTATTTGTAAAAGGAAACTTATTTATTTCTAATACTGTATTATAAATTATTCATTTTTGTCTACTATAAATACTGATCTCATTACTAAAAGCAAATTTTGTTTTTATTTAAACTTTAATGCTAATTTTATTATTAAATTTTATATTATTTGGGCAAAAAGACACAATGAAGAAATATAATAATAGAGTGTCACATACAGCATGTATCACATGTGGTGGCTGTATCCTGTTAAATTATGCAAAAAGTATGTTCACACAATTGGTTTAAAAAGAGGATTATTTTCCATTATTTCGCATGTGAACTAAGCTTCAACTTGAGCTGTTCTAATCAATAATGTAATTGAGGTCACGTATCTCCACCCACAATGCCATTGTTGTGATGGTGATCTAAAAGTCAATAATTAAAGTTTGGTGTTCAATGTCATGATATTGAAATATTTAGGCCTAATCAATTTCAATATACAGTCAACTCTCTCAATATTCGATACCTTTGGGTATAGCCTATGTCTTTTTATTTTCTGGAAGGTAAAATTTGAATGTGTTTCTAATGGTAAAAATTAATTTTGGACCTCAAGGAAAGTCTGGTTTAGAGGGTCCGGTATTGGGAGAGTTGACTGTAATAAATATGATATACAGTACCTTAGGTATAGTTTACCTGTGGGACCCTAAAAAGTGTCCCTTAAATAGGGGTTGGCCGTAGTGTTCAAATATATTTTCATATCCACCATTGATACCTAAGATCACGAAAGCTAAGACCCAAGACCTAAGATTACAAATATTTATCTTTCGCACCTGCCTTGTATTATAACTCCCAGCATTTATTCTGAATACCACATCTTCTAAGTGAATACCACTTAAGGAAAATCCTTCAAATATTTATTTTCTTAAGTGAATGGCAACAGGCCTTTTGATACAATTTGAAGCTATATTGAACTATACTATTTATGTACTGTATCAGTACATATCAGATTACAAATAACTGTATTCACTATTAAACATATGTTGGTTTATACTGGACAAACAGAATTGATTAATAGCAAATTAGGTTTTTGTGAAAACTTCCTATTGTAGGCTCCAGCAGGTGGTTGTGGAATTAACAATAATTTTGCAACCTAATGTTATTGAAAAAGTTAGTATTTTTAGAGGAAAAAGACATTTAAAACCATACTCTAATAATAATGTAATGATTCGGGAAGTAGCAAGGCACAAAGTTACATGGAAGCACCTTGGATCTGTAAAATGAGACTGATCAGAAACTCTAAATCTTTTTTTAATATTTTTGTCAACAGTATATATATACCGTATATTTCGGTGTATAAGTCGCACCTGTGTATAAGACGCACCCCCTAACTGAGAGTAAAATATCGGTATTTTTTATATCGTCGATGTATAAGACGCACCTTATATTTCATCAAAACAATTTTTTATTAAATTGTAATCAATATATTATTGTAATAATATATTTTGTTATATCTACAACGGCGTCCTTTATTTAGGTTTTTTCTTAACTAGGCTCGGCCGCGCCCAGCCTCAACAAGTTCTTTCAAACTTGTTATTCATGAGTTTCGCACCCGCAACATTGAGTGCATGACCGTGTGTGTAACACGCACGTGTGTGGGCTAGCCTCGCTCGATCATTTCGAGAGGGCGCGCGTTTTCACGGACAATCATATTCGATTAGTATCTATGTATCCGAGAAGTGTATACGCTAGGTCCATGCTATAATCAACTGGAGAATATCCTAGTCGAATACCGTACACCATGTGGCCGCCAAGGGCTTGCGCTAGGGGTTCGGCGATCGTGCGTATAACTATAAATAAATACATTCCAATCGTAAACGTTTACAAATGAAATTTTATTGGAGCGCCTAAAACAGCTCTATAATGAACAAATCTTTTCATCATATTTAGTATAACATCACGCTAAAATGCCTTGAAAACAAGGCAGAAGCAGGTTGCCGTTACATTATTACACTGTAGCTAGCCTAGGCCTAGCCTACCCAGGCCTAGCTGCGCCAACGAGGTGACGATTATGTACAATCTGTGTGGTGAGGCATTTATGTTCGGTGTATAAGACGCACCCTTAATTTAGAGGTCAAATTTGCGTGTCAAAAGTGCGACTTATACACCGAAACATACGGTATATATAATAATGTAAACACAATATGTAAATGTCAATATATATCGCCATCAGCTTGAAAACCAGACTCTCTGAAAAACCATTTCGGGCAAGCCCAAGATTGTCGGGTTAGGAAAGTTGATGGTATACTGTATTCCACCAGATACTGTACTGTCCTTATTTAGTAGAGCTTAAATATTCCTAATCATAGTACAAACTGTTTCACATACAATATGTGATACAATAATTTTTAGGTAAAATAAAAAACAATGCACTGCATTTTTACATAGATAATATTTAGCTAATAATAATTTCAAGTTTTCATATGTACGGTATTTATAATTGTTATGGTACATTTCTATTTCTGTCTTTAAATAGTAATTTTTTAGAAATAATTTTTAAAGTGAGTATTTAAATTATTACCTGTATGTTTTAAGTTACATAGCATGAGTGTACAGAAAATGTTAATTAATTCAATGAGAGATCTCAGGAAACGTGCAAGACAATATCCCTTTCACTAATATAATGGTATAGTCTGTCGGATGTTTGAGGTATACATGTTTCCTGGTGTGTGTACTCTGTAATGTACACCAAGGAAATGTTCTGTTAGAGTTTAAAACAACTCGCTGATGAATGTTAATTTTACTAATCTAACTTTTTAAAATTACTAAAAAAAGTATTTGCTGTTCATTGACTAAAAAGTGTTTATTTGGAATAGTTATGTTGCATTTGAATTGGTGAAGTACTGTACATAGATTTCCAGATTTCAATGAGAGTCGAAAGATACTGCAGAGACGTCAGAAGCGGTTTCTGGTGATAGCTTCATAACATCAACTACATCATTAATGACTGCAATGTCTTCTACCAGAAGAATTCTAGACATAATGAAGACACTGTCAGTTTGTTATAGGGGGTTTGATCTTCTACCACATCATCCAATACTGAGTGACTTACAAGAAGAAAGAGACTAAAAAAACGAAATATATTCGCATGACCAACCAAGACTACATATCATGTCTTACAGGTCTACAGTAGACAAATAATAAGAAATGTTAATTATATTTTAAGGCAAATACATTAAGTTCTTATTTACTTGGATTATTGTTTAATCTGTTTGCTGTTGGGACATGACATTACTCATTGGAAAAGATTGAAACAATCATTTGTCTCATTGCAACACTTCCTGATTTTAACAAAAGAGAACATTCTGAAAAAGTTGTATATTACTCGGTCTTCTGATCAACAAGTATTCTTTAAAAGTCCTGATTGAACTTCAGTTTTCTAATGAGGGTTTTATTTTTGGAATGATGTTAATTGTATACATTTAGCTGGTTGGATTTTCTTAATCATTGCTCATCGTAAGACTTTGTCTTATGTAACATTCAACTTCTTTTGTTTGTCTTCATCTTGACAGATGGTTTTGTGTTACATAACTGGTTTTCTTACACATATTTGATAAAAGCTACAAGCATTTTCTCTTAGACATTGAGATGTACATGTTGAGAAAAATTTGCCATTTCTAAAGAACATAGGAGTACAAAGGCAGATTTAGCTTCTAAAATCTTCTACAATTTCTTCACTTATTTGTCATACGTTACTATTGCTTGTTTGTAGATGTGTCATTCAGTTGGATTTCTCTTCTTTACAGATTTTTAAAGAACATTATTTGAAATCTCATACAATATCGTAAAAAAGAGGTTGCCATAGTTTTAATGACGTAGATTTTTACAGAACATGTCATGTCAACATGAAAAACTTTAACAATAATACGTGCCTAGCCTGGATTGATTTTATCATTGAATAAATGTATTGTTTGCTATTAAGATAATTCTCACATATTATACATCAGATTTTTACTGTATTTTGATTGAGATAAGCAGCGTTATAGATACAAGAGTCATGTTTACTTCAGCGGATATTTTGCGAGCGATTTCCGACGTCGAGAAGGAAATCAGTAAAGCTCTTACTAATGTGGAAAATATCTTAACTAACGAAAACTTTGAGCTTGATTTTCATTTACCGGTATTGTCAGGTAATTTTATTTATACATAGTCTGCTTTTAAGGGCTCATTCAGTAATTTACCCGAGTAAGTTGTTTACCTACGTTAGCGATAATTGGTCCATAAAGCCTACTTAGCTGCGGGTAATTTTACCTTATCCAAAGTATGATAATTTTAATTAGACTCATTTTGTTTCGATTTTTATTTCATTAAAATTACAATTTTTTTCTGTTTAGACAGACTTGTACGTGTATGGAAATTTTTTATAGATTATTTGCATGTAAACATTTAAATAGATATGTGTTAAGAGACACATGCAGCTTCTTTAATTTGTATGAATACTTCTACAGTATGTCTCATTTTCTCATGCATGGTCAGATCCATGATTTTTTTTAATGGGAGACAGCTATTTATAAATATCAATATTCTGTCAAAATTGTAGCTGTCAAAAACGGGGAGTACATGTCCCTAGTTGCACCCCCTGGATCCACTGGGCTATAATTAGCCATAACTAGCCTAATGTAATTGTGCACCTGTATCCCCAAATAGCAATTACAAAACTCCATTCTTAACATTTTCTATATGCATCTTATTGTTTAATGAATCTGGTAGTGAAAAATTGTGATAATGCGATTATGCGTATGATTACTGATCATACCAAGGCAATTTAACAACAGGATGCTGAGCTCTGGAGATCAAAGGGTTTATATGTGGTTGCGACATGATCAGTTTCACACCCCTTAACAGACAGCACGCCGCGGAAATATGCATAGCACAGTACTGTTGGTATTTGTTGTAGCCAGAAATAAGATCAAAGGACTGCTAAGTGTTAAAAGTTCCTATTTTGGCAAGGCGAGTTAAGTGCCCTGTTATTAGATTTCCTTGGTCGTACAGTGCTAAAATCAGGCCATTTTTAATAATAAAACATTACACTTGAATTATGCTAATATTTGGTGCTTACAGTTGAACATTGAACATTTGAGATTATTTTATCTTTTTATATTTATGTGGGCTTTCTATACAGATTATTACAGATAAATAAAATTAGGTTAAATAATTATTGGTTATTTTTATACACAATACATTGTTTGACCTTTTATAAATGTCGTGTCATGTCATAAAATATGAATTTACAAATATTTCATTATAAATAGAGTTTTATTTTTTAAAAGAGACTTATTTTTAATTGAAGAAACATGTACTTATACTTATAGATAAAAGTACCTTAGTACAGTTAAAAGTATCTGATTCTCCTGGTGAATGTAGTGTCAGGCTAAATACATTGTCACATGTGATTTTGTTTTTATACAAACCTTACACCATGGAGCTATAAATGTATAGCTCCATGCTTACCCAAACCTTAAAAGTAACTCATATGATATCATTTTGGGGCACATAGCGTTTCATACGTATAATACTTGTTATGGAAATCTAATGCCAATTGGAATAAAAATAAACTGGAGAATCAACCAGCAATTTTAATTATTATGTAAAATAGAACTTTTTATTATTATTTTTCAGCCTTATGTTCCGAGAGAATGGTTCAGATGAAAAAGACGTACAACGATGTTGATGCAGTTACCAAGTTACTGGATGAGGTCAGAATCATTTGTTACCCTTTGTTCTTTTGATTTATGTTATTGTAATATGAAATAACTGTGTTTAGCTTAAAGCCCTGTTCTGGGCTCTGCATCCTGGGCAAGCAACTTCTTGGGCAAGCACTCTACTGAAGCTGGTTTTTGCAATGGGCAGTATTAGTTGTGTGATTTAGAAATATAAAATACTAACAAAGTGTGTGTTCACTATATAATATTTTACCTAGAAATAAGTTTACATATTTATACCATTAGATCTTCTAATATTCAGGTTTAAAAAAAAATTAAACGTTAAATACAGTGAATGATTGTAAGAATAACAAAAGGACTGTAACAATGGTTGCATTCTTAAATGATAAAGAAAAAACTTACATTTAAAAAAAAGTTATTATACATATTTAAATTGTTGGATTTATCATCACATACATTCTTTTATAATTTATATTTACGTCAATGAAATGTAATGTGTGTGTTTATAAGATTGTAATCTAATATAAAATGCAAATTAATGTTTTATGTTTTGGAATGTTGTTTGCATTAGGATGATAAAACTATCATTGAAAACTTTATTATCATTGCATCCGGTTATCAGTTCCATTTTTGCTGATATCTGCATTTTTCATTTTTTTATATATTTACATTAAGTGCCTTGTTTGGATTATTCAAGGTTCAATAACATAGTTAAACAAAATGGTTAAATATTTATATTTGATTTTTGTAGGTGTGTCTGTGCAGGTATCATAACAAAAATGTTCTATGGCTATTTTAAGATTTTATAAAATTGCTTAAGTGCATAAAATCTAATGACCTTTCAAATTTATCTAGTCTATTTCGTGCCTATGTAGCTTACCTGGATAAACTGATAATAGCGCTTTCTCCTTGAAGAGTGAGATATAATTCGAAAAGTAGAAATGATGATGGTGGTTTGTAGGAAAGCTGACCTGACCCAACCAGTACCATTAAGCTGTCTCAAAATCTTGTTAAGAGTCCGCTTTCTCAAAATAAAAATCCTTTCTTACTTTATAGAATGCATTCTACAAAACCAAACTTTACAGACAATGTTTAACCGTTTTTTACAATGTTTATTACAGAAAGAAAAGGATCTGGAATTGGCGGCAAAGATCGGACAAAATTTACTGCTTCAAAATAAAAGTTTAGAAGATAAGTTGAACTTAACCGACGAGCAACTAACTCTAGCAACGGACCAGGTGAGAAAGTTATAAGTAGTAACTATACTTAATGTATAGTTGAACAAATTTGAGTTTTATGCTGAGTACATGGAAATTACCACTTAACTGCTCATTCTTGCTTTATGGCCTTTTTTAATACAACATCATCATAACTATCGTCACTATTCTTTATCCCTATCATTCTGTTAACCTCTATGAACACTATAGTTTTTTCACCACAATCATCACAAACCCCATTTTATTAACCAATACCACCATCATTACCACATTAACATCATCACAAACCCCATTTTATTAACCAATACCACCATCATTACCACATCACCATCATCACAAATACCAGTTTATTAATTAATACCACCATCATTACCACATCACCATCATCACAAATACCAGTTTATTAATTAATACCACCATCATTACCACATCACCATCATCACAAACCCCATTTCATTAACCAATACCACCATCATTACCAAATTACCATCATCACCATCATCACAAACCCCATTTTATTAACCAATACCACCATCATTACCACATCACCATCATCACCATCATCACAAACCCCATTTTATTAACCAATACCACCATCATTACCACATCACCATCATCACAAACCCCCTTTTATTAACCAATACCACCATCATTACGACATCATCACAAACACCATTTTAATTAACCAATACCACCATCATTACCACATCACCATCATCACAAATACCATTTTATTAACCAATACCACCATCATTACCACATCACCATCAACACCATTTTATTAACCAATACCACCACCACATTTATCACAAACACCAATACTTCATAAATTCCACCGTCTTTATCACCATCATCAAAAATACCATTTAAGTAACCAATACCACTGTCATTACCATCACCATAAAAATGCCATTTTAAACCAATACCACTGTCATTACCACCACCCATATTTACAACCACCATCACAAATGTCTTCAACACATTTTATCACATCTTCACTCTCACCAGCACCATCATCCTTCCTTACCACCACATAGATTGGGTTTTCTTATTGCTGTTGGCTTATTCTAATTACCATTGGTTACTATGGCAGTAACCGTGGTGATAGTATATGTTTTGTTTATTCCTTTAAATGAGCAAATTCAATTCCATTTTCATGGTGATTGAAGTGCACAATATATTTGATGTGGATATAGAGTAGTAGAAGTATTTTCTTTTGAACCTTGATATACCTCCATGTTTGAACTATGTAAATTTGAATCTGCCCCGATTAGGTGTTTTGTGGTGAAATATGTTATTAAATTTTTTTTTTATGATAAAATATAAAACGTTTTTTTTTTTGATAATTCAAAATAATAATCTAATAATTTATTGAACTATGTTAAAATTACATGGTAAATTCAAGTTTGCTGTATACAGTGTATTTCCAAAATGTTGACGTTTTGGTATGATATGCTAAAACCCTCTTATTCTACAAAATGGTTATTATATAACAATTACTAACATTTTACTATTAATAATTATATATATGGTGTACCGAAAATCTTACAGTAGTGTGAAAACCAAACATCACAAATGTATGATCTACTGTCTAAAAATAAAAGAAAAATAAAAGAATGATATAGCCAGTGGATATATTGCCTTATGTTTTAATAACTTGCAAGCACAAAATTGAGATTAAAATAACATAGTAGTGTGAAAGCTAACAAGCGTGGGCACATTTGTAGACACAGGCAATTTAACTTCAACAATCTAAAATATTTTTTTTAAAAAATTTAATAACTTAATAATTTGCAAAATATATTATTAACATCATCATTATCAAATATGTTTATTATATATTATTTGATTTTCAGAATACACAACTTAGACATGAGATGAAATTGAAAGAGCAGTTACTTCAGATTTACACCAATGACATATCATACAGTGAGAGTGAAGATGAATTACAGGAGTAAGTCTTATCATTATTCAGTCCATAGTACTTGAATATAGTCCCCCCCCCCCCACTCCCTTATTTGTGGTTAGTTTAATGTAGCAGAGAATAGAGCCACAAACAGTAGAGTGACAAGGGTATCAAACTAGCACAATAATAATATTCTGTTTTAGCACCTAATGTAGTTAAAGAGCTGTACTTATTATTACTCCGGTCATTTTTTGGATCAAACACGTATGGAAACATACTCCCATGGTGCAGTTAATAATCAGCATAAAGTTGTGTCATAACCTTACCAGGTACCCATTTGTACACCTGGGTGAATAGAGTGTCTTGCCCACATACATTAAGTACTTATACCCTTTGGCAAGATGCTTTGGATGGGATGTGAAGCCATTGGTCCAGTGTACACACATTTCAGGATAAAGAACTTTTAAAAAAGAGTAATGGCTTACTGGTGTGCTATTTGTGACAGGGAATGTACTGCGCCTACTGTGGGTTTGTAGGAGAGGGCCTAATCTGAATTTCCTCACATGAAGGCCAATCGTTCACTATCCAATCAATGGATTTTCATTTATTTGTTCATTTTATTTATATTTTGTAATTCATAATTCTTTTTTGCTCGTATTTTTTTATTGTCTGTAGTTGGAGTGACACAGCTTTTGGCGATAGTTGTCTTTGACAGCTCTTGTCCTCCTTAGTGTTCAATTTTTTATGTATCATCACTGAAAGGAATAAATAAAAATAATAAATGAACTAAAATACAATGTAGGCCCTTTTTCAAATGTTGTTGCCTTGGTCATAAAATAATTTTTATATACAGATTTTTTGTGGAAATGTACTAGTGAAGAAAAAATTGTATTAGACTAGTTTGGATCATTTTAATGAATATTAATATGAAACATTTTTTTTGATGAATTTAAATTTAGAAAAATAAAATTAAAATATGCAATGTTTTCTTTTCATGTTAATTTAAATTTTCAAAAATCTGTATTGTAATCAATAACAATCATTAGCGGTTTTTTCTTGGTTGCAAATTAATTAAATTGAAATATAATCTGGTTTTTTTTTCGTCAGGGATCGTAAATCGTATCACTCACAGTTCATAGATGTTGATACGCTGCAGAAAAAAGTTCGCAATTTAGAAGAACAGAATCTAGAACTGAGGATAGAATCTTCCAATTTAAAATCATATGCAGATACTATCGAAGAAAAGGAGAAGGAATTGATGCAAGATTGCTTTTATGAATTAGGTTAATATTCATTTTTATTTGTATTAAATGTTTTTTGTTTTTTTTGCAGAAGCCCTATGTGGTTGCAGACTGTAGTAAATTTGGCCAAAATAATGTTGCTGTACTATTTTGACTTCAACCCCATAATAAATTAAATTCCAATTGACAGAACCTGGTTTTTCAACATTTGTTCACAGCCTAATTTTAGGAATATTTGTCTATCTCTCTCTACACATACAGAATGAAATATCTTTATCATGCCAAACCTTTTTTTGTATTTAGTGGGCATCAATCCATCTTCCTACTTGAGTCCCTGAAATTATTTAAAAACAAATTATATATAGGGACCATGCCAAAGATATGCAGTAACTACATTTTGTTTGCTTTTTACATTTGCATATGTATTTATTTAGCAACCGTTTTGAGTAATCACACACTGTATTGCAGTGACTGACTGACAAACTAAAATCATATATTTTGCAGTTTAAAAAATATAGTTACTGCAGTAACTGCAGTACAATAATTTTGACATGATTTTCCTTTTGTGATTTTGTAGGTGAAGAACACACTAGAAATTTAGTATTACAAGAAGAACTAAGTAAGAAACTAGAAGAGTTTTATAAACAACAAGAAGAGGTCACATCATTACTAGCACAGATTGTGAATTTGCAGCAAACAAACAGGAAGGTAAAATAAAATAGTAAATATATGTGGGAGTAACCTGTGTCTGCAGGCTAACTGCGCTGAATTGTGCACAGGTGTACACATGTAGGCGCCATTAAATGACGCTCTTTGGTTTGTCTATGACAGAGGCTGAGAGGGTTCAGTACACAAGGGTATCCCCCTACTCTTCTGAAAGATGTGTGCAGTTTTAAGTCCTTATCCGAGAAGTCTTTGTTCTACCACCAGAACCATGGAGAGTCTTGTACATGGTTTTCTGGACCTGCCACTCGACTCTAATCTTTCTCTCTGTATAATTTTCTTTACTTCTATCAATTTTAATTGTGTCTAGTTCGTTTAAAATAAGTATAAGTACTGCAAAATAACAAACAAACTCTTAATTAAAACCATGAATGTGGAATATGTTAAATACTTTATCATTATTGATAACTTTTTTTTATTCTTTTCTCAGTATAAGACAGAGAATGAGGAACTCCACCAACATTTAGACGCAGCAAAAGAAGCTCAAAACGAACTTACTATTGAGGTAATAATATATTATTAAGATAAAGATAAATATATCCATAGAAAAATGAAGCATAAGGTCAGCGAGGGTCATGTCATAGGTTATGAGGACATCTGTAATCATAGATATTCAGTATATAAAGCAGTTGTGTTTTCTGTAACTTTTTTTTTCAATTCATTTCATTTAGTTCGTCAATTTGAAAACCTGATAAAACAATATAAATAAACATAACAAAACCCATGACGATTTTCCGGAATATTAAACAAACGCAAACTTAATTGATGTACAAATTTCGTACCTCACTATAGTTGGTCATATTTTTTCCTAGCATTGGCCCTTTCGAGAATATCTGTTATTTTTTCGCTGTGAGACAATTTATTTAGTATACAATAGACGAAATAAAATGGAGTTTAAGTAATTTGCGAAAAGAAGTAAGAGAATGACATTGTGTATTATTATATTTCAGTTATCAGAGCTAAGGGAAAAATATGATGAATGTCATCATATGTTACTGGAAGCGCAGGAAGAGGCGCGAGAAATCCACCGACGATCTTTACCGCAAGGTGCTGTCCCAAACTTCGGAATCATGAATCCGTATTTTCCAATTCCTTCTGTAAGTGTCATAATCTATAGATTTTTATAGGGTTAAAAATCATTATAAACTAGGTTACTAGTTAGACCAATTTACCATCACTTACTGGTGTCTAGTTTAAAAAGGTCATATTAAGCTCTGTCTGCACTGTCAAACTTGTGACAAAAAAATGTGATGTGCCCATATATGGACATGATGATGTCATATCACTACCATATTTGGGTACATCACTACCATATTTGGGTACATCACACTTTTTTTGTCAAACTAGTTGATAGTGTAGACAGGGCTTTAAGAAAATAACGGTATATCTCTAACTATGGACTAATTAATTATTAATAATTAAAAACTACTCACTCTTATTATTATTATAACTATGCTGTTTGAAGTTTAATGTTGAATTCAATTAAACTGAAATAAAACATAATCAGCCATAAAATCTTTGATTGCCGAGGTCTTTTAAATGTGTATTATAATTATCCTTTGACCTTCATTCAATTTATTGCATATGTAAATATTACCTATGTATATGTTGTTTCTCCTTACCTGGTATAGAACGTAATGCTAATGTCTTATGATAGGTTGTTTCTACTTGGACTCTTCCATTTTCTTTACGGGATGTTCAAGTAATATCATTTTGAGTTATAGCGCCCCCTTTTAAAAGAAATATACAGTACCAGTATACGATTATGCTTTTGTAGGGTGATGTCTATGAGGTTATTAGGCTAAATCTGATTGGCTGGTTGAGTGACAGTTTGTAATGTATGGACACATTGAAATTATTAGTGAAGTAGTAATCATGTTGTTCAAATATACATAGCAAGCAGAGTCTCGCTGTTACTAAGTAAATTTTAAGTAGTCGTCCATTATAATGGAAATTTTATGTGATTAATATGTTGACATTGATCAACCAGAATATTAGGATCGATTTTTGGCATATTAATATGAATATATCTGATCTCCTATATTAACTTCGGAGAGGCCTTAATATACTCCCAGGTAGAGCAGCCCACTAAAAACAGACGAGACAAAGATGCTTTAAATATAGTTATAATTAATAGTGAAAATTGCATATGAGGCGAGTGCCTTGTCTGCATCATGCTGGCTACGGCCATGGGTAGTTTGATCATAGATGGACTTTTTTTATCGCTCCAATGATAAAAGATGGATGCATTTCTAGGCACATCCTTTATTCTTGATACTACATCTACAGTCAATTCTATTACAACCAAAAACCATTTACTTTGCTCACACCATGTATACATTTGTTCAATTAATAGGATTCCATCTTCATCAAAATTGCTTCTTTACAATTTCTAATGGTGTTTATAATTTCTCTCTTATAATGTTAGTGTAGTGTGTGGGAGGCTAGGCCTCCTCTTTTTCTCTTATATATATTTATGAACCATAGAAAGGTAGCACTGTGTTCGATTCATTTCAAGATTTCTAATATTGAAATATTAGTGTAAAAAATTAGTATTGAGCTTGTCTCATAGATGAAGAATAGAATTAAATTAGTATAAAAATAAAAAGAAAAAGGAACTATTGAATCTCACTGCAGCTTTCGGTTGATAAAAGATAAAATAATAAGATTTATAAAGCGCACATATCCACAAAGTAAGTGCTCAAGGTGCTTGTGAAAACCATGAAAAATACAAACCTTGAAACTAAGAACAAACACTTTTTTTTAAACCGGAATAAAAGCAGAACAATCAAACCCACTTGTAATTAATCCTGGGCCGTCATTGTATTTTGTATTACCAAGTGAATAAAATAATTTTATTATTTTAATCATTTTTTATTAATTTTTTATTCCAACAGGATTCATTAGCAGCTGAACTTGTCAATACAGTAGAACAACAGTTAGGACAGGACCCTCGTCTTATAGGACGTGGCAAGAAGTAAGTTAAAATATTTTTTTAAAAGTTAAATATATATTGTCCCCCTGAAATAATTCTTAAACAATTTTTTGTTGAATATGCCATTTTAATGCTATTCACTTTGACCAAAAATTTGACACATTCATTTACCTGAAAAACTGTAATTTAAATCAAAAAAATAGTCAAGTTCGCTGCCAGCCAATGGATTTTTGGTTGAATTTAGCCAATTATTTTTTCATTTTATAAAATAAGTGAAAACATTGTTTTTTTATTTTTTTCTCACAGTGGCAAGTATTCGTAAACTTATGCCTATTATTGTCCTTATCTTAAAAAACTTTGTTCTATCAAAAAAATGCAATTCATATTTATATTTAAAGCACATACCTGTTTGTGACTATGTTACTCTTTGTTTTGTGGAATTTGTGTAAATATGATTTAGGCATACCAAACTTGAAGTTTAAATTGTAAAACATGAATTGGTATTTTCAGAGAATATAATGAAAGTGTAATGAAGACGGTGAAAGCGGTCAAGAGTAGATCAGGTAGTACGACCGGCTTGGACCTAGGTACACCACCTATGATCATTAGTACACACTCTTCTCCGAGTAGTTCAGTTATTTCACTCGCTGGGTCAGAGGTCAGTGAAAACTACATGGGTGACAATGAATCCATTACTGGAGTTACTCCGATTCGGTGGGTATATTATTTTACATATTTTAATATTAATTTTGTGTTAATTGTAATACCATATATATTTGACTATTTTGTTGTTTTTATGTTTTATAAGTGATTTTCATTTTTTGGTTATAATATTAAATTTAGACAACCTGTTTTTAGAGAGAAGAGTCGACGTGAGGTATCCAAACCTGGCATCCCTGGCTCCAATGATCTTGAAACAGCTTTAAAACGTCTCTCGCTTCGACGTCAGAACATGGATGCAGAGCGAAAATATGCAGCTTATGAACGTCGCAAGACAACAGTATGTGACTCTGACTTCGAAATGGAGAGCGATGGAATGCTGACTCCACGTTGTCAAACTCCAGACAGTGCCATCTCTGGCGATGGATTCTCAAATATTTCCAGCTTTTCGGGTATTGGTTTTAGAAGACCAGAAAAACTGCAAATCGTTAAACCAATGGAAGGTTAGTTGTTAATATGCTACTAGTTATTAATTTTGATGGTCTACATCTATGATCTGGTGATTGTGGGTTCAAATCCCAAAATTGACAGTTTTTTATTTAGGAATACAAAAACACTATCAACTATACACTACAATATCTCTTTTTTTCTATATTACTGGTATCGGGAGATTCCTTACAGTTATGAACTGAAACTTTCAACTTTTATTTATTTTTAGGATCGTTAACTCTATATCAGTGGCAGCGGTTAGCAACGCCGCACATGGCCAGTATGCTTGACCAGCGGCCTGGAGTTGTGGTCAAAGGTTTCCGTGAAATCAAACAAGAAAAACTTGTTTATGCTCTTGATGATGTTGAGGATGATGGACAAGTTGTCAGTAAGTTTAATCAATTATTAAATATATTAATTACAATAACTTCATTAAGTATATGTATTTTACAATGTATCTCCTTTCTTACAAAAACAATACCTTATTTGGATTCAGTTGCATTCAGTAAGATAGCATTTTCACAATTTAGATTAAAGATGTATTGTCCCTTTGACTAATTCCCAACAAAATTTTTTTTTAAAAAGTGGGTCATTTTGAAGTATCATAAGATTTATTAACTTTCACCAAAAATTTGTGAAAAATTAGATGTTTTTTTGTTCAAAAAAAAACTTTGACTTCCAGTCAAAGTTTTCAATCAAAACACATCTCATAATGCAACGCGCTTGTTTGGCTACTCTGTATGCATAATCATAAAACTTCCTTGCGATCTGTGTGAAAACACCTTCTCAACCGTGACGAGTTGTAAACAATCCTAATTAGCATCATGCATAATGCATACTCATGGTTTGAAATCTTTGTTTACTTTCGCTTGTGACGATTTCCCAGACGAAATGTAATCTAATTAATTTACCTGTTAATTATGTAAACTTGTTGTTTTTGGCCCAAATTTTTGACTTAAAGTGAATAACTTTAATATTACTTTGGTATGGCCAATTTAAATTTAGAATATTTTTTTTTTTTTCATTTTTTTGTGTTTCAAGGGACAACACATCTTTAACCTTACAGGTGCTTTTTTGTGACTATACAAAACCAAACATTTAAAAAATTGTGTGCCCCATTTTCTTGTCATTGGACTCATTCAAGCTATACTTATTTACCTGAGTGAAACGTTGGCTTCATAGCCCAATTATCACAAACTTGGTGTGCATTATGAGCAACTTAACCAGCCTGAACAGGCCCATAGGTGTGCTTTTACTTGGTGTGCATTATGAGCAACTTATCCAGACTGAAGAGGCCCAGAAACAGCAGAAACCCTCAATTGGCACGCCCCTATAAAAGGGACAGCTACTTGGTAATTTAAGGCAATATATGTTTTTTTAAGACTAGATGTAACCCCTATTCAGGCGACAATTGAAAGTATCCACTTAATATGTGTTCTACTGTATTAACAAATGTTTCATTATTAGTTTATATTAGTATATTACATTTTTTCTCACTGTAGCAAAACCCACAGTTCCCAGTAAATGCTATACGTTTTCTGAGCCCACTTATACTTACACAACAAGCAATATTAATCTACTAGAAAGTACAACTGTTACTCCAAGGTAAGCTTTTAAAATCATACCTCTGATAAAGTTCATCTCTTTATTTGAGTGATATTTTATTTCTTTCAACAAATATTTCTTGCGAAATTACAGTCATACTGCAGATACTAAGTACATCATCTATTATGTTATTCGTCTAGGTAAACATTGCGTTCACTAAATCATTTGCATAACCCTTAATCAGTGGCCCGATGATTTATTTACTTTTTTGAGTTGTAGATACAAAACAAAATTTGAAGTGCAAAGTTATAGCATGTCATCAAAATCTTCGCATTTAATTTAATATCACTTTAATTTCCCACGATACAGTACCATCTATAAAAAAATAGTGGAGTAATAAAACCTGTATTTGAAATTGAAATAGGGAATATAATGTTGCCTTATTCAAAAAGTGTTGATTAAGGTAAACTTTTAAAGCAATTTAACACATATTTTATAGTGTTCGATAATATATTTTTTTATTTCATATTTTTAGTAAAGCGTCACCAAGTTTTACAATCAGTACACCAAAAAGAAAAGGTTTGAGTAAAGCAAGTTCCACATTTAGCACATCTCTTGGATTGGCATCGGTTCTGCAGGAGCGCGGTACGAGTGTCGAACATCGGAACAGTGATCCAAATGTAGAGCTCAAACCGAACCCTCCGAACATTAAATCGCATTCTCTATCATCGAAAATTAAGCCACCTTCCACTCCAAAGAAAGAAACCGGGTTAAATTTCCTGGCGGATAATCCAAACCCATCACCTATACACATACCAGGAAGGCCTGGCCCACGCGTGCATCGAGTAAAGAGTGGAATATACTCAAAACGAGCATCGTCATCAACATCGAAAACTGGAACCACGTCAACTTACACCACCACTCCTTCATACAATTCTACAGGACTCGGGTTCATGTCGAAGATTCGTAATTTTGGCGGGTTTGCCGGACGACCGTCAGATTTGTCCGGATTAACAATGTCAAGTTACGGTTCAAGGTCATCCGTGATGATGACCACGAGTGTACAGGCAAGTCCGCAGAAGAGCAAGCCACCGGAACCGGGAAATCCAGACTCGGAATATGATAATTCACCAGGAATGCAGCCAGGTTTGTCCCTTCTCACTAATAATACTAAAACCGGAATTTTTAGAAGAAGTGGAACGTCTTTATAACGATGAATATCACAATATCCTATGCAATTGAAGAAATTTTCCTGTTAATATGCTAGTATTTAAATCCTGTGCTAATCTCTCTTCGGCAGATAAGATCAAATTTAATAGTGTATTTTTTAGTTTGTGTTGTGTAATTCTTTCCAGTTTCAAAGTGTAAAGTGATTCGAGGAGTAAATGTTTGTTTGAAAATGCCAGGTAAATTTGCTTGACCCAGAGGTCATCAGGCAGACCATAGTCTTGGCCCTATCCTTTTTTGGGATAGGGGGTGAATATGTTTGCTTGGAAATTGCATTATCAAGCAATAGGAAAAAACCTACCAAATTATTGTTATAAACTAAAGTAACATAATAGTTGAATTAAAGAGTTCACAAAAGCAATAACCACCATCAAACATTCAATTCAAAAATTGTGTTTTGTCTGTGGTAGCTAAAATTTCTAATAGACCCATCAAGTTATGATACACCCTTTGATCGGCAGTTCCGGGTTCAGAAACGCTGTTCTAATTGACCTAATTAGGTCCTTTGTTAGAAATAAATTTCATAACATCATTTCTATATTTGGACGGCACTTATGTTTTATCAGTTCACAATATTTATCCAAGACAGCTGCGTTGTCTTCTTGGTTCCCTTGTCTATCTATCTCTCTATCTCTTGTTATCTAACTAGTGTGTTTCTATCAGATAGTTCAACAGGTTTTAGATCAATAAATACGTTTATGCGTAGGAAGAAAAAGAAACCAGTTCATATGTGTGGTGCTTATGTAAAAAGGGCTATTTGTTTACTTATAATATAGCTAGGCTCTCGTTTTAACAGGCGATCAATCAACCATGAAAATCACCAACTGCCCTCATAACTTTACCATTTATATCTGGAAAGTGTTAATATGGTAGATAATTTGTTTCTTTTGGTCTTCCTCGAATATTTGATTCAACTCAACTCAACTCAACGTAAACATTTATTTTCTTTCTTTCATTCAATAATAAAACAAATGAATAAGGTATTAAAAAAAGTAAGTACGAGTTACAAATAATACATTTCATCATTATTAGATGTACATAGGAATCACTGTGTAAAATATGCTACAAGATACATGTGTGGAATATAGCGAACTTTTTTAAAGTCATTTCATTGGAGAAATAATGATAAAAGTGTGTGCCATACTATCTAAGTACTTGCTATATAAATGCGTTCCTACGAATGTAAATCCGATTTCATCAATGAACAATTTTTAGCGTTTTGGTTTTCTGCTATGAAATCGGAAACCATTATTTGGTTCGATTAGGTCTTTTTAAAAGTTTTCATTGTTTAATTAAAAGATTTTATTTAGAGATTCGATTACCTCAAATTAAAAGACGAATATCATTCCTAAATAGTGAAATATTCTCAAATATTGAGATTATATATCTTATGTTTGAACTATTGCCTTTATGTTGTCTTATGGTTAAGCTGTTGTACTTGATTAGGAGTATACCTACTGTATAGGCCTTCATTTCCATTCTCGCCTTTTTCACCAATAAAACATCAATCTTTTAATTACAGAACATGCTGTTTTTTATGATTTGAAGATTTTGTTGTTTTTCTACTTAAAAGTCAATAATTTATGATATGATAAATTCCAAAAGTTGCGTCTCCAAATTACAATATACATTACATTTGCATATACTGTAAGTACTAAGTTGTTCAGCAAACCTAAATGAATAGGGTTTCAATAATCAAGAAATAAGTGTTATAATCATATTGTGATATAGGCAATAGTTTAAACCATAAGTCAGTTAATATTTATATGGGATATAATTATAAAAGTATATTTGGTAGTCATCTCATTTATTAAGTGCAATATGAGTCATTTTAACATTGTTTTAACAGTACTCAAGTACTGAGGTTAAAAGTGATTGTTGCATTTTATACTGAATTATCAGTAAACGCTATAGTTGTGTGTGTGCAAGCTAACTATATTTTAATATTTCTATTCATATTTTGTTTGTTTTTGTGTGTTGCAAAATTCTAAAAATAATTTATTGATAAATATGTTGATATAATTCACAGTAGAACTCTTCCGTTGGGACACTCCAAATAAGAGGGGAAAGTATTTGATTTAACACTACTGCCAACCCTTATTAGTATATTATATTTCATTTTTGAGCTATATATTATATCGCTAGAAAAAATGTTGACAAAAAAAACAGTATACATATGTCTATACAATTTCCACAGGAACGTTTCATTTAGCTGCCAAAGTTTTTGTTCCGAAGTAGTTCGGTTAAGCTCTGTCTACACTATCAAACCAGTTTGACACAAAATGTGTGATCTGCCCAAATTATATGGTAGTGATATGCTTAAATATGGTAGTGATGTGCTCAAATATGGTAGTGATATGACATCATGTCCATATATTTTTTTTGGTTACATAAAGTTTGATGGTGTATACAGAGCTTTACATTTATGTCGCTTTCTCGCCATACTGTATTTACTTTATTTACTTGCCGTGTAAACAGTGTGTTTAAAAGATCGTTGATAAGTTTTATTATAAATTAAGGTAGTGCTAAACATGTTCTAGTCTAAAGAAAATTATTTACCAAAATTATCGTCAATATTTTGTTTAATTTCCATTTTAAAATATATATATGTGCGTCTGTAATGTGCTGTAATTATGCGCCAGGTGACAGCAACTGTTACCGTACCCCTCGTTTTTATGTTGCATGTGCAATCTGAAAGATGACCATGTTGTTTTAATACTGTATTTATGTTAAGAAGTACTGTTAATTGTGAAGGCGTTTATAAACACCATGTCTCTAATTAAATGTCAGATTTTAAAACCGTTTTACTTAGAAATTAGGTGTTACTCAAACTAACGAACAGGTTGTTTTTTTAATTTTCTATACCAACTGTGTACTTCCAAGAGACCACTTCTTTGGATACCCCTATACATGGGAGACTTGTATTAATTGGAGACACCTATTGATGAGAGACCCCTATTCATGGGAGACTCGTATTCACGGGATACCCCAATTCATGGGAGACTCGTATTAATGGGATACCCCTATTCATGGGAGACTCGTATTAATTGGAGACACCTACTGATGGGAGACCCCTATTCATGGGAGACTCCTATTCACGGGATGCCCACTATTTTTATGGGAGACCCATATTAATTGGAGACCCTTATTCACGTGAAACAAACGAAGGGAAATGCATGTTTTGATTTGTTGGGTCCCGAAGGCGTCCCGTCCCGTTAATAGGTGTTCCTGTCATTAGAACACATGTAACTACGAAACGAACTAATGTTTAACTTTGTACCTCTAAACAATGGTCGCTTATTGAGAAGCGTTTAATGTATCGTTATTTGGCGGTGCTTCTAACCGAAATAGAACGTAAATGAGATAAGATATGCCTACAGTACTGTTATCATCTATAATAGGCCTATTACTATTATGTATGTGACTGTAAAGTTCGATTCAATGATGACAACTTTATCAGTGATCTTCATATCTATATAACCATAACACAAAGTACGCAAAACTAAATCTACAACTCCCAACCTATTTTATTTATATTATGTAAATTGGTGATTAGATTTCGAATGCGTTTAACGTGATGTGCTCTTTGGCCTGTGTGGTTTACTTTTTAAGTGTTATTGAACTTTTAGTTAATTTAATTTAAGAAAAAAAACAACTGTCAGAATAATGCATTTATCGTACTGAAATGTTTTCAGTGATAAACGAATATTTTAGTAAGTTTTTCTAGAATAAAGTTATTACATTATTAAGCTCTGTCTACACTATCAAACTAGTTTGAAAAAAGGGGTGTGATGTGCCCAAATATATGGCTGTGATGTGTTTAACATTTTGTTGTCAAATAAAGTTTGATAGTGTAAAGGGAGCTTAACTGTCTAAAAACCATGGAGGAATGTGATAGTTTAGTCTAATTCCTGCACACGATCTAACTTTACACTATGGCAAAGGTCATTGAGAATTTGGCGCTTTACTAAATGCTGATTGATTGGTCAGTCACCACCAGAAGTCACACTGCCAGTTAATCCACTACGTATTGTCGGAAAAATTATTAGTTTGTTTAAAATAGGCCATGTCTTATTTTAAGTAAGAGAATAATTTATGCATAGCCTACATGAGAATATGCTTGAATTTATATGTAATTGCTTACGAATTGTGTGGGTTTTTTTTCTTCAAAGCTTGGCCTATAGCCATGGGTTTTAATGTGGTTTACATTACTCGTGATCACTATGTGATTTTTAATAATTTCCGAAACAAATCTGTAATATAATCAATTGTTGTAAATAGAATGCATGTATAGAGGGCGCTGCTAATATAGACGTCATTAAATGCCGGAAAACCTAAATTAAATTTCGCTCCTTTTTCGTTGCCTCGTGTTTTTACTGTACTAAATAATTAGATTAAGTGAAAGGATATGGAAGCAGGAATAAAGGGGTTATAATCTATTAGTAATTATTAATCACTGTTTATAAAGGTAAGGATAAACACTTCAACATCCAAATAGTCGGTGATGCGAGACCGAAAAAGTGGTGCGCGTACAGAACAACATCTGAGTGCACCGTATTTCTTTTTCGCGGTGTCACTGGCAAAATCTGTAAAGGTTGATGCGCGTGTACGAAATACTGACATGCGCGTACAAAAGCTGTACCGCTTTTATCAATGTCTGAACGCACTTCGCAGCGTCCCCCTGCAACACTAAAAGTTGACGCTTGCGCGCTCAACGTCTGAACGCTTCGTAGCGTCCCCTGCAACACTAAAAGTTGACACTTGCGTGCAAAAGCTGTTGCCTACCGCTTTCATCAACGTCTGAACGCAATTCGCAGCGTCCCCCTGCAACACTAAAGCATGGTTCCCACTAGCGACGCAACACAAGGACGTAACGCAACGCAAGTGAATTGACGAATCACAAGCAATGGCTTATTCGCTTGTGATTGCTAACTGTCTATAACTTCGCTTGCCATTGGTTAAAACGCTTGCGTTGCGTTTACGTCCTTGCGTTACGTTCTAGTGGGAACCAAGCTTAAATGTTGGTTCCCACTAGTAGGACGCAAGGCAACGTAAGTGATTTTATCAATCACAGGCGATTTATTATTCGAACAGTCGCGTTGTCACTTGCGTTGCGTCTACTTCCTTGCGTTGCGTCCTAATAGGAACCAAGCATACAAGTTGACACTTGCGTGCAAAAGCTGTTGCCTTCCGCTTTCATCAACATCGCACTTCGCAGCGTCCCGAATCATTAAAAGTTGACTCTTGCGTGCAAGAAGCAAAAGATACTGCATTTATTAACGTCTGAACTAACTTCGCAAAGTCACTGACGAATGAATACACACTGACACATGGTTTCAACCAGTTGAAAATTATTTTTAATTTAATAATATCTACATTGTTTATATTACATTATATACATTCGGATGTGATATTCCATATTTGCAGCTGATGGACGGACAATTAACACATCCTTTACCATTCCCGTAAAACTTCTAACTGGAGTATTTTTGTATAATTTAATTTAAGTTTAACCATTACTCACTACAGTATACCTAATTCTTATGCGAGTCTATCATGATTGATATATTTTACAGTTTGTCCTTTTCTAGCCAAGCATTTGTTCATAATAGAACATTAATGCAAACCATAGTGCATGATTTACCCTATATGAAATAAATTGTAAAGGGAGAAAAAGTAGATACGAAACGGTAAAAAAAAGACACAATGTGAGATTGAATAACACAAATGGATCGAGACTCGACCACAGGTCTTCTGTTTCATAATGCAGACGCCCTGCTTTTTGACCACTTTGGTTTTCATGTTTAAATCTGATAAAAGTTGTTTCTCACACTCATGCAGTAAGGTGGAATATTGTGTGTACAAGATGTACAGTACCCTGCTATTAAAGTACAATTATTCCTATTTGACTTCCAGGTTCCCCATGCCTATATTGGCGTACTTAATTATTAATCCCCTTACCCCACCCCAGACAAACACCAGGTATAACCTTTTACAGTATTATAACTGATACTGAGCGACCATTATGCAACATACATGCTCATTGAATGCTTTTATTATTGCTTTTTCTTTTATTTCTTTGTTTATTTTTGTAAATGTTGTTGTTAACCATACCTTGATGTTAAGGTGAATGTTAATAAAATTTTGAATTTGAATTTATAACATAAATATGACGTCATTGAATAAACCGGAATTTTCCCTAGGACCCAGCCAGGGATATTGCCATCATAGAAGTATTGCGCCAGATTTGTTGATACCATCTACCACGTGCCGTACCGGCGTCACTCCTCCTTTCTTCCTATTGATAGTAAAAGAATCGGCAATCTGAGTATGTCGGAGGTGATGTCCCACATGTAACGTCTTCTATATCACTAAAATTCAAAACAAAATGAGAGTTTTTAAAAGGAAGTACTTGTTACATGAAACGTCGTGAAAGCCAATAATAAGTTTTAACACTACGGGCAGATTTCCCCATGGTTCCACGGTTGTGTTTGTTGTCGAGAGGAAGTTTGTCTAGTGAATACAATGTCCACATGTAGGCCTAGGTACGTTGACTTTTATTAAGTACAAACAAAAAAAAAGTTTTTCCCAAATATGGTAGTAATTTGCCAAAATAAGTGGTGATGTGACGTCCCATAATATTTTGTCACATAAAGTTTGATAATGTAGACAGAGCTTAAGTTTCTGACCGACCACATTCACCACGGTACACTTTAATAAGCTCCACAACTGTTTGGCGATAGAAGAAAAATCACCCGTGTACACATTTGCATAAACACGTGCATTATCTCACGCGGCACGCGCTTACTAATATTGTCACGTTTGTCATTTCGGTAAGCTACAGATTATGTGCTTTGTTGTCTGTAATATTAAACGAAGAAAATCAGAATGTCTATAAACGCTAAGATGATAGACCTACTTATCATATTTAATTTGAATTGGCATTATATAAATATGTTGTTGTGAACGCTAACCATTCGTCCCTAGGCCTAATAATTCAGCTATCATGCGTCATAATGAAGCGCTATCCGCACTAAGTGAAATTGTTATTTTATTTGTAAATGGTGAATCACCGTACAGAAAATAGTTTGCATTCAATTATAACGAAGTTTTGGAAATGGTTAACGGTTACATGCACACCCGGATCATGTACAGTATTAGCTTTCATGTTAAACTAAGTAAGGCTTGTCGTAATTAAATAATGATTATGTTGGTTCCACCCTTTCTATTAACTTATCTTAGTTAGCTTATTGTGTTACACCAAAGAAAATAAACAACATAACAACTCTTCAACAAGGGACACATGGTCCATTTGAATCAGTTCAGTTACACCTATTTATGTATTGGAAAGTATTGGAACTTCATCAACAATGACCACCTGCACATTTAAAATAGATTAAGGGACATCTTCACCTTAATACTAAATAAAGGCGTGTGTCTCATGGATAGGGTTTGGCCGTAGTGTTAAAACATAATATTATGTTGGCCTTATTCGTTTCATGTGAAAGTGTCCCTTTAAAAAGAGTGTACCCTGAGATGTGTCCCTGGTATGGAGGAGGCTCCACTGCACGATGGTACACAGATACCGGACTCAAGCTTTGTCTGCACTAATACGAGGCAGAAACTCGACTTGAATGAATAACAAAACATTATAATGAAAACTATTTCTTGAATAATGACTTACACTTCAAATGCATCATTTCCCAGACCCTCGTCTTCTAAATCCTCCACTGGAACTTCTTCCGTAATAGCACCGAGTTGGTGAAAGAAATGACTGGCAATCTCCACTTCCGTTACAGACGGTAGAGTTGACTTCCTTCGCGAAGACTGCGCCAGCCTAGTTCCTTCATCTTTTTCAGTTGTACACAAGAGGTCGTCACATACGTCTTCCTTAGAGCTCCGTTCACACACGTCTGCTGCTGCTGCTTCCAAATCAATGTTCTTGTCTTCAGTATTCCGACAATACTTTTGAACGATTAAATGAACAACTACTAAAATAAGTCCCAGCGAAACGCCGGCAACCAGCACATAAGGTTGCCAAATACCCACAATGCATAAAACAAAAATTACGAAGATTCCGACGGAGTAGAAACGTTCCGTTTTTGATAATGTCCTATCAGAATTGTTTTCTGGAACGTCGTCGTCAACGTCTGACATTTCAACCTATTTAGTAATTCCCGATGGTGTGCTGCAGGTTTTCTGTATACAATCCTTCTCCCAGAAGTAGAGGCCTAGTTATAATAGATTTTCAAAATTACTGTTAGGAAAGACTGTTGCATCCTATAATAAGTCATCTAAAGCGGGTCTTTGCATGCGATGACTAAAACACGCAAGCACGTTAGGCGAAACCCAGTGGCTTAGTTAAAAACATCCACTACCCAAGAACACCTTCTTTCCGACCTTCTATGACTACATACAAGCAGATGATGAAACCCCTTCCCGTGTACTGCGTGATGAAAATTCGAAGTGATACTAGGCCTAATTGTTATCTCTCTGCAATCGCTTCGATCCACATTGAGCCATCAAAAGAAAGTTTGATCAAAGTTCGTATCAGTAATAACGGGCACTGGGTCACCGAGTCACTGTTGGGATTATTACGCACTTGTACGATTTGTCCTTGTAAACACGTTTGTCATTTCAAGTTCAATAGAATGTGATGATACTAATAATAATAAGTTATTAATAGACCAAAATGTACTATACATAGTACAATTTCATAATGTTGTAGTAGTAACATTAATCCTGTTTGTGTGTTGCATCTTTGTGTCTATGAGAGTCAATTTCTCGACAATTAAGACATTTTCTCTCCGGTCGACTTGTCACCTTTTCTGTTTACAGTGTAATTATTAATTTTGCAATGTCCCGTAAACGATCATAAATGGTGATAATGTATACATGCATATATACTTTTATTTGTTTGGTACCTACGTCCTTTCCAACATGAACTGGTATAATAGGCATACTAAACCTAGAATTTTACGTCTTTAAAAATATTCTAGGCCTACTAATTCTATGTTTCGTGTTGCGTGCAATCTTTCATTAGATACTCGAAGATCCACTTCTAAATTTTCCAAAATTGTATAATTGTGTGTTTTCCCTATTGAAAGTAAAGGTGTATGTATTATATTTATTTATTTCCAGCCGAAATAAACTGATCATCAGGGACCTCCAGTATGACTGGTGTAGTACATAGCCCAAATAAACTGATCATCAGGGACCTCCAGTATGACTGGTGTAGTACATAGCCCAAATAAACTGATCATCAGGGACCTCCAGTATATGACTGGAGTAGTACATAGCCCAAAGAAACTGATCATCAGGGACCTCCAGTATGACTGGTGTAATACATAGACCACTTATCTTTAATTATTTTCTTCTTCATACGCATCATAACATATCAGCGAGTAAATCGCCAAATTACAGGATGTATAAACTACAGATTGGTAGTCTCATTTGAGGCTTAGAGTGTGGAGTCGTGAGTTACAACACTGGCACTAGGTCACTGATTAAACCCTGACCATTGGTATTGGAAGGCAAGCACGTACCACCAAGCTACAGCTCCACTTCCTTATGAGGTATGTGGTGATTTTGACAAAACAATCTGATTAATAGATAATATTTTGATCATAAGCCAATATGACACCCATTAATTTATACAATTAGCAAACCCGTAATCAACTAAAGTCAATCAATTAAAGCTATTTATTGAATATAGGGACAAGTTATTGCCCTTTAATATTATACCAACAGAAAATTCTTATTGATTTTGATACAAATCGATATATTGGTGACGTCACAAATGCTTATAAAATGTATCTGCATTTCGCCTAGTTTCTGAGCGCTTAATTTATTTTCTAATTACTCATCATAGAACAGGTCTAAAATATCAAACCCCGGTCGCAACACACCCGGTTTAAGACCTGTTGTAAGATTAAATTGCGGGTATAGCATCAGGGACTTAGTGATTATGTGAAAAGGAAATTGATTAGTCATTTTGATCAGTCAGATGAATTGTATCATTCCTTTTAATACAGCCCTTAGGTTTACATACAGCATCCTAGGCCTGTATACAAACAACTAATGGATTGTAAATCCTGATGCTCAGGGTTACTTTTGGTCATGGATACTGGTATTGCGACCAGAATGATGAGAGGTGAAGAAGACAGTGCTGCAGGTGCCACAACCGAATCTTGGAATTACCATTGGTTTTACTCTGTCTATATCATCGTTTTGATTACGATTACCATACTACCACTTATCGGTATTGGTTCTTTTTTATTCGTCTATCCTTCATACATAATTGCTTTTGTGATGTTCATTCTGGTCGCCTACTGTCAAAAGCGAGCCAGTCAGGAACCAAGTCTCAGAGATCAACAAACCAGCCATGTATCTGTCGCGCCGCCGCCCCCCAATCGGCCACAAGAACCTATTGGACGAATGTCTTTTTCATATTTTGTAGCAACTCGTCCTAGTAGGTCTAGTTATTCGTCCAGTGAAAGATTGAGTCCGTGTCGTGAATGTTTTTATGATCGCTTAAATTCAAGAAGGTATGTTGATCAAAATGGTCAAGAGTGTTAGTAGTGTAGATGTACACTACTTGATAATAGTCATTAATAATTAACCGAACACACAATATTAAAAAGCTATAATTAGCATAATGGGTTTACATACTAAACAAATATAAGTTTATACGAAGTTAGACTAAGTTTCATTTTTACTTTCAGATGTGTTACCTCTGGCATTACCGATCTGCCGCCCTCTTACGGGGAAGTAACATCTAGTAAAATCCGCGATGACGATGACACAGACAGTATTCCGCCGACTTACGATGACGTCATGGCTGCGATGGAGGAGCCAACCAATGAATCTTTAGTTTGATGAGGACAGGTAATAAATTTGATGAACCTCCAGAGTGGGGACGTACTTGACACAATGAAGAGTACCCCCTCATTGAACTCTCCTCCTCGACTAGAATAACACAAACCGAATTTCAATAATTGGAATAAAATAGGCCTATAATCAATTGTTTACAATGAAAGTTCATACGTGCTGGTAAAAATATAAATATAGGATTCTTCTCTGAAGACATGTGTAACGTGTCGAAAATTCAAGGTATGTTGTGTATTGTGTGCTGTAAATTCGTTTAAAAAACATTTTATAACTTTTAAATAGAAAGGAAGTATGATAAAACACAACTTTTTCCTCCAACAATCATTCCCTCAATATATCTGGTACAGACCGGGACACGATTTTGTGACACTTTAAGTAAATACAATTTTGTGTGTGTGCACCGTTTACAATTTCACATTTTCTTGATTAAAGGAGAAAAATACAAGAACAGACCAACATTTGAAAATGACTAATGAAACACTGTTGTTTTTTAAATTATGTATAGCATTACAATATTATTATAAAATCTTTACATGGAACTGCTTGTATACAGTGATGTTCTTAGGGCGTCATCCGTTCAAATAACGAGTTTTATAATAACAATAAGGTTTTTCCCTCACTCAAATTATAATAAGATACTTATTCATATTAAGATGACGGTGACTGGCCGACTATTCGGCGACCCGGTCCTTTTGACCGCCGACCGGACATTTCGCCGACATAACATTTGGCCGATAAGCCATTTTGCCGACAGGACATTTTGCCAACAACCGCCGACAGAAAACAAGCCGACAGACAATCGACCGACAGGACATTTTACCGACAAACAATTGGCCGACAAAACTAATAATCGGCAGACAATCGACCGACAAGACATTTTGCCGACAGAATACTTTGTTGTTAATATTTTTCTTATGACAATTTTCATAAACACACGTCACTCAATACACATTTATAATATGAATTAAGATGAATTGAAAACGTTTTAAAAGATAGAAACACTTTATTTCTAGTATGAGTTTCCCTATATTAAAATAAGGCTCCACTTTATAGTAGGAGACGAAAATCTGTTTTAAATTAAATTAAACCGTCCATTATGACTTATCCAGAATACTGGTAGATGATTTTCTTTTTTTTAAATTGTATAGACGGTTTTTGTGCTAGGGAAGTCATCTTGCAATCGTGACCATGAGCAGATCGTAAAAAAAAGTAACATATAGCGTTTTCATTCAGGGGACACCATGTTAATTAAAGAATGATCGTAGGCCTACTTCCTGAACGGAGGGTCGTATTGGATAATGTTGTTATGAGAAAGAAAATAAAAACATTTTTGTCACCGTTTAATAAAGTCCGTCGAAAAAACTTATCATTAGAACTGGGACTGCACCGCGCGGAAAACGGTGGTGCAGACGTGGGCAGTGTGCCAATGCTTATACACTGTGGTGTTTTCTTCGATGAATTTTAGGCAATCAAAACAATTTTGCAAATTGTAATTATATTAACATGATGTCCTGAAATTCCCTGAAAACGCTATGCAGGAATAACGAAAACGGATACGTCACGCACACCCACACGACGTATTCGTTTTTCGTAAGCCAGTAAAAATCTGTTTCGCATGGCAACGAAATATTGAGGGACCCGTCCAAATATGACTGCGGTAAATTTGAGCGAAGCGCAGGTACGTGTTGCTTGGTGCTTGGCTGCCTAGGCCCTAGCGTAACATCAAAGCGAGTGAGGACTTTAAAAACTGCTATTTATCAAAATTGACCTGGCATTTTAGTAAATTACTTTAGTAAATTACTTTCAATAAAAGTATAATTATATTATAATCATGAATCATTCCTGATTCAAATGCAAAATGTGCAAATAAATAGATCAAAAATTATACTCGTTTTGTAGTCACGAATATGACTGGTGATATTCGTCAACACGAAATACGCTTTACGAATATGAAATGGGGATCAGCTCAAACGTTTCACAAATGTGTGACTTATCCGTTTTCGTTCGTATTCGTAAGGTTGCGAAAACTCCCTAATTTGTGTGTTTAACGCTCGTCGTCACGACTGTTTGTCATCTCTGCAAGATGCCTTCAATTTCTTGAAGCAAGACGGCTTCAAGATTAAATTAAACGAGATATTATAGTGGGTAAGTTTAATTATTAGGATGATCATTGCTGTTTAATGGTCATTGGAAGATTCTTAACTGCAAGTTTACTTTATCACACTTATTAGGACATCATCTAACACCCAAACTCAAATATTATATTGCCATTACTGTTAATAATATTATACAACCAAAGTTGTTCGTAGGCCTACCTGGAAAAACGTCTTGGTCTATACAGTATATAGTTTTTTTGCATAGAAAGAAAGGTAGGGTCATATAATATATTTAGCTTGTACCGACCCATTAACATCAAGCAAGTAGGCTCAATATTATAAATATTTTAAAGATATATTGTCCCCCAAAAAACATGAAAAATGGAGATTAATTAAATCAGACTTTGAATAGATTATTTTGTAATTTTAATAAAGTTAATCCATTCCGTAAATAAAATTTTAAAAAATAATGTCTTGTTTCTTATATAAAATGACAAAATAAATGGTCAAATTCAACCAATAATTGTAGGCCTATTGTTATTATTGTCTATGTATATTGTGTATCTTAATCATTATATAACAAAAATCATACAAAGGGATAACATTAATTACTAACATTAATAAATACATTTCCAAAAGATTTTCCGGGATATCACAAAAAGCTAATTATGATACTATCAAGTTATCGAGAAGATCGGTTTTCTGTATTCCATTCTTGATTTTTCAATACCAATGGTTTCTGAAAAGAATGAAAAAGTTGAATTACAAATTTCCACAGGCTATAACGAACAATGAAATATCTAAATAGTATGAAAAACCCCTACCGGTGGTGAAGGCTTAGGTTTAGACGTGTGACTGTTACAAAAAGTTTTATACATTCCGACGTACGCGGGCGCCCCACTGCATGGAAACATGGTTGTTACAGCTTAGCTTTGCCCTAAAATTCGCAGTGGGCGAAAAACACGTCTGTAAAATCATAATAATTAAAGGGATTTATTTGTTTTTTTTTATGTGATACTTATTAGGCCTAATTGTAAGGTGTGGTATTCACGACAAATTTGGAGTAAAAATATAATGCAGAGGTGTCCCCGGGAACTAGGCTAGGCCTAGCTAGCTAGCCTAGTTAGCTAGGCCTAGGCCTAGGCCTTGTTACTCTAGTAGTAGGCTAGGACTAGGCCTAGGCTAGTATAGTAGGCCAGCCTGTAGGCCTAGCTAGTAGTAGGGCTACTAACTTACGCTACCACGATTAGCGCCACCACCCACTACTAATCTAGGCTATAGGCCTACTATTATTAGGCGCCCTATAGCCTACCCTAGGCCGGAGTATGGTCGAAGCGGCCGCCAGTTTAATATCGTCATTTGTATGGAATCTTTGATTATCGTTGTCAACGCCATGTGGCCTCTAGCCTAGGCCTAGCTAGTAGGCTAGTACTAGTAGGCCCTAGTTCACAAGGCTAGGCTTAGCCTTAGTTAGGCCTAACTAGGCCCTAGTACTAAAATACTAGCCTCGTACTAGGCCTAGCGTCTAGCCTTAGGCTGGTTTTAGTTACGCCGTGGTTAGGATTCCGGCACCGGAACTCAACTGCCCACCGTTAGGGAATCCAACACGCTATTGCGCATGTTGCCCAGAGTGAGGTAATCGGCGACTCTATTTTACTCTACAGACTAAACAGCGATGGATCATTTTAATAGCTGCGCCACGGCAAACTAGGCCTAGCCTAGATGACTAGGCCTACCAGCTAGATGTGACCAGTAGGCCTATTTATTTCCTAATTAAAAAAGTGGTTGTTTCATTCATATATAAACTTCATATCTATATATAAATTATGGTTAATTCTGACATAGGCGAGCACAATGCAAAAACTTCGGTACAAATCTCCGCCTTGGATACCTACCTTATCTATCCGAGATGTACCGCGAAACGTAGATTTGATAACATTAGTGTGCACGCCGACGCTATTGTTCCATATTTATATCTTAGGAAGATATTATAAAGAGTTTTTTAACAACATTTATGATTTCAACATTGGATTTTCCTCTCAATTTAAATTCTTCCCGGTCAAAGTAATTTCCGGGTTTAAGATAAGTTCACCTTAGTTTCAAATATTTTCTCTCTTTTATACACAAGGGAGCAGTTAAAATAATAGATTTGACCCTAAAGGTGACTGGAAACAGGCACTTTCCATCAATCAATACAGTGTCCCTTTGGAAGACGAAAAAAAAATTGGCCATTAATCATAGCCATTTCAGTTTTTTTTTTATTTTAAAACATACCACACGTGTGTGAAGGTACAGTAGTTAAATAATAGGAATTATTTATACTGCAAATTAATAAAGATCAAATTAAATATACGTCATAAAGAATCAGAATATATTGTGGGGAATAGTATTATAAAATTACATAGGGAGATTTGATAAGACATTTTTCGAGTGAAATCCCGATAGCTGAGTTTTATTGAGTAAGCTTGCAGGAATAACTGTAGGCTATCTTCCTGTGTCCCGTTAGGACCGAGATGTCTGCCCATGTTGCAAGCCGTAATGTCTTCTTTCTTGGGCCCACTCTGTCACGGCAGTTAGTTTCAAAAGATGATTAAATTGAATAATGTATTAATAATTATTAGGATGGTATTCATTTGTATAAACGCCTCTCCAATAAAACATCACTTTGAATAATAACCCCCCCCCCCCCCCACAACCCAACTATCTAATAAACGTCCATCCACATATTTATAATAACACAATTATACTATTTGTAGTAGAATTCACCGCACTGTTATCTGCAATTTACCAAGCATTTGTTATTCTTTTTTACCACTTTTCATATCTATAAGAGGATTTCATTTGATTATAAATGTTACCATATTATTAGAACTAAAAAATTTAACATATATCCCTCGAATAAGCACCTCCCTCAAATGACCTCTGCCTCCCCAAAGGGCCCTACCAAACAATAAAAACTATACTTTAAAATGTTATTAATCATCTAAAACACTGTGAAACAAAGTAGTTCAGTTTTACGAATGTCAAGCATTTTCAATAATGGTAACCGACAGAAAATGTATAAGGAGAACATTATCATTCCGAGAACCATCGTCTACACTTCCTAGAGGGGGAGCGAGCGAAGCGAGCTCACCCTCTAGTAATTATGAATTATAATTACATGACTAGTTTTATGATTTTTCAAGTACAAAATAAAAGATTTCATATAACGCATTATACTGTAATAACATGTACAAGTTGATTTGTTGACGTGACGGCAGCTGCCGCGCGGATGTGAAAAAACAAAACTGTTCGGGAAGTCGGGGTCGCAACGCTACTCACTTTCGTACATTTCTGTTATGACACTGGGCAGGCCTGTGTTTTTCTCCCGTTCCGAACTTTGTATTTCCTCTGTTTAATAAAATTACAGCATTACAATTCTTAGATAGATAGTGATTCTTATCAATTTATCATAATAATTATTTTAACGCGTGGCGTAGCGTATTTTAATTATTAATTCATGTATGGCCTATGCCAAGTTTCATCCATCACTCTCACGCTTGCGCAACGACTAACTAGGCTACAGTAAATCCCTATAACTCTCCGATTCTCGTGGTGTGGTGTGGTGCGCGGTCTGTGGCACTAGTGCAAGGTATAATTATTTCGCTCTGGGCATGCGCAATAGCGTGTCGGATTCCCTAATGGTGGGCAGTTGAATTCCGGTGCCGGAATCCTAACCATGGCGTTTTAGTTAGGCCTATGCTAGGTAACCGGTCACAGTGCATTTCGGCCGCTGGTTATGGAACAAAGAACAGAATATGTCATGTTCATTTCGGACAAGGAAACCATCTTGGTAGATAATTCTGGCGGCCGAAATGTTAGTACAGTGGTAGTAAAATCCCGAATAACTAACACACCATTTATTTAATATTTGGCAGCCAAGTGTTTTTATTTTTGAGCACATGAAATATAATAACTAAATAGGGACCTACTTAGTTTTACCTCACCTAAATACAACAGCGCACACATTCCTAATAAATGGTAAATACAGAGTTTAAATTTTCAAAATATTGTATTTGTATTTGCAGGGTTGAACGAAAACCAACATGAAATATAAATGTGAACATTGTGGAGATAAATTTGAGCTTAGTGATTTGAAGGTGCATTTAGGAATACATCATACATGGACCGAAGAGTTGAAATGTGAATACCAAGAGCCAATATTATCTGAAGTCGATTTTGAAACACAATTAGTGAGAGTAGGCAAAAAAGACATAAATGAAACTGAACATTGTGGGAAGAATTTGATAATACACAAAGAAGAGACACCATATGAATGTAAACATTGTGGAAAGACATTTAAAGAACATCCTCGTTTGAAAAAACATTTGAGAATACACACAGAAAAGACTCCGTCATATCAATGTGAACATTGCGGGAAGACATTCAAATACAGTGGGAATTTAAAAACTCATTTGAGAATACACACAGGAGAGACACCATATGAATGTGAACATTGTGGGAAAACATTTAAAAAAAGTTGGAATTTAAAAACTCATTTGAGAATACACACAGGAGAGACACCATATAAATGTGAACATTGTAGGAAGACATTTCAACGAAGTGAGTTATTGAAAAGGCATTTAAGAATACACACAGGAGAGACACCATATGAATGTGAACATTGTGGAAAGAAATTTCAACAAAGTGAGCATTTGAAAAGTCATTTGAGAATACACACAGGAGAGACACCATATAAATGTGAACATTGTGGTAAGAAATTTAAAGAAAATGGGAATTTGAAAACGCATTTGAGAATACACACAGGAGAAACACCTTATGAATGTGAACATTGTGAGAGGATATTTAAACAAAGTGGGCATTTGAAAAGACATTTGAAAGTACACACAGGAGAGAGACCATATGAATGTGAACATTGTGGTAAGAAATTCAAAGAAAGTGGGGAATTGAAAAGACATTTGAGAATACACACAGGAGAAACACCATATGAATGTGAACATTGTGGAAAGAAATTTAAAGAAAGTAGTTATTTCAAAATGCATTTGAGAATACATACAGGAGAAACACCTTATGAATGTGAACATTGTGGGAAGAAATTTAAACAAGGTGGGCATTTGAAAAAACATTTGAGAATACACACAGGAGAGGCACCATATGAATGTAAACATTGTGAAAAGACATTCAAAGAAAGTGGAGTATTAAAAATACATTTAAGAATACACACAGGAGAGACACCATATGAATGTGAACATTGTGGAAAGAAATTTAACCATAATGGGAATTTTAAAAGACATTTGAGAATACACACAGGAGAGACACCATATGAATGTGAACATTGTGGGAAGAAATTTAACGATTATGGGAATTTTAAAAGACATCTGAGAATTCATTTGTGTCAGACATCATATGAATGTGAACATTGTGGAAAAAATTTTAAACAAAGTGCGTATTTAAAAAGTCATTTGAGAATACACACAGGAGAGAGCCATATATGAATATGAACATTGTGGAAAGAACATTAATAAAAGTGGTGGGTGGGGGGGGGGGAGGGGATTTAAAAAAACATTTTAATACACACAGGATATGTATACCATTAGGAACTTAGTGATAATGTACAGGAAATTGATTAGTCATTTTGTCAGAAGTATTATTCCAATTAAAACAGCTTTTTAGACAGCATCCTGGGTTTGTCGCATGTATACAGAACTAAACAGAACATGAAAACTGAGGCTTGAGTTACTTTTGGTCACAGATGCTAGTATTTTAACCAGAATGGATCATCATTGCCAGTGCAATCCGATTGGAATTGGAGCTAAAGAAGACAATCGGGTAGTCACAGCTGACTCTTGGAACTTTCATTGGCTTTACTTTTTCTATATCCTCATTTTGATTACGATTACCATACCCTCACTTATCGGTATTTGTTCTTTTTGGGCTGTCTGTCCGTTATTTATCATGACTTTTGTGATGTTTGTTCTGATTATTTACCGTCAAAACCGAGCCCAGCAGAGACAGTACATATCTTCAGATACTGGTTCTCTGAGAATCTACCAAAGAAATCATATTGTACCTTTAGAAGCAAAACCCTATATTCATGGTGCAGAGGGATCCTATTTCATAGCACAGCTTCCTAGGAATGCTCAAGCTTTATCGTTCAGTGAAAGATTACGTTTGTGGCTTGTGTCTTTCTACCATAAACAATATAATTTCAAAAGGTGCGTATTCACTTTTAAAGATGTATTGTCCCCTGAAAAAATAATTTGTTTAAATTTGTTTGTTCAATATGCCATTTTAATGTCACATAATAGTTATTCACGTTGACCAAAAATTGAATGGGAAAAAAAGTAAGAAAAACTGTAATTTAAAGCAAAAATAGTCAAATTGGCTGCCAGCCAATGGGTTTTTGGTTTAATTTAACCGTTTATTTTGTCATATAAGTGAAAACAATATTTTGTCAAGTTTTTTTTCTACGGAAGTGATTACCTTTGTTAAAACTACAAAATGGCATATTCAAAGTCTGATTTTACTTTTCAAGTTTTTTGGGGACAATACATCTTTAAGTTCTGTAGTTGGAAATTCGTAATCAAATGATGGCTTTATGGCTAGTCTCAGTGATTTTCCAACATAGGTGTTTCTGAGAATGATTTTCCAGTGGAGTGTTCATATTCATACGTCAGTAAATTGTTTAATATGAATTAATTACAGTACAGTACTATTGTACCTTTATCTATGTTGATTTATGTCAACTTTTTTAACTTTCAGTTCTCGTCAGTGTAGGTCTGTTACCTCAGGCGTAAATGATATACCGCCATCTTATGATGATGTAATCGAAAAATCCTCAATGAAGACGAAGACATGCATAGTTCCGCCGTCTTACAATGACGTCATATCTTCGATAGAGAGCCAACAAATTAATATTTGATTTAGGCAAATAAATGAGTAGATGCACTTGATCATATTTTATTTTTCATCTTATAGTAAGTAGGCCTAGTTGAGTTATGTATTTTAAAAAGTCTTTGGCAAAGTAAGTCAAGGCAAACCCTGGCCGTTTTAAAATGAAAATATCTTGACTTTAGACGGGGCATCTATTGTACCTAATTGTCGACTAGATATGAAGAAGAGGCTGGGTTGATTGTTTGAGTTGTAGAACATAGTCGTTTAGATGTGATATAATTATATTATTACAGTACTGCAAACATGTGTGGATTTAGTAATATAATATTTTTATAATGTTAGATTATAGTTGTGAGTGGAACGATTGTACTAAATTAAATAAAAGTGCACATGAGTGTGTGTATTTATAACGTAAATTAGAAACAATTAACTACTGACCAATCAGAAGATCTATTCATAATGAACACCGCCACCATTACAATGAACATCAGCGCTGGACGAAACAATTAAAATAGGAATAGGCCCCTACAGTTTTTGTAACTATGAACGTGAATCCGAAATAAAAGCAACATTGAAATTAAATTGATATTGATAATATGCCTATCTATTCTCTTTTTACGGTCAGTAGATGCTATTAAGTATTTGCTTTAGCATCTGTACGAACTCTACTGTACTAAGCATGGTAGGCCATCTTCATGAAATCAAGAGCCAGGCTTGAGAAGGGTTTTCATGGGCTATAATAGCCCATGAAAACCCTTCTCAAGCGTATCCACCCAGATTCGAGCGGCGAAAGAAACAAAAAAAAACTTCGCCTGTGATACCGAGCATATCATACGTCACATACTTGTAAAATGAATATTACTGGTGTCGCAGATCAAAACAAAAACATTTTTTCGACCTATATTTGCACAGGTTAATTTATTAAAAATCGGTGAATATTGTTCGCGTATCGAAAGCGTCAGCATACGCCTGTTATGTGTAGAGAGGGATTTGGAAGATGGAAACAAGAAAACGCATGCGTATAACAAAGTTACCTAGTGGAAAATAGGCTTATTAACTATTATGTGTAGTATGATGTTCCAATCATATAAATTTAATTTCTTTTATTTCGGAATATTTTATCCATGTCAACAGTAAAAAAACTTAAAAACAGAAAAAAGAAAATTCGCAAACTCGACTAAACTCAAATATATATAGGATACTTCTCCATCGACAATACATTTTTGAGTTATAAAGCATATATGTTTGCAAACACAAGCAACAAGAATATTACGGCCATCATGATACTCTCTTTGGTTTGACAGTTTTCATTGGTGAAACGAATTGGTGCTAAATTGTCAATACGTCCAGATCAATTATTGCGGTTCATCCTCCCCTTGCACAATTTGGGCCCCGACGGTGTCCTCTATAGGGGTTCTACTGAAATAAACATATTCGTTCGAAAAATGTTTATCTTTTTCTTCGCATGAACTAAACGTGTTGTTTTATTCTATGCATGTAGGGCCGTTTTTAAACACACCAATAATAACTGAGACATCAGTCTGAATGTTGGCCCTAGTGACATAACTTGTCTCTTCTCTAGCAACATATGTAGGTTTTCATATTACGTCCATCGTGTATCAACATTTATCAATGTCTTCTGTTTTGTTCTTCATTACATAATTGCAAATAGGTGGTGGTGTCGACGTGCATTCACTCGGCACATCGCCTGCAGTCCTGAAATTATACAAAATCGCATTATTGTCTGTATAAGAAATGTTTCAAGATTCAATTTATTGTCGCATAATATTACATACATGAAATGTGTTTTACTAAGCTTAGAAACATAGATACAATACAGTTTAAAACACAATATAAAAACGTAACACCTTAATGATTATCTTGAAAATGTACATTATATAGGTGACAAGCATATAGGAAAAACAGTGTCTAAAACTGTTGTTTTTACTATTGTTTGTTTCTGGTGTTGAATGATGATGTTATGTTGCAGTATAAGTGTAGGCCATGAACTCCTTCTTTACATGGAACTGCTTGTATAACAGTGATGTTTTTAGGGCGTCATCCGTCCAACGAGTACCGAGTAACGAGTACGACAACAATAACTGTTTTCCCTTACTCAAATTATAATAAGATACTTATTCATAAGATGAAGGTGACTGGCCGACTATTCGGCGACCGTCTTTTTGACCGCCGACCGGACATTTCGCCGACATAACATTTGGCCGATAAGACATTTTGCCGACAGGAAATTTTGCCAAAACCGCCGACAGAAAACAAGCCGACAGACAATCGACCGACAGGACATTTTACCGACAAACAATTGGCCGACAAAATCGCATTATTATTGTTTGTATAAGAAATGTTTCAAGATTCAAGATTCAATTTATTGTCACATAATATTACATACATGAAATCGACCGACAAGACATTTTGCCGACAGAATACTTTGTTGTTAATATTTTTCTTATGGGACAATTGTCATACACACACGTCACTCAATACACATTTATAATATGAATTAAAATGAATTGAAAACGTTTAAAAAAAAGAAGAAAAAACACTTTCTTTCTAGTATGAGTTTCCCTATATTAAAATAAGCCTCCACTTTTCATTAATATAGTAGGAGACGACAATCTATGTTTTAAATTAAATTAAACCGTCCATTATGACTTATCCTTAAATAATAGAATACTGGTAGACGATTTTCTTTTTTAAAATTGTATAGACGATTTTTGTGCTACGGAAGCAGCAATCGTGACCATGAGTAGAGCGTAAAAAAAACAAAAATAACAGCGTTTTCATTCAGTGAACACCATGTTAATTAAAGAATCGTACTTCTTGAATGGAGGGTCGTAATTGTATAATCATGTTATGAGAAAGAAAATAGAAACCATTTAATAAAGTCCGTCGAAAAAACTTATCATTGGTTGCATTGGAACCGCGACTGCACCGCGGAAAACGGTGGTGCAGACGTGGGCAGTGTGCCAATGCTTATACACTGTGGTGTTTTCACAATTTTGCAAATTTTAATTATATTAACATGATGTCCTGAAATTCCTTGAAAACGCTATGTTATTTTTTGGTTTTAACGCTCGGCTGGTCACGACTGTTTGTCATCTCTGCAAGATGGCTTCCGTAGCACAAAAATCGTCTATACAATTTAAAACAATTAAATTAAACGTGATATATAGTGGGTAATTTAATTATTAGAATGACCATTACTGCTTAATGATCATTGGAAGATTCCTGACTGTAAGTTTACTTTTTCACACTTATTAGCACATCATCTAACACCCAAACTCAATAATATTGCCATTACTGTTTAATCTTTTTAATAATACTATACAACCAAAGTTGTTCGTAGGCCTACCCGAAAAAAAACAAAAACGTCTTGGTCTATACAGTATATAGTTTTGTTGCATAGAAAGATAGCAATTGGGTCATATTTAGCTTGTTAACCGACCTATTAACATCAGGCAAGTATATTAACAATATGAAATACAAAATGAAAAATGAAGATTAATTAAATCAGACTTTGATGAATAGGTTATTTTGTAATTTTAATAAAATTAATCCCTTCCGTAAAAAAAACTATACAAAAATGTTTTCTCATAATAAATGGTCTAATTGAACCAATAATTGTAGGCATATTTGTGTGTATCTTAATCATTATAAAAAAAACATACAAAGCGATAACATTAATTACTGACATTTTATAAATACATTTCTAAAAGATTCCAGGATATCCCAAAAAGCTAATTATGATACTATCAAGTTATCGGGAAGATCGGTTTTCTGTATTCTATTCTTGATTTTTCAATGCCAATGGTTTCTGAAAAGAATAAAAAAGTTGTTAAATTGAATTACAAATTTCCACAGGCTAATAATTGCATAAAACAAACAATAAATATCCAAATAGCTTGAAAACCCCCTACCGGTGGTGCATGCTTAGGTTAGAGCATGGAGGCCATGGTTAGAGTGTGACCGTCACAAAAAACAATATACATCCCGACGTACGCGGGCGCCCCACCGCATGGAAAACATTACTGTTGTCACACTATCTTTGTTTGCTGTTCAGGTGTTGTTACAGTTTTACAGCTTTGCCCTAAAATTCGCGGTGTGTGCGAGAAACACGTCTGTAAAATCACAATTAAAAGGATTTATTTGTTTCTTATGTGATACTCCTTCATAAAAGTACTTATTAGGCCTAATTGTAAGGTGTGCTACTCACGACAAATTTGAAGTCAAAATACAATGCAGAAGTGTCCCCCGGGAACTAGCCTAGCGCCACTAACTTACACCTACACAGTACTACTACTACCCTACTTACTAAGTACTAGGCCTCTAGACCTACTAGTATAGCCTAGGCCTAGTTTAGTTTTAGTTAGGCCTAGGTAACTGGTCAAAGTGTATTTCGACCGCCGGTTATTGAACAAAGGACAAAATATGTTATGTTAATTTCGGCTGCCAAATATGGCGCGCCAATAACCAGGAATAATTGTATATTTTTAAAATTTTATGTACAGAATTAGAAGGAGCTGACTCCTTCACCCAGTCTTAAAACACGGGTGTAGGGGTGGGGGGATGGTGGGTGAGGGTTATGCTATTCATAGAGTTACTCCAAGAAGTATCTCGAATAATCACACAAACGGAATTTTTTTTTTTTGGACAAGGAAATTTGTCTTGGCAGATAATTCCGGTGGCCGAAATGTTAGTACAGTGGTAGCTAGTAGGCCTACAAACCCGAATAACACCATTTATTTAAAGTTTTGCAGCCAGGTGTTTTTATTTTTGAGCACATGAAAATTATTAACTAAATAGGGGCCTAGTTAGTTTTACCTGATTTAAATACAACAGTGCAGAACATTCCTCATAAATGAAATTTAGCAGTGTAACTGTAGGTATAATGTAAGTGATGTAGGCCTATATTAATAGGATAGATGAGGTATTAAAATGGTTTGTTCTTTCATGATTTTTACACAAACTAAATCTAGACATACTGTAAACTCCATGGTAAATACAGAGTTTAAATTTTCAAAATATTGTATTTGTAGAGTTAAACGAAAACCAACATGAAATATAAATGTGAACATTGTGGAGATAAATTTGAGCTTAGTGATTTGAAGGTGCATTTAGGAATACATCATACATGGCCAGAAGAGTTGAAATGTGAATACCAAGAGCCAATATTATCTGAAGACAATTTTGAAACGCATTTAGTGAGTGTGGGCAAAGAAGACATAATAAATGAAACTGAACATTGTGGGAAGAATTTGATAATACACAAAGAAGAGACACCATATGAATGTAAACATTGTGGAAAGACATTTAAAGAACATCCTCGTTTGGAAAAACATTTGAGAATACACACAGAAAAGACTCCGTCATATCAATGTGAACATTGCGGGAAGACATTCAAATACAGTGGGAATTTAAAAACTCATTTGAGAATACACACAGGAGAGACACCATATGAATGTGAACATTGTGGGAAAACATTAAAAAAAAGTTGGAATTTAAAAACTCATTTGAGAATACACACAGGAGAGACACCATATGAATGTGAACATTGTGGGAAAACATTAAAAAAAAGTTGGAATTTAAAAACTCATTTGAGAATACACTCAGGAGAGACACCATATGAATGTGAACATTGTGGAAAGAAATTTAAAGAAAGTGGGAATTTGAAAACACATTTGAGAATACACACAGGAGAGACACCATATGAATGTGAACATTGTGAGAGGATATTTAAACAAAGTGGGCATTTGAAAAGACATTTAAAAGTACACACAGGAGAAACACCATATGAATGTGAACATTGTGGGAAGAAATTTAAAGAAAGTAGTTATTTCAAAATGCATTTGAGAATACATACAGGAGAAACACCTTATGAATGTGAACATTGTGGGAAGAAATTTAAACAAGGTGGGCATTTGAAAAAACATTTGAGAATACACACAGGAGAGGCGCCATATGAATGTAAACATTGTGAAAAGACATTTAAAGAAAGTGGAGTATTAAAAATACATTTGAGACTACACACAGGAGAGACACCATATGAATGTGAACATTGTGGAAAGAAATTTAACCGTAATGGGAATTTTAAAAGACATTTGAGAATACACACAGGAGAGACACCATATGAATGTGGACATTGTGGAAAGAAATTTCGACGAAGTGAGCATTTGAAAAGGCATTTAAGAATACACACAGGAGAGACACCATATGAATGTGAACATTGTGGAAAGAAATTTAAAGCAAGTGGGAATTTGAAAATACATTTGAGACTACACACAGGAGAGGCACCATATGAATGTGAACATTGTGGAAAGAAATTTAACCGTAATGGGAATTTTAAAAGACATTTGAGAATACACACAGGAGAGACACCATATGAATGTGAACATTGTGGGAAGAAATTTAATGATTATAGGAATTTAAAAGACATCTGAGAATTCATTCGTGTCAGACATCATACTGTATGAATGTGAACATTGTGGAAAAAATTTTAAACAAAGCGCGTATTTAAAAAGTCATTTGAGAATACACACAGGAGAAAGCTGTATATGAATATGAACATTGTGGGAAGAAATTTAATAAAAGTTGAAGATTTAAAAGGGTGGAAGATTTATAAAAACTTTTTAATACACACAGGATATGTATACCATTAGGAACTTGGTGATAATGTACAGGAAATTGATTAGTCAGAAGTATTATTCCAATTAAAACAGCTTTTAGACAGCATCCTGCATTTATCGCGTGTATACAGAATTAAACAGAACATGAAAACTGAGGCTTGAGTTACTTTGGGTCATGGATGCTAGTATTTTAACCAGAATGGACCATCATTGCCAGTGCAATCCGATTGGAATTAGACCTGAAGAAGACAATTTCGCTGGCAGAGAGGACAACACTGCAGATCGGGTACTCACAGCTGACTATTGGAACTTCCATTGGCTTTACTTTGTCTATATCATCGTTTTGATTACGATTACCATACCCTCACTTATCGGCATTTGTTCTTTTTGGGCTGTCTGTCCGTTATTTATCATGACTTTTGTGATGTTTGTTCTGATTGTTTACTGTCAAAACCGAGCCCAGCAGAGACTGTACATATCTTCAGATACTGGTTCTCTGAGAATCTACCAAAGAAATCATATTGTACCTTTAGAAGCAAAACCCTATATTCATGGTGCAGAGGTTTCCTATTTCATAGCACAGCTTCCTAGGAATGCTCAAGCTTTATCGTTCAGTGAAAGATTACGTTTGTGGCTTGTGTCTTTCTACCATAAACAATATAATTTCAAAAGGTGCGTATTCACTTTTAAAGATGTATTGTCCCCTGGAAAAATAATTTGTTTAAATTTGTTTGTTCAATATGCCATTTTAATGTCACATAATAGTTATTCACGTTGACCAAAAATTGGATGGGAAAAAAAAAAATATACCTGAAAAAAATGTTATTTAAAGCAAAAAATTGTCAAATTGGCTGCCAGCCAATGGGTTTTTGGTTGAATTTAACCGTTTATTTTGTCATATTATAAGTGAAAACATTATTTTTTCAGGTTTTTTTTTAAAACTTTGTTGAAACTACAAAATGGCATATTCAAAGTCTGATTTTTATTAATCGTCATTTTTCAAGTTTTTTGGGGACAATATATCTTCTGCAGTTGGAAATTCGTAATCAAATGATGGCTTTATGGCTAGTCTTAGTTATTTTCCGACATCAGTGTTTCTGAGAATGATTTTCCAGTCCAGTGTTCATGTTCATGCATCAGTCAAATGTTTGATATTACAGAAGTATTATTTAATTACAGTACAGTACTACCTTTATATATTTTAATTTATGTGAACTTTTTTAACTTTCAGTTCTCGTCAGTGTAGGTCCGTTACCTCAGGCATTAATAATATACCGCCATCTTATGATGATGTAATCGAAAAATCCTCAATGAAGACGAAGACATGCATAGTTCCGCCATCTTACAATGACGTCATAGCTTCGATAGAGAGCCAACAAATTAATATTTGATTTAGGCAAATAAATGGCAATAAGTAGATTCAGTTGATTTTTTAAAAAATGTTCATCCTATAGTAAGTAGGCCTAGTTGAGTTAATTTGGTGAAGTAAGTCAAGGCAAACCCTGACCGTTTTAACATGAAAATATCTTGACAGTGGCGTCTATTGTAGATGTCGGAGGTGATTACCTATACAAATTTGTGGCCCTACTGGTCGACTAGATATAAAGAAGAGGCTAGGTTGGCATAGTTTGAGTCATAAATAGTAGTTTAGACGCTATATATTTATATTACTAATACAGTACTGCAATACAAAATATATCGATGTAATATCATATTTTTATAGTACTGTATTAGAATATAGTTCCGAGTGGAACGATTTTAATAAATTAAATAAAAGTGCACATGAGTGTGTGTATTCATAACGTAAATTAGAAACAATCAACCACTGACCAATCAGGAACATATATTCATAATGAACACCGCCACCATCACAATCATCATCAGCGCCGCGCCAGGCGAAACAATAGGAATACCGGTACAGTTGTTGTAACTATGGACGTGAATCCGAAATAAAAGCGAAATTGAAATTGAATTGATATTGATAATATGCCTGTGTTTTCTCTTTTTACGGTCAGTAGATCCTATTGAGTATTTGCTTTAGCATCAGTACGAACTCTAAACTTAATACTAAACATGGTAGGCCATCTTCATGGAATCAAGAACCAGATTGAAGCGGGGAAAGAATCCTTTTTTAACAAAAAAACAAACAAAATTCGCCTTTTATTATATTCAATTTATATTTCATTTTGAATACAAAAAGGAATATCACAAGAATTATGATAATACATTAAATTTCTTTTATTTCGGAATATTTTATCCATATCAAAAGAAAAAAAAAAGAAAATTCGCAAACTCGACTAAACTCAAATATTATATAGGATACTTCTCCTTCGACAATACATTTTTGAGTTATGAAGCATATATGTTTTGCAAACACAAGCAAGAATATTACGGCCATCATGATACTCTCTTTGGTTTGACAGTTTTCATTGGTGAAACGAATTGGTGCTAAATTGTCAATACGTCCAGATCAATTATTTTTTATCTTGATATGTTTGTTTTTCCCCTATTCAAGGGACAAGGGTTTTTGCTGGTGTCCCCTTGCACACTGTGTTGGGTCCCGAATGTGTCCTCTTTAGGGGTTCTACTGAAATAAACATATTCGTTGTTTTATTCTATGTATGTGTCGTCACCCACGTAGGGCTGTTTTTAAACACACCAATAATAACTGAGACATCAGTCTGAATGTTGGCCCTAGTGACATAACTTGTCTCTTCTCTAGCAACATATGTAGGTTTTCGTATTACGTCCATCGTGTATATCAACATTTATCAATGTCTTCTGTTTTGTTCTTCATTACATAATTGTAAATAGGTGGTGGTGTCGACGTGCATTCACTCGGCACATCGCCTGCAGTCCTGAAATTATACAAAATCGCATTATTGTCTGTATAAGAAATGTTTTAAGATTCAATTTATTGTCACATAATATAACATACATGAAATTTGTTTTCCTGAGCTTTGAAACATAGATACAATACAGTTTAAAACACAATATAAAAACGTAACACCTTAACTATAAATATCTTGAAAAATGAACATTATATAGATGACAAGCCATAGGAAAAACAGTGTCTAAAACTGTTGCTTTTACTATTGTTTGTTTCTGGTGTTGAATGATGATGTTATGTTGCAGTATAAGTGTAGGCCATGAACCCCTTCTTTGGGTGGGACACCTTTCTGTGAAACTTACGAGGGCCCACTACGACGAACCAAGGGCGTCAGGGTCCTTAGGCTTACTAAGTTCGTCGCTTGTTGACTTGAGTTAAGGTGAGGCACACATTGCTGATATGATTTGTGTCGTATAACGTAAAAGGTGATACAATCCATTACATGCGTAGGCCATATTATTTAAATAAATATTATATAATTTATATGACTCTGGTAACATTGTTGTATGCGCCTACTTACTTGTCATCGGCCAATGGTCTACCATTAGGAATATACGTTGGAGGATATTTGCTTAAAGCTTCTAACTTTCTTTTCTCGGATTCAGAAAACTCCAGATGTACATTTTTCGGATTCACTGGCAGATATGTCCTTCCATCGACATAACCAATCGTAGGTAGTGAATTAGAGCGAGAAGGAGTTGGAATGTGACCAATTCCGTCTTCCGTTTCCTCAAGTTCAGATCCTATATTCCAGTAGGCCGAGCAGTATATTATTCTTTTGACAAATAAAACGCGGAAAAGAATCGTACCAAACAAAATACCAACTCCGATGTAGATGAAAAGAGTGTCTAAAAAGAACCCTGCCAGCAGGATTACAGCACCAATGATGCACATAACCAATATAAGCACATTTGAAACAATTCGGCAGACGATCAGAGACATTCGTTTTCGAGTTGGCGGAATTACTCCATTGTAAGTTACTATTGAAAATCTTCGATCTGATTTAGGTCCCATTTTAGGTCCTATTAATGCAGAATGCAGATACTGAGAGGTGGTGTAGTATAATTGTGTCTACGCAAGTGAACCAAAGGAACGGCATGCGGAAAGAGTTATTCCCGTACCGTTTTTGTACTTTAGCATTAATTGATGACAATACAAATATCTGGTCTAAAGTCACAGTTGCTTTGAAACACTTGTATTCCGTTATCAGAAAACAAACATTTACTCAAAAACTATAAGCTGACGACTTATATCACACAACTAAGCTAACCAAATATTGCATTTCAATAATTATTAGACAGCATTTGGAGAGGGAGTATCCGTGCTAATGTTGCAGAAGTCTAACTGAAATGACAATACACTATAAACATTGCATTATTCCGATATTAGTCCATAAACCTGTGTATGTTATTAGACAAACAACAAACAAACAATTCAGTTATATTCAAGAAGACGGAAGCATTATGAAACTTTATCACGCGGAAGCTTAGTGTACTACGGCTGAAAATGGCTGCAGTCGCGTGCTCAAGTTAGTGTTTACCGACCAACAGACCGACTAATCGACCGACATAGTGAGCTGTAGAGTCAAACGCCACAGCACGTCTGAGAAGAGTCTATGAGATGTATGTAGACAGTATGTTCGATATACTGTACAATGTTTTCGTTTTGGCTTTCAGTTTATCATTGTCAGAACAATTCTTCCTCTGGTGGTAAATATTTTTGGCAAATGGTGTTTATAATGAAGAACAATTGTTTGATTAGTGAGTAGTGAGTATACGTTTGTCCGCGGCTGGTGGGAACTGTTTTTGATACTTTTACTCTACAGATTCCTTTATATATGGTACTGGCTATATTGATATAGAGGAGCGAAAAACAAGTTCAACATCAAAACCCAAAGTGAGATTGCAATTAGTACAATAATCAGAGTACGGCGGTTCTCTCATTTCGTAACTAAGATTAGATACAGCTCCAAAATTCAGAACGAGTAACTATTATTAGTAGACCTACGTAACTGTATTAGATCATGAATAGTATCTGTAATATAGACCTATATTAGTAATTTAAAGATGTATTGTCCCAAAAACACGAACAATAAAGATTAATAAAATCATATTTTGAATAGGCCTAGGCCATTTTGTTTTTTGTTTTAATAAAGTTAATCACTTATGCAGAAAAAAAAATGTTTCACTTATAAAAATAAAAAAACAACCGGTTAAATGCAACCAAAACCCATTGCCTGCACCCGATTCTGTAACCGTTACTATGTATATCGCAGTTATTACTGATTCGTCATTGATCACACCAGTGACGAAAGTTATCAAGTACTTACTTGTCCTGAACCAGACGATGTTTTGGCATCGTGATTACGCTAATGTATTTAAGAGTTTATTAAAATAGTTTTTTAAAAACTTTATAAATATTGAATTTTAAGCAAGTATAGAATATATTTCTTTAAAGTACATTATAAATTATTTTTTATTTATCAAAACGTCATAATATTTTCAAATATTTATAGTGATTTGAGCATGCGCATGATCCCAAATTTTCCCACGTGCTCAGCCTACAACTACATACACCACCACCGTTTAGGGCCCTGGATACGCCCTAAAGACAGGGGTGTCACGAAGACCACGAAAGCTAAGACCCCCTAAGACCTAAGATCACGAAAGCTAAGACCCAAGACCAAAGATTACAAATATTTATCTTTCGCACCTGCCTTGTATTTTAACTCCCAACATTTATCCACACCTTAGAATTGGCACTTTTATGAAAAAGAATCACATAAAAAGTAACAAATACATTTTTAAATTGATGATTTTACAGACGTTTTTCTCGCACACAAACTGTTTGCGAATTTCGCATGACTAGCCTACAGTACAGTAGCAGTTGTAGGCCTACCATGTTCAATGTTTTTGTTTTTATGGAACGTCAAAAGAGCAAAATTATATAGAGGGCTGAAAACTCTGTGGAGTCCATCTACAGTGTGGATGGAACAATGTAAAATTTAAATTGTAATGATAATAGTATAATCATGCAAGTACGAAGAAATAAATACTGGCAAATAAATTTTAATTTAAAAATCATGATTTGTTTCGTTTTCTTTCTGTTTTTATACTTGTACTATTATTGTTGCTCTTTTGGCGCTCCATAGAAACAAAAACATTGAGCATGGGCGGAGCTCGAGGAGTTACAGTATACAAAGAAACATGTCTGTAAAATCATCAATTTAAAGGATTTAATTATTTGTTTTTATGTGTTTCTCCGTCTGAAAGTACTTATAAATCCTAATTTAAAGTGTGGTATTCAGGATAAAGTTAGTTAACAAATTTGGAGTCAAAATACAAGAAAGGCAGGTGCGTAAGAAAAACATCCTCTGAACCAACACAATGGAGTAAGTTTGTTTGTTGTAAAGAAAAAAGGGTGTCACGAAAGCTCAGACCACGAAAGCTCAGACCCCCTAAGACCTAAGATCACGAAAGCTAAGACCCAACACCTAAGATTACAAATACTAAGATATACTACAGCTTAAAAACAATACTTGTTTATCCATACATAATTTTAAACACAGAAGGTTTCATTTATTACCATAAATATAATTTAATACTACCGCAAAACATAGATAAACTCACATTATTTTCGCCCGTTGAGTAAATGTATATTTTTTCTTTACAACAAACAAACTTGACGGGTTGTTTGTTGGTATATATTTACTCCATTGTGTTGGTTCAGAGGATGTTTTTCTTACGCACCTGCCTTTCTTGTATTTTGACTCCAAATTTGTTGACTAACTTTATCCTGAACACCACACTTTAAAATTAGGACTTATAAGTACTTTCAGAAGGAGAAACACATACAGTAATAACAAATAAATAAATCCTTTAAATTGATGATTTTACAGATGTGTTTCTTTGTATACTGTAATGTAACTCCTCGAGCTCCCCATGCTCAATGTTTTTGTTTCTATGGAAACAATAATAGTACAAGTATAAAAACAGAAAGAAAACGAAACAAAAAAACTTATCATGATTTTTAAATTAAAATTTATTTGCCAGTATTTATTTCTTCGTACTTGCATGATTATACTATTATCATTACAATTTTAATTTTACATTGTTCCATCCACACTGTAGATGGACTCCACAGAGTTTTCAGCCCTCTATATAATTTTTGCTCTTTTGACGTTCCATAGAAACAAAAACATTGAACATGGCCCACGTGGTAGGCCTACTGTACTGTAGGCTAGTCATTTTGTGTGCGAGAAAAACGTCTGTAAAATCATCAATTTAAAAATGTATTTGTTACTTTTTATGTGATTCTTTTTCATGAAAGTGCCAATTCTAAGGTGTGGTATTCAGAATAAATGTTAGGAGTTAAAATACAAGGCAGGTGCGAAAGATAAATATTTGTAATCTTATTCTTAGGTGTTGGGTCTTAGCTTTCGTGATCTTAGGTCTTAGGGGGTCTGAGCTTTCGTGGTCTGAGCTTTCGTGACACCCAAAGAAAAAAATATACATTTACTCAACGGGCGAAAATAATGTGAGTTTATCTATGTTTTGCGGTAGTATTTAATTATATTTATGGTAATAAATGAAACCTACTGTGTTTAAAATTATGTATGGATAAACAAGTATTGTTTTTAAGCTGTAGTATATCTTAGAATTTGTAATCTTAGGTCTTGTGTCACATATGTTCTGTTAATATGCTAATTATATTTGTTTGTTATTTGCAAATTATGCAAACTACGTTACGCTCGGTGAAGTAATAAAAACAGTAGTTGAATTAAAAGAACCGTGTTGACGAGTCACACTTGTAATATGGTGTCAGAATAGTGGAAATTCACTCAAAATGGAATCGTTGAAATTTAAGCCGCCTCCACCCTTCGATTTTGATGGTCCTAGTGTGTCTGCTGCTTGGAAAAGGTGGAAACAGAGATTTACATTCTTTCTGAAAGCGACTGGCAGTGCACGTAAAAGTGGTGAAATAAAGGTAGCAATTTTAATTACTACACTGGAAGGGCGTGGCTTAGATATTTACAACAACTTTACGTTCACTGATCTTGTAGGCGAACCGGGTCAGGAAGATTATGTCCCAGCAGAGGACAATAATGATTTTGATACAGTAATGTCAAAGTATGATGAATACTGTAATAAACGGGACCCGATAATGGCGTTACGAGCGCAATATTGGCAATATGAACGACCCGAAGGTCAGGGTTTGGATGAGTTTGTGAATGACTTAAGAACAATGGCGGTGAATTGTAAATTTGTGGATCAAGACGGTACGATTCGTGATAAGCTTTTCTTCAGTGTAACAAATCCAGTGATGAAAATGAAAGTTATGGGCGATGATGGCAACGCTACACTTGATACTGTGATACACCGAATGAGAACTTTTGAGAGTTCTAGACGCGAGCTTGAAATGGCCGGTGTTGCAAGTGATTATAAGCCGAAGGTTCATGCATTGAGAAGAACCAAATCACATAAACAGACGCCAAGGGTTAGTGGTCAACAGAATCATCAGTTTACGGATGCAGCCAAAATTAAATGTAGCAGGTGCGGTTCTTCACATCTACCTCGTCAGTGTCCAGCTTATGGTAAAACATGCTACGGGTGTAAGGGTTTGAATCATTTTCAGTCTGTGTGCACCAAACGTTTTTCCCGAGGACGCGGTCGTGGACGTGGAAGAGCTGTACATACAATGGATGAACAGTATATTATTGCCGAAGGTGTAAGTGATCCTAATGACTTATACATTGACACTTTAACTGTTAAAGATAAAAATGAGTACTTTTATATTGACACTCTAAGAGATAACGATGACAAGAACGCTTGGTTCTATGATGTGTTTGTGGGAGGTAATGTGTTAAAGATGAAGCTTGACACAGGAGCAGGTGTTAACTGCATACCACTGGAAACATTTAGAAAGTTACCAGGACATAAGAACATTAAAGTATATCATTCTAAAACTAACCTATATAGTTATAGTGATGAAATTGTAAAACATATTGGTAAAGTTACTCTAAATGTAAAAGTTGATAACATCCAAAATGATTATGACTTCTTTATTACTAATGTTGATGGTCCACCTATACTTGGATTGAAAGCCTGTAGGGAGCTTGGTCTGATCAAACGTGGTAACAATATGATGTGTAGTGATAATGTGATAAATAATAAATATGTACATGCACTAACTAAAGATTCTTTGATTCGAGAGAATCGTGATGTATTTACAGGTTTAGGTAAATATCAAGATCCTTATGACATCAAGTTGAAAAGTGGTGTTTCTCCGGTAGTCCATCCACCCCGCAGGGTGCCACTTAGTCTGCATACCAAGCTGAAAGAAAAACTTGACGATATGGAGAAGAGGGGCGTGATTAAACGGACCGACAAACCAACAGATTGGGTCAACAGCCTAGTGATAGTGGAGAAACGAGACGGATCCTTGAGGTTGTGTTTGGATCCACGTGATTTGAACAAAGCCATTAGACGTGAACATCATATGATACCGACCGGTAAGGACGTAGTGAGTCAGCTGTCAGGTAAAACACTTTTCACTGTCTTTGACCAGAAAGATGCGTACTGGCAAGTTCCTCTTACTGACGCTAGCGCAGATATATGTACATTCAATACTCCTTTTGGACGATACAGTTTTCTAAGAATGCCATTTGGTATCTGCAGTGCTAGTGAGGTGCTACAGAAACGAAACCAGCAAATATTTGGTCATATACCTAACGTACACATAATATCTGATGATATGATTATAGCTACAGGTAGTGAAGCAGAGCATAATGCAACAGTACAGAGGGTGATGGATACGGCCAGAGCGAACAATGCCAAATTCAATGGAAGCAAGCTTAAGTATAAACAGTCTGAATTGGTGTTCATGGGAAACGTGGTGAGTGCCGATGGACAGAAACCAGACGAAGAAAAGGTTAGAGTTATCAAAGAAATGCCTGACCCACAATGTAAATCTGACTTGCAACGTATAATGGGGATGCTTAATTATCTGTCACAATTCATACCTAATATGTCCAATGTGAGTGCACCTCTCCGGGAATTGCTCAAGAAAGATGTTGCATGGTTTTGGGGTCCAGAACAAGCAGAATCCCTGAGGCAGTTAAAGGCGTTGATTAGTAGCAAACCAGTCTTAAGTTTCTTTGATCCACAGAAGCCAACCATTATCCAATGTGATGCATCATCCACAGGGCTCGGAAGCTGTTTGCTTCAAGAGGGTCATCCGGTTGCGTTTGCCTCTAGGTCGTTAACATCAGCTGAAGTTAATTACTCACAAATTGAGAAGGAGATGTTGGCGATCTGCTTTTCTATACACAAATACCACCAATATGTATATGGCCGAGCTGTTGAAGTTCACACTGACCATAAACCACTCGAAACAATCACACGTAAACCACTCCATAAAGCTAGTCCTAGAATACAACAAATGCTGCTCAAATTGATAAAGTATGAGCTTGATGTTAAGTATGTTCCTGGAAAGTACATGTACATAGCTGATGCTCTCAGCAGAGCATATCCTGATAAGGTTGATCGTGATGCCCAACCCCTTGAACAGTTGAAATATAGGGTGCATAGTCTAGACGAAATATTGCCCATGAGTAAAGCAAAAATTGAAGAAGCAATACGAGCTACACATGCAGATGTGATACTCCAAACTCTAATTCTAACATGCAAAAGCGGGTGGCCTAAACATAGATGGGGTGCACCGGAGCAAGTTAGGCAGTATTGGCATCTTCGTGATGAGATACATGAAATTGATGGTCTTGTGTTTTTAGGTGAGAAGTTGATTGTTCCTAGCCAAATGAGAGCAGATATGCTGAATAAAATTCATGAAAGTCACCTTGGGATGGAGAAGTGTAAGGCGAGGGCCAGGTCTATTTTGTATTGGCCAGGTATGACCAACGATATAGAATCAGTAGTGTCAAGGTGCCCTGTTTGTGTAAAGTTCATGCGTAGAAATCAACGGGAGCCGATCATTCCACATAAGGTTCCTATGAGACCATGGGCTAAGCTGGGCGCGGATATATTTACATTCGCTGGCAGAGATCATCTTATTGTAGTTGACTATTTTTCCAAATACCCGGAAGTAGTGACACTCACTAGCAAAACGGCTGGAGAAATCATCAAAAAATTGAAATCTATATTCTCAAGACATGGCATCCCTGAAATATTAATGACTGATAACATGCCGTTCGCCAGCTACGAGTTCAAACGGTTTGCTAACCAGTGGGGGTTTGATTTAGTGACGTCCAGTCCGACATATGCCAGAAGTAATGGGCAAGTTGAACGTTTCGTCCAAACCATTAAGCAACTCATGAGGAAGTCCGTTGATGAGGGAAGCGATTTTCATCTTGCTCTACTAGACTATCGTGATTCACCTATTGCAGGGTTGAATTGTTCTCCTGCTCAGTTGTTGATGAGCAGAAAGTTAAGGTCAACACTTCCAGTCACACATACATTGCTGCAACCACAAGTTATTGTCGGAGCTAGAGATTTTCTTCAGTCACGTCAACAGTCTATGACAAAATATTATGATCGTGGTACACGTGTATTGACGAAACTAAGAAAAGGGGACAACGTGAGAATATTGAAAGGACGGCAATGGGAACCTGCTGTTGTGGCTAATGAACATGAGCTACCCCGTTCATATGTAGTGATGACCGAAGATGGAACGTCGTACAGACGGAATCGACAACATTTATTAAACACTCAACAACCGGATACTTTGCAGAAGGGCGTACCAACTTTGCAGAAGGTACCGGAAGCACCACCCTTACGTAGAAGTGATCGTGTTAGTCGTCCACCGGATCGATTGGATTATAAATAAATGTATCAATAATTAACTTCATTTTATGTTTATTTTCAAACCATCCTATAATGTATGAAACATATGAATGTGATCTAAGAAACAATTTGAAACATATGAATGTGATCTAAGAAACAATTTGAAACATATGAATGTGATCTAAGAAACAATTTATGTTTAAGGAAAAGTAATATTATTTATTTATGAGAATGTGATATATCGTGTCTAATTTACTTTTGATATTAATTTTTAAAAAAAAGATAAAAATTAAACTTTAGAAATTTATTTTGTTAGAAAAGGAAAGATGTCACATATGTTCTGTTAATATGCTAATTATATTTGTTTGTTATTTGCAAATTATGCAAACTACGTTACGCTCGGTGAAGTAATAAAAACAGTAGTTGAATTAAAAGAACCGTGTTGACGAGTCACACTTGTAATATCTTGGGTCTTAGCTTTCGTGATCTTAGGTCTTAGGGGGTCTTAGCTTTCGTGGTCTTAGGTTTCGTGACACCCCTAAAGACAGGCTTAGCTAGGCAGTCAACAAAGTACTGTAAGTGTTTTACTGCCAGCACCCGGTTAGGGAGTAGGGCAAGCTAGACTGAGGATCTAGGCCTAAGGCTAGCCTATATAGGGGCCTATCTAGGCCTAGTAGTAGTATATAGCTAGTAGTACTACTACTACTAGTAGTAGTAGCCTAGGGTCTAGGCCTAGGCTAGTACTAGTAGTACTAGCCAGGCCTACTACTAGGCCTACTTGCCTAGCTATCTATGTATATCATCCCGTACCCGGCCGCACAGTGTGGGCCAGAATCAATTCAAAGTGTGCCAAAAGTCCAAAATGGTAAATGTGGCATTCCAAACATTTTAATATTGGATTAGGAAGAAGACATTTTAAATTATATAAATCCACTAATGATTTTATTTTTTGTAAATTTTAATAGTGTCTTGTAACCATGGAAACTTGAAGAAACCATAACATTTCACTTAAAATGAGCAAAAACAACAGTTTTGATAAATTCGCTGTTATTTTTTTTAGAAAAAAGCAATGGATTTGATACTGCATGAAATTGTTGTCTGTTATTAATAATATTAGGCAGTAAAATAACATTTTCGATTATTGCTTTATTTTAGGGTTAAAAGTCACAAAATATAGCCCAAAAATACCAAAAAATCATATTTTTAAAGTAAAACCAATAAAATAGTTTGAATTCGCGTCGATTCGCGCGCTAATTTTGACATTAATATTTTGAGCAAAGCTTGAGCTTTACGTTAATACCAAATTTGGCTGCGAAAATTTGCGACATTGCATATAGGAAGCTGTTTAAATGTCCCGTTTTAAATAAATGTATAATGCATTTTCATTGACACATTGATGTACCGCCATCGCACAAACTTGACGAAGAAAAAACCTTTCCACGACGCGTCTGTATTGGAAAAGAGAATGCTACCAGTGTGAGAATAAGCATTCATAAATGTAGGTACAGGTAACATGGCCTCCATATCAAAATACAACCTTTAAAGCTGTCCATTCGGCTGGTTTAATTACCAACATTGAACTAGCCTGCAATGTATGTTTACGTGAATTGCGTTTACATTACAATGTAAGGAATGACGAGAACATACCAAAAGAACTTTTGGAGTATACTACTAAAACTATCAAACTATTTTCTTTATTATTTACGAAGAAGATGGTACAAGTATGGCCGTCACAAGGTTCATTTCATCAGCTATTATTAGTCAGAGAACCAGAAGAACTTCTCTATGCTGCTTCACAAGGCGTCTATAAGCAAAATTCACATTTAAAATATGTGCTGAAGTTTGCAATGCTAACACCATTAAGACCAGCTAAAATAAGAAAGTTAATATCCGAGATAAAAAACAGAACAGATCAAGTTTACAAGTGAAAAAGCTTTGTCACTTTTAGCTAGTTGAAACTGATATGACAAAACAGTCATACCAAACAGGTTTGTGGAACATGAGGGAAGCTAAGCATAGATGCTACGCAAATAATATAACGGTTAAAGAAGATTCAGCAAGAGCTTGCTGGACCAAACTGCACTTCGAATTGTTCAGTTAAAAAAAGAAGAAATTAAAGAAGAAGTAGTTGAACATAAAGATACTTCCTCGTGATTTTGCCGACCTTTACACCTGCAATTCAATATATTATTTGATATTAATTAACTATGAACTGGCTGGAGATGAAAACAGAAAAGACAACATCTAAATACACTACAATTTACAATTCACCATAGTTGACCAAAAGGTCGTGAATGCTTTGACTGAAACCAAGTATTCAATGCGATGTTATGTGGAGCTACTCCAAAACAGTTTAATGATTTGGATAAATTCCCATCGTCAAGTGAAGAAGCCTACAGCTATGGCTCTCGCCACTACAAAAATGGAGTAGGTGCTTCGAAATGCTAATTCATATTGGTACAGAATGCCAGTAAAAAAAGTGGCGTATTTCGTCTGATAGTGAAAAAGCCATCGTTGCCTTTTTTTTTTTTTATCTTTATACTGGGTGACCTCTTCAGTCAAAGAGGACCCAGTTGGTGATCAGTGGCTGTGATGTACTAATACACCGGGGTAAACCCCTACTCATCTCGAAAGATGTACTAGGTTCTTTAAATAAAGTACACACGAGCAAGTTGTGTACTCTGGACCTACGGTTTATAGTCCTTATCTGAGAAGACTCGTTCTACCACCAGAACCATGGAGTGAGTGAGCCTCGAACCCCTGCCGATGTTATGGCTACGTGATTACGGTTCCACTGTCTTAACCGCTCGGCCACCCACTTCTATATGAAGAAAAGAAATACACGATCGGTTTAAAGAAGATATAGGAATGAAAGTAGATGAACTTAAACAAGGTTCAGGAAAACAATGGCAACATAGCTTGCAGAGCTAGCTCTCCAGGAAAAGGAGACTTTCGCTGAAATTTGCGGGTTGGATGTAAATCTAGTACGTGTTTAGACCCTTTACAATTTAGGGACTACTGCCGAAAAACAGCAGAGTTATAGGCCTATATACAACTCTATCCATGGTATAAAATGCCAGTGAGTGTACATGTTCTCCTAGTTCATGGTTCATCAATTATTTCGAGTTCTGTATTACTGATAGGTATGGTGAGCGAAGAGTCTATCAACGAAAACATACAATGAAAACAAACGACAACATAAGTGATGTATTTCAGTCATTTAAACCCTTATTTGTAACATGCAATACAAACCTATATTTTCAATATTAATATTATTCACACAATCAGAAAACAGTATTTGTAATGACATCATACTGTACATTAAAAAGATGGTTTCATTGAACTCTGTGGATCTTTAAATAATTTAAGTACGTTTTAATCATCGATGCAATTTAATCACACATGATATTGCAATGAGAATTAAAGTCATCTAATCAAAAATTATTAATTTATGACGTCTAATATATTAAGAAAATGTTCCAGTTGGATTTATTAGGTGTAATAGAAACCCTTACACTTTCAATAATGAATGTAATATCAATCGACATAAGAATTACAAGCACATTCGCCTCAACCAATCAGAAAACACAATTTGTATTACGTCATACCTATTTAAAAATACTTCCATTAAATTCTACGGGTCTGAAAATTCCTTAGATCCTTTAAAAATTAAGGTATTATTAGTGTTTATTTATGCGTATAGACTTTTGGCACACTTTGAACCAATTCTGGCCCACTGTGGGCCGGCCCATCATCATCGACCATGCCAAATCGTAGGTAGGCTAGGCTACCCAAATTTTATTTTAGCTGACTCGTACCCAAATGTTAGATGACTCGTACCCAACAAAAAAAAAAACCCTGCCAAAAGTTAATACTAGGCCTAGGCATATATACATATTTAATACTAATAATATACTAATAGGCCTATAGGCCCTAGTGTGAATACAATTTTCTGGAAAACACCGATGAGAGGCCTGTTTTTGTTTTCGAGATTTTCAGAGTTGTTACTGCGTGCACGTGTATTGCCCTGGTATTAAAATGACCAATCATATCATAGTATTATTAATCAAACAGCATGCCACTAGGTTTTCTCCCGACATTTAATAATAATAATCTTGTTTTTCTCTAGAATGGTTAAATCAAAACGGCTTTTTGTAAGAGTAAGAACTACCATGAGTAGATCGTTCAAAAAGGGTATACCTTACTGGCACTTCTACAACAAGCGTTCCACAACCACAATGTCACATACATGTACCTATAGATTTACCAGTGACAGATGAAAAACACCCTCAAGAATCGTCTACTAGTACTAACACTGTAGTAAACATTATGATGAAAAACAAAGAGAGATCGAGGTGTGGAAAAATGCTGGAGATGAGATTGATTCTGGGAGCCAATTTGACTTCAGGTGAACTGTATTATGGAACATTTGGCATATTCAACATAAACATTTTTTTTTTCAACTGGATCTTTAACAACTGGATTTGAAAGTAATAAAATAGTTCTATAAGATGACTAAACATTATCACATTGGTTTATTTCTCAGTAAAATACTTCTTGATAATACACTCCCTCGGTAGGCCTACAATACAGCATATAACAGATAACATGGATAAAACATAATATAGTTATTCAAACTTCCACTCTCTTTAAATTTCTTCCTAGTGTTCTCATTTATATGGTCTTTCACCCGTGTGTACTCTCAAATGATTTCTCAAATCTCCATTATGATTACATTTCTTTCCTTCGACATGGAAATGTGCAAACATCGCACCAGTCCATAAGAAGCTCAGCAAGACGAACCTATGCAACTATAGACCAATTGAACTGACATCTTTGTTCTCAAAGGTGCTCGAGAGTATTGTCACCGATGAACTCCGTCTTCATCTGAACGAATTTGGACTCATGTTGTCACAGTATCGTGCCCCGACTGAAGGCGCTATGTCTTGATCTGAATAAATATGGCTACCGAGTAACACGAGTTATTTAGTCCGTATCTTTATTGTTATATTCTACCATTCACGAAACGTGAAACATGGTGGCAGCGGTGCTCATTGCAAGAAAAGATTAGTGGCGCTACTGCAGTTTCGCACCACACTGTTGTTTCTTCGATTTCTTGCTTAATTTTTTTCTCACGCCCACATCATACAATTTTGGGCCATTATGTAACATGTTCCCATGATTTAGCCACCGTTATATTACCTTTATCACAATAAAAAATGCCTTTCAAAACAGCTCTTTTTCCGCGAATACTTGGATCGAACTGTGGCCATTTTAGAATCAGAAAATTGCCAGAAATCAATGCATGTTTTATTTTCTGTTTTTATTTTAAAACTGCAAAGAGTGGTGTTTTTTTTTATAAAGAACCAGCTGAACATATCAAAACGGCGACGATACAAGTCCGTACATAAAACATTGATAGGAACTATTAATAATATGAATAATAATACTAATAATGAGATATTAATTTAACCTCTATTTCGCCAGCTGAAAACATTTCTTGCCTTTCAAAATTAAATAGGCATAGGTTATATATGTGTAATCGGATTTTATAACACTGCCCTCTATAGTTTCTACATTTTTGGGGTGAAAATGAAGCATACATTCTGGCAATTAAGTGATAAATATAAGATGGCGAACATTTCGCAGTGTGTTGACAGCGAGTTCAGTATTGTTTTGATGTTTTGAAAAGTATTGTTATTTAAAAAAAATTACTTCGTAAGTGGTCGGGATCAGGTGCCGTTTTCGGCCACATCGACGTATATGGACTATACCATTATAAAAAGATGGGAAAATAGGGGTGTCCCATTTATTAATTGAGTGTGTTAATGTGTCAAAATACTGCTGCTTTTGTTCTTTTGTTAGTGCATTATGTTTCAGCAACCAAGGGAAAACAACTACGCCCTGCATGCTGTAAAATTAATTTCAGTTTTCAAGTTAATGCAGTATATTATGGCTCTTTATTTCTATATAATTTTTACAGATTTATAGATACAGAAAGTATATAAAGAAAGTTTTTATTCCAGTTACAAATAAAAAATATAATTTACCCAACGATAACACAGTAGTACATTTGATAAAGATGACAGTAGTACTAGTACATTTAATAAGATCTATAACATACTGATTATTAGGTAATCAGTAAAACAAATAAACATTATAATTTTGTCAATGAATCTGTACCATTTTGTTCCCAGAAAACACAGCGTTTGACATTGCGTGTTTTTAGGTTTGGTTTTTTTTAAACGTTTTAAACACGTTTCTGTGTAGAAATACATGTTCTAATTGAACAACGTTTGCATCAAAACGTTATAATAGCGAATGCAAAACGGAGCTGATAATGTCGCCATGAAGAGGATGATTGGTGTCTTCCAATATAGCATGGAATACATCGGCAAGCCGTTCGCTGTAGAACGAGTCAAGCATTTGCATAGACAAACCAATTACTTTCCACGTTCTACCCAGTACCTTCTCAATTCGGTCTTTATCCTCCTTACATTCCCTTACTGATATTCCTAGCCCAATATACAATATGCCCAAATAGAACATCACTGATTAGTAAAACCATGGAGAAATAAGTTAACTTATTTCTCCATGGTAAAACATAAACATTCTATAGTACAAATATCCTGCTTTACCCCAAAGAACCGAGTTTCCTCAAGCAGTACAGCCTTGTATTTAACTACGATTAACATGTCCACCCATTTAAGCTTTAGTCAAACACTACTACCAAATACTTATAATTGTTAACAATCTCTACTTCCTTTACTTTAATTAATGTATACTGTCAGACCAATTATGTTTTCGAAAATCAATCCTTATTTCTTTTGTTTTAATGTTTAGTTCAAGAAAATAAAAAATATGATTTATCTACCTATACGATTGGGCCAATTAGAATGCATTTGCCAACATTCTTTTACATATTTCACAACATTATAGAGTTTAGGTAATTTAACCGATTGTAATGTAGGATTTAGGATATTTTAATATCGATTGTAATGTAGTATTTAGGATGTTTTAATTCCGATTGTATTGTAGTATTTAACATTTTCTAATTTCGAATCGGATTGTACTAAAATTTAAAGTGTTTAAACCCAGATAGGAATAACATAGGCCTAGTATTTAATATGCTTTAATTTTGATTATACTGTAGTGTTTAGTTTAGTTTATTTATTTATTCATAGGAATCACCTTTATATCGGTGTCACACATTTATCAGTTAATGGTGCATCCAATTTACAGACAAAATTACAGATAACATAAGCCACAAAGTTCTAAATACCAATACATACCATTAAAACAAAATGTAAACTAATTAATTAATTAGATCTGTATGAAAATACATAATATGTAAATTGTACAATATATATAACTACAAAAATAAAAACAGAACAACAAAAATACAGGATAGGCCTAATAAATAAATAAAACATACAGATACATCCTCATAGAGGTGTCTGTTTACTATATTAATCAATTAGTTGAGAGAGGTAATGCTGATAACATTGTAGATCTAGTAACCCATGCTTTCATTAAATATTTTTTACAATAAAAATCAAAGATTTTTCCTAATGTTTCATTTTCAGTGAATAAATTGTCTAGCATAAAGTGGTGTTTTAATTCCTGAGATCCACAATTCAAATTATCCCAGTTAGTACATACTTAATTATTGTCTAACAGAGTTTAATGAAGGACATTTAAATAAAAAATGGTTTACTGTTTCTTTTTCGTTAGTACTACCATTTTTTCCTCCATGGTACTACACATCTTACATAATCCTGTGTTATGATTTGACCAGGATTGTCTACGACCCTCAAGATCTAGAGAGTTTGATCTTGCTTTAAATTTTAAATTGATACTCTTAAAATTAGTTTTATCTAACAAATATTGTTCAAGGTTTGGAGTTCCTTTATACATAGTATATTCCGTTAACGTTGTTTTGCATGGAATTTCGTTTTGCATTGGTCCTTTGAAAACCACTCATTATGATCAACTTTTTATTTTTCCTAAATGGCTTTATACAGTTAGTAGATGGTTCTTCATTAAATTTGTCTATAAAATTTGTTTTATTTAAAATATCTTTAGTTAATATAGTAATATTGTTTCAAAATCTTGCCATTCCCTAACACAGTACCTAATAATAACATTCCTTATAAAAAGTACATGCATTGCTAGTTTTTTATGTTTTGTATTGTTACTTGTAGTTTGTACTGTAGGTTACATAACAGAACAATTGTATTGCCTCCCATTCAATAGACACCCTTCTCTACATAAAACATAATACACCACACCCCTATCATAATAATGGTATAGTCCATATAAGTCGAGGTGGCCGAAAACGGCACCTGATCCGCGCCAGATTAGTCTGAATTGCACACTGAAACACAGATAAGTAAAGTAAGATATTTACTGTTAAATCTCACGAGATAGATACGACCAGCCTAGCCAGCATGGCAGACGGCGAGGAGGGCGTGCAAAATGACGCACATGGCCTGCAGGATGAAGCTAACGGCAACGGACTGCCGACGATACAAATGCCTGTCCAGATGTTCAATGTTAAACCCCCAGAACCGGTAAAACTAGACACAAATGGTAAACAGGAAAATTGGAAATTATGGAAGCAGCTTTGGACACATTATACCATTGCTAGCAACCTAGATCATCCATCACGATCACCTCATTTTAAGAAATCATTACTGATCTCTACCATGGGTGTTGATGCACTCCAAATATATAATGGATGTGACCCACTAGAATCTGACACGTGTGAGGAAATCATACAAAAATTGGATACGTTTATTCTTGGTGAAACCAATGACATTTTTGAACGATATAAATTCAATTCCCGAAAACAAGAAAAAGGCGAGTCAATTGACACATATATAAATGCTTTGAAAATACTCAGAAAAACCTGTAATTTCTGTGATTGCATGAAAGATAGTCTAATTCGAGATCGTTTAGTACTGGGAGTACATGATGAAAGAGTAAGAAAACGACTATTCCAAGAAAGAAAAATAGATTTAAAGAAATGTATTGACATCTGCCACAGCTATGAAAACACATACAACCAAATGAAAGTGATTTCTGGTAAATCATTGGAGGAAGAAGAAGTTCATAAAGTGATGAACAGAGGTGGACATAAGCAGAAACATGAAACCCCTCAGTCATCAGGAAAACATAAAACTAGTGACAGAGCACCGTCTGGCAACATGCCTAAATGCAAATATTGTAGAAACAGCCACCCAAGAAAGAAAGAAATGTGCCCTGCCTGGGGTAAACGGTGCAAAAAATGCAAATTAATGAACCATTTCGCTATTGTATGCAAACGGAAACCCAAGCTATATGGTGTTGAAGCACAAGATTCAGATGATAGTACATTGAGTGTAACTGAAGACAAAATTTACAATGTTTCAACAGGACCAATATATGCGGAAATGACCATGAATGATGGAAGTAAAATACGATTCCAAGTGGACAGCGGAGCTACTGTAAACGTGATACCAGTAAAATATGTTGAACTAGGTAGTACCAAAATTGAACAATCACACACAAAGTTAACAATGTATAACAAGAGCAAAGTCATCCCATTAGGAAAACGTGTGCTAACGCTTAAAAATGACGCCACAAACAAGTCATATACAGTTGATTTTCAAATTGTCAAACAAGATTTACAACCACTATTAAGCAGAGAGACAGCAGAAAAAATGAAACTGATCACGGTAAACTACAGTAACTTCAAGCAATTACATAGTGCCACACAGACCAATGGCGGAACCAACTCAACCACGCAGATCAACCAGAATAAAAAAACAACCTATCTATCTAAAAGATTATGTAACTCATAAATAAAAACAAATTCATATCTTAGCTGCTATAACTAATTAATCAATAAAAGCAGACTGGAACTATGTTACAAACCATTTTTTAAATTGTTGCAGTTAAACGTTATGTTAAAAAAGTTAAAGTTAAACGTTATGTTAAAGAAGTTAAAGTTAAAGTTGTGTTAAAGTTACTCATGATAATACTGTGTTTATAATAATTCACTCACAAGAGATAAGAAGTCTAAACAGTAACACTGATACTAATTGATATACTATATTTTATTATATTCATCATACTAAATAACAAATAAGTATATAAAAAAAAAATTCATAAAAGCGCACACCGTAACTTATTTAAAAAAAGGAAGGATGTCACAGTATCGTGCCCCGACTGAGGGCGCTATGTCTTGATCTGAATAAATATGGCTACCGAGTAACACGAGTTATTTAGTCCGTATCTTTATTGTTATATTCTACCATTCACGAAACGTGAAACACATGTTTGATGGCCAATATGGTTTTACTCCAGGAAAATCTTGTTCCTCAGTCTTGGCTGAGGCTACAACATCCTGGGTTAAGGCTTTAGATAATGGGGCACCACGGATTGATGTCGTGGCTCTTGATTACAGTAGGGCATTTGATTCCATCTCGCATGACATTCTGGTGAATAAGCTTTCAAAAACGTATGGTGTTGGCGGTGTATTATTAAAATGGATTAACTCTTTCTTATCTGGTCGTAAGCAAAGAGTAATTTTTAATGGTGTCCAATCTGACTGGTGTTTAGTCAAGTCAGGTGTCCCCCAGGGGTCAGTCTTGGGGCCATTATTGTTCAACATTTACGTGAATGACTTAAATCTTCACTTGAAAAATAAACCGTACCAATATGCTGACGATACATTTATTAGTAAAGCAGTTTATTCTTATTGTGATTTTATTTCCTTACAGAGAGACATTAACAAAATCTCTGAATGGTCAATTTTAAACAAACTTATTTTAAACCCTACTAAATGTAACATCTTGTCTATCGATAGAAGAAGAGCTCCATCTTCTAATGACTATGTACTTAACAATCAGGTTATTGCACATGTTAAACATCTGAAAATTCTTGGTGTGTACATATCCGATGATTTGTCATGGTCTAAACAAGTCCATGAGGTTGTAAATAAGTGTAATAGAACACTGGGTCTTGTTAGAGCAATTGCTGGTGGTTGTTCTACACCTGTTATTTTAAAATTATACCAGTGTCTAGTCCTCCCTCATATACAGTACTGTTGCGAGGTGTGGTACCCTTATCGCATATGTCAAATTCAAATGATTGAGCAAATCCAGAGACGGGCCACCCGGTTGATTTTACATCAACGTCGTCAGGAACAGTCATATGAGGGGAGACTAGACACTCTTGATATCCCATCCACAATCGCTATTAGAGATTGTTATACTGTTCTATTTGTTTGCAATGTTTTACTTTATCATCAAAGATCTATTATTTATAATTTACTCATAGTTAATAATCGTCATGATACTCTCACTTTCAAGCATCTTCGCTCCAGTAATGATATGTCAAAATTTTGCATCCCGACCAGAGTCACTAGAACTTGGAATTCCATACCCAATGAGATTCGCGATATTTTTGTTAATGGTTCTTTTATTAATTTCAAATTATCTCTAAAGCTATATTTTAAATGTCGGAGAGAAACTTTTTAAATTTTTAAATGAAATGATATGTCTACTATATTAGTATATATTCTTGTTATTTGTTATGTGTTGGAGAGACACACCTTACCGGTGACAGCGTTTTGTTTAATGCTTTTGTCTTTCCTCGGCCTCGTGTCTTGTTTTTCATATATATATATATATATATCTATGTTTTTTTTGTAATTATTATTTTATGTTTATTGCCGAAAGGAATAAAATAAAATAAAATAAATAAAATAAAAGGTTTAAAGTCCAAATATTGTCACCTCTTGTGTGTATTCTCAAATTAATTTGTAAATGCTCACTTTATTTAAATTTCTTCCAACAATGTGACTCTCCTTTGTGTTCTCAATTGTATTTTTAGACCAATTTCACAATCAGGTCACAGAAAGAGGTCATCATTAATTCACTAAATTACATGAAAACTGCTCTTCTTGGAGAAAATGTTATTGTGTAAAAAGCTCAATCAATTTAAGTGACGTTGGTTGATGCATTGAAAACATTGTTTAACATTTATCAACCAACGCACACACACACTTAAGATAATGAAAAATTTATACAAATTATTATTACGTACATACGTACAATTACGTTTATTAAATATTTAAACTAGACGAGAAAAACAATGATTAGTTTAGATTGAGTTGGGCCTATCTTGTAAACGGAATAAACAATGTCATATACATGGCTGCAGTCCCGTGCTTAAATTTGAGTTTACCGACCAACCGACCTGTTCACCTGTTCCCGCGCCGTCAAATCAAACATCAACAAGTGTGAAAAACCCTATACAATTGAGGCTCAACTCTACCATCCTACAGTGATGAGGTTATCACTCCATATTGTCCTCCTTGGTCACTCGTCATTAAGATCGTAATGAGTGACAATATCGTAATGGGTGACAATATAGTAATGAGTGACAATATTGTAATGAGTGACAATATCGTAATAGGTGACTGTAACAACATAGTAATGGGTGACAATATCTTAATGGGTGACAATATAGTAATGGGTGACAATATAGTAATGGGTGACAATATCGTAATGAGTGACAATATAGTAATGGGTGACAATATCGTAATGGGTGACAATATAGTAATGGGTGACAATATCGTAATGAGTGTCAATGTCGTAATGGGTGACAATATTCTAATGGGTGACAATATTCTAATGGGCGACAATATCCTAATGGGTGACAATATAGTAATGGGTGACAATATCGTAATGGGTGACAATATAGTAATGGGTGACAATATAGTAATGAGTGACAATTTCGTAATGAGTGACAATATCGTAATGAGTGACAATGTCGTAATGATTGACAATATCTTAATTGGTGACAATATCTTAATGGGTGACAATATCTTAATGGGTGACAATATCGTAATGGGTGACAATATCGTATGGGTGACAATATCGTATGAGTGACAATATTGTAATGGGTGACAATGTCGTAATGAGTGACAATGTCGTAATGGATGACAATGACAATGTCGTAATGGGTGACAATATCGCAATAGGTGACAATGTCGTAATGGGTAACAATTTCGTAATGGGTGACATTGTCGTAATGGGTGGCAATATCTTAATGGGTGACAATATCCTAATGGGTGACAATGAAAATAACCTAATGGGTGACAATATCGTGACGATAAGGAGTGACAATACGTCACCCTAATGGGTGACAATATCGTGACGATAAGTTAACCTAGGTGACAATATCGTGACGATAAGTTAACCTAATGGGTGACAATATCGTGACGATAAGTTAACCTAGGTGACAATATCGTGACGATAAGTTAACCTAATGGGTGACAATATCGTGACGATAAGTTAACCTAATGGGTGACAATATTGTGACGATAAGTTAACCTAATGGGTGACAATATCCTGACGATAAGGAGTGACGATACGTCAACCTAATGGGTGACAATATCGTGACGATAAGTTAACCTAATGGGTGACAATATCGTGACGATAAGTTAACCTAATGGGTGACAATGTCGTGACAATAAAGAGTGACGATAAGTTAACCTAATGGGTGACAATATCGTGACGATAAGTTAACCTAATGGGTGACAGTATCGTGACGAAAAAGAGTAACGATTAGTTAACCTAATGGGTGACAATGTCGTAATGAGTGACAATAAAAATAACCTATTTAAAAAGATACAGAACATAAGAACTAAAATAATAATCAACATCAAATTCCGTATTTACACACATTTTAATGTAGATAATATAAATATTATAAAACAATACATAACACAAATTATCTAATAGTAGTACCATGTAGTTAATATGTACTTTATATAATATAACCGACTGGTTTAAAAAGTGTGATATTTAAGTACTTAAACACGGTAAAAGGCCACTAAGTTGTCAAAGTACTAATATTCATTGCATTCGTCTATAATTACTGGGTAACCGGGATGTTTTGTTTTTGTAACCATTAATTGTATTAAGTAGATCAGGTATAGTTACTACCACCTTAAAGTACATTAGTGCAGAATACACAAACTTTTCAACACAATGTCTTCCACAAAGTAAAATATAATATGCGCATGCTTACAACGCAGTCAGTCGTGTGATAGCTTCTGCAACCAACCATCATTTTAGAAATTGGCGTAGTGGACGGAAGCTGTCACAACGCCGTGTAAATAATGCACAGTTTATACGCTTTGTATATAGTCTCGGACCCTGTGTAATCGAATGGTTTATATTATTCACAGCGTCAAAGGCTCCCTTTCTCCCTCACTTTGCACTGTATCCCCACCCAATGGAATGCAAATAATGATTGTGATACTGCCAAGAACACTATATATCAAGGTATTTCTACACATCTCAATGATAAATGGTAAACTCAAAACATCGGAGAACGTTAACTTAGAGGTTACTCTCACTCTACTTTAGGGAACGATGAGGAATAGGTCTATGAAATCTTCCAATGTTTAACAATTTAAAAAAAGGCATTGTCTATGAATAATAAAATCATTTTTTAAATAGATTAATACTTGCATACATAACTTTGAATATTTAGCCGATTAACTGTACAGTCGCTGTATTGTAACGTATTCAAATTGTGTGATACAGTATCAGATATGTTTCATAGATATGATAGGCCGTATGTCAAACTTCATATAATATGTGATTATCATGTAAACACTGTATTCCTGAATATGATATTGTGGATATAAAACGTACTAATGATGTAGACCTATGTGGGGAGGTGATAGGTACAGAAAATTGGGTGAAATATTATGAAATTGTGTCGACCTGCATATGAAATAAAATTCTTTGCTGGGTTGTTATAATTTACTTTAAAACCATTTATCAGAGATGTTTCTCATCAGGGAACAATCTGATCATTCATGGAGGAAATCATTAATTTCCTCCATGGTCTAAGTGATTTGCTGGTAAAAATGTACTAGAACGAGAAAATAGAATTTAGTTATGTCAGAGAAAATTATGCTGTGCAGTCATGCCAAGGTGATTTCAAGTGGACGGGGAATTAGGATCGCCTGTATCTGCGATACTGTTCGAAGTGGTAATTTCAGAAGTAACACAATCTCCATTGTCTTCTGGTTCAGAAGTAACGCACTCTCCATTCTCTTCTGGTTGTATCGTTGCTCCTGATTCTGTTTCTTCAGGTGGAGACGTTTGCTGTTCCTGTACTGTTATCTCATGTGTCGCTCTTTGTGATGTCTCTGACATGACATCTCTTGAAGTGTGTTGTGCGTCATCAGGAGATACTTCCTGTGTATCTGGTATGACTTCGTGAGGAAGCCGTTGTACGGCTGTGCAAGTATCAGCTGCTGTATCTCCATGTGTATAATTAAAAGCATCGAGAGGAGGCACTGTGTCCGATGTCATTTGAGTATGATTATTAGATGCAACGATTGTAACGCCTATGGCGGTTGATAAACATACGGATTGTCTGTCGTACTGATTGAGTGAAAAACGTGGTACAACTATGGTTGTTGGCACTGGTCTAGATCGAGGTGCTGAGTAAGCTGGCACAGGGTCAGCATGTTGCGCTGGTCGTTGATTTGCAGCATCGAATATTTCTTCATAAGGTGGAGGTGGGGTTATTTGAGGAAGGTATGACCTGTTAAAAAAAAAGAAAACAAGATGTTTTACTACATTTAAAACCCACCCTGATGTAGATATCTTTGTACATCTTAAGCTTGGTTCTTGACTAATCACAAGGAATGCAATATTCGAACAGTTGCTTATAATTGGTTAACTCGTTTTCGTTGCGCTACGTCCCTTCGTTGCGTCCAAATGGGAATCAAGCTTTACTATAAACGATGATCGTCGCATTACCGTATAATATAAGAATGACTGAAATAAATCACGTGCCACTTTATTCGCACTTTTATCTTTTACTTAAATTCGCTCGTATCAAATCATTAAAAAAATAGATTATATATAACTATTAAAACCTACAAATGCAGGTTCCTCACCTTGTATATGGCTCATCAAATACTATATTATCGTAGGCAGGGGGTAAATCGTTTTCGTCGACGGCGCCGTTTGGGGGATATCTTAATGACCGGGACGATATGCGTGAACTTATTGAGATGGCTCGCCTCCCAGCAGCACGATTAGCAGACGTTCTATCACAGTATTTCATGCAAAATCCGCTTAAGCCTACAACCATCAATATAAGTGTTCCAAGAATAGTCATATACCATGTCGCACTGCTCAGGCCCACGACTATGAACAAGGTAGCAATGACTACACATCCGCTAGTGAATCGCTTTACAAATAATTCTCTCCTGTTAGTCCGTCTCATTTGTCGTTCGTAAATAATCGGTAAAATGATTGCGGAACTCATGGCGTAGAAAAATACAAAATAGACACACACAAACTACTTGATCTCCGTTTAGAATAACAGACGAATAGAATACGACTCATTAATATGAATACTCTCATATAGGCCTACTTGCCTACCTAGGCCTGTAATAGCATAGAACATTTACAGTGTACATCTGATTCCGCAGCAAAACGCAAAGCGCTCAATTACCGCGACAACCAATTGAAATATCCATCCAATACTTAGACGAACTGAATTATTGATAATTAATTTATGATTCGCCTGCTGTTGTGATAGTAAAGCTCAACAACCATCTGTATAGCACAATTTGATTTGAACCGTGATTTTAATGAGATATTTACTTCCAGAAAGACATCATTTATTTACCGTAGGCCTACGTTTATTTCCCCGACGAACGGGCGACGATCCGGTACCGTTCCAGCATCGAAATACGTTCACACTACCGTCGCATATAGGCCTAATAGTGAGTTTCAGATCTGCAGCAGCGAGTAAATCAAATAGCGTCTATGAATTGTATCTGTACTGCAGTGTTTCTGAATAGAAACAATCTACGTCAGCATACCTCGCTATTCTTCTCTTTGTACTCGTTTGGTGAAAAATCTAATCTCCAACATAAAAGAACTCGCGCTAAGCGATCGATAGTCCTGACGACACTCAATCCTAATTCAGTTCATAATATATTATTATATCATTCCTCAACAAAAGAAGCATTCGTGACCAGAACTAGATCTAGAGTGGGTCAATCCAAATCGGAACTAATTCATATATCAATCAAGCCATTTATATTAAAGCATAGGCCAATATTGGAGTTAATTTAAGATAAACACGATGTATTTCAGTTTGGATAAATATGTATAGCGCCTTAAAATTAATATTAATAGGTTTAAAAAAAAACAAAAATGTTAAGCTTTTAAAAAACATGAATTTCCGCAATTAAATCTATTTTTGAAGCATTAGAAAAACCCAATAGAATTAGGCCTATTTGGAAAAAAATTACATGTGTAGGCCTATGCCATACACAAACGAAATACAGAACCTCTCCTTTGGTAAATTCATGGGTACACAAACTTCACACCAATTCGTTCGAAATAAAGTTTAGAACTATTAATAATTTTCTCGTCACAGGGCGAATGGAATACGTATACAGTAGGCCTAGGTATAATTAACTCATACATTTTGCCTGAAGGAAGATAGTAGGAACAACATAGATATCAGAACTCGTATGTTAGGCCTACCCGATTCTAGTGCATGTGCTGTATCCACATTGCTCATAGGATAGTGATACAGCGTATCACACGTGGTACCACCTGTATCAATGTAAGGTTAGGTAGTTAAGGGCGGTATGTAATAATAGGAGAAATACAAGAAATGCATCTGATGTTATTACCAATTCCTTTGGAGGAATTTTATAGAGAATCGGGTGTATAAAGTGTATGTTGAGAAATTACCTAAATAGAAGCACGTTATTTCATAAAAATATTAAAATAATAATTAAAAAAAAGATTTATGCTGTGTTTGAAAGTTATTGTAAAATGTTCACAAGCCATGCCTGGAAACTAAGAAATGCAATTCTATCACAACTTTGAACGGTTTTATTTTAAAATGTGTGTTTTCTTTTCCATTGCTGTTGCACAATAGTAGTTGTATTAGTTAGTTTATGTTTTTAGTTTCTAATCAAATATGACAAATGTTTTAGTTTCAGTTTTTATTTTCCATTGTTTTTTTATAGTTTAAAAAAAAAAGTAATTGTGTTGTTTAAATTTTTTAATTTGTATGTGTGTGCCACTTTAAAAAAGTTTTGTTCCAAATAAATAATAGTATGATTAAACTGTTTGCAAACACAGGAAATCTACAGAAAAGGTGATTATTAGTGAGTAAATGCTAATTGCTCATCATGTGCCTGTAGAGAAATTAGTTATGTGATTAATAATTAGTAGAACAAGATCAAGTTCACTAATTCACTACAACAATAATAATAGAAAGGGTTAGAAAACGTTTAAGTTACTTAACGACAGAACTGACGTCATGACTAGCAGATTATTAATTATTTACTATATAATAGCAGGGAGTTGTTATTAGATAACAATAACAACTCCCTGATAATAGTATCTGCATGACATTGCAATTCCACTTGCCACAAAACAGGCGTATAATACACACTTGGAAAGTCTTTGAGCTTCTACCCCTTACAACAGAACACTGAGACCTAGCAGAGAATGTACTGATAATGTGTTTGCATGAGTGCACAAGTATTTCTGACGTACTTTGATTCTTATTATTCCTCACTTTTACAGTACTATATTATTGGTTTCACTCTTTTCTACACCTCGTCAAAACCGTATTCAATTATACACAATGACAATATAATGCAACGTAAAGTTCAAGTATTAAAGGGAATTTTATTCATTAAAGTGCGTTCATACGGTGCCTTTCAATTAATGCAACGTAAAGTTCAAGTATTAAAGGGAATTTTATTCATTAAAGTGCGTTCATACGGTGCCTTTCAATTCTGTATATGATTTTCCATTCAGCACGGCGCCGTTTTCCGTTCCGAGAAACGGAACAAGTGTGAATGAAGCTTTAAGAACAAACTGCAGGTAGGCAGGCCTAGTATACGAACCTTAACAGTTTGGTTTCCACGTGTACGTACGCAACGCCAAGACATATTGACGCAACACAAGCTTTCGTAAGAAGCTGTTTTAAGATATGGTGTATGCTAAGTTTGCAATGATGACATGCGCACGATATAACTTCTCGTTCACACAGATAAATATATCTACTAGGTTTTATTATATGGAATATTTTTGTTTCTTCAACACCCACTGGCACTTCCCGCAAAGGTTAAATCACCTCTCACCCCTATTTCCTGTGGATACGCCTTACTGCACAAAGTTAGGTTTAAGAACAACTTAAACAGTGTTCTTAAAATAGGAAACAACGAAAAGAAAATAAACATAAAATGTTGGCACAAACCAAATTTTAAGTAAGTCGATTTTGATATCTTCTAAAAATACCATTTGTTTACAGCTATTTTTCTCCTTTCTGGGTTATCTTATATCACTTTCATTAGAAAAAAAGAACTTTTTTATACAATACGTTTTTTTTGTTATTGCAAAACTTGTATGATGAGATAAATTCGCTGTTTCTTCCATAGCTGTTTCCACATGCACATTTTATAAAACCCGAAATGACGTCACACGCGCGAGTTGGTGAGCTTGTCGCTGAGGAGCCTGACTGGCAACATATACCCTGTTTTACATGTGTATATATATACGTATATTTTTGCACTATAAATTACGTTTAATGTACGGCCGTTAACTGCGCATGCAAAACCTCTATAATGATGTTCTCCTATGTACATTCATGAAACCCGAAATGACGTCACTCGCGCGAGTTGGTGATTGTCGCATGCTGGAGAGCCCAACTGAAAAATACGCTGAACATTATATTTATTTGCACTTCTAGAAATTGCGTTTTACAAATCAGCGAACCGCTAATATGCTTATTATTAAACATCTCTATTCAATTAAACCTGTATTGTTATTTCTTCTTTAAGCCTTTATTTTAAACTTATTAATTCGTTCAAAATGGTCTAAAATCTTTAAATACAATGAATGAAACATATGCAGACAACTTTGGTAATGCATTTATTTAATAGTTTTTTTTTAATCTAACATTTTTTAATCCACCCACCTAATAAAGATTTCATTTATTTACAACATCCACATTTAAAACATAAAGATATCGATTCCCAAATACTAAAATATTGCTAATACATTTTACAAAAATATAAACAACATGTTTGTTATATGCAGTTCTACAATGATTGTATCTTTATATTCTGTATACATACAGTATAGCCACACATTAGGGGGACATCTTTGGGAGACAACATAATGTCAATTATAGGGGTGTATACAGAATTTAGGTTGGGTATAGTGTTAAACACATTTTTCTCCTGGGCAATTTCACTCCATGAGAAAGTATCCATTTAATATCGCAAATCTATTATTTCAGTTGGTAAACACAGTAGAACCTCTGTTATGGGGACACATTTGGGACCCCACAAAGTATCCCCATTATCAAGGTGCCACTCTGAATAGGGGTGCCACTGAATAGGGGTGCCACTGAATAGGGGTGCCACTGAATAGGGGTGCCACTGAATAGGGGTGCCACTGAATAAGGGTTGGTCTGTAAGACATATATTTTCTCCTTTAATAGGGATGTCCTCTAAATATGGCTGTCCCAAAGAAAGGGTTCGATTTCATTTCATATTTCAGTACAGTCAATTAATTAACCTTATACAAAATATTCATACCAAAGATTTGCAGTTTATATGACATTTGTGGTAAAGTAGTATTTTGTATTTCGTTTTCTGATTAATTACTATGAATTTAGGTGTGTTAAATTACATATATTCCTGATTGCTAATGTTATAAATAATTATTCTTATTTATTAGTTACATTAATTAACTATGTAGTTTCAGACAATACAAATCTGGGCTTCACAATGCATATTGAATTCTTGGAAGTGCTAAAATACATTGTTCGTGCTCACAGCTGATTGGTTAGAAGTTGATTTTGGTGTCAAATGCAGCTTGGTGTGAATGCAGTTTTAATTTAAGAAAGGTTAAATCCCAACAATTACGATTGATGCTGGTGTCAAATTCAGTTTGATGTGAAGGCAGCTTTAATCTGGTGAAATCTTAACGTGTACAAAGAGCGATATTAGTGTCATATCTAGCTTGTGTGAACACAGCTTTAATCTGGTGAAATCTTAACATGTACAAAGAGTGATACTGGGGTCATATCCAGCTTATGTGAACGAAGCTTTAATCTGATGAAATCTTAACATATACAAAGAGTGATACTGGTGTCGTATCCAGCTTGTGTGAACACAGCTTTAATCTGATGAAGTCTTAAAATATACAAAGAGTGATACTGGTGTCGTATCCAGCTTGTGTGAACACAGCTTTAATCTGGTGAAATCTTAACATGTACAAAGAGTGATGCTGGTATTAAGTCATCTCCAGCTGGGGTTAACATTGAGATGTGATGATACCCTGAAAAAGAAATTAATATTTAAGAAAAAGAGAAGTGTTTATTATTTATTTTTAGTTTATTTGATGAATCACACAAGTAACAATTGATTCTTTTGTAAACATTTTCAGAATTTTGTGCGACATGTACTACCTGTACCTGCTACCTGTGTGCGTTGCCCATGACTTCTCTGACCTACGGGCAATTTCAGAGCGCTACACTTTTTAATGGGCATAGCTTTGAACATTTCATTCAAGATATAAATGGTGGATTACACAAATGTTTTATTCATTGAAAGTCTGGCTTCAATTCAACTCTACTTAATCTTCCAACTCATAAAATATTCTCTCCATTCAACTATTAAAAAATTCTGTATTTGTACAGTATACTATCACCACTAAATAGTAGTGGTTGAAATATGAATCTTATCTTCCTAAACCATTTTAAAGAATTGTAATTATAATTAAATTTGTAATTAAAATTGGTAATTACAAATACGGTAATAAGCCATTTATTATAGTATTTATTGCATAGAATAAAATTGTTAACTATCGCATAAAGAATTAAATCTTTTATTTTGTCTGTTGGGTCTTACCAAGTTGTAGGCTTTTGAATGGCAAAGCATACTGAGCAATGTGATTGTTAGCTGAGGTCATGGTCTTCTTGTTGTACAAAGTAAAGCGTAGAATAGATAATTCGGGAATCACAAGGTCAAAGTTCATGTTATGATGCCAATAAGCAAATACACCTGCAATAACAAATGATTTTTAAAAAGGGTTTAAACACCTGGAGAGAAGAATAATGAAAAACTAATTGAACTCAAGAGGAATGTAAACATAGCATTAAACCTAAATCTTGTATAAGCCCTGCTGCTAAATATGCTTTCAGCCTTGACAATTCAGTTTATTGTTTAATATATTACTGTAATTAAAATTAATGGTATTCATAGGATAAATAGATAAATTTACATTAAACTAACAATTTTTTAACAATGATAAATTCTGTATTGATTGCCCATTGGCAGATTATCACATTATAAAGTTGGTATTTACCAGTGGCCAAAAAATAGAAAAGAATTCGTAAATTAATTGGGAGCTTGCCTTCCAAACCAGAGGTCCAGGGTTCAATTCTGACCTAATGCCACACCCTGAATCTCAAATGAGACTTAGTTTAAACACGATAAATTATAAAATAGTTTATCCATCATGTAATTGGCGAGTTGTACTCGCTGTTGGATGCATATAAAAAAAAGGTACGTCATGTTAATTCATGCATGGAAATTGGGACATGCTTCTTGTTTACTTCTTTACACAGGTTTGAAGGTCCAGATGATGACATCACAAATGGCTCTTGGCTTACCTTGAGTCTCCATATTGCCAACATTTGTTTCAAGTGACGTCCGTTTATTAACATCATATAACGTAACATTTACTATTGGCTCTAAACTGTCGAGTTCCTTTTGCGATGCTGGTAAAAACTGACCACTAATAACCTGGAAAAACAATTAATATTGCTGCCATGTCATATAATACACAGTAGCAAATGAAATATATTTGTATTTTGTTGTTAGAGCCCTGAAAATGTGACGGGTGGAACTGCACCTTAAAATGGAAAATAACTTCCCCTACCTTGATTGTACATTTGCAAGAATGCTGGGTTCCAGGTGTGTCTGGGTTAAATCTCATATTCCCTTAAAAAATATAATAGATATGTATAAGTATAACATTTATGACACTCGTGCATGTATATTTGCTATGATTATTTACTAAATTAAAATGGTTTATTTAAAATTCAAAAGTTATACATTTAAAAAACTTGTCACAAAACAAAAAAACAAAAAAACAAAAAAAACTAAAGACACTTATTTGGCCCTTCACAGTGACTGATTACATATATTATGCATGTGAAACACGGGCCACACTTACAGTGAGATATTTACCTTAATATGTATTTTAAAATCCTTAAATATATTGACTTTAGTAATATTCGCTTAAATATAAATTTAAATTTACTTAGGCAAAGTGTTGGCTGTGTAAGGGTTATTTTCTTACCTTTTCGTAGAAAGAGTGGTTTAAGGACGTATCCACATTGGCCATTTTGCAAAAACTTGGCAGTGTTCACATCTAAATACTCCCCTGGATTTTGGTAATTCATACAAACTTAAACATAACAAAATATTTATATTATATAATAATAATTATGTCAAATTTTCGTTTTTCAGTTTCCAAATAAAAAAAATAATTATATCTAGTATTAGTAAACAACATTATATTATTTACAAGATTACACAAGATCTGTTAAATCATTACATACTATATATATATATTTAAAATAATCTACAGTTAAATTACAGAAGTTTAAATAAAATTCACCTATAGAACATCCTAAATTCCAGAATAATATTGGATCTGGATTTGATGAATCCGTCCTCCATCCTCCTGGATAGATTCTTGTTAAGAACCGTTTATTATGTTCAACAAACTGCTGACCTGCAGTTGATCCCAGCTCTGCTGCTTTCTTTTCGGATATTGAAGGAATGTGGCAAAACTTTCCTGAAATAATTACAGTGCATAATTGAGTTGAGATTCTAGATCACTTTATATGGTTAAATTGTGACCTCAGGTCAAAAGACATTTCTAGGTGCTCTTATCTGAGACCCTCAAGTGGTAAGGATATGACTCAAAACTGAGATTTCTTTTTCAGAAAACACTATACTAACCCATAGTATCTAGTCCTAACTTCAAGTCAAGGAGCTTAGATAATTAAGTGTCCGCTCTGTCACTATCACCTAGTTCACTCCCTAAGTCACTAATTATTTAACCTTTTTGGGGGGTCATATACAATGTGTTGTGAATGAAATTGTATACATACCTTCTTTTTTACTATGATCTAATGACTTGAATGTTACACTTTGACATAAAACAGCAACATCTGACAATTCCAACGACAGTTCAACTTTACGTTTCTGCAAAATAATGTATCAAAGTGACTGAAATTGTTATACACTACTTTTGAAGCCTGCCCTGGAGAGAGTTTCTAAAGTAGCTAACGAATTTTAAATTTCAAAAAATATAACCTTAATTTGTTTCTGTTTTTCAAGTTTCTTTTTGATTTCTGGTATTTTAACATTTTCCATTTCAGCTGCTTCATCATCGTCGCTCACTTCCCCTTCTTCGGAGAATGTCTGTAATCTTCTTCCCTAAACAAATTGTTTTATTATATTTTATCAGATAGTAACAAATACACATTAACATTTGATGTGCATCGTACTGAAAGTTAGAACTCGAATTTGCGAACACTATGGCCAACCCGTTTTCAGGGGACACACCTATTAAGGGGACACACCTATTAAGGGGACACACCTATTAAGGGGACACTTTAATATTGGTTCTACTGTAGTGGTCTTTCAACTGTTTGAAGTTTGAATCCAAATCTGTTTATTTGGTGTTAGGGACATATTATCTACTGCAGGTTTTGTTTCAATTGCTAGCTAGATGTTGCTGCCATTGCCCATTACATCATGCTCAGTCCCCAACATAGGCCTAGCCTAGGACAACACTAAACACAGATATGTAGTTCAGTCTATTTTATCATGGAACAGATAAGTTGGTAGAACATAGTCATTTTGGCATGCTAACATTTTTATGTCTAAAATTATAATTCTAAATATAATCATTGTAAAAATATAACCATTGTCTAAAAACTTTCTGAAGTACCTTTACTAAAATTTTTCCCTTCAGGTCATTAGGAGAAGGTATTGTTATCTGGTTTCTATGTAGAGGTATTATGTAAAGTTTGTCTGAAAATAATAAAAAATGATTTACACAAATGAAAATCATTAAAAATTGTTAGCTGTAAAGTTTTAGTATATAAAAATAATATTTTCATGGGTATTGAGTTTGGTTTAGCAATTTTTATTTTTAAAGAAGCTTGTTAGTGGTGGATTTCATCGCTTTTGGGTGTCAACTGAATAAAATAAGAAATATAATAGACCCAATTTGATCAATTTTAGGTCCAGTTGACATCTACTATTATAGACATGCGCATTTAAACCATTTTGGGTGTATGATCATCACAAAATTGATTTTTGGAAACTAATGAGGACAAAATGACTAGGTCCGTCGTTGCCAATTAAAAGCTCTCTTTACACTATTGTGTGTATGTTGTGAATGAATTATAATCTATTAGCAAAATAAATAATATGATTAATAAATAAAACAAATTGAGTACCTTTCAATAGTGAATTTAGATGTTCTCTTATAATTTTCTGTTGTCGAATACTACAATGATTCTCTATTGATAACACCACTGGATATCTACAACAGAAGTAGATAAAAATACTTAAATTGACTATTAAACTGAATGTCTTTGTAATAATACCACCTGTTGGCAATTTGTACAGGATTCAACATCATCTGTTCAGGAAGTATATATTTGTATATTCACGTTTTATAGAATTGCTTGTTGTTGCTATTGTGTGTATTTAATTGTTATGTTTATTAGTCCCTACTATGCAGTGGTTTGGTTTTTCCTTTTGGGAGCCCTGTTAGTGGGAAGTATTACGCAGCATAAAAATTCATTCAATTTATTTTACCTTTCTGGCCAAAATTTCATGAACAGTTTAAAATGTCATATTAAAATAAAATTTCTTATTATTCTTTTTATGTTGGATTATAATTATGGCCTGTATGAGCCTTAAATGTACAGGTATAAAATTATGGAATCACACATAAGATACACCATTCAAGTATGTAATAACATAATATAACAATGGAGACACTAATTTGTTCTTGAGCTATGGAGAATTACTTTTTGTTCCGAAATAAAAGATGAATGAATGAATGAATAACAAAATCTCATCTTCTGTTAAACATACACCCACTTTTGCCTCATTTAAAATTAATTTAAAAAAAACTCATTTATTTAGCAATTTCAAAACACAATGCGCCTTTGACCATCTTTTCGGAATTGGCGCCAAGTAAATGTTTGATTATTATTATATTTAAGGATTTTCTTAAGTGGTATTACGAATTTTAAGAGTAGGTGTTCCCCTTACCTAAGAGTGGATGCTGAATACAACCGTTGGATCTATATAAGCAAAAAATTTGAATGTTTTAAGTTGAACTAGTGAAGCAGTGAGTGTGTACCCGTAGAAATCTATAATAACTACTTACTCTGACGTAACAAATGCATGCTTATTGATTGTTCTTATAACGTCTGTGAATAAGACAGGTTCTGTATGTGTGTAGCCATTGCACACAATAGGCTCACCATCATCGCCATTCCATACGTCAACTGAAATATCAATGATTTAGAAAATGTGGTAACTATTCCATCAATAAAAATACTGTAGTAGGAAAGGCAATCAGTTGACAATCATTTAATATAAAAATATTATATAAATATTTTAATTTTATTATTATTTAATAATGTAATTGGAATGATTATTGTATATGTTTACAGTCTTGTTTCCAGGATGAGAGGTTTCCCTGCAAACACAACAAGTAACATTATGTTGTGGGTGTTTGTTATTATTTATTTATAATGGGTAACCTCTTAATTCAAAGACTGGTCTCCCAGAGGGCCCAGTTATAATCAGTGGCTGTGTGTGTACTAGTACTAGTGTCTACTCATCTCGAAAAATTCACTAGGTTCTTAAGTGTACATGAGCTAGATGTGTACACTTGACCTACATTTTATAGTCCTTTCTATCATCATAACCATGGAGAGTGAGCCTCGAACCCGTGCCGATGTTATGGCTATGTAATTACGATCCCACTGTCTTAACCACTCGGCCACTCACTTACTATGGAACTAGCAGAAGGTTGATTTTAAGCATAATTGTGTCATATTTCCGTGTTATTTCTGTTAGTTTCATGATCAATCATAGAAAGTGATTTACGCTACGTGACCGTCTTATAAATTTGAAAAGATACCTTCAATAAATCTGCACCCTTGACGTAGTACATTTGCATAACGACTTGTACTACAAGGTCCACTAAGTTGATCTTGGTCTAAATACCTAAGAAAAAAAAAATTAGATCAAATACAAGTTGATGCAAAATTTGTCGTTTCTGGTGTTTTGATACTTTTTACCATTTGAGGAGTGAAAATTCAAGTTCCCTTACGTATTATGTGAAGCTGCGATGAAGTAATGATTCAACGGCAAGGTCATATCTTGGTTGACCTTGTGTCGATGATACGGGTTGATGAGGAGACCGTTGGTACCATGCATGAACCGGAAAAAACCTACAACAAAATAAAGGATTATTTAGAACATAAATGAACTAGTTTTTTACAAATTAGTAAAGATATATCAGATTGAAGAATAACCATTTGTTTTTTACAAATATTCATGAGGTAATAGTGGTAGTAGTATGATGATGATAGATGTCTATTAGGACCAGGTTAGTGGGAAGAAAGCTGGGAAAAGAAATATAACTTGGCAGCAGTAAAAGTCAGCAATATAATTCTCTTATTTGAATATTAGCATATTTCAAATATATCCGACTAATTGCGTCATTTTACTTTTCCTTCAAGTTTTTCTCTAACTTGTTTAATTGCTTTCTATTGCCTGTATTTTTTTCTTAGATGGCCAATTTAATTAATTTTTTTAATTAATTAATATTTTTTATAAATTTTATTCATTTTAATTTCATTTTTAATTGTATGTCATATTTTATTCTTGTGAGGGCCCCTAATAATCGTAAAATATTGTTGAAATAAATAAAATAAATAATAAATGTAGTAAGAAGCATTTGATGTAAATACCATCATATGAAAGTACACGCTTTTTCTTGCATTCTGGGATAGGTTCGTATTTGCCTACCACAGTATCACACCATTCTTCCCTTAATTCAAATCTCTGAAATAGAAATTAGTATAAGCACATTATAATAAGTATTCAATTTAAAACAATATGGCAAACAATGAATAATTCAGCAATGCCATATATTTTTCTAAGCATTCAATTTCTCATCATTATCTAGGAAGCACATACTTGATTATGAATGCATAAGTTTTATCGCCAAATAGCTTGATTTCGTGAGGAATGTCATAGCGCAATGCATGATGGGAAGGGTTTGAGAGCAAATATCATAATAAATCATGTCTGTACACGTTGTGATGTTTGCTCCCGTAACTCTTTCCACCATGCGTCGCGCACACTATTTGCGATAAACCCTCATTGGTCAGCATGACTGAATAACTTTCAGCACTAACTTCAGATTCCAATGGTATTACCATGGAGAAATAATTATTTCTCCATGGTATTACTAATGATTTCTCCTCTCTTTGCTCTCCAACAGTGTCCTGTAAGTGTATGGTAACCTATTTTTTGCCTTACCTTTTGTTCCTCATGCATAAATTGTTGAAATTCTGAAGCCATCCAGAAGTCATCCCCTCCTGCATACCTAGCAAATAAAATGAACTATTAATTATATTAGGTTAACAGGACTTAATTGAATTGTGGTCTCTAGCACAGTTTAGCCCGCGTCAGACACCAATTTCTTTGCCAACCTAACAACGTCTGTCCTCTGTATTTCCCATTATATTACCAGTATCATAGGCAAACTCTGTTAAAAAGTTTCACATATATCACATGTGGCACCTAGTCAAGGTTACTGTAGGTGTACACAGTATGATACAGGCAAGACATGTGATACATATGTGACATTGTATCACAGAATTTGCAGAGAATTTTTAACAAATTGTTTAGAAAACTTTAGTGTTAATTCACCATGAAAACCTTTAAAAAAACAGTTTTAAATCATACAGTAATAGGAATATATAGAATGTTAAATATATTTACTTGACAAACAAATTGAGAAGATCATCTCTACTAGTAACGGTTCTGTACAGTTGTACAAATTCTGCAGCATTTAATGTTGACACTGCTGTATTCTCATACAAAGGTCCTTGATTGCGTTGTACTATTGCCTAAAAAATAAAATTATAAAAAATTTACAAAAAATTATAATGGATTTGTGTCGAAAAAGAACATTAGGACATACATATATCGAGTAGTTGGTTGCCACCTGCACATGCACAAAATAGATTGAATAATAATTATTATATTATTATGTTTTAGTCTCAACGATTATAGGCAACGTCTTATATAAGTCAAAGATGGAGAAGAAAGGTTGCATTGCCATCCTGAGATGAATAGTAGTAATTGGTATTGGTATTATTTATTTTTAATTCATGTAATTTTACTTTCTATGGAAGAGAGATTCCGAAATAAAAGATTGAATGAATAACGCAAACTATAGAACTAAAACTTGGTATATACTGTAATAAAAAAAATAATATATACTGTAACCCACTTTAGATGAATTAGCAAATTTATGGGTATAAAGTGATTGACACATTTACTGTATCCTTCTTTTATTGTGCTGAATAATACAACAACAAATAATATGAAAATTCTGTGCATTAGTCGACTACAAAAAAAAAGTTGATAGGTCCTGTTTATAGGCTAAGCCCAATGATTGAAACATGGAATACATGCATTTTACTAATACCGGTTTAAGTGGGTTTTAGGGTATTAAAACAAACAAAAGAGTCTGTTTAGAAATACCTAGTGAATCCGTGTTCAAAATTGCATAACAAATGTTTAAATAAACTGATTAAGAAATTGTTTACGGATGTGCAAAATATACCGCACTATTGGTAAATAACATACCTTTTATGTCGTATACCAAAACTCTGGAGTTTATAGATGCATATCGTGCATAATTCTGCTGTTTATGCATGTGTGTGTAAAATCTGGAGTTTTGCTAGCTAATGTGAAAAGGGTATAAGAACATTCAATTTACCATAAATATTTTTTCCAAAAAGTGTGTGTCTGTGGAAACTCCAATTTTTTGTAACAGGTCGCGACATTCTTCAAATAAATAGTGATCCTTTGACGAATGGGCATCGTCAAAACAACGCCTCAGCCAACTGGATAATGAGAAAAAAAAAATGAAAATAAATGAATATGATCAATGATAATAGTTTTTACTATTTTAGGACTACAATAGATTGACTAAAAAATGTCTTTTTATGAAGATCTTTGCAACAAAACTAATCATTAATACTTGTTGTACTAAGCAAACATATTCTCTTTTTTAGGGTAAAAATCTGATACCAGGGACAGAATCAACTAAAGAACTAGCATAATGTCAAGGAATCGGTTCAAGACCTCTCTCTGTCATCTTGGTTGTATCTTAGACTTTAATTGCCAAACAGTACTGTATACGTTTGGATGGGACATTGAGCTGTTGGACCTGTATACATGCATGTGTATACCATAAAGCCCTGTCCACACTATCAAACTTTACGTAATAAAAAATATGATGTGCCCATACATGGACATGATGATGTCATATCACTACCATATTCAAGCATATCACTACCATATTTGGGCACATCATACTTTTTTGTCAAACTAGTGTGATAGTGTAGACAGAGCTTAAAGAACTTCAGGCAGGGTTGCAGTGGGTCTGTAGAGCACCTTAATTAAAAATGTCTAGTTTTTTTTAAACATGTATATGATACATATATATTCAATTATTTGCTCTTCAATTGAGACACTGTAAATGTTATTGTTATTATCAATATTATAAAATTGATACAGAAATCACAGAAATCTTAATTTATAAATGCCAAATACTTAGCAAACTTACCGGTCTTGTAGGTCAGGTACATCCAACTGAATACTTCTCTTTTTTGCTAAGCGTAATCCATTAATCCACGTTTTTGCATCTTCTGAATTAAGAGCCGCCAAATCTAACGTCTTGTGACCATCGTTAAAGATTATCGAGAAACACTGATCCTGAGCAATTTTATTTTTCTTGGAGCGAGCTGCTTTTGAAACATGACCCGCTTGCAATTCTCTGATATTTTCTAATGAAACTGAAAAATACACAATCAATCAATCAATAGTTTGATTTATATAGCGCCATTCCAACAGTCATTGCCTATGATGATTAAACACCAATATTTTAAATAGAGATTTGTGTCTAAGTATCTAAATACAATTATACATTAAAAATTAAAACCTTCTGTTCTTATTTTCAACTCCTTGTAATGCTTCTAAAATGAATCAAAATAAACTTTTAGCTTGGTATTGTATTACATTTTTATGACCATAATGATTGATGTAACAATTTGATTGTAATGTAATAAATATATGTACATTATTTTATTTTTTGAGAATAAAACAAAAAACGTTTTCAATTTATTGTGAAGGGTATGCAGGCTTGGTAGACCTTAGATCCATAATGAATGTCTTTGTCAACATCTCTATGCAGCTATGTAAACATTTGATGACAAAATGTTAATATTATAAAAATAAACAGAATACTTAAAAAGGACTTTAGAATTGTACTACAGTATGTGAAGGCGTATAATTAAATACTGATTCAGACTATATCATATTATTAACTATAGTATTATTATTCACAATTTGTTTACTCATTCATGGCCTAGAGCATAATTATTTTGTAAAGGCGTGGAGCAAATCAGTAGTATTTAATGATGTCACTTTATGTACCTCCCCTATAAAGAAGAAGTAGCATTACCAATTTGTTTATTTTACTCATCAAGTCCAAGAGTTTGTTGAGGCGTATATTTATATAGGTGTTCATGAAATAGGTGTTCATGTCCCAGTACCCCTGTATTGTGATAGTAATATAATTATTTTTGTTCGTCCATACATACAAGTTCTACATAGAATTTTGTGATGTGCAAAAACATGACTTTTGTTTTGTACATTTCTAATAGAATTCCTTTCAGCAGATTTAAGGTTGTGTTCACATGCAAGTGTGCATATTATAGGAAAGGACAGATTTAAAGATTAAATCGACAGTTGAACTTAATCAGTTATATATATCTCTGTGTTGCTACTCCAATAAAACTTGGATCTAACTGAAACGAAGGCAATCTAACAACAGCACACTGAGCTTGACTTGCCAAGATAGGAACTTGTAACAGTCCTTTGATCTCATGTCTGGCTGCAACAAATACCAACAGTACTGTACTATGTACATATTCTTTGTGGCGTGCGATGTCTATTAAGAGGTGTGAAATTGATCGCGTCGCAGCCACAGATTAACCCTTTGATCTCCAGAGCTCAGCCTCTTGTTAGATTGCCTTGCTCCAATATAACCCTGAGTAGAAAGGTTTCATGGTTATATCAGATTTAACATTAGATCACACACATTTGAATTTAGAACATATATAAATTTAAACTGCAAAATGTACTGTATTTAACTCAGATAGAGAAAAGAGTGTGTAAATATCTATTATATAACAAATACAGGCTTTTGTTTATTTAATTGATTGTTCTCATGGATATAACTTTCTACATGAAAGTACATTTGGTAAACAACCATTGTATAATAATATTGTATTAAGGGAGTGCTGTGCAAACAAATTGCACACATACCATTACTTGTATTACATAAATAAGTTTACTTTGAGAAAATATAACCACACATTTATTTTAATCTAAGTTAACTTGATCAAAGGACTGATCTTTATCTGTTTTTTCATTTTATTTCATTATGTTTAATATACCATTTTAAACCAAAAATATTGACATTTTTTACTTTGAATATTGCAAAATCGTATTTCCTGGTCAAAGGATAAGTTTCATGCATGAAATAACCATTAAAATGATTTATTTAATAAATGAATGTATTTTTTTAGAGGATAATATAAAATATAAAGATTGACTGATTACACATGATTGGGGGTTTTAAAAGCAAGTATAATTTATATTTAAACAAAATATAGTTATTTGTTCAAAGATTACCAATACGTCGAGTATATAAAAAAAAAACATAGCAAAATATTTTTTCTAATACAGTTTTTTAAACTTTATATTGAGAAATAAATATTAATTATTAATTTGCTCTCTATGTTTTAAGTTTAGGGAATATTTTGGATGAAACACAAAATTGCATTATTGACTTCATTCCAAATACAACAAATTGATAAAGACCAAATAATATTTCTTGATAAAAAGTTGTTTAATAAACAACTACCTTATGTAATACATAAAAAATAAAAGTAAGGATCAGGTGATCCTAAACAAAAAATAAGCTTAACCTATAATTTATGTCATAACAAGACGTCATTCTATTTCCTGATTCTACAAAGCACTTAGTTGTATTAAGGAATTATTATACTAAAAGGGGATTAAGAACAGGTATTTTATTTTCTAAACAAACAAAGGTACCGAACAAAATAGGGAACATGCCCACACATATTTAGGAGTAATGAAACTCACATTCTGATCCTCCAGATTTTCTTTGTGTTGGTATATATGTGACGACAGCTCTGGATGTGTTTAACGAAAATGTGTAGAACTTAGAACTGCCTGAATCTTTGATCTTGGTAAACTGCGTCCCAGCTATAAGCTTATTGATTAAAGTGTCCCCTAAATAAAAAAAATTGAATTCAGAATTGGTGACAATTGAAGAAAGTGTCCCCAAAATAAAATAAAAAAATTATTGAACGAAGAAATAATGACAATGGTACGATGATTGAATGAAAATGGTGTGATAATGATAATTATGATTATAATAATACTGGTGACTGGCAAATGTTGATATTAATTATGATTGTCAATGTTGACAATGATGAGGATGTTAACAATGAAGATGATAATATTGACAATAATGATGATGATAATGTTGATAATGATGATGATAATGTTGACAATGATAATGTTGACAATGATGATGATAATGTTGAACATGATAATAATGTTGACAATAATGATAATGTTGACAATAATGATGCTGCTGATGCTAGTGATGATTATGATCAATATGATTATTAATTATGATTATCTCCTATAAAACATATATATTTCATATTAAAAACAAACACATGCATCCAATAATGATTTATAAGGCTATTAATTAAGATTTTTATAAAGGATCTTCCCCTAACATAGTACCTCTAAAACAAATATTCTGAGTGACGGGATGTATAAGTATATCCAGAGAAAAACAAACATTAGTGCTATTTAAAATGAATATAATATTAATAAACTTACCCATCTTGCGTATCTACATTTCAAACATTGACCTTCTTTGCAGTTAACAGAATAACATGTTTATTAACATATAAAACTAGAATTAATGCCGATGGAGGCTGACAATGATTCAACACACAGACATGGACATACCGGGCACCACAACAACAACAACAGGTATTTGCATCGTTGGTAAGTCCCAACCTAAATGTATGACACGTTTATTTCATTCTAAAAACAGTAAGTTATAGCTAAGAATCATTCGTCACACATCGCATGAGACATGGGTTGGGCAACCTACAAAATAAATATGATAAATTGAAGCCTTTTCAAAGGAGATTTAGAAGTATTGTGTACAACTGGCGAACTGAATTAAACACCGGAAGAACAACAACAATCAGGGTTACGAAGACCCAGTCAACCGATAAATATTTAGTCTATTGTGTGATTGGTTGAAAAAGTTAGATGTGAGGGCGTACTTACTTTTTATGTTAAGTTCTTGCACATGGAGGTGTACTGGTTCCTACGGTTTTAAATACAATATTCAATATAGCTTTTAAATCCCTTTGATCCCTTATTATAATATATCTAGTATGTATTTATTTATGTCAGTATGTATTTATTTTACCACCTTTTTGTTGTAAGCACGTACTTAATAAAAGTCCAGCGTTACATAATGAGTGCCTTTATTTTTCGTAAATCTTCTTATGTAAAGAATATTTTTTTCTACTATTATAAACCTACAATAAAATATATTATTTCATTTCAACTTCAAAGGAGGATGTATTTACATCCTGTAATATCGTCTCCTACCCTATTACCAATTGCCATTTGGTTTATATGTAATGTTTTATTTATCATAATTTGTACTGTATGATTGGTGCAGAGTGGAGCTTAATTATCTCCTCGATTTATTTCATTTTTATTACCAGATCCTTACATACAATCGCTATGTAAATATTTTGTTATAATAAAAAATAATACTACAAATAATATATCAGAGCGGAATAATAAAAACACACAGCAGCCAGATAACTAAGTACTTCATCAATACGTTTTATGACAGGCTAGGACGACCTCAACGATCAGAAAATCTAGTTCACGCTCGAATTGATAAATATTACGCTCGAGATTCTTGTTTTGCATCAAATGTAGCACATAAAATCTGGATAAAAACACGTCACGTTCAGTCAATATGCCGGATATGCAAGGAACGCTTTATAAGTGGACCAACTATTTCAGTGGTTTGTATAATTTCTTCTGAATTTTTACTTATAATGTGTTTTTTTTCTTTTCTAGCAATCCAGCCTAAGGCCTATAATAGGCCTAGTAGTAGGCCTAAGGCTAGGGCCAGGCCAGCCAGGCACCGACCTGCTGCATGACTCAGTGACTGACTGACTGAGTGAGGCCTAGCTAGGTCTAAGCCTAGTCTAGAGTACAGAATATCTAGGCCTAGCCTAGCTATCCTAGTAGTAGGTATAACTATATTGTATGGGCCGGGCTAGTCTATACTTCTATTCTAGCTAGCCTAGCTTCAGTCAGGCCTGGTATAACTAACAATACATAGATAGGTAGGCCCTAGCCTAGCTAGTAGACTCTAGTAGATAGCTAGGCCTAGTAACAAACCAAGCTTATTAATTAATAATATAAGACTATATGTGTGCAGCATGCATTGTTGTGGTTGTGTCCCAATTAATTGAGGTCCGTAAAGTAATTGTTTGCAGTGTGTCGCCAGTAAATAAGGCATGCACATACTTAATTTATATGCAACTAACATAAATACTCAAATTTGGATTTTTAACTTGTTTGCATGTGAATTATCCCTGACACAACTTTAAAGTTACTATTAGCCTAGTTACTGTAAATTTAAAAACATCAGTGAATGTAGGCCTATTTTGTTCCTAATTTGATAATAATTTAAAATACTAACACAAAGCCAAAAAACATACACAGAAGAATTATTAACCTAAACGCAGCATTGTTCGGTTACTCTTAAACTGCCATACTGTAGTCTAGCCTCTGAGGTTATACAGCATTGTTCGGTTACTCTTCTAACTGCCATAGTCTAGCCTCTGAGGTTATACATCAATGTTCGGTTACTCTTCTAACTGCCATAGTCTAGCCTCTGAGGTTACACAGCAATGTTCGGTTACTCTTCTAACTGCCATAGTCTAGCCTCTGAGGTTACACATCAATGTTCGGTTACTCTTCTAACTGCCATAGTCTAGCCTCTGAGGTTACACATCAATGTTCGGTTACTCTTCTAACTGCCATAGTCTAGCCTCTGAGGTTACACATCAATGTTCGGTTACTCTTCTAACTGCCATAGTCTAGCCTCTGAGGTTACACATCAATGTTCGGTTACTCTTCTAACTGCCATAGTCTAGCCTCTGAGGTTACACATCAATGTTCGGTTACTCTTCTAACTGCCATAGTCTAGCCTCTGAGGTTACACATCAATGTTCGGTTACTCTTCTAACTGCCATAGTCTAGCCTCTGAGGTTACACATCAATGTTCGGTTACTCTTCTAACTGCCATAGTCTAGCCTCTGAGGTTACACAGCATTGTTCGGTTACTCTTCTAACTGCCATAGTCTAGCCTCTGAGGTTACTCATCATTGTTCGGTTACTCTTCTAACTGCCCCATAGTCTAGCCTCACTCAGAGGTTTTACTAGATTACACTGTATTAAAGTATGTTTTAATCTAATTCTGTAGGTTGGCAACCACGTTGGTTTGTCTTGGATATGGGAATACTATCATACTACAGGTCACAGGAAGAAGTTAGCCTTGGCTGTAAAGGGTCACTGAAAATGGCAGTCTGTGAAATTGCAGGTTAGTTTAGCAAATTGTGAAGTATCCATTCTTTTGTTTGTGATGTCATGGTAAACAAGTATTCTTTGTCTTTAGTTCATCAAACCGACGCAAACAGATTGGACTTGATAATACCAGGTGAGCAGCATTTTTACGTTAGAGGAAGCACACCTGCCGAGAGACAGCAGTGGTTGGTGGCGCTAGGGACAGCTAAAGCGTGCCTCGCTGACTCAAGAAAGAAGAATGGTAGAGGTATGTTTTTTTTAAATGAAATATATTGTTTATTGCAATAATTTTTCTGCTGTACAACTAATTACAGTAGTTTAGAAACTCTACACTATCAAACTAGTGTGATGTGCTTAAATATAGTAGTGATATGCTATATAGATGCACATCACATTTTTTTTGTCACAAAAAGTTTTGATAGTGTAGACAGAGCTTTACAAAACATATTTAAATAGGTCATGCTAAAGTTAGAGTCTATTTCAATTCTTATACAAATAATGAATGTTATGTATTAAAGATGTATTGTCCCCTTAAAAAATAATTTTGTTAAATTTTTGTTGTTGAATATGCTATTTTAATATCACCTAATTGTTATTGACTTCAACCAAAAATTGGATCGAAAAAAAATATATTTACCTGAAAAAAAAATGGAATTTAAAGCAAAAAAATGTCAAATTGGCTGCCAGCCAATGGATTTTTGGTTGAATTTAACCATTTATCAGTGATTGGACAAAGTAAAATTTTATAAGTGAAAACATTATTTTTTTCTGTTTTTTTTTCTCCGGAAGTGATTCACTTTATTAAAACTACAAAATAACCTATTCAAATCTGATTTAATTAATCTTCATTTTTCATGTTTTCGGGGGAAAATACATCTTTAAATATGGATAATAGTTACGTTGGTCAGGCTTTCAACTCCTGAACATTTTCAAGTTTATTTAAAAAAATTAAAAATTTATTTGCAAACTCTGACAGTAAAAGATAATAAATACAATGCAATAATATAACGATACAAGGTCAGAGTTCGAAGGTGACCTGAAAGATGAAGAAAAACATCTTGTGTTGGGCGAGCCTTAATGAATAGAATTCTAATGTGCTGAAGTATAATTGTATTCAATTAATTAGATAGAATAATTAAATATGAAATTAAATAAACTTAAATCAAATGGCAAGGATATTCTTTGGAAACCTTTATATTTTACTGGTTTTATAAAATGCTCATGACCCATTTACACAACAATACAATGAAAAAAAATACATGGTACGTAAAAAAAAAACAAGCCGGCCTTGGAAAATCTTTACAATTTCAATGGTATCTAATGCCATATCCTACAACTTCTAATAATTTTAAATTTATCTAGGAACCTTTTAATCTTATATCACAATCAGATTCATTGTTCTATTTTGTTTCGATTTAGGGGAACCCCCAGAAACATTGAGATCCAAAATGTCTGAATTGAGGCTGTATTGTGACCTCCTAATGCAGCGTATTGCAACCGTTAAGATGACGATTAAACCTGAGGACTCTTCAACTAATCAGGTAAAGTAGGCCTCAAAAGCTGACAACAAAACTGCTTTAATTTTAGAATACAGAATCTTTAATAAGACAATTTGTTTTGTTTACAAGCTTAAATTAGAAATGTATAACAAGGTATAAAAAAATAAAAGTGTAATATATAGCAAAATAGATTTGTAAAAATAAATATTTAGCAGTATGTACAAATTTTATAAAATGTTACATTGTTTCCTAAGCTTTGTTGTTTTGGATTATTGTTCTTGACTTCAAATCCCTTAATCTCAATTGCATGTTGCCATATCAATACAATATGTTTTTATAAAACTATAAACCACTTCCTATATACATTGACTTCACAATATGCACTGCCAGCATAAAAGAAAGAAAACTTTATAGCAATGTACATTGTCATAAAATCATGTTATAGTGTACTAATTTACAGTATTTAAACACTGTATCTAATTTTTCCTTTAAAAATTTTAACTAGCTTGTCTTGACAAGTTAGTGAAACAGTGTGGTGATGTGAGATTCCGTTTTCGGTCTTTTTCCGTTGTCTTGGTTAATTTGTTCGGTTTATTAGGCTTTTTCCTGGTTTATTTAACAATAACACTTTCTTTATTTTTACACTTGTGTTAACCAGCGCATAGAGACTATTTGTATTTTGCGATATACAAATTTAAAACCATTACCCCTTAAAGACAAAAACAATGTTAACGACATTCTGACAATTCAAATCAATTAAAATATTCTTGCCTATAAATTCAAGGGGCTTGGTTCAAATCATTGTGTGTGGCTGAGAAGACTTGGTTATCTGATTTTTAGCAGCCATATTGTAATAAGAGATTTTTAAAATTTTTAATAAGTTTGAATACGTTTTTGTTTTACAGAAATTAAATGAGTCAACAACATTGCTGTCCGAGACATGTGACACCTTTATCAAGACGTTACAAGATTGTATGAACATTGCTGATGAGACATTTAGCCCACATATTAATAACAGTATGATTACAGATAGTGCTCTACCCCCTTCACTTACATCTGATAAGGTAAGAAATCATTCAATTAGTTCCTTCGTCTAATTAGGCTTTAAGCTCTGTCTACACTATCACACTTTATATGACAAAAAATGTGATGTTCCCATATATGGACATGATGATGTCACATCACTACCATATTGGAAGATATCATTACCATATTTGGGCACATCATACTTTTTTGTCAAACTAGTTTGATAGTGTAGAAAGAGCTTTAGAGTGTAATAGTGCTCTACCTAATAAGATAAGGAAGCTTTCGCATGATGCAAAAATAATTTTAAATTTAGTAGACCTTTATTAGGGGGGGGGGGGGCCACCTTCAGGGCATCACAAGATGTCCCTTTAATCGGAGTTTCCCTGAATAGAAGTTATACTATAGTGTTACACCCTGACACGCTGGTTCCTATAGTGGCCGCTATGTACAATTGCCAACAGCTAACAGTACACTTAACAAATAAGCAGCACCATATAGTATACATCAAATGCATATAAATATTATGCCTACTGAACAATCTTTATACTATCGTTGGTGGTTGTTATTTTTGGCAGGGTGCCGAGTCATCCAGCTTAAATTTGTTTCAACCTTTCCTCTTTTTCACCTATCAAGCTTTGTGCGTGTCTAGAGACCAACACTTAAATCGGGCCAAAACAAAGAAGGGGCATTTTAGATAAAAAAATATCTCCAAACGTAGAGGGCACTATTAAAAAAGATTTTGTACTTCCAAAACAATCGGGAAAAATTGCACAGGAGACTGAATATCATTTGAAATATCAGGACAGAATTTGGTGTGCACAAAAAAAAGACGTTTTCATTGAAATATTTCTTCAAATTGTTGTATTGATAACATGTTGCTTTTGACAGAATAAACCACTTTGGAGTTTTAGTAAAATGCCATCGGTTAGAATGATGCATCCCCTTCTTGAGGCAGAACAGGTTTGTGTTCATCACTAGGTCATTACAAAATTCATGTTTTGAAAACATTTACAAATTTAGTCACTAAAGCATGCATTGTGGGACATCTAATACATTTTTTAAATAATTACTGTTAATCTGTTGTTTGAACAATTAGATTGATAGATAAAATAGTATAAATATATCCAGTGTTTTATGATGAAACATTGCTATTTATAACACACTCCTTGCCTTTTGATTGGTTAATTGCGTGTCACATGTTATTCAGTATCAGTTCTACTGAACAAAAATGTGGTATCTAATAAAGATACTGAAAATGAATGTTCAGCTTTTTGCAAACATTTTCTTTCCATCTACCTATGTGACCCTGCCAGATTTATATTTTAATTTTCGTTACAAAAATATCTACTATGTTTTTATTTTATCATTTAGTAATGGTTTTTTTTAAACTGAAAGTCTAAAACATGAATTATTTATTATTTAGTAAGCAAAGGCTAATACAATAAACAGTAACTATTAATTATTTGTTTGTGGTACAAAAGAAATGGGACTAATGGAATGATTAACATGTTACCTATGTTTATATATATATATATATATATATATAAATTAACAGTAATAAAGTGAAAACATTATTTTGTTTAAAGTTTTTTTTTCTACAAAAAATTATTACTTTATTAAAACTGCGAAATGACCTATTCGAAGCCTTTTTTTATTTTTCTTCATTTTTCATGTTCATGACAATACATCTATTAACACAAAAAATGTGAATGATTTCTCAATTGCATTGTACACTAGTACACATTACATTTTTAGGCAGGGCCTTCTTGGAACATTTTTCTTGGAAAGGACCCGACCTTTCACAATATCCATGTTTCATAACATCCTGGACCCACCCTGTGTGAGACTCAGTTTCATTACATATTTTTTAATTTTACAGAATGTTGAAAATTTCATAAGTGATTGTATCCATGGGGTTCTTTAGTATAGTGCAGGGCTGCAAATTAAGGGGTATTTGGTCGCATTTGCGACCTAATTTTTCTGTTTGCGACTAAAGCAACAGAATAGGTCGCGCATAGCGCGACAAGATCGTCTGCTTGTGCGAGTTGTTTCAAATTGAAGTCAGGTGTGTTTTCCCTATTTGTTGTAATTTAATCTCTCTCTACTCTACGGAAGGCTCAGGAGTTTCCACTAGTCACCGCCGCCGCAAAGGAGTCAGGTTCATTCAAGCGTACAAAGCCCCTAAACATTTTACACTCGTTGTGATTGGAAGTTCGTTCATTTATTGTATGCTGCCTTACACAATCACACAAAAGGACACCAAATACACAGCACAGTGTGACGCGCGGACGACACAAACCTCGTGGAAAATCACCTCCGTTTTATAAAGAAGGAATATAAAAAACAATTGTACCGCCGTACACAGAAGTTAGCCAGGGCGGGCGCGGCAGATACTAAGGATTGTCGCCGCGCAGCCATCAGCATTTTTTAGGCAGTATAATGGTTATATCATGATTACTAAATAATGTAATTAATGATATATATAATAAATTCATTATATAGATTAAACAGCAGTATTGTTTATCAGTAGATTTAATACTTTATTCCAGATTCTGATTAATATCGAAAATTATATATCAGAGAAAATACCGCAGCTTTTCCTACGAAGTAGCTTCGTAGATAAAACAGGCTACGTTGTTGGCTTTGTAGGTTATACATTGTTTGGCTTCGTTAGTAACCTCAATAAACAACCTCACGATGTTCTATAGTAAGTAACAAGGTGTGAAAATTATTATTTAATGTGTTAATTTTGACTGGCGGAGGAGGACCAATTTGTACATTACTAAGAAATATATAATATAATATTTTTTATTCGTAAATGTTTCATTCGTGTGTGTTTTTTTACTCTCAACAACGGTGAATATAAATTTTCTACAATGTAAACGTATACGAGACACGATCCAACACAATGAACTATGCCAACTAATAAAAATAATATATCGAACGTCCAGTCGATCCAAAAACATGCAAACAAAAAGATCGTAAACAATTCATTCTAAATATAGTATCAGAACGTTCAATCGGTCGCTCAAAAGACTGCCGACAGAAGACCGTAATTAATACAGACCTAGTTTTTTGGTCACATGTCATGAAACGCGATACTCTGTTTTACCACGTGGCTACAAAACAGAGTACTTGTACCTGAATTTTGCGTCACATAAAACATAATACAGCTCTATAAACTGTTCCCACGATTCGCACGTTTTTCCCCTCCAAATTCTGGTCGGGCCTTTTATCGTAATAATAATTTACAAAGGCCTATGTTAAATCTTAACATGGAATATATATTTATTTTGCATATATTTTGTTTGCGTCCTAGCCAAGGTGGTGTTGTTTTTATAATTCGCTAAACCAAGGTAGGATTGAATGGCCGGATTGAATCATGTAGGCCGCCGAAACTCTCTCTGCGTGAGTTGAGGGCCTCGGGTCCGATGTCGTCTCGTCAGCGGATGTCCTGCCAAATTAGGACAACCGATGTGTAGGGCGGCTACAAAAATTAACGTCTTCTAGGATTTTAATTAGCCAACAAATAATGTTTGTTTCCATTGTTCATGCTCCTAAAGGCGATGACATTGGTGTATCGACGCGTAGATATTATCATAAACAATACATTGTAGGCAACGAACAATACTTTGTAAATTGCAGGATACGTTTAGAGAACAATGACCTACGGTCTATTTACGCGTAGGCTACGAAAGGTTACGCGTATATACAAAGCAGTAATTTCTTTCCGTACCGTAAAAAGAATAAATCTTGCGTGAATATAAGTGGCGCATCAGGACCAGTGCCTAAAATGTGCATAACCCAATTTATGTGCTCAGAAATCGATTGAAACAACCTATGATTACTTAAAAATCCCCCCGCCCAAGCGCGGGGGGGGGGGGGGGGGTTATTTTTATACCCCCCCCCCCGCAACTAAACTAAAAACGGATCTGCGCGGATGGGGTTTGAGGGAAGGGGGTTGTTGTCGATGAAAAGGTGCTACTAAAAAAATTGGTGGTGCTACCAAAAATTATTATGAGCCATCATACAAATTTGATAGTGCTACCAAGTAAAAAAGTTAATTTGCAGCCCTGTAGTGTACAGTGTTTTCAAAACTCCTTCCTATTCAGTACATGATTCAAAACTTCTGTATCATTCCACTTCTTTTTCTGATACATTAACATAATTATTAAAATACATACAGTTAGTAGAGTGAGCAATTTGGATCTTAAAAGATGTTATCTTGTCTGTATGATTAATTGGTTTTAATACATTAGTTTAGGGATCACATCAAAACCATTCTACTGCAGGTACTGCAATAACTACATGATTTAATTTGATTCAATGTAGACGTTTATGAGACAGTCATTGCAATAAGCAGTACACTATGTACTGTATGTTTACCAAAAAGAAGCTTGATAAATAATAGGATAAACAGGTTAAAGAATAAACAGAATGTAGTACTGCAGTTACTGCAGTAGAATAATTTTGACCATGGTCCTTTAATAATGCAATGTGTTTTTTTTTCCCAACAGAAAAAGCATCTTCATAGGCCTCATTCTGTTGATGACAGGTAAGGGTACTTTGTATAATGTCAGCGGTCAATTCAAGGTCAATAAGTTTTATTTTTTATATTTTATTTTATTCAATCGAAACCAACAGAGATAGTTACCGCCACTAATGTATAGAACGTAGGTTGATTAATTACGGTAATTAATAATTGGAGATAAATTTATATTACATTTAGATACACTCCTCCAGTAAAGAATTCACCAGGCGTACGCACACGTTACCGAAACCTTGAAGAAATAGCCTCGGCACGTCCACGCAATAATCGTTCCATTAGTTCATCGTCATCAGGTCCAACATCACCGAGGGCTGACAGTAACCAGGGACATCAAAGATCATCTGAAAAACACAGATCGTCATCAGAAAGCGATCCAAATCTAGAGAATAGTGTGGCAAAAACGAATGGAATTGGTGCTATGCCGACTGCCTATGCAAGAAATAGTCTTGCAAAACGAACGTTAGATTATGAAAATACCAAACGGATACCAAATTTCTTTTCATCATTACCTTTCAGGTAATTTCCTATATGAATAATGTTTGAAAATTTGAATTATGTCAATCATGTACTTATTTAAATTGTTCATGTAATACCATCTTTAATGAGGGTGGCGTGGCCCGTCCAGTGAAGAAAATAATCATAAAAGGCCCTTCAACAGGGTTCCAATCAGTTTGACGTCAACATAGGCATTGGCTCTTTTCTGTTCTGTTCAGTTGTTCTGAAAGGAACTGAAAACTTTGAATCATGTCATGCATGTGGTGTACATAACTATTTATTTAATACTATCTTATTGAGGGTGGCTCGTCCAGTGAAGGAAATGATCATAAAGGGCCCTTCAACAGGGTTGCAATCAGTTCAATGTTGACATTCACGTAGGATCTTTTCAGTTTTGTTCAGTTGCATGAAATTTGACATGATTGCGTTAGCGCAACAAATTCCTTTTAGTTCACTGCTTTCCAGGTCAACATAAGACTTAAAGCTCTGTCTACACTATCAAACTTTATGTGACAACAAAATGTGATGTGCCCATGGACATGATGTCATATCACTACCATATTTTAGCATATCACTACCATATGGGCACACTTTTTTTTGTCAAACTAATTTGATAGTGTAGACAGAGCTTTAGACAGAAGTTTTCATTTTAAAATAACTGCCTATTGTTTATAATGTATCATTCTTTGTGCAATATCATTTTGTTATAAATGTTATATGTAACATTTTATTTTTATTCTTCAGTTTTTCAGATGTTAAACTAGGACATGACTTCAGCATTCCGACAGAACCCTTCCTTAAAGCTTGTGTTAACGTTGTTGGATTTTTTGGTAAATATGCATTAACTACTTCCTGTTTCAGTGTAGTTGTTATCCCTGAAAACGAAACTTCTTTTGAAAGTTTTTATTTTAATTATTAAAATAGAGTTTTTGAACGATAAATATATGTTTAGTATAGTAGTTTTTAATAATAATTTAAGTATTTGTATAGCACCAGAATCAACTATAACCGAAGTAAAAATCAAAGGCGCTTGTATTGGATGTTAAAAAGATGCGTTTTAAGTTCTTTTTTAAAAATAGCAATAGAAGTTGATTTAGTTTAAAAAAAAAGAAAAAAAAAAAGTGGATTAAAAAATACAAATAGATATCAAAGGTGTCAACAATCCCAGTTTCATTAACAGTGAGTTTACGAAACAGGACAGCAACTGCGTTAGGGTGGATTGTTGCGCAGTAGTGACATGCGTGAGTAAAGGTCATTACATATTCATCATACTCATACCGTCTTGTTTCATAAACCAACTATTACTCATTTGGTTCAGGACCAAATTCATTTATTCATATTACTTATATCAAACATTTATGCTTTCATGTTATTTATAATTTTTTTAAAGATGCATTAAATTCATCAGCATTCACTCCTGTCAAAATGGATGTCAATGGCAATATAAAGGTGAGAAATTAATATTAGAAGCATCGTATTTATTAGATATGCCCTATGTATCCTAGCCATTTGATTGGTTGGTTTTAACATCATAAGTCACATGGAAGGCATACTGAACAATTATAGCTTTGTGCTGCTACATCAGTACTTCTATGAATGGATGACTAGTTGGTGACAAGAACGCTAGTTATTCATACCCAGTACCGTTTTAATTTTACGATCATTTGGGAAACCACCTCACGACAAAATGTTGCGCATGTTGAGCATGATTATTGCGCAACCCATCCCACCAGTAATAATAATATTTTTACTGATGTCTCACAGCGCTAAAAGACTAACATAAGTTATCGAAAAAGGATATATTTTAGAAGTGAATTACCTGAGAGATTTACACTGACGGTAGCCAGTAGAATATGCTGCCTTACTACATTGTATGTAATGTGTGAAGACATTTATATTGTCAATAATTCACGAATATTAATTTTTCAGAAATTACAACAAAAATATTCAACAGACCCGGTAGCATTTGAAACATTACAAAAGATAGTACAACAGGAGATTAAAAATAATACAACACGGGTGAAAAATTCTGCTACAGATGCACTGATGTGGCTTAGAAGGTAATGTTTATTAGACGTATTATATAACGTGACATGTTTCAAGAATAATTAAATACATCTGTGTAGGTATATAAGTACTCTAGGCATTGTTTTCAGTTCTGATGAGAATAGTATTCTCGACACAGTATTTTTAGGCAGTTTGCCACATTTCGCCAGTGGTAAAAAAGCATGAGGATGGTAGACCAGGGATGAATACCTCCCTGGATAGATTAAGCAGCAATAAAGTTATTTATCTTAAAATTAATATTTTGTTATATAAAAGATTAATTTTTATATTTTCCCTAAAGTAACCTCATGAGTACAGGGAATAATTTCGCCAGTGTAGCATAGCAAAAAGCTATACAAAACAAACTTTTTGCTACACATTTCTACAATTGTGTAGCAAAAAATACAATACAAAACTATGTTTCTTGACTAAAAAATCAGTTTGATTAGCAATTTTGCTAAACAAAATATTCAAATGAAATTTTTCCCTGGAGTATTTGATTTATTTCTTTCATCTGTACAATATCATTTAGACACATGAGACATTTTTTTGTTCGTGGTGGCAAAACACAATATACTTTTGGCTGGTCCAAGAAATGTGTTACTTCTAAGCTGTACTAGGGTTCTTAGCTGAAAATACTTAATATTTCATGTATGATAATACCAAACTTTCAAGTTTAAATCAAAATCGTAAGGCATGTAATGAACAGGCAAACTGCCTAAAAATACTTTGTCGTTTGGGAGTGGAGTTGTCATTTATCCTTTACTGGCTGCAGTCTAGCTGTAACTTATCTGTAAGCCTATGTATTATCATTAGATGAATACTTTGTTGTAGTTTGTACCATTTGTTTCTTATGCTCTCTCACATTTTTTATTACAGGGCTCTCAGCTATATATGTGAATTTTTAACAGACATTAAGAATGGTGAACGAGATTTAAGCGTTGCAGCAAATAATGCCTACTCCAAAACACTAAAGCAATATCATGGATGGGTCGTCAAGGGAGTATTTGCTGTGAGTGGTGTTAAACAATTTGTTTTTCTTCAAGATATATTGTCCCCTTAAAAAAATATTTTTTAAAAAGTGTTTTGCCGAATATGCCATTTTAATGAAAGGAATGAACACTTTTTAATTGTAATAAAATGATGTCATAGGGTAAAGTAATGTTAATATATTCAAGCTCAGGATTAGTGTAACTGGAAGGTAAAAAATTGTGGATTAGGCCCTCTGTGCACCCACAGCAGCCAGCAGTTCAGTGCCTACCCAAATCAGCACACCAGGAGATTATCCCCTACTCTTTTTAAGGATACCATCTATATTACACAGTCAGGCTTAGGGTTAGGTCTATACAGCAACCGATATACCTAGACGCACCCAAGTTATCTACCGGACCAAACATTGCATAACTTTGATTGTCTGATGAAAACAATGTGGTATTGCCGTACAACAATTAGTCGTCTATACTCCGATTTATAAATGTCAGGTGACCTAAATCGTCCTATCAAACAAAACTATCAACATATTTCTCTTTTAAATAACACTAAAGATAGAAATAGAATAATATAAACATTTGTTTTCTTCCAGCTGGCAGCAAAAGCAGTGCCATCATATGTTGACTTCATCCACTTTGTTTCTGTCGACGAAGACGACATTGAGAAACCAGAGTACGAAGAACAGCTACTTGACAGCATTAATATAACGGTTACAGCAATGAGTGTCATTATTGACGTCTTGGTAGATTTTTACAATCATAATGATGTAGAGGTTAAAGCCGTTTATTAAGTGTTTGTTGTTTAAGAAGTATAATTAGAAAGTTTCAATTCCATTTCTCAATTTATTTATAATAATATACCACATTTCTATAGAGCCCTTTTCATGAATAAACATGCTCAATGGCGCTTTACATAAAAATACATCCCAATTTATTGGTTTTATTCTGAAATCATACAAAAAGTATACCTAAAACCTGATTTCCACTAGACGAATTCACGCAATGGAACAGTTCGCAGAGAAAAAAAATGTGCTACCCTTCCTTCTACAAAAGCAAATATAACTGCGATTTAATTTTCGTCATGTAGCTCCTGAGCTTTTCAATATCTGTGTCATAGCCCACTTCCTAAGCTTGGATTGGTTGCAAAGCTATAAAATTAGCATTGCTGGGACATGCTCACGTTGAGTGAATTCGGGTTAACTTCAATGATAGCAGATTTTAACGATTTTTAGCATTGATTTTTACCACCTTTTCCTGTAAAATGATCCCATTCCCTACATTTTTTAGATCTAATTAAAGGTCACAAACAACATTTAATGAAAAAATAAATAGTATATGATCCTATTGAGATCTTTAAATGGTTAAAAAAAATTTATATTTTCATTTTTCTTCTGTAATTCACCCACTTTTCGATCGTTTGTGAGGCCAAAACAAATGGAAGACTCTAACTTTTTAGAGAAAACACCAGGTTTTTTCCAATTTGTATCAACTGAGTCTGGCAAAAACAGAAAGACAATTAATGCAGCAAATATACAACATCAGGCTAGGCCTACAGCTAGCGTATGATGTTCGTTCGTTACTGATGTTTACCAGGTAGGCCTACAAGACTAAGCCTAGCTAAACTAGGCCTAAAGACCGTCCACGAGAGGACATTCACAGCGAGCTACTTAGGTAGTGCATTGTTTCTCTCTTTTTATCATAATTTACCATAAAACGTACATTTACCTGACCTGTTTTAATGAAAGTAATATATATGCATTATTTTTACGAAACGTCACAAATTGTAGCGAATGGGTCTTTAACTTAACTCAATGCAACTCGCTGCAACTCAGCATTAACTGGTGAAAATCAAGCTTGTACAATACATCTATGACAACAAAGTAACTATGTCCAGAGGAACTTCCCAACAAGACTTCCATTTTCAAGATGCTTTTTGACATAATTTTGTTTGAATGGGTGATGAATTTGAATTGTTTCCATTTTTATTGTTAAATTGTATTATAAAACTTGAAATTTATTTATATTCCACATACATTCCTCAATGTACAGAATGCTCTACCAATATATGTATATAATGTCTTATTTAATAACATAGTAACTTGATTTCAAATGTAGGTAGAAATATGATATAATATAAAATTAGTTATTCTGGTTTTGAGACAAACAATGATGTTTTTAAATTTGATCCTAACAACGTTGATTATTGATTATAATTATATTTAAATTTGTAATTATTTGCGAATATTAAAATTAAATATATAAAATTTTAAACAAATATTTAATTTGATAGTACTCTTAAAAACTATTTTTAAAACATTCCTAATTAATATTTATTAGGTCAAGTTCAATATTGAATATCAAAATGTGGCAGGCTATGGCGCTTGACCTTTGACAAGATCGCCTAACATTTATAAACTAACTTACGATACTTATTATTGTATATTCAGGAATAGCCGCTCCATAATCTCTTTGCTATTTCTTCTTTATACCCATTTTTATTATGAAATTTATACTAACAAATATAATTTTTTTAATAATATAATCATAACAATTATTTTAATTATTTTAAATATGTATAAAATAATATAGGTTAACCAAAACGACATGGATTAATCATATTGACTATAACAATGCGGAACATCAATTCTATATACTCTTCCACACATAATGTAACAAATAAAACACTAATGTAATCAAACACCGTATTCTCTCTCTAACCAATTTTTTAATCTTCTATCGACTAAAGCCGAAGTATAGTCGTTATCTCGGGACCGTTCTATGGTTATCACCAGGTAGGCTTACTTCATCAAGGCTTCTATGAATGGATGATGAGTTGGGAGCAGGAAAGCTAGTAGACCATACCCAGTACCGTTTTGATTACGATCAATCAGAAAATTACCTCACGACGAAATATGTTATGTATATCATATTTCAGGAACGTAATTAACAGTCCTTTAGTATACGTTTTATCTTTATCTTTATCTTTTTTATAAAATGACATGTACGAATAATGAATATTGGATTGGAGAAAATATTTTTATGAGTTAAAAGATGTACTTGTCTATTCAATGAGGTGCGTGCATTCCATGAATATAACACATTCATTATTTGTTTTATAACACACCTACACAGTAAACTGTTATATAATTAATTTACTGGTTTTATCCCAAATGAATGTTGAAGGCTAGGCCAATAACTTAATAAAATATGGCACTGTTGATGGCTGTCCAAAGGTGTTAGTTAATGAGGCTGGTTAAAAACCAACCCTATGATCTGGACTATCAAACAAATCTTGGAAGTGACTGAGGGAATACACCTGGAACATTTTTACGTTTTTATTTGAATATTAGTAGTTTATAGTTATTACTGATGTTGATGTGCAAATATTATTCAGTCTCTGTTTTGTATGTTACAGAAATCACTTGAGTTGTGTGTGTAATACTGTATGTATATGTTATCTGTTTACATAATAAGAATATATGACATAGTCACAAAGACATTAACAAATTCTAAATCCATGATATAATTAACTGATACAGTAGAACTCCTATTAAGGGGACATGTTGCAACCCAACAAAGTTTACCTTTAATTGGGGTGATCTTTGGATAAGAGTTTGCCATAATGTTAAAATATATATTTCCCTTCTTTCGTTTACTGACTAGTGTCCCCTTAAAGGTGTATTGTCCCTCTGAAAAAATAATTTTTTAAATTGTTGTTATTAAATATGCCATTTTAATGTCGCATAGTTAGTCACTTTGAACAAAAACAAAAATGTATTTACCTGAAAAAACTTTCATTTAAAGCAAACAATAGTCAAATTGGCTGCCAGCCAATGTGTTTTTGGTTGAATTTGATCATTTATTTTGTCATTTTATATCAGAAAACATTTTTTGTTTGTTTTTTTTTTTACGAAAGGGATTACCTTGATTAAAACTACAAAATAACCTAGTCAAAGTCTAATTTAATTAATCTTAATTTTTTATGTTTTTGGGTGACAATACATCTTTAATAAGGGGTGTCCTAAAGAAGAGGTTCTATGTATATAAATCTTATTAATTATTGAATTATGAAGCATGAGAATTATCATATTAATTATTATATTATAACTTAATTTAATGTAAAATTTCATTTATATTATGTTTTGTTATATTTTATGTTGAAATCCTGTAAATTTTGAATTTATGTTATTTGTAGACTATTTACAGTCGAGCAGCAAAGTGCTCATTTAACCGTTAAAACGCTGTTTTTTAACTGCGCAGGTCACTGAGCATCGCCAAGTTATAGTGACTTCCGGTTCGCTTTTCACTTCGCGGCAAGCATTTTGCATGGGAATACCTTTACAAATCTGCTGCAATTTCCACCATCCGGGTTAAATTGTATCTTTCTATATTTGGAAATTGTTACTCCTAATATGGAAGATTATTCCCGCCACAAAATTTTGGTATAAATAGCCCAGGAAAGGACGACAGAGCTTATTGAAGAAAAAAGTGCAGATGGAGGTGTTCGTTGAGGTAGGCTACATGATTTATTTGTTTGGTTTCGTAGGGAATCCGGCACTTTTCTCATCAGCACGGAACCTTTATAAAAACTTAGTGGTTGGTTATTAGGTTATTAATCTATCTTTTCTGAAAGTTTAAGCTTGGTTCAGCTTGTGGGACGGATTCAATATCCGTTCAAAGCTGGGGATATATTCTAAGCAGACTCCATCTTGGATTCGTATGTTTAGTACAGGCCGTGTGGTTGAGTAATTTCAATCCTTCAAAATCACTATGTGCAATCCGTTTTTAAACCAGTTAATATACCAAAATATGTTATTAGTAGCTTTATTATTTTGGATTTGGTGCTAGTTTGGTAAATATTGCAATATAATTGTAGATTATTTGGTTGTAAAAAAATGTACCCAACTTGTAGTATTATCTAGGCCTAGGCTAGGCCTAGCCCATTTGACGGAAACCCAGTGCTATTTGTAGGCGGATAGAGAGGGCCGCAGGCTAGTTTTTAGTGGCATATCGCCGACTTATTATAATCAATGTGAAGCCATATTATTATTATGTTTAAAATGTTGAATCTATATCCACTGGATTATGGATATATATCGTCGGATATTTAAAGAAAGGCCTAGGCCTAGACCTTTTTAATTAATTAATTAATTTAAGACTATATTACGGGAAATTCTTTGCCAAAGAAAAGAAAATACGTTGTGGCTGTTGGAGGTTTGTAAATATATGACAATAATGTAGCCTAGGCTAGGAAGGACTGTAGGTAGGATGAGGTAATTTGGATGGTCGTACATATGATATTTATATATACAGTATTGTGTATAGTAGTGATCATGGCGACAAAATTTAGGATGACTAAAGTTGACATTAAAATTATTTAACTATGAAAAGCTCATTATTGGTGTTTTTTTTTCTTTCAGGTTTCTAAGAATAAACTATCCGACTTGTGATTCATCTTGTGCTGCAAAAACAATCCTATTTTGATATTTGTAAATTGATGTACGTAACAGATGTCTTTTTATTATCGCGATGATTTAACTCAAATATTGACATATATAACTTGATATTTTAGCCTGAGCAAGATAGTTTGATAGGCATATTTTACTTCGATGTAAATAAGATATTACATGTTATACTGTATGTAAAATACTTTTTTGTAAATAAAATTATTTAATGGTGGTTAATTTATTAACTTGTTAATTTGTTTGTTAGTTATGATGTTATAGATACTATTAATTATTTAGTTAGTAACCAAAGTGGAGTGGATTCGTGGCAGTTGCAACTTGACTGTAATATGCATATATATAATAATATTTACTTCTTCTTGGATAAAGTTAAAGCAAAATAAGCAATAATAAAAATTAAATATTTATTTTGCCATAAAAAAAGCAAAAACTAAACATACAGTACTATATGTACAGTAATACCATGGACCTATAGGTCCATAGTAATACATACTGTAGTATTGAGCACCCAGTAGCAGAGACGTCTGGACAATCGAATATAATCGTTATCAGCTGTCTGGGTACCCAAGGCTAGTGCTAGAAAATGGCGAAAATTTGTGTATTCATTCGCCGTCAGCGAAATGAATCCGGCACTTTTCTCATCAGAAGCAAATCAACAAATCCTTTTATCAGTTTGTTTTGATATATAATCTGGATAATATATATTAAAATGGCCTTGGTTCAAGCATGTTTAACAGGTAAAATCAGATTTTTTCCTACCTAGGCCCCTTAGCACTGCGGTACCCTACGCCGTGTGGGGGAACCGATCTCGGCAGTATTTCTTAAGTAGCCTATCTTTCGTAAAATCCTTAGTTGAATTTTATTAATATAAATTTAATTGTATGAATATGCTATTTAAATGTTATTGACATTTTTTTTTGCTGCATTTTGTAATTCCGCACTACTTGCTTTATCGCGATTCCAAGATGGCGGCAATTCAAATTTTGATTTGGTAATAATTCGCGAGGTCAACCACTTTGCTGCCCGACTGTTTAAATATGTTTTCCTCTATATTATTTGATTGTAAAATAGAGATTATATTTTCTTTTAAATATTTCTTAGCATCATTTATTTAAAACAGTTAACTTAAAAATATAATAAATGTGTTGATCACACTTTAAACAATCGTTACGTTGTACAGTAAATTTTTTTTAATTTACAATATGGCCCATTTGGTCTTGGCGTTTTATGTGAAGCCAACAGCTAGTCTAGTGTAGGCTAAACAGTTTGAATGTCAAATGGAACATAAAAATGGTGCAGCTAATTTAAAGAATTTAATTTAATTATGGAGTATTCATCATTCAAGCCTTTATGGTGAATAAAATTTAAGATAGGACCCTGATCACTTTACATCATGTTAAAAAATGGAGTTGTTAAGTAGTGGAGCTGTAGCTTGGTTGGACTGAACCCAGGATTGAGGATTGACCATGTTTAAAATAAAACAATGCCCTACTGAGTCAAGGATTGTTATCTTTAAAATTGTGACTAAAACTACCCTTATGTCAAATATTGTTAGAGCTTCCAGGGTTCCACCCGGACCACTCAAGAATGGGTTATAGCTTTGAGCACATTCCCCCCCCCCACCCCTTTGGTCTTTTGGCCCCTCAGTCTGGGCTTTTGGCTCCTCAGTCTGGGCTTTTGGCTCCTCAGTCTGGCAAGTCCTGGCACCATCACTGGGTGGTTAACAAGCTTTCCTTCCAATCCCAGGGTCCAGTGGTTAATCCTGACCTGGTGCCAGGGTTGTAACCCTGGTTGTAACTCCAATCCCTAAAATAGCACCCTCACATTACATTATGTTTAATACATTCCTTGCTTGAGACAAACTGTAATCTTGTAATGTCAATGCCTGTTTTTAGTATTAGCAAATCTGTTTAGGTTTAGTAGAGGATTAAGTTACTACTGAAAGATCTGATATTCTCTTTCTGATCTTCTCTGCCCTTGAAATTAAGAAGTCAAAGCTAGACCTCCTGGGCTGAATCTCACTCACTCACAATTTTTAGATATGATAAAGAAGGTAAGGGGTGTAGACTTGAGAGAGGTCTGCACCATTTTTCCCAGGCTTGTATATTAGATTTGATTTGGTTTCGAATATCCATGAGTTATTAGTTCTTTTTAAAAAAAACCTAAAATTAGAAAAAAAAAAAAATAAATATTAAAATTAGTTTTACTAATTTTTGTTTGAACTACTACTATAGTACCCAAGTATGTGAAAAACCCTTTTTTGTGTGTGGTGCAGTACTTCAAATGATTTTGTCTTAGTACATGTTTTATCGAACATGCAAATACATTTCAGTACTGCAGTACTTCCATTACTTACTGCAGTCATGGCACCCACTCCATTCATTGTGAATACAAAACCATATTAAAATTTCCAATTACAGCTGATTGACTGAATGCATACCATATTAGGAAATAATATATTGGCTGGTTGCCAAGTTCATAATTTTATTGATTATGGAATACATAATAAACGAATCAATAATACAGCATTGTGTTTATACTTGCAGTTATATATACACAGAAATAAAAATGAGTACCGTATATTAATTACAGATCATTTCATTAAATATGCAAAAAGTCATCAATAGCTACATTGATAAAAACAAAGTTTATGAAACTATTAAATAATAATGTTTGTTAGTTAAAAAATGTTAATTTATTGGCCAATTAAAACAGATTTTAATGTACTTTTTAATGGCAAAATACAAAAAACAGATGGCCAAGTAAGGGCCAATCACTGAAGCGGAAATATCTGTCAGACGGTAAAGTTTTGTGCACCTTGAAGAAAATTGTGATTTGTCTGGAGACCGCCAGTGTGATACAGTCGCCAAAAATAAGCACCTTTGATTGGACTACTGTATTTATTCATGTGTTGATTTTATTTTCTCAAAGGGTTGTTGTTTGTTTGCTACCTGTCTACACGTATTTATTGTGGAATAAAGAAGCTGCAAAAAGCACTCACAACTTGCAACTTGGCTAGCCCATATCGAGGGTAGCACCAGCTCACTCAACACCGATAAATTCGCAACTCTGTCCTCTGCAAATTTGGATGGTTACCGCGGGCTAAAGTTTTTAAAATCATCATTTATACAATCCGTTTATAATATCTCGACGAGTGATATTTGACAGCAGTACAGACAAATGTAAATATGTACTGTAGGATTTTAAGCCTTTGTGGTGTTTTGATGATCGCCTTCCTTCAAACATGTGATTCAAGTAAGTATCTCTCAACCACCAACATATTTATTAGGCAAGGAACTTACCGTGATTGGTACCACTCGCTGGGAAATGACATTCTTTCTTCGTGAGGCCTACACAATAGTACACTACACATATAATTATTTATCGTAATTGAGTCAAACAAATGTAGTTGTTTTACAATGTAAAATTATCCTCTTATTATTAGTTCAGAGAATTCATATTATGATTATTGATTATGATATGCATGTATAATAAGATACTGTAGGCTCAGGCTCACTATACCAACACGAATATGAAAAACCAATGTCGCCTATATTTACTGTGTTATATATTTAAAACTATGCACTAAAAGTGTGATTTAAAGCATTATGACGGTAAAGGAAACGTTATTCTTTGTATTGGCCAAGTTTCATTTTGAAAATCCTTGCCCTTAAAAAATAATGTCACTTTAAACTTCATGATATGACACAAAACCGCCTGTCGCCGGCCAATTTCATAATATTCACTAGTGTAAAAATTAAATATAATCCCATTTATCATTGTAAATACTGTATATTTTGGAGCCTTACCTATACGTTTAATGCATGTAAGTGAAATTTTGACAAAAAATGAGTTTTATTTAAAAAAATTCTTCAATTAAATATGTCGCACAAATGACGTAACTTACGTTACAGACTTTAAAAAATGCATTAAATATCAATTAATAATTACCTATAAAAGTGTTTTTCTTCGTATTATATGTGATTTGTACTCTTGATAACGATTATATTGCTTGCACGGATGAAATATAATGTAAATACGTTATAAAATTGCCTGGAAAGTGTTAATGAAAAACGATTGGTTAAGCGATGTAACCTACGTTACCCCATTTCTTCTTAGGATCCGGTTTGTGTACACACATGTTATAATAATTTATAAGATTAGTTACGTCAAGTTTAATTTTAAACTGATTATTTTGTTGTTGTTTTAAGATTTAATTATTTGAGCCTTTGAAGTTCATTTGAAATTTACGTTATGGTAACTTACGTTACCATATATATTGTTACTGATGAGTTTTAATATTGTGGACATTTCTAAGGAATACAGATATTCTTATGATCAAGAAAACGCCCTCTGATACAATAAAAAGTTTTAACCACGTGATTCGGCAGACAGCGGCAATTTTGACCACGTTTTTATAAATACTTCTTCACAATTTCATAGTTTATTCGTCATATATCAGATTTTCGAGTATATTTTAGTAAGTATTCAAATGCTTAATTCACTAAAGATCATTTAGAACAACTTTCCTAATGTTTATAATTTAGGAAATTAGACAGATATGCAAGTATGTTATTACATTGTACAATTTACACTAGTAAGCTAGCACAGGCAACAACGTAACGTAAATTACACTACATGTAACGTAGGTTACCATTTTATATACCTCATTTCTAAGACGTCTTGTTTTTTTTCTAATCAGTATATTCAAATAATTTAAGTTATATTATACAGGCAATAATGAACATTACCTCCAACCGGAGTTGATTTTATTTATGGTTATTTTATGGGAAGTTTCTTTGCCCTTGATACTATGGTAACGTAAGTTTCACATTGATGTTGTATGTCTATGTTGTTGTAACATTACCGAACATAGCAATGATATTAAGATAATATCTGTGTATATATGTTTATGAATATTCATTGTCAAACGTATGTCATGTACCTGGATACATCTTGTTTCATTGTAATATCGATACTCACAAGTATTAATAGTAAGTTCATGGTAACGTAAGTTACATAATTTACTACATACAAAGTCAATGTAATTTTTTACATTATGGTTATTTAAAATGTAAAAATATAGTTTAATATTTGTTTATTTCGATTTAATACTAATACATTTTGTTAAACACTAGGTGACACTGGTGATAATGGTAAAGTCACGAGCCGAGATTCAGGCAGCGTATCGGGAACGACAAAAAGAGAAGCGAGGAGCAGAGTACTTGCAAGCAGAAGCAAGACGTGTAATGAAATACTATGTTCCGTCAGCAGAACTTACAACAAAAGATAGAAATGCACGGACAGCGACGGTGAAAAGAAGAGTACAGAAACATTGAAGGTACGTGAAGCAAGTTCAAGCCCAACTACAAGTACAACACCCAGAAGAAGCTGACGAACCTAGTAGTAGTAATGATGATTCAGCCATATCTTCCGATGTGGTTTCACCAACTTCTCCTCTACGCATCAAGATGTCGTTTAAGAGACGTATTTCTACTCGAAAACGTGTTGGCAGAGCACTAAGTCGAGCCCATCGTCGCATCGAAAAATTAAATCTGGAGTTACAGAAAATGACCATACAAAAAAAACCCATAAACAAGCGCTATGAAAGAGCTTTGAAGAAAGTAAATAAGAATTGCATCCCATCTACCAGTCATGACTCGTCCATGAGTAGTACTGACTCTCCAAGATCGAAAGCAAATCAGGATTTACGAAATGCAGGTAGGTCACGAATGAATGTACTGTTTTATTCACGCATAATTATTATTAATAATGATAATATTGGCTATTTATAATATAGAGCAAATATCCACAAAATGTACTCAATGCCTTATAATTGATAACTTGTTCCATGTCGTGTATGGTGATGTGAATATACGTATTTTCTTTTTCTGCCCATTACATGCCGCTTAAACCATTATCTTCCTGAACATATCAATTGAGATAATATTTAAATATTCTAAACCATACTTAATTTAGTATTGATGTAATTTCCAATTTTCTAGGTATGTCACCAAGATCAGTACCCAAAGGGTTGAAAAAACAACTCCTGCTTTCACATGCACTGCTCGATGAAATAAGAGAGAGCACAGAGATAAATCAAGGGCAGAAGGCCAGAAGAATGATTAGCAATGTTCTATCTGGAAAGATAATCAAGAAATACAGGTTAATCGCGCGTGTTTCAAGGGAGTCGGGCCTTGGTCAACGTAACCTATCCAAGACAAAAAAGCAAGGAATCACAGCTGCGAAGTATGTAAAAAAGGCGTGGGGAGTTCTTCATAATGAAGTATTAGGCTTCATGGAAAGAGATGACAACTCCAGGATGATGCCAGGAAAACGAGAAGCCTGCAAAACATCTTCTACCAAAGAAAAACGCCAGATAAGATACCTCAATGATTACATGATGAACTTGCCAAGTACAAAAGTGAAAATCCCGAGCAACGGAAGGTTTCTTTTTCCTCGTTTAAGAAAATCCGACAAAGAAATGCTAATATTAAACTTGTCAAATTCACAGCAAGAAACACAAGTCTTTGCCAAAAACATCAGAACTTTGCCCTTAAAAGTTAAACGTATTAAAATCTCTAGGTGTGATCACAATCACAAGCCCCGATGAAGCAATCAAATCAATTAATTGAAACATTAAAGGAAATGTAACTTACGTTACTAAGAAAGTTGAGACTGATATAAGCATTAGGCCAAGCAACTGTAAAGTTCACAGAATTATAATAAATAATAATAATCATATTAACCAAAACAATAGTATGTACACTAGCATTATAAAACTCACTAATTTACATTTTCATATGGGAGTTTTTATGAATAAATATATATTATACATATAAAATATGCATTGAATTAATAGAAAATAAAAAAAAGGATGATTTAATGAAACATATAATCTGTTTGCCTACTCTAAAGTGATGGCAATGATCTAAAATACCAATGAGGTTTATTGTTAAAAGTTACAAATGTTGTTTTTATTTAACTATTTTGATGACGAATTCATCTTTCAATTCAGTAATTTACGTTACTGAATACGTAATTTACGTTACTCATTTGTAACACAGTATACATTTTCTAAGAAAGATAACACCAGTTTTGTCATATGACTATTTAATAGAGTACAATAATGAGTGTTATTTTATGTGAATTTAAGACAGGAATGTATGCGGACATACAAGAAATCAACAACAACCTTTGATTGACGACTCATGTTATTATGGATGTTAATAAAGTATAAACTATAAAATACAATATGTATTAGTGAATGTAACAATATGTAAGTTATTATACATGTTTTTGTTTGATTACATACACTATTTTATAGTTTCATATTCATAGAAATATAATATTGTTGCCTTTATAATCGTTTACATTGAAAGTCGAAAATAAAACATGTAACGTAGGTTACAACCACGATTCCAGTTGCGATCATTCATTTTGTTGACAATTTTACATTGATAAATATTATGTGAGGAAAATAACAGAGAAGTAAATATAGATGTTGCACTTTAGTTTAGTAACAATTATAAAATGTTTCGTCAACATTTGTTTTTGAGAATTTTCATTTCCTAATGTTGCTAATATACTGAGCCCGAGCCTGTATCAATACCAAATACAAATACCAGATATAGTGTGGTTTAGTTAATTTGTGCTAAATAGAAATACTGTATATTCAATGTACTAAAGAGACTTAAGAAAGTGCAATTATGGTAAGTGAGGCAGTTGGTTGATTTTAGAATTAGAAATAATAATATAAAAAAAAACATATAAAGCCATATTATTAGTTAAGACACCCATAAACATTGTCTGTTGATTATTGCATAATTATTAGAGTGTCTGTAGAGAATATCTATCTTAATGGAAGCTGATTGACCTCACTCATGTCATTTTATTTCTTTTATTTATATACTACTACAGTTGTAAGCGGCCACCCTCGAGACTGGGAAAAGTGGCCGTTTACAGAAGGTGACTGCTTACGGGAGGTTCTGCCATGCATGATATTTTTTGCTGTTCTTAACGCAATAGGCCAGCTAATTGTATTTAGCACAATAAGTATCCAAATTATATTTTTGTTGTCAAAAGTCTATACAAAATTTTTAAAGTGGCTGCTTGCAGGAGGTAATTTACCATACAAAAATCTAATTTTTATTAAAAAATGTGGCTGCGGCTGCTTACGGGAGGTGGCCGCTTAAGGGAGGTACCAAATGCACTAATTAGATAGGAAGAATATAGGCTTTTGAAAGTGAGGTGGCCGCTCACGGAGGTTCAACTGTACTAGACTACTAGCTAAACTGTACTCGGATAACAACTTTGTTATTTTTTAGAGAGAGTGTGGTGGTGGTAAATTTTTGTTTAAATTAAAGTTAGATGGAATTTTGGTTTTTAGTGATACTCTGGCTATCTCGCTTTTTGTCGATCTAAAATGTTTGAATCACAAATCTTAAATTTTGATGGAATCCACCACTATATTTATAATTTCTGAGTGAGAAAATGGAACAATCTTGGTCTTGGCATTAACTCGTCTATGATCCTACAATTGGTTAAAAATAAACTTCATTAAAACTTTTAAATATATATTTGTATACATACATAATACATAATATTGGTAAATTGAAGAATTTATTGAAATTGTATTTTTATTTTTGTATTTACACGCCGTTGCAGGGAAAAACAACCATGTGTGGTTAAATAAAGTTGAATTGAATCTGCACCATCATTGGCTTGACTCCCTTTAGTGTTCTTACAAAAAATGCACTGACTTTTAGTATCCTGACTTCTGCTTCAGGTCCTCCAAATTGACTATCACTTTTCTCATTGTATTAACTTTCTTGTTATCAAGGAGGTTGACCTCCTGCAAAGTTGATCCAGGAGATCAATCCACTCAGAAGAGTTATTTATTCAAGAAAGAAAAAACAAGTTACTGTATTGAATGTACCTAGTGAATAATAGAAATAATTTTTTTTTTGCATTTTGTACTTGGATTTGAAGTGAAATTTATTTACCGTACTGAGCATAACCTAAATCCTACCTTCAATGACGCTAACAAATGTTTAATGTATCAATTATTCTTTAAAGATGTATATTGCCCCCTAAAAACATGAAAAATAAAGATTTAAATAACATTTATTTATTAATTAATTATGTTACATTACTTTTTTAGAAATAAAAAATACAAAAAATGATGTTTTCACAAAGACAACATTTTTTTTAAATAAATTGCATTTTTTTCAGATAAATGATTTTTTTTTTCAATACGATTTTTGGTCAAAGTGAATATCTATTATGTGACATTGAAATGATATATTCAACAAAAACATTAAACAACATTATTTTCAGGGGGACAATGTATCTTTAACATTTCCTTTTTTTTCGCAACCTAGTAAAAGCCCGGATCCACATAACCACTTTAGTTTATATTTTCAATTCAGGCCTAATGTTGCTTTGAAGGTATATCTTGGGGTGGGTCAAACTTTCTGACTTATACTGTATGCCCCCCCCCCCCCACATGATTACGTCATTGTATTTATTATCCTGTATGTTATTATATTGTGTGTGGAAATAAATTAAATTGCTCTTATACCCTTGCATTGTTTCCATGTCTGACAATATCCTTGATGTACATGTAAACGTCACAAAACATTGTTATTTGCTAGAAGGGTAGTTAAGCAAAAGTAATTAAAAACAACATTGCATTGTATATTTTGCTGCTACTAGTACTAGTGGTAAACAATAAAGTTTAACAATCTACCTTTTGAATACACACAGTAGTACAAAAAGATAGATTATGATCTTGATGTTATTAAATAAATCATCTTGAGTAACTGACATACTGTAAAAGATTAATCATACATATTTTCTATTGATATTATGTTCTTTAAGTTATGTTGATTTATATATTAATGTTATTGTATGATCAAACAGACGTGCCTTTAATAAATATATTTCTGCATGAAATAAATAAATCCATATTAATCTAATAATTAATAATGATCTTAAATCAATGTATAAAGCCTATAGTAGAGAGACCTCAGGTGAAAGATATAACATTTGTTTTAACTTGTCCAAGCAAGTGACATTTGTTGCATTATTAATTAGACCCCAACCCCCACCCGACCTTTTTTTGGAAAGCGGGGCTACATGACAATGCAATAAGGTGACCAAAAATAGAGGTGCGCCGTAAATGGCCGTAACTTTTAAACTAATGCAACATTTTGGAAAATTTCATTAAACCCATCAAGGTACATTATTGCTAGAGACTTGAAAATATCACAGTAGCTTCAATTTTCACTTGCCTATCTCCATACTATTTATTTCTTTTAAAATAAAAAATTAACTTGTTTGATGCACACTGTGGATGGAACCATTTCATCTACTGTATTTTTCATACCATAAAGTGAATTTTACAAAGATATAGATATACTGAGGGCTTTTTGTGGAGAATTAGCATTTTTAAAGGCTGTACAGATAGGCTTACAATTGCCTTTAGAGACTTTACTGGGCCAAGAGTTTTTATGGTGTATTCATTTATTCAATGTTTTTATTTCGACTGTACTAATTAGTATACAAATAATGAATTGTTTATGAAGTGTAATGGTACAAATAATTGCATGAGGTGAATGATGAAAGTTTATATCAACGAGGCAACGCCGAGTTGATATAACCTTTCATCATTCACCAAATAATAAATGTCTTATTTGCCATACGTCAGGGCAGGTATACGGCTATGTACAGTGGAATCATAATACCTGCCCTGAAGGATGACAAATAATAAATGTCTTATTTGTCATACGTCAGGGCAGGTATATGGCTATGTACAGTGGAATCATACAATACCTGTCCTGAAGGATGACAAATAATAAATGTCTTATTTGTCATACGTCAGGGCAGGTATACGGCTATGTACAGTGGAATCATACAATACCTGTCCTGAAGGATGACAAATAATAAATGTCTTATTTGTCATACGTCAGGGCAGGTATACGGCTATGTACATCCATCCTATGATCCTTCCTATTATTATTACCGTTGAGACTAAAACATTTTCACTTGAATTGAGTCTACAAATCCGGCTATATATCGATTTTCTTAAACATTCATAAAAAGAAGGAATTCTACATTCCGTAAACGGTATCCTCTCACAATATATTACCAATGGATAAGAATACAGTACAGTACAGTAGTTGTAATAATAAATTAGCTTTATTACGCTCTTTCTACACTATTAAACTTGATGTGACAACAAAATGTGATGTGCCCATTATATGGATGATGTTATACCACTCATATTTGGACATATCACTACCATATTTGGGCACATCACAGTCACACTTTTTTTGTCAAACTAGTTTGATATTAATGTAGACAGAGCTTTAGGATTTCCTTGATATCCTTAATACTGTATTATTTTGTGTAATTTTAAAGATCATATGTCGCACAACCACTCCGCTCGCGGAGGATAGTCAACACGCATTTTTAATCGCGTACATGACAATTATAGGTGTAATCTGTGGTCTGTCGTTCTTGTCTAAACATATAAGAAATTATAAGAACAAATAAGACTTTTAATCAACGCACAGAAGAAGTTTTTTTAACAGCGAAACACATTCGTTTGCTAGGCAGTCTATAGGATACCGTAAACACATATGCAGGGCAGTAGGAAGATGGTATGTACAGGCGATTGATATGAAAATCACATAGCGATGAAGGGAAGTCAAGGAGACTGACTAAGGCTAGGAACGCTCAACTGCAATGGTCTCGCTACGGCCTACACAACCAAAATCGAAAACATAGCTACAGATATGGATAACTATAAGATAAGTATACTAGGAAACTAAGAAACACATTTGAGAGAAGAGAAACTAACAATGGTACAGTAGAATCAACAAACGGTAAGAAATTTCAATTCTTTAATGCAGGAGGCAAAGAACCGGGTTCGGGATATGGTGGAGTAGGATTTATGGTAGACAATAATCTTAAATGCGAATTCAAACCAATAAGCGACAGAATATGCATGTTAATTACAAAACAGGAAAATAAATCGTATGATAATGAAATGGTTGTAATATGCGCGTACGCCAATACCCTTAAAGTAAGCGAGCAACACCCGGATCGAAGAAGAATTTTTTACGAAGACCTACAAAACATAACAAACTGTGTAAATAAGAGAGATATTCTAGTGATATTAGGAGACTATAATGCAAAGACGGGAACAGGCCACAACGTATACCCACAAAATATAGGAAAATTCGGAAAGGGGGAACTAAACAGCAATGGAGAACATCTTTTAGAATTTGCATGCAGGAATCAAATGTTTTTAATAAATACATTTTTTAACCATAAATTAACACATATCGCTACCTGGCAATGTCCGGAACGAAAAACCTCAAAAAGGAAGAATCCAATAAGGAACCAAATAGATTATGTGATGATGAGATTAGACCACCGTAGTTTTGTAGAAGATGCCAGACCGTACAATGGATTAATAACTAAAACGGATCATAGATTAGTGATAACGAAACTCAACATAAACTGGTACAAGAAAACCACTAAAAAGAAATTTGACTTTGACAAATTTCAAAATGATAATATTAAAGAGCAATACGAAAATGAAATACTTCGCAGTTTAAATTGCAAACGAAAGGAAATAAATGCCGCAGACATACAAGAGAAGTGGAACAATATCGTGAAAACATGTAAGAGGGCTTCAGAAAACACTATAGGTTTCAAAACACCAATTAATAGAAAAAGGGATAATAGACAAGTAGAAAAGCTATCAGAAAAACAGAAACAGCTCTACGACTACAAATCAAATCGTCGACATGCAAAGAAAGAAGACATGTACTACAGAAAGAAAGGAACATCATGCTAAAAGAAATCCACCGTAAACTAAAAGAACAACACGAAAAACAACTACTTAATGACATCAAAGAGATAGAAGAAAGCAAAGACAATTCCAATAGAATGTATAAAGTAATCAGGAAAATGCAACGAAATAAACCAAAAGCACCAATCGTAGTCGAAGGCGAAGACGGAATAACAAGTAATGAAGAATTTACAACACAGAAAATAACACAGTTGTTTAAATCATTCTACAATAAGGAAAACCAATCTGAAACAAACGTTGAACCAAGTGCTATGAACGTGCCATTTAATGAAAAAGAAGTAGAAAAAGCCATAGCTAAACTGAAAAATAATAAAAGCATAGGAACCGATGAAATCAAAGCAGAGCAACTCAAGTACAGTCCTAAAGAACTAAGACAAATCATTGCGGAAATTATGAATGAGATTGCAGCAACGGGAGTCTATCCTAAAGAACTAAATGAGGGCATATTAATACCCTTACAGAAGCCCGGAAAAAAGCGCGGACCGGTAGAAAACTACAGACCAGTTATCCTGCTAAATATGATTCGAAAAATTATTGCAATCTGTATGATTGAAAGAATAAATGAAAAGATCAACCGATGTATACCCCCAACCCAATGTGCATATAGAAAAGGCCGCAGCACCACAGAACTGGTATTCAGTGTTAGGTTACTAGCAGAGAAGGCGATAACTTCAGAAGACTATGAAACAATAGTGTTACTAATGGATATGAGCAAGGCTTTCGATTCGGTGAAAAGGGGGAAACTTTTAACAGATCTCAAGAAGGTCTTGAATGATGACGAACTACATATGGTCTCACTTCTATTAAAAGACGTCAAACTGAGTGTACGATGTGGTAGTACAGTAGGTGAATCTTTTACTACCAACATCGGTACTATTCCACAAGGAGATTGCCTGAGTCCAGTGCTCTTCACTCTTTATCTTGCAAGAGCACTGGAACACGATGATGAAAACCTACAACAACCACCATCATTCTTCATAATGGATCAACAATATGCAGACGACATCGGCTGGTTAACAAATTCAAAAACGCAAGTCGAAGAAGTTAAGAAGACCATACCTAAGAAACTAGAAAGCAGAAACCTAATCATAAACAACACTAAGACAGAAGAATATATAATCAAACGAAAAGGAGACGAATCGTGGAAAAAATGTAAATATCTAGGATCGCTAATTGATACAGATAACGATATGAAACGCCGAAAACAACTCGCAATATCAGCCTTCAACAACTACAAAGAAATTCTAACAAGCAAAAACTTATCACTAGAAGTAAAAATGAGACTATTCAATGTATACGTCAGAAGCATATTCATGTACAACTCAGAATTATGGACAACAACCAAAAAACAAGAGGACGAAATTGACTGTTTCCATAGGAAATTATTAAGACAAATTATAAAAATTAAGTGGCCGTACACAATTAGAAATATAGAACTATATAGAAAGAAAGAACTAAAATGGAATAATAAGGAAAAGAAAATACAAATGGACCGAACATATGCTAAGGCTTCCGATGGACACTCCAGCCAAATTAGCGTTGACAGAATCCATTAGAAAAGTTAAAAGACCAGTTGGCAGACCAAAAACTACCGGCGCTACTGCAGTTTCGCACCACACAGTTGTATCTTCGATTTCTCACCTAAACTTTCCTTTTTCACACTTACAACATAATATTATGTAACATGTTTATACGTTTCGACCACTTACGAAGTAATTTTTTTTAAATAACAATACTTTTCAAAACATCAAAACAATACATATATATGCCTATTTAGTTTTGAAAGGCAAGAAATGTTTTCAGCTGGCGAAATAGAGGTTAAATTAATATCTCATTATTAGTATTATTATTCATATTATTAATAGTTCCTATCAATGTTTTATGTACGGACTTGTATCGTCGCCGTTTTGATATGTTCAGCTGGTTCTTTATAAAAACCACCACTCTTTGCAGTTTAAAAATAAAAACAGAAAACAAAACATGCATTGATTTCTGGCAATTTTCTGATTCTAAAATGGCCACAGTTCGATCGAAGTATTCGCGGAAAAGGAGCTGTTTTGAAAGGCATTTTTTATTGTGATAAAGGTAATATAACGGTGGCTAAATCATAGGAACATGTTACATAATGGCCCAAAATTGTATGATGTGGGCGTGAGAAAAAAATTAAGCAAGAAATCGAAGATATAACAGTGTGGTGCGAAACTGCAGTAGCGCCAAACTACCTAGATAGGAAACATAAACAAAGAACTCAAAAAAGCAAATACATTGATCGCAAAGATAATGACAGACCATCAGACCACCGAAAGAGAGTCATGGAAACGATTAGCGTACGCAATGTCTACCCAAGACGAATAGCGTAACGGATGATGATGATGATATGTCGCTTTGACAGTGACAGATGATATGTATAGTTAAACACAACAAAACAATATAATAAAATGATTTATTAGTGCTGGGACACAGGTAATAGAGAGGTTTCGCAATCTTACGAATACGATAACGAAAACGGATACGTCACGCACACGTATTCGTTTTCGTAAGCCATAAAAAAATCTGTTTCGCATGGCAACGAAATATTGAGGCGCGTCCAAAATATGACTGCGGTAAATTTGAGCGAAGCTCAGGTACGTGTTGCTTGGTGCTCGACTGCCTAGGCCTAGCGTAACGGTGATCAACATCAAATCGAGTGAGGAGTTTAAAAATAAAAACTGCTATTTATCAAAATTGACTTGGCATTTTAGTAAATTACTTTAGTAAATTACTTTCAATAAATCTATAATTATATTATAATCATGAATCATTCCTGATTCAAATGCAAAATGACGTGCAAATAAATCAAAAACTATACTCGTTTTGTAGTTACGAATATGACTGGTGATATTTGTCAACACGAATACGCTTTACGAATATGAAATGGGGATCAGCTCAAAAGTTTCACAAATGTATGACGTATCCGTTTTCGTTATCGTATTCGTAAGGTTGCGAAACCTCCCTATTTGTAAAATAACCCCAATGGACTTCAGTTTGAAGGGGTCAAGACAGGAAATGCAGTCATGCTATTTTGCAATCCCTGCTGCAATATTTTACTGCAATTTCTGCATGATAGAGTATTGAACATTTGTTAGGATGATAAATCCCCATAAATCATAAGGAATGTGTTAAATTCATCAAAACCTTCAAATTCAGCAAGTTGACCTCCAAAAAGAAGGAATAAATATAAAAGATGATCACCATTTGTAAATTTAATGGCCATGAAGGTCAATTTATGGTGAGAGTATTGAATAGTGTTTTCACCTCCATCTTGAAATAGAGCAAGTAAACATCTGTCAGTAGAAATAGCCTGGAGATGCAAAGGTGGAAATTGGAATCTGAAATTAAATACTTCTTATTTAATTTAAAAGGTTTTATGGCTTTACTGTATTATTAAGGGCCTGTTCAGACATACGGACTTATGCTTTCATATCGTACGAGGCATACATCTCCATATGTCTGAACCAGGAAAAGATTAGTGGAAGCCACCTCTTATGACACTGATCTTCTGTCGTTACGACAGCTCAAGGTACAAGATTAGTTAACAAGGCTTAGGGTACGAAATTCATGCATCAACGATTTTTCCCTCTAACCAATCAAATTTACTCCTGCATACCAGATTTTCACCCCAAATCGGTGGAACTTCAATTTCAAATGAAAGCGTTAGTTAAGAAAATCTGAACACTTTATTATGATATTACGACGCTAATTATAATATGACATTGCTTGTGATACGAAAGCATACCTAGTACATGGATTTGAACATACACTAAGGTCGTGTTTATACAACACCCTAAATTTGAACACGGCTTTAATTTTTAGCGTGTTGTTCGGACCGAGGTCAACCCACCTTAACGTTTGCTGTTATACTAGAAATCACGATACCGTGTTATACCGGAAGTTTCATCAACACGCAGTGCATGCTAGGATAAAAGGTCAAATCGTTGATCGCTTGAATTGGCTGGGTTGTCAACAATCATCGTCGCCTCCGCGCTGTCCGATGTATTCGCGCGGTTTTTACCATTTTCATTATTGTATTTGTTCACGTTTGCATTGTTGTTTATTTTGTTCTCGGTTCATTTAAATTAATAAAAGTTATTTTAAGGGTTTCATTGTTTCATCTATACACTATGGAAGAAGATGCCATTTTTGCGATGTTATTTTTTATTCTGTTTGGAGTGGGAAACGATAGAGGCCTACTACCACTACGAGTTGGCCCCACTAGGCTAGCTAGGCGTAAAGCTTGGTTCCCACTAGAACGTAACGCAAGGACGTACACGCAACGCAAGCGTTTTAACCAATGACAAGCGAAGTTATAGACAGTTAGCAATCACAAGCGAATAAAGCATCGATTGTGATTGGTGGTCAATTCACTTGCGTTGCGTTACGTCCTTGTGTTGCGTCGCTAGTGCGTGGGAACCACGCTTAAGACGTGGTAGGATGATTGCTGGCAGCGAAGCAGCAATAAATGGGCCCAATCTTGTTAGCAACGTCGCATGACATGATTGATATTACGACCTGTTTTAACGAGAGGTCAAAATATACCATGAGGACACTTCCAACACGGTAACGGCGACCGGGAATCCACCAAATTTTAGGATTCAGCCAAGTAGCCTTTTTTGCAATTAAAATCTCATTACACGGAATCTCTTTGTTGTTATACAACACACTTCTCGTAGGCGTGTAGAATATGCGTGTAATAGCGTGTTGTATAAACGCGCCCTAACATGTTTATAATATTCAGAAATCATGAACATAATATTTGTAGACTTGTTGTAGTTATCTAAATGTCTTTTAAAGCCATGGTTATCAACGTGATGCAATGCAAGTGATTACCAATCACAAGCGACATTTTTCGGATATATCGCATTGTGGTTGGTCAAATTACTGGTGGCGTGGTTACATCCGTGTGTGAGAACCAATGTTTAAATTTGTACATAATAGGCCATTAAAAATGTTTAGGTTCAAGTCTTCTTTCTCATCAAATTTTAGATCTGCAGATGTTTTAAACTTTTACAATAGTTTAAATAAAATGTTTGCATTCATTGAAAAATATTGATAAGATCATTTAAAAATGATTGGTCGTCAAATGCTGGGTGTCTAAAGAAGCGACTAAACTTTTAAAACTATAATTTGTTGGTTATATCACAATAGCTTACAATAGTTCCTCATCAAAAATTCAAATCCTGGACCTGAATTTAGCATTCTCTTTTTTCAAGTTCAATGCTCTTGAACCTAATACTGTATATTGGGAATTTGCCTTATTGCCTTGAATGTATTTACACACTATTTAACCAAGGTGTTCTTGGCAGAAAAATACTAAGGGCCGGTTCAGATGTATAGAATTTCTTGTATATAAATATATAAATTGCATACTTGAATTTCGAAACTTAACCTCAAGATACTAAAAGTCAATGATTTTGAATCACCAAATCAATTTAAAATCATTGATTCCTGGCAACTGACCAGTTACAGTAATGCAAGGTGACGTGTAGAAAAGGCACTGTATCATGTACTGTACCTCCAACACAGTAGTTTCAATTCTCTATGTATCATTGAAAATACGGCTTTACCACGTTGAAACACCGGTTCTCGTCAGATCACCGAAGTTAAGCCTGGTTAGAGCTTGGATGGGAGAAGCCCTTGATCAATGTTAGGACCAATCAAGGTGCTTTAAACAGTCCTGGCTTTGTTTGTATCAAAACCTGTTAGTGGCGTTAATTATCGCTGTTGGTTTCGATTGAATAAAATATTTAAAAAAACTAGACATGTAACTCGTCACTTTGACGAGTTTGGTTATCCGCCGCGCAAGTGGTGCAACATTAACATTAAGGGGATAGGTTGAGGACAAAAGGAAGTGTTCACGTTGGCATTATGACCTGAACTGAAGAATATGATATGTTGTTATTGCTGAATTTTATTATTTAAATTCATATATAGTATACACAGTATAATCTGTATCCATATCACATACAGTAACATACAGTGTAGAATAGGTGAAATTACGGGACCCGCTATTTATTGCAATTTTTAACATGTTGACGGTTTTAAAATGAAACGCGAAGGTAGCAATTCCGAAAGGAAATTATCTCAGCAACAACGTATTAGCGCGTAGAATAAATTTGAATACGTGAAATATTGATGCGCGCTCTTTTAAATGTAATGAATTATGACGCAAAAGATGAAAATACGACCTTTTTTATTTAACTGGCCATATGATGACGTCACAACATCCGATTGACAACATTTTTACATAATTTCGTATCTGCAATCCAATAGCTTCCAGAAAAAGTTTTAATCGTGATTATCACATTTTATTCTTACGAGCTATAACAGATTAAAATTTACTGTAAAGATGAAATTGATGCCACACGTGATTAAAATTTTTAGGCATGATGACGTCAAACAAATTAAAATATTTTTATCTCATGCGAAAGATAGTTGATTGACCTAGACAATATCAAAATCGGGGTGAAAATGGAAAACGAATAAGTGGAGATGCGCTCTATTCAATGTGATGAGCTATGACGAAAGATACAAAAATCCTAAATTTTATATTCGCGTGGCCATACGATGACGTCACAATGTCCGGTTAGCCATATTAATACCTGATCCGATATCTACAACTCATCTACTTCCAGAATATGTCATCCACTAAAAGTTGACCGTCTAGTTTAGAAATTACGACTGTTTTAAAAAAGGCATATTTTAAACGAATTATTTAACCTTTTCATAAAAAACGCGCGCAAATTGTCCAATTCGACGTGCTCGTATGACGTATCTTTAAGTCAAGATTGTTTAAAATTTGGTAAAATTACTAGAAAAGGCTGGAAAAACATAAATCACGCGGAAAAAATACGTTTTCAATGCTACGTGCGCACCGCACACGTAAAAATGTGCGCACGCGTGGGAATTTTTGACATGCTTAAAACGACATGAAACGCGTAGAAAGTTGATTATAAATTAATTTTGCGCATTTTGAAATTTTAAATGCGCGTGCGCGCGTAACTTTGTGTAAAACACGCAATTTTTTTTCAACAGAAAGTTAGCGCATGATATAAATTAAACTTTTGCAAAGTTTCACTTTAAAATGTTATTTGGTTTTCGACATATGTTAAATACCAGAAAATCGTTAAATCGCGCGTACGTCACGTTGCGCAATTGTAAACATCATGAAAAGCTTCGCTTGACGACGTTACATAAATGTCAAAATGTTAACATAGTTAACAAAATGTTATGTTTGCAAGTTTTAGAGAAAAGCGTTACACAAAAATCATACAGAAAGAAAGAAGACTAGACATGTAACTCGTCACTTTGACGAGTTTGGTTATCCGCCGCGCAAGTGGTGCAACATTAACATTAAGGGGATAGGTTGAGGACAAAAGGAAGTGTTCACGTTGGCATTATGACCTGAACTGAAGAATTTGATCTGTTGTTATTGCTGAATTTTATTATTTAAATTCATATATAGTATACACAGTATAATCTGTATCCATATCACATACAGTGTAGAATAGGTGAAATTACGGGACCCGCTATTTATTGCAATTTTTAACATGTTGACGGTTTTAAAATGAAACGCGAAGTTAGCAATTCCGAAAGGAAATTATCTCAGCAACAACGTATTAGCGTGTAGAAGAAATTTGAATACGTTAAATATTGATGCGCGCTCTTTTAAATGTAATGAATTATGACGCAAAAGATGAAAATACGACCTTTTTTATTTAACTGGCCATATGATGACGTCACACCATCCGATTGGCAACATTTTTACATAATTTCGTATCTGCAATCCAATAGCTTCCAGAAAAAGTTGTAATCGTGATTATCACATTTTATTCTTACGAGCTATAACAGATTAAAATTTACTGTAAAGATGAAATTGATGCCATACGTGATTTAAATTTTAAAGCATGATGACGTCAAAAAAATTAAAATATTTTTAACTCATGCGAAAGATAGTTGATTGACCTAGACAATATCAAAATCGGGGTGAAAATGGAAAACGGATAAGTGGAGATGCGCTCTATTCAATGTGATGAGCTATGACGAAAGATACAAAAATCCTAAATTTTATATTCGCGTGGCCATACGATGACGTCACAATGTCCGGTTAGCCATATTAATACCTGATCCGATATCTACAACTCATCTACTTCCAGAATATGTCATCCACAAAAATTTGACCGTCTAGTTTAGAAATTACGACTGTTTAAAAAAAGGCATATTTTAAACGAATTTTTTAACCCTTTCATAAAAAACGCGCGCAAATTGTCCAATTCGACGTGCTCGTATGACGTATCTTTAAGTCAAAATTTTTTAAAATTTGGTAAAATTACTAGAAAAGGCTGGAAAAACATAAATCACGCGAAAAAAATACGTTTTCAATGCTACGTGCGCACCGCACACGTAAAAATGTGCGCACGCTTGGGAATTTTTGACATGCTTAAAACGACATGAAACGCGTAGAAAGTAGATTATAAATTAATTTTGCCCATTTTGAAATTTTAAATGCGCGTGCGCGCGTAACTTTGTGTAAAACACGCAATTTTTTTTCAACAGAAAGTTAGCGCATGATATAAATTAAACTTTTGGAAAGTTTCACTTTAAAATGTTATTTGGTTTTCGACATATGTTAAATACGAGAAAATCGTTAAATCGCGCGTACGTCACGTTGCGCAATTGTAAACATCATGAAAAGCTTCGCTTGACGACGTTACATAAATGTCAAAATGTTAACATGGTTAACAAAATGTTATGTTTGCAAGTTTTAGAGAAAAGCGTTACACAAAAATCATACAGAAAGAAAGAAGATTAAGAAAAAGATGATGATTTCGTACAATCACAAGAGGTTATCTAGTCTGGGTTCCAGACGGAGTTTTGTCTTAATATTAGTTAAAAGATAAATATTTTGGCACATATGGCGTTTCATACGTATACTACTTGATTTTGGATACTCCGTCTGGGGAAACACGCACAAGTCACGTGGTTTGACACCAAGAATTCTTGGTGCATACGATTATCCGGTTGACTAGTTTCAGCTGCATGCGATTGGCTACTCTCTCGTACACCGTTTAAATATTCATATTTAAGAATTTCAAAGACTCAACAAATAAGATGATGCGCATGCGCTATGTTACGTTTAGACAATGTGTACTTGGGTACATTTATGAAAGTTCTGAAGGCTAGAAATTATTTTATATGCCTAGTAGTCTGGTAAACATTTGATGGGATCTTTGAAACATGAAAACTCGTCTTGATATATGATAGGCTAGCTTCTCCGCAAATCAAACATTGAATGGATCATTTATTACGCGGAGATAATTTTGATTTAATTCCCACCCAGACCCTGTCCTGTTCTGTGTGGTGGTGTAGCCCTGTTGTGTGCCGGTGGTATGTAGGCCTACTTCATTGGCGTTTTATTTGGCAGGTCATACGTGCGAGTTGAGTAGGACCTACGAAAGAGGCCTAGGCCAAGGACTAAACAATTAATAAACAAAACAACTTGGCATTACTATTTTATATTTCAACAGTCTCGATCGTACATTAAGCACTGGTAGGCCTACGTACTCGATCTCTTTCATTTTGAAACAAAATGATCATTGGTTGATTCGAAATCCATATTTACATACCGCCCGCCCCATATAGCCAAATACGGTATGATAACTACGTCATTCTTATCGTATGTTTGCGGTCTGCAAATCGATTTCTATACGTGTTTCACAAGTCTGTATTTTCAGACAAAAATCGCGGTCGAAATAAAAACAAATAAATAAAAAAAAAAGATAATACAGACTTGGGGCAAGTCTAGAGGTTATCCTGCAACTTCGTTGCGGATAACCAATGATGATTTCGTACAATCACAAGAGGTTATCCTGCAACTTCGTTGCGGATAACCAATAAAATATTTTAGTTTTCAAAAGTGCAAGGCATGCGAGAATGGTATAATATATCTTATTTAAGATAAAATCTGTAGGTGTATTTTTATTCAAGGCATGACAAGGTAAACAGTGAGTGTCGCCAAATGTTTTCCTGTTCTTTGTTATGTGCTGTACTATTTTATATTTAAAGCAGTTTAAACCCGTTCTCTCTTTTATTCAATGCACTCCTTATTTGAACGTAAACATTGACTTCTCGGTCTCGGTAAATGTTTTCCTTTAATCATTGTTATTTCTGTGTAACTTGGTACAAACCTGTTGCTCAGGTCTTCTATTTATCCAAGACTAATTATTTAAAAGTAGATTAAATTTGTTAAGAAAAGCCACCAATTGTTTGTATAATACCCAGGGTAGTAGAGACCAATGAAAGGGTACAAATTGTACAGTTAAAGATGTATTGTCACCCAAAAATATGAAAAATGAAAATTAAATTAGACTTTGAATATGAATTTTATAGTTTTAATAGTTAATCACTTCTGTAGAAAAACGAAAACAAGATTTAATACATATTTTGACAGTATTTTACACAATTTTAAAATTTTCACAACAAACCACAACATAAAACCATTTTAAAAGCTGAGATGTAACTGTATGTAGTCTAGTACTAAGGCAAATCAAACAATTATGAAACATAGAGAAAATTGTAGATCAATATTGGAATGTATGATTCCTGTTTCATCCTTACGATTAAACGTGATCTCTTTTAGGATACCATTTTTTTTAAGGTGGTCTGAACATACTGATGAACTATATTGTTTTAATGCCTTTGTTTTTATTTACTAGCATGTACGAGTGATGAGTTTCGATGTTATGATGGACAGTGTTTAAACAGAACTCTTCGTTGTGACATTAATCCAGATTGCCAAGATGGCTCTGATGAGATGAACTGCAGTAAGTGTGTAAATTGTTTTACAGTAAAACCATGGGGCAATGAAGTATCTCCTTATAAAGGGGTTGCCATACTTTAATGTTAAATATATACAGTACATTATTGTGCCTAGTTAATTGCTGTACAAACTACAAGAAAGTTTTCCCTAAATAGGGATGTCCCAAGCAGTGTTTCTACCCTATTTCATTATTATGGATAATGTGTTCCAAATGTTTCCCATATCCTTGACCAGTTCATCCCAGATTCTTTTGCATATGCGACTGCAACTTTATTTAAAATCTGGATACAAAACGTTTTGTACACTATGTTAAAATTGGCTGAAATATGTGGTTGATTTTGAAAAAGAAGAGTTTAGAAATTTGAATTTATGAACAAACTTTAAATTTGCATTTTTAGTTGTAAATCCAATATGTCAAATAGCATGTGCATTAATACAGCAAATTGAGGGGCATCTCTTTAAATGTAAAAGCTCTCTAATACCTGATTGATATCTAAACCTTGACCCTACAAATATACGTAGGCCTACTATTATATTAAAAATGTTACAATAAAAAATGTATTTTTAGTACCTGTTTCTGTTACATAAATTCAAATATAAACTGTATTTGAACATTTTATTTAAAAATAAATGTATACACAAGCGAGCTGCATGGCTGTCCTTCTGGGTTTAGCAAGGCTTTGAAGGCCATAGTTGACCTGCAAATTTGCAAGCTACACACTGGTCTTTTGGGGCTGTGTAGTGACCTTTGATGTATAAAATGTTTTTTTTATGAGAATTCTATGCAAACCATACAATGTATGCAAAAATTGTAATTGTTATATCCAGTGTTGTTCAGTTTTCATGATAAGCTAACTAGTTTTGAGGATTTTCTAATTTTCTAGTGTCATCAGGTTCCAGGTGCTTAACAATTTTCCTTTGGTCATCAATATCATGTCCTCATTACTACACAAAATATGATGCACACAGGTGGTCAATGTGATCCAATGCAATGGTGGATATAATAAACACTTTTTTTATTGTTTAGGCCCAGAAGAGTGTGGCTCTACTCGCTTTGCATGCACTAGTGGTGAATGTATCAGAATTGAATATCGTTGTGATGGTCAAAATGACTGTGTTGACGATTCAGATGAATTTGATTGTCGTAAGTGAAATCCTATATAAAAAATATTGCAATTCTTTTGTACTGTAAAATTATAATAAAATCAATTCATGATAACTACAGAACAGGTTTTTGAAAAAATAAATGATAACATTAGTTTTACCAGGTTTATTTTGAAATATCATTTTAATAAGTTCTCTATGTGATGATTTAACGTCCAGCTAGAGCAAAATAACTGGATCAATTAACTTAGCTTCCTGATCCAAAGCTAATTTATTTTGATGTTTGTGCAGTGCCTTCTGCCTCTGTGAGCTCAAAACATAGCCATCAGCTGCACAAGCTTGATGGTCTAGAGGTATGAGCACCAGGCTGTTGATCTAGAGATCATGGGTTCGAATCCAAACTGAGAAACTATTTCTACTGAATATAATATACAGTACAGTAGAATTACGCCATAGAAGAGAAAAACAGCTGAACAATTAATATCTGTTTTCTGTTGTCATAGAATTTCGGAATTGTACCGGGAAAGAGTTCAAGTGTGATTCAAAATTGTGTATACCAGATAGCTTCTTATGCGATGGATATGATGACTGCACTGATGCTTCAGATGAAAAACACTGTGGTAGGTTTTTATTATGCTTACAATTTAGTTTAATATGTACCGCAATGGTTCAATTCATTTCATGAATCGTTACCTAGATAAACAAACAACTGTCTATGTCTGTGAATAATAACATCAAGTTGTACATATGGATAAAGCATTGAATAAAAATTAATGTATTCTGTTTTCAGGAATAACATTTTTTATTGCATTGAGACATGTTTCTGGTATACAAACTACTGTACTTCGTGATTTATTTCTCAAATAACAACAGCTTCTAAGAAAATATTTTAATTTGAATACAATTTCTTTTAGGCCTATTCTCTCTCTTTTTTAAAGTTTACCATAATCACATGTTTTGAAGAGTTGTTCCTTAAACTGTTTCTAACATATTATGATCTTAATCTATAATTATTCATTCAACGGAAAGTGATGTTGGAAAAATATGGTTTGTTCCCAGCTCTACTATATAAAACTTTGGACCCAATTTACACTTAAGATTTGGGCTGGCCCTTTGGTTGGACACAGACCTACATGACCCCTAAGGTAGGCTCAGGACCAATCAATTAAATTTTGGCCGATTGTACAGGATTGATCCAAACTTAACTGTAAATTTGGTCTTGTTACTAGCTAGCTAAGTGTGATTGGTGAGATATAATTATGGTGTTGGCAGGATTTCCAAAGGGGTTTCAACATTTTATTTGAGGTTCATTGCACTGAGAAAGGTCCAGGTGAAGGCTATTATTAAAGTAGTAGCTAGTATAAGTCTATGCCAAAAATAAATTTATTATTTTATGCGTTTTGGAGGATAGTAATATTACTGGAAATGTCTTTTGGATGCATTTGAATTTAAAAAAAAATATAAATAAAATAAAAAATAAAAATAAAATAAGAAAATATTCTAGTGGAGAATTGTTTTAAATAATGAAATGGCAATGTAAAAACATTGAAAACATTGATTTTTATAGTTCGAATTTTATCAATTGTATTATACTAGTGGAAGAACATGTCGATTATGTACAGGTACTATACCTTGATTACAATAATTTGAGAATAAATTCATTTTGTACATTCCTTACTTTACTTTGTCCTTTAATTATCATCAGATATTCCAGGGTTTTCATGTTTTCCTGGACAATGGGCGTGTCATAGTGAGCTGAAATGTATATACTTGGCTGACCTTTGTGATGGTCAGTCAGACTGCAGTGATGGGGAAGATGAACAATCTCCTTGTGGTAATTGTTGTTATTTATTGCACAAAATACTCATTATATTATTCAAGCATTATAATGGACAAAAAAAAATCATTTTTATATTATTTATTTTTTTTGTTTTATTTCTTAAGAGCTCTGTCTACACTAAGTGTAACAAAAGTGTAATGTGCCCAAATATGGTAGTGATATGACGACGTCATGTCCATATAAAATGGGCACATCACAGTTTTTGTCACATAAAGTTTGATAGTGTAAATAGAGCTTTAAAGAATGTAAAGCTACATTCACACTTGTTTGTTTCATGTAACAGAAGATGGCGCCGTTCAGTTTTATATCAATTTTTTGTAACTATATTTATCAGAACAGGAAAAAGTGTATGTAGTTTGAGGAAAATTGATCTGACGAAAATTGACAGAATCATTCTGACAAAATTTACATTTAGTGTTAGATCATGTTTCAGTTGAACAAGGGTCAAATTTTATTTTATTTTTTTTTATAGACTCGAGGAACTGTGGAATACTCGGCTGTCAGGTTGGTTGTCACTCATCTCCAGAGGGCGGTCTTTGCTACTGTCAACTTGGGTACACTTTAAACACCACCACTAACGCCACATGTATAGGTCAGTTATAGTCATTTTATTGCTTAAAAAAAGTTTTATTGTTTTTAACATTTCTTAATAATAATAATAATAATAATGTTCTACAGTATTATTATATGATTTGCATTTTTCATAATACCCATCTATTTGTTCCCTTAATAGAATTTGGTATAAATCAAGTCTATATTTCCCATCATTTCACATGAAAGTAGGTGTCCACTGAATAGGGTGTCCCTAAGGATTGGTTATGTTGAACGAGATTATATATTACAGTATAGACATATTGTAAGAGGTTATGACATTGTTTTCACCTTTAAATATATCCTGTACTCATAATTATTTGTATTTTTTGTTTTTTATACAGATTTTGATGAGTGTGAAAGCTGGGGATTTTGTGAGCAACACTGCGTCAACTCACCTGGTTCATATACATGTTCCTGTATATCTGGCTATACATTAAACAGTGACAACAAATGCATTGAAGATGGTGAGAAATTGATGTGTTTTTTTGTTAAAACTCTATGTAAATTTCAGTTGTATTGTATTGAAATATTCTATTTATACTGGGCAACCTCTTGAGACAAAGACAGGTCTCCCAGAGGGCCCAGTTATAAGCAGTTACCGTGATGTACTAGTACACTGAGGTAACCCCCCTACTTGTCTCGAAAGATGTACTAGGTTCACATGACCTACGGTTTATAGTCTATATCCGAGAAGACTCGTTCTACCACCAGAACCATGGAGCGAGTGAGCCTCGAACACTTGCCGATGTTATGGCTACGTCTGGTTCCACTGTCTTAACCACTCGGCCACTTACTCACCGATTATTTTAACTTTTTATTAATTTTCTGTCATTTCATTTTGAATTGTTAAGCCTATTGAGGCTTTTAGCATAATCTATATATAAATTTACGTAAGGGCAAAATTCGGTAAATCGTGCGTTATTTCTAGAATGTTCACTCGATGGTATATAAAGTTGGTTCGTACTTTCGGTACTGATTTTAACCACCTGATGTAACCCTGTTTACTAATTAAATTGAGTTCGATAATTAGTTATTGACGATTAAAACGAATTTAGGTTCAACGATTTGCCCCAAATAGGGGTGTTTTCCGATCGTGGTATACACTGTCTAATGGATGTCAATTTGAAAAATACCCGCACACAATAATACGAGGACACTTCGCATTTTCCTATCTCCTCCTGCGATAATTGTTTTTAATAGCTGAAAACCGGTTGAAGAGTTCGAGTACAGCATCATAATGTTGAAGACAGGCCGATTTTCTTTAAAAAATGCTATTTTGATACACGTAATATACGTTTTTACAAATGTATTGATTTGTGATGAATGGAACATTCCAAATTATTTGGTTTAACCATACAGGTATAGATTTAGATTTATGGGCCCCCTTGGAGAATAAACATAAATAGTATTGCAATGCTGTACAATACTGTTAAGGTATTAACCACTTTTGATCGCAATTTGAATCGCAAATTTCTTACTGTGAGTGTTGGTACTGTTAGATATAATATAAACAAATATACAAATAAACTGTATTACTGTGAGTGTGGGTAGGCCCTACTGTTAGATTATAAACATATAATATACAAATAAATAAACGTTATTACTGACAGTTGCTTCTCAACGTTTGTATTAATAATTTAAAAATATATAAACGTCGTAGGGTGTATCGTTACATGTACTTTACTATTTCATTCGACTATGACAGTGAGAGTTTTAACAAAGTATTAAATCGTAAATGTTTTACTGTATTTAGTGGTATATTATTTATAGGCCTATAAAACATTAAAAACAATATTTCGTTACTGAGTGGATAGGAATATATTTTAAAATGTTTCCTCTTTGTACCTATCTTCTTCCCCCATCCCTCAACCCTTAGGCCTAATGTTACATACAAAACACAAATTGGGTTTGTTTAAATGAGTCCAAATAAAAAAATTTGACTCATTTTGTTTCTCTCTCGGAAGTAATTCCCAGGGTGCTAATTTTGGTTGACTACATAAATCATTGTGTATATTTATTCGTTTCTGTAAACGACAATGTATTATAGTCCTGCAGTACGTACATTTGAAATCTCCATTTTTTTCTCACTGGAAATACTGTGTATTCGAGAACCATCTGTGGGCACGACCTAGATGGTACGCGAGCGAAGCGAGCGTGCCATCTAGTACTGTAAATGCACTATATAAGCCTAAATTATTATTATTATCTTCAAGTTTTCCAGCTTTCGTAAGTCCTTGATTGACACCAAAGTGGTGATGTCATGGACAATGTCACTGTGGAATAATAAAATTAGCAAACATGTTTCGTTGTTGCTCCAAACAACATAAACTATTAAAACAATTTAAAAATGTTTGGTGTATATCTGATATATATATTTTTGTATCTCATATCCATAGAAGAGTCTAAAACATCCATATTTGTATATTAATATATAACATTAATATTGCTGTTGGGCCAATGTCCTGCTTATTTTGATTTTGTGCCTTGATGGTATAAAATATTTTTGATTCCCATAACACAAACTATACATTACAAAAGTAATGGAAGTTTCACTGCTATTAACAATTATGGTCTATTTCCTGCTTTATTCCAAAGCTCTGTCCACACCATAAAATCTTTCAAAATAGTTTGACAAAAAAAGTGTGATGTTCCAAAATAGGGTAGTGATATTTCCAAATATGGTAGTGATATTGCATCATGTCCATATATGGGCACATCACATTTTTTTGTCACATAAAATTTGATAGTGTTGACAGAGCTTTACTGGGAACTTCAATAGGATTTTCTTTTTATCACGTAAGCCTCCCATCTGTACGAGTGTCTGTTCTTATATGTAAACACAGTGAGGGTTTTGGATGTAGGGAACTTGTTGCCCGCAATCTTCCTCTTTTTCAGACCTAGAACTTCATTTACTTTGCCTGAGGATTAATTTAATCTATTTTAAACATGTTTCTATTTCAAATTCATCTTTTCCAGATTTTCATAATCCTAAAAATAAAAATTGATCTTGACCTCATTCTTGGGTATCATGCCCTGAGCTATATTATTACTCTGTCTGATCAAGTATGTTATTCTTATAACCTGCCAGTTTGGGTATAATAATATAAATTATCTTTATTGTGTGTAATCAGTAAAATCTATATTTGACTTTTTGGTCAGATATAATTTGAATATAACATAGTATAAAACTGACTCCAAATGACGAGAGGCAAAAGCCATGATTCAACATTTTGATCTTTATTTGATCATTATCAGGAATAATCGAAAAAAAGATCGAAACATTGAATCATGGCTTGCCTCTCGTTATTTGGAGTCGGTTTTCAACTATGTTATTTTAACATAATCATCTATTGGTTAATTTGAATATGTAATGTATTTTGACAATAAGGAGATAATGTAGTAGTATAATTGAAATTACAATTATTTTGATATATATACAAAATATAGTTCTTACTTTAAACTATTATTGCTAATTAAAAACTATTAGATTGAATGATTCTATTAGTCCTAAACAGTTTTATTAAAAAAATTAACTTTCAAGAGGCAGCAAACAAATTTTTAAAAGAGAGAAAAAATCAAACAGAAACAAAGCATAACATAGAGTATGTCTGGTACTATTACATTTTAATCTCTCAATTAAAATATATCAATATAAATAAAGCAGTATATTACGAATGTAATAGTCAGTGTTATTGAAATAAGACAGCTATTTAAGAAGAATAAGGATGAAGAATATTTTAATGTTTATTTTATTTCAGCTCCAAGTCCCTATGTCATATTTTCTTCTGGTACATCTATCTACAAAACAAATTTAGATGGAACTAACAAACGAGAGATATTACAGGGTGTACGAGCTATTGGTTTGGATGTTGATTATGCTAATGATAAAGTTTATTGGACAGATAACACACTAGACCAGGTAAGACCTAAGCAGCAAATCATAGTGAAAACAGATATTTAACCCCTTCTTGGTCAATTAAAAATACATTATATAATATATAACATATAGTATAGTCAAATTTTCTATATATTAGTGTTTATTTAAAATTGCTTCATAACTAATTTATTCTCCACCTTCTATTCTTTTTTTAACAAATTTAAAAATTACACCTAATATTATAGAATGATGAAATATAACCTTTCATCATTCACCTCATGCCATTATTTGTACCATTACACAAATATGAAACATCAATTTTGTTTTATATAAGAAAAAAGTACTATTGAATGACCGTTCAGTAGTGCATACTATTGCATGCCATGTGACCCACAATCGTCCGATAAAATGAAAGGAATTTATTTAGGTGTTATATATATTTTTTATCCAATGAGAAAAGTTTATTTGTAGATATTTGGTTTCTGGTTTGAGTCTGGATTTACCATAATTTTGAGCCTTATCAGTTTCAGGAGATACCCTATTAAGAGGACACTTTGTTAAGTCCAAAAGGTATACTCTTTAGATAAATAGATTTCTGTCATATGCTACTGCAACATTTTTTTTCTCATTTTCACAATTTTTACTAACAATGACAATAATAGGATAGGTTTATATGTTGACAATAATTTGTTAAACTAGAATTTGTATACTGCATTAATTAAGATAGTTCCCACGGTTAAGATAGTACTTGACATTGTTTTTAAAATGGGTTAAGTCCCCATTTTAGTATTGACTTTATTAAAGCACTCTTAAAACTTAATTTCTGTTTAAAATGTCAGCATCTTATTCTTAATTGGGATTATTTCTATTTTGTTAAAAAATCCTTAGATTTTTAGAAGTGATCTTACAAATCCTTCGGCTGAAATGATAATGGATCTTGGTCGATCTGTTCCTGAAAACGTTGCTGTGGACTGGATTGGACAAAAGCTGTATATTGTGGAGAGCATATCTGATCGGGTTTTTATCTCGGAGCTTAACGGCACAGGTCAAAGTTCATTAATAATTTCTCAACTGGAGCAGCCGAGAGGATTGGCACTTGATCCCACTGTAGGGTGAGCTCAGAAGTTAATCATGATTAAAAATCTGTTTTAGAGATCTTTTACAAACATCACGTATCATATTTCTGTAGGCAATCCATAGAGATCTGTTATGTATGTACTGTCAGCTTAACTCTTGTGGGATTATTTTTTCAATCGATTACATCGTCTCTCCAATTTATATTTCATCATTCTGTATTCAATAAACCGTTGTTTATAACTCTTCTACTACGCATCCAAAGTTGGAGCACTGCCTTTTTTAATGACCTACCTTCCCTTGCCTATAGTCAATAGAGAGGATTTCGTTATCGTATTCGTAAGGTTGCGAAACCTCCCTTTTGTCAATGATTTACGGATAAATATGGATTAACTGAATAAAAATATATATTTTGCAATAGTAGGTATGTACTCTTGAATAGCGAGTTGATTACAAATATTAAAACATTAATATAAAATTTCAAGGAGAAAAACATTGATATATTAAATTTAACAATATTATTATATATAGACTAAGAACATTATAATACAAAACCACATACAATCTCATTGAGATATAAACAACCAAAAGTTGGTCTTTGCATTCAACTTACTTTGATTATTTCCTACATTGCATTCTATTCATCGTTCCAAAATAGTGTAGCTGCTGTTGTTTTTTTTTACTGACCAATCACAGCAAATGCATATCAAATGGTGCCCAACTATAATTTCTCCAAAGATTTTTTGCAAGGTTTGCGAATGTATGTCTAAAAACGTGTAATAATTCTGAAATATCTAAATATGTTTAAAAATTTAAGTTTGAAAAGGATATTAAAAAGAGGTTTGGTTGTTGAAAAGAAATTTTAAAAGGAAAGTTTGATACAGGTATTATTAAAAAATCTTTCATGAGCACAATTTTAACAATGGTAATTGTATTGTACAATGTACGAATAGACCTTTGAGGTACTGTACTGTAAAAGAAATTTCCCAATTTTGCAAATCAAAACAGATGTGATATTGTTGTACAATGCAACACAATAATTGAGATACAGTACTGTACAAGTTTAGAAAAGACATGTTTAATTTCTACCTTGTTGATTGAAGCAATTTGCTATTATTATTAGGTTATATGCATTATCATAACCAACACTTTTTTAACTGGTGGCCATATTGTGGAATTATTTTTGCCAAAATCTGCACACCAAACAGTCTTTACGACATGAAGGAATCTTTAAGCTTGGTTCCCACTAGAACGTAACGCAAGGACGTAAACGCAACGCAAGCGTTTTAACCAATGACAAGCGAAGTTATAGACAGTTAGCAATCACAAGCGAATAAGCCATCGCTTGTGATTGGTCAATTCACTTGCGTTGCGTTACGTCCTTGTGTTGCGTCGCTAGTGGGAACCACGCTTTAGAGGAGATGAAAGTTGTTGTATAGGATATCTAATCCACTGTGCTTTGAGGTTATTGTACAATAGAATATTCCTTACAGCCAACCTCTATTCATTAAGGGGACTCTTTGTTGGTTCTCAGAAGTTCTAATGTAGGCCTACTGTTACTGTATAGAGTGCAAATCTATTTACAGTATCTGTTTTATTTAACTCTTTTTTGTGTTAAAAAAATTATGTATTAAATTTATTTTAATTGTGTGTAGTGAACAATATACAAATAAACAAATCCAAGGTACTTACTAGAGAAAAATAGAAATGGATCACAAGAAAAATAGAAGTGGTTTGAGGATAATAATAAATGGGACAGATTAATTATAAATAACTGTATTAAAGGGTTTGACATTGAGAATTAAGAATCAGCTCTAGCCTAGATCAAGATAGATTTACAGATCATTATGAAATTTAAACTTGAAGCAAAAATTTGCCTTAAAATCAATTAATATGATATGATATATTTACTACTCGGTAGTTTAAAACATTCCAAGTAAAATTCATGTCATTAGATACTCCATTACGCCACCAAACCCTCAACCCCCTACATGAGGGTGATTAAAGTTTAAAACATTCCCAGTACAATTCTGGTCATTTTTAGAGACCACTACCACAGCCCCAACAACCCTATGATACCCCCTTTCCAACCCCTTCCTCAATCCGCATTCTCCTTCCTTCCATGTATAAGTGCCTAGTGACTATTTTGCCCATACATCCTTACATCATCATTTGTGGCACATTATTTTATGATAATAAAAGTTTCTTATTCTTTTTTTTTAGAATTCTACATTGTCTTTTATATTTCTACCCTTTTGTTTTAGAATGTTTATAATTTAATGTTTTATTTATTTCATTTCGTTTGAGTAAGTACCCATATCAGTTATATAACACTGCTTTTCCAAATGAATCTAAATGCTGGTGTTTCAGATGCATTTTAACAAATTATTTTTTTTGTTATATAATAAAAAAATATTGCCTTAATTCATAAGTTTCACAGTGAACTTCTATATACAAAAACTAGATTTATATAATTATATATATATATATATATATATATATTAAATATTTTAGCATAAGCCAATAGATGGTAATTTATTAAAATGTTGTGCTTCTATTGTTGAATACACATGTTTTATTAATTTTGTTTCCAGATACATGTTTTTAGGAGATTATGGATCACAGCATCGTATTGACAGGGTGTACATGGACGGAAGTCACTTCTTGACACTTGTTGACACCAGGGTGTACTGGCCTAATGGAATATCATTAGACATGGCAGCGAAACGTGTTTATTGGGTTGACGGAAAACTAGACATTTTAGATTCTGTCACTTACGATGGTTTAAAAAGGTGATTTTGCAAAATACAATGCTTCGGGACATCCATATACGGAGCACCATTATTCAGGGCACACCCTTATTTAGGACACATATTTATTCAGGGCACACTCTTATTCAGGACACGCCTTTATTCAGGGCACACCTTTATTCAAGACATACCTTTATTCAGGGCACACCCTTATTTAGGACACACCTTTATTCAGGGCACACTCTTATTAAGGACACAGCTTTATTCAAGGCACACCTTTATTCAGGACATGCCTTAATTCAGGACACGCCTTAATTCAGGACACACTCTTATTCAGGACACACCCTTATTTAGGGCACACCCTTATTCAGTGCACCCTTATTCAGGAAACACCTTTATTGAGGGCACACCCTTATTCAGAACACACTTTTATTAAGGGCACACCTTCATTCAGGACACATCCTTATTCAGGACACATCCTTATTCAGGGCACACCCTTATTCAGGGCACACCTTTATTCAGAGCATACCCTTATTCAGGACACACTTTTATTCTGGGCACACCCTTATTCGGTACATACCTTTATTCAGGGTACACCCTTATTCAGAGGAATCACTATTAATGAGATACTTTCCCATTCAATTAATAAAGAGCAATTACTGTAGAACTTTTGGACAACTCTATTCAGGAGACACCTATTAAATGGAAACTTTCACATGAAACTTTCTATTAAGAGGACACCCCTATTGGGGATACACTTTATTTGGTCCCAAGGTATCCCTTAACAATACTTACCTTAAATAATATAACAGCTGGGTCTTTTATTTTTGTCTTATATTCTTGTCAATTTATAGAATGAGCCTACAGGTATGTGATATTTTTTATTATCAAAAGGATATTGACCAATCCTAGGGTATCCTATAAACTGTAGATGTGGGAATGATATATGGGCATTGATGAAAGCCCACTTGCCAAACTAAACTCAATTCTTGGTTCATGGATATATACAGGGTCGGTGACATTATTATGAATACTAACAAAACAGCATAAATTAGAACAATACACTTGAAAATGGCCATACGATGAATAATTTCTTGTTAAAAGTAATTGAATATTGCATAAAAGATGAGCCATATTATGTGGACTCTCTACACGGTGTATCAGTCTTTGTGCTATATGCACTGGAGTTGACTCTATAGTTATGTAACATCACACAATTCCTTGTATATTCCTTTTGTGTTTTCGTTTTTCAATGTACAGTACATAACTTTATATTTCCAACACATGTTTTTTCATTTAGTATTTCAAAATATAAATTTAAACAGATATTATACTTAATTAATTTTCAGACAAACAATTTACAGAGGAGGTAGTCAATTGCCGCATCCATACGATGTTTCCGTGTTCGGTCAATATGCCGTATATTCAGATTGGACTGACCTCAATATCAATAGGATAAATAGATTTAACCTCACCAACAGCCAGAAGTTAGTTTTACATCAATCAACTGGCAGTATAAGACCGTATAGTGCTAAAATAATACATCCAAATAGGCAGCCCACAGGTGAGTAATTATTTATATACACCACATAGTATCCATTTTATATATGTACAGTACAATTTCCTTAAATTGGTTTAATGTTACTGAGCTATGGTTAAAGATGCATGAAACTTAAAAAAACAAACCCACATACAATTCATTACCACTTGCAAGCGATAAAAAAGACACAATGTTTAAGAAATGTGTATTATAATTATTCTTGATGCTTTATCCCCTTCTTAACTAGAGGTTGGATTACCATGAGCTAGAATGCTACATCATGGAAAATTTAAATGCAAACTTTTTAACACTATCAGACTTTATGTGACAAAAAAATGTGATATGCTCATATATGGACACGATGATGGCATATTACTACCATATTTGGGCATATCAAACTAGTTTGATAGTGTAGACAGAGCTTTAAATTGCATTTTGCTCAGTGGCTAACATTCAAAATTGTCTGTGCAGGTATCGAATAATTAGTCTAGTTTTTTAAAGCTTGGTTCCCACTAGAACGTAACGCAAGGACGTAAATGCAACGCAAGTGTTTTAACCAATGACATGCGAAGTTATAGACAGTTAGCAATCACAAGCGAATAAGCCATCGCGTGTGATTGATCAATTCACTTGCGTTACGTTACGTCCTTGTGTTGCGTCGCTAGTGGGAACCATGCTTTAGTTTTGTCTGTGAGCGTAAAGCCTAGCACATGCTATGCTTCCGAGATTCCCCCTTTCCATTCTATTTTTTGTCTTTGTACTTTATGTATGTTAATTATTATGTGAATGGAAATAAAGAAGGAAACAAACATGAGAACATTAGCATAATTTGTTTGTCATGCAAGTGTGTCTATTTCTAATTAAGATAGTATGGTACTTGTATGCATTTTATATATTCTTAAGTCTAGTCTACACTATCAAACTTTATGTGCCAATTTTATACGGACATGATACCATATTTGGGAATATTACTACCGTATTGGGGCACATCATACGTTTTTGTCAAACTAGTTTAATAGTGTACACAGAGCCTAATATATAATCTTGGTTTCAGTGTCAAACCCATGCGGAACAGACAATGGTGGATGTTCACATCTTTGTATTCTATCGCATCTATCTTACAACGATGATCTTGGCTATCGCTGTCGATGTCCTAATGGGTATCAGCTGCAGTCTGATGAAAAGACATGTGTCTGTAAGTTCATCATCTTTACCTGCTATTGACTGTTTTTGTATTTAAGACAGAGACTAATCCCATTGAAAGTACTACATTCAGTTTCTGACAACTGTAGGCTTCCGCAATGTAGAGTTAATTGTCGCCTAGTCCTAGAATATTAAAAGCACCTATACAGTGGAACCCCTCCTTTGGACACTTATTCAACACTAAGGACAGAGTGGGGGGGGGGGGGGTGGGGATTTGTTGGAATCCCAAAAGTGTCCCCTTAATGAATGTTCTACAGTTTAATGAATTTTGTGTTCTTTTAAAGACTTGCAGGATTTCTTGTTGTATACAACACCAAACACTGTTAACGGAGCTGTAAAAACACCAGACTCATCAGCTACCGATGCTATGCAACCTCTGAGTGTAAGAAGAGGATATATAGTTGGAATAGACTTTGATGCAGCTAATGAGTATATCTACTATTCAAATTCAATAGACAACACGATATACAGAGTGAAAAGAGATGGAACAGGTGATGCTACTTAGAATTAAGCTCTGTCTACACTATCAAAATTTATGTGACAACAAAATGTGACATGCCCATATATGGATGGAAACGATAATGTCATATCACTACCATTTGAGTTTGTTTGATAATTTTCAGTAATACAATTTTACCACACACTCTAGTGTGGTTATAGCTATGTTCACACTGAAAAATCGGTTTAATGTTTAAGAGTAGATTCATTCACACTAATCATTTTGGATTCTGTACAAAACGTATGTCTGTTTTCTGCAGCCACATAATGTATAATGTAGGTATTCAACATGTCACTTGTTTTTACCTTTCTTTTGCATAAAATTAATATTCCCCCTAGGTCATTGTTTCTCCTATAGACATTGTTTCTGTCAGTTTTCTCTCAGTCTGTTGAATACGTCATTGAATAGATGAGTATCACTATGGCGGTTTGGTGGTAGACATAATTGCTTACCAATCTCAGGATCTTTGGTTAAAATCCTGTGATAGTTTCAGACATTTTCTCTAAGTCAGTGCAGCACCACTATCTAAAGACTTACATCGTATAGGTGTTCCTAGCCTGTAATTTCTGAGGCATATATTGTCAGGATATTGCAATAAATAAAAAAATTATAGATGATGATTTATAATATTCTTTGCAGAGAGTGAATTAGTATTGGCAGCTCATAACTATGCGATTGCAGGCCTAGCCTTTGATTGGACGACCAAGAACCTCTACTTCACAGATGATACTCTCAATACAATTACTGTAATTAGAGTCGCAAACTTAACTCAAGTATACCAGAGGACACTGATCACCCAATTACGAAGTCCTAGAGCGATAGCTATTTACCCTACGAAAGGGTTAGTATACAAATGAATACAAATTTGCACTCACATATAGCGATAAATGCACTGTTAATGTTGTATGGGTTCAATAGAGTAATTATTGAATGTCATGTGACCTACAATTCTCAAAATCAAATGACAAGAATAATATAAAAATTTGGCCAGCTTCGTCAACAAATCAATTCTTGATAGGCCTAAAATATCCAATAATTAAATAGGAATATAATAAATATAATATTAATTTAATATTTTACAAACATGTACATGTGCAGCACTAAAATAACATGCTTTGGTCTATGCACATTCAACATCTTGAAAGTGTCATAGAACATCTGTTGAAGCTAAACTTTTATTTGAAATGTGAAGTCTGTATGTATACATTTTGTTTAATTAGACTGATGTTCTGGGTCGATTATGAACGACCTGCTGTTATTGAGCGCGCTCTGATGGATGGGAGTAGTCGTGAGGAGATTGTCAACACCGACATTGGACGGCCGTATGGGTTGACTCTGGACTACTCTTCTGACAAGATTTATTGGACAGACAATCAAGTAATTCATTTTAAATTAAATTACCAAGGAGTTAAGCTCTGTCTACACTATCAAAGTTTATGTGACAAAAAAATGTGATGTGCCCATATATGGACATGATATGACATCATATCACTACCATATTTGGGCATATCCAATAATAGAGGTGTGAGTGAGTGGCCAAGCGACTAAGACAGTGGAACCGTAATTACATAGCCATAGCATCGGCAAGGGTTCGAGGCTCACTCGCTCCATGGTTCTGGTGGAAGAACAAGTCTTCTCAGATAAGGACTATAAACCGTAGGTCCAGTGTACACATCTAGCTCATGTTTACTTTAAAGAACCTAGTACATCTTTCGAAATGAGTAGGGGGTTACCCTGGTGTACTAATACATCACAGCCACTGATCATAGCTGGGCCCTCTTGGACACCATTCTTCTAATGAAGAGGTTGCCCAGTATAAATAAAATATTTCAATAAATTAATTTTCCAGGAGTGTTCTATTATATACCATACCAGATGCCTGGGGCATAGGTATGGTGGAAGAGTCCTGCAACTGGAAATGCCAAACTTTTGGAAAAAATTTTCTTTTATTCCTTGAGCTAATAATTTGATTGTATATATTTATTGCAGCTGAATAGAATAGAGTGTGCATCACTAACCGGTGGTAATCGTCAACAACTTGAGGTAGCAAGTATTGCAAACCCATTTGGTATTACTGTTGATGATTGTGAGTATGCTGTATCAATTATTAATAATAGATGCTTTTATTCAATAATAATACATGCATTGCTTGCATTTATGATTTTACTGTTGAATGAACTAAATTAACAATCAACTTAATATAGTTTTTCTTATTGCCAGATGGTTAATCTATTTAAATAAACAATAGTCATACAATGTGTTGTTAAAAAATAAAGAACAAACTGGCTGCGTTTTGTATAATTAAAGCTTAATAGCTTTAAAGATTGAACATATTGTTTATTATAAACTACTTGGATCCCAGAATGAATTGTTCAATACAGTAGATCAACTATATACAATTGTAGATCTCTATTGTTGAATGGGCAATAATATAATAGTGGTATAATATTATAGAATAATAGAATTTTCATTTTTATATAAAACCCTCCTGTTATTGGCGAATTTCTTTTGCGGTTGGTTGAGTTTGGAAATAATTTTTACCTACTGTATTTTTATTGAGTTAGAAATTTCATTTTTATCCATTTTCTAGTAGGACAAATTTGACAAAATAAATCGTAATTTCAAGAATAAAATAGTTAACATGTAGTCTGTTTTTTTTTAAGCAGGATTCTGGTTTATATATGTTCTTGAATAGATATTTACTACTGATTTTACACTTTCAGCTTTTGTATACTTTACTGACTCCCGAAGCAAGTCAATAGAGCGCATTAAAAAGCTGATTGGTGGATACCAGACAAATGTACATTCTTATTTGGACGACATTCTAGAATTGAAACTATACAGTACATCGACACACACTGGTACAGCTATTATGATGATAATATTTTAAACAATGTCTTTAAAATAAAATTATACTTCCTTCCCTGGATATGAAAAAAAAATCATATTATTCTTTGTGGTATTCAATATAGATATTATCACTATAATATCTCTATGAGTATGGTAAAGAAATTATCAAAATAATATACTGAACACACTGATCTTCTAAGAGTTTTTGTCACATTAAAACATCACAATTAGAATAAAATTATACTTCCTTCTCTGAATATATAAAAAAATCATATTATTTTTTGTGGTATGGAATATAGATATTATCACTATAATATCTCTATGGGTATGGTAATGAAAATATCAAAATGATATAATGAACACACTGATCTTTTAAGAGTTTTTGTCACATTAAAACATTACAATAGTTTGGGATAGGATACAAAATAAGTTCTGTATCCGAGACTTAAAAGGTAGTACCGTATTCATTTCTGAACATAGGGGAATGAGCTGTTAGGAGCTTATTTTACTATACTAGCCTCGGCATTATGTGGTAGGATGGCTAGTTCCTATCCTCCCTAGTGTTTTTAACCAGGTACTCATTTACAGCTGAATAGACTGGGAGTTACCCTTGTAAAATGACTTTTACCAGTTCACTCTTACTTAAAGAGTAATTTACAAAAATAAGATTTGTTTTTGTAACATTATCTTTTCATTTCCATTTCTAGGCACATCGTTATGTAACAATGGTGTGTTTGCTAATGCAGAATGTGAAGATTTCTGTTTTCCTACTGGAATATCAAGTCGTGTTTGTGGATGTAGATATGGAAGAAAACTGGCTAGTAATTCGCAGGTGATAATAATTTACTTTTCAAAGCACACATAGTACAAGCATGCAATTGTAGAGGGCTCACTTTAAAAAAAGCATGTTTTGCATGTTGTTCAGGGCATATGAAGTAGCTATGGAGTTTTGAACAATGTAGAAAAATCACCACTCCACAAGACTTTGTGTTTGTGTAGAGCATTGTGTTTGTCCTATGAAATGCTTGCCAATCCTTTTCTGAGGGCCTAAAGAAATAATAGTGTAATTATATTAATTTTGCTGGGGAGGCATCACTCACCTTAAATTCATGGAGATTCATTTCAGTCAGTTTATGTTAAGCCCCTCCATCTAGATTTTAAAGCTACCATAAGTAGCCATTTTATAACATAATAGTGGAATGGAGTTTATAACATAATAGTTTGAGTGGAGCTGTAGCTTGATGGTTCTTCTAATCCCAAGGTACAGGTTTCAATCCTGTCCCAGTGCCAAAGTCGTAACTCACGATTCTTTCAACTCCACTCCCTAAGCCTCAAATGAGACTTAAGCTCGATAAATTATAAAATAGTTTATCCTGTAATTGGCTAGTTAGTTACTTAATAATAATAATGAAAATAATACTGCTCTTGTGTCTCATCAATAACTATCACTAAAATATTTTTCAAATTTTCAGGATTGTGTTGATAACAGTGGAGAGGAGCCACCAAGCTACTGTGATTCTGTCAACTTCCAATGTGACAATGGCAGATGCATCTACAGCTCATGGCAATGCGATGGTGATAATGATTGCTATGACAACAGTGATGAATCCCATTGTGGTGAGTCAATGAATGTACACATCCACTTAAAAAATTTAATCAGCAATTACAGGAACTAAATTTGGTTTAACACTTTGACTGCCAAACACGAAGATCTTCGTTTTTGGAAACACAACGCTTGACTGCCAAACACGAACACGATAGGTTAATTATTGGTATATACTATAAATATGGACACTATATTCGGTCTGGACCGTGAATATTTTACTTTTTGAAAGTAACTAATCTGGTTACGAACGATTGTCAAAATGGTACCTGTCGAAATAACATACACCGCGCATCACAGTAGCGCGTACAGCGATGGTTTGGCGCATTGTGTATCGGTCGCGCGCTAGCTATGCCGCCGAAGCATTACAAAGGTTTATGTGGATTGGCATGTTTGTTTGTTATCTGAATAAAAAATAATGGATGAATTTTCAATATGAAGTCTTTAATTTTATTATTGTATGTATACCCTAATTGTTTTGGTGTTTCACAAACTTGTTTAGAAATGGTATGAATATTATCATCAGTTTACTAGCTAGGCTAGTAGTACTAGGCTAGCCTAGGCCTAGTCGTAAAACGGTTCCGGACCAACTTTAGGCCTAGTTAACTAGGCCTGGTGTCTTTACTATGTGGATTTTGGCAAAACATTGATGTAAGATTTAAGATTTATAAAATGTAATACATTTTTAGATAGTGATAACTTGTTTTTATAGGCCTACCGGTGCCGTGTAAGTAACTTTTTCGTTGTTTGTTGATCTCATCGGGCGATATTTTCATATTGTGATATCTTGCACAAAATCGCGAATATCTCGAGAAACTACGAAAAACTCAAAAAGTGGGTTACTTTCATTTTATTATTACGATTTACATATTGCGATTTGAAAATCGTTCTTGGTACCATTGTAAAGCTAAAATCTTTATGATTATTTTAGTCTAAATTACATGTAAATCAGATCACATACATAGTTTCAATCAGCTTTAATAAAAATATCGAATTGGGCTATAAACGCTGGCGGTGGCAGTTTCTAACTGGAAAAACCTCTGGCAGTCAAAGTGTTAAAAAGGTGAAAGGAGAAGAAACAGTAGGAGCGTAAGGTATATCATGAAATTTGCTTAAAATGAGAACAGGTGGTTGTGAATGAATACATGGTAGGTTTGAGGTTGCTGCTGCCTCCCATCCCTCACAAAAGTGGGTTGAAACGTCTTGTGCTGAAATGTCCCTGATTCACTGTACAACAGTAGACCTCCCTGTACCTACAGAATTCATTTTTGGTGACTTACAATGACCTTTGAATGCAAACTCGTTCTTTCTTATTCCAAGCTGCACCCACCCACCAAGTTTAAAGACTGCGACCCTTAGTCTCTGAATAAAGCTGTAGACATAGATTTGATGAATTGTAGGATTCCCACAAGTTGACTGTTATGTTGCTTAGCTTGTCAGCGATTCTAGGCATAATAAATAACAGATTTTTTTTTTAAATTTTCATTTAATAATATAAAAATTGAGATTTGTAAAAAACCGTGAGAGTTTAGGCATGTAGTGTGAGAGCTTGAGGTTAGGTAAAAAAGCATGATGCATGCGACTTGACAAGTGTATGCGAATTTCTATCGTGCCTACTATCATCTTGTAAGTAAATAAAATTTCAAACTTATGTGACATACTGTTCAATTAATAGAATAAAAATACTGTATAATTATTATTTTTCCAGGACAAGTTACCTGTTCACCAAATGCAATGAAATGTGGAGATGGGTCATGTCTTCATAATCGCTATGTGTGTGACGGTACCAGTCAATGCAATGACGGAGCGGACGAAGCAGATTGTAGTAAGTGACATTTATGTTAACATTAACATTCATACGATTTTGAAAAGTTGTTGGGCTAGTAGGGACTATATAATGACATTATGATACAGATGCAAAAGGTAAATATCGATCTCATTCATGGACATGTCATAAAGAATGAGCTAGGTCAGGGATATTGCTATTTATTGGTAGCAAGCACATTGTAAAGCAGAAAACAAACCAAAATAGAAGACATAAAGTAAAAGAAAACATATACTTTCCCTTCAATCCATCACACTATTTGATAACCTTTGGAGCACAAACTTTGCTTTATAGTATATTCACAAAATTATTAATCTTGCACCACACTGGTTTTGTTACTAGCCATGAGCTGAAAAGATTAGGTTTGTTCATCCAACACAACATAGAAGATAATTAGACCTGGAAAATAACCTTGTCCCATCCCATCTACCCCAATCTAACAATGGTACAGTCCATAATAAATCCTGGTGATGTCCTACAAAGATGAATGGGTGAATTAAGAGTGAGTAGCCAAGCAGTTAAGACAGTGGAACCGTAATTACGATGCCATAACATTGGCACGGATTCAAGGCTCACTAGTTCCATGGTTCTGGTGGTAGAACGAGTCTTTTTGGATAAAAACTATAAACCATACAGTAGGTCCAGTTTACACATCTAGCTCATGTGCACTTTAAGGAACCTAGTACATCCTTTGAGACGAGTGGGGGGTTACCACGGTGCTAGTCACTGTCACACACAGCCACTGATCATAACTGGGCCTTCTGGGAGACCAGTCTTTGACTGAAGACATCATCCAGTATAGATAAATGATAATTAAAATAAAAAATAAATAAAGGTAACTTCTAATAATGCACTATTTATTTATTTATTTATTACCATCTTTACTGAGGGTAGCCTATCCAGTTCCAATAGAACTGATCATTCAGGGCCCTCGATAAAACATACATACAGTACAACACATAAAATATGAAATATTCAAATCGCATAATATAGGCCAATATTATTATTCACTCACTAAGATTACTCTTTTTTTCTAAAGCTCCACCAGTGTGTAGATCATCTTACTTTCAATGTAACAACTCAAGATGTATACCACAGAGCTGGCTGTGTGATACGGATAATGATTGTAGAGATGGCTCTGATGAAGAAAATTGTGGTAGGTTAATATTAAATTTATTATTAATTAAATTAAAATACATTTTTCATGTAATACAGTAGAACCCTATTAAACTTAAACTATAAACTTTATTATTCACTTATTCAAAAAGCTGAGATCAAAATCTCAGATCAATAAATTGGTATACATAGATGAAATGTTTACACTGCCTTGATTATATATGATAGGAGACCTTTAACACCCAACAAAGTGTCTTGTTAATAAGATTTTACCCTGATTAGAGGTTGGTCGCAGTGTTTAAAACATAATATATTTCTATATTTGTTTCACGGGAATAACCTTAATAGGTTCTAACTGTATATATACTGTACATCAAAACACATTATTTTGTTCAGGTTAGAAGAAAGAAAACTAGTTTAAAAATAATGATATTTTTGATTGTATTGTTAATTAATTAATTGTATTTAAAAACATTGTATTTAAATACTTTAATCACAATTTGACCTTAAAAATGTCACAAATTGTTAATATTACAACAGTCTCTCTTAAAACGACATTCCAATTTGGTATCAAGCGATTTTAATGTTAATAATCTTTGTGGTTTTACAAGCTTTCAAATAGTGTATATTACATAGCCTATATAAATACGTGAACATGATTGGTTGAAACTGCATCACATGACTACCGCTACGAGGATCGTAAATCGTATATTTCCTTGAGTACGATTATATTGACCAAGTCATTTTTGCGTCTCTGTCATTAAACATATAAAATCCAGCAAATTCTTGAGGAGTTTGATACTGACTGTGTTATTTTTGTGTGGCAACTCGCGTTTGGTGATAAATAAATAAAGGTCATCTACGGGGACTCGAACTCACAAAGATTATCCCACATCATCACTCGACAATGTTTTACACGCCGCGCCACGTAACTCACTGTGTTTCTAAGTGATGTTGTACTGGATCATCACAGTATTACATTTATTAATATGTTTATATTGAATATGTTGAATATTAATAAGTATCCGGTTTGTTTCTTAATTACAGATGATGTTACTTGTCCTTTGGACTACTTTTCGTGTAAAACGGTACAACGCTGTCTGCATCCATTATGGCAATGTGACGGGGACAATGATTGTGGAGATGGTAGTGATGAGGAGGGCTGTGGTAAGTGTTTACCCCCTTTGGATGTGAAATATAAATTAATAACATTTGGAATTGGTTTTAATTAAATTCTATAGTGGACTGGTTCTATGATTATTTGATTTGTATCAGTTATTGGTATGAGTGAAATTTTGCAGTAGAAAAATTAATTTGTTTTGTTGATGGATGAACCTATGACTGAAATTCTTTTTACTAAAATATTTTCCAGGCCATGGCTTAAAAAGTCATGGAAAGAAAGATATAACATTTTCTTTTTTATTTGGAATCTTTCATACAATTATATTTCGCTTTGCTATGGCATACTATGGAGGAAAATTGTATGGTTATACTGTCAAAATGTTATTAACCTGTTATGTAAAACTGTTCAAATGTCATAAAAAAGACATGGAATTTCAGTTAGAAAGGTCATGTCATGTCATGGAAATGACCTCTTAAAAAAGTGTATGAACCAGGAGCTTACATGATGATTTACTATACTGTAGTGTAAAGCAATATTTTAATTTATCTGCATTGTACTTTATTGTTGTTTGAATACAGTACCACAACAATGTAGCCAGGATGAATTTACTTGTGGTGATGGTCAGTGTTTGCCTATCTCATACCGATGTGACTCTGTGTACGATTGCCCTGACAACACAGATGAAGATGACTGCAGTAAGTAAACCATACAAATATATTAATCACTTAAAGATGTATTGTCACTTAAAACACAAAAAATGGTAAAAATATTCTAAATTTAAATTTGCCATATCAAAGTAATATTAAAGCTATTCACTTTAAGTAGAAAATTCGAGCCAAAAACAACAATTTTACGTAATTAACAGCTAAATTAATTTGATTACATTTCGTCTGGAAAATCGTCGCGAGCAAAAGTAAACAAAGATTTCAAACCATGAGTATACATTATGCATGATGCTAGTTAGGATTGTTTACAACTCGTCATTGTTGAGAAGGTGTTTTCACACAGATCGCGAGGAAGTTTTATGATTAATGCATACAGAGTAGCCAAATAAGCGCGTTGCATTATGAGATATGTTTTGATCGAAAGTTTGACTGGAAGTCAAAGTTATTTTTTGAACCAAAAACATTTGTATTTCAGTTCAATGATTTTTTTTTCGACTAATTTTTTGTAAAAGTTAATAACTATTATGATACTACAAAATGACCCAATTTTTTGGAAATCTTTTATTTTTTATTTTTTTGGAATTTGACAAAAGGACAATACATCTTTAACAAAGTGTAATGCAGTGATGTAGCTACAATAAATAAAGCGGTGCAGTTTTCGCAAGAAAAGGGAACAATCTATCTTTAAGCTACTGGGTTGTCAAACGCCCTTTGTGATAAAGTTGTTGGGCTGAAACCCTACCAACCATGCTGGTGGCACACAATATAATGTTATCTGATCCTTAAGCTCTGTCTACACTATCAAATTTCATGTGACAAAAAAATCAAATATGTAGTAAAACTTAACACTGGTACATTTTATATATATATTATAAAAAAATCTGCCTCCATTTTATTCTGTATTTTGTAAGAAATTGTATTTATGTTTGTTAATGATGGAAATAAATTTGTATTAATTTATTGTTTGTCTTTTTCAGCTTCCTTACCACCAGGTACATGCTTAGATGACGAGTTTAAATGCATTGTGGGTGAAAGTTGCTTGCCCAATGATTGGGTCTGTGATGGCCGCTCAGATTGTGATGACGGTAGTGATGAGTTTGGCTGCAGTAAGTATTTTATTAATATTTCTTTAAAATAAGCTTTTTATAATTACTTTTATTATGTGTCCCCCCCCCCCCCCCCAAAAAAAAATTAAATTAAAGCTGTCCTAACCCTTTTACTCAATAAAGACAATTGTGAGTAAATCCGGCCTAACCCTTTTTGTCAAAGGAAGATGGTGAGTAAAGACAATCTGGCACGCTTCAATGAATTAGTTTTTGATTCAACCATTGGCCGGTTGAATAATTTTTAATCATAAACCTATCCCATGGTTTAATAAAACTATCAGTTTGTTGAATAACCACTTTCCTTCATGATACACTCTGGAAAGTTTCTGGAAAACCAGATGTTGGGAAAAATGTACAACAATAACAGTCTATTTCGTGCCTAGCTTACCTGGATAAATCAACATTGGCCATTGTTGGTTTATCCAGGTAAGCTAGACACGAAATAGACTACCAACACCACTTTTAGTTTGTGTAATTTTTTTTATCGAATCTTGTAGTTCAAATTACGTGTCCAGCATCCGACTTCCAATGTGACAATTCACAATGCATTCCTAGTTCTTGGATATGTGACCAGGATAATGACTGTGGAGATTCATCAGATGAAAGAGATTGTCGTAAGTTTATTATAAAAAATAAGATTAATTGAAAAATACATGTGGTAACATTGGATTGGATTGTTTGTGTTATCTCTTGGTTACACTTTTTTATTTATATATATGACATCCGTCCGTCTTTCCAGGCAGAGAGAATATAAATTTAAACAATTATTTATTATTGTGAGGGCGTGTGGCGCAGTGTGTTGGATTACTGATTGTGAGATTGTGAGTTTGAATCCAACTCTCGCCACATTGCTTGTGTCCTAGGCAAGATACTTTACTTACGTTTGCCTATCTCCACTCTGGTGTATAAATGGGTACCTGGTTTGAAAGACACAACTTTGCCCTGATTACTAGCTGCATTATGTTATGGGAGTATGTTTCCATACGTGTTTGATCCAAAAAAATGACCGGGGTAATAATGTGAAGCACTTAGAAGCATTGTGCATAAGTGCTATATAAGAACGAATATGATTATTTACACTGCATCAATGGTTTGATTAATGGGCAATGATAGTAAAGTATCTGATGCCACAACCAAGTTTCGAAATCATGCTTTAACATGCCAATCTAATTCCTTACAATATCACTCTGTTATAACAAAATTCAAGAATTATTATTGGATCACTAAAACTACCATAATTAATGTGATTGGTAATTAATTAACAATTAATAAAACATCACTACAACCCCATCCAAAAAAATATTCAACTTGGTAGAATGTATAAAACATTAAATTTAAACTTTATATTTTTAGCAACACCGCCCTTTTCGTGCCCAGATGACCAGTGGGAATGTGGAGACAATGTGTGTATATTACTAACGCAGGTCTGTGACAACACGCCCGACTGCACAGACGGAGAGGACGAAAGCCCACTGTGTAGTACGTATATTCACCCATTTATCTTATTCTGCCAGTTTGTTTCTTTTTTTAGATCAAATGATTGTCTAAAGGAGTCTTTGTTTTAGGTATTGTAACAGCAGAAAAACATTTAATCAATGTTGCTGTCTTAGATGCTGAGACAGAATATTAGATACTACTGTACTTTCTTTATAAAGGGCTCCACAATAAAGATGGTTTGATATATTGCATTAAACTAGTATTAGTATATCTGCCCTAGAGCAGGTTTAAAATGTATTTGATTTAAATTGTACTAAATTTAAACATAATTTATCACCAAGTTTGAAGACCGTGCGACCAATAGTCTCTGAATACACCCGGAGGGATGGACGGACAGACACGAAAAGATTTGGTGATTATAAGAAGATTAATACATTTTTTTATATTATTTATGCTGTACTGTTTTATTTAAGATGAAAATTTGTGTTCTATAAACAATGGTGGTTGCAGTGACTTGTGTTTTCAAACACCATTTGGAACCGAGTGTAGATGTAGTGATGGTTACCAGTTGATAAACTCAACATGTGAAGGTATGTTATGTACCACTCATTTTTATAATCGCCAGATTCTCAGTGATGTATCTCCACATGAAAATATTTCCAGTTTCAGGTGCTAAAATTGTTATACAGCATCTCATGTGTTTCACATGTGATCACTGTATCATGATAGTTTTAAAAAAACAAATTTTTTTCCCGTCAGCCATTACCAGTAATGTGTGATCAAAGTATGAATGATCAATTTTCTATACGTAACTTATTGTATATTTAATTATTTATTAACACTGATAACCAATCAATTTTCCATATGTATGTATTTCATGGTATATTGGACAGAATAAAGTATGATATTGTTATTTTAATGTTATATGTAGATATTGATGAGTGTACACCACCAGGTTATTGTAGTCAGCAATGTACTAACTACAAAGGATCAGCTGCCTGTCAATGTGATGAGACTTCATACATCGCAAACCCAGATGGAAGAACGTGTAAAGCTCAAGGTATGTTGTGCCATTAGCATTTTCCATTTTTCCAAGAATTTTCCATGTTTTCACGCTGCTGTTCTAGCCCGCTACGTTACAAGAAATGACTCATTTATTAGATGAAATCAAGCAACAGTTATAGTACTAGACACTGACATTTTTGCAAAATGCATTCTCGACTATAATTTATAGGTACCGGGTGCTGGACACAAAAAACGTCTGGGAAAAGAGTCTAACAGTTGAACGACAAATCCCAAAGCATTTCTGGTATTTATGAGTCACATGACATTATATAATACTGTAATTCGCTGTCATCAGATAATCATTGAATTATTATCAAAACAGTCCATGAAAGTTTTTGTTTGTAATAGGATACTTCACACTTGAAGTATCTAGGCATGATGAAGTGACCCCCAGACTTAAACTTAGCAATATAATAAACTAAATTCAGTCTTTCTTTCATATCAAAGTTATTCACTTCTGTAACAAAATTCACATTATAAACAGAGAAAAGAAACGTTTAATTATAACTTAAAAAGCCATTGTCTGACAGACAATTGAAGTATTTTTTGCTTTAAATTACATTATTTTCAGGTAAAATAACTATTAAATATGTAACAATAAAATGAAACATTCAAAAACAAATTTGAAATAAAAAATATTTTTCAGAGGGACAATATATCTTTAAAACTGTTACGTCAATAAGCGAGCAGCGTTTTTTGTAAGAAATATTTCTTTTCTAAAAATGGTTTACTATGCTCGTTTTCCATATTTCAACAGTTTTACTATTGTTTTTATAGGATTTTGTCTGTAAATGTTTTTCAGTCTAACTCTCAGTATTTATCCGCTTTTGTTTCTTTGTTATGTCAGTTTTCTTGTCAACCTACATTGACTATATGAACATTTAAAATCCAAATTACAAAATTATAAGTAAGTATATGCTGTATGCGCAGCCAGATAGTATCAGTTCCATATTTTGCTGTTCTGTAGTTCCTTTCAGTGGAATTGAGTTCTGTGTTGACTTATTAAGCATACTTTTTGATATTCCAATAGAAAGTTTTACTCCTAAAAAAGAATTTGTAAATGTTATACTGTGCCAAATCTTTATTGACAGATTCTTCAGATGCCTATCTGATCATCTCTAATCGTAATCGACTGATCAAAATGAACATACACCAGAATATAGCTGATGTTATTGTGTACGATCAAGTCAATATCCTTGCAACAGATTTTGACATTCAAACCCAAAGATTATTTTATACTGATGGCGGTGTTGATAAAGTATATAGCTGTGATCTTGATGGCGCTAACCGTGTGGTGGTAAGATTGTTTATTCTTTTAAAGTTTTTACTTTGTAAAGCTTGGTTCCCACTATAACGTAATGCAAGGACGTAAACGCAACGCAAGCGTTTTAACCAATGACAAGTGAAGTTATAGACAGTTAGCAATCACAAGCGAATAAGCCATCGCTTGTGATTGGTCAATTCACTTGCGTTGCTTTACGTCCTTGCGTTGCGTCGCTAGTGGGAACCACGCTTTAATGAGAATTTAAATATCATGAAGTCTTGTGAAAAACAAGTGAAACATGTTCAAGGAAATGGGAGAAAGCTAAAGTCCATGCTTGCACCAAAATAGAAGTATTTGGATATGTCTTTCTGATATGATCTTGTCGCTAAACCAGGGTTTAAACTAATGAACTGTTTTTACACCAGATGAGTCTTTGTCTTCTATGGACTCAGACGCCTCCCTTCTACTTAAAGCTTTAATGAACTGACAGGCATCAAAGGAACAGACAAAAATAACTGGGCTTAAGCTAAAAAAAAAACAGAATGCAAATCTCAAATAAATAGGGAGGTTTCGCAACCTTACGAATATGATAACGAAAACGGATACATCACACATTTGTGAAACTTTTGAGCTGATCCCAATTTCATATTCGTAAAGCGTATTTGTGTTGACGAATATCACCAGTCATATATATGACTTGCATTTGAATCAGAAATGATTCATGATTATAATATAATTATAGATTTATTGAAAGTAATTTCCTAAAATGCCAGGTCAATTTTGATAAATAGCAGTTTTTAGAGTCCTCACTTGCTTTGATGTTACGCTAGGCCAAGGCAGCCAAGCACCAAGCAACACGTACCTGCGCTTCGCTCAAATTTACCGCAGTTATATTTTGGACGGCGCCCTCAATATTTTGTTGCCATGCGAAACAGATTTTTACTGGCTTACAAAAACGAATATGTGTGCGTGGCGTATTCTTTATCGTATTTGTAAGATTGCGAAACCTCTAATATAGAAAGTGATTTCCACAATTTTGTTGCAGCAACTAGAAATGGTCGCTTATGATTTCAACCAACAATAGACAGTAGTTATATGATAATATATTATTCTTTGGTTTTTACGGGTGCAAGTTTTAGAATGAGGTAAATATTTAGTGTACTATAGGTCTAATTTAAGAACTCTTTTGTTTTTCATATTACGTTTGTATATTTTTAGACCTTCGAGAGTGGAATGACCAGCTCAGAAGGCATGGCTGTTGATTGGGTTGGTCGCAATGTTTACTGGGTGGACCGATTTCTGAGAGTCATGGAGGTTGCCCGAATAGATGGTACACATCGTGCGATCCTCATCAGCACGAACATGAGCAACCCTCGTGGAATTGTTCTTGATCCTCGAGCTTCGTAAGTATATCAAGGTCAAAGTTTAAACAAATCTCAAAACGAAATTGCAGGAAACAACACATTTTCACCAAAAAAGTTGTTATTGTAAAATTGCTGAAAGGGTATTAAAAACTGCCCATGTCAGACAGTGCTTCCCCAGGTCAGATGGTTTAGAAGGAGACAGAGGTTATTAGATATTCTATAATTATTTTTTTACAATACATTTTTCTGCATATTCCATACAGTTATCGATATGTATTTTGGACTGACTGGGGAACTAATCCACGAATAGAACGTGTAGATATGGATGGCACTGGACGTACGCAGATAGTGACCGACAAACTGTACTGGCCGAATGCAGTCACCATTGACTATCCTAACACTAGGATCTACTTTGCTGATTCCAGGCTGGATTTCATAGACTACTGTGATTATGATGGGAACAATCGACGGACTTTATTATCTAGTACCCAGGTATGTGTTGCTGTATAATGTTATGTCTAAAAGCATACTTATGTGTTTGTTTTTATTTACGGAAACCCATAGTTTTCTTTTTGCCCTTGGTTGATGTAGTACGTGCTTACAGAGTTGAAGTTAGACTTGGACCAAGACACTTTGTGGCAAGACACACATGTTCATTAGTCCAATTTATACACAAAAGGTTTAAATGTACTTTTTGTACTACCTGACAATAATAATCTTGTAAAGAAATGAACAATTTAAAACTTTTCTTGAAATGCATCTATTTCATGTTATGGTTCAGAAATAACCATACTAATAGGACTCGACTACACACAAAAACACAGTTTTTTTGTATAAAATAATTCAGGTTGGCCATCAAAACAAAGTTCAGTTTGCATTCACACACACCAGTCTCAGATACAATATTCAATCATTTCTTTTAAGTTGAGGACAATTCACATTGTTTTCAAATTGTTTTACTTTATTGCATTATATGTGAACTGTGATGACATTGATAAATAGATGAAATTGTTCAGAACATATGGAAATAATAAACTATGTACAGATTATGGATAGCACAAACCTACATACATAATTTGTTTTGGTCTCTATTTATCTCTAAATATTTAGTTTTTCATTGTAATTTATATCTATTTATTTTGATTTAAGCTTTCAGAACTAATTGCAGAGGTAATACATCAGTTATTTTTCATAGTTTTATGGCAATGTCTTGTTGGTAAACATTTGCTTGTCGGCATTTGTGGCAGTTTTATGGTTATTTTAATGTTTTTCTTTATGAATTCTTTTTGTATTTGTTAATATGAGAATTAATCATTGTTTGGTTATTTTGTATTTTTTTGAATGTGTTCATTTAAAAACGTTCCTATCGTTTATCTTTGGTATCTTCTTGTTATAAATCATTGGCTTAGGGTTTTATAGTAATACAGAACAGTAGTTAATATATATGTGTATATGCATATATACATAATACAAGTGTGTTTTACATAATATATGTTTGCATATACTCTATGTCTATTTTTGTGCACATGATGCATGCTGCAGATAGTGAGACAGAATCCTGCAGTGATAGTTCTCATTTCTTCTATACCTATGGTAAACTTTGGGCTATCTCAAATCTGATTGGTTGAAAGTTTCTTTGCTTAGTCTTTTTTTTTTTTTTGTCTCTTTGAATGTAAGTAATTAGTGTTATAGTGCATGTTGTGAGTGTTGACTTGACTTGTGTTAGATGAAATGTTTTTTTTATGCATGTTTTTATATGAAGTTATTTTGAAACTGTTAAAAATGCTTTTTAATCACTGTTGTTTTGTTTCAAGGAATTTATTTTTACTTTTAGCACATTCAATTTTACTAAAAACACTTCATGATAACAACCTATTTCTTAATACAGTAGAACCCCTTCTTTTACAGTTCAGTAAATATTTAGAGGACACACCTATTAAGGGGATACTTTCTCATAAAACAAATGAGGGATGGGCAATATATATTTTAACACTACAACCAACCCCTAATCATGGGACACTTTTTGGGTCTTGAATGTGTCCCTTTAATAGAGGTTACTGTATCTATTTCTTAGTACAGTAAAACCTCTCCTTTTACCACAACTGTAACTTATTAGGTGACATTGCTATTAGGAGGACACTTTCCCATAAAACAATTGAGGGAGAGGGGCAAAATATGTTTAATGTGACTACAAACGATACCTATTCAGGAGACACTTTTTTGGGTCCTGAATACGTCCCCTTATTAGAGGTTCTACTGTATTCATTATTTTTTGTTTTTTAAGTTGTTTTCTTTTTAACTAATCTTAACCATCAGAATTTGAGGCACGTTCATTCTATCACATTGTTTGAAGATTATGTTTATTGGAGTGACCGCCAAAACAACGAAGTCTTGCAGGTGCACAAATTTAATGGCTCGGATGTTCGAACGACCATATCTGGTCTCTCCCAACCTCTCGATTTACATGTTTACCATTCTGTTAGACAGCCAAATGGTAGGTTGTGTTCACACTTTATTTACAGCGGTGGGGGTTCCCAACTTTTAAAACCAGGTTCACACCAAGCCAATACAAAAATACTGGCTATATACATTTTTGGTTGCTGCATTCAAATTGTGTATGAAATACAGACCCAATATTGGTTTTCATTTTTGTAAGGTATGTAAGAAAAGATCCCAAATTCGTACAGATTCATACATTTTTTTGGCATCTTAAATGTTGTTTTCTTTATATAATTTCAATTTTATATAATTTCAATTTTATTTACAATCATTTTATTTGTTTATTCGTGCACATAATTTTTTAATTTTCTTAAACACAAACAATCTTTTCCTTTTAATAGTTTTATTTATTATTATGTTTATTATATCCTGCTCATTGAATTTCTTTATTTTTGTTAATTTCTAACCCATATTTTTTTTTTCAATTGATTTAAAGCACTTAATCCAAGTTACTTAAAACTATTAAAATAAAGTTGTTTAAAAAAAATTAAAACACTAACCCATAACCCATACTGTTTATGTTTAATATATTTCATTAACCCGGTTAATATATTTGATTTATTTCATTGTAAAACCTTATAAGTCAGTCACTACAATGAACTGTGTATAACCCTGGTATAACTTACACAAAAAACATGCTAAATAATAAATAGTACAACAAATATAGTTACTGCAGTAACTGCAGAAGAATAATGTTTTTTTTAATATTATTAATGACCTATTCTATTTTCAGCACCTAATCCATGTTCTAGCAGTCCTTGCTCATTCATCTGTGTGCTCTCTAAGAATGATAATGGATTCCTCTGTCTATGTCCAGCAGGCTTAAAACTACAGATTGGAAGTAACATCTGTGCAAGTTAGTAAAATCATTTAAACTTACAATGTGAAACTTAAATGATGCTTATTATAGTTTATTGACCAAAAAAATCAATGGTTCGGAACCATCATGTAACCATTTTTTAATGCAACAAAACAATATAACCAATGGGAAAGATGAAAGAAGGGATGGACATTTACTTAGACAATTGTTCAGTATTGCTTATTAGATATATTTTGTCACTTTCAGCTAAGTAGACAATTAACCCTGGGATAAAACTTTGATCCAAAATCCTAAATGTAGAAAGGCCTGTGCATACTGAAGAATTTACACGCAAAGTGACACGTCAAATCAACCCGCACTATTAATGCGATTAATTTCAGTGTGAAAATCAAATTGAATGTGGTGTGCTGGTGTCAATCGATTTCCAACACGTTGAACTCGGAGGTTGCAAAGGCTTCACATGTAAATTTGTTTTAGTTGCTCCATGGGCAACTTTTTCAACTTTTGCATGACTCACTTCGATTTCACGCTTGCAATGTGTTTTGCTTCGCGTTTATAAGCTCAGCATGCACCGGCCTAAAAGCTTAAATAAGAAGTTAAGATTATTAAAAGTGGGATTTCTATGGTATTTGCTTTATTTTACAATCTCTAGAGGGTGATCCCTTCTTGTTGCTTGCTGCAACCGGCATTGTGGATGGTATTAGCCTAGATCCTACTGACCAATCATACACATCCGTCATACCAGTACTTGGAACTGAGAATGCAGTTGATGCTGATTTTGATGTGGAGAATGGATATCTGTATTGGGTTGATCAAACCACTGATGATGGTTATGGGCTGGTAAGTACAACAGTCAATCACAGCATTATCTCCAAAACTGGCCTCTGGACAATATGCCGAAACCAAACCACCAACATTTCTAAAGAGAATATCACCCCAGAAACATGAAAAATGAAGATTAATGACTTTGAATAGGCCAATTGGAAGTTAATCACTTCCATAGAAAAGAAAAACTAATGTTTTCACTTATAAAAAGACAAAATAAACGGTTAAATTCAACCAAGAACTCACTTACTTCCATTTTTTTGCTTTAAATTACAGTTTTGTTTTTTTTATTCACCTTTTGGTCAAAAGGAATAACTATTATGTGACATTAAAATATATTCAACAAAAATATTTTAAAAAAAAAACAATTTTTCAGGGGGACAATATATCTGTAAGAAAAATCCTTAAATATTTAAGGTAAACATAGGAACATCTACAGATTCTTATTTTGAAATTTGTTTCTATTATCAGGGCGTTATTAGACGTACTAACATCACTGGGGAAAACACTACCACAATTTCACCTTGGGCCTATGTTGGTTCACCCTCAACGATGGCCATTGATTGGCTAGCAGACAACATGTATTGGGGCAACCCCACTATGCATACTATTGAGGTGATGCAGTTAAACCGGAATGTTGCGTATCGTAAGGTGATCCTGTCCAATAAAGGAGGCACTGTTGCCGTTGACAATCCAGTATCTATGTGTGTTAATCCAACGGACGGGTAAGATTTATTTTATTTCTATAATTTATTTTGTTTACCAGAAGAACCACTAATTAATTAATTAATTGGAGGGCTACTTCAAATAAACTTTTTTTTAGGTGGCCGCCCATTAAAAACAATGTTACAAAATTGACCAAAACAGCTGTATTTTAAGTGTGATGCTTGTGGTATATCATTTTAGTAAATTGTTTTACCTATTAACATCAATAACAACAATGATGAAACAATCTATTGTGTTTAAAGAAAGTTATAATTGATAATAATAATATTAATGATAATTCCGTTATGTAGAAAATTGTACTGGGCAGATAATGGTGAAACGTCAAAGATAGGAAGTGTTGTAAGAGATGGCAGTAACCCATTAACTGTGACTACACAGAATGTTCAAAATATTTTCTACCTCACCATTGATATACCAGGTCAAATGCTCTATTGGACACAGACATCTGGATCGGTAAGTATAATCAAAGATGTAATTCTCAAGTTTATGTAAAAAACTATACTGTGTTTAAATGTACTAATGATATTAAAATAGAAACGGCGGACATCTTGTATAATTTATTTAATACCAATCAACTTTAATTATTTGTCTGTTTTATCTTCTAAAAATGCTCTTAAATTCTAATTGATTTTTTTTATTGATTTGTATTTATAGTTTTACTGTAATTTTGTCGGAAAAACCACTAAACAATCTTAGTTTACTTTGCTGTCTCATTATAGTTGGCTCTCTAGGAGCTTTCTTTCTGGAATGACTAACTTTTAATTTAGTGGTTTCTAATTTCAGAGGGTTTTCAATTCAGGATAGTATATGATTTGCGTAAATAAACATTTTTACATTTACATTTTAGATATGGAAGATGAGTGTAGGTGGTTCAAATCCGACACCAGTCCGTATTGATCTTGGATCTCCACGGGGAATCGCTGTATACCAAAACTACATCTATTATTATGGTAACTTATAATCTCTTTAAATGAGTTGAAAGATAGACTGGTCTATATTTAACTTGGCATTGTGTGTGGTATATAATTTGAGTAAATTGTTATACCTATTAAAATCAATAACAACAATGGCAAAACTTTAGTGTTAAAACTGTTATTAAGTTTATTTTCTGCTTCCATATTGAATTGAATGTCAATTATTACTATAAAACAAATCTCACTTCCCCGACTTTAAAAAAAAAGGACTACCAACAACTGTTTTTATGTGATCTTATTTTAATTTATTTATAGATAGTGATTATCAGAAAATTGAAAGACTCTCAGTATCTGATCCAACGGATGCAAGTATAATGCGTAGAAATCAATATTGGATACAAGGAATGCGAGTGTACACGCGGGAAGGACAAACGAACAATCCTTGTGGTACCAACAATGGAGAATGTGAACAGCTATGCCTAATCACTGGTGTTAACACCAAGGCCTGTGCTTGTTCTACTGGCTCTCTTTTGAATAATGATGGAAAAACATGTAGAAGTAGGTGGTTTATTAGAACTTTTTAACATAAATATTTTGTATTGGTCATTTATTTTCTGTCCACCATAGCATTTTAGCTCTTGTTCCACGTATGACCAACAAACCTTGTCTCATGGCAAAGAATTGTACAGTATATTTTGAAGGCAGGAGAAATGGTGCAAGAAATATACCATATATTGGAATATTTTCTGTCAACCTCCAACAATGTAAATATTCATTATTCTAAAAGGGTCTTACGTGACAATATATTTTAGCTTCTAATATTATGATCTCTTTATATCAATTCTATTTTATATCTTTTTTACTATTTGTTTGTTATACTGAGCCATTGATGAAATAAATGTTGTTGAACAGTAACCAATTTGCCAATTTCAGAATAGATAAACAATTGTACAATACAGTATAAAGCAAGTATCTTTTTAGCTTTAAGAAAACTGGAACTATATAGGACAGGATTGAACCTGGACCTTGGGATTGGAAGGAAAGGCCCAGATCCACATCCACTTTATTTTCATTCACGATTAGACACAGTTATGTTAACATGAATTCACATTACTCAAATCTGAATGGCCAGTAGTTCTCTATTTTGTTTTTTTGTAGATGTATCAGATTTCTTAATTGTGTCTGAAAGCTCTTTCATGAGAGGGTTCAGTCTTCAGCCAGAGGTTCATGATGATGCTATGTTACCAATATCAGCACAGGGTAAGTGCAAAGATTTTAATTGTGGTATGCTGGCTATGTTGATCGTTGTAACGTTTCCTAAAATGTTTATGATGACGACGAGTCAGGTCTTCCACCATGTCGGATTTGGGTAAATCTAAATGAAATCTAGGACTAAAACATAGCTGACTTGAAATTAATAAGTAACTGACACAGTGACTGTTTGAAGAAATCATGTCCTCTCTCTATGATAGTCCACCAACATTATGATATATGTATTATTATTTCCCTTCCACTGTTTGGCTCTGTCTCTTTGACAGTAGTATGCAAGTAAACAAGCCATCCAGGGTTGTTATTCACACAGGTTGCTTGCAATAACATGACACTATCACCTCATGACAATAGGCAAAACATAACTATTTATACCGTAAATAGATTTGCATCGGGAAGCTATGTTAATTTGGCAATGTTACAGAGATGGCAAAACATCTAAACAATTAAAAACTTGAACTTTTTTAATGTATAATCTTCTCCTGGTATCACGTCTGGTTGCAGACATTATTTACCATTGTTCTCTAGACTTCCCTGTTATATGCAGTTTGAATGAAATTGACTATTTGAATGTCAAATGAATAGAAATGTATGGTCGTGTTATCATATAGTATCAGTATATTAATGATTATCTCAACAATCAAGTTATTCTACAATTTATTGTTTTCCAAATGGTACATTGCATCTTGTATCTTCTTGTGTGCTTCCTTGGAAAATATGTAAAATTTTCAAGGAATGTGTAAAAAATTATATTTACAGCATTCATTTCAGTATTTTAATTGACAGAAAATACATTCCTTGTTGGTACACATTAATTCACTTCCCCCCACACGTTGTTGTGACACTATAGTATGCTAGAACTTGCAATCTCTCTTTCACAGATTACAGCAGTATTTCCAAGGTAGATGTTCATGTTGCAAACAGTTACATATACTACATTGATAATGATCAGCCTTCAATATTAAGAGTAAGACCAAATGGTGGCACTCCAGAAACATTAGTTGTAGGCAACGACAATGTTTTCAGAGGCCTAGCTGTAGATTGGCAAGCAGGTTTGTAATTTACTGTTTGAATATCTAAATTTATTTTAGTCTTTTTTGGGTTCCTATAACAAAAACAGGTAAAGATAAGCTTCCTTTGTTGTTTAATGATGAAAGAGATATTAAAACGTAAAAGCTGTAAATATAGCATATTATTGATAAAACCATGAACAAATTGAGGGAATGGTGTTATGAAAGAATATTAGAGTTTTAAAGAAACAGTACTAGGACCAAATCTTTAACAAATGTTATAGGAGCAGTGGGGAGGGGAATGTCCAAGGGAGAAATTCTGGGGGAAATGTTTGGTGGGGGGGGGGGGGAGGCGCTGTGGAGTCAACCAGGATACTCCCTTTTAAGTCTGTATGTTTTGTTTTTCTTTTTTTAAAAGATGATTTATGTATTACTCACTGAAATATTACTTTGGTCTTTACAGTAAATTTGTTGGTATTATGTCATAGTGTTGAACTGTTATGACCATGTCCTCTCCATGAAAACCTCTATAAACAATACCTTTTCTTATATCAGGTAATTTATACTGGACAAACAATGCTCCAAATGAGAATTACATTGAAGTGAGTCGATTAGATGGTAGCTATAGAACTGTACTTTGGAAGGCAATTGACAGTTTACCATCCTCGATTGCAGTTAATCCAAAACTTGGGTAAGATAATAGGCAATAGGTTTGAATTATGGCACTTAAGGTTGGATTGGTGGGGTAGGATGGACATTTTAAAAAGTTTTTAAAGGTTATTAGACACAGAAATGTAGCAGTATTATACATGAAAATAACAATTTGGTGTTTTACATGTACTGTAGCAACAACCCATCTTTTATAAAGATTGGTAAAAGAAAATCAATTTGGTCATCAATTCTTTTCCTAGAGCATATGTGTGACTGATGAGTGAATCTTGGCCACCGTCAGTGATCTGGTTTTAACAAGGAACTACAAAAATGTAGGCCTATTGGTTTTATAGTAAAAGTATATTTCTTTACAGTTACTTGTATTTTGCCGATAATGCTCAAATCAAAGAGATTGTACGTGCTGGGCTAAATGGAAGAGATCACGTTGTTTTGGTGAACACATCAATTAGTTCACCATCGGCGATTACAGTTGATTATGCCACAGATGATGTGTACTGGAGTGACACTAATGTTGATACTATTCAACGCATCAAGTGGGATGGAACCGGAAGAACAATCATTCAGTCATTCCTTACAAATCCTTCAGGATTAGCAATTTATAATGAATTTGTAAGTGATTGGAAATTTTTCTATAAAATGATGATGTCCCTTAGCCCTATAATAATTGCTTGAGATTTTGCAGAGACAGTGATCCATGGTCTCCGCTCTGCATGAGAGTGAAATTACTAGAACATTTGGAAATCCAGTGTTGGATGTTGGTGTTGATGTGGGGATATTAAAAATTTGTAAACCCATTCCTTCTAAAGAAAAAAAAATAAAAAAAAAAATTAAGTAAATAAATTAAAAGTAAATATGACCATAGATTGTGTTGCTAATTGTAAAATAAAGTACAGTCATGAGATTAAAATATAAATATATATTTTGTTTGGATGGCCCAGGCTGGATTTTGTCTTTATAATATATTTAAATTAATTAATTCATAATTTAATCATGATTAGAAAATCTTGTACATTAATTTGGTTTTTTTTGCAAATAACTATTTTAAGAATTAATATATTGTGTGTTTTCATTTTAGCTTTACTGGACTGATTCTGCTCATAGGAAGTTACTAAGGGCATCTAAAGATCCATCAAGCGCTTCACCAGTAGTGATGGCAGATGGCCTTGTAGAAGCAAGAGAGGTTGCCATATATGGAGATGCACTACAACAAACAGACAGTGGTAAATATATAGCCATTTGACATCAAGGAACAAGCTAGCTCAAGTCAATTGATGTGTAATCGATTGCTGCCTAAATACAGAAACCATAACATGGTGGAGAGTGTAGATGCGTAAAATGGAGTTGGACGTTGCAAATCAAAACTCCCTATTATTTCTTTATCTGTGTTTTTTTTATTGTATGTTAATGTTACATTTTTAAAGACTTGACCTAATTGTTATTGGAGTAGAGTTTCTTATGGCAGAAATAGCATGATATGAACTTCAAAAGGATCTATTTTTTTATTATATTCTGTAAATCTCTGTCTACACTATTAAACTAGTTTGACAAAAAAGTGTGATGTTCTCCAATCTGGTATGATATGCCCAAATATGTGATATGATATCATCATGTTTGATCGTGTAGATTTTATATATAATTGTAAGTTCCAAATTATACATTTTTTGTTTTACTATATATTTAAAATAGTTGATTTGTTTTTCGTTAGCAAATCAATGCACTTTGCAAAATGGTGGATGCGAACAACTTTGTTTCCGACAGACCGGTACAAACAGGAACCAAAGGCAGTGCGCTTGTGCTTTTGGAGAACTTCAGAGTGATGGTACCTCTTGTGAAAGTAGGTCACTTTATTTTTTGTATTTAGTGTTTCTTGCAGGACAGAAGAAAAATTATGCAAAATCACTTCCAGTAACTATGTGTTCTGGAACAAAGTACTGTATATACTATATGTTGTTTCTAAAGTACAAAAAGTAATTTTACCATCTGACGAGTTCCACCTACCATGTTGATAAAAACCGAAATAGTTAAAAAAAAAAAATTAAGTGCCTTGGTAAAATTTGTACTCCATTATTCATTTTTCTTTTCTTTATTTTAATACAATTATTTTATATCTTTTTCAGCTCCAAATGCATACTTAGTATTTGCCAAAGACAATGAAATCCGTAGCCTGCATCTTGACGAAACGGATACATCCGCTCCAATACCGGCAATCACGAACCTTAATCAAGCTGTCGCCCTCGACTTTGACTACATTGACGGAAGGATTTACTTTGCTGAGGCTCGTGGGAAAAAAATAAGATGGGTGCCTTCTGATGGAAGTGGAGAACCTGTAACTATTTTAACCCAGAGTGATGGTAATTTGAATATTTTTATGAATATGTATGAGTTATACCTGGCAGAAAAAAAAATTCAAATTAGTGGCTTACGCTCTGTCTACACTATCAAACTTTTTTTTCAGGACTACTTTCTCCAGAAGGTCTTGCATTTGACTGGATTCACAAGAGAATATATTATTCTGATCGCCGAGCTGGTACAATAACAGCATGTGGTATCGATGGTGGAAACAAGTCAGAAATCCTAAGAGCTGATAAACCAAGAGCTATTGTACTTGATCCTTGTGCTGGGTAAGTCTTCTATATAAAGACTACCTCTACCCTACCACTTTTCTGAAAACAATATATAATTTTATCTAGCAAGCTTGCTTAAAAAAAATTCTTCATTAAGATTATCATTAATTTTGCTAAATAAGTTTTCAAAATTACCTCAGCAAATATTTTATTTTTTCTTCAATCTTCAGATGTAAATCTTCATTTCATAAGATAAAAAGAATACTATTTGATAAATAATTTTTTCACTTAAGAAGTGGATAACTATTCTTACTTAAGTAAAAAGGTGATAAATGGCACCCTGTTCAAGTTTATGTACAAGACCAAATATGTAATCATAAAAGAAAAAATAATATTTTTCATAAGATAAAAAGAATACTGATTTGATAAATAAATACATATTTTTTTTACTTAAGAACTGGATAACTATTCTTACTTAAGTAAAAAGTTTATAAATGGCATCCTGTTTAAGTTTATGTACGAGACCAAATATGCAATCATTTATGTGATAAAATATTTTGGTCTTTGTATCTTCATTTTTGAAATGCCTTTATTATTTTAATTTAATAACTGATTATTATTGATTATGATTATTGTTAAACAGGAGAATGTACTGGTCTGATTGGGGAGCAGAACCGAAAATAGAAAGAGCGTCAATAATCGGTCATTATAGAGAAACACTTATTGATACGGACATAACCTGGCCGAATGGACTGACCATTGATTACGAAGAATCTAAACTTTACTGGGCAGATGCATATCAGTAAGTATATACTTATATATATATATATATATATATATATATATATATATATATAATATATGCGCTGCGCATGATGGGAAGGATTTGGAAGCAAACCTCATGATGCGTATGTACATGATTTGTTGTTTGTTTACTTCTTTCTCCAAGCCCTTCCCATTATACATTGTGTAATGACGTTCCTCGTGAAATTAAGCTATTTATGATAAACCTTATTGATGTGTGTTTATAATTGGTCAATTTAGTGGAAGCGTACAGTACATTTTGAAACCCAAATCATGCAGTTTTGCAACCCTTCACCTTATATTATACTCAGTTTGTTAATTCTCACTGTGACCACCTGAATCAATGCTACTCTAAATCTCCATGTATAACAGTATCATTCCAGTATTCAAGATTCAAGACATTTTATTTGTCCACATAAAATGTAAATTCATTTTACTTGGCATAATTAGGAGAGTAAAAGACAATAATTGCACAAATGCTATAGCCCAATGATAAAATATGGTTAATAAAACGATTACAAATTATTAACATTCAAAACAAAGGTACAGTATAGAGCTATCGTCGAACATTGAATCTTATCATAGGTAAGTTCTGTAATACAGCATCTCATGTATCATGTATCATGTTAAGTTTAGGTTAGAGCCTATGATATAGGTGTCACATGTGAAACACATAATATGCTGTATCAAAGAATTTGCGTATGATACTGGACAAATTTAGATACAGTAGTACCGAGAATTGAATGAATATTTACATAACCTGAATTGACATAAATTTGTAAAACAACATTCAAATAGAAAACCACATGATTGCTTCTTGTTCCTTGTTTATATAATGGCAAAAGAAGACAAACAAACAATAAAGCTAGTCTGATTATGATATAATACACAATCACAATGTAAATATGATGTTAGAGCTTTTAACATGAATAGTCAACAAAATTATTCAAAAATAAACAATACTGTATTACTACCAGTATTATTACATTTTGATTGCTTATAATGTAAACTACTTATCCATATAACCATGGAGCCTCGGAGGTATGTAAAGAAGGAGTAAGATGCTTGGTGACAGATTGCAAAGTCTTTGGTTCAAATACTGCCAGGATTTTTTTTTTCTCATGACAATAACAACATCACTACAAGAGACTTTGTGTAGCACATCCTGTTTATATGTTTGTCTTGTAAACACAGTGCTGTGACCTTTTCAGAAGGACAGTGAATGAACTCACTTATTGTATTCCTAAAATGAAAACAAAAATATTTATGGAGATCCTGCTTCGTGAATATACTCAAAGATGAGTCTGAATTCCAAACCCCTTTTATTATTATTATTATTATTATTTTATCTATAAAACATATACAGTAATTAAAAAAATAAATTACATTTATATCATTTTCTCATTTTCTTAGTGATCGTATTGAACGATCAAACCTTGATGGTACACAACGTGAGACGATTGTAGTGCGGGCTATTCAGCCATTTGCACTTACCCTTTATGGTAACTATATATACTGGACAGATTGGACGTTGAAAGCAGTACTAAGAGCCGAGAAGCACACTGGCGCTAATGAGGTCACTCTTGTGCAGGACTTGGATAAACGGCCAATGGATATACACGTGTTCATAACAGACAGACAAATATGTAAGTTGACAGACATTTATAGCTATTTATTTTTTTGGGGGAAGATATTAAGAAAATGATTTTACTCAGCTAAGAGTCTTAAATAAAACTGGTTAAATGGCATGTGAGTTTTAACCCCCCCCCCCCCACTCCATCTAATATAACCAAGGTAATCTAACTACAGGAAACATAACAGTCCTTTGATCTTATGTCTCGCTGTGAAAATTACAAACAGTACTGTAACTGTTTCTCCGCAGTGTGCAGTGTCCGTTAAGGGGCGTGCAAGTGATCATGTTGCAACCAAAGATAAACCCTTTGATTGCCCTGTAGCTCAACATCCTGTTACATTGTTAGATTGCCTTGGTATAACAGTTTAAAAGAAAACCAATCGATGGGTATGCCAGCTAATCAGTTATTATTTTGCAATTTTTAAAAAATTAATCATGATTGACAGCCATTGATGTTGAGTCAACTTCACTAACATCCTAGTTGTTTGACAGATTGGTGGAGAGATGCATTGCATGTTGGGTAATAATGACATTTTTGTCAATGAGTGCCCACTGTTTTATACAACCTTTTGAATGCACTTAGGAGGATAAGGTAAAGGTATTCATTATTGTCCTCAAGCTTAAATGGAAATTGAGGACATTCGGATTAGGCCCTCTATGGAACCACAGCAGTCAGCAATGCAGTGCCTACCCAGATCAGTAAACTACCTTTATTCCACAATGAAATCCCCTCACAATAAACCTCATTTATTGTATTGTGCACTTTTCTTCTATCAACCAAAACCACTGAACGTTTTAACCTTCTGCTACTACAGACAGGCGAATAGCTGTTCATATTTAGAGTTCAATGGTTTTTATTTGATATAAATCAGACACCATTGTAGAAAGAAGTTAGCCTTCAAATTTACAGAATGTCATTTAAATTAGAAATTGTTGTTGTGGATAGTATTTTTCTCTTTATCATCTATTATTTTTGTCTCAAGCTATCGTCTTAATTTTAATTTAAACTATGGTAGTTGAGCGGTTAGGACACATCATCATCATCAGTGGCGGATCCATGATTTTGAAATAGTGGGCTTAAAAATGGTGAAATGAAGGGCTGAGCTTAATTTGATGTCCTATCTTTTGCACTAAAATTAGCGAAATTTACTGGGGCCTGGGCTGGCTGGGCCCCCTTGGATCCGCCTCTGAGGCCCCCTTGGATCCACCCCAGATCATCATCAGAAAGACCAAGGTTTGGTCTGGTGTTTAAAATGTATTTTCTTCTGACCTAATAAGATGAATTCACTAGAAAAGATCCATCAACAAATACAGTAATATACCCTAATCAACAACCAATACAAACAAATTGATAAAACATGTTTATATGTTATGTTTAATTTACATTACAATTTTTAAATTGCCTAGGGTCACATCAGAGTAAACTTTCATGGAGTGATATCTTAATAGGGTGATAGTTTAATAGATTGATTCCTTAATATGGTGAATGAAACTATAATAGGGGAAGTTGTTAATGGTTTCATAAGATGTATTTGTGTATTAAACATTATGTGTTGCAAGTATTACACCAAATTAAACATAAAAAATAATATAAAACAATTGAATATAGGAAGTTTCAATGTAAAATAAATCTAATTATAGCCACGGTGAATTATTTTTGCAAATAAAAAATATCATAGGACCTAAAGGTTTCTACTGGCCATAACCTTTTCATGAATTTTTCAATCATATCCTTCCCATCAAACCCCTTTCTTCATTCTGCCTAACCCAATCACAGCCCAGGTTCAATTATGTGGTTATACAGTATCATAATTAATATATAACCTCTACCATGATACCCCATTCCCTCATACTATTTTAAATATGGCCTCCCAATTTATTATAGGCTATAGCCTCACTTAGCCATGAATTATCCCCTTTCCACTTTTAGCCCAATCCAATCAGGCAGAACATAATATTATCAGTGCATATCTTCCACTATCATAACCCCTCTTCCTCCATACCACCTTTACCATGGTGTGCCCCCCCCCCCCATTTAGTATAGGCTACAGCATCAATTAGTTATCCCTATCACCTTCCACCATTCAGCCCCACCAAAATCACAGAGCAAGCAGACCTCAAGGTTATCCCCCTCCCCATACCACCTTAACCATGGTGCCCCCCTTTTATTATAGGCTATAGCATCAATTATGTTCCTCACCTTCCACCATTCAGCCTCACCAAAATCACAGACCAGTTGGACCTCAAACATAAGGTTATCCCCTCCCCATACCACCTTAACCAGGGAGTCAGGGAGTTGTAAAAACTCCCTGCCTTAACCATGGCCTCCAGATTTATTGTATATCAATCATGCATGACTCAATCAAAATTCAACACCAAATAAACAATAATCCATCACCTTATTATTTTAATGAGAAAAGAGTTTGAGAGGTCAAATATTTGAGATAGATTCACTGATAATTAAAATCCCTATGTATTATCTTATGCTGAATTACATCATTGATAAGAGTGACTCACTTTCATTATAACACTAAAGGTAGGTTTGTTCAAAACCAAACATTCTTGGCTGGCAAAAAATAAAAACATAAACAAAAATAATTATATCCAGAGCTAAAAATGATAAAAAATGATGGGTGCATTACCAAATGTTGACACTCAATTCATGTTTATTTAACGATCACTAAACATAAAGAATATAAAGAAGAAGTATTAAAGTAAAGTGACACTTGTCTTTACTACCAGCTGTAGTGTTGACTTTAAAAATAGACATAATCATCACATTATAATAACAATTTAGACCAAACAATTAAAGATGTATTGTCTCCCTGAAATAAAAAATATTTTAAATAGTAAATTTTCTTTTGGATGATCCAAAGTCGAATAAAATTCGTAAACTTACGTTTTTTACTCTATCTTTCGCTGGTCAACGACGCAGCTTAATCATGAGTGAGTCTCTGTGACTTGGACTTGTTACCATTAGATCTCGTATATGGTATAGGGCCATCTATAGATCGTTCAGGTTTTCCCAAATGGGATTGTCGGGGCCTCCTCTTAATATACTATACAGTGATCCAGATGAACCTTTTTACTAATAAAAAATATTGTTTTTAAATGTTTTTTTTTGCTTTTACCAACAATTGGATCAAACATAAATTTATTTACCTGAAAAAACTGTATTTTCTTCTTGTGTCATGTTTGCTTAATTTGTATTATTTTGTAAAATGTATCTTTTGCCTGAATAAATAATAATATTAAGCCAGCCAATAGATTTTTGGTTCAATTTAACCATTTATTATGTTATTTTATAAGTGATTTTTTTTTTCCATTTTTCTTTCCACAGAAGTGATTAACTTTATTAAAACTACAAAATAACCTATTCAAAGTCTGATTTGATTAATCTTCATTTTGGATGACAACATCTTTAAAGTGTGTGAAATGCACATTTCTGTCACAAAGTGCTTGTTAGTGTAAAACAATAGGTGATAGCTTTGATGTTCTTATTTGACTATTATATGAAAAGGTACACTAGTTTAAAAACAAAGTGCCTACTAAATACTGCTATTGTTTTTTATACCTGTTAAACACACACAAATTAAATACATTTCATTCATTCAGGCTTATCGCCTGACTTTATTTACTTTAGGCCTCTGGCCCCTAGTAATTAACAAAATAATAATTACATTGAAAAATAAAGCAATTTATGGTCACAACATAAATGAATTAATTAATTTCGTTCTCTAAGCACAACATATATCTTAACTTATAAGCATGATAAATATATTTAGATAGATTATCAATAATTATTGGATCCTGTTATGACATTAAACGGCAGAATTTAAAAGTACTTGGATTTTCAAAAAATAAAGAAGGTATACATTTTTTTCTGATTTCCTTGTAACGAGAGCAAACCGTAACAAAATGATATTCATCTTCAACTTCATTTATTTTACATAACCTATTGCTGCGCTCTATTCTTTTCCACCTTCCCTTTTCTACCTCTAGTTGAAGTGTGCCCAGTCTTAGTTGACTTAAAGCTCGCTTATACTAGTATCAAGGGTCTGTAGTAAGTATCCATCTACTCCAAAATTGTTTTTGAACATTTTATAATATCTTAATTTTGAAGAAATATTTATGCTTTCATGAAAGGATTGGCGTTCCATATCGGTTAGCCTTTCTTTTATTTTATTACGGTAATTATACAAAATTTATCAAGGACATTATTTTGTGAAAACCATATGTTTCCATGACCAATATAGCATAACATATGTTTTACATCGCTTACCCAACAATTACTATTATTTTGCACTTTATGAAGTTGAGATTTATAACATTTCTTATTTACTAGTCTTACCCAATAACGGATAACATTGAGTAAACTTTCGATTGAATTGAATTGAATTGAAATTTATATTTATACTGGGTAACCTCTTCAGTCAAAGACTGGTCTCCCAAAGGGCCCAGTTGGTGATCAGTGGCTGTGATGTACTAATACACCGGGGTAACCCCCTACTCGTCTCGAAAGATGTACTAGGTTCTTTAAAGTGCACACGAGCTAGATGTGTACACTGGACCTACGGTTTATAGTCCTTATCCGAGAAGACTCGTTCTACCACCAGAACCATGGAGTGAGTGAGCCTCGAACCCTGCCGATGTTATGGCTACGTAATTACGGTTCCACTGTCTTAACCGCTCGCCACATTCTCCTCTAAACATTTGTGGCTGATTTCCCGACCCCTAAAACATATCTACAGAAATTATTTTGAATATCATCAATTTTGTTGTTGTTTAGTTTTCCCCATATTTCACTACCATACAGTATAATTGGGTTTATTTTAACATCAAATAAGTAGTTCCAAATATTCACTTGTAGATTTCCATATTTCTGATATACTATATTTTTGAGCGAGAAAAGTGCTTTATTAGCCTGTGTATTATTTTGTTCTCTGGCCTTTTCCCAATTTCCTGAACAATCGAAAGTGACTCCAAGATATTTAAGAGATTTTACTATTTCAATTTCTTTACCAAGATAATTCTACTTTTCGTAGTTCTTAAGTTTTCCATTTTGTTTAAATACTATTATTTTACTTTTGTCAATGTTAACTACCAATCCCCACCTATTACAATAATATGCTAATTTATTTAAAAGATCTTGTAATGAGTACACTGTATCACTGATTAAAACAAGATCATCTGCATACAGTAGGTGATTAATATTTATGTTATCAATTTTTATATTGTTTCGATTTTCAGCAGTATGTAATAACTCCGTTATATCATTAATAAAAATATTAAATAATAATGAAGATAAAGGTTACCCTTGTTGTATTCCTACTTCACATTTAAAGGATTCTCCAATTTTGTTGCCAACCTTTACATGCCCTTTTAGTTTACTATACATTGTTTTTATAACTTTGATTATTTTACCTTTTATACCAGATTTTCTTAGTTTACTTATAAGGAAATCGTGTCTAATAGAATCGAAAGCGCGTTTTAAATCTATAAACGCCATGTACACAGTTCCTCGTTTTTTTGAGAGATATTTGTTAACAATTGTGTCTAAAATAAATATGTTATCAATAGTATGACAATCTTTATTTAGTATTATATTCTAAAGATAAAGACAGAAGTTTTTTTTTTTAAATAGGTGCAGTGCATTTAATAATTTATTTTACATCGGATAAAATTTCATTAAAGTACTTCATAAAGATATTATAGTTTACTATACTATCTCTATGTTTTAATCAATTATTAATTAATGCATCCATTTTTGTAGCATTATTTATGAGATTTCAGAATTGAATAAAAACATTAGGCTTAATTCTTGTAGCTTTAGTAAAATATACTTTCTTGATATAAATTGTAAAATATTTTCATTTGACTGTGTTAAGACACATGATTCAATATACAATTAAGTTTGCCTCTTTCGCTATTTAATAGCCCGTCAACATAGTTAGAGAAAAGAAAATATTTATATTACAATATTATTTTATTTATTTAAAGAAATAACTTATGTAATTTACAAAAATACAAACGTGTAAACAAATAGAAAACAAAAAAAATCTGCCAAATTGTGGCAACAACAATTTGAAACAGTGTCAGTAAAATGTTGCATGAAATTGACTACATAAACCAAATATCAAGGGTATGCTTATATTCAAGGTTTTTGTGTACCTGTATGATCATAGAGAATACTGTTATGAATGTACAGTGGTGTACTCATTGCTACTATTACCCTTTTATTTAAAGAAATAATTTATTAATTTAATTTCCACAAATACAAACATGTAAACAAAAATAGAAAACAAAGAACAGCAATTTGAAATAGGAAAAATGTAAATAAAATGTTGCATGAAATTGACTACAATTAAGCCTAATAATAAAGGTACGCTTTTATACTCAAATATATGTTTTTTGTGTACCTGTATGACTATAGAGAATTATGTTATGAATGTACAGTAGTGTACTCATGCACAGATTACTTGGCATCCCTACAGGAAAATGGAGTTGTCTGTTGCCAACGGTTGCAAAAATTAATACCAATTAGAATTCTAAGGTAGATGATTCATCATAACAATAATGGAAGAAACCATTCTCTTAATATTATTTCCATTTTTTATGTAGTTATACCAAAATATATTTCTTATAATGATTAATTTGTTTGCTGTATAATGTTTACAATCATTTTGATATAATGTTTTTAAATATAACTATAAAACAAAGTAAAATTATGCATTTCCTCCTGAGGTGTGGAATGAATAGCATAATGTATTGTGTATTCAATCCTCTGCTAATTGTTATATGTAGATGCTATTGTGTTATAGCTGGTTAGCTATGAATAGTGATTGTGAGACTACAACAAAAGCAAGTAGAGTATTCATAATCACTCGGGTCAACACTAACAAGGGATAAAAAGTGACAGTCATATGTTCCTTGTCACTGGCTGGCTCCATTCAGATCATTGTATGGTAGCTAGATATTATTCCAGAGGAGTTTTATTAGTGATCTAGTCATTACATTGTGATCATCCCTGCTGGATAGGTGAACAAGATGTGGACGTTAGTTTACAGTTGCCTGGCATTAGCTGCCTTGGGAAACTGCCAGAATAATGAAACTACTACTAGGATACCTGTTACAGTAACGCAGGCAAGCAAGTTAAATGTTACTGTGACTCTCTCTACTGTGAGTACCTCTACTCATACTGTGAGTACCTCTACTCATACTGTGAAGACCTCTACGGTGTCACCATCAACAATTAGTGAGTATTTATACAGTACTGTCAATAATATAATATATACCAAATGATATTTCCTAATCTTTAATATTAAATATTTAAAATTAAATAATAGAAAAACTTTAAGGACAAACTTACACCAGAATTCTGTTTTCAAAACAAATTTTTAAATGGACAAAATTAAATAATTCATTTTTCATAATTAAATAATTAATACATTTTTCTCTTCTTATTTGTAATTGTAATAATTTAGTTACACATTACAAAATATGTTTATCAAACAATACATAAATACAAGAAAGAGTATATTGTATCAAAACTGCTTTCAATATAAGCTTTCTACAATTGTTGATTGAAAATATTTATATTTTTTAAATGTTAAAGTAGTAGTAGTAGTAGTAGACAAAAATGATCATATATATTAATTCTTCATGAAGAATTAATATACTGTACAGATACATTCTCAACCTTATTTAAATTTTCTTAGGAACCACAGTGGTATACCACAAATTTTGGAAAATACTCATAAATTACATTACTCCTTCTATCGGAATTTTTGTTTTATAAAATGTCTGAAAGTATTATACTAATCCTGTCTAGACCAGTGAATACCTGAGATACTATGGCCAAGTAGAATTAATTACAGATAGATTGCCCCAAGTTTTTATTTTATTTAGGTGACTTATCTAAACTTTATTTTTAAAATGAAATTTGTTTATGGAATTTGGGAAAGTTGTTGAAAGGCTTAGCTCAAAAGGTTTTTTCGTGTGAAAATATTTTATAGCTCTTGACTTCACTAGACCAGATTTAAGTTATTTATTATGGGCCTTTCATCTTGCTATTAAGTGCACTACTGTATATCATGGAATAAATGTAAGTGACGTTATTAACTCACATAGCAACTAACTTTCAGTTTTGGAAATAGTAATGTATTATATGGACAGTTAATTTATCCATGGGTCTGTTGAGAAATCTTAACTCTGTGAATAGTATGTTTAAAAAAAATATTTGTGTTTTTATGATACAACCCAAAAATGTCTATTTCTTAAAATAGATATTTTAACACATATTCGTTTATGGTTGGTGTTAAATAGCATAATTGACAACATATTTTATGTGGTAAGTCACCTTTCACAATCAAACATGTTGCAGTAGGTATAAAATGTTATTTATGACCTGTTCCCCATTTTGGGCAATCGTTACATTACAGTAAGCAATATCATTTTTTAATTTTCATTTGTAAGATTATATTATTCATTTTCTTCAACTCACCAAATATTTTACAGCAACATTACAAAAAAAAGAGAATCTGTTATGATTTAAGTACCCAACGATACAATAGGCGTATTTTAAAAGTTGTCACATAGCAACTACTGTACCTACTTGTTTTGGATGACACAATTGTTGAACTTTTTATATTACTTACTTTTAATGTTTGTATAAAACTGATAGAATGACATGTGCAGAATCTGTTTATGTCTTCTGCCTTTGATTAATATTCATTCATTATAAAAAAAAAATAAAAAAAAAAATTGAATAAATATCAAAAGTACCAGTACCATTTATAATTTCGAGCAATTATTGCATACTTGAATATTAAATGTTGTTTTTATTAAAGTAGTTTTAACAGTCTAAATTTTGGTTATTCTTTACATTCTTTTTTTTGTAACCCAACTAAATATTGAATAATTAAAAATACCTTACCATTTATAATTTCTAGGAATTGTTGCATATAAATGTACTGTATATTATTTTTATTGAAGTTAGTGTGGTTCCTTCTACAAATCCTGGTTATTCTTTTATATTCTTTTTTCTTATCCCGATCAATACCTTTATTGTTTTCTGAAATCTTGTGGCATTTCTTTCTGGTTATTTTGCTTTTTATTTTTCTTATTTTATTAGTGTTTACAATGAGATTAAACCACTGGTCTCCAAAAATTGTCAATATTCCATTTTATTTGCTGTTGAATTTATACTGTATTTATTATCCTATCTGTGTGTTTTGTGTTTCTGTTTGTTTATGACATACTGTATAAAGACTACCGTAATTGTCATGCGTTACGTAAAACAGAACTAAAAAAGTTCAAGCTTGCTTTCCAGACAACGGCAGGACGTAAGCGCGCTGCAAGTAATTTTGACCGATCACGATGGGTCACTTGAACTGTTGTTTGTGATTCTCAACTCTCTCATGTTATGCCTACTGTACTGTATGTACAGTAGTTGCATGGGAACCAATACAGTAATTGTTGGACCAGTGAATGTACAGTAGTTCAATGGATATGGACAATTTTTATTTAGTAAAACCATTGAGGATGGTAAAACTTAAAAAAATACACAGTAAAAGAAATACATCACGCTACAGTACATACAGTACTGTATTTAGACCGGTTTCAATGCACCAAGTAAAATATCCAGAAATTTTTTACTTTTAACTACTTCTTCATCCATGCTTAAACATGTTTTATATCCTGGTGGTGGAAAGAATGTAGGCCCTTGGATTATACTGTATACCAAAGGGGATTGGAAGCAGATAAATTTGTCATTTTTTATAGCATAGGCATACAGTACATAATTCAGTTATTAGTTGAATACTTTTAAATTATACCAAAAATAGACTAACTGTTATAAAAAGAATTAAAAGAATTGTCAGTGTTATTGTTGCATTGTCAAAGTTATTGTTGCATTGTCAAAAAACCAAAAAAAAAAAAAAAGAAGAGATTTTTTTTGCATGGTTTTAATTGTTATTGTGGTCACTAATTCCAATCAATACAATGCAACGATTTCAAAGTGATCACCAAAACTTACAAGTTTACAGTTACAGTTACAGTAGTTTGATTAAGCACGAAATGTACTAAATTCAATAAAGAAGCACAAATCATTTGTTTTCATTTACTGAAAACTTAACACATGATATAGAATAGGCATCCTTGATTGGTTATTGGTGTATCCATTGAAATACGTATATTTTTGCTTTATCATTCTTTTCTATACAATGTAATGACCTTTTTACATTTCGTACAGTAGCCAAGATTAGGAATAGAAATATAATTAGAGCCTACTGTAGGTGTGGGATGAATAGACTTGACTTGTTTTATGGTACAAACAACATCCTTGAGATTGTATACAGTAGGCACTGTACTTATATGGATATTTTGTTATGGACTCTTAGGTTTGAATACCTTCAGTTCACAGTAAACAACTTGTAACAATAGCGGAGCTCAATCGGTTGCAGTGGCGTCTACATTGTAAGCAACATTGCACTCTGACCTGAATTGTTACTGCGTATCCTTTAGTGACATTCACACCGTTTCATGGAACGGAATATGGTGCAGTACAATTCTTGATACGATGTTCCAAAATGACACTGCCTTCCATTCCATGAAACAAAATACCCGTGCAGATTTATACATTCAGCTCCTCAATTTTGATAAATATTTAGGGACCATGTCAACACTATTCTACTGCAGTAAATTGAATTTTATTCATCCAAAAGAGAAATATATATAAAAAAAGAATAAAATACAAAAAAGATGAAAAGGCCCATCCACAAAAAGCTAAAAGCTTGTACTTGGTTGTTTTACCTAAAGAATTGATTAAACAACCATAAAACAGTTAAAGATGTATTGTCCCCCTGAAAAAATAATTCTTAAAAATTTTTTTGTTAAATATTTCATTTTAATATAACATAATAGTTATCCACTTTGACCAAAAATTGGATCGAAAAAAAAATGTATTTACCTGAAAAAATGTAATTCAAAGCAAAAAATGGTCAAATTGGCTGCCAGCCAATGGATTTTTGGTTGAATTTAACCATTTAGTTTGTCATTTAATAAGTGAAAACATTTTTTTTTTTTTCGTTTTTTTTCTATGGAAATGATTCACTTTATTAAAACTACAAAATAACATATTCAAAGTCTGATTTAATTAATCTTCATTTTTTATGTTTTTGGGGGACAATACATCTTTAATACAATAAAAAAAATATGTGGTAGTGAAAAAGTTACAGTAGCATTGGCAGAACTTTATATGTATACTTATTAAATAGATTCAACTATACAGTACATAAATGGAATAATACATTTTAAAAAACTGCAATAAAATTTTAGTTATAAGGCAGTTACTAAAAATGAGTGTGTACAGTACACATGTAAAGGCAAAGCTGTGACAAGGGTCGATTACAGAAAAAAAGTGTACAGTTATTAGACATATGTAGAAACACCACCATCAGCCTATATTATTTATTTATTCTGTCTAACTGTAAGCATTGATTTCCAAAATGGTTGAGTAGAGAACATCAACAATATGAATTTAGAAACAAAATAGTAATTTACATTGACAATACTAGTGACATACAATAAAATGTTTGAACAAAAGACACATTTTTTTTATCCATTTCCTAGTTAGCCCACTTAATAGCATTTAATGCTATGACATCATTATGGATTACTAGATATTTTAAGCAATACTGTTTCCATATTCTGTAAAGTGAAGGTTTGTCTTAAGGATGTACTGCTGTCAGTATTTGTATTCATTTCAGGGGGTTTCCCTGCCTCCTGCTACTGTAAGCTTCCTGTTCTCACTAATGTTTATTCATGAGAATTACTAAAGCATCAAATAATTAAATCAAAGTAAAATGACCATCTCCCCCAGATAGTAAATTACAGTAGGTCTGCAAGCTATTACATGACCCTAATGATGTTGAACAATACAGTGACTTGTAACAATTCAGTTATTTTCAGCATAAACACAGTACCCTGTATCTGGCTTGTTCCATGATTTATTGTGTTTATAACTTATTATCTATGTGCTTGATTGTCTCCCTGTAGGCCTGTTTGCCTCCCTGTAGGCCTGTTTCCAAGGTGAAGATAATAGTGTTAAATGTGTAAATTTAAGGGGAAACCATTCAATAAATTCTGTCAATATGATTATTTATGGGCATTTTATTTTTCAAATCTGTGTGTCAGACAATGAAACTTGTTCAGTTGGATACAAACTCTGGTCTTCCATTAAAGTCTAGTGGGTATAATAATAAATTGCAAGAACAAGAAGAGGTTGTCAACTTAAGTACAATATTGTATGTGTATGTAGAAAGGTTAGGGTCAGTGCAGAGAAGTTAAAGGTGAATGGTTAGAGTGTGGAACTGTACTAAGGAAAGGTTATTTAACAACTTCTTATGGTAGGTGGAATCACTAACTCCATGGTGGAATTTTTAGATTGACCTGGTGCTATGTCATCAAAAAGGCTGTTTTCTTGAAACCCTCAAGATATGCTTCAGAGTTACTGAAAACTCGAAATCCTTCATGTTGAAACCACTACAGTGACTAGTTGTCTTGCGGTCTTGCACCAGTGACACCATTACAGTGACTAGTTGTCCTGCGGTCTTGTACCAGTTCTCTTTTCTAAATCCTAGTATAGTATTTAGTTATCTCATCCTCCCACATTATTTCATGTTGATCCTCAAATGTTTTGCTATCCATGGGGTTCATTGTCCATCTGCTACAATTTCTAATTTTAATTGTCAACACTATTAGAAATATTTGTCTTTCCATCATTTAAATAAACTAAGAAGATACGAGGGCATTTTTCATTTAGTGATTTTATATATCATGATGGAGACATTTAATAGAAGAAAAGGAAGAACAAATATACAAGTTACAAACGCTCTCTCTTTAATATACAGTATTGTACAGTTACTATATTCCCAACATTGCTTTTGCAGCTAGTTTTTTTTTACCATTGATCAATAGTAGTTTTTTTTAAATGCAATTCATTATTATTATTGAATTTATGCACATACAAAACAGTTTGTTTAAAATGTTAATCTTTTATCAACAGTACATTGACATACAATTTACAGTACTTGACTGACTTAATTTCACTGTCAGTGTCAAGAGTATTTTTAATGGAAAAAAAAAATTCAGTATTTGGATGGATTTCACAAAAACATCTTGAATGAAACCACTTAATCTCCTGTTACAATCAGTAGCATTATTTTTATCTGCAATCTATTGTACTGATGATAGCTTCTGCAATTGAGCCCACTGTACTGCCTACTTACACATTACCAGCATCTCTTATACAGTAGCTTTGCTCTGTATCAGCATAGATATAATTCACTATAATAATATCTCTATGGTATCAGCTGACGACATCAGCCAAGCAGAAATGTTTTTCAATACACTACTACAGTAGGTTCCATATTATACAAAGATGTATGTGTTGTCACAAATCAACTGTTAAGGAATGCCATTTAGTAAATTATATAATACAGTATTTCAAAGATTGATTATAGTTTTTACAGTATAATATCTCTATGCTCATAGTAAGGGATCGGACTACAGTATCACTAAGAAATATACTGTAGTGAAATTTTGATATTTAGACAGTTTTAATATTAAAAGAATATAAACTTTACGGTATTGTTATCAGAATCTTGAGTTACAGTAACACTCTACCAAATGTTCCATTAGATTATGGATTTCTGTAGATGAATTTTTAGGTGAATTTTGATGTTATTATTTTTATTTTGTTTATAAAAATTATGAAATAATGTACTGTCGGTATTACTTGAAAGTCATTGAAATCTGATATTGAATTGATATATAAAAAAAATCATAAATATGGATATTAAACAAAAGCATTACTATACATTTTTGTCCTTGTGATAGCCTTTCCCTTGCACAATTGACTAAATGTTTGGGTTACGCTTGAATCAGAATGGCATTATAATAGTAAAAATAGACAATTGTAATTAATAGAAGTGGATGAATTGAGTATGACTAATTTAATATTGAGGTTTTACTGTTAGTTGCATTGTTTGTCATCTGTTTGTAAAGATAAAAATAGGTTGTAACAACAGATTAAATATCAAACACCCTCTGGCCTCACCCCTTTTCTCTCTGTTAATCCCTTTCATATTCAATCGTTTTCCCCATTTGTTAACAATTTTACTTTTATATTAAAATATGATAATTAAGGACAAATAAAAAAATGTAATAAAAAATCTCATCAAACGACTTTCTAATTAATATTTGCTACAGTATTTGTTGATAAAAAAAAAAAAAAAAAAAATAGTCTTACAAAATTGCATAATTGGAATCGTTTTAATTAATCGTTATTTTAATAGTTTATCAATATTTAATCAATGTACCAAAACATGAGAATGTTTTAAATAAATAGTTTACTGTGTTTGTAGTAAAACGCAAGATTGACTGTTACTGAGCTCATCATATACCACTAGTACACTCCCCAAGTAATTCCATGGCCATAGAATGGTAGCAAAGAATTTCATTTGCCCTAAAATTCAGTTTTAAACCATATCCCTCCATGACATAATGCCAGTGTACCTAAACAGACTATTCAAAGATGGACAAGTTCATGTTACCTGATATGTACACTGTACAGTAAATTAAACAACCACACAATGTATTGATTGCCATTGTTTATGCTGCCTAATGGATTCATTTTCTTTTCCGATTGAAAACAAAGTGCTGTGTGCATAATATTAAAAAAACATGATGTAATTTAAGTAGAATCACAATTTTTCTTCACAGGTATATAACATTTTTTCAGATTTCTTTTTATGATATTGCACTTATAAAATTATTTCTTTACATAGTATTTTATTTATTTCTTTTTCGTGAACTCATATTGAGACTGTGTTCCCATAAGTCTCATTACACAACTACAAAATTGATACACAAAACACATTAACATTAGTGACTATTGCATGTAGATATTTGAATTATTACACAACCTGTTGACCCCTTTTACAGTACTAAAGTATGTAATTCAAATTGATTCATCAATTGATATACAGTACAGAATAAGAATAAGCTATCTTACAACCTGCTGTATTGCCAATGCATACTGAGGTTACACAGTTGTATTCTATTCTTCAGCTTGAGGAAACCATTAATAAAGATACATATTTTAAAATATTGACTGAACTCTGTGATATAAATGAATATATAATATGAAAGCTGTACTGTGGGTTGCACAGTACAGTCGTTCATTAGGTAGAAAATCAATAATGGTACAGCTATTGTATAGGTCTTTGTCAGAGAGGCATAATTGGTCAATATAACAACCATTTTTAATGATACAGTGAAAGATAAATATTTATCTTTTTTCCCCCATTATACAGTATAGGTAATTTTAAATGTTAGCAAAGAAATAAGTCAAGTCAAGTCAAGTATCATTTATTATCATTTGTTTTAGGAAAAACATAGAAATTCTGTTTGCTCTGTTGGCGGAGCACAATATCCAACGGACACAACACGAACTCAAAAACAAAAACATTACAAAAAAAAAGTGTCTACATCATATTTAAGGCTCTAATAGATCCTGGAAAGAAACTATTTGTAAATCGTGCCTTATTGGCCTTAATAGAACGAAATCGCCGACCGCTGCGCATCAACTGGAACATACTAGAGGCCGGATGAAATTGATCATCTTTGATAGCCACTGCCTTTTTCAGAAGACGATCCGAAAATATGTTCTCCAAAGGCAGTTGTGCAGATCCAATTATACGCGATGCGGTCTTGACTATTCTATTTAGGTCACGCTTTTCATTTTCGGTAGCGCTACCGAACCATACCGTTAAAGAATACGTTATTACACTCTCTATAACTGACCTATAGAAGGACGACACTGTTATCACATAAAATATTCATAAGCTTTCAACTACTGCAACAAACTAAAATCATACATTATTACAGTAAAAAAAAAATTAATTAACTGCAGAAGAAGAAGAATTATTGACTTATTATTCTTATTATAAGTCTTAAATTAATTTAGTTTTTTTTTTAAATACCGCTTTCAAATCTCATCTGAAAACTTTCTTATTTCCAGCGAATCCCTGCTTCGGAAGAACACTGATTGATGAACATTTTGAGTGGACAGAGATTTTAGTATAACATCACTGTTTCTGACTTTAGATCAGTGTAGTACAATTAATATAAATTATTAATTACAAAATATCTCTCTATTTGTCTAGGTTCTTCAAGCCCTTGTGATTCATTCAATGGAGGATGCAGTGATATCTGTTCTCCTGGCATTGATAATTCATCTGCAGTATGTTCATGCCCTGATGGTCAAAAGTTGGTTAACAACGACAAAACATGCGTTGGTGAGTTATTTTTAGTGTTTTATTTTATTTAAATTTAGTGATAATACTGAAATAGATATACAGTAGAAATTCTCCTATGGGAACACCCCTACTCAGGGAACACCCCTACTCAGGGAACACCCCTACTCAGGGAACACCCCTACTCATGGAACACCCCTACTCAGGAAACACCCCTACTCAGGGAACACCCCTACTCAGGGAATACTGCTATTCCCAACTAAACTTTCAACTTGAATTCCTCTACTTGACTACGACGATGACGCTCTTCCAATACTGTAACAATAGAGTAATTATGGTATTGTTCAAGTCTATATAGCATGTATTAAAACAACAGAGTAACCACCCTCGACAAACCAACACTTGAACAGAATGCACAATGAAAAAGTTTCCACTGTATGTCCCATATGGGAACATGATGTTGTTTGAGATGAGTAGGGATCATCTTTTTGTGAATATTAATTGCAAATAGGGACCATCTTTGAAGTAATCATAATAAATTATTATATAATATTTATTTATTGTTCCTTTTTTTACAGTATATACAACTATTAGGAATTAATAATTAATTTAAACATTACCTTTAAAGAGGAATGTTGGAAAGCAGAAGTTTGTGCATGTTGCCTTTACTATTAGTAGTAGATAAAAAAAAATAAATTCAATATTAAAAAAATGAATACAATATGTATTAATTTGATTGGATGTGCGTAAAGTTCTATACTGTGTTCCGTGTTAAAGCTGAAACTTGAATTGCCATCCAATTATTGAATCATGGAAGCCCTGGCGGAGACGTGTTACTGCACATTATATAACATCAAATAACCATTTCATACTGTAAATTTAAACTCACGTATAAGTGACCCACTTTAAACTGTAATATTACATAACTAGTATTAAATTTCAAATATTAGCCCAGGTACCCTATTATAATATCAAGACCTAGTCTAAGTAAGCAAATGATTTCTTTAATATTTTCCGACTTATTGAATTGGTTGGAAGAAGGCCAAACAACTTGTTATGTTGAAATACTTTCTGCACTGTAATGCAACATCACTGATTTTGTAGATTACACTAAAAATATTAGTCTTAAATTTAGTTATTATTTTATTTATTTTAATCCCTGTTTTAGTCAAAAAATTTATTCTCATTATTCTAAAGTGAACCTTAGCATCAAAGCTCTGTCTGTCAAACTTTATGTTACAACAAAATGTGATGTGCCCATGGACATGATGATGTCATATCACTACCATATTTCGACACACTGTTATTGTCAAACTAGTTTGATAGTGTAGACAGATCTTTACACAAAAACCAAGTAGTATAGTAACTATTTCCGTCACTATAAAAATGTAATGCTCTTGTTTTAAAACTCTAGATGAAAGTAACTTATGTACTGGCTTGTTCAATTTTTACTGCGATAATGGCCACTGCATTCCTGATCTGTGGGTGTGTGATCTTGACAATGATTGTGTTGATAATTCAGATGAAGCCGAGTATCTATGCGGTAAGTTTTACATACAGTACAAATCATACCTACTATACTTAATCGTATTAAGTTACTATGGATCAACAATCAGTTTAAATACGATCCTGGTACTACTGTATTGTACTGTGTTTGAACAGTTACATTAGTGTTATTGCACATCCATCCTTGTCATTTCATTGGCTGATTTCATATCATGTGTTATTTGTCGAAATGTAGAAATGATCTTGAATTGTTCTATTCAATGGCCCCACTCATTGTGCAGCATGATAGGTCGATAAATAATACAAAACTAACCTCTGACATGCCGTCTACAATATAAATGTTGTGCTCCACACAAAAAAACTTAGCTCAACCTAGTTGTATACTGTACCTAGCCATTGATGTCCATTTCCAAATGGTTTAATTTAAATAAAGTATAAATTATGACAGTACAAAATGAATGATGAATGTTTTGTGTTCATTGAATAGAGAAAATATTTTCATGAGTTGAAAGATTGTAGTGGAGCTGTGGTGGTTAACATGCTTGCCTTCCAATTCCTAATGCCAGAGTTGTTCAACTCCACTCCCAGCATGATAAATTATTAAATAGTTTATCCTTCCTGTAATTGGCAAGTTAGTCGCTGTTGGATGCGTATGAAAAACAAAAAAAGATTAACTGTTCCAATCAACCTATAAACATTTACTTTATTTAAATTGTATACTATTTGATACAGAAAAAGAATACTCTTTTGTCAGAACTTGTTGTTATAATGCATGTCCACAGATAATGAATTCTCACAGATTTACATTTTGAATACGGTAGATTTGTTAAATAATGATTTCATATTGTTTTATTTCCAGCTTTCCATGAATGTGATGATTCCGAATTCATGTGTGATAATTCTAGATGCATTCCGTATGCATGGCGTTGCGATTATGACAACGACTGTCGAGATAACAGTGATGAAGTAGATTGTCGTAAGTTTCTTATAATTAACTATGCAATAATAATAATAATAATAAAATTATAAGTCATTATTGTGCCATATTGTAGTGGAAACAGGCACAAACAAGAAATGATTTGAACTTTATACTTCTGGTTTGAAGGCACAAACAGCATATACTGTACCATTATGTTTTGGTGGTTAGGCCAACATTGATTAGTCAGCGGTGTAACGCAGCTGGGAGCACTCATGAGAGGCCCTATAACGTTTGGAAGTTGGATTGGAGCTGCCCATGCTCTGGAGCCCCCTAAACTCCAGGGCCCCTGAGTTTAGCCAGAAAGTGCTCATAGTTGTTACGCCACTGTGTTTAGGGTATGCTATCACCCTAACATGAACCACACAGTAGGCAACTCCAGCCAATATTTTTTCATTATATTATCTTGTGTGGTTTTGTATACCTGATTAATTCATTTTCAGTACCTCAATGACAATATAGAGTTTCTCTCTGCCTGTCAAATTAAAATGTACATCATTGTTAGATTCAACCAGTATTTTTTAGGAAAGAAATTTATCATACAGAACATCCAGGTATCAATTCAACCAGTGTTTTTGTCATATTTTATCAATTGTGACTCATAGCGGACACACCCCTGTAAATGTCAATGTATTGTAATTTTGATAATTGTATAGGTAAAAACCAGCTGTGAAAGTCTGTAAATCAAATAAGATATTTTGTACTTTTCAGTAACATTAAAATGTAAGCAGTTAATAGATAAAAATGGAAACAAATAAAACTTCTAAAAGAACTTTATGAATATGGAATAATATAATATTTAATACATTTATTATGTTTGTGTTAATTCAATTCCACTATGAAGACATGAGGAAAATTTATTTGCTCATATATTAATGTGAAAAATATATTACCTTTTAATCTTGTTTTTCTTTTCATATTTGTGCATTCAAATTATTATAAATTACTAAATCAGAGTATGATTTCTTTCATTCCTAGCCTTCCCAACCTGCGAATTTGACGAGTTTACATGTGGAAATGGCAGGTGTCTAAGCTTGGCTGTTGTCTGTGACGGCGCTAATAGTTGCCGAGATGCCAATGCCACTGATGAAATAGATTGTCGTAAGTTTTATTTTTGGTACAATTTATATTTTAAAAACATTAATTAATATTGCATGCCATGTGACCCACAATCATCCAATCAAATGACAGGAATATATTTAGGTGTTATATAATAATATACTAGGCTGACTGGTACAATGCATTATCCCAAACAAAGCCCAATAATAGAGTTGCATACCAAAATACCAACTTGGAGGTTTAACAATATGTTCATTGTTCACAGCCCTGTGACTCTATCAAATTTGTCTGAACACAATCCTGCCCAGGTTTTCCTCATTTGGCACCTTTGAAAAAAGGTTTATTGAATGGTAGATCCCTCCATATGCACAAACAAAACAAAGTACAATTGATATTAATATTTTGTACAGAGTATAAATACAGTATATATTTTATAGTTTTGATTAAATTTATATTGAAAAGACAAGATTATTATCATTATAACAATTTTGAATACAGAATACTTTAAAGCTAAAATAAAAAGTAAACACATATTTGTAAATATGTATTATATTATATTAATACTGTATTACATTATTGTAGCTGCATATTGTATGCAATTTGAAAATCTGCTGTTATTTAGTTTGCACGTCAAGCATATTACAGAATTAGTTACGCTTATAGACATCTTCCCTGTATTTTTTCTTATTATGTGCAGTATACAGTAAAAAACAAGCTGTAAACAGTGGCCTAAGGCAGGGGGAAAGGCTCCTGGTTTAGCACTCCTAAGTGGGATAATTGCATTTGGCTGCTCATGCTGAATCCCTTACTTCAGCCTCATGGTGCCCACTGGGTTTAGCGAGTGACTGCTCATAGCTGTTACACCACTGGCTGGAACAAATCTGATGAAGGCAGGGAAATATCAAACTTTTTTGGCAGTGATCATGACTAATTTCTATATAATATGGATTATCCATGGTGTATTCAATTAAAATTAAATTTGTCTATACATAGATTTTTACATTATTTCTAGAAATTTCTATAACAATGGCATACTATTCCACATTGACAGACGTTGGCATGGACATCATAGAATTCAATAATAACCATTAAACTTAAAAGCATATTCTTAATTAAATCCTTGATCAATACAAAGAGATAAATACACTAATACGCTGTTCAATGATGTTTGTATTGTGTTTTATGGTGTAAAACCCTAGTACAAGGACACTTCATTAAAACAGTTTAAAGGCCTTTACATATAGATAATTTTAGATAACAGAAACATACATTGTACTACTGTATACATGTAAATAAAAGCCAATGCATACAGAATGCCCACCTTGTGGGTAATATTCCCAGGATGCATGGTGCCTACACACATTTTTTTTCTCGTACATAAGTTGGGGGTCTCCTTGTGAAAGATAGCCAAATTACTTTCTAAAATATAACTAAACCTTTAACCAAATAATCTATTCTCTCACTATAAAGTAAAAAGAAGTTAGTCATCGACATGCAAAGTCGATGGAAAGCATTTGCATTAGCGAATTGTAGTTCAATTCTAACGTCACATGTTTATTTTGTGACGTTTCATGAGGGGTCACCCAACTTATGTACGAAAAGAAATATCGCTCCCTGCACTACCCATCATAGCATCGACCCCCACGGTACGCCCCCTGTCTTGTAAGTGACCAAAAGCTTTCTTGTGGTATTGATCTTCTACCCACTATTAGTTTTGTCACCATTCTTTTTTTCCCTCTTACATAATTTGCTGTTTGTAGTTTTTATATAATTTTTATAGCATTGTAAATTGCTAGAGCAATTAAATTACACTGTCATGATTATAGGTAATCGAAAGCAGAAAAATTAAATTATAAATCCTTTTTTTTTCAAATAATCTAGATCCTGTTTGTAGTATTGTTTCTTAGATAAAAGATTGCTACAATAAATTCTTTATGCCTTGAATATGTACTGTAAGCTGCTGTATACAAAATGACACTTATGCATGAATAGAGCCCAATACAAATTTTAACTTCAATCATGATTCAAGTACTCCGAAACTGAGTGAGATACAAAGTGACCCTTATTCTCTCTCACCTGTTGTTTTATATACTATACATTTCTAACAGTCAAGACGATTCGGGCGTGTCAGATCCTACTAGGTACTAAGTACTCGTTAGTTCAGTATGTAGACCTATGAAGCAGAGGTTGCAAGTTTTTGAATCAAAGAGAATATATATGTTGTAAGGGTCAATCAATCAATCAATCAAATAAATTTTGATTCCATAAAACATATGGTTATGTAGATCACAAGTTATGGAAAAGGGAACTCAAAATAAGCATTTAAGCACAAACCCTTAAAAAACAAAGTAATAACAAGACCATAATGAAAAAAAAAAATAAATTATTATTATTATTATTATCAATTAAATTATTTGAAGAATATGATAAATAGTGAAATATGTTTAAAAATGAGATAAGTTTACAAATAATTTTTTACTGTAATTATAGTACTATCATTTGTATTGAGTTTTTGATTTTGAATTTTATCATTTTTGTCTTCTCTCTCTATTTCAATGATATATCACTTTAGATGCTGTGCAGTGAAACACGACAATACAATACGAAACCCCCTTTTTTTAACCTTTTTTCCCCTGGTTATTATTTTTATGAAAGAAATTTTTTTTAAATAGAGACATAATTACAAATTTATTTCTATGTTTTAGCTTCACCGACTCCTTGCCCTGAAAACTATGACCGTTGCCCTAACAACAACTTGTGTATTCATGAGACGTATTATTGCGATGGTGACAATGACTGTTTAGACGGATCAGATGAAGACCCAATTACCTGCAGTAAGTTAAATCATTATGTCATTAATAATGATTCATTTATTATTAAGTTTATAAATAAAAGCAAAATATGAAGTCTTAAAGCAAACAGGTACAAGAGAGTCACTCAAATTGAAGACTAATGTTAATAGTAGTGGAGCTATTAGTTGGGGGGCTAACATGCTTGCCTTCCAATCCCATTGATTGGAAGGCAAGCATGTTAACTACCAAGGGTCCTGACCTACTGTAGTTTCCGGGTTGTAACTAATGACTATTCCACTTTCTAAGCCTCAAATGAGACTTACTTTAAGCATGATAAATTATAGTTTTCATCCTGTAGGCCTATAATTAGTGAGTTTCTTGCTATTTGATTCATATTATTAATAAAATAAAAAATACAATTTGTTACAAATGGTTCTTTGATGTTTGCATTTATAATAGAAAATGGTCTAAATTTATTCCAAAAGTAGATTGTCAAATAGATTTGGTTATAAATAATAAGAGTCTTAGAACATGATTTCTTTAAATCCATGGCTTCATAGTTGAAAAATGATGAAATATATTATAATTATTTTGTACTTAATTTTATTTACATACACTTATCTGCATTATACTGTATAAATTATAACATTAGGCAATGTGAAATCTACAGCTCACTTAAATGTGGTAGACACGAAAATAGTGTAATTTGCAACACACAACTTTCAAAAGACAATTTGCCTGTATGTCACATACTAAGTACACAATGTCATAACTTCTTAACGTTTCTTTTTAGGTTCAAATGAATGTGCTGAAACATACCGCCGCTGTGATGATTCACAGAGATGCTACCCAGGTAGCTGGTACTGTGATGGTGAGGTTGACTGTGAAGATAGTAGTGATGAACCAGCTGATATTTGTGGTACGATTTCATTTTTGCTGTTATTATATCCCGGGGGGGGTTAGGGGCTTATACCCGCATCACTATATTTCTATAGAATAACAAATGCCTGTTTTACATTACTGTGAGGAATTCCCAGAAGGAATGATAAACCCTTGTTTGTTAGCTCATTTTTTGCCATTTTGATCATGAAAGATCAGTGTCGTATTAAGAGGTGGCTTCCACTAATCTTTTACTGATTTAGACCGGAGTTGTACTGTACAATGCCACGTTTGATACAAAAGCATAACTCTGGTCTAAACAGGCCCTAAAGTTAGGTTTGCGATACACTATTGTGTTTATTTGCCATGGGAATCTTTAAACAAAACTTTGTAATAAAATACCGGTTTTACCTGGTACTTTATCACCTAGAAGGAATGACCACTGTTCATTTGCCGCCATTTGCCTTGTGAATTGTTTTGTCAGTCCAAATATAGTAAAATGACTATTTAATTTAAAATATTGATATTTATTGCTATAGATTCACCTGACTTTACTTGTCATACGGGGTATTACACTTGCCAGAATAATCGTTGTATCCCATTAAGTTGGGTGTGCGATGCAGAAGATGATTGTGGAGATGGTTCTGATGAAGATGACACTGCTGGCGATTGCTGTAAGTATTATTATTATTATTTATTCTTTATACTGGGTAGCCTCTTCAGTTCTCTCAGAGGGCCCAGTGTATAGTACTATGATGAATTTTTGACAGTGGCCATCTCTTTGGATGTTTATTTGTGGTACTTTGTCTCTCTCAACTAGAGAACTTTTTTAGTATATTACTATTTAATAGTGTACATACAATATCGTGTAATCTAGATTTATAATTGACCTTGCGAATTCTTTAGTCTTTTGTTATCTATACCAATACCATATCTAAATTTGTTTTTAAATACAGTAAATCACATAAAAATGTTTATAATGTAATTTTTAAAATCAGTTTGTGAACTCTTATCTTTTATTATGTTTCTTATCTAAATTTGTTTCTATTACAGTATATACCTTTACCATCTGTTTTGTAAAAAAAATGTGGATAAATGCTAAATGTTTTGATTTTGATTTTTACTTTTATAGTTTACCTTTTGTAAATTTTCAATTTTAATATCTTTAAATTTTAAGAAACATGTTTAATGTTGTGATTTTGTTTTATTTTTAGCCCCAGTTTCCTGTTCTGCAGGCTACTTCACCTGTACAACACCTAAGCCAGGCTTCAGTCGTTGCATCCCTGATCGTTGGGTGTGTGATGGTCAAAGTGATTGCGAAGATGCTGAAGATGAGCATACCTGTGGTAGGTTTTACTGAAGGGACTATGTCAAAATTATTCTACTGCAGTTACTTTAGTAACTACATCTTGTTTACTCTTTAACCCATGTGCGATATGATTATGTTCTTGCATTGTAAGTAGTAGGAACCAAACTTTCATTGGCAAGTGAGCCCAGTAGCGTAATAGCTATTAGCGCTCACTGGCTAAACTCGGGGGGCCGAAGATCTTAAAATCCCCAGAGCATGACTAGCCCAGTGCAATTACCTAGCATTGGATGGCCACTTAAGAGTGCTAAAACAGGGGTCTTTCCCCCTGTGTTACACCACAGAATAAGCTAATGTTTTCATGTTGTATTGTTATATGCTTGTAGAGAGAGGAACTTGCAATGTAGGAGAATTTGCATGTGACAATGGACTTTGCATACCAAATATTTGGCAGTGTGATCATGACAATGACTGTGGAGACGAATCAGATGAATCAGCTAGTTGTGGTATGTAATTTTTCTTATGTAACTATATTAAATATAGCCTAAATTTTTGGAGATATTTGTATATATGCTGTATATATATGGAGCTGGGGTCCCATTTTGATATACTGTATTGTCTTACGCCTCTCCTCTGATTAAGGTGGACACTGGACGAGAGAAACACTTGATCAATGATAGGAACAATCAATTTTGTTTTTTATTTGTATAAAAAGAATTTATTTTCTTCTAGACCAGTATATTGATAGTTTTAGTAATTATTTTATTAATAATTTTATTATTAAATATTAAATTAAATTGCGAATTTATAAATAACAAATAATTATTTTTACTACCTAGATTATGGAACATGTGGAAGTAGTGAGTTTACGTGTAATAATGGTCGCTGCATTACTCAAATTTGGAAGTGTGATGAATATGATGACTGTAGAGATGGAAGTGATGAATCTGATTGTAGTAAGGAACCAATATTTGCTATATTAAAAAGACAGGGGAAGATCCAGGGGGAGGGGTGGGGACTAAGGCTACGTTCCATGTGCCCCGCCCCACTTTTACAAAATATTGACAAATGATGGCTAAAGCTCTGTCCACACTATCAAACTTTATGTGACAAAAATGTGTGTGCCAATTGGGCATATCACTACCATATTTTTGTACATCACTACCATAATTGGGCACATCACTACCGTATTTGGACACATCACACTTCAAACTAGTTTGATAGTGTAGACAGTGCTTTAGAAATAATAAACACACATTAAAATCATAGCTTAGATACTCTAGCCCATCATGAAAAATGGAGAAAATGCCTTACCTATCTGGTGACCATTTGGAAAATAAGCACACGGATCCAGGTTTACCTGCAACTTAACATGATATGAAGTCCTTATAATTTACCCATTGAATCAAGTTGATTTGAAAAAGCTAAATGATGGCGGCCAATATTCATTTAAGATTCTCATTGTTGCCGGCCACCCACACTACTATAAATATGGCACCCACTATAATAAGCATTCTACATGTAATAATGCTAACTTTAAGTGAAAAAATCTGCAATCATTATTGTTACCCTCAGCTACTGATGCACCAAGTTGTCTGTCTGGACAGTTCTTATGCACTGATCTGACCTGTATCAATGATGCATTAGTTTGCAACAGGCTTTACGATTGTCCTGACCAATCTGATGAAGCACATTGTGGTGAGTAAATAATTATCTTTTATGAAATCAGGACAGAAAAATGCTTATAGAGAGCTTGATTGTAATATGATCAATAATTTGATATCTGACTTACGATTCAAAGCCAAAACCTTACAAAAAACTAATCATATAATAAAATTGTTACAAAAATTATCAATATCAGAAACATCAAAAAGTGAATTGTATTTAAAAGGAAGCCTCGTCTGCCTCATGCTGGCTTTGGCCATTTGAGGAAACAACATTTGAGAAAGGTTGAAAAAAATAAAGCACATAATATAATAATTACAATATTATTTTACAGATATCAATGAGTGTGATAATCCATTAGCCAGTCAGTGTGCACAGGACTGCGTTGATCTACCAACAAGTTACATGTGTGTTTGCAGAGACGGGTACAGACTTGCAGCTGATGGGAAGGCTTGCGATGGTAAGTAATTCAGCATATGTACATAGCATTGATGTTGACCCCCTCACCCTCTCTCCTCCTTTAAAATAATTAAAGTAGAATCTCTATTAGTGCGATAACTTCAGGACCTCACAAAGTGTCCTCTTAATATGTGGTAAGTAATTTAATGTAATGTGCTTGCATATACATTTCCTTTTTAATTAATTGAACATGAAAATATTGACAATTGTATTGAAAATTCTCATAGGTAATAGACTTATATAAATATATATAGAAATAACTAATTTGACATACATATGTTTAAATATCTAGTGACCGTGACTTGTTTATTTACAGATATTAATGAATGTGTTGAGACTCCATGGGTTTGTAGTCAGGAGTGTACCAATGCTATAGGAAGTTACATTTGCGGATGTGTCGATGGATATGCATCTGAAGATAATGGTGCCAAATGTAAACACATAACTGGTAAGTGTTTGTTGTAGTATTGAACAACTAGGTAAACTAAATTTACGTACAGGTAAACTGAATTTACATACAGGTAAACTGAATTTACATACAGTTAAATAATTTACATACAGGTAAATTGAATTTACATACAGGTAAACTGAATTTACATACAGGTAAACTTAATTTACATACAGTTAAATAATTTACATACAGGTAAACTAATTTACATACAGGTAAACTAATTTACATATGAGTAAACTGAATTTACATACAGGTAAACTTAATTTACATACAGGTAAACTGAATTTACATTCAGGTATACTGAACTGAACAATGTTTTATTAGTGCATGTATCATATTTCAATTTCAGGTGGTGACCCATACTTATTGTTTAGCAACCGTTACTATATCCGTAACATCACAGTCGATGCACATGTGGAAAGTCTTGTAAGAGATGGCTTTGAAAATTTAGTGGCCTTAGATTACGATTTGACAGAGGGCAGGATTTACTTTGCCGACGTTTCAGCAGATAAGATGTATCGTATGAATATGGATGGTAGCGGTGAAATTGATACTATTTTGGATCAATACGTAGGTAACGTAGAAGGCTTAGCAATTGACTGGGTTGGAAGGAAAGTTTACTGGGTAGATCAAGCTCAAGACGTACTAGAGGTTGCAGAATTGGATGGTTCGATAAGGAAAACGCTACGACGAGAAGGCCTCTTTTCACCCAGAGCTGTTGTTGTTGATCCAAAGAATGGGTAAGATTCATTTAGCTATTCTGTCCAGGGATATAAATAGATATGCCTCACGCTTTACCCCACATAGAACTTTACCAAGATCTAATACAAAACATAACTTTGTGTTTAATTTGAATGATAAGAATGTTTTATTTTGTTAAAAAATTGGTCTTTTCTATTCATTCTCGCTAGTCAACTCAATTATTTGTATATTATTGTATTTCAGACACGTTTACTGGACAGATTGGGGATTGAGCAGTTACATTGGTAAAATAGGTATGGATGGTAGCAACGCAACTGAAATCCACTCTGACAAGCTTGTATGGCCTAATGGTCTCACCATCTGCTACACAACAAATAAGCTCTACTGGGTCGATGCCCATCTTAACCACATTGGGTAGGTCACTAGTTTTGACAGTTTTAAAATGCAAATTAGTCCTTTAAGCTTAATACAAGATTTGTCTATATATTAAGTTCTCATCTTATTGCTCATGAAGTTTGCTGTGTGTTTTGAAATGTGGTACTGTGTGTGTATTCCAATCCCAAAGTCCGGGGTTCAATCCTGACCTAGTGTCAGTGTTGTATTACTCCTGACTGTTAAACTAATCCACTCTTTAATTTAAGCCTCAAGTGAGACGTAGTTTGTAGATATGATATTGTTTATCCATTCATTAATGGAGCTTGTTGTTAGAAATGTATTAACTTTTTTTAAATAAAAAAAAAAACCATAATGAAACAGATCGAAACTATATCGATATTCTGATGTTTTCAGTTAAACTTGTTGTTTAACATTTTGAATATATATTTATTGTTTTTATAATAAGTGATATTTAATTGTAATTTTGTTTTAATATTTTGATTGTATGTTCTACCTTTCTAAATGTTTTTTATATTTTTGTATTGCATTTTATTTTTTTGAGTGAAATGCTTTTGTTAAACTTCAATCTTTCGATTGATTGCAATAAAGTTCTATTCGTATTCGTATTCGTATGAAATAGTGGATCATGTATTCCGCTCAATGCAAATCTTTAAAACAAGTTATCATAATTATTAAATTTTTTATTAAAAAATAATTCTTGCAGGTACTCAAACATGGATGGAACTGACATTAGATTGCTGTCAACGTTCGTAAGTCATCCATTTGCCATAACTGTTTTTGAAGAAACACTTTATTGGACCGATTGGAACACAAAAACTATTAACAAAGTTGATAAACTGCTTGGCGGAAACTACACTCAGGTCGGAGGTACCATACATCGTCCAATGGACATCCACATTGTTCATGAGTTAAGACAAGACCCAAGTAAGTCGCTTTAAATAAATATTTATTATATCAAAAATTCAATAAAAAAAAATGGGTGAGTGAGGGAAAATGTTATAATCAAATCGGTTGTTGATGAATAATAATGTATGTAGCAATACTGTATTTAGTTCGACATTTTAAAAACAAAATAATTATATTTACAGTACCAAAGAAAGTTATACAGTACCTCACCCCTATTGTTATTACAGTATATCTTATGATGACCATTTTACAAAATAAAGAATATAGTACTGTACTAACTCTGGTAAAATGTTTCAATTATAAAGTGACCTACGTTTGACCACACCTGTTCACAGAACCAGTAACAATAACTAACTCTGGTATAAGCCCCCCTATCCCCAAACTTTTCATGCAGGTTGTTTTTTCTCTATTGTTAAACTTATTTGTGTAATTGTAATTTTATTTATTTTTTTTTTTTTTTATTCAGTATATTACACAGAGGCGCCTTACAAGATGGAACCATCTTAGCTTCAAGGCGCCTCAGATTAACAAATACAACATTTTAAAATAACTAACAGAAACATCAATTAAATCTTCCAGAATTAACAAGAAATTGTTGTACATAATAAAATAATAAAGCATTTTCACAATTCGAAAGAAGATCGGAACCAAAAATAAAAATTTCACTTAAAAATGTAAAATTAAATGTTAAAGAAAAATCCTTGGCTAAGATATCCTCAATAATTGAGTTAGCGCTTACAAGTAGAATATCTCTTTGTGTATTATAATTAGGGCAGTAACATAAGAAATGAAGCGGATTCTCAACATTAAAGCCACAAGTACAATTTGGATTGTCCCGAAGTCCATGTAAGAATAAATGCGAATTGAGACAGCTGAAACCAAGTCGGATTCTAGTGTGAATTTGGTTAATCTTCTTATCACCTGTATCATAATAAGAACGTTTTTTTGTTTCAAACAAATTGGATTTCAGTAGCAATTTTTTAAACTCAACAAGAAATGAGGAATTTTTTATTTCATTATTTAACTCATTCCAATGTGTTATAATAGATGGGACAAAAGATAAACGATATGATGTGGTCTTACAAAATGGAATTATTATATTTCGGATGTTACGCAAGTTATAAACTTCAATATTGTCAGAAAAATTAAATAAGGAGTAAAGATACACTGGTGTTAACTTATGAATAATTTTAAAAAACAGTATTAGGTTAAGAAATTGTCTACGTTTTTCCAATGATAACCAGCCTAATTCTTGTCTTAATGCATTATGACTTGTATGTTTCCACGCACCAGTACATATTCTACCTGCAGAAATCTGGATATTTTCTAGTTCATCACTTAATTTAACTGGAATATTACACCAAACAGGAGCTGCATATTCCATTAATGGTCTAACGTGTGATATGTAAATGTGACAGAGAGCCTGTCGAGGTAGAATATGTTTGACACGACGTAGCATATTTAAAGATAAAGACGCTTTGTTAATTACAGATTGGATATGGGAATCCCACTTGAGTTTTGCATTAAGCATTACACCAAGATGCCTATGATCATTTACAAATTGTAGATTTACATTATTGAAATTTAAACTAACATAGTTATCTAAATGTTTACGTGTAAACAGTATAGCTTTCGTTTTGTTAGCATTGAATGTTACTTTCCATTTTTTGCCCAATTATAAATGACATTAAGATCACCATTTAATTTTTGTTCTGAAATATTACGATCTGTACAAATATCATATAACGAAGTATCATCTGCATATAAACTAATATTAGATTTGATATTATCAACCATATCATTTATGAATACAATAAATAAAAATGGACCCAAAACAGATCCTTGGGGTACTCCTGCTGTAATGGTCACCCAAGGACTGGTAGTTCCTTCAATAATAACACGTTGCTCACGTGAGTTTAAGTAACTTTGGAACCATTTTAGAAGAGTGCCATTAATTCCATATTGATTTAATTTGTATATAATCCCATTATGCCAAACTTTATCGAAGGCTTTGGAAATATCCAAAAATACCGAGATTACTTCTTTCCTTAAATCTAAAGCTCTATTAAATGTATCTATAAGATAAAGAAGTTGATACGTTGTCGAGTCACCTGGTGTAAAACCAGATTGGAATTGAGTAAGAAGTTTATTATCCACAAAGTATTTATATACTATATCAAAAACTGCACGCTCAAAAATTTTTGCAAAGTTGGAAAGTATGGATATAGGGCGGTAGTTCTCAATAAGGGATTTATTGCCTTTTTTATGCAGAGGAATGACATTTGATTTTTTCCATTCCACAGGAAAATATCCTTGGCTTATGCAGAAGTTATAAAGCTTTGTCAAATGGGGTGCAATAATTTCAGCAGATTCTATTAGTATGATACTGTGAATTTCATCAGGTCCCATCGCCTTGTTTTTATCCAGCATAGTTAATAATTTCATGATCTCATCAACAGATAATTTGAGAGTTGAGAGTCTCGATGCAGTTCTATATGGTCGTGTTCGTACGGTGGTTAAAATAAGCGCTTAATTTCACCCATGCCTCGGGTTATAAATTGAGCGTTGTTCGTACTTGAAATATTTAACCGCTTAAATGCTTAATCGACGAATCACAAACCGGAAATTACGTTTTAAGGTCAGTTGTCTTTACAACCTACGACCCCATTTTTGCACGCTAGTTTCGTGTTGTATATTTTTTACTCGCGATCTTTCTTTACAATAACAATTACTTGCTACCTTTTACACTGCTTATCCTTGCGACAAACCTTATGCCTCTTAACGCCGATAATCCTGCCGAAATATGCCTTCTCCTGACGACCATTATTTTACTCATTGACGAAGAATTTGAGCCCAATGTTACACGACGGAAACACCACCGACCAGCTAGGCCTACTACTAAACGGGGTGTATTCCTAAACGGTCTACACCAACAAGGACAGCACCAGCTGACGATCGCTCTCGAAGCGTGTATGGAAGAGCTTCGTAGGAGAAATGACGGGCCTAGGCAGCGAACGTTTGTCAAAATTTGACACATTGCCTCTATCGGAGATTTATTATCCTCGAAGGCCGAGTATAATTGGATTATCGCTGAAATAACCTGCAAATTTGGTGAACATTTTACCTCGAATTTTTTGTAGCCTGAGGCAAAAGTTAATTGGGCCACGCGAACGGAAATCGGGAATAAGCTGGTATTTTCAACCCCTACGAACAGGCCCTATGTGAAGTCCGAAGGAAAATCATCATGATTAGGAATAAACGATTGAGATTTAAAATAATTGTTAAACGCTTTAACTTTCTCACTATTTAAAGTTAGGACATCATCGTTTAATTTGATTGGAGGAATCTTATAATATTGTTTGGAATTACAAACTGAATTTATGGTAGACCACCAAGTTTTTGAATCACAGTTTTTATTCATTAATAAATCAAATTGTTTATCCAAAAAAGTTTGTTTAGCTTTTCTTATTGCTTTAACAACTTTTGCGCGAATTTTCTTAAAACGTTGCATATGCGAATTTGAGTTATTTCGAGTGGAATGGGCGCGATTTCTTTTGCGAATAAGAGTTCTAATATGCGCATTAATCCAAGGCTTGTCATTAGGACGCACAGTTATAATTTTAGATATAATATAGTTATCAACACAATTATTAAATAAGTCAATCCAATTATGACAAACATCTTCAACCTTTGAAGATGAATAAACTTTTTCCCAATTTACAGAATTAAGAGCATTACGATATAAATTAAAATCAGTTTTTTCAAAAAGATATATTTTACGATTGTATGGCTTGTCCCGTGTGATACGAATATCAATATTTGCATATACTGGACTGTGATCACAATTTAAAAGTGGGCACAATGCACCAAAATCATTAATATATACATTTTGACTAGTAACTATATGGTCAATACAAGACCGTTGGTCTTTTATACAACGTGTTGGCATATTGATGTGTTGAGTTAAACCGTTTTGTTGTAAAAATTCGTAAAATGATTTTCCAAATCTATTTGTGTTTCCATCATTGTACCAGTTGTTATTTTGAGCATTCATATCGCCCATCATTAAAGTTAAGCTGTGTCGAGACAAAACAAAGTTATTAGTACTGTTTTGAAAATAGTCAAGTAGATCCTGATCAGATTGAACATCACTTTGTGGTGGCCTATAACATACATAAGTCAAAATCGTCCAGTTTGAAACTTGTATTTCACACCTTATCACATCTGACAAGAGATCATTACAAATATGGGAATTAACTAAGTGTATAGAATTAGATATGTAAAAAGCACATCCGCCGCCATGGCGGTTTCTATCATTTCTAATAGGTTCTTGATAACCGTCTAGTAAAATGTCATGGTTCAAGATAGTTTGATCTAGCCATGTTTCTGTTAAAGCAATAATATCATAGTTATTTAAATTTGCTAGGTGTTGAATTTCAGCTAGTTTACCTGGAACGATTAGACTACGTATGTTAATATGGCAAACTGTAAACTGTTCCGGACCAGGATTTGGATGTATATCGCCGCACATTAAAAGCATGCACATTAGAACATTATTACGCCCCAAATTTATGATAAATAAATTATCCATTATCAGTAAAAAAAATAAGTAAAGTACTCACTTTAAAAACGCTAGCACATATGAGAACACTTAGCCAAACGAACATAGTAAACATTGAAATAAAAACAAGAGAACACGTTTTTGCTATCTAAAATCAACAAATAATGGTCAAATTCCGTCGGTAAGAAACGTACTGTTAATGACACCGCACAGTCTAAACGTTCTTAATGTTCAGCAATCAGTCGTTCAAAATCATTTTCATTCTTGATATGCTTGGGTTTTTCTTCACCTTTACACAGGGCCCATATCTTGCATCTGTTAGTCCAGGCACGTTGAACTCCATCATGGTGTCTTACCTTCCAAAAGAGATTGAAATTTGCTTTTGTTAGGTCTTCCGAGATATAAACCGGCATACCCTTCAGTTTGGATTTGGCTGCAAACACATTGTTACGGGTCCTGATTGAATTGAACCGAACAATTATTGGCCTAGGCTTTTCAGTAATAGGACCGATTCGATGAGATACTTCAATATCGTCGGACTTGAAAGTGATACCCATTTTGTCGCGAATAACCTCCGCCACCAAATCATCAGTTGACTTTGTCGAGTCCTGTAAACCGTAGAATCTAAGGTTATTACGACGTGAATATTGTTCTAAATAGTCCAATCTGGTTTCAATATTACTGATTTGCTCCTGCAGTTTATCAAATGCTTTGTTTAATGTCTCAGTAATAGAAGTAGTCAGCTCCTGAAGCAAGTCTTTCTTCAGCTTATCAACATCTAACTTCGGGGCCATGATTACACTTGCTTTTTTACAGTACCACCACTGTTTTACATATCAGGTCACAATCACAGCTGGTAATTTCGAACAAATTTACTAATTTGCATAAGTGACGCAGATGTTTGGAAACCTTATTGAAGGATTTTAATTTGCATATGGCTAGCACAGTAATAGTTAACCTTGCAGCGCTTTCAACGGCGAGCCAATGGCAATAGATGCGGTATCATGGGGGTAAAATACTCACTGCTTATTTACACCGACAGAGCATTGACCATCATCTTTAAAAGTTTACATGATAAGTCCTAGATTCTATTTACGATGATAATGATACAATCGGGAAAAAACAAAGATAAATGTCTCTTTGAAAGGTGAAAATCGAGAGCAAAAAAGTTGTACGTGCTCACTCACCCAATGTCTCTGCTAACCGTAATTTTATTTGTAGGTATAATTAATCCCTGTGGTAATAATAATGGTGGATGCACTCATCTGTGTTTGATTTCTGCTGATGGCATTAATGGAGCTACGAGTTTCACATGTGCTTGTCCAGATAACTTTGTACTGAAAGATGATGGAAAAACCTGTCTTGAAAATTGTACAAACCAACAATTCCATTGCAATGATGCCACAAAATGTATACCCAGCTACTGGAAGTGCGATGGTGAGCGAGACTGCAATGACGGATCAGACGAGCCGTCCACATGTCGTAAGTTTTTAACTCACTAGATCAGTTGACAAATTGATTATTATTATTATTTTTTTTTAAACTTGTGCTAGGGACACTCAGAGGCCCCTGGGTTATAGCCAGTGATTAGTTTTAATATTCAAGTTTTTCTTTTTGTTTTCAGCACCGCCTTCCTGCTCTCCTGGTCTGTACACCTGCACCAATAAAGAATGCACTTATCCCACGTATGTTTGTGATGGAGAGGATGACTGTACAGACGGTAGCGATGAAACTGGCTGTGGTAAGATAATACTAATGGTTGTCTTTTATAGTGCATAATACAAGGTTTCTAAGCGCTTTGCACACAAAAACAGCTCATAAAATTTCTTAAAGATAACTAATAAAAAGATGCAGCGGAATATTATAAAGCTAAACTGATCATCCTGATAAGGTTCTAGTCAATAAACACTCTTTTAGGGATTTTTTGGCATAGGCATACCAAGCTAGCCTGCCCCCCCCCCCCCCCTAAACTTTGGAAATTATAATACAAAAGATAGGACTTTCGATTAAGATCAGCCCCATTTTTGTATTTGTCACTGTTTGGCATTACATGCAAAAAAATATCAAGAAATATATCCACAGTACCCCTTTTTTGTCTTCTATTTATGTCCATCCGGCTCATCAGAGCTTCCATACATTAAAACATCTTCATCTAGTTTAAATGTCATTGTTTATATTTGTAGATGCATCTGAATGTAGTCCGTGGGAGTTCAGATGTAGCACAGGTAATTGCATTGAACAGAGGAATGTTTGTGATCAGACTAATGATTGTACCGATGGATCAGATGAGGCTTCTTCAGTTTGTATGGGTGAGTTGTTAATTTGTTGTTAATGTAATGTATTGTGAAAAATTCCACTATATCCCATACTTGGATATACTTCTACACCCTAATTTATGCGGCATTTAGTTACAAGATTTAGGTAAATCTATCCATGCAATCAATTATAAATCTCACCCCCTAATTTTTTTCTGTCATACACAGTATAATTGTAAGCAGTACTGTTTTCGTCCATAGTGTAACCAGTTAATTCTTTTATATGCCTAGAAAATAGGGAATTTTTTACTGGAGATAAATATGCTTTTTGAACAATCAGTGGTCGGATATTCACCAATCACACTTAAGTGATATATTTACCCTAAATATTAAGTATTTCACTTAACTCAATAAATATTTAAGCATTTCCCTTAAATTGTATTGATTTAGATAGGAGATTTTTTTAAATTAGTGTTTCTTTTAACCTAAGCTTGAATGGTGAATACGACCACTGGAATCTATGTATGTGGTATAAACTAAAATTGTTTAAATCTCAGTTAGTGGAAACATTTTCACTCTCACAGCTTTCCTCATCTTTGGTATTGTCAATATAATTATTATTTTTATTAATAAAAAAAATGTCTGTTAGGTCGAGAATGTCAAGATGGATATTTTACATGTGATAATGGCTTCTGCATTCCTGACTCTTGGGTTTGTGATCTTGATGATGATTGTGGCGACCGAAGTGATGAACCGCACAGTACTTGTCGTAAGTGTGACAATTCATTTTAAAATAATACACAGAGATGCCAAGGCCATATTAAACCTATATTAATATAATTTGATCTCAAAATGTATTATTTGTATTATTCCAAAGGCAAGAAAAATGATAATGTTGTGTGTATCATTGACTGTATTTCAATGGAGAAATGAAAAATAAAAAATAAAACCATCAATGTATAACAGCAAAAGAAAAGTGTAACATTTTCGGAAAACACTATTTCTTGTTATGAGAGGACAAATTTTCCATATGATTAAGATAAAAAAGGATACACATTAGGAAATATACCACAGTAGAAATAACTTTGTTTTTATTCTTGAATGTTTTAATTTGATCTTCAGACTGAATAATTAATATAAAAATCTAAATGCTAAATGTTGAAACCATATCAAATAATATCAGCTACAAAATATCTTTTTGTATAATTAAAATGGATTTCTTGATTAATTTTCTTGTTTGCAGAGTCTGCAACTTGTCAACCGGGATGGCAGCCATGTACCACTAACTACCGATGCATACCTTCATATGCTTTCTGCAATGGTTATGACAACTGCAGAGATAACAGTGATGAAAACCCAGATTATTGTAGTAAGTCAACAACCTAACCTTAACACATTTTTATTCGATAATCAAGGTTATTTAGAGGTTTAGGTTTAGTATATTTAGGAAGTAGATCAGCTATCTTGCAATTCTTTATCACAGAAAATAATGCATTAGGTAATTCATGATTTCTGCCTTAACCTCATAGGAAAAAAATAATGCTAGTCAGACAGGCGCTGAAACACTCCAGGTTTAGTTTGTTATTCTTGCTAGCTTTGCTAGGCTAGTTACTGTAGCTATATTTACTTACTTTAGTCCAGAACATACCCAAACACATATTACAAAATTCCTCCATAATTTCCTATCTGCCATTGTGACAGCCAGTTCATCTCTCTGCATACCAGTATCCGTCTCTATTACATACATGTATGTGAGTGCTGGCCTTTCTTGTTTTGCAAGCCCATGTTTTGGCTGCCACAGCTGAACATCTAAAATAATTTCTTCTTTATTAATGAAGATAGTGTCCTGCAAATATCAGTCTTCTTCTTATTGCTTCAGTTAGCTATATACTTCACATAATGTGCCATTTTGCTAGTCCATATGCGTCTCTACATTAATCTAATTTCAAAACTTTAACTGTCCACACCTTTAAACATATGATGGTGTTGAGCCACGTTGTGGGATGATTTAAATCTGAAAATTAAACTGAACGCCAATTTGGTGTTTCTATATAGTATACTGTACATTTATCAATTTACTGTACTTACGTTTGATTACTGTTTATTTTAAATTAGGTAACCAACAGTGTGATGGTGTAGGCGAGTTCCAATGTAGTGATTCCTCTTGTATACCTCTACGCTGGCAGTGTGATGGCGAGGAGGACTGTGACAATGGTGAAGATGAAGTTGGTTGTGGTAAGTAGTCCAGTTTCTCGTAGAAATAATAAATTAGCTTTCCACTCTATTTTTATTTCATTCCCCTGTTGCATTACCTTTCCAAGTCACAGGTTTTATGTTTTTTTTGTAATTCCCTGCCCCCTTTTTAAAATTATTAAATTGTTTTTTAAATTGTTCTGCTTCAGAAGGAGAGTACATACATATACATACATAGTGATTTGATCACTTTTCTACAATCCGGCAGACTGACCGATTTTTCCAACATTTTTGTATTAAATGTGTATTTTGTATTATATGTCTTTAGGGAAAATAATTGAATTGGATTGCATTTACCTTTAACATTTGAATTTGGTTATTAACTTAATTGTCTCGTTGATGTTGCTAGCTCATCACAAAGGGACAAATGAGCTCATGTTTCTCTCTTTGATTCAAACTTGTTAGAACTCTATCCTATGATTTTTAAAATCATTTGGGAATTACCTTGTTTTCCAGGTTAAATACTAAATTATTAATATTTGTTTTATTTAGCGCCTCGCGAATGTTCTGAAAGTGAATTTACATGTGTTGGCACGAGCACATGCATTCCAAGTAAATGGGTCTGTGATCATGAAGATGATTGTGGCGACAATTCAGATGAATACGCTTGTCGTAAGTATTGATAATCATATATCATAATAATAGAGCGAGTGAGTGGCCGAGCGGTTAAGACAGTGGAACCGTAATTACGAAGTAATTACGATATTCCAGAACAAAAAGAAGTGTGTATATATCAAGATCTGTAGAAGAGTTACAAAAACTATGGTGAAGCAAATTGATGTGGAATGTTTTTTGCTCGAGTGAGTGGCCAAGCAGTTTAGACAGTCGGACCGTAATTACGTAGGATTCGAGGCTCACTCGTTCCATGGTGGTGGTAGAACAAATCTTCTCGGATAAGGATTATAAACCGTAGGTCCAGTGTACACATCTATCTCATGTGCACTTTAAGGAATCTAGTACATCTTTAGAGATGAGTAAAAAGTTACCCTGGTGTGCTAGTACACACACAGTCACTCACAGTCACTGATCATAACTAGGCTCTCTGGGAGACCAGTCAAAGACGGAAGAGGTCACCCAGTATAAATAAATATTAAATTTAAAAAAATGTATACCGAACTGACAAATGTACAAAAAAAATCCATATTTTTCTTGACAGTGGTTATCATAATAATACTAATGTTAATGTTTGTTCTATCTACAGTTGATCGGTCATGCAATTTTGACCAGTTTCAGTGTACTAGTGGACATTGTATTTCAAAAGACTATCAGTGCGATGGAGATCCTGACTGTCAAGACATATCTGATGAAATAAATTGTCGTAAGTTATAAAAATCTTTAAACATAAATATAATGGCAAATACATTACACTATATAAGGGCCAATACAACCGTTGGGCCATAAAAAGGCAACATTTTAACTCAGGACACTTGAATTAATAAGCAAGGTAACCACCATTACATAGCAACTGTAGCTATATAAAAAAGTTTTGTCGTTTTATGTCAAAGTTGACACCATATTTTTTGGTTTGTTACAAAATTGTTGAATTTACCTTTCGTTTTTTTAGATATCAAACATAGGTTTAAAAATAAATTTAAGTTAATTTTTCAACCCTGTTTCACTCTTTACATACATCATTTAATTATATAAACATTTTGAATCTTTATTTATAACTGCTTCATTTACATTCTTGTAAGTACAATTATTATATTTTTCTTTAGAATTATCTATAATTTGTGTTTATTTTGTATTAAAATTAGAAAATATAATCTTTATATATTAACAAATTGTAATTTTTGTTTATGATAGCAACACGGTATCCAGGTGGCCATTATTGTCTGACAACAGAATTCACCTGTGCCAATAAGCTCTGTACTTTTAGTGAATGGGTTTGTGATGGAGAGGACGACTGTACAGATGGCAGTGATGAATCCAGTGAGGCCTGCTGTAAGTTTACACACATGTCTCTATCATGAGCTGCTCTTGATCAATGGGTTGTAAGGGGGTCTCCCTATCATGAGATGCTCTTGATCAGTTGGTTTTAACAGTCTTCCCTATCATGAGCTGCTCTTGATCAATGGATTGTAAGCAGTCTCCCCTATCATGAGCTGCTTTTGATCAATGGATTGTAAGCAGTCTTCCCTATCATGAGCTGCTCTTGAGCAATGGGTTGTAAGCAGTCTCCCCTATCATGAGCTGCTTTTGATCAATGGATTGTAAGCAGTCTTCCCTATCATGAGCTGCTCTTGATCAATGGATTGTAAGCAGCCTCCCCTATCATGAGCTGCTCTTGATCAATGGGTTGTAGGCAGTCTCCCCTATCATGAGCTGCTTTTGATCAATAAGTCAATCAAACTCGTAGCAGGATTTGTATAGACTTGTTAGGCTTGTACCATCACTTCTGCAGTTTCTAGTTTGATAAGGATATTTCAGAAAAAGGAGCTCGTGTATTAAGATCTAAGATTAACCCTATTAAAGCCCCATTCCCTACGTTTTTTAGATCTAATTTAAGATCACAAACTATATTTAATGTAAAAATAATACTATATGGTCCTATTGCGATAACTTTTTTCGTCTTTAAACGGTTAAAAATGTGAAAAATAAATCGATTCTAATAATTATAGCGGCCCGCTATAAATCCCAAAATGCATTGCGCGCGGATTGATATTTTTGTTTTTCACCTGTAATTCGCCCACTTTTCGATCGATCGTGAAGCCAAAACAAATGGAAGACTCCTAACTTTTCAGCGAAAATACCGGGTTTTCCCCAATTTGTATCAACGGAGTCTGGCAAAAATAGAAAGACAATTAATGCAGCAACTATACAACGTCAGGCTAGGTATATAGCTAGCGTACGATGTTCGTACGTTATCGATGTTTACCAGCTAGGCCTACAAAACTAAGCCTAGCTAGGCTAGGCCTAAGACCGTCCACGAGAGGTCGATCGCCGCGAGCTACTTAGGTAGTGCATTGTTTCTCACTTTTTATCATAATTTACCATAAAACGTACATTTAAGACAAGGAATGACATGGTTTAATGTTTTTAAAGTGATATATATGTATTATTTTCCAAAAAACGTCCAAAATTGCAGGGAAGGGGTCTTTAACTATCAAGCTGTAATAGAAAGTTTTGCTTCTACATTTTGATATCCATAATTTCTTATTATTCTTTTATTTTTAGTAAATGTTGACTGCAATGAAGATGAATCTTTCAGATGTGATGGATCCAGTTCAGCATGTCTATCAAAAAGAAAGCAATGTGATGGAATTGTAGATTGCCCCAATAGTAGTGATGAAAATGACCATGATATATGTAGTAAGTTGGGATTTTAGAGAGATATTCTAATATAAATTTGTTTATTCTGTGATCTGTATGGATGCAGGATTATTAAGGATCAATGTAAATGAGTCCTGTAGAATACCATTTGGTATGTACAAATTACAAAATACAAAGCCTAGACCCCAAAAAATTGCTGAGACCAAAAAAATTAGACTCATAAGAGTGTGCCTAAACAAAATCCTGTGAATATATGATGGGAATGTGTTTTTTTAACCACCACACCACATTAGGAGGAGAAGATTTACTATTGCATTTTGAAACACACCTTGAAAGACTTCAGTTGGTTTGGGTGACTCTCTCTTCCTTTTGAGCATAAACACAATTTGAATGTGATGTAGGCGATTGTTTAAAAAAAATATATACAAACCTTGAATTTTTTGTAGGTCCCGTAGCAATTTGCACAGAAAGTGAGTTTAAATGTGCAAATAAAGATTGTATTCCACTGACTCAAGTATGTAATGGTGTAATCAACTGTCCAGACATGTCTGATGAGCAAGGATGTGGTAAGTCTGTTGTAGGGTAACTTAAACCAGCTTAAGCTATGTCTATCAGAGTTCTATCACTGTTCTGCTTTCAAATTCAAACCCCAAAATTACATTTAATATTCTCCTGTTGTCATCTGGTGTGAAGTTATTTCTATTTTTAATGTTACATTCTGAAACCTATCGGAGTTAACATTCTTAAAAATAGAGAGTTAACTGATCACACAAGCACTTGAATAAGATTTGGATCAGCTTAACTTCATTCTATGCATGTTTAACATGTGTGAACACATCTAATATGGTTTTTGTGTAGTTGGTCATAGATGGTTGTAATGTATACTTGTAAATCTAGTTTTTATATGGTTGGTTGTAATTAAGTTTTATTTTTGTTAATCCTGTTTACTATTTGTCTCTACTTTTAAATTATTTTCCAAGAAATGTCCTGTTTGTTTATTTAGATGGTAACAATAAATTATTATATAGATTTTAATTTATATAGAGCCCTCTATCAATATTATTTATTTTGGTTAAACTCATTCTACTATTACAATAAAAATGGGGATGAATATGAACATTTTTTATATTGGTAGTGTTAGCATTATTGTTTTTATTAAAAATTTATAAAAAATATGTTCTAACTCCAGTTATCTCAATTTTTATTTTATTTTTTATTTATATATTTTTATTAGTAAAAACAAATATATTTATTAGTTTTTTTTAAATATGTGTAATATGTTATGATATGTAGTGTACAGAAAGCAAATTTCACATACATTCATTCTTAGTGCTTGTTCAAAGTTTATTTATAAAATATAATATATAATATACAGTATTATACAAATAATGTTTATGAGTGTAATAGTACAAATAATGGCATGAGGTGAATGATGAAAGGTTATATTTCAAATCGTACACAAAAATCTGCTTCTGCATATTGGTGTTTCCAAAAAAAAACAGGCAAGGCAACAGGTTTCTGTATTTCACAGTAATTTATACACTAGATTTTTTTTTATCCGCAAAAGGTTTTTTTTTTGTACACAAAAAGGTTTCAATAGTGGGTACTATTGCACGCCATGTGACCCACCCTTGTCCAATCAAATGACAGGAATTTTTTTTTTTTTTTTTTTTTTTTTTTTTATTCATACTCATTCAACAGCGAGTAACTCGCCAATTACAGGATGGATAAACTATTTAATAATTTATCGTGCTTATAAACTAAGTCTCATTTGAGGCTTAGGGAGTGGAGTTGAAAGAGTCATGAGTTACAACCCTGCACTAGGTCAGGATTGAACCCGGGACCTGGGGATTGGAAGGCAAGCACGTAAACCACCAAGCTACAGCTCCACTTTATTTAGGTGTTATAATATACAATATTATTTGTATTTAGCAAATGGTAATTGTGATTCAGATGGTAATGCTAAATGTGAACAAGTGTGTGTTGATCTAGATCGAGGCTATGCTTGCACTTGCAATGATGGTTACATTGTATCTCAAACTGATGGAAAATCATGCGAAGGTAAGAATATTTATTATTAATGAATGATATTGTCCTCTTGAAAAAATAATTTTGTTTAATGTTTTTGTTGAATATGCCATTAATGTTACATAATAGTTTATTCACTTTGACCAAAAATTGGATCAACAAAAAATTATTTACCTGAAAAAAACTATAATTTAAAGCAAACAATTTTTAAATTGACTGGAAGTTGAATTTAACCATTTATTTAGTTTTTTTTAAATTGTGAAATGGCCTACTCCAAGTCTTTTTATCAATCTTCATTTTTCATGTTTTTGGGGGGTCAATACATCTTTACTTAAACAATTTCTTTATTCTTTGTGATAACCTCTTCAGTACAAGACTGTTAACCAAAGCACCCTGTGGTACACACTCCTCATTAGCACACTCCTCATTAGCACACAATCTCTCTTTTCAAATAAATAGTGTAACAAATTCTTTATTGTGCACATGTGCAGTGTACACATGACCAATGACTTTACCTTCTATCTGAAAGATGAGGCAGTGAAACTCTTTGATACCATAACTGATACACAACCTCACCTTAATCTTCAGGAGCAGATCTAGGAAAAAAAAAACTACTTTTTGATATTAATTTTTGACTGACTATTAATATTATATATTAGTGCTCTATTCTAGGTCCTTCCCCGATCTGTATTATTAGTATTTTGACTATAATAAAAAGAAATGGCCTATTAACCTAATTTTAAGAGTATGATTATTTTATAATATCGATCCTTTTTTGATTGATTGTCTCCAAGTAAAATGTGAAATTGGAATGTGATTGTAGTCAAATCTGATTGATAATCACCTAGGGAGGTTTTAGATAGAGTAGCTGTAGTGCTTTCAATTCAGGGTAAATAGGGCGTACAGGGAGTGAATTAATGTGATTGATCATTCATTTCCTGTAACCCTATATTAAGAGCTGTAAGGCATTGTGTAACGATGCATGACTTTATATTAGTCTATCTAGTCAATCCGTAGGGTAATTTTGACTAGGGTTCAGTGATGCGCGACTGTTGTCATATCAATGTCAACATTAATGCAGTCTCCTTTTCTTTTTATAGATTATAATGAATGTCTTGATAATCCATGTTTTCAAAAATGCACCAACACAAAAGGAAATTACACCTGTTCATGTGCTCCCGGCTATACCAACTCTGGAAAAACGGATAAAGATAAAAATCAACCGGACTGTAAAGCAAATGGTAAGTTGAAACGATTTATACTAAGCTTTTTGGACTATTTCCTGAAACATCTTTTATCAATGTATTTCTGTGTAATGTCAGTAGAATTAATGCTATCACTTTGTATGTATTTGTTATAGTAATTTTCCCAAATTAATTCAAATCAAATAATATAGTATATACAAGTTGTGTAAAGCCTGTTAAACAAAAAGAAAATGTTGACGAGGTTTGCGCTCACAATTTCCATATTGACCTGAAACAGGTTTCTTGTGTAGTTCACAATAAATAAGAACATTTACAAATGTTATCTATATATAAATTTACGTAAGGCCAAAATTCGGTAAATCATGCGTTATTTCTAGAATGTTTACTCGATGGTATATAAAGTTGGTTCATACTTTCGGTACTGATTTTAACCACCTGATGTAACCCTGTTTACTAATTAAATTGAGTTAGATAATTAGTTATTGACAATTAAAACAAATTTAGGTTCAACGATTTGCCCCAAATAGGGGTGTTTTCCGATCGTGGTATACACTGTCTAATGCATGTCCATCTTGAAAAATACCCGCATACAATAATACGAGGATGCTTTGCATTTTCCTATCTCCTCCTACGATAATTGTTTTTAATGGCTGAAAACCGATTGGACAGCTTGAGTACAGCATCATAATGTTGAAGACAGGCCGATTTTCTTTAAAAAATACTATTTTGATAGATTTAATACGTATATAAAAAGGAATTGATTTTCGATGAATAGAACATTCCAAATTATTTGGTTTTAAACCATGCTTGCATACCTCCATGGTTTAACACAGGTAAATTTATGGTCCCTTGGAGAATAAACATAAATAGTATTGTAATGCTATACAATACTGTAAATAGGTATTAACCACTTTTGATCGCGTGTGTTGGTACTGTTAGATTTCATTTCATTTATTTCGTCTCACATATAACAAAAAATAACAAACAATAGATATACGAATAACATTTATTAGTGTGAGTGTGGGTAGCCCCTACTTTTAGATTATAAACACATAATAATACAATACCTTATTACTGACAGTTGCGTCTCAATGTTTGTATTAATTAATAATTACCAATAATATAAACGTTGTAGTGGTCGTTACATGTACTTTAGTATTTCAATCGACTATGACGACAGTGACAGTTTTAACAAAGAATTAAATCGGAAATGTTTTACTTTATTTAGTGGTATATTATTTATAGGCCTTATACAAAAAATATTTTGTTACTGAGTAGATAATAAAGAAATATAAAGAATGATTTAATATAAAGAATATATTAAAAAAATGTTCCTCTTTCTACCTATGCTCATCACCAACCCTCGACTCTAATGTCCAAATCAAAAATTTGGACTTATTTTGTGACAAGTTTCTCTTTCGGAAGTAATTCCCAGGGTGCTAATTTTGGTTGACTACATAAATCATTGTGTCTATTTATTTATTTGTTTCTGTAAACGACAATGTTGTATAGTCATTTGAAATACAGTATGTATATACCATCAATTTATTATCTTTTTAAGGTTAATTAGTAAAGTAAGTCTGATATTGTAATTAAAAAATTCATATATATATATATATAATTTTAGGTGGAAGACCACAGATTGTTTACGGCGATGGAAACACAATTAGACAATTTGACCCAGAAAAAAATGAATACTTTCAGCTGATTGGTTACCAAGCCAAACTGCAATCAGTGGATTATGATACCACAACAAGTAAGTAATGATGTCTTGTTCACTTAATATGGGTGTGACCAGCCTGAATAGAGTCCCTCATCAGTTTCTACTGTAGTACAAGGGGTATGATTTAAAAAAATAACTTTTTATTCATCCTTTATGTATTGGAAACATGGTAGGGAGTAAACAACACTGCTTAATACCGTTATAGTCGCAAGGTTATTGGCCGTTTTTGTGTGCTAACATTAGCACGGTAGTTTACTACGTGTAGGTGTATGTTGGGAGGGCTGCTTCCCAAGCATAACGTTCTTTACATTTCCTATAGTATATGTATGGCTTATATTATAATGTTTTATACTGGAAAAATGAGATACTATTATATACTAAGGTTTTTACATTCAACTATTGCAAATATAGATTCTTGGACAAGTTTGGTTATGAAGAATCTTTTTTTATTTAATGCGTTTTTAATTCATAACTAGCCAACTAAAATACTTTATTCACCTATTATATCTCAGATTTACTTTATATGTTTGTTTATTGGGTAATTACATTTTCTTGTAAAAGTAAGTGAGTCTCTATATTAATTTGATATCTGAAATAAACTTATTTTTACCGATTATATTGTAGATATTACTTATTGGATAGATGCCGGTTATCAAACAATCAATAGAGGGCGTAATTACGACAACTCGATAATTACTCCAGAAAATCTTGAAATTGATAATTTACAGAATCCCTATTCAATTGCTGTTGACTGGATTGGGCAGTAAGTAGTTATGTTGCATCGTTGCATGGGCAATCACTGCTCTGTCTACTATCAAACTAGTGATACAGTATGCCCAAATATGGCAGTGATATGCCCAAATATGGCAGTGATATGCCCAAATATGGTAGTGATATAACATCACCATGTCCATATATGGGCACATCACATTTTTTTGTCACATAAACTTTGATAGTGTACACAATTAGTTTACAGAAAAATTCAAATGTTTAATCTAATGACATCATTTTAGGAATATCTTTTGGACCGACCAAGGCATAAACGGAGGTGCACCAAGAGTGAGACGGGATGCTGGATCTGAACCTAGAATCATGATGTCAAAGGTCGATGGACGCTATGTCAAATCGATTATCAACACTGGGCTTGGTCTTCCTGGTGACATCGTGGTTAACCCTGACAGACGGTAAGAATAGTAGCAATATCATGCATACATACAGTAACTACATATATGGACGTTTGGCGATTCAAATACATTTTTGGAGCTGTAACTTGGTTGTTAGTACGGTTACCACTCCAAAGTCCAGGGTTTAAAACTGACCTAATGCTAGGGTTGTCCCTCACCACTGTTTCTTTTTTCATTTTCTATTCCGCTTGACAGTGATTAATTTCTGACAAAAGAAATGAAATGAAGCCTCAAATAAAGCTTAGATTCTTTCAGTAATTTATAGTATTCACTTCTTCAATTGCTTTTCATATATTTTTTCAGACTGATGTATTGGACCGATTATTCACCAGCATCTCCAAAAATAGAAGGGTCCTGGATGGATGGAAGCAACAGAATGCAAGTTGAAAATATCCGTATTGTTGAGCCAACGGGATTGGCTATTGATTTTGCTAATGATGGTACTGTATATTGGTGTGATATCAAGGAGAACACTATTGAATCCATGGCATATGATGGCAGTAACAGAATGCTTTTGGCATCTGGCAGTAGTAAGTCAATTTCAATTTTATTTCCACAATATTATACAGATATTGACTGCTTAGAGGTTAAATATAAGATTTGACATCCCCGAGGGAATGATATTAAGTTCGAGGGAATATATATTTCCCGAAGCGCCAGCTGAGGGAAATATATATTCCCCGAGAACTTAATATCATTCCCGAGGGGATGTCAAATCTTATATTTAACCGATATAAAAGGCAATATCTGTTATATTATATAGCCAAGAACAAGTCTGCTGGGTTGGGTGAAGCTAGGCTAGGCCTCCTATAGTATTTGTATTGTATTTAAACAAGCCTGCCTAGACACCTTACCTTGCGAAGAATAATATACAGATAATTACTAATTAATGATTCCTTGGCAATAAAATATTCACTTAGGCCTAGGTCGTTTAAATTAACAGAAGAATTTCCATCAATAAGCCTATTAAAAATAATAATATTATAATCAGGTAGGCCGAATAAACAATTCGTCTTCTTCTCGATCTTCGAGGAGCCGAATCACCGGATGTTCAGCGCGTACTACTTACTAGGTTACTACCGTGAGTATTGACCAATCACAAACGGTGTTTCATCACATTTAGGGTGGACTTATAACAAATGAGGGCACTATGTATGCATAGTTTAAATAGTTTAGAAGATTAATTTCTTCAAGCAACTTCCGTGGCGCAACGGTTGAAGCGTTGTCTTGCGATGGAGTGACAATTCCACCCGAGTTCAAGATCGAGTTGATGACTTTTGTTTATTTATCGGCAACGCGAGTGTTGGCACACGAAAATTACACAGTCAATATCATCGTACTCGAGAATCTATATGTTTAATGACAGGGGACACGATAATTACGCGAAAATTACACAGTCAATATCATCGTTCTCGAGGATATATACGATTTACGATCCTCGCAGCGGTAGTCATGTGATGCAGTTTCAACCAATCACGTTAGCGTATTTACATAGGCTATGTAATATAATAACATACAAGATAATGAATGCAATGTAATCATGTGCGGGTGGTGGGGTGGGGGGGGGGGGGTGTTCAGGGTCATGTAAGCAAGAAAGACTTTAAGTTTGACCCACCCCAAGATATAACATTAAATACGAATACGAAAAAGAACAAAATTATACATAAACTAATAATAAATAAATGAAAACAAAACTACAATTTCTATTTAAACCATTTTATCCGATCTTAACTGGTCTTATAAAATATATAAGAATCTATGCTATCTGATTGGTTTAGAGCTTTATTATTTTTCCATAAATGGTCGTAGAATTATATGATGGTAAGGTAGCAACAGAAAATTAAACATCTGCTGATAATAAGTATATGTGTCTAATTGGGGTTATATATCACATGATTAAATTCTCAATATCTGATTGGTTAATAGCCATAGTATATTTCCAAATATAGTCATAGAATTATTTTAAGAGGTTGCATGTAGAACTTTTATAGTATAGTTGATAAAATGATTCTTGTTATATTTCAGATCTGCGGAACCCATTCCAATTGGATGTGTTTGAATCATCCATTTACTATGTCACTGGTGAAGTTGGAGCCTCAGGAAATATAATGAAATTGGACAAACTTGGTCGCGGAGCACCAGTTGCCATCTCGGTAGGAATCAACCGACCGACATCCGTTAAAATGTATCATCCGGCAAGATACACTGTCGCTGCTGGTGAGTTGGAAATCTACAGTTAGAGATCATGTCAAAATATTCTACTGCTTTTACAGTAGTAATTACTTTTTGTTTACTGTTCAAGCAATTTATAAAATTTTTGATTGGGCATTAAAAATGTATTTATTTTAAAATAAAATATTTTTTTTCTAATAATCAACTACTCAATGCAAACAGTGGTTGGAATTGTATGCATGAGTGATTTTTGAATAGCGCCCCCTATTTTTATCTTAGATTTTAGCCAAGTAATAAGTTTTTTAGCAATGTTTGTATTATTACACAAAATCAGCTAAAAAAATATATCTGATATCTGACTTTTTCGATTGGTGCTGTGCTTGGTAACATAATAATTGTTATAGTTTTAATTACTTTACGCCTAAGCATAGTTTTAAATGTGGGGTCAAAGCATTCTTTAAGATGAGTTTCTACTAAATTTTTGTGACAAAAAAATGTCAATGTCAAATTTATGGACACGATGATGTCATATTAACAATATTTGGCCACATCATACTTTTTTTTTCTCAAACTAGTTTGATAGTGTAGACAAAGCTTTAGAATATCAGAAAGATGATATTATTATTATTAAATCATTTTTTTTATAGTAAACTCATGCGAGAATAGCAAGTGCAGTCATCTGTGTATACAGATACCACCAACGTTTGAGAATAAAGCAACAGCTGGTTACAAGTGCGAGTGCCCTGATGGTGATTCATTTATACCTGGTAGCAATACCTACTGCATATCAGGTAAAGATCCTGTTAAACTTGTTACTTTACTGAATAACATATTTATAAAATTAGATAATTAACGATTATGGGATGATTAAGAGGAGTTCTCATTGTCCTGTATTCAAATCTTCACTCCTAAGTCAGTCTCTCAAGTCTATAAGTTCAATATTACATTTTGTTAAAAAAACAATTCTAATTGTGTTTAAACATACAAAAGTTCTATATACATTATTAATACTACTATATTTACAAAATAAGGTTTAAAAAGCATTCAGTAAATATTAAAGCACTTTTAAATCAACATTATTATCATTACTTATTAATGTAATAAATAAAATACATGCATGAATGATTCTACAATGTCCATGGATGAATGCACTTGCCAGTATAAACTATATGAATCATAAATATTTGTGACTCTGCTTTATCTAAAGTGTTAAGAAAATTTGAAATGCATATTCTATCTTGTTAATAGGCCTATAGCTCAATGAATACCATATTGTTAAGAAGGCAAAAACTGTTTCTTTAGTACATTTTATCTTTATAATTATCATTTTACTTTAAAATAATTAAGCTATGGAAGAGGAAACCACACTGCCTCCTGCACCGTGTGTTTCTAATTGCGAGTAAGTATTTTCTAAATAGTTATTTATGCCCAAATCAGTTTGTTTAATCATTTTATTTTGGAAGGAGCAATATTTCAAAGTATGTGGTTATACCGGCACCAGTATTGTACTTTCTTATTTCATATAATAATTCTTTAGATTTGTAATTATTTCCAACAAATTATTGTTTGTTTTTTTACTTCTTGATAACTTCACCACTTTGATATTATCCCAAACAATCACGTAATCAACTTACTGAACCTACTGTATTCTATAATTTATTCTTGTAGTGAAACCAAGGATAAACCAACTGCAGCATCACAAACATCAGGTGTGTATGCAATACTATATAATAATGTATTTACAACACTCAGTTGTCTGTCCACACTGACAGGGCTGAGAAGGACCTGTTTGTTTGTTTGTTTTATTAGTTTCTCCACACATTTTAAAATAGAAAGAAAAAAATTACAAATTGCAAATAAGATAGACACATAACTTAAAAATGTGCAGATGGAGGTCAAAATAAGTTGCGGACAACTTTAGGTCGTGACCACCAGTTAAAAAAGGGTTAAAAATTGGAAAAATAAATAATGAAGGTATAGTAGTCCGGCTTACAATAAAAATACAGAAGCTTAAATTGCTAAGACAATAGTACAGTACATTGGGGTTACCTTAAGCTTTGTCTACACTATCAAACTAATTTGACAAAAAAAGTGTGATGTGTCCAAATATGGTACTGATAAGTCCAAGTATAGTAGTGATATGCCCAAATATGGTAGTGATGCCCAAATAATGGTAGTGAAATGACATCCCCTGGCTTTCTTATAGTAAACATGTGCGTAATTTTGTCATGTTTTATTTTTCAGAATCGGAAAACGTAGTCGTTGCCGTGGTAGTGGTTATCATCGCATTAAGTGTTCTTATTATTTTAGTTTTGGTCGTGTTTATATCCAAAAAGCGGAGATCGTAAGTTATTGTTAAAGTTATCAAACCGTAAACTATAAAAACTACTTCCCATTATTTAAAATTTTTTCCCATTTCCACATTTTCCACTTTTATGCAACAAGATACTTCATTAGTATAATAGAACATTATCCAAGTTCAATCGTGTTAATCTTGTCATGATATACTATTCCTACTGTTTAAAATGCTTTTAAGACAAACCTGTAATTTAAGAAAAACCTATAATTTGCCATTTTGGATAAAATAAAGTAAAATAGAATAATACCTTTAGAGGTACTGTTGGTTCATACCAGTCACCCACATTAGATAGAGAACTGCACTAACTTATTATTTTTATTTGAATACAGAGCTAAGTTTACACCGGAAGGTCCGGTTACTTTCCGAGGAGGAACCAATGTTGACTTCCCTATGCAGCAAGAAACCAACGGAAGTATGCCACCAGTAAGTGCATTTAATTCAAATTCAAAAGTTGGCAGTTCTAAATTTAGTAGTCAAATACTAATCAAATAAACATTAAAGTGAAGAATATAGAAGCTTGTAAATTGTATTTTTAAGACTCAGGCCATGAGATTTGATAAAAAGTGATACAGTATAGAATCCACATTAATGGGACACCTAGTCCCCCTTGTAGAGGTGTTCCCTGAATAGTGTTTGGCCGTAGTGTTAACATTTTTAATATTACCATGGTTGAGATTTGATAAAAAGTGATTCAGTAGAATTCCTATTAACAAAGAGTCCCCTTTATAGAGGTGTTCCCTGAATAGTGTTTGGCCGTACAGTAGTGTTAACATTGTTAATATTATATTAACATTTGTTTCATGTGAAAATTAATATAGATGCCCACTAAACAGGGCTGCAATTAAAAAAAGAATGTCCCTGAATAAGGGTGTCCCTCAATAATGGGTGTCAATAATGAGAGGGTCTAGTAATTTGAGTCTTGAGAATCAAGTATGGTTGTCAAGTTTTTTGTTTTCTTTTTCTTATTCTATTTTAAAATATTCTTTGTCATTTTTCCTTTCTCAGCCTGGTTCATTTTCTATCAAAACTGAAACTGGTAACAACTTTGAAAACCCCGGATATGAAATCGCTACACCAAATTTATACGCGGTTGGAAACGGCAACACACAGAACGCACCAGAAAAGACAGGGTTACCAGAAGGTCAAGCAGAAGCACTCCCAGACAAAGTGCCGCTACCAGATGATGTTATTGGAAGCGTTGTGCTTCAACCGCCGACAACTGATTCTGTACCGGCAGGTCCGCCGCCGGCTTATTCCCCGACAGAAGCAGACGACGATAATGACGAAAGGAATTTAGTACAAAAATCTGATATGTAATTTCTTTTGAATGTCGTTTAATTCCCACCGCACATTACAGTTCAAATGACAAACTTAGCATCTGATCTGGTTATGTAGAACAATTTTATATAAAAATACAAAAATATTCTAAAAAGTGAATGGGGAGGGGATGTGGATTGCCGGTCCCCCTTGAGTCTGCTCATGCATTGAAACAAATTATTCTACATATTTTATATAAACTAGTAAAATTTATAATCAAACTCTTACGATAGAATAATTCTTAATAAATTTTGTGTAAAAATTCCTAAAACACAAAATGGGAGTTTGTTAAAAATAAATTCTTATCTAAATAAACAACGATGACGATAAAAAGTACTCCATTTATGGGCATTGAAATTTGAATCAAAATCAAACAATACTACTGTATGGCATTGTTATAATATACAATATTTTCCGCACTGAATGTCTTACAGGTATTCTCTCTGCGACGTTTGCGTATTCGATTGGGGCTTTAACTTTGAGTATTGTTTTTCCGATGAATATTTAGTTAACAGAGTATTTTGAATGATAGTACCCAACGAAAAACAAACTTGTGTTATTTAACATTAATGTTTTATAATTCAAATAAAAGAAGTTCTTTACAGATTTTTTGTTGAGCACAAAAGCTACCCAATCAAATACGCCAAATGATTATTGTTATGAGGTCATGGTATATGTAAAGATGTGTTTATACCAAGAACAGCGTCACAGTGTATATTCTCTTAATAGTATAGCTTATTACTATAAAGTGCAAGTGCTGTGTAAACCATTGTATACAGTACATTGTGAGTGATACCTTGTTATATTGTAACCTTTAGATGAAAAAGTCAAATGAAAACGTTTGATAATTATTGTATTGTAATTGTTTGCAAACCTTAGTTAACTTATTATCGTGTATCATTTTAGTTTCAGTTGAAAATTAGAATATTAAAAAAAGTATTTTAACTCTGACGTAATTGTACAGAAAAATAAGTTTGTTAAGTCTTAATATCAGACTGTAATACAGTCTCAACTCACCAAATACCGGACTATCTAAAACTGGAAACTCTTACAAAACCAGACTTTTCTTGAGGTCTAAAGTGTCCCATATTCTTTTCACCATTAAAAACACATTCAGAATACCAAACTTTCCACAGATTGACATATTAGGGCCAACTCAAGGGTGTCCGGTATTGGGAAAGGTGACTGTACTTGCATTGTATAAATGATGTTGGTGGATGTTACTCCAAATAGAGAGAAAACAAAGTTGAGTCTTATCCAAAAACAACTTGTGATTTTGTTAAGAACAAATTTACGAAATGTTTGATGCAATTACGTCAGAGTTACGGCAAAACAATAATGAATACAATTTCCATCTGTTAAATTGATATGATTTTAAGCAAATCGGGTTTTAAAGTGGATCTCTTAAATTGGACATTGAATTTGTGCAGTGTTGTGTTTTAGATCATATTTGTAATCAATTTACATATGTCTTTGAATATATGTATATTTATTATCAAATTAAATGTGCATTAGAACGGGAGCGTATTAAACAAAAATTGATGTTTATTTGTTCCATAGAATAATGGCATTATATTTGATGGATTTAAAAAATATATTGTTAGTATAATGTCGATATAAAATTACTATTGTATGGAGTTTTGGCTCTTGTAGGAATCTGATTATGTAAGAGTATCCAATTAGAAAATTATTAATTACATATGACGTCATCAATTACCGCCTAAGGTTGTTGTACAACATTATGTTAAAGAAACGCACAATAAGTGACGTCATTTAGTGACGTCACAAAGATGCACAAAACGTACGATTGGGTACAAAATTCATAGTACAGTATATATACATTTTATGACGATATCCAAAGCTCTGGTGAAATAATTAATATGATTTTAATTATATTGCAATAGAATTAAGATGAATTGAGGAATCTCTTATTGTATGTATTTTTAATCTGTATAGGAGAATATTTTTATATACAATGCATACATTTCTTTGTATTCAAAGTTTAAAGCATATTTTATATATCTGTATAATATATAAAATCATAATTGTTTGTTTTTAATCATTAAGCATGTATTGGTGTTTTAGGGATGTTTTGTTTTTTTCACTACTGCTGACATTCCTGAATATATATAAATATATAGGCCTATATTTCTATATATTGTATACAACCAAATAACCATAATGATACCTTGATATTATAAGAAATGGGGAGTAAGATATCGTTAAGAGTTCTATTGAATAAAAAACCTTTTTTTTCACTTTTTAATAAGAAAAATGGATGTACTGTACGTGCATCAGATAAGATGATGATAGTGTAGTTAAGAAAACATTTCTTCCTCAGATAAAATAATATTTGTTATGCAAAGTTATATTGTTAAGTTTTTTATATATATTTTTTCTTACAGTAGTTACTAAAAATTACACTTTTTATTATTATTTTACTAATACATTATCGTTTTTGTTTATAATTTGAGTTTACGGCACTTAACAACACACTGTTAAAAATTAAAATATAATATTTCTACATTTATTACGATTTTTAAATGGTTTTATTTTTATTCATCAGAATTTCGATTTTGATTTTTTTTTATAAAAAATACAATGTTAAATATTACTGTTACATCTTGATGTATTTTAAACTTGAACTAAATTACCTTGACATTTGACAAAATAATCTGCCTTTTTACAAAGAAAAATATTCTTTGTCCTCACAATTTTAACTTCATCTTAAAAATGTTTTAATATTGTATCATTTATTACAACTATTTTATAAGTAACTAAATGATTAAGCATTTGAAAATAAATGAATTGTGTTTTTGTACTTAAAACATGGACCTATAATTAGATGGGTTCATACTTAAAACAATACGATTACGTAATACTAGTAAATATTGTCAAAAATGCATGTATTATAAACAAAAGGTACTTTTTATCTCATTAAGCCGTATTTGATCATAAATTTCTGTTCTGACTTGTTGCAGTATTTACCCGTGTAAGTTTCATGGGCACATGTTATTGCTAACTTTGGTTGGTGGGAAGCAACTTACCAGGGTAAGAAACAAAGTCTGAAGGGACCACAAAGAGATATTATAGGCCTAGTTGACTATATGGAGGATTGTATACATCAGCAGTACTAGTTGCAATGTGTCTTGTTTGAAATAGCACCACTATCGGTACGTTTCTGACTGAGTGGAGGAAATATTATTATGATACGATATTATGTATTCAGTTTATAGCATGGTAATACTAATAGTACAAATAATAAATCACAATAGTTTAAGACAATCTATATTGTGGATATGTTAATGTTATTTTTGCGAAAACTTAATCTATTATACCATTGACTGTTAGAAAAACCGTAAAATAACCTTTTTTTGTGTACTAAAACAATAATTTATAATAATCAAATAATGAATATAAAATTATATTGTTAAAAAAAGATTTATTATTCTTTAGGCTATAGGAGTGTTTTAGTTGTATGTGATTTGTACTTGTTTATCCTTCGTTGGGACCAATTTTAAGTTTACTTTGTCTGCCTTACTAATTCGAAACACTAGCTATATTACATGTTCAATATTAAATCATTTGTTTTTTACATTTTCTATTCACATTTTCTTTGTTTCTGCACCATTTGTATGTTAACACATTGCCTAACATACAAAATAACTTTTCCTAATTCACTTTAAATCATAGTTTTCTCTCACCTTTCCACCATTATGGTTCACGATTTTTAATTCAATTTAAAATTATTTTCACAAAATAACTCAAACATTTGGCATAGGCCTATTAATATAACAAGCTTTACAAATAAAAACGTCGGATCAAACAGATCAGAAGTGGACATTGGAAGAATTGAAGACGCGCCGATTGCAGCAACAGATTAGGAGGATCGGAGAAAGTATTGAGAAGAAGCATGCGTATCAGACGTTTTTATTTATTTTTTTACATTGCAATGTTTCTTGAGAATGGAAAGTTACTCACTGACGGACAGATAGTGAGTCTCTTTCTTCTCCATCAGTGAGATACCAGCATTTAATATCAATATTTCCCCCATTTGCGAAACTTTTTCCAAAAGTCACTGATAATCCGAGAGATTGCAGAAAAGATGATACTTCCTAAATGTAGCTTAACATAATAACCTATAACCCTTCAAATAATATTTTTCACCTATTGAAAAAAGGTCGATAGGTTTGGAAAGAGTATATAATACCGAACTGCGGGATTTACTGTAACATATTTTATCTATAGGCAAAACATTGTACGCCCTCTCGAGTTTTAACAATACTTTTGGAAATTTACGTACCCCGCTTATTTTAATGACGTCATACTATAGTTTTACCAAGTTAATTACGATTCCGGTGGCGTTAAAATTGTCTTAATATATCCCCAGTAATTTAACCTTTGTGTAAACTCGCCATGGGATTTTTTAATTCGTGGTACAAGAATACAAGTTGAGTTACGATTAATGCATTGGTATAGCCTAAGTGCTCATGCCATAGCGGTAATTTTATATTCAATGACAAAGTTTGAAAAATACCGCGCGTTTTCTCCACGGCAGACGATCTAGTATCTTAACGCATGCTAGGATAAGTGTATTGTACAGTCTGTCTGATTGGTGGCTTAAATTAACTGCATTTCAATAAGAATTGATAATTGAAAACAAGATAATTATTGAATAATGATGATTATAGTCGATTATTGTTTGCGCATGAAATTAAATGGTTTTGGGTCGAAGGGTATAATGATCCTAATTGCGCAGTGTGGGGTTGTATTGAACGAGACAATGTTAATGCATCGCAATTATTGCGTTCGAATTTTCCATTTCCAATTTAAAATTAAAAGCTGTTTATTATTACCTGTCCGCCATTTTGAGAAACAATGTAATGATACTTTACCGTAGTACAGTATTGATCATCAGTGTGTTAAATAATATATTTTAATTTACTATTGGCCTACTTTTATGAATTGGTTAACAAGAAAAAACAACATTAGGAATAGACAATTGGTTTTTATGACCATTTGTGATAATTTAGATTATTTAATATTTAGCCTGCTTTTAGTCAAGTCAAAATTACTATATCGAAATTTAGACTTTCAAATTTTGTTTATGCTGAAATGTCAACTTACTATGTCAAAATTGTATCAGTAATTTTCATGTCCATACAGAATGTTTAGTTACGTATATATTGATTTCTTTCTTTATTCATCCAAAAAATACATAAAAATAACATTACAATATAAAACATTAAAATAATTGGATAAAAAGGAAGAAGAGAAAAGGCAACTTCATGCCTATCTAGCTCTACTCCCTGTATAACTAAAAGATTTCAATTTTATTCAAATCAAACAAATCATATTATGAATTATATATGAATTTAATTACTAATAAATAATAGTATAATAGTATAATAGTAATAATAATAATAGATGTATATATATATATATATAAATCATACTGTAAATTATATATATATATATATACATACATACACACATACATCATTCCGTTTCAATTGTATATACATACACATACAAACATGTATATATTAATGCCATACATTTACTCATAAATTTTATGACTCCAACAGGAGTTCTATGACTTTGGTTTTAAAATGTATATATAATATTTTCGTGCCTATACAGGTAATGGAAAATTGGCCGGATGTACTATTTGCCTTAGGTTTGTATAGATTTTCCTTACATTTTTGTCTAGTTTCATGTGAATGGGTGATAAGTGTTACATATTCGTTTAGATCACGAGGCAATTTATCGTGATAACTTTATTCACAATCTCAAATTAAAAGTAAACATAAATAATAATTATATTTTTGAATATTATTTAATAAAAAGTAAATACAAAATTATTTGAAGTTGTGAATGGGGTTAAGCTGTAGCAAAAGCTTTAGACGCAAAGCCCATTTAAATTAATAATTTTTTAATAAATAGATAAATAAAATCAGCAATATGTACAATAAAAATTGTAACGATAATAATAACAATATTGTACTACCAATAGAAATTATGCAGTGATATTAACAAATCAAATGCTGTGAAAAAAATTAATTAACCTGCAGTTAATTAACTGTAACATTTTTTTTTCATTTTATAGTAAGTAACAAGTAAGAATTATAATTTGTTGAATTGTTGTTCTATACTTTGGTATATTAACAATTATTTAAATTGTTTGACATTTCTGTTATGATTAAGTTTTCAAGTTTCAAGTTTATTGTTTCACACAATACAATACAATAGAACAGTAACATAAATTAATAAAAACAATTGTGTGAGGAGGACGCATTAAGCCAAGGCTTTAAGTTTGGTCCTCCAGATAATTAATATATTTAATTATTTAATTTAAGTGAGAGAACAAAAATAAACTTCTTTCTTTCGTCAAATTGACAAATAAAAATAAACAAAATAATCCATTATAAGATAAAGTTAATGATAGGATGTGCACGATACCAAACTGGGGTTCTAAAACCACAATACCGTATAGATAAGAGGATACCAAGAAATAAGGAACATTTTTCAATCTTTTCTATGTAACTTTCTTGATTTCTTTTTTGTTGCAGAAAATCGCTAGATCAATGCTGATGTTAAAATATTCAGATAGATGATGTATTTTTTTAGTCAGGCTTGCTCTATGTGTGTGTGTGTGAGACTGAGAATGAAACACAAATATAGATGATATAATGATTTGGATAAATATTTATTCTGAAAAGTCCCGTGACCACGGATCACGGCAAAATAGAAAATATACCTATTGCCCTCGCCCGCGATGTAGTTATTGCCACTTTTAAGCAAAGTACGAACCTAAAACTTTGTTTTCTTTTGTGGCGTAAACCACTCATTTAGTTTATACATTAAATAGCATGATCAATACATTCTAATCCGTAATATTTGATAGTTCAACATCTTCATAATTGTTTTCTCCACTGTTACACAGCATTGCGTATCTCCAAATGTTTTATTATTTGAGCTTGACAAAAGTGTAGTTCATTTTACTATTAATAATTACTAGTGATATTATATTTTTAAAGCACAGCTCTTTTTCTCTAACCACAACCCAAGGCCTTAAAATATTGAATTAGTGCACTGACTGTTCTCCCTTTATCTCTATTCTTCAATTGAGGTCTTTCAAAGTGACATAATAATTACTGCAGTAAATGGCACAATTAGTTGATAATGTAAATGTTTGTTAACAACGTTATTTACTGATCTAGTGAATTGAGTCGTTTTATATCAATTTGCCACCGAAGGTCGCACTGGGTTATTGCTATTAGCTCCTTCTAACGATTTTCTCGATGCTTATCCTATACTAAATTATTTTTATTTATGTAATAAATGTGTATGACTATCATCTTACTATCTAAATACACCTTTTACCAGAAGATTCAAAAGCCATTTTTTTTTCATTTACACCCTATCCACACGTATGGATCTCTTGAACTCCCAAATTATTTTGATGTAATAAATTTGTATGATTATCATATTCTGGTTACTATCTTAATACACCTTTTACCAGAAGATTGTTTTGTTTTATTTACACCTGATCTCCACATGGCATTATGTCTAGTATCATAAGCAAATTCTGTAATACAGAGTTACTATCACATGTGACGTCGTATTATGTTAATAACATAATACTACTGATACCAACTCTTTTAAACTTCAACTCAAACGATTTCTTGCATGCTAGATAAATTTATTTTTTATTCATCAACAATTTTAACGATTTTAACTTTTAATGTACGGTAGGCCTTGGTTATCAGCTCCTTCACTGGAGCTGGATATGGGCACTCTAAAAAAAGGATGGTATTAAATCAATAAAACTACAAAATGCTAGGGTAAAGTTAGGCGTATGGCCCATGATACAGGCATTACATATGACATTATGTGACACTGTAGCACAGACTTTGTCTATGATAGGCCTACTACACAATATTACAGACAGTAACGAGAAGCTGTAATTTGTCATTTTATTTCCGTCAATGTATTTTCATTATATTTCTAGGAAAGAAACTGTTTATATTAAATCATTAATTTTCAGTACAGATTCAAAATCAATATACTAACGTACGAACAGGAACTGAACCCGGAGTTTTAAGGTAGGTATGTAAACCAACAAGCTACACTTCAGTGCCACTTTTGTGACATGCTTACATGTTTTTTCTCTATTGGAGATAGTTGCATTTAGTCAATCAATCGGTTTAAATTGTTTTATAACGTTACCGTACATCGGATGTAAATCTGATGCGTATCGGAGATGTATGGTACATCGGAGTTGTATCGGACGTACACCGGAGTTTTATCGGACGTAACATTGGAGTTTTATCGGAGTTACACTTAACACACAGATAATAGAGAGTCAACGCGAGCACGTTGCGTTGCGTTCCAGTATTACACAAATTACAAACTTATATTTTTATGTATCGTCTAACAAATCACTCTTTACCAAATCATATTATTTCATTTAAGAAGAAAATCGATTTTTTATAATGGTCCAAAATTATGGAATTTATTAAGTATTTCATTAAAATCTCTTCCTAATCTACCTTTGTTCAAATCCAACCTAAAAAAGTCTTTGGTCGCAGCATATGGCAGCTAAATCTTCTGTTCTTGTTCTTCTTGTTTCCTTTCTTTTTCGCTTAATTGAATTGAACACCTTATCATTTTGTTCATCTTGTAATTGTACTATTGTCTTAGCAATTTAAGCTTCTGTATTTTTAATGTAAGCCGGACTGCTATTGTACACCTTCATTATTTTTTATTTTTTTTAACTGGTGGTCACGACTTAAAGTTGTCCGCAACTTATTTTGACCTCCATCCGCACATTTTTGATGTTTTTCTTGTTTATTGTAATTTTCTTTTTGCAATTTGTAATTTTTATCTTTTATTTTAAAATGTGTGGAGAAACTAATAAATCAAACAAAGCAAACAAAGCGTGGTTCAGCTTAAACGTAAGTCAAATTATCCATCGCTTGTGATTGGTCAAATCACTTACGTTTCGTTACGTCCTTGTGTTGCGTCTCTAGTGGAAACCAAGCATTACGTTGCGTTTGCGTCCTTGCGTTGGTCGACGTAGCGCAAGTACATACGAAGAAGGAGCAACGCAAGAACGTAAGCGCACCACAAGTTTTCTGACCAATCAAGACGGTTCGCCCGAACTGTCGCTTGTGATTGGTCAACTCACTTGCGTTGTGCTGAAGTGAAATTGGGAACAAGCTTAACGACAACAGACAACTGGCAAGCTAGCTTAATATAAATAATAATTCCCTTTCACATGTGTGTGTACGTGTGTATATTAAGCAATGTTAAGGTCATTTCATAACCCCTTTATTCCTATTATTATCGCCTATTGATTTTATCTTCTAGTCAAAAGGAGTTATTTTAGTCGATTCTAACAATAGAATTTATAGTCGGTAGCGTGTATATGGGCGGTGTCATAAGTTCGTTGGCCTACTAGACAACTAAACCCTAACACGTACGTGTAGCCTGGGGCTACAGCCGTCCGCCTCAAAGTTATTTTTCCGTTGTTGTTGACAATTATGTTTATTGAGAGGAGGGGGTTGACCTGTGTCTACGAAGGTCAGCGTTGACCGTCCCTGAGTGACGCTTTTATAAAAAACTTCGTGTTTATTTTTCGTTTGAAATATCGAAAAACACTATTGTATTAGCCCTAATAGATGATTATTTACCGTAGTATTCCATTATTACACATACCCGGTATAACGACCGGTCACATTCTTTTGTTTTTATTGTAGAACGTGCCATATTTAATTGTTTTTTTAAGTTGGGTTTAGAGACTATGATATAATGATTTATAATAATGCTTCAGTTGGAATGATTTTGACCAAAAAAAGGAAAAAAAAAAAGAATTAATTAATTAATTATCAGCAAGATTCTCGTTGGACAATAATGACACAGGTCAGATAAACTACTATAGAACAATCATTAACAAGTCATTGACATATAACTTGGTTTTGACCTCATATCGAATCAATCGAAGTTGTTTTGTATTGATGACTTTAATGATCAAAAATACAGGAAGTTTCCAGACAAAAGAAGACCCAATATAAAAAAATAAAAAAGTTTTACAAGTTGCAAAATAAAACTATAAAAAAAGTGATGAATAAGTTTAATTATTCACACCAAACATCCTGATATTTCAATGAATTTCAATTAAATTTAATTATTCCGGGTTTCATTCATACATATGTTTTACCCACACTTATAAGAGTAGTCTAGTAAAAAGCATACATCCCTATGAAACTTTATAGGAATCAACCATTCTTAACTTTGCATATTTCACTCGCCAATTTGTCGTTTTATCGAGCCGGAACCAAGAAAAAAAAAATTCAAATTTGACACTCATTTTCCAAAAAAATAAAACGTTCATAGTAGCGAAGAAAAATTAAATTGAGCACGTAGTAATAGTTAAGTAGAATAAACGTAGTAGACTGACTCCATTAAGTAGTAGGCCTAAATAATGTTATTAGATGTAGGATTTGTTTAAGTGCCAATGAATGAATAAAGTCATTGTTGTTACCACAATTGGACAGAATTAACAGGCCTAATGTTAGGCGACTTAAAGGAATTACGGTCCTTAACACAATCTGGTTGATTGTAATTGGGATGACTTTGTACTGCATCATATTAAGTGATTAAGTAATTATGTTATTAGGCTTTTCATGTTTTTTAGACTAACGGTTGTAAGTTCGATTAATTACCGCGCCCTCTATTGATAGGTTAACTTTTAAGTATTGTTGGATCGATGGTACAAGATGTTTTTAACAATAATCTGATTTGTTTAGTGAATAACATGACTTTGATTGAATAATTAAGAATTCGTATACTCCCATCCTAGAATACTTATTGTTATGATCGTCTTTGTGTACTATTTTGTTCTGTACCAAAAAGAGGCCTAAACGAATAACCACTTTCCTTTAAACTGGGATAAATAACGCTGGCCAGTAGATACATACAGTAGAAATAACTCTTTATTAATATTATCTGTTTATTCCTTTTATCATGAAACATAATGGGAACATTGTTATAATCATAATATTATAATATAATTATATTTTTCTGATTCCGTTTGTTGTACCATAAAACTCTAAAAATATATATTTTTTATATTGAGGGATATTAAAATTTGTATTTATGAAAAAAGGGGTATAAAATTTAATTAAGAAAATGTTTAAAAATAAAACAAACCGAATAAATAAAATATGTGGAAGGCAAAGTTTAATAAAAAGTTAATGTTTAAAAGAAATTAGAAAAGCCGCATATGCATATAGTTCAGTAGTTGTTAGTGTTTGTTATTATCAATGTCGAAAAACCAATCGCACTGGAATAAAATGAAACTGTTTTCATTGGTTACAAAATATGTACCGTATACCTCCATATCATGTTAATGTGTATACAGTAGAGTACAATAACAGGAGGGGGTGCGGAAAGCAGATGGAATGGCAAAGAAAACTTTGTAGGAGTTAAAGCACGGATATTTGTCTATGATTAAAAAAAAATCAGTTGGCATTTCTTTAATTGTTTGTTATTTTAAGTAGGCGATTATTCGTTCTGTATATTTTGTTATAACATATTACATTATAACAAAACAATAATTGTAGTATCCAGTATAAATTGGATGTTAATGGCGTTGTTTTTAGAATATGGCAACACAAAATTAAGGTTTATTTTGACAATTTAGATCAAATTGTTATTTTAATATAAATTACATATATCATCAGTAGATTTATTATTTATGCGTAGAAACATTTTTAAATATTTCGTTATAAATAAGACATTTATATCAATAAACAAATTGCTATATCGGTTGTAATAATCATTGTTTATTTTTTAATACAAGAACGTTAATTAAGAATAATTCCTTGAATAAAAATATAAATATAGGCCTAATGTACAATACATACAGTTATTAATATAGTAGGTCTAATGCAAGCCTTTTCAAAAAGGTTGAAATTGAAGGAAACCATTGCAATATGGATTATGACTACATGACTGTATGCTATATTATAATAGGCCTAATGCATATAGGCCCATTAATAAATACGTTAAAACTGAACGTTTTATAGCAGAATTATGATTGAACATAGAGTTTAACATCATTTGGTTACTGTTAGTTTTTTTATACAGTATTTGTTTATTATCGGGACGAGTTAGGCGATCTGCCCAAACGTAACGTGATTTAACGTCAGCGATTATAAAGAAGGTCATTAATGATTGTTGGTATTAATTAAAATGATTCTCAAAACCTGAATAGTTTGTGCGTTTAATTAGCAATAATCATCAAAGTGGGACAAAGTACGTTGCCGTAAGCATTATGAATAGTACATTCTGTATTTTAAAAGTAAATAACACTATTTTAAATACACACCCGTCGTTGATTTCATGTAAGTTGAATAGTTCAAACAATTTTAATATTCAAAGTACTTTTTAAAGAAGTTATTTTCATTTGTGTGGTTTTTGTTTCTTAATCTGTTATTGTGTGTTTTTATAAAGACCGGTGTCTATTGATCTTCAATTATTTTTCACTTTACACACGTTTTTCTTCTTTTTGCTATTTTTGGAAGTTTGTAGCATTGGCGAGTATTGTGGAATTTCAATTACGTATTGGTTGTAACTTTGTGACTTAAAAACGGATGTAGGACGGTAGAAGTGGCTACTATCAAGATGGGTCCTCAATGGTCATCAAAAAATAAATACATTAAAACCTTCGTGATTGAGTAGTATTACTAATAATTGAACTTAATTTTTCCAAAGTTTCAAAAACAATTAAATCATAATTGTACATGCTTCACGCGATTTTTTAATAGATTGGTATGCATCCCACAAGCCGCCTTCACATCGTTGGCCTGGCCACATGATTGTACGCGCAACGCTGTAATCTGACCAATCACAACCGGACACTTGGAGAAATCGTTTTTCTGCTAATAATTGTGTTTAAGAACTTTAATTTAAGTTGAAGTCACACCGTGGGCGCAACACAAGGACATACGCGCAACGCAAGTAGTTTGACCAATCACAGTTGACAATTAGTGTGATTTGTGATTGATGAAGTTACTCTTGTTACGCTTACGTTGCGTCATAGTATGGATCTTAATTACTACACAAGAACATGCGCAACGCAAATAGTTTGAACCAAGCGACAATTTGGATGATTTGTCGGTTTCGATTGGTTAATTTTCTTGAATTGCTTTGTGTTCTAACGTAAACCAAACTTTAGCAGTAACATTCACAATTATTGCAAAAGAACAAAAGGAAAATGCACAATCCAAACAATACCATTTAATGATAATGTTGTTTAATTGATTAAATTACCAACTAGAAAATGTGTATTTGTGGGCGGTTATAATTACTTAACTCCAGGACACCAGGTTTTAAAAAGGACAAATACGGCTGCATGTATTGAGATAATTTTGGAAAGTGGGTTCTATTGAAAGTAGATAACTGTGGAGTCACACAAAAGGATGGCCATTTGAAAGGCTGTCCCGTCTGCTATAATCTTCCCAGCTTTTCTCTGTTAACTTTTTAGATTCTAATTGTTATGTTTAAGTCTTCTTTACAAAGCGGCATGTTAGTTACTGGTAAAGCAGTCAATTAGGGGTTGGCGATAGGGTATAGATTCGACGCCAATTGAAAGACTTAATAATGATATCATAGTGTCAGCCATGTCCTAAATTGACTTTATTTTAGTAATTAACTGTGTTTGTTTTCTTTTAACGGGTAGGCCTAACAGATTTCAAAGAACTATACTTTGCACTTCAGTTCCCTCCATTTACTATGCCACAGATCAAAGTCAAAGAAAATTTTACTTGATATGTTAAGTTCTAGATTCATAGTTCCATTTTGTAGTTTTTATAATGTTACAAAAGTAATAATTTCGATTATAGAAAAAAGCAAAACGGTAACCTTTAACCTGAAAATGGGCTTCCGGTTTAATAATATTTTTTGCTTATCAAATAATTACATTTTTTCGATCCAATTTATGTCAAAGTACAGAGTACGATAATAATAATTATTACAGGTAAATAAAGTTTAGGTCAAAATAAATAATTATTATGTAACATTAAAATGGCCTATCCAACAAAATGTATTAGTAGTTGTCAGGGGACAATATATCTATATCTATAAATAATAAAATTTAATCTGTAATTATTATATTTTTTATATTATTAGTTTAGATGATACGTATACATTTTTAAAAGTAGATGTTGATTACGTGTTTTTATTTGAAAAGATAATTAGGTTTTTTTTATAAATCCGGTGGTATATTTTTACTCGTTAGCCTTCTGCTAATAATTTTCCAGTATTTCACAATTATAATAAAACCACCACAATTTTGTTATTTAATTTCTTGTTTACGTCCTTTTCAATAGATAAATGTGTTGCTTTTCTTTTACCGTATGTATACTTTAGCATTGTTGGTTTATGATTGCTATTTTTCGGTAAAAATTCGTTTAATGTCGATCACACCGAGGTCGTTTTAGGAATTCAAACAATGAAAGTGAGAAATCCAAGTAAATCTGGTTAAAAAATACGAATAATTTAAAAGTTAATAATTGATTGTCTGGGACAATCTGTCATTCCTACTTAAAACAAGGACATTTTATTGGCATTAAATTGTTATTCTGTCATGAATATTCTATCAACTTAACTAATTTCTTAATTTAAAATATATCAACAGATCTCTGAGTGGATTAGCCCGGGTGCCAATGTTACTCCGTGCGTATTTGCATATTTTCTGTATTAAAAAAAAGCTTTTTTAATGGAATAAAATAAAAACGTGTACTTATGTTTATTCATTTAATATTAATCATAAAATATCAAAAAACACATAGTCATGTTTTTGTGAATTTGATGGATGTAGTGTCGACTTGACCCCGTGACCTTCATTCCAACTACACTTTTAAGACAAGTTAACGGTTTTCGCAAAAAACAACATTTATCTTAGCAAGATTTAGAGAAATGAAAACTCATCGATAGCAGTAATTCCCGGAGGTGTGCTTAGCACGACATGTACGACTAATTTTGCCCCTTTTCTCGTGTACACTAATATGTAGCTGGCTACGTAACGTGACTTAAGCCCAGTCTATGAGAGTATGGGTAAGCGAATTATGACCTGTAGGGAGCCTGACTCGACAAGCCAGCCTACTTGAAACGGCAAGCAGGAAATTGGGCTAAATCGTTAGATAAACTTTGTAATTGTAAATTGCTTGCTTTCAGAATAATTCTGGCTGAACTTGAACCGTCTAAGCCGCTGTTATTTTTGATGAATCATTGTTAAAAAATAGTCAACCATTGAAATAGAAACGAAAAGAGGTAATCTAAATGTATGATCTATTTCTACTTTTCTATTTGTTTCAAAAACTTGTAGTTGTTTTTGTAATATATCTATTTAAATATTATACAAAAAAAGGAGAATCAACTATACTATTATAGTAACACTTAAATCATTATGAACTGTCCACACAAAAAGAGTATACAAAGATTCTGAACTGCACAGTTGTTTTTTGTTAATATATAAATGGAACAAACCAGTAAAACATTCTGAATTAAAGTGTTTTTATTTTGGTACCGGTAAAAATAATTGGCCAATACCACACAATAATTGTTAAGTACTTTTTATTTCGTAATTATGCATCGGACTTTATTTTAAATAGCAAAAAGACATTTACTCCTAAGTTTTTTAAAAGTAGATTATCATAAAACCGTCTATGCCTACAAAACTCGAGCACTACTACTGTACTACTACTGTATATTCATCGATCTATCAACCATTTAAATTCTTGTTGTTTTTAGATAATGATCTTAATGTGTATAGATCCTTCAAATTATCTAATTAAAAACATTTTACGTCTACATCCTCTTTTAATTGTGACAGTAATGTAATTTTTTTTGTCAGATTAAGAACATTAAACTAAGAACCACAGTGAGAACATTAGAACACTCGATTCACAGTGCTGTATCTCCACAAACGACTACATATTTTGTGCTGTATCATAGGAAAATTCTTTGATACTGTGTTTCATATGGTGCCTGTATCATGGAAGGTTAGGTTAAGGGATAGGCTAAGGTTTATGATACTAGACGATGTTAAACACATGATGTATCACCGAACAAATTTATTGATATTTTTGTAGGCCGACTTAAATGTGTTTAACGGAGTTAATATGTTTCGTTTTTTAAGAATAATCATTTACTATTATGTATATCATATAGGCCTTTAGGCTATATCATAATATCACTATCATAATAAATCATTTAATGAAATTTAGTCTGAAATTGATCATATCATAACTATTTATCAAAATCCTCGCATTCAATTAACATTGAAGTAATTAAATTTACACAAAAACTCTAAAACCAAATATATCGACAGTTAAATAACAGTTTGGCAACGGATTTTAAAAATTTCATTTTTTTGTATTATTTCAATTATTGAAATATAATGTCATTTTTACCAAATAAGGAAATGTCGTCATTGATTTTATTACATTTTGAACAAGTTTTATACAATTCTTAAAACATTTTTCGTACCTAGTCTAATCCGTCTATTTCCTGTTTTTTGCTTATTCATACCTCGCACAGTATTTAAACATCTGTTCATAAAACATCATGTTGTACATAATCAAATGTCTTGTAAAAATAACAGAGAATATTATTAAATAAATTTGAATAGTATTAATCTTTTCATAAAACGTACAAAGGGATTTTTCATTATCTTAGTAACTAAAGTAGACTAAATGTATCAATATTTGTTTTATTATTAGTTTATACCAATATGACATTAAATGGTCAGATAAAGTAGCAATTGAAGATAAGAAGGTGGCGTTAAAATAGAGCGAATCATTCATAATAAATCGATCAATTTTGTAAAACAACAAAATAATGATAAACAGCGCCTAGCAACAATTTAAAAAAAGATGAAATATGAATAATATTAAACATTAACATCTAGTTACAATACTTTGTAGTATGATAAATAAAAGAACTTAAACAATATATTTATTTTTCATAGTAAAATACATGTGATGTTTCTTTTAGGTACCGGTACTCAGTGTATTTGAAAACTTGAAGAAAAGAGGCATGACATCTTTATGAAGATTTAAAATGATATGAAATGGCTCTTCAGATCATCTGCTGCAGTAAGAACTTTTTTCTGGTAGATAGATTCGCAACTTTTTACGACATTTATATTAGGCCTAGGCCCGAATATGAACTAATTAAAAATAATAATACAGATAAAGCCAACTGCATGCTGAGACACGGTGTGCTCGTCTATTGCGGGTTTTGTATCTTTGGTAGCAGACTGGGCTTAGGGCGATTTAGTATTCCGTTTGATTGTCTTTGTAAAAAATAGGCCTACTGGTTATAGTTGCGTATATTTTTGACTAAAATATGATTATGGTAAATTACTTACTGCATAATAGATGGTATAGACATGTTTATATATGTCTTACGTCTGTAAGCCTTTTGGTCACAAAGTTTTTTTTCTCCGCGAAGTTCATTAGTTTTATCCAGTAAAAATACGAAATTATTTATACCGGTATTAAATTAATAGGAACACTATCTAACGATCTGTAAAGTGCTATTAATATCTTTATTCTTCCGTTACCAATCGCACAAACAAACACAACTGATTGGTACAACTTTATCAGTAATAATACATTGTCAATTAATATTTATATACAGTAATGCAAAATCATTAGCCTATATATAACTATGAACTCTGCAGTGAACTTCTCATAGGCGGATTAACAGAAGAGTAAGTGCGTGCAAGTGGCACGTTCTACAATGCGACCGATTATTTACACGTCTTTATCTTATGTTAACGTCTCCAACCTTCGCGCTTAAAACGAGTGAGGGGGATATCTACGCACTAACGCGGAAGTTGGAAAGGTCTACCAACACAAACTCCAGGCGCCTTGATCGTCGTGTCGTATAGCTTAATCGGCAAAAATTAACCGAAACTTTCATATTTCACATCCATGAGTTATTAATATAATATGATGCTTCAAGTTTTAGTAGCGGAAAGACAATAGTCCCCAGTGACCACATGGGATGGTTTGCCATTGTATGGGAGTTTAAGGGATTTACTGGTAGAAAGTTAATAGTGCTTTAAGTCGGCAAAGATGTAAAAAAAAGTGAATTAAACACTAATTCCACTCAGCGGATGATAATGATATGATTACCTTGCGATTGTTGTTTAAATCCATATTTTCATAAATAAAGGTCCTTTTAATAATCCATATTTCGACTCCTGACAACCTTAGGTATGGTTTCATCACAACGCAGTTTATTAATATTAAACCAGTTTAGATCATTCGAAACTGTCCGTTCACCAATGCACAGCAAAGACAGGCATTGATAAGTCATGTCTACATGTCGAGACATTATTATATAACGCGCGCGCTACACTGTAGTATCATTTCTTATAGGTTTTCAAGTGTGTTTATCGTTTCTTAAAGCATAATTATTAAATGGAATACACGCATTCATATAATTAAAAACAAAACCGAGTCAAATAAACCACCATTTTATATTTGAATAAAAAGAAAATAAATATAAAATAAATGATTAAACATTGTCAATCCATTCGAAAACAAAATAGTGTCCTTAAAATTGAGAATTGAAATTATGTTTGTTGCTCCCAAAGTGATTCTAAATAAAAGACCGAGACTACCAAACAAGGTATGTTGTTATGGTGACAAGTAGTTTACTCGAGAAGGTACTCTGTATAAGGAATTAAAGTGGCCCATGTTTGTGGTCTCAACTTTGTACGAAAATGTTTAAAATGAAAGTACTACAGTTTAAATGACTGTCAACTTTACTAGTGAGTCGTCCAGAAATTCTTCATGACCACGAGAAAGATCTTGACTCAATCTATTTGATTTTGATTTCAATATTCGGAGCAACAGACATTTCAGAAAAAGGTACAGGAATAGACAAAGATCGTCAAAACGAACTTAAATCATTGTTAGAAGATTTTATAGTATAATAAATAAGAATAAATTAATTAAAAGAAATTAACATTTTTTTTTAAAAGATTTTATTGTTTCCCAAAAACATGAAAAAAGATTTTAAATAGGTCATTTTTCTGTTTTTATAAAGTTAATCACTTCCGCAGAAAAAAAACAACAAACAAACAAAACAGACGTTTAAAATCAATTTAAAACCCATTGACTGTAAGCCAATTTAACTATTTTTGCTTTAAATTACTGTTTTTCAAGTAAATAATTTTGTTTTTGATTCAATTTTTGGTCAAAGTGAATGACTGTTATTAAGGAACATCAAAATGGCATTCAACGAAAACATTTGAAAAAATGGGGGTTTTCAAGGGGACAATATATCTATAATTAAATTTAAATAATTATGAATAGTATGACAAAGAAAAATAAGATAAACCAGGGAAGAGTGAAATGATATTACACTCTTTTCTGGATAAACATTTAAATAACACAGTATACAAATAATATTAAATAATTTTTAATTAGAAAATAAATTGATAATAATAATTATTAACCGTATATTATGAAAAATGAGATGGTAATTAATAAAAACAGATATCAACTTATATTATAAGATATAAATAGTTCTTTCAATATTTAATTAGACTGAGTGCCTACGGAAAGACAACACGGTAAAAACAAGTTAGTGTGTCAGTAACACGGGTCTCTGGGTTAATAACCATAAAAGTAGATCTCTTGAAATGGGGAAAACAAAGATTATCTTTGAAGATATCACAAGTTTGAACTCTACTTGAATATTATTTACCGGAAATTAAATTGAACATATTAAATTAATTTCTTTGAATTTAAAATGTAGAAATAGTACACAGGGGGTTTGGTACCAGTGGCGGCGGTAGGTACTCCCCGATGACTAAAATTGAGGGGGAATTTTCCACCGAAAAAGAAGTTTAATTTAAATCAATAAACGTTGGAAGGAAATGAGAATCTAGCAATCACTGATCAAACAATTTAAGAGGCCGATGTGCAAAAACGTTGAAAATAATAATTGTTGTTAAACCGTATCCTGTTGGGTACACAGCCACAATGTGTAAGCAATATTTGGAGTATTAAGAAGACACTTTAGTCAATTCAAGTTTATTCAAAAAGCCTCCAAATATGGAGATAAAGTGAAAAACCCCCAATAAAATAAGAAGAGCAATATTTAGAGTATTAAGAAGAAGCAATATTTGGAGTATTAAGAAATTTTAGTAAATTTATAAGTTTATTCAAAAAGCCTCCAAATATGAAGAGAAAGTGAAAAACCCCCAATAAAATCAATGTAAAAAACAAAAGAAAATTCAGTGCAAACATTGACAAAACAGTTTCCGAAAAAAAAAATTAGAAACACCTAAATTTAGATTTAGGTTTCTTTTGATTATGCTAACACACAATATTGAACTATTATTCAATTTTTTTGTCCATTTTCAACTTATTTAAAAAGACCTTCGAAATGGAGAGAAGGGAATGAAAAACAATAAAATCAATACAAAAACAAGAAAATTGCAATATAATATTGACAAAACAAACTTTGGTCTCGTAAGATAAAATCATCAACCAAATAAAATCAAAATGTTTCTTTTTAAAACAAAATAGTATATGATATTGTATCTCTACAAATTGTATTCCGTTTTATTTGGTCGTAGTTCATAATCTATTCTTTAATATCTGTATTAGTAATAACTTTGCAACATTTAAACGTTTTTTTACAGTTTCTAATACGGTCCTTAATATTCAAAGTACATTTTAGAAATAATCTGGGATCTTGAAAGACAAAAATCTGTTAAAATATCCGATTCGTCTTCCTATGAGAGGATTTGTATGTAACAGGCCTGAAGCACACATTCCTGGTCAGAACTCACTTAGCATTACGACTTTGTTAAGCTGATTTTCAGTTTATGTAAATTTGACTGATGAAGGCGCACGGTGTCGAGTAGTTTGACATGTAGGATAACCAAAAGATACACTTAAGTATCTATGCTAAGTATACAGGCAAAGACTGAAGTATAAACTTGGATGTTATCTCTTACCATGAAAGGTGCCGATCATAATGGATTACATGTCATTTATTAAATATATGCACGTGACTGTACGGTTGTCGGTGAAAAAACTACAGCCGAATAGAAGTAGGGAGATGCTAAAGATGAGAGCGTCACCAGATAAGAACACTTGCATAAGGATAACGCAATGCCACCATATCAACTTTCTTAAAGCGATGTCCTTAGTTCTAGAAGAGAGGAATTAGGCCTAGTACTCTATGGTTCTAGATAATAATCGGTATATAATCAGAATGATTGAAATGAAAGTCAATGAACTGATTTTACTGATCACGCATGATTTAATTTTAAATTGGTTTAAACTATAAGAAAAGTAAGATAAAAAGGGTCTCCGTTTTCTCAAGGGGATACTTTGCTTTCCTTGCAAGAAAATACATAATGATCTATCACCTGATATGATGACATCGAGAAAATCAGCATGTAAAAAACATTATTTCGTTAAAATAAAAACATCAATCAATGTTCAGATTTTTAAAAAGAAAATTCTGATATCTAGAAATAGAAAAAATTATAAAAACACATGCACTGCATAAAACATGTTAAAAATATCAGTCAATGTTCAAAGATTGAAGACAATTCTGATGATAAAATAGAATAGATTTTCTTTTTCCAGAACTTTACAACATGCAACCACAAACCTTTTTGCACTTTGAAAACATTTCCTCTTATTGTGCTCTACTTTTACGTCATATAATAAGACCATTCGGCAGCATTCATCAACCATTTGCGCTTTGTAAACATTTTGTTTTTAATTTTGCTAAATTTTACCTCAATTATAATAAGACGATTCGGCAGCATTCATCAACCATTTGTAAACATTGTTTTTCAATATGCTAAATTTTACGTCATATAATAAGACGATTCGGCAGCAATCAACAACCATTTTAGTAACACTTAACACAGTACAGATAAACTCTTAATCTCAATCATTACACATTATTACTTTTTTCAAGAATTAATTAAACAAACGTTGGATATGCACAGTAATCAGTCAAACAGATTTTGATCAGACTAATTAAAATGAAAAGCCACTATCACTAAATGTTTCCTTCGCTGTGTTGAAAGGTATTATCGGGATTTCATAGTGGATTGAATGTTCCTAGAGTCGTTATAAAAATAGAGGCAAGATTATCACTTACAATCGTTCACTTGTTTTGCTGAAGTGAGTGATTTTCACATTTATTTAAACAAGAACTTCTCAATTATTAAAAAAGTGTTTTTCTAAATGTATAACTTCTTTTGATAAAGATTTGTTGTTATAAATCATCTATAGTTACTAAATCAAAACCAGATAAAAATGTTTTCAATTTGAAATTTCTTTATTCTTGTATTTTTATTTATTAATTTTAGCTTTAAAGCAATTATTGAGGAATATTTAATATTTAATTTCAGTTGGCATAGGCCTATATCTTATTTATTTTATATAACATATGTAGGTAGGCCTATTCCCGTCTCATTGATTTACGCATGCATTTGTTTTATTGCTCATATGTTTGTGAAGTAAACGATATAATATAATATTAATATGAAATAATAAATAAGACAGCTTAATACGCTTTGTAAATAATAGCGTATATAATTATATTATTTACTTACTTTATTACAGAGAATGTACTGATAATGGTCAATTTCAAGAACAACAGTCTATGGTAAGTCAAAATTATTATGAATAGGCGCACCTAGACTTAAAAAAAAAATTATCAAAAAAGAATTTTACATTTAATTTATATTAAACTTTCTGTTCTGGGATAAGTGGGATTTTTTGAGAGTTTTAATATATTGGATATTTCACCCGATTCTGCAGATGTCACGAACCGATTACATGTATATTAAAATTATTTAATACACCTAGACTCGTTTCCAGATGACTTGCGATAGTCATTTAGAATATATTTCGTGACAGTTGCAGAATTTTGTATTTTACGAAAATCGTAAACAATTCTAATTCCAATATAGTGATGATGGGGTTTAATGGTATAATGGTTTTAAATTTATATAGCGCAAAATACAAATAGTCTCTATGCGCTGTTTAGCACAAGTGTGAAAATGAAAATGTTGATGTAAAATAAACCACGAAATAGCCTAAGAAAACGAATAAATTGACCAAGACAACAGAAAAAAAAGTTCGAAAAAGGAATCTCACATCACCACACTGTTTCACTTATTTGTCAAGACAAGCTAGCTATTTATTCACAAGTTTCATAGTGATTTGAGCATTTGGTGGGGGCCTCCTAATCTCTTTTTTGAAAGGTGAAAAACTAACGAAGATCCCTTCTTTCTTTGGGCCGACACCCTGATTCTAAAATCTTATTCCGAAATCTGATTCCAAAGGCTTCGTAAGGAATAAAATAAAATAAATATAAATAATATAGAAGATAGTAATTACTATACAACTTAGCAAATATGTAAAACAAGCTACATAGATTAATAACGAAAGGTGTTCCATTTTTACGGCAGATCCGAGGTGTTAACATTTATTATTTTTTAATTATCAAATTATTAGAAACGAAAATATTTATAATGGATTTTTAGCTAAAGTGTCCAAGGAGACGCGATTTGCAGACTTTCATGGCGCTAACGTAATCATTACAAATTACTCCTGACCATGTTAAACGAGGTGGTTACAAATTAATCAGAGGTATTCTCTTCTATATCCTTATAGTCACAATAATACTACTATGACCTATCGTCGATTGTTCATCTTTATTCCTAATTAAAATTAGTTTTGATTAAAGATTTATTTTTATTTATCTAAAACATTTTGAATATTTAGGCCATTTTGCAGAGTTTTAATAAGTTATTCACTTCCGTAAAAAAAACAATGTTTGTTTTTATTGCACACATTGACACTGAAAAAAAAAATATTTAAAAAAAAGTGTGCCAAAGTGGTTCAAAATAAGTTTGGAGACAAACTTTAAGTCATGGCGACCAGATTAAAAAAAAATAAACAGTTATAATCAAAATACAAGACAATTTGATATTCCAAAAAAAAAAAAAAATGGCCCAAACAGTTTTGAAGGGGACAAATAGTTGTTTCAAACTATGAGTCTCCATGATAATATCAAAATATTGATTCCAATAAGATAGTACTGCTGCACCGATAATGTATTTCGTTCGTTTGAGTATTTTGAAAATACTAATATCATCATGTAATATTTATTCTCAAGAAACTTTATTCTAATAAGACGCAATTTAAAACAAAAATCAATGTTTAAAAATGCATCCCCAAAAAACATGAAAAATTAAATGTAATTTAAAAAATACTTTGAATAGGCTATTTTGCAGTTTTAATAAAGTTAATCACTTCCGTAAAACAAAAAGAAAAAAAATCATGTTTATACTTATAAAAAGACAAATAAACGGTTCAATTCAACCAAAACCCAATTGGACCTTTTTTTTTTTTAATTAAAAATGTTTTCTGATAAATATTTGTTTGGTAAAAGTGAATAATTATGTGACATTAAAATTGCATATTCAACAATAGTTTCAGTAGGAAATATAAATTGTTTGTTTTAAATTATACGTCAGATCGCAGCGATATTCATAGAAATTTAATTTATCTTTTAACCAAACAACAAAATTTTAGTTTTTAATGTTGTAATTAATTTATTCATTAACATAAATAACATCACGAAATTGTACGCACCACGTCACGTATGTTTTACGTAATGCTTCTTCGTGGTTTATTTCAATAAATCCTCATTCCTGTGATGACACGCAAATATCGCATTAAACTAGAGTAAAATAAGAAAACATTAATTTTAGCAGATCAAACCGTATTTCACTGTCTTTGTCAGTGACAATTAAATGTGTTATTTGCTAATATTAACACTCTCGTATTTATAAAGGAAATGTCAGGTGGTGGGCGACCGGCAATTAAACGTGTTTCTCTGTACCATCCTCCTTCGTACCCGGGCACTATTGAAGCCTAGAACGATGGCCATTTTTTTTTTCAAACACTCTTGCTGGTAATATGTGCTTATTGCGCATGTGCACGCTTATAATTAACGTATCTTTCAGATTATGCGAATTTTTGATACTGGTGTTATTTTGCGTGATAAAATGTACTTTTTCAGTTTACTCACTTTTATGTTATGCACATTTTGGGTGACAACGTTTTATGATAAATGCACATTTAGTAAGCAGATTTTTATTGCGCATGACAAGTGTACATTTTATTATTACGCACCTTTAGCTTATGGAAGTTTTTTTTTATGTAATTGGTGACTTAGCGCTTTTTGAGCATTATACGTGTAAATTTTATGATTACCTCATTTTTTTAATCCAAATTTCGTAACCAGTCTGATCTCTGAGGAGGGGACGACAGACCATTTGTTAAATGTGTTTGTTTAAAATAATGCTAACAGCACAAATATAGGTGTGCTTTTTTTTCTCCAAAATGTTATGAAATTTGGATAGGCGTCAGACATTTTTGAAAGATACATTTATAATGTATAGGCCTAAGCGAACATATTTCATTGAATACTCATAGGCCTACCAGTATAAACGCTATTTATATTTTTATAATCTGTCTTCTACTAGGCCTAATAGTTGAAGTGTAGATATAGTAGGCCTAAGAGTTGTTGTGATTAGACATAGACATCACTCAAAAAGAGCATTTGAGCAAACATGATCATCATACTTCGGCTAAGTGAAAAACAATGAGAACTTGATTTATAATTGATGTGTGGTCTTTAAAAATACGTTATTTATAAAGCTGCTCGTCGTACAATGACGTCACTTCGAACCAATGCTGAATAAATATTGCCATCAACCGCTTTAAATTAAAATTGAAGTTGAAAGTTAAAGGTGTTTATATATGAATACGAAGAGTTATGGAAACCAAATTTAGAACGAGCAACATCGCGTTTAAAGAAACATTTACATTACGTATACGCTTTTGTCTGTTATTCGTTTCATTGCTTTAAAAAGTCAATTGTGTATAGGGATTTAGAATTCTTCTACCACGCATCCAATCACAAGGAAGCTGTGGATTAACCAGTCTTCGAATGTAGCATTCTAGCGGTCACGTATGGAAAAGAACCTTGCCGAGGGGTTGGGTTCGATTGAAAGATCAGCCGAACAGCGGTCTCCTCAAAGTAATAGTAGGCGAGCAAAGGCGGAGTCCATAGTTACAAACTCCTCGTAGAAAATATATCCATTCAATGTCTAATGTCTTTTGAAGTGGTCACTTGTCCGTGTCTCTACGCATAGAAACTCGACTTTGTGATATCCTAGGCCACAGATTCGGATTGACGAAAATAAGCGCCAAAGACTGCAGCCAACTCTCCTCTCCAGCAGACGAGAGAAAACTCATTTATCACTTCCCTCTTCCTGGACTTTCAAGAACGTTTTCAAAAAAATGAGGAGTTCTGTTTGTGAGGTGAGTTAAACTTCTTGTTTTTTTTCTAAACGATTAGTGATATGGTAGGCCTATAATAAGTATTTAAGAAAAAAATTATTTTGATCAATTAATAATAATGATAGGATACTTAGACCTAATTTGGATGGATAGCCTATAGTAATTCATCGGTGAATTTCAAGACGATATCAAAGAAAACACGCCACACCATTTTGTGCTATTTCCCATGTAATTGCGTAACCCATAAACGTATCAAAGTTAAACCGATTCGATTAATGTTTTGGGTAGGCAAGCCTCTTATTGTATTTTAGTAATATTTGTTTTTATAAATTAGTTTGGTTATGAATTATTAACCCACGAAGCATAACTACCGCGTCAAGTCATCTGGAAAATATCTTTGTTGTGACACTTAGTCCCGAAAAACTGTAAATTATTAGATTTAATTGGTAATTGTGTGTTTACTACTTTATTAACTCTTCGTTTTACTTTACTTGAGAAAATACTTTTATTGTCGGCGGCGTCTGTGTGGGAATTAATTCGCTTAGGCATAGGATCAAGTAGGCCTTAGTACCAACACGGAGCATGTGTCGGCCTAAGACCGTTATTGTGAGCGTTTCTTAAAAAGGGCCGCGACCAGTGCATTAGATTACCTTGACATTCGAACACATGTATTATAAACAAAATTCTTAACATTGGTCTTCGTGACGGTGTGTTTTTCCTGAAGAAATGACCACTTACTTATTATTGTTATAACGAAATAAGGACTGTGCTGTACTTAACAAATACAATTAGAAATCCGCACTTAAACTTAGTTTTAGACACAATAGTACAGGCACATTTAATGCGGTTCCTTTAATTGATTTTAAATGTATACGAGTAAATTCGTATCGTGAATAATAATTTATTAAAAATATGTATTAAAAAAAAGTTTATTTTATGGTTTGGTGACTTATTTTGTAATCAATGAATTATCTTTGAAAAAAAAAACAAAAATTTTAAAAATGATTCTTTCTCCACTTTTTCCTTTTTTTGGACCTTTTCAATTGTTAATGTTCTGTTTTACTTTGTATTTTTCTTATTGTCTTTGTACCTTTTAATGTTTTGTATACAATATACAATATCTTAACCCGTGATACATTTTAAAAATCAGCACTGTGATAGGCTGTGTTATCTAAAAGACAAAAATAATTTTTAGTTAAAATGTACATCTATACTAGACAAATTTACAGTAACAACACAAAAGTATAGCTCAAAAGCTAAAAATGACTTTTATTTGTAGAGCAATTTTTCCTCCAGCAACTTACAATTAGAAAACAATATTTACATTATAGATTACTTTGTTGAAGAACGTAATGCTATTAGTACGGCCAACTAATAATAGTTTCTCGACTCTAAATTGTCAAATTGTCCTGAAAGTAGACTTTCTTCGTAGTGTTATTGAAATATAAAGGCGAAATATAAAGCAACAACGGTTAATTCATTGTGAAACTTAGGCTTAGTGTTTTCCAGTCCAACTTAATAAAAGAGCCATTTTATATTGAAATGTTCATTAAATTAAGGACACACAACGATTTTAAAAAGTCTTTTCAATAATTAAAAACGTTTTATTCGATAATTATTTAAAAATAATTATCGAATAAATCGTTTTTAATTATTGAAAAGACCTTTTTTTTCTAAAAATATAATACATTATACGTTTGTTTTGTAGGCCTATCACATTCGACATTAAACAAAAATATGATACTAAATAAACTTAATAAAACAAATGCACAAATATAAAATATTTATATTTTATATAACACGATGGAATCTTTAATAATAGTTTCTGGATAATACGCATTCTTTTTAGAAATACCATGGTAATTATAAGAGAATAATAGACAGTTGATTGTTTTATTGTTTTAATTAAACGTGTTAATATTTGTGTTAATAAACTAATTCTTACTAAAGCAACGAATAAAACTAACTTATTAAATTAGTTGCGTTAATTTATTTAATAATGATTCGTAAGCAAATGATGATTTTGATTTGGTTAACAGGAAAAATGTATGATACACGACGTTTAAAATCACTCATAGGCCTACATGAAGTTAGCTTTAGGTATACCAATATTTATTATAGTCAAACAGTATAGCCCTTACAGACAGTTAAAAGAAAATATGTATAAGTTATAATAAAACTATTATAAGTTATGAATATGCGTTATTTGATTGTTTCTCTTATTTTCTTGATAAACCTATGCCAATTTTTTTTATTAAAAAAAAAAAAAGAAAATTAAACTTTTTCCTCATCACAAGTTTGTAATATATAAACACGATGAAGTAAACTATGTATGTATGAAATAATACATTTAAAACAAACGATATTCAATTAACGGATTGAATTAAGTCTATGTAATGATATTAATAAACTAATATTCGAGAGACACCATAATTAAACACGCAGAATTCCTGTAAAATTAATATTAATTCCGTTGTACTAGTTATTAATTTCTGAAAATTTTCTTTTGGGATAAAATCAGGAATTACACAAAATATTCGTTATCATTTATATTTTTATAGGCCTATAGGGCTATATATTTAACATAAATCCTTTTTTTTAAATAAAAGTTAAATAAAAAAATTACATAGGCCTACATATTTTGTCAAACATAATTTATAACATATTGTACTATGAAAAGTAGTGGTAGGTCTACTTTTATTTCTTTTTAAAAATTGTATTCGTGTAGACCTAATCACTTCTAAATAAACCACGTTTCCACCCAAACTTGCCACTTGGACCTTTGCCACCGGGCTTTTTGCCACCCGTCCCGTGCCACTTGGACCTTTGCGACCATGCCTTTTGCCACCCGTCTCGTGCCACTCGGAGCTTTGCCACCAGGCATTTTGCCACCAGGCATTTTGCCACCCGTCCCATGCCACTCTGACCTTTGCCACCAGGCCTTTTGCCACTCGGACCTTTGAAACCATTGAATTTATCCGTTGTAATAGCACAAAAAAATTCAAATTATTATTTATACAAAGTTTACTTTTTGAATGTATTGTCCGCTAAAGATTATGACTTATGTATATTAATAGGACTATATATAAACATTCAAAATAGAATCTGTCGATACGTTAAAGAAGTTATTTTATTGCTATGTTCATTTTTATGATATGACTACTAAACAAAAAGGATTTTTAGATTATCATTTTTACGGGACATACATTTTGATAAACCTGTTGAATTAAACAATAAGCCTTTTGAACATTTTAATCCACTAAAAAAAGTAATGTTTTATTAAATGATGGTGGTCTAGACGTCCATGATCTTTCTTCAGTGCCATGTTCACAGATTGGCAGATCGATAGTCCTGGACTTTCGAAACTATAAAGTGTGATTTTCTCGCAGCGTCATGTAAAATGTTATGAGTTCAGAAGAGGAAATGATTATGAAAACTATTTTTTTAAAATTATCATTGACGTAGATTTTTGACTGATAACCATGAAATGTGCTATGCGCTGATGAGATAAGCCTCATCTTAAATTAATATCTGATAATAAATTTGACTTTAAATTATACCCTCTGAATTTTATATAGGTCTCAACTAGTTCAAATTCAGGTACAGATTGTGTACTTGTTTCACTTTTTATATGAATTTTTAAATCAAATTTATAGAGAATATTTCATTTTTAAAATTTGAAACCGTCTGAACGAAAATTCTTTATCACAGCATTTTAATTATGTATTAGGCTATAAATCCTAAATGACGGTGGCGGTATTTCGATGGAGGTAGAAATAAATTAAACAGAAGCTAAATCAAAAAAATAAAGTAAAACAACCAAAAAGAATTAGCCTATGAGAGAGCTTATATAATATATATAATATATATAATTTATTGCGGAACATCACTTTTGTAACAGTGGCACACTTCACATTTTGAAGGTATTATATTAACTGTTCAAACAATTATCATTGTCAATATTAGGTGATTCGTATTTGCCTGTTGCGTTTTAATTAAAACAAATGTTTTATAATTCTGAAAACCAAGATGTTATATTCAGTAACAATAATAGTATCCGGCACTATTTCCCGTCGCAGTAAAGTCACCGTGGTAAATTGATATCAATATTTTTAATTTGTTAGATCTAACAATTTATTAAAAAAGTTAAAAATATTGATTTTGGTACGTGAAAATTTAAAATAATCTTGTTAGTATTTTTATAGAAATATTCAAAATTATTCAAGATTTGTTTTTGTTACACTTTCCCCAAGTCTGTATTTATTGTCCAGTTGACTTTTTGAAGAGATCAATCATTATACTTATGAAATGCCATGTGTGCCAACATATTCATCTTTTTACCAATATTAAGTTGAAATTCAGTCTAGAGCCTAGACTAATGTGTTTGTGTTTGTATTATCAATTTCATAGACCCCCTACTTCTCTCTGTTTATTCATAGGGTGTATGATACATTTAGATTGATAAGCAGACACGTGTAAGGCTTACAAGTTAATTTGTATGTTCCTAAACTAACAATAACATGAGTTTTGTTAGAAAGATACCGCTGTATTATGATTCAGATTTGTCGGCAACGTGATATTTTTAATGTTTTATACAAATTGGAGCTAAAAATAAACAAAACTCGTCATGTCCTTGCAACTTAATTTTTGTCACATACCTAAACTCAAACATATATTCGTTTATTCCCACAAATGCATGTCAATCATTCGATGTAAAATGAGTCTTCATTTTTTTTAATCTGTTGCAAAGTTCCGTAATTTTGGTTCGACCACCAAACACCTTCAGGACGACATTAAAATAGGAACAGTGTCTCGCGGAATTAACATGTCAACCGATTCAACATCAATTTTCATTTGCAGAATAGCAGATGCGGAACTTGTGAATGAATATGAACTCTATGCTACAACCTTGTCATCGTATCCATAAAGCTTTATATAAAAATCAAGTAAATTACTGTTTTTCTAAACTGAGATTATGTAATTTGAATTCGTGCCTGGAGACGGCCACACGAATTAAACAATTATCAGTTGAAATATAATAAGCACATATCGGGTTGTTGCTTGGATTGCATGTTGACGAATCAGATTGCAAGAAAGTTTGCTAATTTGCATATTGAAGTTTTTTATGACTTTTTCACTCAGACTTTCGATCGCGAGCGGACGTGATGGTACATAATATGATGAGTTAACAAAGCTAAATCAATGTAAACAATATAAGTACAACATATATGACTATTAAAAAAGAAATACATTTGCTGATCGCTCGTATTCCGTTACTGCACGAATCTGTAACAATCTACCAAGTTATTTTAAACATTTGAAAACATTTAAAGAATGTTAAGTTTAACCAATATTATGACAGTATGTGAAGCGCCGCTGGTTATGAGCTTTTTATATAAATTTTAAGGTTAATAAGCAATACAACATTTTAAAGATTTCAAATTTAGATATTATAAACAATTTAGATAAATAAAAAGTAAGATAATAAAATTTGAATTATAATAAAATAATATAACAAAAGGTTTATTTCTCTTTCGTGCATCAACCGAAACAGCGAGTACCTCTTAAGCCGTGTCTACACTACACTTTATGTGACAACAAATATGATGTGCCCATAATGGACATGATGATGTAATATCATTATCATATTTGGGCATATCACACCTTTTTTTTTTTGGGTGGGAAGTAGTTTCTCTCGTTCGTTTCACGAGATAGTACCGGCCTTAATAGGGGTGTCCCCTGTAGTGGAGTGTCCTCTTAATAGGGGAAGGAGATGTTATACTATGCGTAGTATTGTATGACACACATGTGTAACTATATAGCAGTATATAAATACATTGGAAATTACTACCATTATGCAATCGATTCATATAAATTATAATGGTCCTAAATTTACACTTCCACGCAAGGAAACCATCACGTTTATACGTTTAAATGTCAATATTATTATGTTGTTAAAATTTAAGAATTATATGTAACCTTGACATCACCGGAAAGCATTATCATCATTAGAAACAATACATTGCATTTGTTATCCTCTAGTTCCGGACCTGGTAATCATTGTAATCACTGAGAGGCGACATCTTGTTAGAATTATGTTCTGTCCTGATGGTTACTGATATTTTTTTCAGTATAAGATTATCTATTCATTTACAATATAGAACATCACCTTCGGATTGTTAATAAAGTAATCGTTGGATTAGAACGATTCTACCTCTCTTTCTTATCATTTCCTTCTACGTTTCCTTGCTCCTAGCGACGTTTAATTACATTTTTCAATGCCATTTCTATATTTATGTATTTCAACATCATCTGCCGCATTTATGAAAATTCGATTGAGATGAACATCGTTCATATTCTATCACATTTTCCTTCAATCTGTCGATATTGGTCGAAGCTTCATTTTTTGTTTGTCTATTGTGGTTCGTCCCACTTTTATTTCAGTTGTGTCTGTATTTATTCTATCAGTCAAATAACTTTCAACTTAATAACTAGGCCTACGAATTATAAAATATTAAAAAAAGTCTAAAACACATTGGTTGCTAATATGGACATGTTGATATACAATTTTGGAATTAATAAATGTGCAGTAGACCTAGGAATATCGCTTGATCTATTGATTGTCTGATTATCTTAATTACAAGATTCGTTATTATAATTACAGTATTTCCTTTATGTTCTAATATTCCTGTGGTCACCAAATAATTATGAATGAGAATATGCAAATAGTCCAAACAGAATATTATGAACTTACTCCATATTACAGCATTAAACACAAAGTATGCATAAGTTGCTTGAAACTCTGTGAATTCTATCATGTTTCCTCCATGATTTGAATAACTAAAAATGTGCTTTCAAGAGAGAAAGGTATACTTTCCCTTGATAAACAAGGCAGTCGCGTGTGCAAATTTGAGTTAGTGTTTACCGACCGACCGACATAGTGAGCTATAGAGTCGCGTTGCACGCGACTAAAAATCAACAAACGTGTGTGCAGCCAACCATTTAATTAATTCCTGGTCATCTGATCATAACCGATTAAATATCCATAAAGTCTGTCATATGCGGTTTACTAAAAATCAAATCAATATATGACGTAACTTTTAACACATTTTAAAATCCAAAATGCTAGATCTTGCAATATTCTAGGTTTTGTTAATTCTTTAAAGTGTTACCGTACTATTCCCAGTGGTGATATTTCCAATGTCACTGGTATACGGTAAGTCTGAGCTTAACTACTACTGCAAGTCTTATAAGCTTAACTGCAAGTTGTTTTACTAACGAAAAAAATAAGTAGCTTTAATTCATTTTAGTTGATCATCTTGTTCTGGCCAATTCCTCGAAGTCAAAGATGATGGTTCAGTTAGTCTGTTGGTAAGACATTCCAGTCGTGTCCTTAGATTTGTTGGGGTTCAGGTAGTTATCTATGGTGGTAATAACTGTTCATTATTGTATGTCTGGTTTATCCTGGGCTAGGCATCAGTAGATGCTGGAACATGTTCAAACGTTAACGTAGAGTTAACTAAAACTTAATAACAGAGTTTTGTGATATCGGGTTTTAATGCTGTAGATCTTCAAAAACTTCACAAAGTAGACAATTATCTGGATATACTCAATTGAAAATTGAAGAGTATAGTTAATGGAATAATAGTGGAGGAGTTGTGGAATAGTATAGTGGAATAGTAGTGGAATAGTAATAGAATAATAGTGGAATAATAGTGGAATAGTAGTGGAATAGTAATGGAATAATAGTGGAATAGTAGTGGAATAGTAATGGAATAGTAGTGGAATAGTAATGAAATAATAGTGGAATAGTAGTGGAATAGTAATGGAATAATAGTGGAATAGTAATGGAATAATAGTGGAGGAGTAGTGGAATAGTATAGTGGAATAGTAGGGGAATATTAATGGAATAATAGTGGAATAGTAGTGGAATAGTAATGGAATAATAGTGGAATAGTAGTGGAATAGTAATGGAATAATAGTGGAATAGTAGTGGAATATAGTAATGGAATAATAGTGGAATAGTATAGTGGAATAGTAATGAAATAATAGTGGAATAGTAGTGGAATAGTAATGGAATAATAGTGGAATAGTAGTGGAATAGTAATGGAATAATAGTGGAATAGTAGTGGAATAGTAATGGAATAATAGTGGAATAGTAGTGGAATAGTAATGGAATAGTTATAGTGGAATAAGTAATAGTAAATAGCGCTAAAACATGATTTAGAGTGTAATTAAGTAGGCATGTAAACTACAAAGGAAGGTTGTTTAGAAGATAGAAATTGCTGTAGTTTGCAGCATGTAAACTTACAAAAGGTATTATGAATTAGGCCTAGGAAGTTCTGCTAAATAGTGATTTGATAAGGACTAGGCCTATGTATTATACGAAAGAATACATTTAGGCCTAACTTTCTTGTCTGTGTAATAGGCCGTAGGAATATTTTCGTTTCATTTTATTTTCAATTGTCACCCTTAACACGTTGTTCTTCTCAGTAGGCATAACTTGGAAGAATTAAATTAAGTTTTATTTATGTTTGTGTAGCTAAAATGGTGAATTTTACGGCAAATAATACATTTAACCCCAACCGAAATCTTGACTATTTTAAGGATTGAAAACTATTATGTAGAAAGGTGATTAATACAAAAAAAGTTTAAATTGTGGGTTTTTGTTAGAGCTTGTTCCCAAATGCGAATCGCTGTTTGCCTATTAGGCTACAGCCCATAAACTTCAAAGCGAATTTCTAGAACAAATCGGTGGTTTTGTATATATACTTACAGACCTATATTTTAGGTCTATGGTTTGGACAATATTTAGACATTTATGCCAAACGTGGGTCTATACGTTATAGTACACATAACATATTTACAATCAGCCCATAACGGCAACAAGCGTTCGATACAATATGTATAAAGGAGGGAGGCGAACACATTCAAAGCCGACTGATTGATAGTGCTATTACAAAAATATACAGTTGTCGACATAAGGATTACATTAAGGAGTTAGATTATCCGAGTTAATCTACTGAAACATAGATACTTATATATAATAATGATTAAAATTCAGATATGATTAGTAAGAACCGCCAGACTGGTCCAAATTACCATTATGCATATCTGGTTCGCTCAATCGTTTATTAAGCTCTTTGTCCGTGAAGGTGTTTTTTAAAACAATCTTTAGTGAAAATAATTGAAGATCATTGCTCTTTAACAGATATTATTTTATATTACCTATGGCTATTAATCGTTTATCAAATAACGTCAATGCGTTTAGAACTTAACTCATGGACGAATTAAACGCGATTGGTAAGTAAACAAATCCGAAAGATCTACTTGGCGCTTAGAGCAATATTATTATGGCATGGCGAATATCACCTTGTTCTTAATTTGTAAACACGTTGGAAACGAGTTAAGATGACAAATTGACGCGGTGATAGTATTTGGTGTTAAGTACGAATGATTTGTTTAAAGGATAACAAGATATTATCAGACGAATAAAGCAGGATTCATAGAAAATATTATACATTTACTGATACAGTAGTACAAACTTATTTCTATCTGAATTGAAATTGCCTAAGCTTTCGACAAACGTATGCGTAGATTTTTGCGTGTCTGGAAACTTACCGTACTTAGTTTTTTCTCAACACAATGTGACCTTTTCTTAACAATTTGACTTTTTCCCAATAATAATATTTATTTTCTTAAAATTAAGACCATGTTTTATTTATTTATACATTTTTATTAATATCTTCTTTAAAATTTTAAATATTGTAATTATTCATCTTATTATTTAAATATGTATGTACTTTAACTAAAAATTATTTGTGTGCCATAAAAATTTGAGAAAATATTTAAAATTAATTTTGTCAACAAGGTAACCTCTTATTGCGTTATTCATACGTTATTATACGTGCTTTTTTCGAGCGCAGTTGGCCTACAGTGTGCGTTTGCAACGCTTGACGTAAGTTCTCTTTAATCCTCCCCACAGAGATTCAAGCCTCACAAGACAAGCCTACAAATAGCAATTTTTACTAATTCCTCGTGCAATCAAATTTAATAGCAAATTCTGTAAGTTAGCACCTTTCATCCCACGGAACATTTTGCTGAGCCTGAGATTTATTTCTTCACACCAAAAAAGAAAAACAAATAATTACTAATTAAATGCGAAAATTGTCAAATCATATGAGATTAACATCACATCATTTTTTTTTTATTGCGTGAGGGTATAAAATATGGATTCTTAAATCAGTGAAGTGGAACGTATCACCAGGGAAGAGTTTTACTCTTTCTCTGGTATCACTGGTGTTTCAATTGTACTACGTAACATTAAATTGAAATACTACTGTACGCCTGATGTGGAAATGTTTTACGTTTAAAAAAAATTCAATTTCCAATGTTGGCCTACATGGTCGGAAGAAAATAATTATGCTTTTTTTATTGATGGAGAAACAAAAACGTGTTCAAATGCTGATAATAATGGTACGGAATTTGTAGGCGCGCGCATAAATGCTGATAATAATGGTACAGAATTTGTACGCGCGCGTCCACCACGTGTCTCATGATGTCGTCACAACTAGATTATTATAAGAACGGTATGAAAACAGAAATGTTAATAACAATAAATCCGCGCATGTCGTTTTCTATGAGCAGGCGCTTCACCTTTGGTCGGGCTACCAGTCTCCATTAGGCACTTTTTTTTCAGAGCCATATTTAGACTTATGCTGATTTATTCTTTTTTAATTAATAAATAAAAACAAGATGAAACATGCCCATAGTAATAGGCCTACCTAATGCAGTCAGGTGTACTACATGTACATGTCATTTTGATTCTTATACTGTCGATAAAATTATTATTATAAAAAAATTAAATCAGTTCTGTGTACGCCTAATGTAGTCAAAGGCTTAATCTAGTTATCGAATAAATGAAAATATTTTTCCTCCGGTTTTATATACTTAATCTGTTATTATTAGTTTCTAAATCCTTTCATTTCCTTTGTGTTAACTGTATACCGACAAAGAAAAACATATTTCGTAAAAATCCAACAGTCTTTGTGTTTTGAGTAAAAAACAACTGGATTTTGATAAAATACGTGGAGGAGATAATAAGCAAGGTGGTGGATTGAGGTTGGAGTTAATGTTATCACAGTGTATATTGGATTGTGTTTCTCAGTCTTGTACGTGGATAACCTATATAAAGTACTTTGAAGTATACATAGGAGGGTGGTATTTGCTTTTAAGAAGATTATGACTAACTTACGAGCAGTGTAGTAGTGTGTAGTTATCACACTTGCCCATCCTTCACCCGATCAGCCGTAACGAAACAAATACTATTAAATTTATTTTTATTATAGAAAAAACACCAGTTGTAGGGTTATTAAATTGCTCCATTGTATATTCTATTTTTAGCCTCTGGTATCTTTATCCTATTTTGACCGATTTGTACTTCTGCTTATGGTTACCTTAAGTAATAATAGGGTTGTATTTACCGAGTTAAAAGGTGTGTAATATGAATTGTATAATTCGTGCCCTTGTAATAAGGTGGTATAACAAGTTTTGTGGTTTAATTTGTGCCCTTGACAACTAATATTAGGCTGAACAAAGACAAATCAGCTTTTGATAGTTCCGACACCAATTTTCCCACTCTATTCAGAAATGACGTATAAACATAAACGTTTAATATCCTTGTAAAATGGCAACGGTGAACGACGCTCTCACCTGCAAACAAGCTCCGCCAGAAGCATACAATATTGTTGTTTGTTGGCTTTACGGGATTATACTATACAATAATTACAAATCCACATTATCCACCTGACAATAACAATATGCATAGAAATGGTTTTCGCTCATATAATGTTTAGTTATTTAAAAATTAATCACGTACTGTTGTATTATGCTACACGAACTGGCTTCGCGTTTCAGTGAAATGGTCACAACGTATACATTTTGCGATCAATCAGGCCTCTTACAAGTTCTAATGTCGTTATTTTGCACTAATCTGTTAAGCACGTCTATTTGTGCGGTATTGTACAAAGGAAATTCACTCATGTAATAAAAGAATCGTCTGTTAGATTAGAATATCAGTAAAATTCGCAGGCGGAAGATCTGAGTTTAAACAAAAGGAGGCGTGTGCATGCGTTAAATGTTCAGGTTTAGGCTTTAATGAAAAACGTAAAGCACGGCTATGTTGATTTGAGTTCCGCGGAAAGAAGGCTTTTTGTCGGCCCCGTCGGTCGTGCCACACACTCCCTTTCAAGCACTGAGGGATAAAGACGGATCAACATTCGTGAGGTTGTTGGCTAAAACTTACCGATGGGATCATTCGGAAATAGTAAGTATAGCAAGGTCCCGAGAACTTTTTATTGGACAAGATTTAATTGTTGTTGTTTGCGGTTGTCCATTTTTTTTTGACCAATTGGACCGCCATGAGTTGACGACGTATGATGTGATGTCAGTTTTTTTTTGCTTATGGAAAATATTTCGTTGCGGTTACCAATACCGTGTAAGTGTAGGCTAATAGTATTGATAATGTACGTAGTAGGACTAGTCTGTTTATGTATTATATTGCATACAAGGGTAGGTTTGGGGACGATTTTATTTTCACTTACTTACTTAGGCCTATAAAGGAAATTGATTTCTTTTTTTTTCATAAAGAGGTCATATTTTACTAAGTTTGCATTTAAAAATAAAATTCCGTTCTGACATTTCAGGCCTGCAATCAACACGGAAATGCATTTTAGGCCTAATTTAACAAACTGAGAGATTTTTGCCTCCAATAATCGCAAAGACGTGCGATTAGGCCACACGATTACATTGCCCTGGCATATACAACTATGCATATATCACAATTTGAATTAAGGCAAACACTACATTCTAACATTTGCACTCGACACAGCGTGTATACGTTTCTAAAATGAGCAACACTACCTAGTTTCGCGAAGAGGCAAACCAACGCACGTCACTATGATGTTAAATAATTTATAGATTGATAGCTATATACATAGCCCTATTTACAATGGCTTAATTATAATTTACATAATATAATAGGGAAATTTAACAAATTTGTTTTAACATTGATTTAGGTATATGTAGCCATCTGCTGACTGCCCAAAAACTGTGGACAAATAAGATTAAAGTATATATATTTTTTCAAGCGTTATGACTTTTTACTGGACATGTAGGCCTAGAGAGAATAGGATTAAGCTAATAAATGGACATTCACGCTTCAGTAATCAATATCATAAATCCTGCCCTTTTGTGGTTGGTTTTTATTTTACACTATTGTTTTTATTGAAACCGATTACATCAAAATGACAATTAACTACTTAGTCGTAGAGGGATTAGTCTAACCATAACCAGGCAATATTAACCGGTACACCATTTAAATTGTTTAAAGCAGAATCGTGGCTAGACTTCTATTTATTGATTTTTTAAATAATCTGTTCTTTGTCTATCCAAATGATGAACTTAATTGAAGGTAATTGACTAAAGGAGGGTGATAATCTTTTTGATAATTAATGCACATTCGCGGCATCTGACTGGCTGTTAATAATATAAAAAAAGAGGATAGGCTTAATACACGTTTTTGTGTTGAAAACCATTGGGCCCAGATTTCGGAGGTCTCGCACTTTTTCTCGAGTACAAGTCTATCCATACCTGCGATAGCCTACATATGTATAATTCTAACATAGGTTGCTTCCCACGTTATTTGTTTTCATGCGTCTGGGAACATTTCATTCTTTCGATTTCGTAAGTGTACTTATAATTAGATATTTTATATTGAAATATTTATTTATTGGATGGAGATAGTTGTAAAAACAAATTTACAAAACTAAATAAATAATCTATCATTTATTATTAATTAATATGTGATTTATTTATAATTTATTATTTTGTATTTTAACTTCATGTTTGGAATATTTTGTTTATTTATTTTATACAAGTAGGCCTACAACAAAAGCTTTATTAGCTATCCATCCATCCTATCTTTTTAAATAACAATAATTTATAAAAACAAAGTTAAATCACATTAAAAAACCAAATGATTCATTATCATTTTTAATTATTATATGTAATTTATTTCATAATTTATTACTTTATATTTTAACTTCATGTTTGTAATATTTAGTTTGTTTATGTTATATAGGAACAACAACTTCTCATGTTTATTGGTTGTCCTGGAACATTTTTGTTTGTTTTTTCAGAGATTTTATTCAATAATATTTTCTATTAATATACATTTGAAATGTAATGCTTACAACATCCATTACATACTAACAAATGATATCTGTAATATCATAGTAATGTAAATGTTGTAGTTTTATCGATTTTCAAATAAATTCAAATCAAAGACATCGATTTGTCCAGACTGGTTAACACAGAAACTAGGCCCTTATCCCCACAGTGCCAATCAATCGACCATTATTGTTAATGTATTTTTTAATGACATCTGTAATATCATAGCTTAAGTAATGTAATTTGTGTAGTTTTACCAATTTTCCAAATTCAAATCAAGACAGCGATTTGTTTAGACTGGTTAACCCAGAACCGTCCGAAACTAGGCCCTCACCACCACAGTGCCAACAAATCAATCGAACGTGTAGGCCCTGATATTACAAGATAAGATTTATTCAGCTGAAATGATACGACGGTAAATAAGGAACACTTAGCCGACTGATAAGACACATGACCTGTTGAGAGAAACTTGTAAGGATGATGCGAGCTAGCTGTGTAAACGACCGCGCGTAATGTTACATGGTCGCGTACAATCGCATACAATGTGAACGGTAGTTAAAAGTAAATCACATTAAAGCGAGCTAGCTGTGTAAACGACCGCGCGTATTATTACATGGTCGCGTACAATCGCATACAATGTGAACGCTAGTTAAAAGTAAATTACATTAAATCGGTCGATTGTTTAATGTGTGAACATGATTGTTTTCGAGTCCGAATAAGAACAAATTAACAGCTGAACCCACGAAGTAAGTTTTAGATTTATTCACTGAGGAGATGTAATGTAAACTGTTATAGGTTTTGATGATTTTACTTCTTTGTGTTTATACGACTAAACAAACGTAACGAACATGCATTCGGTAACCAGTAATTGTTTGTTGGAAACAAATTATCATATGTAAAACAAATTATTTGATACTTTAGGTAACAAGAATGACGACAGCGTTTGTAAAATATATATTTTTAAATTAATTATTGCAAGTAAAACAACATATTAGATCTTTACAACTTTAACAACAAGTTTTAAATATTTTTATATATGTTACACAACAAATGCTGTGTAACCAGCGCATTTATTCATTCATTAATAGTTTATTGAATGAAAATAATTGAAATCAAATTAATTATTCCATATTCATGTCTAAATCAATTTATAATTAGACACGTTTTCTCGAAGTTTTCAGCAACATTGTCTGTAGCCAATCAGCGATCAGAAATAATTCTTCCTGACGTAGGCGGTTTAAGTGGAAAAAGGCGGAAGCTAAAATCACCCGGATTTTCCTGCCCATTCCATGCTGTTCCCACCCCTTCTTAGTAACCGGTTCGATCCATATCATAACTCCGTAGTATACTTACTAAATTGTTAGGATAACGCCTCTCCAATAAACTAACAATCGGTTCTTTAACCTAATAAATAGCCAAATCCGGGACAATGTCCTAAGTTGAGAGGTCGAGTTTACCACCACTAAATAAAAGGGAAAATCTAAGCATATCAAACACCTAATTAAGTCGTTAAATTCACTAAAACAACATGTTTTCTGGAGGATGTGACATTACTTAAGTAATGAGTGGGTCTAATCATGTGAGCAATAGTTAGTTCTACTCACTGCACTCATTAAACATTGTAACGTTCTAATTAATGTTGTGATTAATTTTATCCCTGTTAATTCTCGAAGATCCTTTATTTTACCGCCATTTGAGTTAACGCAGACGATTTTTTTCGACGTGGTTTAATTTTCTCTGCTTTTTAAAATCAATCAATAAATAAGCGGTTTGAATGTGAGATAAATTATGAAAGTGGGAGTTGAAATACATTACAGAATGTTCAGATTAAGAATAATAAATTGCTTACAATTGTAATTTTAATGGATTATTACTGTCGTCATTCAATTGAACACCACCACTGTCAAATTGGTTTGGTTATATGGGCGTGGTTTGACGACCCAGACAATGTGTTAGGTTCGTTGATACGCATTTTGTTTGAACCGCCCCCTTCCGATATGCCTTATGATTCGCATTTATATTATACGAACAAAACATAACAAAAATAGAAGTTCGTGCAGCCCCCAAGGTCAGATTCCACCACTGATGAGAACATCTTTGGCGTTGAACTCCCGTGCCCTAGCCGTCAAGGCCTAACTTCTTTTAGGACTCACCGCTTTATGCAATTGTTTGTTAGTCCCTTTTGTCGTCTGCTTACATCCAATACGTCGACACTTGGCGGAAATAACCTATCATTCTATAAAGCAATGCTGTAAGCATCGTCTGTTTATTAAACAAGTCGGACACATTTCCCGAGGCGGGAACCTTTCTATTTTCTGTCATTTTACATATTTAATTCGTTTGTTGAAAGATCAATGGCAAGCATTGAAGCATAACAGTACCTTTTTATCTACAATTGTTTACCCATCCCTAGTTGACGTTGTGTGTATTTCGGTGGGCTGTGCAGATTCCGTTGAAAACCTCCCATTCACACCAACCTAACTTCAGACCCACTTTAACGGAAGGTCCCCAGTCTAGCCCGGGGCTTCAAAATTCTGAGGTCATTGGCATAGAGAAAGAATAGGTTATTGCCCGGAAAGTCAGATCGGACGGCCTCTCTTGCTTCTGAACTACATTTGTTCATTTAGCTTACAAAGAGAAAGCTTGCTAGAGCTAATTACTGATGAAGACACTTACTACGAGTCAGCGAAAAGACATTAAAACGTTCTGGTATTCTAATTATTCTGCACCGGAAGCAATTCCAGTTGCGGTCAGTGACATAGAAAGTACATTAGGCCTACGACGATTATTAAAAATTGAAGGTTTTTACTAGCTGACCATCAATATATTCAGCAGTTCTAGCAGTGTCTTGTGCAGTGACTATACGTACATTCTCTCAGTCGCGATCAGGGAGTCAATGCAGGTAGCTATATATCTTAATACAATAATTGACTTAGCGTTTTCATTATTGTAAATTATTAATTATGCTTTTTAATATTTATTTATTTCACATCGATATTATTTATTACTTCTGTTAATAGAAATTGTAACATTTATTTAGCATTTATATAAAGAAGGGTATCAGAGTATTTGTTTAATTGATATTGTCCCGATATTGTCTTTCTAAAAATTATTAATGTTTTTATTTTTCTGTTTTATATTTAATTCGTTATTAAATGATGTATAAATATTATAGTTCTAATCATCTAAGGAATCCGCTTGTTGTATGATTACTATGTTTTAGTGGTTAAAAAAAATATATAATTTGTTTCTTGTGGTGGTTAGCTTAGTTTTTTTTCAATAATCTTAATCTTACTGATTAATCAAATAGGCCTAACAGTTTTATTTTTTTACATTATTTAATAATCTTCTGCTTTAGTTTATTATTATTTATTCGTTGTCTTCAGACAAAATCTGTTTCGGTATCACATTTTCTAAAACAAAATGTATACACAAATTTTACTACCTATGTTGGTATTTCACTTCGTTTCAAAACGCACTTTTAGGTTTGGCCTACTTATTAAAAAAATTAAATTAGGTTTATATTTTGTCTGTATGGATTATTCATATAACCTATTAATACTTTGTAATACATGAGATGAGAGATATGTAACACCGGTATGACGGGCTACTTTTGTAACATGTGATACCCCACTCGATTTAATAATCTAAAATATTATTAAAACTATTAAGCGTCTCATGGTAAAGTGTCATTACCAGCTAGAGAGATTTTTACACACAAAAAGTTACATTGTGTTTTGTCATGTTTTTTTTTTCCTCTTTTGTGGGGGCAACCCACTTTTATTGCAATGATAAACAATATGGTGAAGGTTACAGTATATATGTCTATCTATCTATTTATCAATGAATATTTAAGTAATATTACACAGACAGAGGTTAAAAGATTATATAAAATATTTTGACATTGTGTTGAAATCTAGATAAAACAAACATGAATACAGAGAAAATTTATATTACAGAGCTAAAACGATAGGTCATGTTGTTTAAGTTAATGTGTTTGAAGGCGAGATGATATTATAAATAATGGAAAAGTAGCTTGTCATGTTAAAATAACTGGCCACATGTGAAATACATGTGATACTGTATTACGGAATTTTCCTAAGATTTTAGAGAAATCTAGCAGACCGATAATGAAATAAACATGTGGGTCATTTTAAACGAATTAATGTTTACCGGTACGGCATTTAATTTGTCGTTAAAAAGTCGCGCCTCGTGTGTACTTTATATAGATAGGTCAATAAACAGTGCATAATATCAATGATTTTTGTTTTATTGTAGCAAGGAAGGGTGACATTTATTTTTAAGTATCGGGAAAAAGCACTTTGTATTTTTATATTTCTTTAACAGATACATTCTGAATACGATTTATTAATATTAATTATTTCATCAAGTAACCAATATACCGTTAACAAATGAAAAAAATTGCAAACTATACAAATAATAAGAAAAAGCGCCCGAAAGGCCGCTAATAGATAAAATAGTAACAATTTATATAATCTGTAAAATCTGTAAAACAACTTCCTAAATACCCACTTATTTTTTTTTTATAAAAAAAAAGTAGACCTGACAAATTGTGTTAATTGTAAATTGCACTTTTATCTAATTGGTTTATTCCTTTGCTCTTCCAGAGTTCTATGCCGTGGCCACCTACCGGACAGTCAAAATTTATGTGGCAGCCATCCAGTGAGGACATACAGAAAGGCCTTTCTGGTCTTGATGCGGCCTACATTCGAGGAATAAATTCACTGAAACATCCCTGTCCAATGTCTTCACTACGGGAACGCCTAACGCTACCACAATCAGGGGACGAAAATGAAGTCCCACGAAATAGGAACTCACTGACGTCATACTCAATGGAAATGTTACTTAAGGATACAGACGATCATAAGAAAGAGCGCCAACTCGCTCTCAAACCGTACGAAGGAGTTTTCAGTAGGCATCCATCTTTATGTCATCCGCCGTTCTGTAATTCGTATAGCCATATAGTCAGAGAAGGACTCTCTGCAAAATCAGTGCAAAGTGACTCTGCCTTTCATAGGAACTGTGACTTAAGATTCTGTAACCCTCACCCGGGTAACATGCACGATCATCTAGCGCACCTGCGTTCAGCAGCAGACTATTCACATAGCGGTATCCCATCAGGACTTTCACCATCGTCAAGCGGACATCTTTTCCCACCAGGGTCTTTCATGTCGCATCCTGGTTTTAAACCATATTGGTCACCTCCAGTTGACCTAATTGGGTTATCTGGACATGCTGGACCCTTTCTAGTGCCGTCATCTTTTTCTGGATTTCCAATATCATCACGTGCTGATCGTCGATATACGGGTAGAGCTACATGCGATTGTCCAAACTGTCAGGAAAACGAACGGCTAGCAGCAGCCGGACAACCTATTCACAAGAAAAATGTTCATAGTTGTCATATACCCGGATGTGGAAAAGTGTACGGTAAAACATCCCATCTGAAAGCTCATTTACGGTGGCATACTGGAGAACGACCATTCGTGTGCAATTGGCTATTTTGCGGGAAACGCTTTACTCGTTCAGACGAGTTACAACGTCATTTGCGAACGCATACCGGTGAAAAAAGATTCGCTTGTCCAATTTGTAACAAACGCTTTATGCGCAGTGATCATCTAAGTAAACACGTGAAGACGCACTCGGGTCAAAGTGCAAATGTAAAAAAGGGTAATTCTGGTAGCAATGTGACAACAAAAAATACAGAAAATAATGAATCATCACAAACCGAAAACAGGACTGAATCAACATCGCCATCGACCAATAAAAACAAATCAAACGATAACAATCCGTCTGAAAATACCGCCTAAATGAAGTAACACACTTTCCAAAATAATTATATTAAGAACTTGTAAATAACTTTATTTAAGATCCGAAGTGCAAAGATCTCAATTCATATCATAAATTATGATAATTATGATTTAGTTGGATATTTTATTTTATAGATTGTTTGAAAAAACAATTAAATAATACAAAATAAGTATAAATATATTTATATTGAAGTTGTGTTTGGATTTAAATGTAAATAGGGCGTCTGGTCCAGTTCTTATTCGATGTATAATCAATCGAAATGTCATGAAAATATACTATATTCATTGTGTTATTTGTGTTTATAAGCAAAATGTAAGGGCAAAATAAGATATTTATTTGATCCCGATATCTATGTTCAATTTTACACTTTAAATACGTTTCAATGTGTACGGACCGTACGTAACAGTGACTGATATAACTGCCGTAATATAGGTTATAGTTATTACCAGTTTGTTTTAAACGTGGTACAGACAGACAGATGCACTACTGTGTAAACACTGCATGCATCATTCTTTGTTATGCGGTTTCAATGACTGTAAAGTAGGTTTAGTATTTTCAATTCAAGAACAGCGTTTTATTTGCCTATTTATAGGTCTATCTTAATGCAAACATTATCTATTTTTACTTAAACCAGTAGAAAGATACAAATATTTGTAATGATCGTAATAATGCGCTTTTTTTCTTGATTTGAAAAGCGCTAAGTGACGTAACGGTAACGGTGGTTGATAAGGGATTTCCAGGTCGAATATTTTAAGGAGTTGCGATTGGTCAATGCGGTGCTGCGCACCTTATGACGTAGAAGATGTACAAGACGCTGATAGGCCAGACCATGGATGTGCGCCCTATTATAATTGGCTAATCGTTGCTATACGCGCAATTGATTAATCATGCGTATCGTAGCTCTCATTGGTCGATTGGTGTGCGCGCTTAGTGGATAAATGTTCGTCGCCATTCATACCTCAGCTTGGCCAAGTCTGACTACAGCACCGGGGTGTTGCTGCCGGACACACGCGCGTTCACAATCTTGTAATTATACTAGTGCTAAAATGGTGAAACACGTATATACCATTTAAATGCATTAACGATTATTATTCGTTGACGAATTACTACGGTATAATAATTTTTGTTTATTTTATCTCGCAGCACGAGCCCATTTTAGTCGCTTTTACTAGATAGATCCTCACTCCCATAAGTGCTCGTTTATTGTATAGAGATGACATTATTATAGTGTAATAATGCAAATAACCTTGTAGACAATTGAAGAAATGCACAATATCGGCTCAAATTAATTGCAATTAGTTGTTTAAATCGCTGTGATTGATTGTTATAACACAGGGAATCGCTTAAAAATCCAACCAACTATCAATAATATCGCTCTAACATGATTAGACCTCACTCTACGATTTGCATGCCCTGAAGATAAAGATTCAATTTTTTAAAATATATGTTTTGTCTTCCTTCTTGCCTCATACAAACATTAGCGTCAGCGGTTATCACTTAGAATGTGGAATATCAATCTAAAAATAGTAACAAGCATTTTCACTAAGTTACACCAATAAATTAATTTATATTTTAAACAATTTCGTTTGATTTTGTTACGTTTTTTTTCTCTCGTAAAACCGTAGTTATAAAGTACCAATTTCAAGGATTGTGTCGCTTTTTACTCAACTACTTAAGAGAATCTTTGAGAATCATTTCAATCAAAATTACTTAAGTGTGTTTTTTATTTATTAGCAATTATGCAGATTCAGTATTTTATTTCTTATTTTATTTTTTATAAAATACTCTTAAGTTTCCGATTACATTCATGTAATGTAATCTGAGGATTTTCTTTGAAATTAGGTAAACTTGAATCAACGAACAATTATTAGTATTCTCGGCCAACGGTAAGCCTATAAATCTACATAATTATGTTCGTGGTAAAAAAAAGTTTCCTAATGTCTATTTTACGGATGCGTAGTATATAAACATTATATTCTGAACGACCCAATTAAGAAGAATTAGGTTCCAATGATAAGTTTACGTTTCACTCTGACAACACGTGTCTACGAGACACAGCGTAAGAGTATGATATTGTATCTGTTAAATGTTATGAACTATTATTGTTAATTGTTAAATATATATATATATATTGTCTAAGACAAACACGTCGTGTACAAGGTAAAACAGGGTTTATTTTACAGCATAGGCTGGATTGAAATTATAAGTCCGGTGGTTAGGCCTACAATGTCTGGGGATGACCGATAACAGGGCGGGAAGAAAGGGCGGGGTCAGGTGCGGGAGGACTGCGAATTTGTCTATTAGATAATAGGCATGTGGCGTAATATTATGATCTATCTATATGTATTTTAATGAATATATCTGATTTATTGACGAAAGAAATCGTTTCAATTTATGTCAAATAATTGACTGGATAGCAAACAATTAAATGATTTGTTATCAACTGTGCTATATACATATGAAATAAAAGGAATTAATTATAACTATTTTCGTTTTCTTTTTTTGACGACATCAATGTTTTTAATATACCATACTGTACGTGACATAATGCAAAATAATAAAATCAAATAAATGATAATAACGATCATGCTGATGATGACAGTTCTTCCTATAATAAGTTATCCTTGGCATTTGATTGGTTTAATTTCATATCACGTGGTGTAAATTATTTCGTTCTTTTGCACGTAAGAAGTACGTACGAAATTGTGTGCAACGTGATAGGCTGGTGAATAATGCGCGATCGAAAACCTTGCTGTCTCGTGTGGCGTCTATCTACTTCACGTAACGTACACATACACTTTTTTATTGGCCCGACATGAAAGTTTTATATTCCTTGAATGGGGAAATTATTTATCGTTGAAAGATTGTCTGTTATAAACAGTCATTACCAATCACATTTAGGCAACCAAATAGTATTATTGTAAAATACTATTTGGTTGCCTAAATGTGATTGGTAATGTTGCTTCCAAACGTACTATACAGACACAATAGTTTACCAAACAATATTGGCGTAGATGGCTCACATCAGCCTCTCATCACTCTCAACAAGTCAATATGCCAGTTTTTATGACGCTCAATAAGTATTACTGCTAAATCTTATTTCTCATCATACAGGCTAAAAGTAGGCCCTATTAATATGTATCCGTTTTCTCCGGAGCGCCTCTGACGCGTTATAATATAAGAATACGATGTTATGTAGGCCTACTGAACAATAATAATGTTATTTTATCCAGGATTTTAAAGAGAGCGGAATTATAAAAAAAAATAAACATTTCTCAACGAACTTAGACGATTTCGTCTACACCACACCCGAATGAAACATATTCGTCAACAATCTGATTTTAAATAAAATTTTTTTGCGATACTATTGGTTTTTAAAATATTATACAGTACATATCGACACTGTGTAATATAAAGGTTGAGGGCGCACATTATAAAAATGGAAACTTCAAGAAATATTGCAGAAAAATAAGCAATCAATGATTTTCCTTGCAACACTAATGTTTGCCATGTGGGATGCAGAAAACTTCATAAGAGCGATTATCAATATTTTTCCTAGGCAGAAGTTTAGATAGTGCATCTCAATTCGGGCATGACACCGCCAAGTCGAGTCACCCCCTTGTAAAAATAAATAAAAAGCATACAAAGAAAAATAATAATAATAATAATAATAAAATATACATAAACAAAATAAAATAAGAAACCCAAAACAAAATTAAACTCAAAACCAGCTGTGAATACTGCCACCATACTGACTAGATCCGTGATAATGATAACATGATGATTGTTGGAACAATTCACAAAATCGCGGATTGATCGTTATTTATAATTGTTTGATAATATCAGTCCTCAATGTATTCTATGTAGGCCTACATGTTTTAATTGTTGAAACTATGCCTATCATGATCCCCATTATTATGCTATCATAATAAGCATGGGGGTATAATATCTGCAAGATAATAATGGTACACAGAAGGTGGTGTATACCAGAAAGTGTCCCCTTAATAGAGTGTTCCCTGAATAGGGGTAGTCGTTGTGTTAACAATAATCATCCACGTTTGTTTCACACGAGTGTCCCCTCAATAGGGGTTTAATAGTGTTGTAATACGTCAAGAAGTATATTGGCTTTACAATATTGAGAAGACTGCATTGAACGCAGTGAATCAAGCGCCCCCAACAGTTTGGTATGATTTTATACTCAATACATACTACTAACATTAGAAATGTGAATAGACTGTACTTTTACCAAATATTCTCCCCTGCAACTATTTATCTGTATCGTATGCAATACGAAACTCCTTTACATTACACAGGTGGGATTATGTAACTCACCTATTTGAATACTATTTCTATTGTAACAGGTGTTGTTTTTCTCTGTAAATAGCATTCATCGAAAATGCGGGTGGAACGGTGTCACCAATATCAGGTAGGTTTTTGCGAATTTATATTTAATGTCATAGGCTTTTAATCATTTTTTTTTTATTTGTTAACACTGAGGTGCACTTGTTGTGTGCAGGACTACTTTTATAAGTGACTGAAATTATTGAACCATTAAACAATTTTTAGTATTTGTTGTACTGTACAGTAGATGTCATATTTAAAATGACACTTCGAATTCGATTTATCAACTACAAAAACAAATTATTTTAAAATGTTGCATTATATACAGTACTGTACTGTAGATGCAATATTTGTACTGTATTGTAATTCTTAATTAAGTGGTCTAAAAGACAACAACCACCATAGTATTCCGTTATGCCGTGCTGGTAGCGTAATTTTTTTTTCCAGGAAGAACGTGGGCAGAAATCATGAATAATTCATGATTAATTATGACATAATAGGGAACATTATAGAGGGCGCTGGTAGCGTGCAACTGTATCATGTAGAAAAACGCCCTCTATAACTTCCAATTTGTTTTGAGTACAGTAATTCTGCATTGTTAATCATATAATTATTACATCTACCAAGCGAATTGCATTTTACACCGGTCACATCTTATTGTAGAATACAGTACAATCCACATTAAAGGGACAATCTCGTGACCCCACAAAGTGTCCCTGAATAGTGGTTGGCTGTGGTGTTGGAAGTTTTTCCTTTGACGTGCTCGTTCACGGGATGTGTCCCACAGTCTCCTTAATACTTAATAGGTGTGTCCTTTGAATAGGTTTGTTTATCATCATTGATTACAATACGAAGGAAGGGTTAGTGTTACCCAAAAGCTTTTTCTGGCTGTTTTTCGGTTTAATTTGCTTTTTACTTATTTTATAATAGAACCAGCCACTGATACCCATATCAATTGTCATTTGTTCAGTAATTTTTTTCAGTTTTTTGATTTATAGATAATAGTGTCGTGAGCAAAATGATATTTTCGTGAGCAAAATGATATTGTCGTGAGCAAAATGATATTTTCGTGAGCAAAATGATATTGCCGTGAGAAAAATTATGTTGTCATGAGCAAATTGGTATTGTCGTGAGCAAAATGATATTGTCGTGAGCAAAATGATATTGTTCTGAACAAAATGATATTACCATGAGCAAAATGATATTGTCGTGAGCAAAATGATATTGTTCTGAGCAAAATGATATTACCGTGAGCAAAATGATATTGTCGTGAGAAAAATAATGTTGTCGTGAGCAAAATGATGTTGTCGTGAGCAAAATGATATTGTCGTGAGCAAAATGATATTTTCGTTAGCAAAATGATTTTGTCGTGAGCGAAATGATATTCACGTTATTCACTTATGTAATTTAATCCATTATATTGGTTTCAAAGCATATAGAAAAGTTTGAAGTACCAGTACCTACCCATAGTTACTTTACTTTAACGTGGAAGAGTGATGGAGAAACCAGGTGACTTTTACTTTGATAATACATTAAATCAAAGATGTTATCGATTAAAACAACGCCCAGTAATAATTAGGTTCGTCGATCGATTTTGATAGATTACCGTACTCGTTTGTAGGATACAATTGTTGGCGCGCCGCCAACGTTAGTATCTTTGAGATTTCAGTTGTGTTGTGGACTTTCAGTTTGTTTTTGTTAATCATGTCATTTATCTACCAAACGCCTTAAATGTGCACGGTACTGATAACTTGTAAGACTTTCGTTATAAGAGCGGAGAAGAACACCGCGCACCAGTCGCCGGGTAATTTACAATCTGATCAAAGTGGAAACAGATTCACTACTGTGGTGGTACATTGATTCAGTAATACGTTAGTAGGCCTACTGAAGAAATATAATTATGTTATATAATACACATTATGTAGCCTACATAAATAAGTAAATATTGATAATTATATAATTCCCATTAGATTTGTTGTATAATAAAATAATGATATGTATAGCCCTGATAGCCATAGAGTTGATTACTTATTCGAAATTTAGCCAGAATAGTTTTAAACAAATAAAAAAGTATTGTCCGAATACCGTTTTTTATAAGAATAATATAAATTATACGCCAGGTACAGGATTCTGGAATTATTTTTCATTAATTAAAAAGAAGTAATACTATTTGGTGTGGACGGAAATTATGATATCATAAATGGTTATATTAAAAATATAATATTAATGAATTTATTAGTGTTCAGGTGTGCGTCAAATCTAAATCGTAGGCAGTTATAGGTAGGCCGATCGTAACCTTATCATTACGCATAGGCTAGTGAACAACTAGATTCACTTTATTAACCATGTTGATATTTCATAGAACAATGAACAGAAGATGAAACACAGTATATTTTTTTCCTTTTGTTTGCCAACGACAAACGATTTATTATAACTTTTGTTCTCGTGTACAAAACTCGAAGTGGCGCTTATAACAAACACTCACACACACACACTTACAGAAAACGTCAACAACTTCAGCATTGCAATAATTTTACGTGAAACAGCACCAACAATTTGACCTTTGACCTGAAACGTGGTCATAAAGTCCTGTGGAAATTAATTAAAACTATATTATTCTATATTGTTCTAATATGTAAATTAAAAATCCGTAAACAGATTGGGAGTTTTATTCAATATGTATTATAAGGCATGCTTCAACACAACACCCTAAAATTAACATAATTGTGCCTATAACGAACTAGGAAAGGGTACCGTATACCTTACACAGTAATAAACGATTAAGATATGGAAAAAGTAATATATAATAAAAACAAATATTATAATTCATTATGCATAGGCGTTTACAGAATATTATAATCATAATGAAAATGTTAATACGACACAATATGAAATTATTAATTTTACTGGTATGTGTGAAGCGATAGGAGTATAACTATTATAAAACACTATCTGATTACAGCGACCTTGTGTGCGATATTGACGTCATCGTGGTCATGACTTTATCTGACAGAGAAGAAACGACGTCATATCGAGGGACTAATAATAAATGAAAGCATTATACATGTAGTAAAAAATCCGTTTATCAAATCGAAGCTTGAAGCGTTACAAAAGAAAGATACAAACCGATAACAACCGTTGACCCACAATACAATAAAACATATTCATTAAGTATCTCAATTTTTATATTAATTATCATATATTAATTGTTTGTAAAAATTGACATTATATAAATTATGTAAAATACATCATTTTAGAAATAGAATCGAACAACGCAATACATCTAGATTAAACTGGCATAACTAGTGATCGATCACGTGAGTGCAGCGCAGATGTGACGCAATTCACTGAATGCGTTGCGCAAAACGCTATGGAAACGCAGGGCGTTATACGAACGTATGTGTACTTGTACAATACGAAATGCTGTGTTTCATAGATGAAATTGATTGGTAACCATTACCACATATATTAACATATCTAATTATCAAATCAATGAGAATTAGACCTAAATACTCACATACGTTTGCACTTGTTTTACAAGTTATTCGTAACTAATAACACGCCAATGAAAGCATACGGGATTAACAAACAATACGTTCTCTCTTTCTATGTATCAATATTTATGCATAGTTTCGTTATGCTTTCTGTGACCTAATTTCGTTGATTAAAATAAAATTATAAGAATCTGATAATCCAACAGCAAGTTAAGCGAAAACCACCCGAAGAAACTAACCAGAATAAGACGTCATGTGACGTCATCGTGACGATATACCAATCCAGGGGTCACGCTACATTTCATAAGAAATTAAAATCCAAATTTCTATCATTTGGACTAACAGAAAATTAACACAACATTGAGGTCGATAACATCTGAAATCTGGGCGTCGGGAAATTGGCCTATTTTCAATGGCTTATCAAGCTCAAGCCAGAAGTGTTAACTTCGACTTAAATTGTTCTCCCGTTGAAATGTCATGACACCTCATCTACACCCCGCCAACCCCCACCCACAAAAAAACTATGGTAATAATAAACTATTAAAACACTTTATCAGAAATCAAAACACACTGTGCGCAGGCTCAATACTGATGACAAAGCTCATGGCACTCAACAGCGAAATTACATTTCTTATACTCGGAATAAAATAAGGATAGGAGTCACACAGCGACAACCAATTATAAACTCTATTAATTTACATAGTCAAGATATTTTCAACACAAGTATATACAAGTTTGTCTACAGATACTCAGCATCCATGACTAATATATTATATTTCACTATTTTTACAAAATAAATTACATAAGTTTGAAAATACTTAATTCATTATACACTGGGAGTGCCATATTTTGTGTTATGTCGTACCTTCCCTCATCCACGTATGACGTGCTAACGCTGACAAACTTGGTGAGTACATCGTGTGTTATGATTAAAAAACATTAACGCGTCATGTACAAAAGATATTAACAATTCTAAACAGGCCTCATGATTTGACATTTAAATACATGAACCAGGTATATTATGTAGATATTATAATACTATGATACAAGCCAAAATTATCATTAAGGGTTGTATGCAAAATCAAAGGCTAAATGATTTACATTATAGATTGAATTGTGACCAACCGTCCTGTTCTTCGAGGCTGGTTTGCTTGTTTGGTAGTAGATGGGCAAGTTCGGCTGGTAATTCGATGTTTGGGTCCGAATTGAGTAACACTAACTGTTCTACGCCTGCTTCGTGAAGTACGCGTAATTCAGGTAGCTGTAGGAGCATGCGTGATAAAAATGCTGCTTGTCCTCCGTGATTGAATGTCACGTGATCATTTAAACATTTAATGATTTTGTTCTGCAAAGCATCAACTCTAGCAGGTACTTTTAATCCATGACGATCTACAATTAAAAGAAATCGAGTTACAAAAGAACAATTTTGACACAAAACGAGAAAAAATGTATGGAGCGCCGTTATAAACGCATTAAGCAAGTAACAGAATCAGACGAGATGGCAGATTCAAGGCAAGACACGTCATGCTATGGTTGTCGTTTGCACTTAAAGGAATGAATACATACCTGTTACTAAGACGAGAGCACAGAGGCATGAGAAAGATGAAATGTCAATTTCTAGACTGTGAAGAGTTCTTGAGAATTGTCTGATTTCATCTAACCACGGACCAAACGCCTGCTGACATTGTTTCTTGTGCAGCACATTTCCATGACAAAAAACTAGAAAATCATCATCTGGGTTCATTCTGTTCAAAGAAATTATCACAGTGTTATCAATAAACTTTGAAACTCTAATGATATTATCTTCTATCGGTGAAAACAAAGAGTCATAGCATTTACGATAATTGTTGAAGGTATTTTGTAACGCGTACAAAATGCCTTTTAACAATTATTAGCATTTGAACGCTGGTGTTTTCGTTGCCGTTTTCAACCCAAATTTGTTAATGTAGGCCTCTAAAACAAATCGTCTTCTAAATTATATTGTTATTTCAATTTGAAGGAACTTAAGAGTAATATATCGTCCGGTGAAAACAGTCATAGAGTTTACGTACGCGCGTACAAAAGGCGTGAACGTCACATTGGTATTTCAATTTGAAGGAACTGAGAGTACTATTTTTATTTAAAGGTGAGCGAAAATGTGCTTACCTTTGTGCAATTTTGAGTATGAATAATTCGAAGCTTGCAGCTTTCAGTAGTAATTCCTGATCTTCCAGGCAAAGATCTGTGAACCCTGGTATCTTTCGTGCCCATATTCTAATGACGTCAAGAGAGGAACACAGATGACTGTAGAATTGCTTTACTTGTTCACCAAAAACCGGCACAGTACATGACGTCTCAGGTAATTCAAACTGTAAAAAACAAAATTTATTATTATTTCATCATGCGATTTTACATTCGAATTGTCATTAAAAATATTTAGTAAAAAAAACCTTTTTGGAGTAGGCCAAAATAATCAAAATAGCATTATAAATTAAAATTATTAACACACATTGTTATTCGTGATGTATCTGCATGACATAGAACTGTTTTTAATCATGCGAGTATTTAAATATCTCCAGGTGATGACGTTGAATTCGGTACTCAGCTAATAATCACGATGAATACCAACACGATCCATTTAACTGTCTTATGACGTGACGTGACGTCAATATCTAAAACATTACTTTAATGAGATTTCACGGTGGCTGATGACGCATATCATTTAAGACGCGTACCTGGTCATAATTGAAGTCGGCTTTAGCTGGAGAAGAGTCTACGTGGGCTCGCACTAAAGCGGTTATAAGGCTGACCGGTGGTGAAGGAGGCGCTACATCCGGGCTTCGAGGTTTGGTAGGTAGCCTTCCTCGCCTTCCTTTTAAATCATTAGTCCTTACAACTGAAAATAAACACATACAATTTGTTTCAATACAAGACAACATGAACAATCGTTCAGTGACATAATATAAACATAATAAGGAAACAAACGACGCGCGCGTGTAAACGTTGATAACCTGGTACATGTGTGTACGCGCGCGTACACACATACGGTCTAATAATATTGCATTGTACGTATTGATGTACGCGGGCGTCAGATATGTGTACGCGGGCGTCAGATATGTGTACGCGGGCGTCAGATATGTGTACGCGGGCGTCAGATATGTGTACGCGGGCGTCAGATATGTGTACGCGGGCATCAGATATGTGTACGCGGGCGTCAGATATGTGTACGCGGGCGTCAGATATGTTTACGCTTAAATAGGAAACATATCAAAACAAGATTTTCCTGTGCTAAATTTGAAGTTTTTGCTATACTTAAATATATGTGTATAAATATACACACTCAATGAACTGCGACTATACTGACACATGGAGAATTCATAGTATGAAAATGAAATAGTAAAATTACAACAACATCCAAATTATATTAGCTATCAATTGCCCTCATTAAATGGTTATTATGCAAGAATAACAAAAAATTCAAATTTTTGCTTTAGCTTTACTGTTTTATCGCAACTCTTATATAATTTTCCAGATATATGTTATATGTTAATTTTATTTTGTTATATTATATCATCTGAGTGGATTTTGTTTGCCCTGCTTCACCTCTATGCTACGCTAAAGTGTAACGTTAACGCGCGCAATTCCCTACGAAGGTAAAAATGATTGATTATATATTGCGCGTGGTATCTGATTACAGAATCAGATCTGTACATTTCCGTATATTCATGGTTTTATCGTCTGTTCCAATTCAGACGATAACTTAAAATCAGACGATAACATTAAAACAGACGATAGTATTAACAAATACAATTTTAGTGAAACATTTCCTACCTTCTTTGACCATTCCAACAGCTAGACACTTCTGAAATCGACAATATTGGCAGCGATTTCTCCTTCGCTTGTCCACTGGACAACTTTTTGTCCCAAGACACACGTATTTAGAATTTTTTTGCACTGTCCGCTAAAAGAAACAATGATTTGTTGAAAATGCTAATCAATGTGAGAAATTGCGTACATGAAAATGCTTATGTATGTGTGTACATGTCACAAATGTATGTCTGATACTTGGCGCGCTGTAGGTATGTTTTATATGGCGGGAAAAATAGAAATTAGATGTCAAGTGGAACATGTCTCACCACCGCGAACAGTTTCTGCAAGACATATTTTATCAGGGACATTTTAAAATGATTTAATAAGTTATTTACCTTAAAGAAGCCTTTACATCCTTCACATGTTCTAACACCGTAATGTTGACAAGCTGCACTATCTCCGCACACTGCACACATACCGTCTTGTTGCGGTCTATGTGGTGATGTAGTGCCACTGCTACCAATAGAAGACGTCGATATCGGACTTAGTTTCGATGACGACGCGAGCACCGACGGCCGTTCGTTGGTATTCCTTGACGGCATCGATGATTGTAATGTAGATGGACACTGGTAATGTTGTTTGGAGAACGTACACGACGTCGTCGACGGAACGTCTTGGAATGAAGAATGTTGAGGGTAATCCATGCCGACGTTAGCCCAGGCAATATTCATTGATGTCGGTGTTTCAATTTCGTTGCTATCGTGTTGAAATGGTACCGATTCCATTGATACGAAAGAAGGGGGTGGTGTTAATGGATCGTGAGTAAAATGCACAGGAGAATTCATCTCTGTGTAAGAATTCTGGGGACTTTTTGGTTGTCCGCCAAACGGAAATTTCTGATTAATGTTTGAGTTCGGAAAGGACGGCGTTGGTGGCGGCGTCTGGGTTAAATGTTTCATACTATTTGATATTGTCTGTTGTTGTGGTGACGTAACACTGTACGCAGACGACACTGGTTGCTGATCCGCGTCCAAGAAGGCAGATTGCGGATACGCGTCTATACAAATGGCTCCAGAAACCGACGAATGCATCGACAAGGATTCGTCTGACGAACTCTGGTATTGTTGTTGGCTGCTATTTTCCGATTCAAAATTTGGAACAAATTGTTGACCGTATGTGTCGGCGAAACTCGGTAGCATTCGGTCAGAAAAAACATCGATTGAACCATAGTATTGTGACGTCTGCATCTGATGTTGTGATGTCACTGAGGTGACGTTTGCACTTGGACAACAGTTGGTCGATGGACTACCGTAAATACATGTACAAGATAAACTTTGCCTTGGAATGGCTTCATCTGTAAAAATAAAAATAAGGAAAGAAAAACCTTAGTCACATTAAATGTGAATGGAATTATGCGGATGCTGGGTCATGCGCATTGGGACATAAAACAGTTTTGTATGATGATATTGATTCAATAAAAAATACATTTGTGATGTAAACATAAGGTTTGAGTAGCTGCACTTGCAGAACATTCGGTAAATGTCTTTAGTATGAATCGATACCGTACGATATTGCATCTAAAAACAAATTCTGTATCATGGATGTTGCCTAAAACTAATGCTATATTTGTAGCAACGATAATCGATGATAATCGAATAACATATTACTTACTAACAGACAGACAAGCAGAATAAACAACTTGTAAGAAAATCCTACCTTGCATGCTATCGCTTCCGAACTGAGCTTGACTGAAAAATCCAGAGGAGTAGGCTGACTGCATACCCACCAGCATGATCGATGACGCTTGGTTTAATGTTTCGGTCGGAGTTTCCGGCGTTCTGAAATATATAATATTTAAGCATAATATGTTAATTGGTTTCTGACGCGGATAATTACGCATGCTCGCGAGTGTCACAATATGCAACATTAAAACAGCTAAACCTTGGGTGGCTTATGGTACATAGTATTGGTGCCTGTTTATTTTAGCTGGTAGACATCTAAGCACCGGGGGAATAAGCTGCTGTAAAAAAAGGTCTTTGATCGATCGAAAGTGGTAAAGATATTGAATTAAATATAGGAATCATTAATTTATATTATAGAAACTCCATATTGTAAGCTTTGCATATTTGTACAGACATCTGTTGATGATCTATATAACTTTGAAGAGCCGAGATCTTGACTAATTATAAGTTATAATTATGATTTTGAATTAATTGCATTATATTCTATAAAAAAAAAAACCCGATACCGAATTTATTATGAATCAGAGTTACTGTATATCAATACATTTGCTACTATATATGATGGCAGGTAAACTGCATGAAACCAAGTATGAGATTAAGATATATACTAAGCAACTTAATTTTTGTTTAGGCTTATGCACAACCAATAGTCTATAGTTGTTGGTAAAACTAACTACAAAGCGACATGATGATTCTTTTCTTCCAAATGCAGTACGACAAAGCAAAGTTTCAGAAGGTAATCGAATATATATTTTATATTTTTAATTAATTATATTCTAACATTTTAACCACATTTGTTAATTTTATTGGTGTAATTTTAAATTGAAAAATGTTCGCATTTGGTCTCTTGACAACAAATTTTACAATAAATCTGAATTAATTAAATAAACTTAATCGCATTGTAAAATGTAATGCGAATCTGTGAAATGCGTTTTATCCGAAAAGAATGCGTCTAAAACTTTGTATATAATCAGGGCAGTAATGGAAAAGCAGGTTTGTTTTTGTACAGTTGTGTTTGTGCATGAGTGAAAAACCAATTTACGCTTTGTATGACGTTGTCGCTAATGCAACTGCGTCAGTGTAATAGACCATCACACAAACTGATATAGTATATTAGTTTCATACTAGGGGCGCCAAAAGAGATAGATGCTTAGTTAAGCAGGTTGATTTAGGCTGATCGGGGAGTTTTATTCAAGAAAGTAAGTATAGGCCGAGCAGGCTGGGTGGCACATATGCCTAAACCATGGTTTCGTTCGATGTTCCGATTGGCAACAAAACGTGCGGAGATGCAGTATAATAGTTACTATTTTCGATGCCAAATTCGCTAATAAAATATTGCACTTAGGCCTACAACACGATGCGTTTGCACAATATATACGAATAGGCCTATAAATTAAAAAACGTAAATATAATGCACCGACGGTCAAGTCAGATTATGGAGATACAGAAAGTTTGGTGACAGAGGAAGCAACAGCGAGCTGATGATACAGTAATTGGTGTAATTCAGAAAAAAAAAACAAACAAACAAAAACCAAACGGTGTAAAAAGTAAAATCATGAAGGTAAAAATAAAAATGTTCTATCTCTATGGTCTGATACCAACTAGACATCCATTCATATAAAGTCGAATGTTGAAGAAGTCAATATGTAATTACTGTAGGGCAGGTACTACAGAAGGACGCAATGAACGACAGACACCATTGATAGTATTGAAAGGAACGAACCAACGACCGGTAAAAGTTTGGGTATCTTTTTCAATTCCGGTTCCCAGTCTTCGATATCGATACGAATCGATAGAAGAATAATGATAAGGATGAAATAGTGCCAAAACTAAAGTGTTTCTACGAACTTACCTGGGAAAAGAATAATGCCTCATGGAATAAACCATCAAGAAGGAAAATCCAAAATAAAAATAAAAATCCAAGATCCTGAACTGACACCCCTGGTAAATTCAGGAGACAGGCCGAAGTACAACAGTAAGCGGCAAAGACGAGCTAGACTGACTCAATGAAAAGCTAAGAGAAACAATCGCCTGCAAAGATTAACATGCGTACACGTAATAGCTGTACGATTTACCATTGACTGCATCGCCTGCAGTGCTTGTGTTCAGCTGTGACGCAAACAGTCAGCAACCATTTGCCTGGTATGAATATAAATACTCTCCAACGCGCATGTCTCCTACGTCGTTGAAATTCTAATAATAAACCATTCTACGTAATAGATCGTGGCTTCCCATCTCTTGTTTCGTGAACCGATCATAGCTTGCGTATTTCGCAAATATATGTTGGTTGCCTACGTCAGAGCTATACTCGCAGTAAATGATTACTCCTTTAGTATTGATAAGGCGACAATACGAATGAATAGACCCGAGTTGGTAGGGGGCTTGTTCGCCGATATTCATTACGTACACTACGATATCTCGTGACGGACATTGCTGTATTTCTGACGCGCAATCGATTTAACTTTCTGACAATAATGCGCATCTCAAATTAATGAGCTAATATTTTGTTAGGTCTGATATAATTGCTTTAAACAAATCGGACTGTAATTATCGTTATCGGCTGAGGTTCAACCAGCTCAATAAAGCTTCAAATCGTCAGGTAAACCACACCCAAATTGATAACGATAACGATATTTTGCTGTTGAAAAGTACGGTACATGGGCTGATAAAGATAGGATATTAGCACGCTTTTATGTATCCGTTATCGTTATCGGGTGAACGAAATACAAGAATATATTATATCCGGTTCGACTCAATCACAACCGGATTTGATACCGAATAACGGAATATCACTAAATTCAAAGTGTCCATATCGGAACTGTATCGCATTAGATGTTTTCCCCTATTATTTAATCTTTACCGGTCCAGGTGTAGGAAGGTGACACCAACGTTGCATGCAATCATGGCCTTAAAATACATCCTGTTTAATCGGACATGTTTGGTTCGAGTCTACGTTAAGTGGTAGACGCAATATAAGTCGTCAATCTATAACATTTTCCCCTGCCAGTACGTTCACATATTTGCGTCAATGCACACGGCGTAAACCTTGATTCCCACAAGGAAGTAACGCAAGGACGTAAGCGCAACGCAAGTAATTTGACCAATCACAAGCGATGGATTATTCGAATCGTCTCTTGTCATTTTAACTCACTTGCTTGCGTTGAACTTACGTCCTTGGGTTGCGTCCTAGTGGGAACCAATCTTAAACGCACAGTGACGCCCAAGCGTTAAAGGCCATGCTTGCGTCAACGCACATGAGGTGATGAAAGTCCAAAATATACTCGTACCATCAACATACTCTGGCAGGCACTATCTAAACATATAGTAATGTGTGCTGTTGGAATGTGAACGTGGGCAGACTATCCATATTGTTCATTGACGTTTTCTAAGCCCATATGGAGTAACATTTCTACGCTATCCACCCAATCATTGATGTATACGTTATATATATATTTCCAAATTTAATGCCAACAATCAAATGAGACAATAAAAATTATATTACTAAATTGCCTTGATTGTAGCTAAGAACAGATGTAATAACAATGGATTTCAGTTCTTACTCTATTTTTACATGCCATTCACTGAGAATATAGACACAATATATTGTATTATATTCATAAATTCAACCAATAAATTAAAATATGTATATATTTTACGTAATAAAACTACAATAATTGAATACAATTCTCAAGGTGAATAAAGAGAGATTAAATAATGTGTACGAATTACAATACAATTATAAATATTTATTATTTAAAATCTGCATTGTATTTGTGTTCTGATATGTATTACTTTTGTTAGATTTTTTTTTCTCGGTTATTTACTTTCAATAAAAGCAAAAATAAATCGTAAATTGACTAAAACTGATTCGTTTTCGATCTGCATTATTTTTATACGCAATTCGAATTATTTTTTCATCATTTTTCATATTTAATGAAGATAAACCTTTTAAATCATGGTCTAAACAGAATTAATTTATGGTTGCGCTTCATTGTTTTATGACGTATTTTGACTGGCCCTCTATCAAACAATCAAAATCATCATTAGGCCCTCCTATTGGTCATCGATATAAAGAATCATTTTCACCAGTATTATGATCAACATTCAAAGCACTAATTCTATCAATAATTTAGTCCAAGACGCAACTCCCACGCAATGAAACATGAGTCTATCTATGTACATCGCGTTCTCATTTTGATAACAGTTAGGAAATGAAATTGTGAATGTATATTATAATAAATCACAGATAATTTTATGTGATAGAAAAATTGATGGGTTTTCACGTAGGTTATTTTTTTAACTGCCTTGGTTAGATTTTATTTAAATTTCAATAAATACTAACCCTATTAATCAAATACTAAAACACTCATCTGAACTACTTAGAATGGAAAACAATGAACTACCATGGCACAATTACGGGACGCGCGCGTTCAAATACTGATAATATAAATTTTATTAGCTTTTGTACGCGCTTGACTTTTGTACGCGTTCGGAATTTTTACGCGTACGGATTGTGTACGCAGATGTTTTTTTGGACGCACACGACTACGACCTTTGTACGCGCACAGATTTGAACGCACATGGTTTTGTACAGTCGCGTTTTTTTACGCTCACGGGTCTTTGTACACGCGCATAAAAATTGTGTTACTGACGAACACTGATGGTAAACGTAGTTATTAGCCTTTGATAATGTTCTAACACATAATTTGTATAGATTATACTTTTTTGTTTACTTAGAAATGAAAACGAGTTTCTAATAATTCAATGCTGACATTTCAACGTTTGAAAGAAAATCCATAAATTGTGTACATAGTTACCAAATTGAAATAGAACTATAGCATAAATAACAATTACAATGATAATAATAATCTCCAAATTTTTCAAATTATGTAATTTGAGCGTCAGATGATAACGATTTTTCGTTTTAGGACGATAGACAGTGATTTTGTTGCGCATGCGTACACCGTTCATTATAGATTATTTGATCGAGTTTCGTCTACCGTCCATAATCGAAAGTTCGCTATTGAAATATATAAATAAAGAGAAGGATGTATTGGCCTACAACAATCGACAACTCATATTATTCTATTCTAGACTAACTTAGGGTTGTTTACGCATGCGCATTAATTACTGGAATATAATTATGGTCGATCTAGCAATTATCTGTAACTATCTAATACATATGGTATAAATTAATTTAGGCTAGTAAGATGAAATCAAAAGTTTAGAAACACGATTACGGACTCCGGGTTAATGGATAGAAATGTTTGTATCCTTTAAATAGAAATAGGAATCAATAGACAATAACAACGTAAGTTACTTAAAATAAAGAAATACAATATTTACTATTTACATCAGATATGATTGTAATATGATAAACAAGTTAAAATTGCATTCTAAAAATGTTTACATAAACAGATACATATCCTTAGCTTACTGTCAATAATTGAGAGCGAAATAAAAAATGTCTCCAATTTCAAATATATTTGAGGTTCGAAAAAAAAAATAAAATAATATGTAACAGTTTAAGCTATTCGATTGCCCAGGCCGAGCAAAATATATGTTACTAAGCCTAGGCCTGCATTGTCTGCTTACCCCTCTTAAAATCTCCGCTGCGAGGCTACTGCACTGTAATGGATGATGATGATTATTTAGTTTAATTTCGATATTAAGAGACTCGAACGCATCATCATGCGTCTTTGCCTTCGCATTACGGTATGCCGTCTGTTCGCGTGACGTCATCTGATTAATCAATAGCGATTCGACGACGTCTTCAAACGTCAGACGATAAAGTTTATCAAACCCAAACCAAAAAACATTAAGGACAACTCATAATATTATAAAATGATATAAAACAAGATATTATAATACGGTAAACAGACTATAAAAGAAGAAATAACTGAAAATAACTAAATGTGTTCTAAATCCGGGTTCCAAATAGTACGAGGTTGCGCTCACTCTGAAGAGTGTCTGAAGATGTGCGCGGCGGCACAGTAAGTAAGGGCGCCTCTACAAATAGACACATACATTAAAATAAAATAGATAGCATATGAAAGTTTACTTGTATTTTCGACGTACGAGATGTATGAATTGTATAGGCCTAGATCTACTAATAAATTGCATTAACATTTAAAATCAAATTAATAAAACATGCTGAGTGACGTTAAATATTATTCAAATATTAAAGTTGCACGATTTACCAAATTACAAACAAAAAATAAACATTCAAGGCAGATCAGCAATTGTAGTAGGCCTATAAAAATGCGATCCACCACCTGGATGCAAATTCAAATGAATATCGGAAGTGAAAAAAATATATAAGGGCAGTCACTGAAACACTCACCTATGAGATGCGTCAACAGCGGACGAATGCGAGCTACGATTTAAGTACATAAATTTGAGAAAATCAGCTAAAATATCCCTGATTTATTAATTGCACAACACATAGACAAGCAATAATGTATAGTTTTTCACAAGCACAGTTCGATGGTAAACGGCAGACCAAGCAAACATCTGCAAATACAAACTACAACTGCGAAATGATTCGAATAAAGCTACCTATAAGAGAGATGTAAAAGCAATGCACGTCATTTGGCCATCAACCAATAAGCTACCACAAACAATGACGTCACAACTCAGCCAAACGATAATACTGCTCGGAGTAGAATCGCATATCGATGCGATAAATGAACGTCAGACAGAACAGCGAACCAATAGGCTGTACGACGTATTGACCCCTCCACCTCGCTAGCAAATTACTCGTCGTCCCCGATTTCTAAGGCTTACGCAAAAGAGTAATTTTTCATTGTGTGCATTGATGGTTATTTTTAACCATCGTAAATTGTATGGAGAACAGAAATAACTTCTAGGCGGTTGACGTCTAACTGAATGGCATACCAATTCATGAGGCGTATAATAGCTTTATAAGCGCAACGGTCCGTGGCGAATTTGCGCTAAAATTATACTGAATATGGTTAGAAATAGACAAAGTTTTTGTTCTCTTAAAACCTCTATTCAAAGCTACACAAAAGACGATACCAGAATGAATAAAGTGCTAAACCTTTAAATACGTATTCCGACGTCACGATATTCAAACACAGTTATACATAAACTATTCTTTCTTTTTAGATGTTCCTGTGGTTTCCTGTGTATATATTTATTTCCTTTAATTATCATATGCAAAATATCACATTGTACGTGCGTTATGCGCAGTTTGCAAGACATTATGCAGAACTAGAAATGCGCTGTGCATCTTTAAGTTTACGCAAACGCATTAACTGGAGTTGTTTGTGATGATGTGCGTGAACAAGATTTTTTATTTGGTAGGCCTAAAACTGATGTCAGGTGCTCAAATATAAAAATCAATATCAAAGAAGACATCCGTCACTCCAGATATAATAGGCCTAATTGTGTGCGACGATCGACCATACCTTTAGGATGAACATATCTGTCTTATTTGTCACTAACCTGACATTTGTTACGGTACTCCTCCTACTAATTTAGGGCATTTTTAAACTTTACCATTCGGCTATGCTAAATTTATTTTGCGGAAAATGTTTTTGGACCAGTTTATTAGTTTAGAACTTTGCTGCATTCGGTAATTTATTTCGTATTCTATAAAGCTCAGTTCCCACTTGCAACACAACGAAGCACATCGCAAGTACTGCTGTGATTGGTCAACTCACTTGCGTTGCGCCTACGTCGTCGTTACGTTAAGCTTAAATGTCTTTCACACTTGCTCTGGTCCGGCTCAGGAAAATTAATTTACGACGCACCACGCGTGTCTATGCGCCAATTCTTCTTCAGAAATGAAACAAAAGAAGCGCATTGTGCATGGTGCTAATTTAATCATAAAAATTAAGTTGATTATTCCCACAATGTACATATCAAGTATACTGTTCTATCACCGAATAATAAATAGACAACAAAATACATTTAAGAAATACAGTAGTGTGTATAAAAACAAATATTTTCTTAAGTTCATCCCACCTTAACTTAACTGATTCCAATAGCAAAACTTCCTTTATCCGTTCAAGCTTATTTTATTTACCCGATTAACTTGGTTCTACACCCACCCAAAGTTGGCGATCTGTGCCCATTAAACCAACTTATCCACATTACTAAGCCATAACGGGCCATTTGGTTAAATGTTATTGGTCGCAAATTACATGTAGGCTACGCATGCGCCTAATATATTTGTGATTGGCGTTAGATCATAATTGTTTATTTTTTCACAATATTTAAAAGTACCGTATTTAATAGAGATACGCTTAACGTAAATGCGTGGAAAATTACTCTAAATCTAAACCTCTGCCTCCATCCACAACCCTCTCTTTAAAACAAAAATCGGGATGGGGAACCATGAACGCACTTAAAAGCAAATTATTGAATATCGGGGGCCACCCAGGCGATTCAAACTTTATGCCAATATAGAATGAAAATAATTTCATGAACTTATTTGTTAAATCTGAATTTCAGATTACGCTTAGTGGCGCATGATTGATAAGACTACAATAGCCTCGAAGATTGTCCATAAAACAAAAGATTACCTTTATATATACACGATTTGTCGTCGATAAGTCTACATAAATACACAGATTAAAGAATGAATGAAAACGAAAAATCATTTAAGAGTAGACGGGATGACGGTAAAGATACAATTTATCTCGTATAAAATGTTTAATTCGAAATGAAAAAGCAATGATTTACAGTTAAGGGGATGGAAGGTAGGTGAAGAGGGGGGAGTATAGGGCAAGGAGGCAACCAAATTATGTAAGGTTCCACAGGAGATTTTATGTCTATCAACTGCAGAGCTGTTTCATGCCAATCGACGTTAACAGGTAACAGGTATTATATATATACATTTGCCGAAAGCATCAACGTATTTAGAAAATGAAATATATATACAAATAAAAATACATCACAAATCACAAAAATGTATAGAGTGTAGTGGGAAAAACTTGTAGGCCTATTGTAGTCAGTAGACAAGAAACTGCTTGAAATAATCGGGTCCCGAATTCCCAAAGTAATAAAGAAACAGGTATCTTACCACCAACACATCCATCCTCGTGCAATGTCAAATCATCGTGGTACCATAGCCCTATATAACTATGCTCCAAGTAATAAACACACGCTCAAATCTCATGACGTAGCGATAGCCCACAGACTTAACTCCTCTGATGGAGATTTCTTCTATTTCTTCTCGTGTACGGTCATGAAGTAACTTGTATGATACAGTCAAAGTTAAATTCCATATAAAAACGCATCATATTTGCCATAACCTGAAATAAGATTGTACCCAATTATTAATAATGTGCATATTTACATGGTAGGCCTGAGCCTTGCGGTTTAAAAAAGTGTACGTGAAAATGACTATCCAAATCAAGAAGAAACCGACATTCCAAATACACCTCAAATCCCTAATATGAAATTATAGAAATCATGTAAAACAATTGATTGTTAACGGTAACATTCTATTAGCCTAGGTCACTACACTGCTAGGCAGATTTATGACGGAGCCTCATACTGTAACTAGTCAGTAGTGTCACTCATTAAGAGTAGGGTTGAGGGTGGTATATTTTTCCGATAGCCCTTATGTTCTCATATCCGTGGGACAAAATAATGAACATTTTTTTCCACTAAGTTGCAATGCAATGGTGTGACCGCAACTTAAGTAATTTGACCAATCAAGATGGATCATCTGAACTGTCGCTTGCCATTTGTCAACTCCGGTCAACTCACTTGCGTTGCGCATACGTCCTTATGTTACGTACGTCCTAGTGGAACCAAGCTTTCGTTCCCACTATATGATGCAAAAAAGGGCGACCGTGCAACGCAAGTAACTTGACCAATCACGACACGATGGATCATCTGAACTGTCGCTTGTCATTGGCCAACTCGCTTGCGTTACGCACAAGTCCTTGTGTTATCTCTTAGTGGAACCAAGCTTTAGTTCCCACTGTAAGATACAACGAAAGGGCAACCGTGCAACGCAAGCAATTTGACCAATCACATTGCGTTAGTGGGAAACTAAGTTTGAAGTGGACGGCGATTGGCGTAGTACGTACGTATAAATAACCGGTAGTAGAGTGATCCGGAAGGTTTAATCTCTGGATCAGAAAAAAACTTGCAGTTTTAAATTTAAACTCACACAGTTATATAGTGTTAGAATTTAAAGGTTGTTGTAGACAGATAACTGTTTTTTTGTGTGGTGAAGATGGTAATTTGTTGCCGCCCACCATCAACGTAATCAAGCATTAGCGAATCTTGTTTGACATTTTCGAACATAATGTTGACAGAGATGGATTTTCATTCGTACGTCATTTTTAGACACCTCGAATCTAAAATGAGCCTGTAACCGTCTACGTGACTAAAATGAAGGAAGTGATCTGTTTTTTTTGTTACATTAGCACTTAATTTTAATTACCGTAGGCCTAATTTATATGAGTTCGAATCCTAACCATGTTATTTAAAATAAAGAAAGAGGCTATTCGTTATTGGGAGCGTAATGTGTTTAAAGAACAATTCGGGGAGGGAGAGCACGATGCAACTTTTCAATGCTAATCAGTGACGGCGGATCAGCATATGGAGAGAGAGAGAGGTCGGGTGACTGAAGCAAAGACTTAGGTACGTATCGGGGATTAAGAAGATCCCGTCCCTCCCCATAACATAGCTATGTCGTGATATGGAAGTACTATTGACATTTTATTTGGTCAATTGTAAGCGACTTGGATTCTGCTTGAATAAATTGGCATTTTTCTGTGCGTACAGTTGATTTTACAGAGTAAAACTAAGATCATGGGGACATTTAATGATGTAATGCATACATTGGGGTCCTACCGGAAAACCGGGAAGGCGGGGGGGGGGGGGGATTATAATAACGTTAAAACCATAAAATAACCCTTTTATATGCGATACAGGGGACAGCCTACTTTGGCCTACGGCGAGTACATGAAATGGCCGGGTAGCACTGACATAAACAAAGAGAAGAAATCATTATTTTGGGAAAAGATTTCGTTAAGAAAAAAAAACAATATGTACAAAATATTGATTTAACTATCGGTGTACTGTAGATAATTTTTCTAAACTTACACAGGAAACAATAATACAATAAATATAGCTTATATTGTGTATACAACAGGAACACCGGTGTGTGAATGTGTTATTTATAGAAACACACTGACGGCTTTGACGTCATCGGCAAAGTGAATGTTTATTCAATTTTGATCGTTCGTTGAATAGTGTATCGCTTAAATGAACACAGTACGTGAGACCCGAGTAGTATTTTTAGAAAGGGCTTATCTTTATTTATAAAGTTCTTAGAATAGCCATGTATAACCTTGTGAAGGGGGGATGGGTATATGACGTAAAACTGGGCCTAAAAAGATAACCTTTCATTAAAGTGACGCAAAAGGCTGATACCATTGTTAAATATACCCAACAATAACATTACATTTCTGGGAATGTGTGAGTGATATACTTTTCTAATACAACTGGCGTTCAAATTAATTTAAAAGCCTTTAATTAGATGCAAACAAGTAGGAAGATTGCTGCTTACGGAATTACCGTAAGGCCTTATGTTAACCATGCTAAAGAAGGATATCTGTCGGTTGTGACCTCCAACGAAACCACTATGTATAGTATTATGTGTAGGGTATGTTGGTTTTTTTAATTGTGCGTCGATTTCGCTGGTAGCCGCAACGTCGTAATCCAGTTAAATTTCAATTTCGTCATCAGAGTTCGAAAGCAAGTCCCGATTACCGTGTGTATGCGAACTGTTTCTTGTTATTTTCAGGGTAATTAAAATGATTTGAAAATAAAATACGTAATACTGTACTACGGTACTACGGTAATACAACACTCGGTGAGGACTCAACTCAATTGATGGAAACCATCCGACCAATACCAAATTGTAATCGTCATCGGACCACAATGGCCTACCCAGCCAGTACAAATTTTACATCTTAATAAACAGTCACACCATCCTACCAATCCATTGATAACCCACCGTAACACAGTCATCCTCCACATCAAGCTACGACCATCAGTATGTCAACAATCAGTCACATCATCCGTTCAACACCATGTATTGAACCACATTTCACCAAACAGCCCGGTCGTTTTACGAATACATAGTCATTAAAACTATAACCGTACCATTGTTGCATGGGTTCAAGTACCGTCACATGTCAGGATTTTTTCCAAGGACAAAATTACAACTCCACTCCCAAAGACTTGTAATAAGACTTTGTTTATGTAGAGCACCTTGCGAATATGTTTGTCTTGCGAACCTCTGAGAGTCCCTAATGATCAGCAATTGCTGGATGGATCACCTTCATTAATGAAACCCTAACCATTTTACACAAGATCATCTACTACACCATACCACACCAACAGTGACCACCGTCTCCATCCATTGCAACCATTACCAACACAGTGGTGTTACCATTACCACAACCACAACCATCATCGTTAACATAACATTACCATATTTCTTTAAAAAAACATTCATGTAGACATGAAAAGAAAACATCTGGTAGAATGAATATTACGAATGACTGAAATAGAATCGAGACTTGTAATGTATGTCAATAAATGTCACCAACTATATCTATTATAGGCACGAGGTCGGTGTATATGCGAGCTTAGGAATCTAATATTCACCGAAGGGGTCCACAAACTATGTTAACATCCAAATTGGGATGACAACGTTTGAAAACAAACGCATAAATCCTAGAATATCATATTCAAAACTTTTCGTCGAGGACTAGAAACATGGAGGAATCAATTATGTTTCCTGAGAAGAAAACAGTATTTCGATTATATTGCCGTAAAACCCCGCCCCTATATCTTCCCATGCGCGGTATTTCGGAAATACATTTTTTTTGTACTTAGCCTACCAACTAAGCACATTATTGTCTAATTTAGACCAAATTCACAAATATAACAATTATTCATGTGTGTCGTTCTGGTGGTGCAACGTTTTAATGTAATATCCTTATATCTGGGCGGTTTGAATTAGATGTCGAAATTTGTTTGGAAAAAATTTAGTTCGTCTAGGCCTAGGCCTTACTTAACATCTTTCTGAAATGTTTAGTGCGGCATAAAGTAATTGTAGTTATAGTGTGAATTTGATAGGTGGTTACAAACTTGTTGGCAGCGTAGGTGGCTAGTAAAGTATCTGACTATAGCTCGCATGAAAGTGGCTAGCGTAAAGTTGTTGCCTAGCGTAAAGCTATTGGCTAGCGTAAAGTTATTGGCTAGCGTAAAGTTACTGGCCATGCGTAACGTTCTTTACTTGCGTAAAGTTATTGGCTAGCGTAAAGTAATGTTACTGGCTAGCGTACAGTTACGTTACTGGCTTGCGTAACGTTACTGGCTATGCGTAACGCTATTGGCTTGTGTAAAGTTACTGGCTAGTGTAATGTTTTTGGCTAGCGTAAGTTGCGTAGCGTAAAGTCACATGACTAGACGTAGAGTTGTTGGTAAGCGTTTGGTTTGCAAGTTCACCTGTTTTGTACACCTACCTCGTTGATGATTTGTGTTTTTCTATAGTATAATAATCGATTGGTTTCGCAAAGCGGCATGAAAGTGGTACGTTATAAAAATTAAACAAAAACATGAACAGCACATTCTTTACTTTACTACATTAAACAAAAATTGTTAAAGCAACTTTTATACATTATGTAACGAAAAAATACGATAGGAATTGAAGGTTATCAATATAATCTACGACTCACCGAACAAAAATGAATATTCAGTATAGAAATCTTACCTGTACATAGACACCGTCCCGACGCTAAAAACTTTTTCCAAATATCCCAAAGCCACACACGAAATATCGGTGTGCCTTAAACGTATTAATGTGTATTGTATTCCGGGTTGAAATTTTTTCGGCGTGTTTTCCATAACCTTTGTGCATTATTGTTTCTGGAGCCATGTTTCTGTTGAAAAAACTTGTTCCGCTCAAATAAACGTGTATTCATCGGATCGGCCGAGGAGGTCGAATGATAAAATCTGGCAAAAGTGAAATTTTAATTTCGAAACAATACGTATAGAATGTTGATACCGAAGCAGTAAATAAGGGTGACCATATAGTGTCATTCTCTTTGCTTTCTTGACGCACATCTGCCGGAGATAGAGAAGTAAAGGCATGCGTGTACAGACTTTTGCCTACGTCAGTAGCCAAAATTGAACGATGTTTGCATCAAGAATACCTTCATTAAATCGCTCCTTGCGTCAGAATATTGCAGAATGTATACATAAAATCACCTACTGACGTCAGCACTCATTAGCGGATATTTTTGCGCGCTCTAGAATGGATATTTTCGACGCTGTGATGATGATGAAGCTAATATCGCTTGCGTCACTACATCATTATGCAGCAGCTATGTTAATGTAATCGGTTCTTATACCAATCAACGCCGATTCTATGCCGAAGTCATACGAGGAATTATAATTTATGTTGCTAAGCAACGGTAATGAGATGTGGCTTATAATAACGATTATGGAGAACGTAATGCGGGAGCAACAACAAACTAATAAAGCGATCGTGAATGCGCCCTCTAAGTTATGTCGCTTACACTTGAAAGACTTTACAACGCAGCTGTATAATATTAATAGCGGGCTTTCATTTTGAGACGTAAGACGAAGGATGAACGTTAAATCGACAAAATACAGACATCCCGACGATAGTGAATAGAACGGAGTAATAATACTGGACTTATACGCATACAATCTTGTGCCCTTTTGACGATACACAAACCATTATTGCGTTACTGCAACATGATATAATGTAGTACATTTCCACGTTATCTTTTTAGATTGTGATAACCAATATAGTTGTGTACTTTTCACCACTCTTTAAACAAATTGTTTTTGCAATAGTCATAATATATAATAATACCAGATCACAAGACAAACTGATAACTGAAGAAAAGAACATTTCACAGTTACTTTATCCAAGTCCAATAATACTTTACAAATTTCTTAAACTTGCGGATATCAATAAGTACCAAATTGGTCTTATTGATATTCGTACAAAAGTACGGATATCAAAATTACACAACTAATTGTACTTTTTTTTTATCACTCTCAAAAACCTTTTTACCATAGTCATAATAAGAATAAGATTAGAAAACGTAAGCATTTCAATTGTTTCTCAGTGTCAGGACCTAAATTATGGAATCATTTTAACCAAGAATTAAAAAATTTAAAATCGCTCCATTCCTTTATCATTTTAGATTTTAATTTAAATAAAGCAGTTATCATTTATTCAGAAATGTTTTCAATAGAAATATCTAGAGTTATCCAATTAGTTTGTATATATCTTTTTATTTCCGAATAAATGACAGTGTGGCGTGCCATAGCAGATGGATGGTGTAAGGTACGAACATAGTTACCGTACAGTATTTTAGTTTCTTTTTGTGAATAAGTTTTGAAACACCAGGGGGCGACATTTACCGATATTGTTGTCTTCATATGAATTATCCACATTTCAGGTTCGCTTGAGCCAGCTAAAATAATGTACAACAAATATGAGAATGATTTACTCCACTACTAGATCCAACACCATCCCTAAGATTATTGTAAGTATCTACTTCAAACCCGAAAAAAAAATTATTAATTATTATCCGATTACATAACTTCCAATCGGTGGATTGGTTAATACAGTTTTAATAGGAGAGAGGGCGCACTAGCATGTATCTAATTTATCGAGATATTATTTAAGAACAGTACTTGTTTCAAGAAGCAGATATTATTCCTTCTACGAAACTTCAAACAGTTTGCATCAAGACTACCGTTTAAAACTATTGACCTAATGTGCTACTAGAGTGTGGCTGAACCATTACGTGACAACTATAAGAAACTTTCAGAGTATCGGAACCCTCAGTGGCCTGGTAAATAGATTTCTACGGAGCTCTTAAAATGGACGTGACTGTTACTGCCTGCAGACAAATTATTTTATTATTTCTCATTTAAAGGTGTACTGTCATGAAATATGAGGATTAAAAAATAATTTAGATTAAGATAAGTTTTTTTTATCACATTTTTTGGCTAAAGTTGGTAACGATTATGTGACATTAACATGGCATATTCTACAAAAAAACCCAATTTTTTTAAGGTAGACAATTTATGTCAAATTCATGGTTAACAATAATTAATTGCAAGAATTAGCATTTTGTAAATAAGATATTATATAGATATTAACTGATGATAATTGTCAAAGAGGCCATACTACAAACATTTCTAAGCGCTTTCACAGAAAATAAATGGTGAATATCATGCAGAGGTACTGCTAGGTCCATTCTGTAACGCATTTAGCAGCTCCCAATAAGAGTTATCGCCGGAACAGATCTTACGGGCCGGGAGCTAATGTTAAGAAAAGGTGAATAATATATCCAGCATATCCTAAAGTCGGATTCAAAGTTTATTCACGATCTTTTTTGTTGTTGACAGTTTTGTTGCTGTGTTTATACAGGCGTTAACAATAAAATAAGATTTTTTTTCAGATTGTAGTATTTCTTCCCACCTTCCATTATATTGCTCCAGTATTTCGATCGAGTTCAGGGAAATATATTATCACGTGTTTTAATATCATTAATATATTTTAGACTTTGTTCAATCACTGGAGGAATGGCTGAAATAAGGATAAATTATTAATGTACTGGAATGTTACGTAATGATGCAAAACCGTTTCGACTAAATAAAAAAATGGAAGAAAATTAGGATGCGCGATGACAGTGACGGGACAGGACATAAAACGCTAATCGGGAAACATCAAAAGAATTTCTGCAATCAAAAGTAATTAAAAGTGCTGACTACACAAACAAGCCGACTCGAGTGAGATGTAACATGCGGTTGGTGATTTATTCACGATTCATTATAATGGATATTTTGTGGAGATCAGTTAAAATAATCACGTGATACGCAGTTAAAATAAGCACGTGGTATTAAACTCAAAATACTGCAGTTTCTCAAATATAATCTGTTATATATAACATTAACACTAATAATTATAACATAGGTTTGTGTAAACGGTCTAAATTATACAATTGATATAATAAAATAAGAAAATAATCATGTAACGTTTAAACATGAATAATCAAATAATCTTTTCTATTTCTATAAAAATGTATGAAAATAAAACATGACCGTCCCAAATGGACAAATGTCGTTAGAACTGCTGAAGGGATGTCAAAATCAAAATTAAAGATGTATTGTCTCCTTGAACAAATTTTGTTTTTATTGAATATGCCATTTTAATGTCACATAATAGTTATCTACTTTGAAAAAAAAAATTGAATAAAAAAAAAATGTATTTAGGCCTACCTGAAAAAAACTGTAGGCCTAATTTAAAGCAAAAAATAGTCAAATTGGCTTCCAGTCCAGCCAATGGGTTTTTAGTTGAATTTGTGTTTACGGAAGGGACAACAACAAAATAACCTATTCAAAGTTTGATTTAATTATAATTAATCTTTTTTGGGTGGGGTAGGGGGGGGGGGCAATACATCTTTAAAACAATAAATCTTTGTAATTTTTTTGTCATAAAGCCTTGCAAAATGTAAACATACCAACGGGTCATATTCGGTACACTCGTTACAAAATAAAAGAAATAACAATAAATACAATCGAGTTGGGTATGAAATAATAATAAATCGTGTGGTGGCGCTATTTTTTCCATGCTTATTATGGCGTATTTATAAGTTCAAACGTAAGTTATGCATTTACCCAAAGTTTGTATGGATTTGGCATATAGCATTTACACGTAGTCTGTTTAACTTTACGCCATAAAATCATTAGGGAGATCTGTATTTGTTTATGCTTACAATCAATTTTAGTGACGTTATCGCTGCGGTTCACCATTTCCTTCCGTTAAGTTTCGTTCCAGCTAGAGACGTAGACGCAACGTAAGCGAGTTGACCAATGACAAGAGACAGTTTGAATACTCCATCGCTTGTGATTGGTCAAATCACTTACGTAGCGTTACATTCTCGTGTTTCTTCTCTAGTGAGAACCAAGCATTAGTAGACCTATTACATTAATGTATACGCATTTGCGTTGTGCGCAGCGTATATAGATAACACATAACACCTCAATTTTAAATATTTTCTTCGTATATAAAGTTACAATAATTCATACATATAATAAACACAACGCAATAAATTTAAAACATGGAATGATATAATTGCTATGAATTTTATAAATTAACAATACTATATTTGTTTATTATATCTTAATTTAATAAATTAAACGATTTATAAAAACGCTCAAAACACAGGTATTACACTCTGTATACTTTAACCATAGTTAACTGAACTATATAAAGACTAATTAAAACGATGGACGAATAATTCCTCCAATAAGACACACAATATAACTCGATAAAGTACAATATTCAACTGAATAATGATTGATTTCAATCCAATTAAATTGATTCAGGGGTCACTCCGTACAATTTAGACTGATATTCAATCCTTGGATTATTAGAAGACATAATATACGTAGTGAAACAATCATTTCAAGACTGCATGGAGCATAAATTATGTTTAAAGCGAGATTGAGTTAAGTAGAAAATGTTTGAGAAAATATTGTTATAATGTTTAAGTATCCTTTGTGGCTTTCTTTTTCGTCACAATGTGAGTCTTTGTGTGTTTAGCAAGATGATCGCTCCTCATAAATCGTTTGCCGCACTCTGAACAAACGAATTTCTTTTCTCCAGTATGTGTTCGAAGATGGCGCTGTAACTCATCAGAGCGGGTAAAACTTTTACCGCAAAATAACCAATGGCAGACAAATGGTCTTTCGCCAGAATGCCACCTGAGGTGCGCCTTTAGATGGGACGTTTTACCGTAAACCTTGCCGCACCCTTCAATGTGACAAATATGTTGTTTTTTCTTGTGTTTATCAGCTGGGTCTGTTGGTTTTTGACAGTTCGGGCATTGGCATCGTCTGCATCGTCGCGCCGCCAATTTCGACAACATTGAAGTTGGTGAAGGATGAAAAGGTATTTGCGGAGTGTAACCAACATGCGGTAAGAAATCGTTTACACCAGTTATATATGCTGGTGATATACATGCTCCCGGTTGTGCCGGGAAACCAGAATAGTCTAGTAATGACGATGATGACGTCAGTGATTGTAAACTGTTGGTAGGAGATGTGTGAGAGGGAACTATTGGATAGTGCCTACAACAGGATGACGTGGAAGGGCATCGACCTGGTTGACATCTAAGCGAATCCATAGATGCCATGTATTTATTTACTAGGCTCGGCGCTGGGAATGTACAAGTGTCCATAGGTAAATACAGAGGCATTTCCGATGGTCGAAGATGTGAATAATACGGTCTTTGAAACATGCTGGACGTTCCGCAAGAACACGAAGATCTACACCCCCTGCGGAACAAATCATGTTTTGCAGTTGAACTTTCTGCGGGTGGTGTTAATGGTAGATTATATTGCAAACACGTTGGCATATGAGCAGACGATGTTGCCACTGTCGCTACCGGTTGTCGTAGTGGTGAAATCAAAGCAGTTGCTAGCCTGGGAACGGTTGGTCTTGACGAATCCATGACATGGTGATGTGCATCCGGTTGTGATCGTAGTGGAGGCGGAACAAACTCATGAAGTTGACTTGAAGCCGCTTTTGGCATTACGACAGGATCGCCTTTCCCTACGTTCTTGCACGTCTCCACCAGCATTTCAAGTGGGTTACAAGAGCCGAAATTCTGCAATAAAATAAAAGAAATTCACATTAACATAATATTGAAAAAAATATACGAGGTTATCGGAAAATAATTATTTCCATATGTGTATTAAACAAGTATTTCAATGATGTGTCGGCACGTTTTGATGAGTGCGATCAAAGCGATATAGCGAAAATAATGACGGGTTTGTTATTACGAATGTAATTTAATCAGTCACATCAGACAATAATAGTTATACGTTCATGCATGGTTTATGGCGCGAATTTATCATTTGCATACTCGGCGCGCATCAATCACCCACGTAAACTACTATGGTCGCCGGCTACTGTCCGGTGGTACTTTAACAACTTTATTACTAATATTTGAACAACATTACGTAAATTAATGTATGTTATCGGTATGTAACTATTATAATTGCAGTCATTATTATAAGAGGTAACGGATGGTGGTGTTGTACAAAAACGAAATTTACTGAAAATGGAGAAATTGATGATGAATAGAACAGTGTTGAAATTTAGTGCAGTGTCATACATGAAAAAAAATATTGATTAGCTTGTAATCTTGATTTTATTGTACTATCTTGAATTGTAGTTAAAATTAAGTTTGACCAAATAAATAAATGAATGAATATGCCTAAAGATATGTTTTTTTATTTTCTAATCTTTAAAAAAATGTTGTGTATAGAAAAACAAAAAGTAATGATCGTATGATGTGCTTAACCATCCCCTATTAACTAAGATGGTACAAATACATAATGATGCAAATATAAATTAAAAAATACATAGAAATAAAATAAGTTTTTCAAATGAGACCGTATAATAATATATTGTGAAGTTATCTTAAAACTATTTAAACTGGAATAGTATGGAAGAGTAAGGAACTATTCGCTATTTTCGCAAAAATGTGTTTGTTCAAACTTTTTACCAAATACAATAAAGAATAAAAATGAGACAAAAAATACCATTGGTAGGTGTTTTGCTTTTTCGATGATATTAATTGAGAGTCGAGTTACAAAAAAAGTCGTGTACCCTGCTTTTTTTTAATGGCCTATTTTACGACTTTTGGTCTGTTTCACCACTGTTGAAAAAGAAGAAATTTTTTATTGATTTAACAGATCGATCCAAATTATTAAGTGATTAATTTTTAAAGATTTACCTATTTATTAAGTGTGTATATTTTGAAATAACTAATATAGGTATAAATATTGAATTTCTAACTTAAAAACACATAATTATGTAACAATTTGATAGTGAATGCAATTAGGTTAACAATTTGTATTTATTATTTGACAAAAACACTTTTTTGGCAAATGGAAATTTTGATGACTTGAATTAAAAAATGTTTCGTTTTTTCCCCCCAGAATATTGTACCGTACTGTATGTTGTTGTTGCGATAAAAAAAAAAACACCCCACTTTAATTTCATACTGTACATCTTTTAGTTTTGCATATAAAATATAAAAAAAATAAATAAAAGAGTGTAATATAGCAGATCGCTTAAAGAAAACTGATGTTGTTATCTGAAAGAGCAAAAAGTTATTGCAAGTCACACAATATAAAGAACTATAAACAGGTAAATCTCCACATCAAACACTAGCAGAGCTATATACTTATACAAGAATTAAAAAAAAAATGAGAAACAGCGGTTTGTCGAATAACAGTAGATTCATGGTAACAAGTTAACTTAATATTATGAAAGCAAATTTGTCGCGACAACGTAATATGTTTTTAATGTCACGTTTCAACAAAAATCGACATAACTTTGTAAATTTACAAAATAAATGGCAATGCTTCGGTAAACCCAGGCTTGTACAAATGTAATACTGTATTTTATGTTTAATTTCAAAGTAGTTTAGTTTAGAATTATATGTTGTCATTGTACATGGTTAAACAAAGAAACATTAGTTTTTTGACATTTTCTCTTATTTATGCATTGGACAGTGTTTACTTAAAAACTTAATTTTAAAAAGCAATATACATGAATTATTTAAAGAATAAGAATCAAGATTATTTTGAAATTTATTTCAAAATATGAACCAAGATTTCTAAATTTATTTTAGAAATAAGATTCATGATTTATCAATTTATGTTAAATATAATAATATATATAAAAAATCAAAAAAAATCCACGATTTAGAAATTTATTTAAGAAAAAAAGAATCACGTTGTCAATTGAGCTATGCATTTTGAACTTTTTACTTAGTTTTAAATTCGTCTTAAAATGTAGGGTATATTTATAACAATGATTTTCAACAAGCGTGATATGACGGAATACAAAAATAATTAAAGCAATAATTTTTTTGTATATATTAAATCAGAAACATGAAATTTCACTTCATAATGATATCTCAAAACAATTATTTAGAGATTAGAACAGAAATAGTAGTACTTGTAGGCCTAGATACCTTTGGATAATAATTTGACTTTTTAATTTGTAATTTCAATAATAAAATTAGCAAACGAAAAACGTTTAAAAGTTTAATTTATCCTACTGTATGTAAGTTTAAACAAAACACACATTATTATTATGCTTAGATGCTAGATATATAATGTGAATTGATGTAAACAAGAAGAGATTTTCTTTTTCTATCTAACTTTGTTGAAAGTTGACAAAATAATAATATATTTAGAGAGAGAAGGTTTAAAGTAAACCTAACTTTAAAAAATTCATGCGAAAAAAAAATCAATAAACGATTTAGAAGAAATTAAAATGTAATTGTGTTTTTACTCTATAACTGCCTTTTTTAATTGCTAATAAAATTAAAACGTAATAATTTTACATTTTCAGTTCTTAAAGAGACATTGGATCTTCAAATCCCTTAACAAGGTTTTGCAGAATCAATTTAAATGTTAGTGTTCGGTACCAAGGCGATGCTATCAATAAAAACGTGAATGTTTTTTACTGACTGTATGCAAGATTCGTTAACAAATTAACCATCAATTTAATCCTATAATCCAATGATTACCACTAAATTGATTTGTAATGGAAGGTTATCGTTGTGTTTTGACCGATATTATCTAAAAGAAACATAATTCTGACAAGTTTATATTATAATTTGAGGATTATTAGTCTGGTTAAAGAACGCCGCCGCTATTATTAGGTATTATAATAACGCAATTCAATGTCCAATGTATTTGGCGAACAAGGCCTATTATTTTAATCTAACTATAGATTAATATGAGGAAAATAACAGCAATTCAATGTCTAATGTATTTGGCAAACAAATTTCTATTATTTTAATCCAACTATGGATAATTAATAAGAGGAAAGTATATTATTATATGGTTGGATACTTAACTATATTTTTATAATAATTTAATAATTTTCACTTCCAATGATGAAGGGCTAGTGTTGCCTGAAAGCTCTGCTAACTTTTCTGGCTGTTTTACTTTATCGTTTTGATTTAGCTTTTCGCTTGTTTTGTATCTCTATTGAGATTCAACCACTGATACCCACAGCATTGCCATTTTTCAGTAATTTGCCTTTGGATTTCTATAATAATTTATATATATTAAATTATATAATATCTATTATATTTTAATTGAAATTGTTCTGCTGACACAACTTTTCTTAAATCTTCTTTTTAAATATGTTTGGATACGTTCAAGATTCAGGCAATTGTATTGGTTCATTTAAAGTTAAAATACTTGACATGGTTAAAGATGTATTGTCCCCCAAAAACATGAAAAATGAAGATTAATTTATTCAGACTTTGAATATCTTATTTTGTAGTTTTAATAAAGTTAATCACTTCCGTAGAAAAAAAAATGTTTTCACTTCTAAAATGACAAAATAAATGGTTAAATTCAACCAAAATTCCATTGTCTGGCAGCTAATTTGACCATTTTTTGCTTTAAACTACATTTTTTGTTCAGGTAAATACATATTTTTTAGATCCAATTTTTGGTCAAAGTGGATAACTATTGCGTTATATTAAAATAGAATATTCAACAAAAAACTTTTTAAGAATTTATTTTCAGAGGGACAATACATCTTTAAAACGATAAAACAAAAATTAAAAGACAATACAGTATAGGCCTACATCAAATTGAAAAATAAAACTCAATAGGCCAAAGTTAAAATAGTATTACTGATTGAACATTTAAAACAAAATTACAGTTTTTTTTTTGTTTTTGTTTTTTTTTTATTTCATTTCAACACATACATAATACAAAATTAATATACAAAGGCAACGTAACTATTAAAACGATATAATACTCATTCAAAAATAAGAGAGTAATGAAATTAAAGAAAAAAAATAATGTATCGCAAAAATACACTTTATAATAATCATTTTGTTAATAATATGGTTGCCTTGTATTTTTGGTAAATGTGAAATAAATGATTATAATTAAGTAATTGTTTTTTGATTTTGCAACTAAATATGTACCACTTTGTAATTAAAATTAAAATGTTTGCATCACTGTGTGTTTTTCCAAAACCAAAACATATACTTTCTTTGGTGATAATTAAGTTATTGTTGATATTTCGATACATATATTGTTTTACATTTTCCCAAATTTTCTTTACCAGATCACATTCAAAGAACATATGTAGCAGTGTTTCCTGCTTTTCCTTGCAAAAAGATGTCAAAGGTCGATTCACCAATGTGTAGTTTTTGCAACAAAATTACAGTTAGCATAATCGTTAGAACTGTACATATGAAGCACGATTATTCGTATAATTTTAGTTGATTTACATAATAGTTAGGACTCTCCTTAGCAATTATAAAATAAATTTCTTTCAAATATTTATTATTCTAACAAAGCTTATAGACGCGAGTTTTTACTTAGTGTTTAAAACATAAATATTTAATAACTTAGTTTTGTTTAATGCAAAGAACTAATCCTGGAAAAATTATTATGGCATATTACTCTATAGCAGGGAGAGGGAGAGACGCTGATTCGGAGGGCACTTTGCATAGCAAGTTGTACGTGAACTATCGTTGGTTTTAATGTGATTTTATTCCCGTAGAGCCGTTTTTACTTACGATTAGTAGGTATTGCAAATTGCTTCTCTGACAATAAATTCGCAGAGAATCGAAGACAATTAATGTAGGCCTAGAGGTCCGGCCTAAAATAAATCAGATTGTTGACGGGTGGGGTATTGCTAAACCCCGCAAACCTCCAAAAAACATAGCAAACCCCACCGAACCAACATAAAAGTGATTGAATCTCTACTGTCTCTACTAGTAACATTAAATTTCTCCGGTTAACTACTGTACTTATTTTTGGGGGTAAAACATAATTTTTTGGTCAAAAATAATGTTTTACCCCAAAAATAAGGTTTAAAAAAAATAAAAAATACTTCCAATTCCTCATTCTATCCCAAAGTGTAACAACGAAGGACGATTTAGTTATCATAATTGTTATTATCTATATATATTCTCTAAATTGAAACTTGATTCTAAATTATCGTACATAATGTCTTCTTATTTGTTTGTCGTCTAAATGTGTTCTTATATTGCAGTGTTCGTGTGCGTTCGTTAAAAGTGTATACATTCCTACAAAAATGTTACGTTCCGTCCGACTTCTCACTTCGGTTTTAATCGTTGATAACATCACTAATGGTTATAATCGGCATTATTATACACATTTGTGTGTGGTAATTGTGTATGGTATCATGATCAATAGCGGTTTTGTATGTAAAAACTGAGAGTTCCGAACTGTCAAAAGAAATCGTTTTACGATCGATATGTCCATTATTTCGATGACCCGGTCTCTTTAAAAACATTATTAACGCTGTATACGTTCACAAAATTTATATATTTTATGATACATGGCTACAGTCTCAGTTAGATCTCTTGTACCGGTATATAATTTAGATACCAGTAAGTTTACGGAGTGACCAAGAGGTGGAAATACGTTCTAATGTCATGGCAGAGAGATACCCTAATATGTATACGGGTGCAGAGTAATAATATGGTGGTTCAAGTGTGGATGTTTGTAAACCAAGTGAGTAGGCCTATAGCGGGCCTACCGTATATTTAGGTCAACTCCCATAATCAATGTAATAAGAAGTAGAAAACAAATAGTAACACACACAGCTTAAAGTATCAACAATCCTTGAGTAGGCCTACTAAAGTTTTTGATTATCGTATTTATACTTTTGAACTTACACTTTAGAGCCTACATTAATTGATTAGCGCGAGTATTGATTATTGCGGCACGGTGGTCTACCAGTTAGCGTGGGGTGAAACGTGTTGACCAAACGGTGCCGATAAAGTGAATATGTTATAATCCAGAAATTACCTATCGATTATGATGGTGATACGCAATACGCTTCTAAGCCCATATTAGGCTATAATAGATAACCGGTTTCGTCTTTTCTGAAACTGGTATATAGGCATGGGCTTAAAATAATAATTCAGTTATTGTAAAGCAAGTTTTACGTCCGGGTGATTTTTAAAAGATAGGCTTTACGGTACTATTGAAATGTTTACGTTGGTTACAAAACACATAAGAATGATATTATAAAAGTCTGACCGCAGTTTAGGCCTAAACTCCTAGAAATCATGACATTTCGATGTAAGATTTAACGATTCTTTTAAATTTTGTTTCTGAATAAGTTTTTAAAACAAGGTCAGTTTGCTTCAAAATATGACAAGGAAGGTGATGTGAAACTATTATACATATATTATATCTGGCTTTATTATCATTCATAATTCGTTTGATAAGATAAGATAAAACTTTATTGTCATGACAACAAGGCGAACATGAATTTTGTTTTCCTTGATGCTTATATTACACTCACAATACAGAAAAACATAACACTCTTAACAGTAATAAATATATTATTAATATATTAAGACTAAAATTAGAAAAAACGTACATGGTTACAAAGAGGGATAAACAACTAACTTTGAAATGTTGAGTTGGAGACATGTATTGAGTTGTGGAATGATTTCCTACATCGAGTAGTATTGCATTTTTTAAAGGACGGATTCTACCGGAATTATTGACCTCTATTATTTTCTCTTTTTTTTGCCAATGCAATTCAATTGTCAACTGTCATATAGTATTATATTAGAATTTGAAATTTATTTTAAAAAATAGAACAGAATTGTAACAAGCAATCGACCAAAAAAAAAATGATAAACCGCAAATAAAAAAAAAAAAAACCTTTATTGTTTACATGAGACAAAACAAACAAAAACAATTACAACGTTAATAATTTTGTTTTTGAAAACAAGTTCATACCGTACTGTTTTTCCTTTTGTGTCTTTTATATTTTGGATTGGTTTTGTTCTATAGGCCTATTTGTGATAATAATAATTACTGAACATGTATAACTGTTTGAAAAAAATACAGTTCTTTTACAGATGTAATAAAGCTGTTTCCTTATAAAAATGCGTCTCTAGAATTACGCAACAATTTATTTATTTATTTATATATATTTGATAAGCCAAGTTCACGTATCGACACGCTTCGATTCTACTGTCAGTCCATTACACTACTGTACAAGTTACATAATCACTGACGTTGTTAAACATGCTAGTTACATTTTGACCGATGAGCATTAAAGCAACATATGCTTTGAAATACTCATAAATCCAGGCACGTCGAACTGTCTGTGAAAACGGGCAAGTGCATTAAGAAGTCAAACAATGTAACACGTCAACAGTTTTCATACCAAGAAAAGTAACAAAACTAGTGACGTAGGCCACCGTTTTAAAATGTTTGAACGCACGTGTCGAAGAAGCAACACGACACCGACGCGCGCGTATGAATGTTGTAACCATTTTATCAATGTTTGAACGCGCCTATCAAAGAAACAACACGACACCGACGTGTGCGTACACATGTCGTAACCATTTCATCAATGTTTGAATGCGCCTATCACAGAAGCAACACGACACAGACGCGCGGGTACAAATGTCGTAACCATTTCATTAATGTTTGAATGCGCCTATCAAAGAAGCAACACGACATAGACGCGCGCGTACAAATAATATAATTATTCCATAAAAAAACGACACAAATTCGATGCGCGCGTACAATAAATGTGCGAATCGAATTAATTAAGAAATTGAATGATGTGTTAGCCTTAGGCAAACGACCTATGTAAGAACGGGATTTATTTCATAAAATGTGATACTGACTGCCGGAAACCCTGTACTTTTGTATATTTAAAGGGTAATTGTTATTTTACAGGATTTATTTGTCATTATAACCCGGATTAGGCCTACTTGATTGGATGAACGACAAGCAAGGTTTAGTTACCTCTGCCAGAAAGTTCCTAAACGAGATTCAATGAAATTAGACCTAGAGCCTACTTAGTTTCCCGATTCATTTTTACTTTAATTTTCTTCTTAGGCCCTATATGGTATCATTAATATTATGATAATTATTATATAACATTTTTTCCAGGGGGACAATAAGTATTATCTTTAAATAAATGCTTAATTGAAAATTTCTTTTATTGTCTTAATTTCAACCATCTGGTTTTTATATTAATAAAATAATTAATAAAATAAATAATAAAACATTTATAATTTATAAATACAATATTACTTTCATTATAAAAACTGTAATGAAAAAAAAACCCGTAGTCAATCAAAATATGATCTCTAGTCTAGATTGTATTGCTTGTTAACACTTGTAGGCTGAGTTTGTAAATAATTAAGGCGTAATATCCGGGGCTTGATGCTACGACAGAGACCTCCTTACGTGCAGCTGACAGCCTGGCTGTCAATTTTAATTAACCATCAAGTGTAATTGACAACTGACGTCTTGTCCCATTTCCGAACCAACACCCCTCGCCTACCGACCCTGGAGTTATGGCTCCCGTTCCGGCGCGAACGGGTCCTCCGTGGTATCACTCTATTGTGCCTGTCTTCCCAAATGACTTTGTGCTGGATTATAAAAACAAGTTGGATTTCAATTTCCTCAGCTTATTCGTAATTATTTAGGCCAAGTGAGTATAATGACACTTGAAACAGACGATGTGGTGACTGGTTAACAACCGTTAGTGACGTTAGAGGCAAAACGTGGACGCGCGCGTACATATGTATTCTCACATCAACATTTGTACGCGCGTCTCAGTTCGTTGTGTCAGATTGGCGACTGATGACAGAACATCATGAAATGATGTTAAAGTAGAAATAACTTAAAATCATTTCAAAATGCAATTACACTATACTCATCAGAAAATATATATTTTTTATTTTTGCTACAGTACGGTAGTTATTGGCCTGATATAAAGGTATGATTGATGCATGAAGGTATAAAATTATTAATCTAATTTTATACCTCCATGATTGAGGCCTGATTGGCACCAAAAACTGTTTTTGCTAGTGAAATAATTAATTAATACAAAATTGTAGATATTGTTCTGTCTTTATCTAATTAGGAAGAAAGTTATTTGATTAATTATAGTTTAAATAGTTAAAGGAAATAAATGTATACAGTGATTGATTTTTATTGAAAGCGACAAACGACTTTTGATCTCAGATGTTGATAAATATGTATCTTGTGTGTTAACACAATTGACGCTGTTTATCAATCGGATAAAGGGTTTCGTTCCGACGTTATTAAATGTATAGATGTACAATACAATGTATGAAGATGCAGAAACCGATTCCTCCGTAAAAGACATATGCCTACTGTACATAACGTTTGACATAATCCCTAGATTCTTTATTATAACATAAGCATTATATTTTTTGACAAGCGAAGCGCGTATTATTTCTAACGCAAAAAACGCACATGTGTCATTTTTTTCAGGACAAAACTTAAAAAAAACTGTATTATATAAGCCTAGACTTACGTCAGCCCGCTTTTTCTTATATTTAAAAAAATGTAATAATAATGTGTCCTCATTGTTCTACCCCAACCTCTTCTCCATATAAAATATATACGCCCTGCAGTAGGCCTATTCATGTTTAAAATATATTTCCTTCAGGCACTGAACTATTTTTTCACCGGTTTCACTTCAAAATGTAAAATTATCATTATCACTGTTTTTTTTTAAAAAGTGATATTGATAATTTATCTGTTTTCATCGTGTGCCAAATTCCTTTTATTATGCATAAATTAGGCCTACTTAAAATCATATTTTGGTAATAGTACGTAAATACCCATGTAGGATGTAGTCTAAAATAGCTATGTAATATAATTCAATCTAGTTGGTGAATTCGTCAAAAAAACATAGACAGCCTGTAATCTCTTATCTGATTAGTGTCAACAAAAATTTGATACGTGTTTGACGTAACTATTTCGTAAAGATGTTTTTATAACACCTATTTGGCTAAATATGGTTTGAAAACAACTTGAAAAGCGTGTCATTAAAAGCATCTTGTGAAAACAACATAGCAAAAATATCACGATTTTAAAAACTGGAACACTTGATAACAGTAACAAGAAGAGGCAGTTACAGTGCGCGTATAAAAGAGACATGGTTGACGCGCGCGTACTAAACATGTATCTTTATTATCAGTATATAAACGCACGTGCGATACATTTGATGAAGTTTTTGGGGTGTCACTGACAATCCTAAAAACCATGTTTAAATAGAGATATCGACCAACGGTCAACAATTTAAAGTAGCATATCGATAGGGGCTATCCAAGTAGGCCTACACGTCGTAAAAGAGTACCACGGGTGGTTGTGAATAACCATGAGTCTATTATTTATTATATAATACGTGCCTAATTAATGATCACAGAGTAGTATAGCAAGGGTGGTGATTACTTATATTTTAGTACCATGGGCCTACAACAAGTGGCAAATATGGCCATGGCCCGTATGGTATGAGTAGCCATACAATTATTTTTAAACATTACTATGTACAGTATTACATTTTTATTTATTATTAATTAGCCTCCTCCGTTAAGTAAAATTCTTTACACTGAATCGTTTTTACAGGCTACCCACATGCATGTTACAAACCTAGCGATAATGGTTAATAACATTGAATACATGGTATAATCATAAACTTATAATTGGTATAATAATATACAAAATGAAGGTATAGTTTCCCGGAAATATGGTCCATTTTGACAACGAGGTACTTACCAATGTGTTGGTTCGACTAGTAGCCGTCATGACAGCCAAATCTTCAATAATATAACACTTAATTTAGCATAAATTTCAGTAATATGAACACGTTTGTGGAAGATGAACGCTGCCGGGGACTGTTTCTTATGATATCATGTCTAAAGAGGCTGGATCACAACTACTCAATTAGTTTGCATTTGTACACAAAGCGTGAATAGGCGGTTCACTTCAGAGACCATTTTCCTCTTTCATATGCCGATAGCCAATCAACTTAACTATGAATGCCTTTGATGTTTACCGCGAACCAATAGAATGGCGTCATGGTGGATACGTAAGGCTTGCCGATCTATTAACCCTGACAGCAGGTTCAAAGCAGCCGACAAGAATTTGTTGACAGGAAAAGTGTCCTTCATTACGTACAGGGCTGGATTGGGCGGGACAAAGGCGGGCAAGTTGACCAACTAATTGTAGGCTGCCTTTTCACTTTAGTGATTAATGGAACCTGAAATTCTAACTGATTAAAGGCGGCCGCGCTCCTGATTGTCGGCGGCGCTAAAAAGTAAAATACCTGAAGGTAGCTGAACACCTTGGTTGATCAAACACCAAGTTCAATATATTTGACACTGTGTAGATTTGACTGCACGGGAAAGAAAGAAAAAAAAAACACGGCACCTAATTGAACATAAGCTTTGCATGGGTATGATGTCATATGAGATAAGATTAAGCTCTTTATGTCATTATATAGTCCCAAAGATAATAAAACTTCTGCTAATGTAATTTTATGTTTGTTTTTGGTTATTAGGAATTCTTGTCGCAAAACACTATCGCAAAATATTAACACGCCTGTATGGCTAGAACACCAAATATCATGGTTGTTATCCGACCAAATATCTAGAAATTTGTTGACGAAATGGATTTTAGAAAAACAAAAATTCAATGGAATTATCTTTAATGCGTGAATAATAGTTTCTGTCGGCATAATCAATTTTCCTTTGATATGCACTGCGATATGGTGCGCTACCTACTTTTTGTATGTTTCTATTGCTGTGTGAACGGCTCTCGTGGGATCAGACGAGCACCACTGACTCGGTAATTGCGTATATTTTTTTTATCCTATCAACGTATCCTACTACGTTAATTCGCATGTACTATTTTTTTAAACGATATAATAGTTTATAATATTTAATGGTACCATGTTCTCTACAATTTTAACGTTATGACGTGTATTTAAAAAAAAATTAAAATCATAATGAAGAAAAGGAAAAACACATTTGTTAGCAATTTCCTTGTTTTTTTCTAAAGATTGGTAGGACGAAACGCAAGAACAGGGAAGAGTGGTAAGACCAAAGCGAGCGAGATGACCAATGAAAAAGCGCCAGTTCGAGTCATCATCGATTGTGTTGCAACCGAGCATTATCCAGTACGAACAATAATAACAACGAGTAATGAACATGTTTAAGTTCAATAACACTTTTAATAATGGTAATAATTAGCCACAATAAAAAGTAACACAAATAGTAACAGTAATCAAATAAATATATACGACATAAACAATTACAATTGTTTTATATAATATTTATAAATATATTTATTTTAAATTTATTCAAAAAGAAAGTCATCAAAACCAAAATATGTTACAATAGTAAATAAGGCAAATAATACACTTTTTCAGGAATCAAATTAGAAGCAAACATATTTGTCTCATAAACAAAAACAACATCAGTAGCATACCGGTACGTCTATATGAAACGAAAAAGAAGATTTAAGATGCCTATCTATAGTCTATAAAAGAATTTCAATTTCTTTAGCCCTCGCCCCTATCCAATCATATTTAAAAATCCTGGTGGAATTCCTCTCATTTCCTTCTTCTTTCCATTAAAAAAAAAACCAAAAACATAATAGTGACTATATTATTCCCTCATAATGGTGCAATTGGCGGCAGAAATAAAAGTAATGAAATACCTTATACCAAAAAGTAACGTAAATAGTATGGTTAAGGTCTCGCATGATTACTTGGAAATAATAAAGGTGTATCGTCGTCATGTTTGAATAAACTTGAGTATATATTAATTTCATTATCATAATTGCAATTGTTTAAGGTACATTTCAAGCAGGTTCCGCAGGTTTAAAACTGAACATTGATGTGGCGTATTGGGAAAAAAAAATCAAATTTTGAATGTCATTTGTTAACGGTGTAAGAGATCCTTACCCTTTACAAGTCATAGTGAATAATAGTTAGTTGTCTTAAGTTACATCAGCAAATACAAACATGTTAATTTCATTTAAAAAAACACCAAGAATTTGAAGGACTTGAATAATGATGATGATGAAAAAAAAGGAAAATTTAAAAAAGCCAATGTTTAAATATGTATTGTCCCCCAAAACATAAAAAATGACTGAATAAAAATAATAAACTTTAAAAAAGCCATTTTGTTAAGGTAATCACTTCCATAAAAAAAAACCGAAAAAATTATGTTTTCACTTATAAAATTACAAAATAGACAATTGAATTCAACCAAAAACCCATTCGCTAGCAGCCAATTTAATTTTTTTGCTTTAAATTACAGTTTTTTCAGGTAAATAATTTTTCCCGATTTAATTTTAGGTCAAAGTGAATAACTATTGTGACATTAAAATGACATATTCAAAATATATAAAAAAAATGTTCAGGGGACAATACATATTCTTCAATAATCGTAAAGTCTACACGTTTTTCAAATTTTACTCAAACTAAACACCCACACGTATACCTACACACACATACAATACACCAACAAATAAACCAGGGTTGTCGCATAATTAATATTACCTCCCTGTTGTTAATAATTTGAGTTGGCAATATAAGAACATTTCAAATTATTTATTTTATATTAATATAGGCCTAAGGCTTTCGATATATAAACAGCACAATCTTGAAGGTTGTACAGTTAGTCTGGGCCTACTTCAAAATGTTCGGCGCATCAGCTCATTACGCTAAATGATCGGTTCACGGACGAATTAAGTTCCATATTAATTGAATTAATTGAATTAATTGACCATAATTAATTGAAAAAGGAAAAATTAATTAATTTGAAAAAGAGACCGAATGACCCACTTGATGCCGCAGTGCCATTAATATTCTCTTTTAATCGTCGAACATTTTAAAATGAAACAAAGTAAGATATGGTGGTATCAATTTGAATTGAATTTAGAAAGGACAAACAGTTGTAGTCTATGAACTAAAATGGAGACAAGAATTCAATATTTTGTAATAAATTACATTTCACTTAAAAGTGTTTATAATATTATGAATAATAAATACAATTCATATTTGTTAAATTTGGACAAATTATATTATATAAATGAATGTGTATGTTTACATGTGTGTAGACTGTGTGGGTGTGAGGTTAATCGTAGTACATACACCATACAATGCATTTGATGTATGGAGTTAAGTACCATTTAGTCAAATGTACAATTGGTTATTGTAAATAATAGAGGATTTAACAAACAAAAGAATATTAAGAAGTACTTTGTATTAATGGTATGATACTAAAGAAAAACAGAAAATAATGAAAAAAGATAGAAAATGTTTAGAAATTTGTAATGAAGCATTGAATGAAATACAGGTGGTGTTGAACCACAAAGGATAAAAAAAGAACAAACATATAACATGAAAAGAAATGAAAAATGTTTCACTATTCAAACTAAATTAGATTAGGCCTACAGAAGTGTTTGTTTTATAAATTAAATACCCAAATTATGCAAAACAGAAGTGAGAGATATGAGAACATATTTTGAGACCGAAACCGCCACATAAGGCGTTCCGGTACCGAAAACTAAATAATAAAAAACATAACAAATGAAATAGGCCTAGTTCCCCCTCAAGCATTCGAAACTATACCTGCTTTGACACTTTTGGGAGGTCAATCAATACTCAAATAATTATGTATATAGTCGATGTGTCTTTTTTTTTTGTAATATAGGTCTACGTGAAATAAATGCAAAACAGTTAAAAATTATAATTAAATATGCCTACGTATAATTTAAAGATGTATTTTTCCCCTGACAAAATAATAAAAACAAATGCTTTTGTTGAATATATGCCATTTTAATCTCACATAATAGTCTAACTTTTTGGGGATATTCCTATTTTGAACTTCATTATTAAAACTTCAAAATACCTATTCAAAGTCTGGTTTTATTAATTTTAATTGTTCACATTTCAATGATTGATGTAGGCGGGTCTACCATTTAAAAAATTGGTTTAGGCATTTTTAATTATTTTTTAAAATAATTTTCATGAAGTGACGTTTTATTTTAAATTAGTGTTTCCAAATTTAATAGGCTTGTAATAATTGTATCGCTAATATTAACTAATTCACTCCATCTAGTGGTTACAATCACTCCTCCTGTTGGAGCAAAGATATAAGATCTTTGGTTGGAGCTAATAATAAAAAGAGGGCGCAACCATTTTTCCTGTAGTTTAATGTAGTAAATTTAAAAATGAAATGTAATTAGGTCTAGTTTGTAATATTAATTACTTTTACGTAACTTTTTTTAGAAATATGTCATTGAAGCACTATTGTAAAACTGATTGTAAAACGACGTAACTAATGTATTTGAAAGAGTAAGACATTAGGATAGTTATAATAGGAGGGCGATAAAAATCCCTGGGTAGATTGAACCATGGAGGTATAAAACCTCCATGATTGAACAACATACTCTGCGCCACCAACATGTAAGATATATGTTTTAGCCTATGCTTCAGTCGCTAGCCCACTGAAAACAATATTTTTTGGATAATTTTAATTTAATGCATTCAACCTTGCATACATTGATCAAAGTTGTTGTTAATTATATAAATTTATTTGGCATTATTTTTTATTCTGTGGCCATCAAAGCGTATCAAGTACTAAAACATGTAACATAACACATTATATATATTGTGCGCGGCTGGACCTCGTCGGCTATTTTCGTCCTATCTTGTAATAATCCGGAAGTGCTAAATTCCCTACCCTCTAAAAAAAGATTGATGATGGAAAACATGCGAAAAGATGTAAACCTTCCATAACTTGTTAACATACATTAATAAGGCTTATGGATTGTATTTAAGAAAACTAATGATTGTCTCAGTTTGCAGGAGAAAGAGGGATTTCACCAGGTAGTCGTGTCTTTGCAAACGTAAGGCGTAGCCAGCTAGAGGTAGGCTAGCTGCTCAGAGTCTGTCAGCTACACTGCAGGTCGTTAGGCCTTCGCACTCGGCTAGGCCTTTTGCAGAAGGATGGGTAACAAAAATTCATCGTCCCGCTGCTGCTGTGCAGTTTTCTCGCGGCATAGGACGCCACTTAACAGTAAAGACACTGGGCCTAGAGAAATAAGCTATCAACAGCAAGATGGAGGTTTAAATGTTTCGTCTGGTGAAGCAGATAGTGTGAATCAATTGCCACACATCAGTGACAGAGAACCTGCAGATGATGAAGGTTTGTGTTTTTTGTTATTATTACATCATAAACTAATTAAAATATAAGGCTACTACACTAGGCCTTAGGCCTACTGTATTCATTATACTTATATTAATAATATTTTACTTAACTTGCCATTTATATGTATCCTGTTGTGATTGCCTCTTGAAGTCTTGAAATAAAAATAAAATTTAACGCCGTGGCTAAAGATACGATACCGTATCCTAACTTCCGTTTACTAAAGGTACGGTAAAATTGTAATACGTCATAATCAGCTGGGATGCTGGTAGGTGTGTGACGTCATCATATAAGGATTTTTGTTCATATCGTGTCTGCACTATGAATGCCTATCGGCGGCGCCAGGCTGCATGGATGTGTGCGTTTTGATTCTGTGACTCAGCCCCGTAGCTAGACCTAGCAATGTTGAATCCAGAAGTTTAATAACGGGCGACAACGTCGATGTTGTAGTAATAGAGCAAGTTCATGTGGTTGGTGGGCGTTTAAAACATGCACTCAATCTCAAATATTATTCCATTATACAACATACAGTAGTAGTATTATAATCCGATATGTTGATAGCCAAATTAGAAGTAAAGGCATTGTAATTAAATGTTGGAAATTGTGTTGCGTCTTAGTCTAGTTATTCGTCCATAGTTACTATAGGGTTTTATGTTTATTCCAGATGGCCTATTTAGGCCTATATTTTTTTATAGTGATGGTGACCATAAACAACAAGCAAATGCGGACAATAAAGGGGCCCTCAAATACTATGATTTAGACAGTAGCCCTAGGGCTGAGTCACAGAAATCAGCGCACACATGCATCTGGCCAAGCCTGGAACCGCTTTCTACACAAACAAACTCATATAATGAGGATAGTACGTACAGTAGTAGGCCTAGGCCTCTTTTGAAACGGTTTTCTGTATTCCAGAATTAAAATCAACATGTTTGGCTTTTCAATAATAACAGACGTAGGCTATACATTTAGTTTTTGTCACACACGACGGCGATAATAGCAATAATTAAATGAAGCATAAAGAAAATGTTAAGCGGTTGATCACTGTTTTCGCGATATGAAAAAAAATCCAAAGTCCTTATATGATGACGTCACACACGTACCAGCACTCCATTTGCTGATCATGACGTAATGCAATCTTACCGTACCTTTAGCAAACGGAAGTTAGGATACGGTACCGTATCTTTAGCCACGGCGAAAATTTAAATAATCATCATCATGGGATGGACAATATTTATAATACAGTCTTGCAAATTTTCAAATAAAAATTACTCTTTCATATTTAACAACGTGACATAACCTTTTAGACGGTATAATATGAATGCAATATTGTCAATTGTATAATGCATTATACTATCCCCGGAAGAGGTGCATCATTTGTCTGATGTTAATCACATACAATTATGCAAAAAAAAAGTGACACTTACACTACAGTACACATTTTCATTTAAATCAGTGATCGACCTTTTAAAGAACAATGATGCACCATGACTGCCCATTTTGGTAAGTAACCCCTGATGCACTATATTCATAGATATGATGTACCATTTTGGTAAGTAACCCCTGATGCACTATATTCATAGATATGATGTACCAATTTTTGGTTTTTTGATGCCGCTCCTCCGTATCTTTAATAATTTGTAATTGACGCACTGTACCTCTCCAGAAGGCGGTATACATAGTATGTAGTAGTAGTATAGTACGTCATACAATTGACAAAGCATTCACAGCTACAATTACAGTAGATTACTGGGTACTATACTGTACTTCCACACATAACAATTGTACACAGTATATATCTTTGTAATTTTGGAACTCAATCTGTTGAGCGTAGCACAATTAAAAAACATATACCTATTGCGATAATGGTGGGTGATTGTGTGAAGTCTTATTATGCCCAGTTCCACTATGTTATAGGTGCGAAAGTACAGTATCACTGATCACTACACACTGGTGGGTCACTTAACTGTATTCATTGCAATGTGAAAGTAAAACTAAAACGTTAAAAGTACCTTTTCAAATCCTGTGAAAATACCCTCTAATACCCCATGCTATAATAATACAATTCCTTGAACTTGAAGGTTATACTATGGAGGTAGGTATACCTCAATGGTCAGACTAGTAGTAGGCCTTTTAGTAGGTTTTGAAACGCTGATCTTTCAATCTCGGTTGTCACTGTATACAATCAACATAAATGATGATTCATTAATTTATAAAAAATTCATAAACAATAATGCCATTTTTTACGTTGTGTCTAAGTTATATTATTATGGTACCTTATCCAGTGGCGTAATGCAGATAAATGAGGCCCCAGGTTTAGGAACCGTAAGTGGCCCTCCAATGCTGGAGGCCTCATGTATTTTTAGCCCATTTCGACAAACGGTATTTTAATGCCTGTTTTTTTCTCTTAGCACTGCTCAGGGGTTCCCCATAAGCTCCATGGCCCCTGGGTTTAGCCAGTGAGCGCTCATAGCCACTGACCTTATCCAAGCTTACTGGTTGCTAAAGTTACGGGAAATGACATGACATCAATTAGAATCTTAATAGAGGGTGCTATAAATAGTGCAATGCAAAGATTCTCAGTACTACTGTACTACTGTACGGTAGAATAGAATCATACTATCAGTAAATCTGACCCTCTCTCTTCTGTTTATCGTCTATTTTATAATGTATTTTATGTATGAACCAAATAAATTCAATCAATCAATCAATTAAAATCCTGGATCTGCCACTGTTTTCTTTTTCTTCAAAGATGTGACCAATTTACGACATGCCAGGTACTCTGCCAGCCCTGGTTTATTTTAGTGACCCTTCTCTGCCACTTTCTTTTCCAACCCCCTATTTAAACATCGTGGATCCTCACTGTATGACATGTTTTGATTACAGAAATAAACAAGAAAGCCACTCCTAGAATGCATACCTCCGCCTACTGTGAAATTCTCCTACATAAGCATGTGTATGCGAATTTGGTTTAAATGGTTATGAAACCAGCCTTTCAACTAACAATTTAGTATCAGTTGACTAACAATAGAACAGCAACACCAAAAACAAATAAAAAGAAATAGGTTTTTTAAAACTACTCATATTAAAAAACCTGTAAATTAAATCAAATTACTGTATGTTTTAAAATTGCAAATCACACATTGTAACTTTTGCCTCTTGTACAAAAATGAAGTTTTTTGGACAAGTAGTTCTCGAGAAAATGCAATTTCAGTTTACTTGTTACTTTAAGACTGCTTGCCGGCTTTAAAAAAATTCTGTCCTATCTTTTAACACTAGCAGGCCTGAAAATTATACTAAAAAGTGGTCCAGAATTGGGACCGTGGTCCCACAATTTAATGGAATGGTTCTTGACCACATATTTATCTGTATTTTCATTTTGGTAAAGATCTTGTAATTACTTAATCTTGCTAACAAACAAACAGACAAACGCAATCGACTATATATATCTCCTTGGCGGAGGTAAAATATGCCAAAATTGGCCAGGTAGTATTGAATCCATTATACACTGTACATTCTGTTATTAGTTTACATCTGATTTAGATATTCTTGATTAACTAAAAGGCTTTACCTGTAAAGTGTATATTGCTCAATAAATCATTTGGTAATGACACAGTGTCAATTAATAGTGAAATTCAGAATTTAATAATAATTTTGTAGTATGAAGTCAAATGTTAGTAGGTTTATATTTAATCAAGTATACCTTCATTTTAAGGTTTGTAAAAATTCAGGTGACGGCATTAAAAAATAATCATTAACAAAAATTAAGATGCTAATATTAATATACTAAATACTGTAGTTGAGCCTACGGTGCAGTAAGCAAAGAGTCATGGAAAGGTGCTGATCTTTTTAACACATTAATTGAAGAAACTAAATTTTCAAGTAATTTAAATGTTTTCAAAAATAACTTTAAGGCATTACTGTAGTTTAAGTTTTATTGTGTTACTGTTATTTTTATATTTTAGTTTAAAATGTACTATTGTACCCACGGCCCTAAGGGAGACCAGTCTTTTTGACTGATTGGGCCACCCTGGTTAAATATAGTTAATAAATAAATAAATCTTGGACCGTTCTGCCTACAGTATATCAGTGATGATATACACATACAGACATCCTATCATGGTATAGTATGTTCTGAAATAAAAAAAAAAAAATCTATTTTTCAGATACAGATCCTTCTCTACAACCAGGAGCAAGAACTATGTTTTTGACTTTTTATCCTAAAAAAGGTAAGTTGTCTGACAGTGTTTTAGGGTAAGAGCAAAATCTGAAATTGTTTTGACTATCCATCTTTGGTCGAAATAATAAATAAAAAATCAAATCAATATTTTGTTCTCAAATACAATTGGTAAATTGGAAAAAAGTATATCATTTAAATATTGATATGATTAAAAAATAATAATTTAGACGAGACATTAAATTAATACACTGAGTTTTCATAATACATCTTCACAGTTGTCAAGACCTTTTTGAAATGTGCTTTACTTATTATAAATTCAAGACCAAATCAACAAAAAGTTTGTTATTAATGTTAATTTTAGTACATGGAATGTTTTTTATTCTGCTCTTTTAATTATATTTTTATCAACAATTTATGCATTCCCCAAGTTTAATCACTATTTATGAGTTAATATTGCTGTTTTACCAAGTCAAATGAATTTCTTAATTACATTATTATGGATAATATCCAGAAAATATTTCAAATTATCTCGCCTTCAAATTATCATTAATTTTTCACAATTTCTAATTATATTATCAATATCATCCTGTTGTCTTATTATAATTATCTCACTGCCCTTGATGGTGATCCAATCATTTCATAATCTGGTATAACAAGAGATGTGGAGATTATGGTTTATATTGACTAAAACATAAATATGCTTTTTTTGTGGTGGTACTGTACAATGTGAAAAAAATTAGTGAAGAAAAATAAGAATTTAGTTTTGTTCTTGGACTGTGTAGATTATTATGTCAGATTAAAAAAATGTCCACATTTTTAATGCAATTAAGATCATCAGATTTAAATCAGCACTTAATTTCAGGCCTGATAAATTTAAAATACTGTGAACATCATGTTTTTAAAAAAATTTAAATTTCTATCACCAGAACTATGTTTTTAAGTGGCTCTCTGTTCTGATTAAAAACCATTACAATTACCAGTGTTTTGTACCAGAGTTTTTATTGCAATTGGTTTAAATTAAATTTAGAAATCAAAATGCATTCTCACAACCAGACATTTTCTTGAAACCAGACATTTGGCCTAGCCCAAGGGTGTTTCGGTTTTTGGGCGAGTTGATTGTCCATTTATTTTACCGTAGGGCATGACACAAACAATAGGCATCACAGCAGTGGATTAAAACGTCGTAGCTCATGTTCAACAATCTACCTAGACGATAGCACTGTTAGTCAACCTAACTTAAAGGCAACCATCAAATGGTAAGTGCTCTATTACAATACATTGAACTCCTGAAATCAAAGCTTAAGACATTTATCATCAGCTCAGACTTTTACTTTCCTACATGATTTCTTTCATTACATTGTTGTTTTAATCTGCCTTTGTTATAATTTCCTTATTGTTCTATGGGCTAGATTGCATAACCAGACTTGCCTGTGCTCTCTCATGTATTTATAAATTATAATAAAAATTTTCTCATTGGATGTAGTGTATTGAACAAGTGTGCTTAACTTTTTTTACTGTATACGGTACTGTATGTGAGGAAAGGGTTGGGACGTCGGGCATTCGAGAAAAAAAAACCTGCCTAAACACGTTTTGTGATACGAGTTAAAGTCGATGCTTCATGTAAATTTTAGGGGTTTTCATCCTTATAATTGGTATTAACATTTGAATATTCTGTGACTTTTATAGTCAAGGTATTCAGACAATTGACTTTTGTAATGTAAAAGTTCCACTGAGATTGTGGGTTTGTCTGTTGCCTGCGTTAAAATCATAGATTACAGTAAATAAAAGTAGCATTTTTTCCAATTTCTGCTTGCGTTATATGTATGCATGGTGTTAATCTACATTTGCGATCCTACCACACGCATAATGCTAACCAGTATCTTTGTGCCCTGAGCTGCCCCAAGTCTAAAGCATAATGTACCCTTATTCTCATCATTACATCATCTTTCAGATGGGATGTTAAGCCGTTCCTTAGTTTCCTGTAAAGACTAAACATTTTAATACTACGCACTGGACCTTAAATGTTACAAAACTTCATTTGTTACGGTTCAATGATTGTCCCTTTCAGACAGAACTGGGCATTTAAAAAATGAAGGGTCAAAGGTACATACAGTACATGGGGAATTACGTTAGTGCAAAGGACATCCAAAGCATCCTGATACTATAGTGGTTGACTACATTAGGATCATACCCAATTTTTTTTCACGATGGTTATATGCAAGCCATAGCCAGACTTTGAATCCTGAAGTGGCCTGTTCAAAATGGAGACCAGTACAGCTGCAGCAGGAGTGATTAATAAATAGGCCTTGCTCGTGAGACACTATTTTTCTCCCTCCACCCCCTCCCTCCTAGACACCATAAAAATCCTGTAGACCGGCTAATCATTTATATTGTAAAGCGTAAAGTACTCATACAGAATTTAGTATTAACACATTTTGATAATATAAAAGTTCAATTTTTGCGAAAAGCTAATATCTGTACCAATTTTAATTGGAATCTGTGGGTTATTAATTAATAGAATAAAATTTAAATAGTTTAATTTTCATAAGTTAATGTAAATAATAAAGATCTTGGCATGATTATCCATTTTGAGGTAATTAATGCATAATTAGGGCTTCAATAAGTTAAAATATAGATACTATATTTCTTTTTACAGAACAGTATTGCATATATTTGTTATTTTAACATTTATGTTAATGTTGCCATTCATCTTACAAGTGGTTATTTAATGAACCACATAATGCGGCCGTTTTAAGATCTAAAGGTTATGCAGACCTTTCATATTATGGAAAGTTGATTGTACAAAAGGTTTAAATGCTTGCATCAATAACAGAGAAATTGCATTTGTAAATTAAAGTATGTAATGTTGTAATTTGTAAGCTGTTTTAAAGTATAGCCGCGCCATTGTTGTTATCCTTGGATATATAGGCTTGCTTTTATGTTTCCTAATTAGCGTTACTCAAACACTTATCAAAAACTACAGAAAATTAAACGTGTCAGATTGTACAGTAGGCCTAATAATGCTTAAGAAATGTTACTGGTGCAACATACAGTACAATACTGTATAGTACATTTTTAATTATTTTTTTAAAAGATAGTTCTAAAGGATACTGTAGGTCGGTGTTTAAAATTATTTAAAAAACATACCGATATGCGACTCCACTGACATTAACAATGGCGGAGCTTGTTTTTGACTCTTGTAAGTGTGTACATGTACTGTATGTATGTCTAATAATTTATATTTATATACAGAATTACTGTAATATTCTACAATTTGTATTTACTTAATTTTTCATAATTTCAGACAAGCGTACTTTAAAACAAATATACTGAACACAGAAGCTACCCTTTTAAATTATAGTTCAAAATTTTTGAACAAATGTAATCTCTATATATTTTAATGCGAGGTTAGAAAGTTCAGATGCATTCCCATAAGAATTGAGTTGTATTTAATGAGCTATCGTAACCGCTTTGAGCCAAACGTAATCCGTTCTACAAAGATAATGTAAAGTACTGTAAATACAGATTATTGACTATTAGTGTGTCAAAATACAAGCGTACTATAAATGATGTCCATTTATAATCCCATGCTCGATTATAAGATAATCCCATGTTTGATTAATCCCATGCTTGTTTTATAATCCTACACCCCCTAATTTATTCAATTATGAACTGTTTTTATAGGAAAACTGTAATTTCATAATGTCAATGTACAGTACTACATACAGTAGGTGCTTAGCCAAGTATTAATCTTTGTATCAAAATCATGTGTTTTTTTAAGTTTTCTTGTTTTATTTAGCCTACAGTACTGTAATTCTGTATTTTGTAGTTCAAGGTCCAACAATTGTCCGTTAATGTAGTTAAAATGTAGAATTTCATATTAAAATAATTCATAACTTGCAAAAATCAATAAATCATTGAAGAAACAAGAAATCAAGTATTTTACAGTAACATCCTTCCTCATTTTGTAAAAAATGATAACATTACACACACACACAAGTCTGATAAAATTCATCATCATAATCATCAATTCATTTCTAGGAAGATTTAGTAATAACCCAGCATTTTTAATTTACTGGTACTGCATCCAATTTACAGTATTATATTCTCCTTTTTTCAGTGTTGCTCTAGCGATATATTATCTGATACGAAACAGAGAAGGTAACAGAGGGTTGAAGATTTTTGATGAAAAACTACACCCGCTTGCTGTAAGTTATTCCGCAAACCATTGCGAAAACATTAAATTTGGTTTTTATGATTGTACTGTACAAACCCTTTCACAGCGCAGTGCTAGTCCCACCTCTGTGCATAACATTTATTTAAGAAAAACAGCTGTTTTTGTCATAAATTGTAAAAAATACTACATGAGATAATTTTGTAATTATTTTTGTGGTGTATGGTGGCTAATAGTTGGTCTATGGTTGGGGGTAAAAAAAATTCTAATTTGCATATTAATTTTTAACTCTTGCTACAATCAATGTTTGGATTGAAAGTAATAATATATTTTGAAATTTTTTTTTCTTTGCAGAGGGATTCGTTGCCTGAAGATTATGCAACGCGTAATCCAGAACACAAACATATATACAAGTTTATACGTCTACTTTTCAATGCTGCTCAACTTACGGCAGAGTGTGCTATTGTTACGTTGGTATGTGACCCATTAAGCGTTCTTTTCTATTGCAAGTGTTTTTACAAAATATGCTAGTGGGCAAACTCTAATGCTCAGAACTATCACTGAATACAAGGTGCTGAGGCACTGTATATATATTTATATAAGTAAAAAAAAAACAGAAAAGGGAATAGGAAGAAAAGAAGAAGAAAAAAAAATGAAAAGTGAAAGGAGAAGCAAGGGAAAAAATAATAATAATAATAATTATAAATAAATAAGAGTCAGTTTCTTTCTGTAAAAGAATACATTAATAGAATAATACCACACAACTAAATACTGTAGAGCTAGCAAAACAGCGCTGGAGGAGCAGAGTCTTCACATCTGAAGTTGGCTCCAAATAAGAAGATGAAGAAGAGAAGATAATATAGCATTGTGATAAATTTCAATTTTGCCTAAACCCCAATTTCTTGCATAATAGTGGGTATGGTTTAGTCTACAATATGGATTCAGATTGTATAGTATTCTATATGTTATTACCTTTAGTATGATAAATGAAATATAAAGATCCTTCACAATACTACCAGCTCTTCTATTCACCATTCCCTTACCATGTGTGCAGTCCAAGGCTAGCATATACATTTTTTTTTTCAAATAAATATGTTAAGAATAGGCTTTACTATATTTCAAACTAAACAAAATTGCCACCTTGCTATCAAGTAAGAACATTTTTTGGAAATTAATTCTATGAGAATTTACAAAAGTAACTATTCTTAACTAGTCTTGACATTTTCTGCTACTGTAGCTATTTTGAAACTAAATGGGGACAAAAAAATCGGAAAATTAACTGAAAACACAAATAAAATTTTGGTTTTCTAAGTGTTTTGGATAAATTTGACCCCAGGCATTTATATTCTATGACTGAACAGTCTATAAACGTTATCTAAAATATTATCTTATCATTTATCATCCACTTCTCACATTAACCTTTGTCCATACAATGATAATCGTCAATAAGTTACATGTTAATTCTTTATTACTTTATAATTATAGGTTCAATTTTTTTGTCATGTTATAAAATTGTTATAAATTTGCTACTATCTTACTTTCGACCTTTACGTAATGGCTGTTGTAGGACTTCTACTCTCAAACATCCTAATTATCCCTAATTAATATTGAGTGATTTGTCAGTTTCCTACCGTATTTAAAATTTAAATAAATAAATGCGATACTGTTACAGGATTTATGGTTCAATATGTTAAAGATGTACAATATTGTCACCCAAAAACATGAAAAATAAAGATTAATAAAATCCGGACTTTTAATAGATTATTTTGTAGTTTTAATAAAGTTAATCACTTCCGTAGACAAAAAAAATGATTTTACTTATAAATTGACAAAATAAATGGTTAAATTCAAAAAGCAGTTTGACTATAGTTTTTTAGGTAAATACATTTTCTTTCCGATCCAATTTTTTTTAGAGGGACAATACATCTTTAAATTCTTACTGTATCAAAATTATTGCATAAAAACTATAAAAACATAAATATACATCCACACTAAAATACATTGTACTGGTCCTTCCATAGTTTGTTATTTAGTTTGGTAGTGTAAAACGTATGTGTTTGAGCGACGGATCCAGAATTTGGAGATTAGGGCGTAAGGAAATTGGTAAAAATGTTTTTGCTGAAAAATTTCTGTTTATTTCTTATTCAGATTAAAAACCAAACAATATTTTTTCGTAGGTGTACATAGAACGGTTATTAACTTATGCTGAAATCGACATCATTCCTTCAAATTGGAAACGGACAGTGTTAGGAGCGATCCTTCTGGCGTCAAAAGTGTGGGATGACCAGGCTGTCTGGAATGTAGACTATTGTCAGATACTTAAAGAATTAACAGTTGAAGACATGTAAGTTATTCTGTCTAGTGTATTTTGCTGGTACCGTTATTTGTGTAATGAAGAAAAACATGTTTGACTTTTCACAAACAAACTGAATTTCAAAGACAACCATATCAAGTGGAGTGGCCAAGTGATTGGGGTGCTGCAAACTACAGCCATAACATACGGCTGACTTTCCATGACAAATTGAATTTTAAACTGTATTAAAAACCACAGTCATGATATCGGTATATGATACTATACTATAGTACTGGTGGTCGAGTCTTGGGATAAAGACTTGAAACTAGAGGTCCTGTGTACACATCTGGTTTGTAGGCAAGGAATAAATAAATCTTTCAGAAAGAGTAGCGCATTACCCTGCTGTTGGTCTATTTCAGCCCCTTTCGGTAATCACTATGTTGGACTAACAACCATGCTATTACTTTGTTATGGAAACCACAAGGGTTGCACAATGGGAAATAATTGATTGTTGTTTTGTGTATTTGTTTTATTCTTCACTTCAAGTTTGTATTTAGGCCTCTTTGTATCAGTAAATGTATATGTTGGGCAGTCAATATAAGATCAGCTTGGCATTAACGAAACCCCCTGTAAATGTAGGTCGTACAGTACTCCGTACACTTCACTGCTCTTGTTTGTTTAGTATTGCTGGTACTCTCTAGCGTTTTGTTTACGTTTTATAATCTATTATTTATGCATAATAATTAGTTAGTGTAGATGTGTTGATCATTGAAAATAAATATACCCTTTCACCATGGAAGTATAAATGATAAAACAGTATTATTGTATACTGTACCTCCATACTTTCAAATAGATTGAAAACTAAGCTAAAAACTAGGCCCATACAAAAATAGTTTGAAAATTAATTTTTAGGTGTTTATGCAAGCACATACATTATGCAGTATTTGGTCCACCGTAAGATTTGGCAATATGATCATTCCAACATGTTTACCCTGTAACCAATCAACAACAAAGGCGACCTGTATTTGGTTTGTGTGTACAAGGATATAAATGCTATATCCGCTGCCGTGTCATTTTTAAATGTGTGTCTCTTACCTAGACATAGCCCCTGATTGGATGACGGTTACACAGCGAAACAAAAAATAATGGAAATTCTTAAATGATAAACTAGGATTTTTTAAACTTGAATGTGACCTAATATATCTTTTATTATTTTTAGGAATGAACTAGAAAGGCAGTTTTTAGAGCTACTTCAATTTAACATAAATGTTCCATCGAGTGTGTACGCTAAGTATTACTTTGACCTCCGAACCTTGGCTGAATTAAACGATCTGCACTTTCCAGTGGAATCATTAACCAAAGAGCGTGCCATGAAATTAGAGGTATGAAGTTTCAACAAACAAACTAACAGTAATGTTTATGAAAAAAATCAAGGTCTATTTAAATTTTTGATATATAATTAAATTTGTTGGTTGTTTTTGTAGGCAATTTCAAGATTATGCGAAGATAAACTACAAGAAATAGGCGTACAACTCCCTCGTTCTCAAAGTGCTGACGCAATTACACCACGATTTAAGGCAGCCATCTTGTCATGACATCTCGTAAACTTGATGATATACATCAGTATTCACGGAAGCAGTCAAGATACTTGCGTATCGCTCTGTGATGATTCGAGGATTGGCAGTGTCGTTTTAGGCAGGGTTAGAGAGGAGAGCCTGGTTATGGTCTTCTTGTACAGCTTTCGTGTGGTTGTTGGAGGTCTAGTAGCTGGCTATTGTAGGCCACAACACTAAATTCCAACATAAAGGTTATTGTTGTGATAACCAATTGTTGAACAAGGGCCATGATTTAATAGCGCTTGTACATGTGCTCTGTTGTATTATCAACTTTATATGCAGTAGACATCCCTATTAAGGTGGTGTTCCTTGAATAGGGAGGTACCGGTAGTGTTAAAACATTAGAATCTCTCATATGGGAAGGGATACTTTTGCAGTAAAACTAACAAAGGACAATACTGTATGTTTTAATCCTATGGCTAACCCCAATTTATGGGACACCCTGGCATTATTAAGTCGCAAAGCTGTCCCCATAGGGGTCAACAATAGCATAATATTGTCCCTCGTTGGTTTAATATGAAAATCTCCCCTTAATAGGGTTGTCCCCTGACAAAAGAAGGGCTCTTACTGTATCAAAGGTTGTTGGAAACAGTCATAGGTATGAACCAGCCAGCGAGCCATCTCTCATCTGATAATGTGTTGTGTAATACCTTGAAAATTTGTTCACATGTTTGAATCATGGCTCCGTTTAGTAAATTCCTAAAAACGTTTGAAAACTGTTGTTGGGAACAATACGTTATAACTAAAAATATGAATATAATTAGAATGCTATTGCTTTAGTTCTCCATGTGCAATAAACCAAGTTAGGAAGGAACCAAGTTAAAAATATAATTCCTTGCCAGTTTTTTTTTTCTGGCGCTGTAAAATAATGTTCTGTAATATAAATTGTCGTCCATATCATCGTCCAGTTTTGCACCAGTGTCCGAAAGAATTTGGTAGCAAAAAAGCAATTGGAAATGCTAATTGGGTTTGTACAAACAAGTGTATAGGTTGTGTATTATATGCTGCACTACGTATATTTTGCATATTGTACGTGCTGTAGCCAAGTATGTTGTTTGTTTAAACATTTTTTTTGCCATTGTTGACATAATGTACAGACACCGTGGGATACAATTTTAACTGCTATAGATAAACTTATTATGTAATAATATTGATGAAAATGTACAGAAAAGACGTATTGTTTTAATTAATTATATTATGCAGTTATAAATTACCAAACTACATGTAGATTCCCAAATTCCTCCTCTCCTCCCTCATTGTTAAAATAACATTATATAGACAAGTTTTATAACTGTTGTGGGGCATTGAAGGTTAAGGTAGAAATCATAAATAACTTACAAGCCTAGATTTTATGATAAAGAATTTAAAAATACCTGACCTATTTCCTAAATATGACTGAACCCTCCAAATAATCTCAACTATTAAAGTGATAACATGGATGATGTTAATGAGCATCAAACTCAGGGCCCTAATGAATTATTCATGATTTCTGCCTTAACCTCATAGAAAAAAAAAGTGCCTAATATTTTTTCCGTGAGGATTTGCTAACTATTATATACACACAATATATAAATTCAAAGGCAATTACTGAACAAATGATAATGCTGTGGGTATCGGTGGCTAAATCTCAATGGAGATACAAAATAAAATAAGCAAAAAGCTAAATCAAAATGATAAACCGCCAGAAAAATTAGCAGAGCTTTCGGGCAACACTAGCCATTAATCACACATATAGGCTTATTATACAAATTTCACAGCAAGGCTCAACTACTCGCAAATTATCCAACTTACTGTAGCACACTTTGTCAGTCTGTAGCTCGTAATTAAGATATTTGTCAGTACTATTTTGAAACCCGGTGTTTAGGCTTCCATTAGTCAGTTCTGTGTTTAGTAATTTCGTCTGTAGTAACAATGATGATGTCACAATATGTATTCATATTTTCTATACCAAAAAAGAAACTATTAGCTAATCGGGTCAGCAGTTATTGAAAGTTGTTTGCTATGTTTATTTTTCCATGATAGCAGAATGAAAATGCACCAGAAATCCTTTTTTATAGTTAGATTCATTTAAAAAAAAAAAATTATTATTTAAATTTGTTTAGTTTGTCTCTGTATCCCTCTTCTTGATTTCTGTGTTATATGTCCTTAATTTCAAAATTGTATTTCCACCATTAACAAAACTTCTAGACCTTCTATCAGATGTTGCTGATTTAGCATATTATGTAATTGGTCTGCCAAATTTAAATAGATACACCATTCATGGTACCTACACCATTAATGGTACCTACACCATTCATTGTACATACACCATTCATGGTACCTACACCATGCATGGTACCTACACCATTCATAGTACATACACCATTCATGGTACCTACACCATGCATGGTACCTACACCATGCATGGTACCTACACCATTCATGGTACCTACACCATTCATGATACATACACCATTCATGTTACATACACCATTCTTGGTACACACACCATTCATGATATATACACCATTCATGGTACATACACCATGCATGGTATCTACACCATTCATGGTACCTACACCATTCATGGTACATACAACATTCATGATACATACACCATTCATGTTACATACACCATTCTTGGTACACACACCATTCATGATATATACACCATTCATGGTACATACACCATGCATGGTATCTACACCATTCATGATACCTACACCATTCATGGTACCTACACCATTCATGATATATACACCATTCATGGTACATACACCATGCATGGTATCTACACCATTCATGATACCTACACCATTCATGGTACATACACCATTCTTGGTACACACACCATTCATGATATCTACACCATTTAGGGTACCTACACCATCCATGATACATACACCATTCATGTTACATACACCATTAATGGTACACACACCATTCATGGTACATACACCATGCATGGTATCTACACTATTCATGGTACATACACCATGCATGGTATCTACACCATTCATGGTACCTACACCATTCATGATACATACACCATGCATGGTGCACACACCATTCATGGTACATACACCATGCATGGTATCTAAACCATGCATGGTATCTAAACCATGCATGGTACATATACACCATTCATGGTACACACACCATTCATGGTACATATACACCATTCATGGTACATACACCATGCATGGTATCTAAACCATTCATGGTATCTAAACCATTCATGATACATACACCATGCATGGTACACACACCATTCATGGTAAACACACCATTCATGGTACATACACCATGCATGGTATCTAAACCATGCATGGTACATACACCATTCATGGTACACACACCATTCATGGTACATATACACCATGCATGGTATCTACACCATGCATGGTATCTAAACCATTCATGGTATCTAAACCATTCATGGTACCTACACTACACCAATTGTTTGTGTACCCTATTCTTGCTTAATGCTTCTACAAATTATTTATTGCATTATTTATAATGCAATAAATAATTCTGTTATTGTTGTTATTCTACTATTAATCAATTATGACATTTTATCCTGTTATTCATTGTATCATGGTAATTGTCTAGATACAATAGCTAGAGTTGGCTGTTTTTCAGACGTAATACCCATTAATATTTTGAACAATCCAGCTGCTTATGATCAAATGTAATAGTATTGCAAATATTTATATTATAAAACATAGTTCATCAAATCTACAGTTTAATATTAGGAATACCCTTTTAAATTATTATTGTAAAACGACCTCTTAAAATAATTATAATATTGACATTTTTTATTTTGCTAGTTCCGACACCCACCGTCTGAATCTCTTTCTATCTCTTTTGACTTACTTTTATATCACTTTTTAACAATTTAATTGAATAAATCAATAAAATAATTACATATATTCCAATTCATTAATTTTATTGGCAGGATTTTAAATGTTTTTAAAATGTTTTAATTTTCCTTTTTTAAATTATAATAACAATTACATTTTGTATTTATTTGTGATATTCTAAGAAATATATAAAGTAGATAACAATATTTTTCTGTAATTGATAATTTTATACTTTTTAATTTATTGTAATTATTAAATTATCATTTGTCATCGTTGTTTAATTAGTCCATTTTACCAATTGTTTTTAAAGTTTAATGTATCCAGGTATTATTTACCTACATTTTTTGTAACTTTATAAGTTCAACACAAAGACAAAAATCATCACTTTCTTCTCGAAGTCAGTTAACATTTGTTGAAAAATATTTTTATGTTATGGCCTACAGACAAATAAAAATGCTACTATAAAAAATGTTTGAATAATAATAATATAAGTATGAAATTTGATGCCCATTTCGATGCGTGTATTTGATATTTCTAGTTCATTGACCCCTAGTGTTTTCATTCTGTAGAACATTTGAAAGCAATTTAATAATCTAATGTTATATTAAATTAGATAAAAAGTATTTGAAACAGTAATGTCGAAGTGGATTTTTTTATTATTTTCTATCGATACAGTCGACTGTGTGCTAATTCCTTGTGAGTCGATATCCGCTACACACCAATTATTAGTAACATCAGCACGATCAACCGTGTTGATAGACAATATTAGTTTTAAATGCATGGTCGACCGTGCTGATAGAAAACCTTAATTCACACGACTGGTCAACTGTACCAATAACCTCACATTAATTTTTATTCTTTGCGTGTGCTTCTGTGTAGATAGCTATTATACCGTAATGCATTTTGTACCTTTAAGCTACTATACGAACTAAAGTAAATGTTACATGTGTGATACACCTTGTTATAGTCGATTATTCTATTGTGTAAGTTGTCATTATCAGCAGCCGATTGTATCTGTACAATATTTCTCCAGTATCATATTATGTCAGTGTATATTCAATATTTAGTCATGAAAGGTAAGGTTAAGGGTTAGGCTAGAGTGCTCTATCACAGAATTTGTATATGATACTGGACTGGATTTATAGAGGCCTATTTTAATTTAAGGAATCGTGATCAAAATTGAACTTTGTCGGTTAAGCTTGGTTCCCACTAGGACGTAACGCAATGCAAGTCGTGTTCACCAATGACCAGCGACAGTTACGTAATTTTTGTGGTTTTGCGCGTGTCAATTGTTCGAAATTGATTTGATTTTGTTTGTAAATTTCTCTGTACAGGGATTTTTTCCAAAATTGACTAAATATTGACCTTTTTTTTTTCGAATGTGGCTCTATAAGGTGATAAAAAGCAATATACCGTAAAACCTTGAAAAGAAGCCCATGGGCTTAAACCTCATATATATAGAGGTTATAGAGCCATATTAACCAGTTTTGACGAAAAAAAGGCTTATAGAGCCATATTAACCAGTTTTGACGAAAAAAAAGTCAATATTTAGCACATATATATGCACATATATAGCCATATTATCGCATAATAATGGAATTTTAAAAGGTCAATATTTTGGGCATTTTTCACAAAAATCCCTGTAAAGGGAATTTTTTCAAAAAATTGCTAAATTTCGACCTTTTCATTTTTCGAAAAAAATGGTCAATATGGCTCTATAAGATGATACAAAGCAATATATGTACATATATAGCCATATTATCGCATTATAATGGAATTTAAAAAGTCGATATTTTAGGAATTTTTCGATAAAAATGCCTGTAATATAGTACAGGGATTTTTTCGAAAATTGCCTAAATATTGACCTTTTTATTTTTTGAATATGGCTCTATTAAGGTGATACAAAGCAATATACAGTAAAACCTTGAAAAGAAGCCCATGGGCTTAAACCTCGAAAAGAAGCCCATCTCGAAAAGAAGCCCCCTCTACAGTTTGCAAAAGTACCGCACTCTCGAAAAGAAGCCCATCTCGAAATGCTTTTCAAGATAGTATGGGCTTCTTTTCGATATAGACTATATAATGTTAAGAATGTAGGTTTATTAACTGATCATCAAATGAACAGAAATAAACAATACAAACACGTGATTACTTAAGAGTTACTTAATAATAATAATTTAATGCCAGATACTTGTGATGCAGACTAATGATAATAATTAATATGTATGATTGTGTTTATTATTGTCATCCAAATGGTGCTTTGATCGCATCTTGTATCTTTTTCTTGTCTGCTTTGTTGGCAAATATGTAAAATCGGCAGGGAATTTCCACACCTCCACCACCAAGTACCCATTTTCCTTCTGGGGCCGTTTGTTCCATTCCAGTTATCTTGGCTTTAAGCTGCACTAGTGTCCTATCTTTCATCAGCGGAGCTATTATCTGAGCCAAACATTCAGGAACATGTCCAACATCTACACCATTCAACGAACATACATTGATTGCATTTCTGGCTAGAATTTTCATGTTTTTCGGGTTCCAATTTAAATATCATTTCTTCGTTTATTTCGTAATTGTACTGAAAAACATGGTGTCCTTTAATTCTAGATGAAAAGTGATATTATTGTAGTAGAAATTCAAAAAATTTACAGCATTCATTTCGAAAAGAAGCCCCCCGCTACAGCTTGCAAAAGTACTCTCGAAAAGAAGCCCACCCAAGAGCACTAAAAGAAGAAGAAGCCCATGGGCTGTTTTTCAAGGTTTTACGGTATTCACATATATAGCCATATTTTGGAAGAATTTCATCTGGTTGTGGAATGTATTACAGTAAATAAAATTTATTTTAGAACAACCAAAAAAAAAAAAAGAAAAAAAAAAGAAATTTATTTATAGCCATATTATCGCATTATAATGGAATTTTATATACAGATACCAGATTCATTTATTGTCCAAAATATTAATGGAAATTACAGTGCTCATAAACCTTGGCTTGCCTAAAATAAATATGAATATAAAGGGGACTATCTAACAAATGTTTTGTTATAATATATATATTTTGGGCATTTTTCAAGAAATTCCCTTTCGAAAATTGACCGAAATATCGACTTATAGAATAATATATTGAGGTAACATGTGCAAAACAGATTACAGTATGTGATTCTGCACTTGTCAATTTTAGCGAAAAATTCTCAGTGCTATATACAGGGATTTTTTTTCGGAAAATTACCGAAATATCAACTAACTAATTATGTATTGAGAACATGCAGAGAAAATATGTTATTTTGCGTGTTTTAGGGTATGTTCAGACTCACGGAGTTACGGTAGAGTTAGCTACGCAAGGCGTACGGTAATCCGTGGCGTTAAAAGCCAAGGTGTTCAGACACAACAACCAACATTCCAATGCCTTGTGTTTAAAACACTCTGATCAGGTCAAAGCAGATAGAACTATATGTATACATTCATGACAATACATTGTTTTTTTGTTTTTTTTTATTTATATAATGTTTATTCAAATATACTGATTTGTTACTACTTGTAGAATTGCATTTTAATTCAAAATAATTTAAAACGTAATTGTTACACGGACAATTATCTGATTAATTGATTAAATTTATGAATATATCATATCACTGACGCCAACTTTACTGTTCTTTAAAATCTGAACCTGAAAATACATTTGACATAGCTATTTTGCTGTCGTATCATAGGGTACGGGTATGTAGTTGCTGTCTGCTAATAGTGGTCGTGTATTTTCATTGGTTAAGGTTAAAATCACTGATGCATCACTGGATTAGCGTTATGAAATCTACCCTCTCCCGCTAGAGTTATTAACGCCACTGGCGCGGAGTAACAGCTCCCTAACGCTAATCCGCGGCATGGTTCAGACACAAAAATATGTACGCCGCTTACATAACTCCACCGTAACTCCATGAGTCTGAACATACCCTTAATTGTTCAAAAATGTCTCTGTACTATGGTACAGGGATTTTTTTCTAAAACTACCCAAAATATTGAATTATCATATTTATTTGATTTTTTTTCTGGCGTAATATGTAACAAATAAATACCCCATAGATTTGAAAAAATACAACGCAATTAATATCGATCTTTGATCATCATTCCAGATTATGATCAAATAAAGATCAAAATGTTGAATCATGGCTTGCCTCTCGTTTTTTGGAGTCAGTTTTATACTATGTTACCGGTATTTAAACATAATCATTGCATCTATTGGTTATTACTACCGAGTGATAACATGCAGTAAAAATTGTACCAAAATGCTTTGGTAAATTGTAGATCATGTTAATCAATGAATTATACTACAAATAGAAATGTATTTAATATTGTTATTGGTTATCCGCACTTGGCGGATAACCTCTTGTTATTGTCAGGATCTTTTTTTTTTTTTTTTTTTTTTTTTTTCTATGTTATTCTTCTTTCTTTCCCAAAATTTTGTGTCACGTGTATCTCAAATTCTGATCAACATTACATCGTATAACTTTGTCAGAAGATTTACCTCTATGTGTAGAAGTGCAGGACAGCTCGTTTTTTTACTTTAGAGTCGCGCAGCGTAAGCTACGCGCGATTTTATGAATTTCGCGTATTTAACATAGACTAAAAAGCAAAAGTCATTTTGTAATGACACTTGGTGAACATTTAAGTCATATCAAGGGCAAACTTTCTATGGATTAAAAATGGCATGTTTGACATAAAGTTACGCGCGCACGCGCGTTTAAAATTTCAAATTGCGAAAAATTCATTTCTAATCAACTTTCTACGCGTTTCAGGTCATTTTGAGCATTTCAAAAATTCCCACGCGTGCGCATCTTTTTCACGCGCGCGTGCGCACGTAGCGCAAAAACATCTTTTTTTTGCTTGATTTTTGTTTTTTCAGCCTTTTCTAGTACATTTACCAATTTTCAATCAATTTCGACTTAAAATCACGTCATACGAGCACGTAGAATTGAACAATTTGCGCGCGTTTTTGATGAAAAAGTTCAAAAATTTGTGAAAATTATGCCTTTTTTTAAAAAGTCATAGATTCTAAACTCCGAGGTGAAAATATTTAAAATTTCAGATTCTGGAAGTAGATAGTTGTTTTTCTCGAATCATGCATTGATATGGCTAACCAGACATTGTGACGTCATCGTATGGCCACCCGAATATAAAATATAGGATTTTTTTCTCTTTCGTCATAGCTCGTCAATTTAATAGAGCGCATCTCTACTTATCCTTATTCCATTTCACTCAATTATTTTATATTGTCTAGATCAATCAATTACCTTTCGCATGATCCACCATTTTAAAAATTGTGATGACGTCATCATGTTCAAATGCGTCAATAACTTTGGTCACTTATTTTCACCTATTCTGCACTGTATGTAGTACGTATACAGTATATAGTGTTATACCGTATATACTTAGACGCGACGCAACATAGAGAGCGCACTAACATTTTTCAATGCCATAATCGTTTTATTTTTTTGCGCGCACTATTCTAACGTATGACGTGCACGTGGCTTTTGCACTGCGGATAACCTAACTCGTCCGTAGTGACGAGTTCAAATCTAGTTTATATTTATTTCAATGTATGGGGTGGGGCGTTTATTCCAGGAAATAAAATAAAGGCCCCGGACCGGGCGTTATTATTCAAAATTATGTTCTATGTGGGCGTTTATTTGAATAAATACGATAATTATGTATTGAGGTAAAATGTACAGAACAGATAATAAAAATTATTTGTACATTTTTTGAAAATTTTTCCAATTTTTTTTTAATATAGTACAGGGATTAAATGAAATAACCAAAATATTGACTTTCTTAGTATTGAGGTAACATGCGCAGAACAGATTATGTGATTCTGAGCATGTCAATTCGAAAAATGAAAAAAATATATTGACTTCCTTAATTCAAAATTCAATTATGCGGTAAATACTATATATATGCACATTCAATTTATTTCAGCATTACAACAACAATTACAGATAAAATACAATGAATATACACAGGAGACAAAGATCGAAACATCATTAATTAAAAGAAATAACATTGTGTTATTAATCTCTTATAGAGCCATAGTAACCAGTTATGTCAAAAAATAAAAATGTTGAAAATATAATAGAAAAATAACGAAATTTGAATAAAAAAAAGTAAAACAAAAAGTATACATTACAATATGTAAGGATTTATTGTCATTCATTTAAAATGTATTGACAGATGTAAATATAGGCAAACTAACAACAGGATATTGAGCTCTGTTAGATGAAAGGTTTCTTCTGTGGTTGCGACACGACCCTCTAAACAGAAACTGGAGAATAATGTACTTGGTACTATAACCGCAGCTAGTATGAATTTGTCGCAGCCAATCATAAGATCAAACGACTGGCAGAGCGAGCTCAGCATATTATTGTTGTTAGATTGCCTTGTAAAGAAATAACAGTGTGATAGCAAAACTAATGGAATTTAAAGTTGGAATGTCTACAAGCTAATTCAGTTCATCTCAAAACATCTTAAAACTGCATTTTCTGATTATAAAAAATGGAGGATTGGATAACTGATCAAGTAAAATGTAAAACGGCATTCTATCATATTGTTCACACTCATGTATTCATGTTCTCCTGTTTTGGTTTTGTTTTTAATTGTTGTATACAAATCAATCCGACTTAAATTGTGTTGCACAAGGCGAGTCAACCTAGGAACTTTAGTTGTATTGGTGACTACTACTACTACTGCTGCTGAAATTCACAGAGAAATGCTAAATTATATTTCAATTTTATTGCAACCTGACCAGATCCAAGACATCAATGAGCGTAAAAGCTGTAAACTTACGTTTCTACAATCATGTAAATAACTTTTAAAAGAATTCAATTCATACAAAAGTACGTTGTTTTTAAACAACTACAAAATGTATTCTTAAAGCAAAGAAAATATTACACTGTCTATCTGCTATACAAGTCCATTCGATGATTGGATTTATTGTATAATAAACACAGTCTTTACATACTGTACGTTAGACGAAGGTACGGAGTGGGCTTTAATTTATCAAAAAACACAAATCTATAAAGGATGGTCACCAAAATCATTGTAGGTAGGCCTAAAATCTAAACACAGTTTTTACATAGTCATAGAGCTTATTTAAATTGTCGAAAGATCACAAATGTGGCACACTCAAGTGAAATCAGACATAAGTTGCATAGAGTTTTGTATAGACAGCCAAAAACCATAAAAGGCTAAACAAATTTTTTTTACGGAAAATAATAGTTGAAACATTACATTGGGTTTTTTCTATTTTTAGACAAATAAATGCAGGAATTTTAACATTTTTGTGTCGTCAATTGGTTAAAAAATGGTGTAACTTGTGTATGATTTTCTTAAAACCTATCATGTTTTATGCTTAAATTGAAAATGTTGTCACGGGTGGTTTTTAATAAAAATTGAGCATAATAAATAGAATAGTTAATGAACAAAGGTGCGAAGTTTCATTGAAATACAACAATTAGAATACCCTTTTGAAAGGCGTAAACTTAAACTCCCTGTTTTTTTTTTTTGTACTTGTCATTTCCTTAACTTTAAAAGCATTTTTCTCAAAACACTGATTGTAACAACCAACACTTTAGACTGAGATATCTCTGGAAGTAAACATGGTTTATTTTTTTCAGTATTTAAAATCTAGGATTATCTAGTTTCAGTATCTTGTAAAAATCTCAATTTTGAAAATTCTAACTTATGTCTGATTCTCCATAGGATGGGCATCACCATATAGAATTGGTACTATAACATTGGTACATCCACACCATCATATTTTGCTGATAAAGTTGACTATCAAAAGACCACAAATTCTTTCTACAGGATGGTGCATCAACACCATTGTATATTGGTGTTGTCACAAGCAGGAAGTGATAAAAAACTAGATAAGAAAATTAAAATGACTTCATCAACTCTGAAGTGAAATAGAAAGCATTAAATTAAAAAAGACTTGTCTAATCAAGAATGATGCATTAATGAGACATCTTGTTGCAAGAAGTGGATGAAAATTATTAATCAATGAACTATTGGAGAATTTGATCAAGTCAAGTGGCCAAACCTATAGTAAATATTTTCTATACCAGGTCATTCACATGTGACATGTCTCATAGAGAATGGGGCATCAACAACATTGCAAAATCCACTAGTGAAGGAATTGGTTAAGGATAGGTTATAACAAACCAATTGACTAGTGACGGATTTGGTAAAGGATAGGTTGACAAACCAAATCACTAGTGAAGGAATTGGTTAAGGATAGGTTGACAAATCAACCCACTAGTAAAGGAATTGGTTAAGGATAGGTTGAAAAACCAATTCATTAGTGAATGAATTGGTTAAGGATAGGTTGATAAACAAATCCACTAGTGAAGGATTGGCTAAGGATATGTTGATAAACCAATTCACTAGTGAAGTAATTGGTAGTTGACAAACCAATTCACTAGTGAAGGAATTGGTTACGGATATGTTGATAAACCAATCTACTAGTGAAGGAATTGGTTAACGATATGTTGATAAACCAATTCACTAGTGAAGTAATTGGTAAAGGATATGTTGATAAACCATCCACTAGTAAAGGAATTGGTAAAGGACAGGTTAAAAAACCAATCCACTAGTAAAATAATTATTAAAATTAATAATAGACATTGGCAATAACATATACTATACCAGGACATTCAAAAGACAATTCTCATAAAGTATGGTGCATCAAATGCAATCATTAAGTATTTTAGTCAAGGGAGCAGATGTAAACCATAAAACTGAAACAATTAAGTACAGTTAAAATTTATAATTTGTAATAATTGTTACTACTATTATATTGCTTTTGATTCTGCTATGTCAGTTACTACAGTTTCAGTCGGTGGCCAACAAAATTTGAAGAGTGACGAAACATTAGTTTAGAGTGGTTAATCCAAAATATTTTCTATACCAGGTCATTCACATGTGACATGTCTCATATAACATGGTGCATCAATGACATTGCAAAATATTGCTGCAAAACGCAGTTATTGCATATTCTTGTTGCAAGAAGGAGTTGATGAAAATAATCAATGAACTATTGGAGAATTTGATCAAGCCAAGTGGCCAAACCTGGTAAATATTTTCTATACCAGGTCATTCACATGTCTCATATAACATGGTGCATCAATGAAATTGCAAAATATTGCTGCAAAATGCAGTTATTGCATATTCTTGTTGCAAGGAGTTGATGCAAATAATCAATGAACTATTGGAGAATTTGATCAAGCCAAGTGGCCAAACCTGGTAAATATTTTCTATACCAGGTCATTCACATGTGACATGTCTCATATAACATGGTGCATCAATTACATTGCAAAATACTGTATTGCTGCAAAACGCAGTTATTGCATATTCGTGTTGCAAGAAGGAGTTGATGCAAATAATCAATGAACTATTGGAGAATTTGATCAAGCCAAGTGGCTAATCCTGGTAAATACTTTCTATACCAGGTCATTCACATGTGACATGTCTCATAGAGAATGGGGCATCAATGACATCGCAAAATATTGCCGCAAAACGCAGTTATTGCATATTCTTGTTGCAAGAAGGAGTTGATACAAATTATTAATCAACAAACTATTGGAGAATTTGATCAAGCCAAGTAGTCAAACCTGGTAAATATTTTCTATACCAGGTCATTCACATGTGAAATGTCTCATATAACATGGTGCATCAATTACATTGCAAAATATTGCTGCAAAACGCAGTTATTGCATATTCTTGTTGCAAGAAGGAGTTGATGCAAATAATCAATGAACTATTGGAGAATTTGATCAAGCCAAGTGGCCAAACCTGGTAAATATTTTCTATACCAGGTCATTCACATGTGACATGTCTCATATAACATGGTGCATCAATTACATTGCAAAATACTGTATTGCTGCAAAACGCAGTTATTGCATATTCGTGTTGCAAGAAGGAGTTGATGCAAATAATCAATGAACTATTGGAGAATTTGATCAAGCCAAGTGGCTAATCCTGGTAAATACTTTCTATACCAGGTCATTCACATGTGACATGTCTCATAGAGAATGGGGCATCAATGACATTGCAAAATATTGCCGCAAAACGCAGTTATTGCATATTCTTGTTGCAAGAAGGAGTTGATACAAATTATTAATCAACAAACTATTGGAGAATTTGATCAAGCCAAGTAGTCAAACCTGGTAAATATTTTCTATACCAGGTCATTCACATGTGAAATGTCTCATATAACATGGTGCATCAATTACATTGCAAAATATTGCTGCAAAACGCAGTTATTGCATATTCTTGTTGCAAGAAGGAGTTGATGCAAATAATCAATGAACTATTGGAGAATTTGATCAAGCCAAGTGGCCAAACCTGGTAAATATTTTCTATACCAGGTCATTCACATGTGACATGTCTCATATAACATGGTGCATCAATTACATTGCAAAATACTGTATTGCTGCAAAACGCAGTTATTGCATATTCGTGTTGCAAGAAGGAGTTGATGCAAATAATCAATGAACTATTGGAGAATTTGATCAAGCCAAGTGGCTAATCCTGGTAAATACTTTCTATACCAGGTCATTCACATGTGACATGTCTCATAGAGAATGGGGCATCAATGACATCGCAAAATATTGCCGCAAAACGCAGTTATTGCATATTCTTGTTGCAAGAAGGAGTTGATACAAATTATTAATCAACAAACTATTGGAGAATTTGATCAAGCCAAGTAGTCAAACCTGGTAAATATTTTCTATACCAGGTCATTCACATGTGAAATGTCTCATATAACATGGTGCATCAATTACATTGCAAAATATTGCTGCAAAACGCAGTTATTGCATATTCTTGTTGCAAGAAGGAGTTGATGCAAATAATCAATGAACTATTGGAGAATTTGATCAAGCCAAGTGGCCAAACCTGGTAAATATTTTCTATACCAGGTCATTCACATGTGACATGTCTCATATAACATGGTGCATCAATTACATTGCAAAATATTGCTGCAAAACGCAGTTATTGCATATTCGTGTTGCAAGAAGGAGTTGATGCAAATAATCAATGAACTATTGGAGAATTTGATCAAGCCAAGTGGCCAAACCTGGTAAATATTTTCTATACCAGGTCATTCACATGTGACATGTCTCATATAACATGGTGCATCAATTACATTGCAAAATATTGCTGCAAAACGCAGTTATTGCATATTCGTGTTGCAAGAAGGAGTTGATGCAAATAATCAATGAACTATTGGAGAATTTGATCAAGCCAAGTGGCTAATCCTGGTAAATACTTTCTATACCAGGTCATTCACATGTGACATGTCTCATAGAGAATGGGGCATCAATGACATCGCAAAATATTGCCGCAAAACGCAGTTATTGCATATTCTTGTTGCAAGAAGGAGTTGATACAAATTATTAATCAACAAACTATTGGAGAATTTGATCAAGCCAAGTAGTCAAACCTGGTAAATATTTTCTATACCAGGTCATTCACATGTGACATGTCTTATATAGCATGGCGCATCAATGACATTGCAAAATATTGCATATTCTTGTTGCAAGAAGGAGTTGATGCAAATTACTAATCAATGAACTATTGGAGAATTTGATTCAAAGAAGTTATTTTGCGGCAAGAAATAAATCGAGTCAACCTCAACAAGCTAGGTGACATTAGACTTTAATTATCGGTAATTCCTGTGTTGGGCAGTCATTGGTATTACACAGTACTGATAAGTAAGGACTGTTTGGTAGTGGAAACATATATCACCTACAGTATTATCTAGTTCGTAGTTAAAAGATAAAGGCTATCTAGAAGAATAGATAAAGCTCTGTCTACGCTATCAATCTAGTTTGACAAAAGTGTGATGTGCCCAGATATGGTAGTGATATGACATCATCAAAGTCCATATATGGACACATCACATTTTTGTCACATAAAGTTTGATAGTGTAGACAGAGCTTAAGAGAAGGTAACCCATAAATGTTATTACTGTTCTGTATGATTTATTAGGAAATGTGGGAAGGTACATCATTTACTATAAGATGCACATTTTAGCAATCACCCTTTAATCCAAGAACCATTTTATGAAGTAGGTTTAGCAGAAGAATATTGGAGTTAACACCTCATCTTATACACCAGTTGCTACACAATTTATGTTGAAAGTCAGATACAAAAAGTTATTAAACATAATAAAACAATGGAAAATTAGGCAGATAAAAATATATTTGAGGAAAATCTAAAAACAATAACAACTCTGTAACTTGAACATAAAGAATGAAGAAAAACAGCACGGTCTTGGAAAAAAAAGACAGTGCGAGAGATAGATATCTTTATATTATAAAGATGTATATTAGATGACAGGCTACCATGAGCTATGTATTGTAAATTAAATAGCATGATTCCTATACTGTTTAATGCAATCATTACTGTTTAATGCAATCATTGCTGCTGATGCTAGTTAAAGATGGATCTAATATGAAGCATCTGGATGAGAATATTGGAGACAAGTTTCAATAAGAAAATAATATTGTATTATTATGTATTATGTACAAATGTATACATGGTATTGCACTTCCCTGATATTGAAATGGTTTACGACCAACATGGATACTCTACGAGATATTCCCAATCTCTGAATGTTATACCACCTATGCCAAATTGCTTATTATTGAACTAAAGATTGCAGGAGCAAAAGCTTGCCTGTAAATAGTTTGAAAATTAATTATAAAAAGCATTTCTTAAAAAAATAATTGTATTTCCTACGTATTATTATTAACGTTCTATATTTACTGGTTGTTATATTTTTTCTTTTTTTTATAGTTGTTTCAATACAGGACCATATTGAAAAACAGAAATTTTGTGATTTTTTCTTTTCTGAATTATGTTATCCTGCCTGCCTAAATATGTTTTAAATAAAAATAATAACATTACACTTATGGCTGTTACAGTCAATGATAGTTGTAATTTAAATCATGAAACCAATAATAGACAAGTTTGAAATCTTGAAAATACGGGTACGGGTAATTTATACTACAAAATGTAGGCCTACCATTATACCATACTCTAGAGTAAATGTAGGAATATATGCCACATTACTATCTTATCTCTCCAGGGAGGGAATTATTAAAGATTGAAAACTACTGCTCAACGCAGTTGCCATTTTCTCATTGAAGCAGGATCCAACATAAATCTTTCAAAAAAGTATGGACACTAGTGTAGTGTTCAGGCTTTTAACACAAAATTCAGTGCCAAGAAGAAGAAGTTTGTAAAACAATGCTGGAACGGTTCCCATCATCTAGAGTAAATGTGGGAATGTATGCCACTTTACACTCTCACAAAGCAGGGGGATTAGTAAACACTATTAAAATATAACTGCTAAATTCAGACATATAGCAATATTCTTATTAAGGCAGGATCTCATATAAATCTTTCAAACAAGTATGGAAATACGAGTAGTGTTCAGTCATTCAACCCAAGATTGTGCCCAAAGAACATAAATCAACGAAACAAATTTTTAGTTGAAATAAATGGGTAATAAATGATGCCCATTTTACAAATATTGACAAAGAACAAATCGATTTTGCATAGGATTTTGAAAAATGATTGAAGACAAAGTCCTCATGATATTAGAGCGCGATTTCAAAATATACGTTCAATCAATTATGAGCATTTAAAATGTGGATACATTTAAGATTGAACAAACAGTAACTTGCCGTCAACAATAACATGATACAGAGCAAAAAGATCACTGCTGAGTCGCTCAAATGAAATCAGACAACCAAAGAACTTCCAAAGAATTCTCAGAAAGAATTATGCATCTGAATGCATCTATGTATGTTTTACAAATGAGGGAGGAACCTCACACAGATACACTAACTTGAAGGCGACAAATTTGTGGTCTATATTCGGAAGTACAAGGAAGAGGCTGTCTGGGCACATGTTAAAGTATTTAAACAATATTCTGAAATTGCATGTAACAGCTTCAACAGGGGATGAAGTATGATGCCACCTTGTTTACAATGATGGCAACCCATGTAATAAGGAGTTGTGCACATTCCAACTTTTATAGAGGACTAGAGGGTGTTTAGAGCTCTTCAGCCCCGCACATATAGACTAAGACTATATCTTCCCATCCATGTGATACCCTTCAGCACCCTCGGGTTATTCTAAGATGCTTCTGGTGCTGTGGTGGCAGTATAGAATCCAGATGGTTAGCAATAACATGCTATTAAATGAAAAAGAACTATATTCCCAATCAACCAGTCCTTAAGATTATGGGGCAGCATTTTAAAAACAGCAGAGATAACAAACAAATCGTTTTAAATAAGGATATTCAGCACCTTATGCCTGATATCGTGATGCGATGCCTCATATCATGGTGTCAAAACACAATACCATTTTTGGGCTTTTCATATTCCAAGGACAACACACTAGCAGATCATCAATCAAGAGATAGTATATATGAGGGCAAAAACTAATTTTATTTTAACTGATTATTATGTACTGATTATTTCGCCATATTTATGCCAGCTTTATAAATGTATGCTTGGCCTGATCCGGGGAAATGAAGGTCAGAAATAAAGGGAAAAAATCACATACTCCTGTACTGAATTTGTAAAAGAAATAATCATCTCATGACAGCAAATTTTAAACAATTTTATGTTTTAGCCAATCATCTGGTAAGATTCATATACCATGCCATGTGTTTTTTTGGAAATTATGCTTGTCAACACATCTTGTACGGCTAAACAAAAGAGAAGAGTTCAATAATGTTATAATTTGACTTGTGGTATCTCAAATTGATTAATGGGATAGGAAACGTTTATCGAACTGTTAGCCAATCATCTGGTAAGATTCATATCCCATGACATGTTCTTTAGACATTATGCTAATTGTTACATCCGCCACGTCAACACACACGCCTCTTCTTCAAAGAGGGTAGTTCAATAACGAATTGTTAGTCAATCTGGTAAGATTCATACGCCATGGCAATTCTTTCTATATAGGACAGTTGCTTTTACTGGCAGTATCAAATTGCTCAGTTTTTATACTACTTCTACCTAGGAAACCTTTCTAAACCACTGTATGCTATCACACTATTATTATTATATTAATATAAATATATTACTCGCAATTTTTTTGAAAATAATTTAGAATAATCATTATCTATTGGAATTTTAAAGTGTTGTATTAATAAGTAACCACACATTTTTTTTTTAATATTTGTCTTATATTGTACTTTTTTTTTTCTAAAAACTAACATGAAAAGATGTCCAATCTTCTAGATGTCCCTTTAAGGTAATTATCCATCTGTATGGCAATTTTGCACATCGATATTGCAAACATTAATATTATGGTAATAAAATAATACAATATTTTTTTACATAACAGCTGCATCATATTTTACATCACTTAAGTTCTGTCAACTATCAAACTAGTTTGACAAAAAAAGTGTGATGTGCCCAAATGTGGTAGTGATATTCCCAAATATGGTAGTGATATGACACCATCATGTCCATATATATATGGGCACATCACATTTTTTCACATAAAGTTTTATAGTGTAGAGAGAGCTTTAAAGGTGTTTAAATTGTGACATAAATGCCACTAAATGAAAATCATAAAACTGATCTATTAATACTATTTTATATATATATATATATATATATATATGTGTGTTTTCTTTACCTAATGGACAAGTAAAAAATATGTTTAGCAGTGTTTTTCTACATATGGAAAAAGGTTCTAGGCTAAAACACCCAGTTTCTTAATAACTTCCAGAATTTTTTTAATAAATAAAATGTGAAATTAATAACTTACAAGTTATTTTTGTTATTTAAAAAAAAAATTGTTTTTAAAACAAAATTGTTGGTATTGAAAACAGAAATGATATGCTAAACAATTTTTAGTTGGCCCCACTTTACTTGAACCTGATGCCTTGGTCACCTCAATGTTATACATACTAGCAATTAAAGATCATGACGAAGATGATAGTACGCATCAAACCAAATCTGTCCAGATTTATGAAGTGATCTGACGAAAAATGATAAAGCATAGATTAGTTGGGACATAATATAAAATATTCATATTACAGGTATAATTTTCATATTATCTTCAAACATTTTAATGAACACTAAAGAGTTGGTCAAGTTTAGGGAGTAGGCAAGAATGTATTTGGAAGAAAATTATTAAGCAAGCAACTATTTCATTGGAAACAAAAGAACATAACTAAATACTCCACAAGCATTTGCAAAAATGGTACAGTCCATTATTTGGGTTGTCAACTGCACACTAATACTGTAATTATTTTCGTTTCACCTCTAGGTTTATGTGGGATGACCGGACACTGAGAATAAACACTATGTTATAACCAAACCTACTTTTGCTAGCCAATCAGGTAGTTTAGAAATTGAGTTGATATTTCTTCTCTACCAAAGTAAATGTAAATCTGTACCTACCTCAAGATATCTGTTAGGCCTTCACTAAGTGTCTTTACTCTATACTCTATGTCATGCTTCCTGCAGACTGATTTAACAAGAGGTGCTATCCTGTGTAAGTTATGCCTTGGCATACAAGGAAAAAGACTGGAAAAAAGAAGAAACAATTGTTTGTCATTAATATTTAGGTGCTCTTGATTGAACAGTTTGTATAGAATGATATTTTAGAATTTTTATAATTATCATCATTTCTGCAGTGGAATGGTCAATTTGGTTGCCCATGGTTTTTCTATTTTGAAGTTTTCTGTATTTAAACTGCAGTAAATAAACAAGGAAATTAATTGATCAAGGAAAGCAAAGGCCTTTTTAAATTCATCACAAATGAGAGACAAGCCATTTGACAGATCTTGACGCTCCTCAGTGCTTTAATTAACTATTTTAATAATTAACTATTTTAATTTATCAGTGAAATTTGTTGTCCTTTTACATTCCTTGAACACATTTACCATTCCATTTTTGATCATTTAGCACATTTATTTGTTAGTAAGTATGCAGATTTTTTCTTTTGGAAACAATTGAATCAATGCAAAATGCCATTGTCATTGCATCTAGAAAATCTGTTTAGAATTTTAATTTCAAAAGACAGATAACAAATAATGCATGGTGGGATCATGGAGGTATTTTATACCTCCATGGTGGAAATTGAGAATTGCGTATTGACGCTAAAGTAATAGGATTTATTATTAGAATCAACAAACATAATTTTCATGTTAGTTGCCATGATTCCATTCCAATTTTTCAATTAAAATATTGCAAGAAAAATGCCATGTTGAAAAAAGTAATTTGTAGATTTTAACATAAAAATTCAAAAAAATGCTAAGAATAAAGGAAAATAATAAGTGACTGATAGTGAGTGATATCTATTTTTTAGACACTGGTCATTTTTTAGACATTGGTCATTTTCAGAGGGTGTATGGTTACTGAGACAACCTACTGGTGCTCAATTTGGAAGTTGAGATGACCAGTAAACCAGTCGTTGAACACAGACTTCTCAATGTTGCAGGTTGCTTTCAACTGTAGCTCTAACCATGGCCGTTGCAAATCTTTGTCAATTTCCATTGGTATATGGTTAGCTTGTGCCACCCATGTAAACCAGATACTCTCTAAAACTCTATGAAACAACAATTATTAATGCTTTTAATAAAAGAAATTCTAGATTGCTTTAATATAGTAATAATACAATAATTTACAACAAACTGTGATTAATATTTAAAATTACAATTTACATAAACATTGAGATTCTACTGAGGAATGACCATTGGATCCTTGGTTTTTATTGTAAATGCATAATTCTTATTATAAAAGTGAAAATGAAAAATCCATGCATAAAATGAACAAATAATAATACAAATTATTTTGTTAAGAATTATAATTAGCACATTAGTACAAACAAAATCATAAGTAACAAAAGAAATCTAAGATGTCTTTCAATACACAAGGTCAAAATCAAGTTTTTAATATTAATTTGACCTTTGACCTAAACTTTATGTATACACCAACCAAGACTATATATTTAAATGCATGTAAATACACAAATTCATTCTATTTTGAACAGCAAAAATATATTGGGTATACATCTTCATTTTAATCTCATCACTTTTATTAATTTGTATTTTTTAATACCTCATTCCTTCATAAAGTAAAATCACCTTCCACCAAGACATTAGGCTACCAAATACGGCACCAAACAATACATAAAAAGACAGTGTAAAGAAGAGGTCCTGGAGAAAATAAAACACAAAATAAATGTAATGTAAAATCGTGTTAAGTATAATTATTTAAATCTTTTGAAATTCCATTTAAAATTTCTTTGGGATTTGACTTCAAGTGAGAAAAAAAATGGAGAATTCATGACAATTTACTTACCGACCATTCTTTTCTTGTTAAAATGTACCAGAATAGCATAAACTGAAAATAAACTGGAAACAAAAGTGGCGGCCCAACTGAAAATATAATAACATTTGTACATTTATCTAATATACATATTCATGAGAACTTCTTAAGCAACATTCAGACTTTATCAGGTTAGATTAGATTTGCTTATATTACGCAATGTGATCTGTAGCATTAAAAATCAAGGTGTTGTACAGTACCTACTTGTTTCGTCAAGCCATGAGTTTGAAAATACTCTTAGGTGGTAAATAGTTCAATATCCATAATTATGGCCTACCATTAATTCCATGTACCTATCCACCAGCTCAATCATGATTAAAGCATATTTTTATTGTTACAGTACATCTAAATAGATCTGATGTATGCTAAAATTACATACAGAGTGCCACAGTTATATTTGAATAGTTAATTAAGCCAAGTTTATACTCACTAATCATAAAATACTTGTGTTGATGATTGTATGGCATCTTGGACTTGCCATTCTTAGCAACATCTACTGGCATTTTCTCACCAACCACAAACAATGCCTCAAGCCTAACATCCGGATCTTTGCCAATCTACATTGAAGCAAAACAAAATTAGTATTTTTTTTTATTTCTTTGTTCGTTAGCTATGTGCTAAAGTCCTTCCCTATCAGTACACTGCAAAATGGTATACACTCTATGACCTCAGTATTTGACCCACGACCTCCAATTTTGTGTAAATATCACAGTTTGTACCCTTTTGAATCAAGATTAATAGATAATAGGTACCAAGCTTGATTAGCTTCGGCTATACCTTGGCTACCTTTTGTATTGAAATTGTTTTTTGTTTGATACAATAAAGAAGAATCAGTAGATAAGGTATATTCTATATTGCATGTTTCAATTTGTATTTTTAATTTTTGTCTTGTAATTTTATGTCGAAACCTGAATAAAATCAAATCAAATCAGATAAGAAAATTTGTATTAGTAAAGTTTTATTTGTGGTACACCTAGTGATTCAGATCCTTGTGGTGTACCGCAAAACTTGCTCTATACTAGTATTACAATTAAATTAAACGATTTATATTCATTTTGATTTGTCTCTTACCACGTTGGGTTTTGAATGGTGTTGGTTGTGCATATGGGTCCACCATTTACTTGATGCACCCTATAAAAAGCCGATCATTAGATTATGAAACAGATATATTTATATGATCAAGGCTCAAATAAAATTTAACAGTTATATACCAAAAAAAAAAAAAAAAATCATTGGAAGGTGTGTCTCCCTTGAGAATAAAGGAACATCCATGGTATCCAACAGAGATTGTGAAAAAATGAATTTTCAATATTTTAAGCAGGTCCGAAATTTTGCTGATCATGATATGATCATGATTATACTATCATAATATAATGATACGATCATGATATAATGATAGGATCACAAGCTGATCAAGTTAAAATAATGAGACTGCGATACAAACATGAGATTATTATAAGATAAGGTGTTTAAGACGAGCATGGGATCACAACATGATTTACCTTAAGAGTACCCATAATTAGGAAATGTACTAGTCGGTTCCATTTATTGTTTTTAAATACGGAGTTGTGTCCGAAGTCATGTTGTAACCAAGCTGCCTGAGCCTGCAATGAGAAAATATGTTACTATTATCAACTACTTAGAATCAACTAAAATTAAATGAATGCCAAGCAGGAAAAATGTGGGTTAGAGTCCTTAAAAAATTTAACAAAAATGAAAAAGGAAAAATGATTCCAATGAATGGGTCATTGGTCATGGTGCTGTGGACTCAGATGTTACACTTTTCAACTACATGCTTCTCCCCTAAGGCTCATGTCATGTCAGTGCTGCTAATTCTAGTGCTCCCCCTTCTGTCCACAACACAGTGGCGGTGTGTGAACTAGTACACTGGGGTAACTTGACCCTTGAAAGATGTACTAGGGTCTTTAAAGTGCACACAAGCAATGTGTGTACACTGGACCTACGGTTTATAGTTCTTATTTGAGAAGACATGTTCTACCACCAGAACCATGGAGCGAGACGTGGGTCTTCCACTGTCTTAACCGCTCGGCCACTCACAATAAAACATATACAAAACATGAAACAATAATTACCTGCGCTGTGCCTAAAATAAATATTGCCAAGGTATACGTAGCCATGGTTACTCCAAAATAATACATTAGGAAGTAACCTGAAACAATTAGAAGGATGATCTGCAAAGCATGGACTACATAGAATAGTTTGCTAGCTGTGAATAAACCCTGAAACAAACAAATAAAAACAAATTTAAAACAATAAATCATTTCATGGTGAAGAATAAGCAACCACAATGGTATGAATATATGAGAAACAGGCATATGAGAGTTGGCATATATGGCTGTATCATGTTGAAACACTGGTTTTCTTTAGATCAGTTATATAAAGTTCAAGCCTATCTGTGCCATATTGACTCAAAGCCTTGTTTGCCTCGGCCTTCAGATGGGATGTAAAACTCTTGGTTCCGTGTACATACAGTTTACACTAAAGAACTTGGTATATACTATTTAAAGCTCTGTCTACAGTACCAAATATGGTACTGGTAGTGATATGATGTCATTGTGTCCATATATGGGCACATCACATTTTTTTCTCACATAAAGTTTGATAGTGTCGACAGAGCTTAACAGAACAGAGGAGCGAGCATCTTACACAGTGTGCATGTTAGGTTCTCTGTATTCATGTTGGCTGGTCTGTAGAGGGCATAATCTTAATTCTAATTAAACTGCATTAAGTTTCCTTATTTTCCAGTAAAGCATAAGGGCAATCCAGTTGTACAATTACAGTAAGCGACTTCGATAACTCTAGAGGGCGCCATACCTCAAAGGGCAATCAGGACAAAAAGTTCCATATGGACATTTTCCCCCGCCCCCGATTGACCTTTGAAATATTGTGCCCTCTGGAGTTATCAAAGTCAATTATAAAGATGGTGTAGGAGTTAATGAAGATTATTGAAAAATGAAACATCCAAAATTAAACAAACCATTTTTTCAGCTGTCTGTCGAAGATTAAGTACATCTTTAATAACACTTTGGTTTCTATTGGTTACTGTTGATTCTACACGACCAATGTGCAGGGCTTTCATAAATTTTCTAGCATATTTTTGGTTCTTATGGAAAGCAGTAAATGCTTCCTGAAAAAGTAACAAAAAACATTGATTTTTTTTCATACAAAATTTATTTTTTTTCCCTGCCAAATTATATAACTACAAACACGATAACAAATTTAAAATATACATAATTTCATTAAAAAAATCTGTTGCAATAGAAGTTGGAAAAATATGTTTTAGAGTTCATAGAAACTAGGGCAATATAAATTATCAATGTAAAGTATATCAATATTATCAATAGATGGACTTTTGAGATTAATAATAGCATTGCATTTTAGCGCCAGAATCAAACTCAAACTTTGGACTTTCTTTATCTCTATGCTAATTAGAATCATACAAGCCAGAGATCATACGATTGAACACAGTTTGATTGACATGTACCAAGATTGCACATTAATTCCCATTACCACACCTAATTTCGCATACAGGTAATAGGCCTCTAGGCCTACTTTTCCATGCATAATGTTACTACTTACAGACGCATCTTGTCCAGCATAATGTGTCATAACTCTACTACCGCCTGGGTGTTTTCTTCCCCAGTTGGTCACATCGTATACCTCATTATCAATAACAATCCACTTTTCGGGGTTCAATTTACCATCTTTACAATTAACCTCCTGCCAAGTGTATATTCTTGTGTGTAGCTTTGACATTGCATCTATAATATATCAAGTTTGATTCGAATTGATTCCAAGTACTAAAAAGGCCCAACTGCGCAATAGGATTTGATTTAAGTACGTACGGTACCCGTAAGTTCCCGATCAGCAATCCATCCTGTATCATATCCGTATCATGCCCATATGCCCTGGCCTGCAACATGCCTAGGTAGAAAGCTACATGACCTACTATACGTCTTATTCTTAACTGAACCAAACTCATTCAAGTTATCTTTATAATCGTATTATTTTTAGAAGTTAGTATTGTATTTTATAATTATTATATCATGTCCGAGATTTAAGACTTAAAAAACACTCACCTGTGTGCTGCAACCGCCAAGCTATACCTGGTCCTTTTTTGGTGGAATAATATTGTTAATGTTGAGGGCGTGGTTTTAGTATCACAGAATAATATTAGTACGAATAGTAAGTTATTGTTGAAGAAATATTTCACAAATGCCGCTCGACTTTTTGACGTAACAGTTTTAATTATTGTTTCTTTCTTCATTCATTCATTTAATTATGCATTTTCAAAATTGATATTCTATTTAATATAAGAAATAATGATTTATTATCAATTAATTTTGTTGAACAATCAGTAGTAAATATTTTGTCTATAGTCTGAAATGAACGTCCTACCGTAAAAGTCCTAAACTGTACCTACTGTCTGTACGTATTCCGGGGTAGAGGCGTACTCCATAAGGCCGTAGTGACCCACACACCCAAGCCGCCGACACGTGTACTCATTAATCAAACAATTCTTCATCTATATACACGACCTTTCCTTTACCATAGAAGAAGGATTGTTTTGACAATGTTGTTTGTGTGGCATCATGGTTCTTAGTTTCCAGAATGCATTATGAATAAAAGTTACTAAGTTATCTCTTATAGTTGGTCGTCGAATCCGTTCTTTGCAACTAATAATTGCAATATATAGGCTACATTTAATAACATCACACAAAGTAAACCATGAGACAGGTTTTTTAAAGGAATTTTATTTCTTGACTATGTTTCGAACTCCATGATTATTTATTGGTCAGCATTTTAGGGCCTACTCAATGGGTGTTGGTTCCTCAACGATATTTTCGCGACATGTAGGCAAATTAAATCTACACCCTGGATGGGATTGGCGATTTATTCGATGTCCTTCATGAGCTGAAAAATACAAATAAAATTAAGTGTTTTTTAAATGTCTTTTCTTTGCATCAATTGTAGACTTGTAGGCCTACAAGAGCCATCTATTTTAAAAAGTATTGTCTTTTTAAAATCACATATGTTTGCTTAGGCCTACTAATCAAATGTTTGTCTGTGTTCCTTTTTTTTTATTTATTTGTTTTAATACATTAGCTTAAATCGTTCCTCTAGCACATTGTTTAGTTTTCTTCTAAGAAACTTTGTTTTTATTGGACTAGATACTTTTCACTGTTCCGGTGAGCTCTCATGGGAGCCGCTTCAAAGTGTTGGAGATGATTATCATCGGTATTTTCAATGGTTTTCACAAGCACCTTGAGCACTTGGTGGATATGTGCACTTAATAAATCTTATTATCTTATCTTATCTTATCACCATATCGCTTTATTTATTAATGCAAATACAATATATGCAAAATATAGGCCTATAGATTTATATAAAATAAATGTTTTAGTAGAAGTGTTAAAGTAAAATTTGTTGACTTTTTACCTTGTCCCACCATGTTTTCGCCAACCATTGCTTTAAATAAAAGAAAACATTATTTCTACAGTTACTTTCCATACATAATAAGTTTACTTATGCAGTAAGTACTCGTGCAGGCCTATTAAGAAATACAAAATGTGCTTTAGAAAGATTATAAATAGACCTATCTTATTTTTAAAAGAATAGTTAATTCTTAGTTGTTATTCTTAGTTGTTTTTAATTGTATGGTACGATATCTAATTTTATTAAGATGTTTCTATTTTTATAGCAATTTTAACTAATTTTTAGTCATTTGTAATACATTTCATTTCAGCCCTTGGCTGTCGTTTTGTAATATATTTTTATATACCGAATAAATAAAAAATAAATAAAAAAAAAATAAAAATAAATAAATAAATAAAATTAATAAAGACAAGCTAAGATTTTAAAACTTAAATAGGTTATAGCAATAGAGGAGTAGACCTATATACAAATATTGTTCTTCCAAATATCATTCGTGGATATATTATATTATTATTATTATTATTAGTGTTATTATTATTATTATTATATTATTATGCCTACTTACACTTAGTTTCGGCAGTATTTTGTAGGCTTATAGTCAAGATACTTAGTAAAACAACCAACAGCATCGTCTGAAAAAGGCTAAAAACATATTGTATGGTAGAGTTTGCGTCTCTAAAGGAAGGGACACATTTCCCCATCTCCTTAACTAAATTCGTAATACGTGGACGAGATTGGTCAAAGAATTTACCAATTAGTAACATTTATTATTATCATTAGTTATTATTTACATTATTCCTTTTCTATCGGTGCATTATAACATTTGATATCTTCCTTGGAGATTTTTCTTTGAGAAAAATATAATTCCCGCAGAGAATACCTCTAGGTAGGCAAAATACATCGAGTAAAACATATAATAATAAACGGGGTTCATTAATATGAAACGATATATTGTTCCCCTGAAAAAATAATTAAAACAATTTGTTTTTTGATGATATGCCATTTTAATGTCACATAATATTTCGGTACTCACTTTGACCAAAAATTGAATAAAAATATTGTTTATTTGTAAAAATTGCTTCGCTAAATGTTTTTATAAGTGAAAGTGACGTTTTTCTTTCTACGTAAGTGAATAACTTTGTTAAAACTGCAAAATGGCATTGGATTGTATTAATCTTCATTTTTCATGTTTTTGGGGGACATCTACGTACCCGGTACTTTGGGATAATATGCTGCGTAAAGACAATAAGACGTCTGATGTGCATATCGTTACTCGATTAAAAGATATTTCCAAAACTTGTCTTCATTTTAAACTTATATATTTAAATTTAAATTATATTTAAACTGACATTCCAATTATTGACAACAATATAAAACACACAATTAAGGAGAATGCGTATAAGTTAATATTCGTGATTCGTGTACATACGACTTGCTACCGACTGACATAATGACAAAAAATACATTAATAATACTGTGGATAGTAAATACAGTTTAGCATAATATGAAAATTAATTTTAGAAATGAAGATATCTGATAGATTGATAATTGGTAATACTGACCGTGTAGATGTGTAGATGATAGAATACGTTATTCAATTAAAGCATATTCTTTTGCTGCATTTATATAAAGGATTAAATTATATAAAAAACATTTTTTTAATTATTCACCAGGTGTGATTTACTACATAATTATGCTATTGTTTTGTATAATAATATTTCAATACCGTACATCTTGTCAGTAACAATACGATTCATAATTTTATGAGGTGTTTTGCAATAATGTTTATGTAAATGTGTAACTACTTGAATATTGTAATATGCCTACAATTTGTGCGCATAGTATAATATGATATCTGCAACGTCAAATTGTATATCGTATATCTCGAAAACAAGTAGAAATCGAGCAAAATAGGACAATTATTTATTTTTTCACGTTACTGTTACAATAAACAAACAGAAAAAAAAAAATAAAAAAATACATTCTAACATTGGAACAAGGGTGATGAAACCAACAAAAATATACAACTAAATAACAATATAAAGAACAGTATAATTATTATTATCATTATCATTATTTCTTATAATGTTTTCTGCTTTTGAAACGCCTATATTACTATACCGGTGCCAGTCATTTGAAAGACATGTACCGTATCGGTGTACTTGGCGCAATGCTAGTATTTCGAGTGGAATATGTGGATAGTGGAACAGAACCAGTCACCAAACACCTTAATGGCACTCCATTTTAACAGTTCCTGTGCCACTAGATCCAGGTTTGCAAGGCCGATCCCAAGGCAAGCTGAGGAAGAACAGCACTATTGCTGGCACAACAACTACCAGATGTTTTACTACTAAAGTATCTCTTTAGTTGAAAAATATTCTTCAATTAATTAGTTTCACCAAATTTATAACTGCGTTTAAAAGCGAAAACTTTGCTGCCTCTTTTTTCTACTATTAGGCCTAGCTGAAACTGATTAAAAAACCCTGCCAGGCATCATCATGACATGGCCTTCTATTCTAATAAATCCCCATGTGAGACCTTACAAACATTACCTATCCAAGCACCACTCATACAATAAACTCATTTATTTATTTAGCATATAATTTCCACATTCACAGTCACAGTGTATCACGATCACCAACCAGAATGTCAGATTAGCTTCATAAACCGTGTTTACAATACCGCCTTTTAATTATTATCACTGTGGACAATCGCATCTCACCCATCATCTAGTTCCGTTTACACTGGATAATTCTTTGTTTTTGTAAGATGTTCCTCAATCAAAGATACAACATCATGGCGATTAATTTCAATCATACCCGTTTTAAAATCATCCAACGACAAACCTTGCTCAGACCATCCTTGCATTACACACATAGTAGGACTTCTCATCATGTCCATCAAGTAGTTGATATAACGATCATAGCCAATCTTACATGCTACTCTACGCCAGTCATTAGCACGTGGGTGTGGAGGGTCCAGAAGAACGCAAACCTCTGTCATGACTTCAAATGGAAGGATAGGTGACGGTATGTCTTTATATACGCCAATGAGAAATCTCAAAAACCCTGGAACCTTGGGGATTACTTGAGTAGCAGTGACTGGACAGCCTGTAATAATACAAATGGTTGCTAATTATGTTGTGCTTTCCATCCTTTTGTCTGTTCATAAGAAAAAATATAGGGTTCAATCAAAATGGAACTCTCAGATCCTCATCTTTAATAATTTAAAATCTTTCCGGTTAGATGATTATGACTATTAATGAAGGAACCAGTGTTTTTTTCTTTGAGACCCATTTTATTATAGCCAATTTACTTATTATGTTCAGAAAGGAGAAATGATATGTAATGCTAAAAAAATGCAAGTGGCAAGATGGCATTAATTAACAACTCTCCGATCTCTCCCTCCTTTCATCCCTATCTAAATGTCACTGGGAGTGCTTTAATTCCTATCGTACCTGGATTTGCTTCAACTTTTCCAAATAAACGTCTAATTTTGGAAGTATTCATTCCAGCAGCCGTCCCACATCGAGGCGTTGACTCTAGGCAATCGTTAAGTTTGTGCAAGTGGATGTTCTTCATAGGACAGACGCTGCACAGGACACAGAAGTTAAAAACAACACGTTTCGACCACTTGTGATTAATGTCCAGTAGATTTTCCTCAATGAGTTTTAGTATCTGTAAATCAGAAATATATTAACATGTACAATCAATTCATTCATTTTATTTGGTCAAACTAATAATTGTCAACAATATGTTTACAAGACAACAAGAAAAGATAACAAGCAATACACATAAAATGGAGTTAAAATGGTAAAAGCTCACATTTTCAGACAAAAATCGAAACGCCGACTTGTGATCTAGCATAATAAAAGACAATAACTACATACTTGGGGCAAGTCTATATCTTATATATAATAATAATCTAGAAATATTTATATTTGGAATTTTGTGCAGTTTGACGATCTAAAAAATAAATGTTTGCAGTTGTGTCAACGCATAAACCTACTTATTATAATTCAGCACTTACGTCTTTGCAGACACTTGGTGATGGTTCTTCATCTTCATCAACTTTAAGCCTGTAAATAATCACCTACAGCAGATAATAAAAATATGATTGAAACTTGAACAATACAATTCTCAATCAAAATTAACTAATACATTTCGTGTGGTTGTTTGTCAAGGCAATCTAACAACATGAAGCCGAGTTTGTCTTGTCAAGGTAGGAACTTATAACAGTCCTTTGATCTTATGATTGGCTGCGGCAAAATTTATACTAGTTGCGGTTACACTACCAAGTACATTATTCTCCAGTTTCTCTTTAGTTGCGTGGAACTGATCATGTCGCAACCACAGATAAAACCTTTGATCTAACGGAGTCAGCATCCTGTTGTTAGATTGCCTTGGTCTCACGTTTTTGTAGGCCTAATACATATTTTGAAATTCAAATAATTTATATTTGCTTATATTTTAGTAACCTCATTATTTGTCTGAGTCTAAATTTATTCTAATTAACTTAAAGCTAATTAAAGGACAAAAATAGAAATTCGGGCGATGATGACAAACAAACAAATAAACTTGTTTTAAGGACACGAATACACTGATAGCCTACCTGGATACAAGATCTTCTTTCAGGTAGAATCCGGATGATTGCATCATGATTCTGATCAATGTATACTTTCACCTGCTGGTAAAAGAGCCTAGGATTATATCCTTTATTAAGTGACCTCTGTTGTGACCAATGTACGATTCTTACTACCAGCCGATAGTACAGTCCTTCAGGTAGAAAACCATTAAAGTCAACGTACAGAACTGAAGCAGTCTTTGACTTTGTCAGTTTGTCAAGTGACGCCATTTCATCACCTTGGTTCTTCTTCAGCAATGATGGCACATAGAAGAGACGATCAACTTTTGTACATTTTGTCTTTTGAAAAGTTTAAAGATTGAAATTAATTGCTGGTAAAAGGCTATAATAAATGGTTTTACTAAAATGCAAAGGGTTTCATAATCCAAACATATGAACATTCAGATTGTGTGTTTATATTTCTGCAATATAGTACTAATAATAATGAACTGCAAAGACAAATAATCAAACAAAATTAATTAAATAAAACCAATAACTGCAATTAAGTTGTACCTGAGAAGATTGAGTCTTGACACATAGCAAGTCAAATTTCTGCATCAGCTGTATTAATGCTTCAAATTGCTTTAAACAGTCATGCCACATACGTCTAAGTAGTCTCTCCTCTAGGAGACCCTCTTCATCAAGCTTTTTCCAAGAGCTTCTAAACTCTGCATACTACAAAAAACAAACAAAACAATAACAGTAAAGGTGCCACCAACTATTTAGGCCGTGTGACCGAACTGCCGGTGGAAAGGGATTTAACCGATTCTACTCGAGAAAAATTAACCGATAATTCAAATCGGATAATTATCGGTTGTTTGGTAATGATTGATCATGCGCACATTATCTCTTAAGTAATTACCTGATTGGTTAAAACATTAAACCAATAATTTTTGTTTTGGCTGCGGAAACATGGTCTTTGTTCACTATTAGATTTTTTCCCGGCTAGAAATTAAATCGCATCATTGCAGTCGTGATTGAATTCCAGAATGTGTTCTACCCTCCTCTTACAATGTACTCTAGGCCTACCATAAAAATACTATTACTCGGTAGGCCAAGATGTGTAACTATAAAATTCGCACCATGATCATAACATTCTACTATGAAAACATTTTAAATCGTTAATGGTAAACTCAAACATAAAAAAAAACCTCATACTTGTTCCGAAGGATCTTTAACTGTGATAACTAGCTTGAAAATGTAAATCAGCCATTGTGGTATAAGAATGATGATGTCATTCAGGGGGCTATTTGGTGTGTCCCGTTCTCCGTAGTAAACAATATTACCAAGGTCGTGGTAAAAATGTAACATAACAAACAATTGATCATCTTTGTCAATATGACACTTGAAAGCTAGTTTAGTTACCTGAAATTAAAAATATTAATAAACTAAATACCTATATTTGTCATTAGTCATATAACTCAGATCATGAATATTAATTTCAGATTAGAATGAGATGATAATAAATAACTATACAATCCAATGCTCGGTCAATTCATTTATTCCTGAGATTTGAAATAATCTTAAATGATAGTAGAGAACCGATTAATATCTAGTTTGTTTTCGTATTGTATGGGATTCAAGAAACAATGTTTGCTTGTTTGACATGTGCTGTAGGCCTACTTTTGTTTTAGTGAGACACAGGGGTTAAGCCAAGAGCATTTAATTATAATTTTGTATCAACGAGGACCTTTAGTACGTTAATCAGACGTATTCATGTAACACACCTTAAGATAAAAATCAGTTTGCTACCAGAAATGTCCAGGTTTAGGGCTTATTTTGATTTAATGCTCTTGGACTAGGTAGTTCTAGTCTAGTCTACATGACCATAATTACTTGCCTGTTTGAAGTTAATTGAGTGCTTATGCTGGTCACGTAATTGCTCAATTTCACCCATAAAATTCAACCAACTTATGGGCATCCTCTCTCCCATATATGGTTCGTTCTTAGCTACCTCTGTGATATGACGTCTAAGCTTAAAAATTGATAAAATATCAAATTCTGATAGGACGCTGTTGTCAAGGGCATAATACTTACACACAATATGGTGTTCGTATGGTTTACCCTTAAATGCTTCTCTTATCAGTGAAAACTTCTCTTCAGTCTGAAAACCAAATAACATTATTTTAATAATTTGTAGTGGAGCTGTAGCTTGGTGGTTAACGTGCTTGCCTTCCAATCCTAAGGTCCGGGTTTAATCCTGACCTAGTGCCAGGATTGTAACTCACAACTCTTTCAACTCCCTAAGCTTCAAACGGGCCTTGGCTTATAAACACGATAAATTATTCAAAAAGTTGTTTATCCATCCTGTAATTGGCGGGCTTACTCGCTGTTGGAAGTGTATGAAAAATAAAAATAATATGTTTAAAAGTTAAATTGTATTTAATATGCATAATTAAAACATAGTCTTAACTGGCAGCGGGAAATCTTACAAGAGCTTCTTTCTTTTCGTCATTGCCTGGAAGGATTTCTCTGTGAGTGCCAACGATAAATATTGGTGGTGAATACTGCTTCAGGGTTGAATTTTTAGTCGTACTCGTATGTGAGTAAATTGATTGTGCCCAGAAAACCACACGATCCAAGTTGGTCATGTAGTGGTCAGTGTCTGAAATCTGTACAAGTTAGAATTTAAACAATTACCAAGATAATCATACCAAACATACGTTATTTAACAGAGAACAATATTGAAAGTGTATTGGTTTAGGCCAATCCAAAAATAAATACGAAAAAATGTGTTTTTACTGTTTGATTTTTAACTTTTTTATTTAAAAAAAATTACAATGTTGTGGTTATCAATAACTGGATCTCAATAGAGATACAAATAAAATAACATAAAAGCTTTCGGATAATACTAATCCTTCCTTATTAGTGCATGTGAATACATATCAAACCATAATTTTAAATATCTGTTGGTTACCTTTCCATAATCTCTATGAAAAAACTTTACTCTTGATGGTGCATTGAGGTCATGGCAGAGATTGAAACAGATGATGTAAATAGCACGAGATACCAGAAACATCTGTCGACAAACCAAAGAAATAAATAAATGATGTCTTCAAAAACTGAGAGTGACTATTTAATATTGAAGATAGTGAAAACTCGATGATAAGTTTGGTTTAATGAGTCTAGTCCATTTCATGAGTGGAAACAGGTTCAATGTTGCAGAGGGAAGTGTTTCTTTTAAATAATTTGAGTTTTGTGGATTGTAACCTTGGCCTTATCCTTCCCCTTCAAAATGTAACTACTCCTAGATGTTAGATCTTCAAGTTGATGATATTGTGTGACCCATTTAAGCGGTAAATTTAAAGAATTTTTTTGTGGGTTGTGACCTTATAATAATATCTATATTCTACCTGATGTGTAATGTAATACAGATCTTGTCCAGCAAAATCCCAAATGCTGAGAGTCAGATCATCAATTGCCTCTTGTAACTCTTTACTCTCTATCAACACATCCGTCTCTCCGTCTTTTTTCTTTTCTCCGAGAATGTGTTCAACAAGTTCAAATACTTCTTCTTGAATATCCGATGTTAGGCCTATGATAATGCCCAATAAACATAGCTTATATTATTATCACAAATATTTTATTACTGGTAGGCCTACTGTTCCCGTAAGTGAATTGTTTGCTTACAGTGTCTTATTACGAAAGATTTTACCACATAAAGGTACGAAATTATCCATTTGAATTAATGTATTGCTGAATTCTTCCTTTTGAGTGGATTGCATTTTTAGTAATGTAACGTAATTGTGTAAATGAGGCTAAATAAAGTAAAAGAAAGGAATAATTTGAAAATTCATAAATACATCATTTTCAGTCGTATTACTTGTTTACTTTGAGCGTCTTTTTAATTTATCTTTCATTCATTAGTGAATTGTGAAATGTACAATTAGTAGATGTTTAGGCTTTTTAAATTCATTACAAAAATATTTTGTTTTACTAAGGATATTTTATATTACAATTTTTAGAATTTTTTCAGCGTTTCGAATTCATTGTTTAAAAAAATTTAAAACAATCTGAAACGAATCTTTAAAATAATGTTTTACATCATTGTGTTCACAAAAGCGGTGTCAAATACACTGACTAGATAGGAAGAACAAGGAAGAACAAACATGCTTTTGGTTGAATTTCTGCTGTCCCTTCAAATAGAATTTTCTTACCAAATTTCTCTTCATATTCCCGTTTCTTCCTTCCAAATCTCTATAATTATTTAAATCAAAGTACAGTTTGCAAACAGCAAAATAGAACAAATTATATAAAACTACAGTAGATTAATCTATCAAATACAGTATGAAACAGTATGATACAGTATGATACAGTATAATTATTACTTGTTATATAGTTTCATTCTGTGGGATCAATAAAGGAAGAGGGAAAACAACATCCACATCATCAACATCATATTCAACCATAAAAATAACATTATTATTAACAACAAAAACATTAACAACAATAATAATTAATGTTTTCCAACATCTTTATTACAATTGTCTTCAAACCCGAAGTTTGTCTTTATTTTTTACCTTTATTGGCACATTTTCCACATCAGGTCTTTCGTTCAATTCTCTACCTTCATTCCCTATCAAAAGAAAAGCAGTACATATGATTGAAACACCAATCTAATTTCGCCACCCAGGCGTCTTTTTTTTAAAACCTAATCTTTTCTTGTCCTAGTAATTAAAGTAATAATGTATGATACAATTTGCTTTCTAGGGTGTTGTGTAGCTGCAAAAAACTTTATTCCAATGCGTTCCATTTGTGTCGTGGGCCTTATATTATTTAATTCTCTGTACCCAAACAATTGTATATGTTGTTATTGTTTTGAAACATGCTACCTTATTACTCCATCGTTGGAAGGAAATAGAATAACATTATTTACTATGTTTCCTGAAGAAATGCTTGTCTTACAATACCGTACGCAAATATTTCACCTTCATTTGTATAAGGTAATAAATTTTCTTCCTCTGGCCTAGCAACACTGCCAACTTCTTTATTTTCTTGTCCATCTTCCTTTAATTTCTGTATATTGTAAAAATTTAGCATAAAGATGGTAGGTATTAAAAGTTTAAATTTGTGATTTTCATACTGTTTCTTCTTTCCATCGTCACAAAACATGTATTGCAAACACTTGTATTGAAATAATATTTCTTTCATATATTTATATAGGAAATTTGGGAAACTAGGCATTTTTCTAACCTCATGTTGTTTCCTCCAGATGTCGTGTGCCATCCTTTCTGCAAGAGTTCTTATATATTCCTTTCTTGCCTCACCCGTTGCTATAAATTAAAAAAAAAGTATGCAATATTGACCTTTAAATTGTTGAATGGTAAGCAATTTACGTTATAGATTTTTTTTTAAATGTATTATCTTTCTGTATTTAGAGTTAATGGGTCTTTTAGATGTAATAATTATTTGATCATGGAATTTATTTTTAAGAATTTGGATGTTAATTATAAGACTACCTTTATTTTCATTTGGTTTCCAGTTATTAGTATGTTTAACACTAATTGTACAAGACAATGATGCTTCAATTCCATTAGTTACTTTCTCAGTAGCATTAAACCTAAATAATATTTAAAGAATTATATTATGCATAACATAAAAAAGCCTTTAAAACTTACACTTATTGAACAAAAACGTTTATAGCAATGTAGTGTGCCACTAAAACAATAGAACAAGAAGCCTGTTTTTCAGATAACGAATTTAGTAACACTATGACAAACCGTAATAGCAGTACTGTTTACTCAAAGGGCTGGGTAGTATATTTATGGAAAGGGTTTAATTGTTTCATTTATGTATTGATAGTTATTATCAACCTCTGTTTTTGAACTGCGCAAAACACAACATAAAACAAAAATGTAGACCTAAATACAGTACTTACGGTTGATCAGTGAGTGCTTTAGTTAGACTCGTTTTCCCAACACGTTCTTGTCCTACAAGCATTAGACGTGTTTGGTATATAGGTTTGCTGCCTTCTTGTATGGCATTAAGAAATGCATCATTAGCCTCTTTACCTCTTGCCAAAACCTCAAGGGGAACTAATATTTTGATAAAAAATAATGCAAATACACAGAATTAAGAATTATATTTATCAGAAACTATATTAAAGGAGTCAATGAAAAACTAATTTTGAAACAGGGATTTTGGAGAAATAAAAAACACTTTTTTGTTCAAGTTATATCATCATTTTCTTAAACTGTTATATTTACCGTCATTCAGTTTCTTCAGTTGCACTGAAAAAAAGTAAACAATAACAATATTGCTATAGATTTCAGAGCTATTTTTTAAAAATCAAAAATGAAATGTAAAGTTATTTGTTATATCAACCACCACAGTCCTGGTAGAAAAAAAAGAAGCAATAGGCCTACATACCAAATGATCTTACAATGGTAAGTACATGACTCAATTCTTGTTTGCCCTTCACAAGTGCTTCAACATTCTTCAATGATGCTATAGTGTTTTCAATCTTTTCTTGAGTCAATCTCTTAATTAAATCCCAAGCATTTTTCGGATTTCTTTCAATATTGAAGAGTTTTGCAAGAATGTCCACCTGTTGACTATTCAATGATCTGCCGAGTTTAACTAGCATCCGTCTGTAGCCTGTGATTTTGTTTGCCTGATTCCGTCTGTGATATTTCTTGGAGAGCATTTTAAGTAGTATTTGAAGTCCTGTTACATCAAATACTTCAAATAATAGATCACAGTTAACAACATGACCAATTTCAATGTAACCTTCTGAATGTAATAGTCTGAACAAAGTATTAGCTGATGCTGCATCTAATTCATTTTTGTTTTTTATTATGTCATAGAGGGCGACCTTCAGCATCTGTAGATCATAAACTGCAATTTCACTTGAAATTTTATCAATCACCGACCAAAACTCATCCCTGCTCATAGAAAACAGTTTAAATTTAATGATTATTTTGTTATGTTTTTTATATACAAGTTCAACCATAAAGTATAATTCACTATTATACTACTGTACTAAAACTGTTTAACATTAAATTTCACATGTTTTAAATAATATTTTAAACTAATATTATTAGATAATTAGTGTATTACTTACCCTCTTCTCTGTTCCCTGAAACAAATTATTATGATCTATTAGTATGTGTAATTACACAATAACACTACGGAGCAATACAAGGACGTAAGTGCAACGTAAGTAATTTGACCATTTACGAGCGATTGACTAATCAAACTGACGCTTTTTATTGGTTAACACGCTTGCGTTTCGCCTTGTGGGACATACATTCAATACCAATTCCCAAGATTTAGATAGTATTTATATGCAATTTTATTTTGTTGAGTTTGTCATTATGCACGTTTATTCATGAAGTTATATTTCATTATACTACAGTGCTACTTTAGAGTGACATAGTTTAAGTTAAACAGATAGTTTAAGTGTTACTTACGTCTCAGAGATTTTTCTTTGTAGTCTATAAAAATGAAGTTTCATTATTAGTAGGTTAGTAATTAATGTCTAATAATTAGTTCTGTATTGTTTGACTGTCGTAAGTTATATTATAAGGTGTTTTTATTATTTACACAGCTGTAGCAGCTTTTTAATTAAAAAAAAATATTCTTATGCATTAGGAAGTTTAGGAATATTTTAATGCAGTGCATATAAAAGGCATTTCCATTATATATTTTTATACGATTTACAGTAAGCCACCTTTGAAGGTACTTTTAAATTTCACACTAATTATTGTAAACAGTAAAAAATATACTTACTTTTTAAATTTTCCCTCTTTTCTGTAAAGATAATTTAAATGGTTCATTAGTATGTGTACATAATTAATGTCTGATATTCTATTATTTAGATACAATTGGACTATAAAATACAGTATTTTGTTATTTTTCATCCTATATTGTTTAGTACAGTAGCTTATTATTTTTATTTAAACTGATTTTTGTTCGATTTGAAACTTTGTTCGCGATTTAAAAGTCGTCAACATGTTATAATTTGGCAAACAACATTTCTTCTTTTAGACAATAATGTTTAAATTTGCCTAAGCACTAAATAGTGTAGAAAGTTCGTGAATGCCATTTGACGTTGTTATGCTAATAGTTTCATAGCAATCTAGATTAGAATATGATTTTTGTACTGACATATAATGAGTAAATTTCACACTTTGAAAGTAAAGTATTAAAATATTCTAAGTTGATATTTACTCTAGTTCTTGGCTTCTCCATTCTCTGTAAAAAAGATTTAACTTTCATCAGTAATGTTTACATAGATATAATGTATAAATAATTCTGAATTGTTTACAATCCATTATATATTGACAATCATTTTTACTCATCCTATTATTACTTTATTTTTTCTTGTATTCTATACAATTTGTTCTATGTATTTTTTATTATTGTATTTCGTACCTTGTAATAATGATAGAAACGTTTCTTATATTATACTAAAAATTTAACAATGTCAAAACAATGAAATGCTTGCATTTAGTATTTTTTAAAGTAATAACCATTACTGGAGTGAAAATAAATGTGATAAAATTAACTGCTTATCAGTTTATTTCTATCAAAGAACCATTCAGTTTGAAATTACCAACAAAATAATCATCATGATTCTACATGGTATTAGCATAAGTTTTACTTTAATATTAAAGGCATTAAGTATAGTTACAGCATACTTACTCCAATTCTGGGATTGAGGTAGAAACTCTGTAAAAATAAAGTATTGAACTACTTTAGGTTATATCAGAGAGAAGGAACATTATGCTGACTGAATGTGTTGTTTTCTAAATATCCCGACGAATACATTGTCGTACAATTATTACTAAGTTTTGAGCAGGTATGGCTGTAAAATTTTCACAGACTACAATATATAAGCAAGGAAATGGAATTCGATGCTCACTGTAGCCTAGTATTGGGGCACTTGTTTTTAAATACAATGTAGAAACTATGGTAATAGATAATTCACCGTACTATTTTTTTTATATAGGCTTATTATGTTGTTATGGTAATGGATCAAAATGAAAAAAGGGAAATTCGAACTGGTTGTAAAAAGTGGCCAAGCGTATTAAAGATAGCATACCGTACATATGATCAATACAATTATATTTGTTAAGGTGTTAGCAGGGTAAATGTACTTTCACTATCTTTTATACCGAAATCAGTTTTTACCCGATTCTAGTTTAGTAACAATAACTCAACACTCGTGACTGCAATGATGGATCGTTAAGTAGGTTAATGTTAATGTGTATACATATATATTGCCAAAAGAATTCAAATTTCCATTAATTGACCAATATTGAATTGTTTAAAATATTTTTAGTATATACAATGATTAATACATGTTAATACAGTATTAATTAATTATTTGTATAATGATACTTTACAAAACAGCATCAATTATTTAATTGTCTTACTAATAATATTGACATCTAGACCACAATATTTATCATTTAATTGTTCATACTTTCTATTTAGGCCTACTACTATTTTTATAGCGAGGCATACATAATTAACACATAATTACCGTTTTTTCTTCTTTTCTTTCTTCCTGCTGCCTTCTGCCTCGGTTTCAAAATTAAATGCCATTACAAGTACAGTACTTCAATTTAATATGCCTAATTAATTGAAAATATATTTGTTGGTACATCTATCTTCTTTTAAAATGTTCAACCTTTAAAATTTAAAATGTTGTTTCTGAATTAGAAACTTGTAGGCAGACAAACTAGCCTATATGTGTAACATTATAGTTAGAGAGAAAGCATTTTTTAGAAATAATTATGATACCACCATGTGTCTTGGTTTTTTTTTCATTTCATTTTATTTGGCATCTCAACATGAACATAGTATAAAAAACATCAATATTGAAAAATATACATATGAAAACTAAAAAAATATCAATAAAAACAAAAGAAATGCGGGATTTATGAAGTCAAAAGATGCATGTATAACACAGAGTCGTTTAAAATTAAAAAAAAAAAATTATAAATTAATTATTTCAATGTAGTCTCCTAATGGTTATCTCGATGAAGTAAGTTTTACCAAATAATTATTTTGCAATAGACTTGTTATATCATGAGTATATAAATAAAAATATAAAGTCAACTGTAATCATGTATGTAGAGTATTGTATGTCTAACAATCAATTTTTGTCTACAATTTGAAGTACATTGAAGCAAAATAATCGTCTTTAGAGACGTTCTAAACAATGATGATCATAATCAAAAATGTAAATATTAAAATTTCAAATCTACTTACCGGTTATTTTATTTATAAGGAAAACGCCATAAGATATTTATACTGAAATCAAGCAATTTGTATATATATATCTTTCTAAGCTAGATGAATAACGTGCAATGAGCAAAACCAATGAATAGCAGCAGCATTTTATGAGCCCACAGACCATAATATAGATAGTTATCAATGGTTTCATGGTTCATATGTATTGGCAAGGTGACAGAACTATCTTTCTTTATTTTATTCAGACCATTGTCAGTCAGAAATACTCTATTGGTTTCGAAAACGGTGTGGGGGACTTCCCGGAAATATTATAAAGTATATATATATATATATATATATATAAAGTATATATATTAAGTATATATATTATATATATATATTTATTAAGTATATATACAAAGTATATATATTATTCCCGTAATATCAGTCTATTTATAATGTATATTAGGGAGAAAAGAAGGCTTAATTTAGATATAACGCAGGTGGCAAATGTACACTAAACAATACTGATCAAGCCTGGGAATTCTCTTTAAAACACACGCAACATCGCACCACAACGTAAAGATTTTTTTGGACAGAAAAATGGTATATTAAATGATGCAAGCTAAAGCTGAAGATACCAGTGGCAGGAGGTGGGGATATCACCACCCGAAAGGGGACAAATTGCCATCCAACTTTTCTAGACCAGAATTTTCTGTAGATTACGAATATGGAAGGTAATCGATCAGGATAGGAAGCGTTTTCGAGATATAAGGGTCAAAGTTCAAAATTGACCAATATAAAAACATGCTATATCTCTGGAAATTCTAGACGTAGTGAGATAATTTTGGTGTCAAATTGTTCACAATGTATATGTTTATATTAGCTCTAACAGAACTTTCTTTGTAAAATTGACCGGAAACCCCATTGTTAGCAATTTTGACCTTTGACCTCTTTTTGCTGTATCTAAGTAACGGCAGGTCGGAGAGAATTAAAAATAGGAGCAAATTGTTCCCAAGATATACATTTATATTCAGTGTAACAGATGATATTGCTTGAAAATGACCGGAAGTGTGGTTATTAACCTTTGACATAATTGAATAAGGTTATAAAAACATAAATTAATAAATATTTGTCGTAAGGAGCCAATTTTGGTGTCAAATTGTTCACAATATATATGTTTATACTTGCCATAATGCAACATTGTTTTCAAAAAGTGACTGAAACACCTATTTTTCTGTAATTTTAACCTTTGACCTGTTTTTCTCATCTAAATAACGACATGGCATACGAACGGCAAATTGTTTATAATAGATATTTTTATTCAATATAATAGATTATACTGTTTGAAAAATATAAGTGTGATTATTGCTTTGAAATCCTGTACATAAGAGCCTATCAGGGCGGATTTAATTCAAAGAGGTGTGGAAGGGGAATAATACTATTACTATACAGTACAATGTCTTTCAGAAATATTTGAGCAATTTCAATCAGGTATCCATGTATCTCCAATAAACGGAATGTACAGCTCATAGAGAATTCAGAAGTTACCCTTGGCAAATCCATATGGGTTCCATTTATAGGTTAAACTTGGTAGAGTATGTTATAAAACTATGTTCCGAAAAATGGTACAGTCCATGCATAGGGGTTTTATATTAATGACTTTATTAAATATTAAAATCACGAATCTCTTTTTTCAAACTTATATTTTAGGAAAATGTTTATTATTCATCAATATGAATGAGTCCATTTATACATTTCAGTACCGGTATGGTATGCCAACAGGGGTGCTTTTAGGAGCTTAGATCGATGAATTAGTATAATTATAGACTATTACAAGGAGATTTACACATTTTTAACAAGAAATTGTCAATAGATGTTTGATAATAAAACAAATGGGCGTATACTGCGTTAGCTACAGACCGTGAAACCCATTATATTCAAGTGATAGTTCCCTGTAAAAGCAATTTTCTTATTCCTTTTATCATTGAATATGAATGTTTTTTAGTATCTGCCCACGCCATACACTCAAATATTTATTTTTCAAAAAGACTCTTGTGTCATTGTGTTTTATCAGATTTGTTATCAGGCAATCCACTTTACAAAAAGTGAAAAATTAAAGACTTTTTAAAATCATGTCAATAAAATAACAAAACTAGACCTACACAATTTTACTGACGACTTATTAATAAGGGTTCCTTGTCGGTATGAGAACATAGTGTGATAATAGGGACGAGGTAGATACGACAACAAATAATAAAAAAAACAAACAATAACTTTAATTATTTGTTTATTACAAGTTTCAATCAGGTACTACTTCTTCAATTCTATTTATTATCTTATATTCTTTGTGACCAATACATATATTATTTTCAGATACCCCCTCATATATTATTCAATCTTTTTTTAAACTAGTGCCCCTATCTCATTAGCCTACACCCTTGGATAGTACTTTGTAAACTGAATTCAAGCATAACATAAAGGATATATTAAACATTTATGTTATAATAAAAAATAAAACTGTTAGGCCTATATAGAATATTATAAAAAATTAAGAGAAAAAAAGGATCCAACTTAAAAAATGGTGAATGCCTATTGAATGAATACTTACTGGACATTAGACATACTGGATTAGTAGAAAACATATGTTAATGTTATGTTAATAATTGATGATAAATGGTTAATATCAAGAAATTAAAGGAAACTTGTTAACTTCTGGATGTTGGTGTCATTAATATCTTAAAACGGGAAGCAGGTCAGACTCGAATCCGTCAGACTCTCTACAACAAAATGACATCAGTTTCATGGGTAATATTTTTCTACCAATTATATCATACATTAATGGATTTTTTAAAAACGATAAATACGTAAATGAAAGACTAAAATGTTGTGCAACTTAACTACAAACATTCATAAAAAAAAACCCACCAAATATGTGGCATCATTGCAGATGAAGAAATACTATAATATGCATTGTTCAAATGTAAATAAATACACTTTGTAAAGAGTTTTGAGGATACATTGATTATTATACTACTATACTATTTAATTAAACTTTTGATTAGTACTAGAAATACGATAAAATAATATGTAAATTCTCTTGCATCTTGCTACACAATATACACAGAAAAATAATTTCTGAGGTACAAAAAACCATATGTGAAGTTTAGGAGAAAAGTGCAATTAATTTAAAAGTCCAAAACAATTAAACAGTACGTACAGTATGTCATGGAATAAATGCCTATTTGTTACAAAACACTAAAACCTCAACATAATAAATGGTTATGTTATGTCACATATAAAATAATGTCGAAACACCGATAAAGTAATTACTGTTACTTGTTTATACCAATTTCAATTTCAGTTTTCAAATACAAATATGAAAATGACATAATTATAATATCATTTTAAACTAAACCAACACAGCTAACCACATAGTGTAGATAATAAAAACAATTATGAAAAAAAACTGGTTCCTCATTTTCATGTGGGCCCCAAAAGTCTAAACAAATTTAATGAAAATATATCACATGATCATGCTAATGATAACATGTGTTTAGGTTGTTGCTATTTGTTATTATTTTTAGTTATCTTATTAATATCTTCTTCATGTCATTATGTATTTTCACTTTATGACATAAACTCTGACTTCTTACCAATACTGTAATTGTTCTAAAATATAAAATTAGTCTGAAAAATCATATCGACAAAGAGCATTCTGGTTTGTTATGCATGTTCATTCCTCTTTAGTAGAAAGATATTTATTGATCAAACTTGCAACATCATGACGTTGTATGTCAATCATACACTTTTCGAAGTCTTCCAATGACCAACCTTTCTCATAACATCCATGCATTACAGCCATAGTCGGACTTTTCATCATGACCATCAAGTAGTTGATATAATGATCATAGCCAACCTTACATGCTACACTACGCCAGTCATTAGCACGTGGTTGTGGAGGATCAAGGAGAACACAAACCTCTGTCATGATTTCAAATGGCAGGATAGGTGAAAAGATATCTTTATAGACACCAATGAGATTTCGCAGAAATCCTGGAACATTTGAGGTTCCTTGAGCATCAGTGACTTGGCAGACTAAAAGAAATTGTTGCTGTTATAAAACCAAGCTTTTTATTCTATTTGATTAGATTGTTTTAACCCTTGACATAATGTATAACTGCAGCCCCATGATAATTGTTTAACGGTGACAAGTTTAAAAGATTGCTGCTCAAACGTTTTGAAAAAAAGATACTATACTTTAACTTGGACGTTTAATTCTGTATTTAGCCTCGACATGTAATAGAAAGTCATGGATATTTTCCGGATGGCGTTTTGCCCTACAGGTATTTAAAATATTTTTGTTTTAAGAGTGATTTTAAGCAGTACCTGAAATTTCCTCTCCAAACAAACGCCTAATTTTGGAATTATCCATTCGATCATGATGTCGACATCCAGTTGACTTTAGGCAGTCATCAAGTTTGTGCAAGAGGACCTTCTCCAAACGATCGGTGGATAGAACACATAAGTTAAAAGCAACATGTTTCATCCATTTTTGGCAGATGTCCTTTAAGTTTTTCTTGAGGAGCTGTATCATCTATAATCAGAAGCACATTTTTGGTCACTACTTAATTCATTTTACTCAATTCTAGTTATGTACTTAAACATGGCTTGAGATCTGCTGTGCCTGTTACAGCATGCATTTTTTTGTATAACCTAGCCATAACATCAGGATACATTTAATTTATCAATAATGCGTCACAAGACCAATATGCGTTTAATCTGGAAAGTTTCTTTCGGGATAATGTCAAACTGTATTTACTCGTAGAGGCTGCCTCCTCTCCTACTGTTTATGTGTGTGTCATATTTTTGCTTGAAAGTGTTAAGTGTTGGGCTTGAAACAATGTGAAAGGGTAATGAGTTCCATGTGTTAATGATACCTAAATCAAATAAAGAGGCTCTACTAAAGGTATTAAACCGAGGTTTACACCTTACCGTAAACCAGGAAATGACTTCTACCGCGCGTAAAGTTAAAAATCTACCGATGAAATAATAAAGTTTGTTATAAAACTCTTTATAATATCTTCCTAAGATAGAAATGGACAATATCGTATTAGTGAAAACTAATGTTATCAAATCTACGTTTTGCGGTACATCTGAGATAGATAAGGTGGGTATCCAAGGACCAAGGCGGAGATTTGTCCCGAAGCTTTTCCACTGTGCTCGCCAATGTCAGAATTAACCATAATTTATATATAGATACTCTCTCACCATATTGAAGAAGTTGGAATACAACATTCATCACTCACCTCTTTGCATACACGCGGTGATGGTTCAAGCTCTTTATCATCATCAACTTTAAGTCTGTAAATAACCACCTACAGTGTAATAGAATAAAAACAAATTTACTTGATTGTAATAACAATTTTATATTCAGGATTTGTTTAACAATTTAAATTAAAAATAAATAAATAATAATAATAATAAAAAATTGTTCCCTGAAAATTGTGTTTAATTTTTGTTGTTGAATAAGCCATTTTAATGACATGTAATATTTTTTCATTTTGTCAAAAAATTGGCCCTAAAACAAATTATTTTAACTGTAGTTTAAAACAACAAATAGTCAAATTGGCTGCCAGACAGTGGGTTTTTGGTTTGATTTAACCGTTTAATGTATCTTTTTATAACTGAAACATTAATTTTCTGGTGTTTTTTAATTTCTATGAAAGTGATTAACTTGATTAAAACAAGAGGTATTTAAAGTCTGTTTTATTAATTTTCTTTTTTCATGTTTAACACTTTAACTTATATGAGAACTTGTGCCTCAGAATGAAAGTTGTTTTATCAAACAAATGTCATGATTATGGAAAGATAATTCTTGGACTAAGTATGGAAAATTTGACCTTTAGGATTTTAAGGGCATACTTGTAATACACTGGCTGCAAACACTCCTAGCCTACCTGAATACAAGATCTTCTTTCAGGTAGGATCCTGATGATTGCATCATGATTTAGATCAATGTATACCTTCACCTGCTGGTAAAAGAGTCTAGGATCATATCTCTCATCATGTGACCTCTGTTGTGACCAATGCACGATTCTCACTACGAGTCGATAGTACAGTCCTTCAGGTAGGAAACCATCAAAGTCAACGTAAAATACCGCAGTATTCTTTGACTTTGTCAGTTTATCAAGTGATACCATTTCGTCACCTTCATCCTTCTTCAGCAGTGATGGCACATAAAAGAGACGATTGCCTTCAATACTTGTTATCTTTTGTAACAATTTCAAATAATAAAATTAATTGTTGTTAAAATTAACTATGAGGAGACTAACGAAAGGTTTACAATATTGCACAGATACTGGTTGGGCGATTTCAAACAATTATGTAAATTGATACAGAAACAACCGGAAAAAACAATTTGATACTAACTGCTATCAACCTGTCTTTACCTGAGTAGATGGAGTCTTGACACATAGTAAGTCAAATTTCTGCATCAGCTCTAACAATGCTTCGAATATCTCAAGAAATTCTTCCCATATACGTCTAAGTAATCTTTCTTCCAGGAGACCCTCTTCGTCAAGTTTTCTCCAAGAGCTTCTAAGCTCTGCATACTAAAAAAATACACTTAAGTGCTCAGTTTCTGAGGGAAATACTTGGTAAAATAACAGTGGTCGTCCTATTTAATATTTTGAACCATATTGAAAATAAAGATAACAAGATATTGATAAAATATAAATACAATTTTTTTTTTAAATCAATAGGCATGGTCTGTAAATATATATCTATTAACTGCAAAAAATGCTGACAATTAGTTTGAAATAGTTATTTTTAATTGTTAACTAATGAAATACTACCACGCTAAAAACATATGATCAAATGCATGTTGCACTGAAACAACACACCAATATCTGTACTTGAAACACAGAAAAAAAAAAATTGAACTAAATTTCATACTTGTTTTGAAGGATCTTTAACTGTGATAACTAGTTTGAAAATGAAAATCAACCATTGCGGTATTATAATGATAATGTCATTGAGGGCGCAATCTGGTGTGTCTCGTTCTCCGTAGTAAACAATGTTTCCAAGGTCATGATGAAAATGCAACATAGCAAACAATTGATCCTGTTTAGTGATATGACACTTGGAAGCTAGTTTGGTTACCTGACATTTGAAAAAAGGGTCAATAGAATGAAATACAAACAAATCATAACACAAATTATGAGAATTGGTGCCTACAGAAACAAAAGTATAAGATAAAAAAAATTGATAAGTAATATATAAATATGAACAATAAGTAGAAAAATGAAAGAAAAATACAAAAATAATCACACCTGGACACAAAAAAGCTTTACAATAGTTATATTAAATGAACTGAAAAAGCTAAATTGTTTTATTGTTGGCAACAATCCTAAATGGTATACCTACTGTAGGTCTTTTCTTTCTCTATTCTGACTTTGATTTTGTATTAATGTATGCGGCATACATAATATATGTAACTCACATATACTGTAATTGACATATATTTTGTGCTGAATTTACCATTCTTTTATTTAATGTTTGTTTTGATGAAAAAAGCATTTTGTATTTATAATCGAAAATTCCAAATGTGTTGTTCCTCTTCTACATGTTAATGCATCTTTCATTTGAATGATATGATATACAGAGGTAGTATACATGCCTGTTTGAAGGTAACTGAGTGTTCATTCTGTGCACGTAATTTTTCAATTTCATGCAAGAAATGTAACCACTTCAATGGCATCTTCTCGCCCATATACGGTTCATTCTTAGCTACCTCTGTGATGTGATCTCTAAGCTCAACAATAGACTTATCCAATGGTGACCTGACACTGTTATCAATGGCATAGTACTTGAACACAAAGTGGCGTTCATATGGTTTTCCCTTAAATGCTTTCCTTATTACTGAAAACCTTTCTTCAGTCTACAAAAAATAATATGAATGTCTACTTTAAAAAAAAATAACTATATAATTTGATAGTAATACATATTAAAAAAATATTTCTTTGACTGGGTATTAAATTGATAAATCATACTCACTATAGCATGTCTCTCTTCCTTGTTGCCAGGAAGACTTTCTCTGTGAGTGCCCACAATGAATATAGGTGGTGAACACTGTTTCTGGTTTAACACTGCATTTGTTGTGGTACTGGCAGTGGTATTATGTGAGTAGATTGAATGTGACCAGAAAACTACACGGTCCAAGTTAGTCATGTAGTGGTCGGCATCTGAAATCTAAACAAGTTTAAAAAATACACAAAAATATTAGAATAACAAATAATACACTTGTCTATGGTTTAAACTAATTCATAAAAATAATATAATACATGTCTTCCTTAGATACAGTAAATATATGTTACGGTATGGTACTTACGGTATGTTAATTACAACTCGATAAACTAATTAATATCACTACATATAATTAAATTAAATTAAGTTGTTGAAAATGTAATCTAGGTCAAATATGTAACTTTCAGTTAAGTTTTTGTTTGCATAGATTAATTTAAATATGTTGTGTGTGCTGAAGATGTCGTGAAAGGCATAGTTGAACTCAACATTACCATCGTGGCACAGATTACTCCCAAAAACTAAATAGACAACTAAAAATGAATTTATAAAAATCAAATCATTATTCAAATTATTGTTTAGATTATCTTACTTACTTTTCCATAATCTCTGTGAAATACATTTACTCTTGATGGTGCATTGAGGTCATGACAGAGGTTGAAACAGATGATGTAAATAGCACGAGATACCAGAAACATCTATCAAAACCAAGAAATTATAAAATGAATAAATATATTAATTACACATAATCTGAGGCATATCATATTATTTTGATTATAAACATATAAACAATCAAATTAAAAAAAACCCATACCATTTTAAATTTAATTCTCTTATTTCTGTTTAATTGATATATCTGATTTTTCTGCCAATATAGTTATATAATTTCAAAATTTATATTGATATTGATTAAAAAAGTAGAATTTGTCGACCGACCAAAATTGTAATTAACTGTGAATATAAATAAAAAATTAATGATATATTTTTTATAAATTTGTGTCATTTAAAAAAAAGTTGAGTCAATTATCGACTTTAGGCTAATCAGCCATAGTATACGACGACCTTTAGTTTTTATATTCTGTTATGTTTAAATTGCCAGACCAGACAATACTTATTATTGTTTACATATTATAAGTTATATACACGATAGTATAGATATCAACCTTTACATTTATATTGTTTGTTTTTTAGTTCTGTATTGTAATATAAGAATGGTTATCTCTTGTCAACTAGATCTAAAATTATGTCTAATAATGTGAAGAACACATATTAAAATGGTCTATTACTATAGTACCTGATGAGTAATGTAATAAAGATCTTGTCCAGCAAAATCCCAAATGCTCAGAGTCAGATCATCAATTGTCTCCTGTAAATCTTTACTCTCTTTCAACACGTTTTTTTCTGCAGATCTTCTCTTTTCTTCAAGCATGTCTACAACCAGTTCAGTAACATCTTCTTGAGTATCATGCGTCATTTGTGAAGATGCACCAAGTGCTGTTTAATGTAAAGAATAAATAAATACAGCATTTTCGAAACGGAATGTCTTTCACTATCGTATAAACTAAACGCCCATATTATTTTACCTATAACTTGCCGACATGAACGTTTTACTGATATGTATACACTTGATATAATATTATATTCAACGAGTTAAATTTACGTAAGGGAAATATTCGGTAAATCGCTCCTTACTTCCAGAATGTTTACTCGATGGTATATAAAGTTGGCTCATACTTTCGGTACTGATTTTAACCACCTGATGTAACCCTGTTTACTAATTAAATTGAGTTAGATAATTCGTTATTGACAATTAAAACGAATTTAGGTTCAACGGGTTGCCCCAAATAGGGCTGTTTTCCGATCATGGTATACACTATTAGATTATAGACGCATGATATACAAATAAACTGTATTACTTACAGTTGCTTCTGAACGTTTGTATTAATTAATTATTACAAAAAATATAAACGTCGAAGTGGTGCATCGTTACATGTACTTTTCAATCGACTATGATAGTGACAGTTTTAACAAAGTATTAAAGCGCAAATGTTTTACTGTATTTAGTGGTATATTACTTATAGGCCTATAAAACATGAAAACAATATTTCGTTACTGAGTGTGGATAAAGAATATATTTAAACATTTTTCTTCTTTGTAAACGTCCTCTTCCCCATCCCTCAACCCTAATGTTACATACAAAAACACAAATTGGGTTTGTTTACAGGAGTTTAAATATAAAAAACCATCTGTGGGTACGCTCGCTTCTCTCGTGTACCATCTGTGGGTACGCTCGCTTCTCTCGTGTACCATCTATGGGTACCCTCGCTTCTCTCGTGTGCCATCTAGTCGTAATGTATAATTCCAATAAATCATACCTATTTTTTACTATTCCTTTTTTTTGTAACCAAAATCAAGATATAGAAAATACAAAAAGCAACAACTTAATGAAGCCATACATTGCACATTCCATTACACCTTACCAAATTTATCATCTTCCTGTTTCTTCTATATATAAATTTACGTAAGGGCAAAATTCGGTAAATCGCGCCTTACTTCTAGAATTTTTACTCGATGGTATATAAAGTTGGTTCGTACTTTCGGTACTGATTTTAACCACCTGATGTAACCCTGTTTACTAATTAAATTAAGTTAGATAATTAGTTATTGACGATTAAAACGAATTTAGGTTCAACGATTTGCCCCAAATAGGGGTGTTTTCCGATCGTGGTATACACTGTCTAATGGATGTCCATCTTGAAAAATACCCGCCACAAAAATGCGAGGAGGCTTCGCATTTTCCTATCTCCTCCTACGATAATTGTTTTTAATAGCTGAAAACCGGTTGAACAGTTCGAGTACAGCATCATAATGTTGAAGACAGGCCGATTTTCTTTAAAAAATACTATTTTGATACATTTAATATACGTTTTTACAAATGTATTGATTTGTGATGAATGGAACATTCCAAATTATTTGGTTTAACCATACAGGTATAGATTTAGATTTATGGGCCCCTTGGAGAATAAACATAAATAGTATTGCAATGCTGTACAATACTGTTAAGGTATTAACCACTTTTGATCGCAATTTGAATCGCAAATTTCTTACTGTGAGTGTTGGTACTGTTAGATGTAATATAAAAATATATACAAATAAACTTTATTACTGTGAGTGTGGGTAGGCCCTACTGTTAGATTATAAGCATATAATATACAAATAAACATTCCAAATTATTTGGTTTAACCATAGAGGTATAGATTTAGATTTATGGGCCCCCTTGGAGAATAAACATAAATAGTATTGCAATGCTGTACAATACTGTTAAGGTATTAACCACTTTTGATCCCAATTTAAATCGCAAATTTCTTACTGTGAGTGTTGGTACTGTTAGATGTAATATAAAAATATATACAAATAAACTTTATTACTGTGAGTGTGGGTAGGCCCTACTGTTAGATTATAAACATATAATATACAAATAAATAAACGTTATTACTGACAGTTGCTTCTCAACGTTTGTATTAATTAATAATTTAAAAATATATAAACGTCGTAGTGGTGTATCGTTACATGTACTTTACTATTTCAATCGACTATGACAGTGAGAGTTTTAACAAAGTACCGTATTAAATCGTAAATGTTTTACTGTATTTAGTGGTATATTATTTATAGGCCTATAAAACATTAAAAACAATATTTCGTTACTGAGTGGATAAGAATATATTTTAAAATGTTTCCTCTTTGTACCTATCTTCTTCCCCCATCCCTCAACCCTTAATGTTACATACAAAACACAAATTGGGTTTGTTTAAATGAGTCCAAATAAAAAAATTTGACTCATTTTGTTTCTCTCTCGGAAGTAATTCCCAGGGTGCTAATTTTGGTTGACTACATAAATCATTGTGTATATTTATTCGTTTCTGTAAACGACAATGTATTATAGTCCTGCGGTACGTACATTTGAAATCTCCATTTTTTTCTCGCTGGAAATACTGTGTATTCGAGAACCATCTGTGGGCACGACCTAGATGGTACGCGAGCGAAGCGAGCGTGCCATCTAGTTCTTACAATTTCTCTTGATTTCTGTATAACAAAAATCAATATAGTAATATACAGTACAAGTAAAAAAGGCAAAGATGACAAAATAAGCAAAATAACCTGTTACAAAATGAAATAATAATGTTTAAAGTATGCATTAGTATATACCCTGATTAATAAAACAGTATATAATAATATATAATGTTGCATTGACATGATGTGGAATTTGAAGGCTAAGCTGTTTCAAGCAGCAATGTTTTTAGGTGCAAGTTGACACCTAAAACTGATACAAAACAATTTAATTTTTATTACATTTTTTAAAGTATTTGTTCTGTCTAAACCCTTAATCTGAACAATTTTTAAATTCTCGAAAAATTTCATCTGGTTTCAAAATAATATTGTATAAACCATTTTAACTTTCGATAAACTAATTATCAAGTACTCAATTGGTTAATCGAAAGTTCAACTTGTTTATATAATGTTTAAATAAACTGAAACTGTTAATAAACAAGGCCATATACATGGCTGTAGTTGCGTGCTCATGTTAGTGTTCACCGACCGACCGACCAACCAATCGGCCGACCGAAATTGCTAAACATGTTTAAAAATGTGGAAAATGTTTAAAAACATTTATATTTTTTTAATTTACACGTGCGTAGCCTGTCACTTTGACGTGCTCGTATAACGTAATTTCTAGTTTGAAAGTGAATCAAATAGGGAAAAAGAGTGCGTATTAACGTTTTACGTGCAGTGCGAGTGCAAAAATCTGCGCACTCATTGCAATGTTTTAAACGCTTAAAATTGCCTGAAACGTACTCTAATTTTATCGAAAATAAATTTGACAATTTTGAAAAATTTTAAGCGCGCGTACGCGTGCGTTATATGCGCTACGCACGTAATTGTATTGTCATAATTATGATGATAATGAAATATGATCTGAAATTTATGAGTACCAACTTTTATTTAATTGTGATTCATGTTTGTGAAGATATGATTACAAACGTGATTTCATTAAATCGTGCGTAGACCGCGTAATTTTTGATTGCGCATCGTGAAAAACATAACCACATCGAGTCCTGGCCATAAGTAATATATTGACTTAGCTAGATGAAACTGATATCAAGACAAGGCCATATACAAGTTAGTGTCGACCGACCAACCGACCGACCGACCAACCGACCGACATATTGAGCTGTAGAGTCGCGTTGCACGCGACTAAAAATGAAGGCATACAGACCTGATGTTGTTCTCCCTTCTTTCTTTTCATTGTCAAAATCGTTCTGAATGTTTCTCTAACTGCTCTTACCACTCTTTCTTTCAATGTTTTACTTGTGCTCTCTAATAGAAATTTAAATGTTATGTATGGATGTGTTTAATGTCTGCACAAATTATTAACTATTGATACAATTTATTTGTAAATTAATATTTAATAAATATCGTATGAGAAATGAGAAATAATATTTGGAAAAATAGTTATAACTCTTTACAATTGGTTAGTGACAACGCCAAAGAAAACAATAACAAAAAACAGCAAAAAAAAAAAACAAACAGCAGCAGCAACAACAACATGCAATAATAATGTAAATACATTCCTACCAGAATAAAATCAAGTACTACAAGACAGAGTATTAATAATAAGGACTCCCAGTAAGGATAAAATTCAAAATCCGTATTGCAATTCTACCTACCAACAGTTTTATGTGTTGCTGCCAACCATCGTAAATTTTGTTATTTCTTTGTTCTTCAATATATGTAACCAGATGGACTTTAAAACATGGTATTGTATTAATCGAGTTTTCATACCTTCATGTGAGGAAGTTAAATACGTTATTGGATTATCTTCCTCTGGCTCAGCAACACTGCCAACTTCTTTATTTTCTTGTTTTGCATTTCCATGGTGCATTAACTTCTGTATAATATTGCAAACAATGGCATATTTTAACAATAATTAGCATAAATACAACAGATAACATAATGATACAAGCATTGTTTACATTTAATAATCGTAATCACATTGTTCTAACCTCATGTTGATCCTCTCGTTTATCCTTCAAAATGTCAGTTATGATTTTTTCTGCAAGAGCTCTTATATATTCTTGTCGTACTTCATTCTTTGCTGCGAATATAAGCAATGCAAATCTTTGCATACATTGTCATTATGAATGGTTACCTAGTTACTTTACGCTCTTCTGTATCTCTGAATGCCCATGTGACATGAATCAAGTAGTTAAGGAATTCAAATCCGTGAAACTGGAATGCTCATTAATATACGCCAATTAAATACAAAATTAGCTGATACACTCAGTAAAACGTTTTTAAATTTACTCTATAAACGTACAACCCAATTCTGTATTATGTTTTGAGAAACTACTGAGGTTACAGAAGCTGCACATTTTTAAACAAATTATAAAAAAAACTCAGAGGTTATGCTATAGCGTGTTAAAATGGACAAAATATATACATGTAAGTAATAACATTGAAATGGTTTTTGACATGGATCTTTTAGAAAAATCTCAACATTAATCCTCCTTAAATGAATGCTCATGAATAGTTCACTTAGTGTTTTAGGTGCAATGGTTTGAAACACAATACAACTTTCTATTATAGTTGTACAGTATAGTTGAATAGAAGAATCATTTTTATAATTTTCATTTTCTATTTTATTTTCATTATACGAACAGGACCATATTAGTATCTATAAATATGTTTTTAAATAAAAAAATAAATACAGATATTGTTTACCTACAGTAATGATTAGGCCTACCCTTTGAAACTTCCTTAATCCACTACACTTACTTGTTTAGTAAACAGTGTTTCACGACTTAGGTTGAATGATTAGATTGATATCTTTCTAAAATTAATACTGCTTGGATGAATGAGGCTATTCATATCCGTACTTCTTATTTGGAATTTCAATTTTTAATTTAAGATATTTATTTCTGAATGTGAATGTACTATACCTTTAATTTGACTTGGTTTCCAGTTAGTAGTATGCTTAACACTAATTGTGCATGACAATGATGCTTCAATTCCGTCAGTCACTTCCTCAGTAGCATCAAATCTAAATAAATGTTACAAGTGGTATTATATCTGAAACACATTCTACTACATATCACAACTTAAACACATTTTATGACACAAACTTTTAACATATTATTTCAAGCAATACAAAAGTCATTCAAAATATTTAAACAATACAGTGTAGGAAAAGGACACGCTGTTAACATATTTGGCCTATTAGGTCTAACTCCGTGACCTTTATACAAGCTTTTAATTTTGTGTAATCAGATGGATTGTTATTACTTAAATCATTTAATTTTTATAATGAAGTCAACACTTATATGTACCACTTGTTACGAATGATGAACTGAGTAACATAAACTAAAAATCAATTTACACTGAATTAGCTTCTCATTTTACTAAGAGACACTGCGTTACGTAAAGGAAATATTTGCCAAAACATGGAAGATTGCTACCATTGTACTAGTCCCGAAGGTTGGTCATGCATCAAGCGTTAATGATCTTTGCCCAATTTCTTAGGTGTTCCTATGAACCTTCAATGTATTATTTTAAGAAACATATCTGTTTTAAAATAAATCTATAATCAATTAAAAATAATTGTTAATGTAACTATTGTTCTTAAATACGCAGGCTCTGTTTTAAAATAAATCTATAATTAATTAAAAATAATTGTTAATGTAACTATTGTTCTTGTTGTTCTGAATTTAATGAATTTTGGCCTACTTACGGTTGACCAGTGAGTGCTTTGGTTAAACTGGTTTTACCAACACGCTCTTGTCCTACAAGCATTAGACGTGTTTGGTATATAGATTTACTTCCTTCTTGTATGGCATCAAGAAATGCATCATTAGCCTCCTGCCCTCTAGCCAACACCTCAAGAGGAACTATTATTATGTTTAAAAGACATACATTATGTAAATACACATGCACTACTTGGTTAGGAATTACATGTGTGTGGTTTCGGATTTTTTAGATATGCAGTACATGTATGATATTAGAATAAGATGACTTTTAGTGAAGGAGAATATAACATGCAGTCAAGGAACATGGTGTACAAATAAATAATTTTTAATTCGAAATAAACGATTTACAAAATATAACAAACTTATCAGACACTATTCTCATTAGATCAATATTGAATATTACATTTACTGCTTAGCTACTATTCTTACCATCATTCAGTTTTTTCTGTTGCACTGAAAAAAAAAATATTATTAGGCGTATTATAGTATTTTTCTAAAATCAAAACAAATATTACAATTGTAATTGTATTGTAAGACTAGAGCCAGGTTAGAAATGAATTGTGTAAATTTCCATTTATGATATCATGACTGTTTCAGTTTTTTTTATATTAAAAACATTCATAAAAAAAACCAGAACATTTTGCGTTTAAAAGTTGGCCCAGAGTAAGATATTCTGATTGAAATAGAACGATGCTGCTAAAAAAGATATACTTACCAAATGATTTTACAATAGTAAGTACATGATTCAAATCTTGTTTGTCTTTCAAAAGAGCTTCAAATGCTGTCAACGATTCTATAGTGTCTTCAATTTTGCCTTGAGTCAATCTGCTAATTAAATTCCACGCATTTTTTGAATCAACTTTTCTAATATTGCAGAGCTTCGCAAGGATTTCAACTTGTTGAGTATTTAATGATTTGCCAAGTTTAACTAGCATTCGTCTGTAGCCTGTGATTATATTTGTCTGCTTCTGCTTACGATAGTTCTTGGATAATATTTGAGATAGTCTTTGAAGTCCTGTTAACTCAAATAATTCAAATAGCAGATCACAATCAACTTCCACAAACCAACTAATTTCAACGTAACCCTCTGAATGTAATAGTCTGAACAAACTATTAGCTGACGCTGCTTTTAATTCCTTTTTGTTGTTGATTATGTCATATAGGGCGATCTTCAGCATCTGAAAATCATTCACTTTAATTTCACTTGAAAGTTCATCAGTCACTGACCAAAACTTCACCCTATTAAAAATAAAGTGGAAAAGTGTGTTTCTTTTGTTTTGAACTACTACTACTACGATTGTTTTCTCTTTAGTTGGTGTCTCCCATTAATTACTCTTTCTCCATTAAGTGTATGCATTTTCACCTGGTGTCTAACTAAATTATAAAATTTTCATTTACATTGTATTCATTTTACTATACGTATTATATGATTTTTGCATTAAAAAAATTATGTCTTACCTATTATTTTTACCAATTAGAACCCACTTCATTTTCGAGAAGAGAATGGGGTTACCTCGGTGAACTGGTTCACAAAATAGCCCTGCATCAGGGGGATTACCAACTATCTGATAGGACAGTGATTAATTTACTATTGGCAATCCTTGGCCACAAAGTCTAAAGACAAAAGATTAAAAATAATATATATACTTACTTTAACAGTCTACTTGTTTCTCTGTCAAAAAATATTAAGTTTTGTTAGTGATTTATTTAAACCTAATGTCTTAATAGTAAAACATATATACTTGTAATGTCTTCTACATAATCAATGTCATTAGTGTTTCGTAACAAATTTCACATTTCACATGGTAAATTACTATATCGTGTAAATATACTTACTCTCGTAGTCTTTCCCATTTTCTATAAGATAAACAAGTATTCATATTCATTACGTTATATTAAACATACATAATTATAAATTGTCTTAATTTTTTTAAACTTTACCTGTTATTATATTTTTTTCTTATATGGTGCATTTAAACTAAACCTTGACTTTATTATGATTTAAAAATATGTCATGAACTTAGAACAAAAATAAATTGAAAATTATTTTAAAGATACAATTTACTACAGTAAATGACAATTATATTTCATTATACTACTTGTAATTTAAAATGTTGCATAACACATATTACATATTAGCATGGCAAACCATTAGCAATAGTATGTTTATTCTTTCTCTTTCTTTCTTCTCTGTTCTCTGTAAAATAATTAAGATTTAATAGTAAGCTTACATAAATTTTAATGTCTTAATAATTCTCCACAAAATGTTCTGCTGTATTATTATAAAAAACCTGATTATTCTATATGGTCATGTTATTGGATAGTAAAGCAATATTCTACTTACTTTTCCTGTCTCACTTCTCTGTAAAAAAAATAAATAAAAAATTCAATAGTATGTTGACAAATAGTTGTTTAAATTATCTGCTCTAATATTTATTAGCAACCATGCTGCTATATTGATGCACAGATATAACAATAATCTATTAACAGCATCATTTAATCACTGATTTGGCCCGGCATTCCATAATTACTCAAATATAGAAACAGGTCAAACTATTGTCCACAACTAAAACAATGTATATCTTATCAAGAACACATATTTGGAATGTAACATATTATATAAAACAATCCCCCACATTAAGTTTGTTTAAGCAGAGATTGAAGCAACATTATATCAATAAAAATATTTAAGTTAGGTTTTTTTGGTACTAGTGTTTGTTCTAGTTTGGTATGGTTACATGTTTAATGCACTTGTGCTTATTTTGTATCTCATTCCATTATCATTGTTATTGTATTTGTATATGTTTTTTTTTAATATGGAATAAAAATGTTGATTATTGATTGATTGAAAGTGAGGCATTTAGGCTGAAAACAATTGATTTATTATTATTTTACAAGTAGTAGGTTACTATATTGTTTTTGTAAATAGATATTAAGTTAGTTTATACAGTTGGCTTATACACAAGGTGTAAGAAATGAAATCTTTATTTTGTTATACTTTGTCTTGGTCCTAATACAAGCCCCTTCATAAATTATATTTCATTGTAAAGTGTATTTTAAAGTTTTACGTAATCAATTTCACGTTTTAGCATGGCAAACCATTAGCAATAGTATGTTTATACTTACTCTCTCTTTCTTCTCTGTTCTCTGTAAAATAATTAAGATTTAATAGTAAGCTTACATAATATTAATGTCTTAATAATTCTGCAATATACTGCTCTATTATTATTTAAAACCTGATCATTCTATATGTAGTTATGCTTTTTAAAAATATAAGGAATTCACTACCCAATTTCTGATGTGTAGAAATGCAATTTTGATTTTGTTATGCTTTGTCTTAACCATAATTATATTATAAAAATCCATTAAATTAAAATTTCATTATACTTCATTGTTTTCCAATTGTTTTGTAATACATTTATTATTCTTTGTGCTCGTGAAATAATTGAATTGTTATGTATTTTACCACTGTTACGTAATACATTTTACATTTTGGCATGGCATTAATATACAGATAATTATGTTTATACTTACTCTAGCTGTCTATTCCATTTACTGTAACAAATTATTAAGGTTTTATTAGTAAGCTTATATAAATAATGTAAATTCTTCTTAGTACTTGTTTATACTATAATACTCAACCGGATTATCTATGTTTCCAAAAGCGAGGCATTAAAGGACAACTTGACAGAGGACCATATTTTAAGTCTCACAAAGCGCGAACATTTCTAGTAAACACACTTTCTAAATAAATCGTAAAAAATATAAATGTTGAATTTTTTTCTTGTTTCTTTTGCCTATCTGGATATTGAAGTGTTTCTTCAAAATACTTAAGAAAACTAAACATTTTGGCATATTTAAGGCTAATACAGGTCAAATTAGCAATTGAAGTGACGGTACCTATCTATCTTGTATGTTAACAACAGTGAAAACGGCTGTACGGCGAGCGCGTGCGACGATATCCTTAATCTCGCGATTGTTCTGTAATCATATGTATATCCAATACGTTGTAAAAATATGGTCCTCGGTCAAGTTGTCTTTTAAAGCTAACTCCTTCGATACGTGTTGTGTTTTTAAAAAGTAATAATATATTAACTTTTTTTAAATTATTACATTTATTTGAAAGACCGAAATGTAAATCAATATAGCACAAGTTTTCTATAATGCAATTTTTATTTGATAAGTCCATTCATGTGTACTATTAAAAATGTTCTACGAAGTGTTAAAATTAAATTCCATGTGCTTACATAATAAGTTTATGTTTATGTTTATATCCGTCAGTTCTTTAAAAAGAGTATTAAGGCTAATTAAACATGTTGACATAAATAATGCCAGAATAGTTATGCATTGTTTAAATTCATGATTTTAATTATTAAATTGAAAACTTAGTTTAAGTTTATACTTACTCTAACTCAGTCTCGTCTGTCAAGATTTCACTGTAAAATAAAGTATTAAGTTTAATTAACATGTTTACGTAAGTCTGAATAACCATCATTTTTCTTTTATTCATCAAATTAAATTTTAATGTTTATTCATTTTTCTTTGTCTTATTCTATATTTATAATTAACATTTTGACATTGTGTAAATGATAGCAACACATTTGCTTACATTGTTTGGATGTATTACAATACGTCATCTATATATAAATTATGGTTAATTCTGACATAGGCGAGCACAATGAAAAAACTTCGGGACAAATCTCCGCCTTGGTTACCTACCTTATCTATCTCAGATGTACCGCGAAACGTAGAATTGATAACATTAGTTTCCACTATTACGATATTGTTCCTTTATAATATCTTCCTAAGAAATATGGAACCAAATTTCTGATTTCATCCGTAGATTTTCAATTCAACTTCAATTGTGCGCGGTTCAAGTAATTTCCGGATTCACAATGAGTTCATCGTTCACGGGTGTTCATCTTGCAACTTCCTGGTTTCAACTAAGTTGGCCGTTAGGAGCTATAGCCATTTAGTTTTTTGTTTACTTTCGGATCGGACCGCGCGTGTGAAGGTACAGTAGTTAAAAAATAAAAATTATACTGCAAATTAATAAAGATCAAGTTAAATATAAAGCATCGGAGTATATTGTATTATAGAATTACATAGGAAGATCTGATGATAAGACCTTTTGTTTAAAATCGAGTGAAATCACGATAGCCGAGTTTCATTGAGTAAGCTGGCAGGAATAACTGTGTCCTGTTAGGCCCGGGATACGTCTGCCCATGTTGCAAGCCGTCTAAAACGTCTTCCTTCTCGAAACGGCCAACTCTGTCGCGGAAATTAGTTTCAAAAGATGTTTAAATTAAATAATGTATTAATTATTAGGATGGTATTTATTTGAATAAACGCCCAAAACGTCCCCAATAAAAAATCACTTTGAATAATAATACTATACTTTAAAATGTTATTAATCATCTAAGACACTGCGAAACAGAGTAGGTTTAGTTGTACGAATGTCAAGCAATTTCAATAACAATAATTTTCGACAGAAAACGTACAAGAAGTCCTTTTAAAACCTTTTTACCCGAGTCATTATCATTCCGAGAACCATCGTCTACACTCACCCTCTAGTAACTATAATTACTGATAATACAATTTCCAAATCAATTCAATTTCTGAATATCAATTAATTATTTTTAAATTATAAAGGATAATAGACCTTAGATATATATTATTAGAAAATATAACATGATCAAGATAATAGATATATTATTGATCACAATATTATTACCTTCCTTTTTTCTTTTCAGTGTAAACATTTGATGCCATGAGTTACGGCCCACGATTGAGCTACAGCTTAAAAAAATACAGAAAAAGCGGTTATTGTACATAAACGCAGGCCCATTTGACGGCACTAATGACGCTAGGCTGTATCTGGCTCACACGAATACAATGGGCCCACTAAAAAAACTGTTGAGAAACCCTGTGTTAACATTGTACTCCCAATACCTTTTCATAATAATTATTAGCATACTTGTCTTATTATTTATAAAGAGCATATCGAAATAACAGTAAACACGATAATATAATGACCAGCCAGAAAAAGTAACTGTAAAGGTCACTTGCCCATTACAAACTTTATCAATCCAAAAAGTCAAACCGTATGGAGAGTTATAAAGGATTGAACAGGAAGACAAAATACGTCTCGTACAGGAATGCTACGCGCAAACAGATAATTATAGAAAAATCACTTAAAAAATATCATGAGAAATCCAGTAACAATATTATACAATGAACCTATTAAACAAATACACGAAGATGCGTGTACATATTTCACTGGAAATGAACAAGAAGGCAGATACAATGAATGCAACTCTATGACAAATTGCCTAACTTATTCAAATACTAGTTGCAATTGCCTATTGATATATTGTACTCAATTGCATGGTGATTTAGCATTGATAAAGTTACTGTACAACAACTATGTGTGTGGTTTTTTTTTGGCACACTACACATAATGGTCGTTTCAATCGTCTTTTGAGTCAGAGAAACTGTCACGTTTTACCAATCTTAATGGCTGACTTTTGCTATTTTTCTCTCAATGCGTGTGGATAGTATCAATTGTCATTTTTTGATTTTAGCAATACGCATGCTCATAATTACCACATTTAAATATATTGGCATAATTTTGAAAATTAAATGGCAAAGTAACAAGATCATTGAATACACTTTGGTATGAAGATAATAAAATACTTACCTGAAATCTTATTTTCCAAGAAAAAAACTGTATATATTTGTTGATCACGCAAGAAGACAGAAAACCTAGGCCTATATAAGACACGTTAATCCTTGTGTGATCAGTCTAACAAGACAATTGACTGACAGAAAGACATAACAAACATGAATAAAACCAAGATTAAGTCACTAAATCAAACAAACTCAAACCCAAATTTGATGAGTAGAGGGATGCAGTATCATGTAGAGAGTGCATTCGAGAAATAAACAAGGCAGACAAAACCAATAAAATTTCATTCTTTATTGGAGTTAATCTTGTAGTATCGGTTGATCAAGCATTGACAAAATACAAGTTATAACAACCGTTTTGGTTCATTTCGTCTACACAGTTGTCAATTACAGTATATACTTTATTCTAGTCGATTCTGTGATGTTTACCCACAGTAATGGTCGATTGTCTCTTAGTGAGTGTAGGGAGAAAATAATATGAAATGAAATGAAAGCTTATGTCGAATAGGCCTACAACTTAAATACGACTTATTACACAAACTTTTTCGTACCTTGACTTTGTTTATTTTCGTGTTTTCACTAATTTCCGATTGTAACCATATAGAAAAGATTTATTTATACTCGCCTCGTTGAAATATCATGAATCTGACTACGTATTGTTTACATGCAAATGAACAAACCTTTACGCCATAACAAACATTCCTCGGTTGAGTAAGTGTATCCCTCTAACGTTTGGTGACAACAAAATCACGATTGTTCATTAATAATCCTCGCCTCCCCGCCCATTTAAACAAATATAGATTAATTTCATTGTCAAAACAATGTGTGTACATTGATTCAAAGAGAGGCTTGCCTCAGTATTACCTATATCCAAACTGATTGGAAGCCTTTTAAATTCAGAGGCTGATTGGAAGCCTCTTAAATAAAGAGAGAGCGAGGACGTGAACGTTCACCCAGTTCACATGGGGTGTATAAGGTGAAAAGAATAATTTAATCTAATCTTTATATTAGTTCACATACTTATCCAGTCTACGCCTTCAGAAAATGTACTTCATGCATAGGGTCGGGGTAAAATACCCTTGTATAAAAACAAGGCCAACAGTCATAAGTCGCGTCCACGCGACTAATTGTCTGTACATCAAAACAGTTCAAAAAGTACAGAAAAGCGATAAAACGCTTAGTGATACCGCACCAACAGACAGACCGACAGACCGACCGACAGTGAACTATAGAGTCGCGTCCACCCACGCGACTAATTGTCTCTACATCAAAACAGTTCAAAAAGTACAGAAAAGCGATAAAACGCATAGTGATACCGGACCGACAGACAGACCGACAGACAGACAGACCGACCGACATAGTGAACTATAGAGTCGCGTCCACCCACGCGACTAATTGTCTGTACATCAAAACAGTTAAAAAAGTACAGAAAAGCGATAAAACGCATAGTGATACCGGACCGACAGAGAGACCGACAGACCGAGAGACCGACCGACATAGTGAACTATAGAGTCGCGTCCACGCGACTAAAAATGTGTGATAGCCGGAATAATTACCGGACAAGCGAGTTTAAGCATCCGAACACTCACACCATCAGGATCAGAAGCTTTATTCACCCGATTCTGTAACTGTTACCATGTATATATATGGTTCACCGTTGCGCAGTTGTCAAGCATGTACATGGATACTGTCTGTCATTGGTCACCAGTGACGAAAGTTATTAAGTACATACTTGTCCTGTGTATTAAACATAGTCGTCCAGAACCAATAGCAGACGATGTTTCGCCATTGTGAATAAACGCTAATGTATTTTAAGAGTTTATTAAAATAGTTTTTAAAAACTTTATAAATATTGAATTTTAAGCAAGTATAGAATATATTTTTTTAAAGTAAATTATATATTTTTTAGTTATCAAAAAGTCATAATAATTTCAAATATTTATGGTGATTTGAGCATGCGCATTATCGCAAATTTTCCTATGTGGTCGCAGGGGTCGCTATGATGGGACACGATGCATGGCACGCTCCGGCACGCTCTACTACTACTCTACACTAGGCCTAGGCCTAGGCCTACTACTGCTTACTAGCTACAATACAAGCCTACATACACCACCGTGTAGGGCCTTGGATACGCTATAAAGGCAGGCCTAGCTAGTCAGGCTACAAAGTAAGTGTTTTACTGCCAGCACTCGGTTAGGGAGAAGTAGTCTACTACCTAAACTAGGGCCTAGGCCCTAGCTAGGCTAGTAGGCCTAGCTAGGCCTAGGTAGGCCTCTAGCCTAGCTAGGCCTAGCTAGGCTAGGGTAGGGGCCACAGGGTTAGCCTAACTAGGCCTAGCTAGGGGTCTAGGCTAGGTGCGCCTAGAAGAGTAGGGTAGGCTATAGGCCCTACTAGCTAGTAGTAGGCCTAGACTAACTAGTTAGGCTAGCTAGACTGAGGATGTAGGCCCTAGCTAGCTAGGCCAAGCCTAGGCTAGTAGGCCTAAAAGGCAGGCCTAGCCTACTAGCTAGACTAGAAGGGCCTACTACTAGGCCTACTATAGCACTAGGCCTACTAGCTAGCTAGTTAGTAGGCCTAGCCGCCCTAGCCTAGTAGCTAGTAGTAGTAGGCCCTACTTTATATACTATAACTAGGCCTAGAGGTTCCGGCCCATGCCTAGGGCCAGGCTAGATCAACCCGTGTACCCGGCCGGCCCATCATCATCGACCATTCCAACTCGTACGTAGGCCTAGTAGGGGGGAATAAGCTAGCCTAGCTAGGCTTAGCCCTAGACCAGCACCTCAATTTTATTTTAGCTGACTCGTACCCACATTTTATTTTGATGACTCGTACCCAAAAAAAAAAACACCCTGCAAAAATGTTGGCCTAGGTAGGCCTAACCAAAGTTCTAGGCCTAGCTAGGAGCTAGGTAACCAGGTTTGCATAATAATAATAATAGTGTGAAGAAAATTTTCTGGAAAAACACACCGATCGGCGATGAGAGGCCTGTTTTTGTTTCCGAGATTTCCAGAGTTGCATGGACGTGTATTGGCTATTGCCCTGATATTAAAATGACCCATCATAGTAATCTAACAGCATGCCACTATGCTTTCTCCCAAAATTTCTCACATGGTCTAACTAATAATAATCTTTTTTTTTCTAGTATGGTTAAATCAAAACGGCTTTTTGTAAGAGTGAGAACTACCACGAGTAGATCTCGTTCGAGAAGGGTATACCTTAGTGGCAATAGGCCTAGGCCTACAAACATTCCACAACCACAATGTCGCATACATGTACCCATAGATTTACCAGTAACAGATGAAGAACACCCTCAAGCGTCTACTAGTACTAACACTGGCCCTAGTAAACATTATGCTGAAAAACAAAGAGAGATCGAGGCGTGGCAAAATGCTAGAGATGGGATTGATGTAGCACTATTGGAAACATTGATCCCTCTGCACAATGCTAAATGCTGTCAATGCCAAAAATCTTCTTTGGAACAGGTTTACAGATGTTTAGACTGTGGTCCTTGTATATACTTTTGCAACAAATGCATTGAAGAAGCCCACAGATTTAGGATATTGCATGTACCCGAGGTTTGGAAAGTAGGTGGCACTTTTTTTTCTACATTTAAACAGAAAGAAACTAAAAAAAACAATGCTGACAATAAATCTACTTTCGCATAATTGGAATGAACTAATAATTTTATTATTTTTGCAGGGTATACATGTGAATACAAATTAAAATTAAATAATTTGTACTTTCTAAGTGGAAATAGTTACGACTAGCGTAAAGTTTTGCAAAAAAATTATATGCAAATAACAAAACAAAATATAAAAACCTTAAAATGTTCAATTTGTTTTTTCCTAATTTTAGGTTGGTACATTTGTCCGATATGAATCTGACACCATAAAGACCATATACTCAAACCATGTTGATTGTGGTGTAAAATTGCTGAAATATGTCACTGTTTTTGATGCTAAAGGTAATTTGTATTGTACACATTTTCATTTTAATACAGTATGCCACAAATGATTATTTTGGTTACTGTACTATCATATATATTTGACTAATATTGAATGTATGAAACAAATTGGTTATACTAGTAAAACACAGTGCTAAATTGCTATGTAAATGTCATTTATCATTATTATTAAATGTTTCCTATTCTATATCATTGTGTTTTACTCTAACCAAATTGGTTATATAGTAAAACACAGTTCTAAATTGCTATGTAAATGTGATTACTGTACTATCATATATATTTGATTAATGTCGAATGTATGAAACCTTTTAAAATTGTATTATTGATAATAATATTACATAATTATTAATCTTTAGGTCGATGCCATCAATTGCAAATTGAAATTTGTTCGTGCCAACCAGAATATACCTTTTTTTTACATTGCCACCTTTGGCCAGCAACATCTACAAACATTACTGTGGGTTACTCATTAGACCTTTTGAAACTGATGAGAACCTGTAAACTTGAGTGCCATGTTTCATCTAAATCCTTCTGTGAAGCGATTATTCAAACAAATCACTTAAAGGATTTTGAGGTAAAGTGTTCTTTTGTGCTAATTTTCAAAGTTCATACAATTAATTCATAGTAGTTCATAATATTAATTTTAATTGCTATTTTTTGCTGTTTCCATTTGGTAGGCCAACAAATTAAAACTTTTGGCTAAAAAAGAAACTCTATTCGAATTTCACCATGCCTATTACAAACTTACTACGCCAGATGAAGCAATAGATGATGGTACATTGTGTTATGCTTGTCCTAAGGTACGCACTTTTATTAATAATACTTTGTTTAAATTACAACTCAATTGCTTTTATTTAAATAAATTGATTTTAATTACATGTAGAATTTTTTTCTTAGGGTAAAGGAACAAAAGTTATTTCCATGGATGCAAATTTTGGTCTTATTAGAAGGAGGAAGGCAGGAAAAAGTTTGGAGCCACCAAGGTACAAAACAAAATTTTTCTTGGAAGATGAAGAATCCAATCAATTTGTCGAAAACTACAATGACCATACAAAAAAACAGGTACAGTAGATAGAGCTATAACTACTTTGACTTGATATATACATAACTGAACCAATTTTTTATCACATGTTATACTTTTGTGTACAGGAATGTAATAATTTTAAAGCTGCTAACCTCCTTCGATCCAGATCAAAAAAAACCAAAATGGATGTAACTGGTGTTTTTGGTAGCGTTTGTCGACATGAACTTCCCATCAAATTTATAAACATGCGGTATGGAGAAAGGTGTGTTTAAATCTCATGCTATGTTTACACTATGTTCCCAGTTGCCATGGTAGCCATGTATTAATGCAGAGAACAAAATTTTAACCTGTCCTAAAATTTGTCCGGGTGCCGGAACCTAAAAACCTAGTATAGCATAGTAAAATCGGTGAATGCAACAAAACAGCACTATGTTATGCACCGTCATGAGGTGATCTATAGTGGAAAAAGAAGCAACCGACAATGCTACCCTTTATTTTGCCTTAAACTTGAATATAAAAAAAAATTTGGCAAGATTGTACAACGCAATACATTTTGGGCAGACTGTGGCTGCGAATATAATGTAAATAAGTATTTTATTTTTTACCACTATTAGTTTTGGACTATATTTAATATATTTTTTTTCTCTTAGAAATACAATTGTGTTGCTCTACCTAGTGCTACTGAAATTACTAAAAGTAATCATTAAGAATTTTCAATATATCTTTTCTCAGTTACTTTACATTTTAAACAACTTTCTTCTATTTAGACTTGGCTACCCGATGCTCCTACTACAAAAGCTGTACAATGAAGCATGTGTGAAGGACCAAAGGCTGCTTTTGACTTATGATATTGCATGTGTTTTATCATCACACCTTAAGGTCAGTTGTTTTTTATATTGATTGTTGTTAATGTAATTATAATATATGAAATTTTAAAGTAGACAACAGGATATACTCAAATCTTCTGATCATAGTAGTTGGGCATGTATTTTTACAATTTATACTAATTTTTGTTAAATAACTCTGACCTTGTTAAAATTGCTATGTATATAATATATTTGTATGTTTTCATTTTACAGAAGAAGCAAGATCAACTTTTAAGAAATGTTGATATGGCAATACCTATTTTCCATTGCTATGGTCATAAAAGTTCATGTCAGGTAAATCAACCAATCTATTAACACAATAACACAAGAAAAAAACAAAATATTTTTTAACAGAAATTTCTTATAACGTAGGTATTATACAACCCTCGACGTTTGAATGGTTTTGGTCTTACTGATGGGGAGGGAATCGAACGTCTTTGGTCATACCTGCGGAATTTTTCAAAAATTACCAAGGAAATGGCACCATCACACAGAGTTGACTTGCTGACGGATGCATTGTTACATTATTCTGGCCGGAAACGACAAAATATTGGTATGTATACTATATTACTTCTACATTCATAAGAATTCATAAGAATGTTAAAACATTTTGCATTAATTTATTATTGATTCTTTTGATCAAACACAGGTAACATGTTACTAAAGAAATTTAAAAAGGCATCTAATGTGTTAAATGAAGCAGTAAAGGAGCTGAATTTACAAAAAGGAAGTGTAGCCACAGGTAAAAACTTATTTAGTGAAATTATTATTTGTTTTATTAATATGAAATACTAAATTAAATACATGACTACTTCATGGTCATAACAGTGTACATATTGTTTTCAACAGATGTTACACCTGAAGTAATTGAGCAATGGAAGGAGGATGAAAAGATGGCATTGAGTTCAAATGTCCAGATAGATAAGGGTATGACTTTAAATATAGGATATGTTATTGTAATCTTTTTAATTGCTCTTATGTACTGTATGTTTTTTACCAAAAAAAATATTAAATTTGTTTCTAAACAGAAATAAAGGTATTATATTATGTTTGTATAATATATAATTGTTAATCTTTTCAGCTAATTGGAAAGAAAAATATGTATCTAAACTGAAAAGTCTTTCCCAGCTCAGGTATGCTTTTTTAAGTTGTTTTTAACGTACAGTATGTATTTCATGCATAATCCACAAAATTGCCTAGTCTTTAGTAGTCAAAGAGTTTTTTTAAAGAGTGTGTGTTTGTGAGTGTGTGCATAAAAGTTGATTGGAACATTATTTTAATTTTCGAATTATCTTGGAAATGTTGCCAAATTAATTAGACAAAATAAATTATTTTTCTTGTTTAGGCAAAGTATGACAACTACCGATTCAGAATTTCAAGATGTATACAAAAGGTATGTTGTATTGTTTATTATATTGAGTGTGTTTGACACATAAAAAAGTAAAGATCATTCAATTATCTCTACAATTTATACTTTCAGCATGGAGGATGCAGTCTCTTCTATGGAGAAGGAGAATAATGTAAGGAAGAGATGGAAGAGTGATGGGATGGAATTCAAAGCTGCTGAAATATCCATGTCAAATAAGAAAATCGAAAACATCAAAGGAAAAATGAAGGCATGCGCACAAGAACGGATGTTTTTGTTATCTGTGAAGAAGAAATATTGTGGTAAAAACTGAAATAATACACAAACATACTTTATTATACTCAAATCCAATTTGTCAGCTGATTATGTTGGAAAAGTGTACTAATTGACCTATAATTTCTTTGGTCCTTTACTTTTTTTCTACTACCGTGCAATATCCAAAATAACATTTTACTTTTTAACCTCAGATAGTTAAATTTAAAGGAATTTGTTGATTATTGATTGAGCAGTGGGTTATTATTTAGATTACACAATATAGGTGAAAATGAGTATTACAATTAAAATACAATTTTGTTTTACAATTTAGATGGTCAAGCTGTGGCAAACAGACTTTGTAAACAAGTAAACCGTGCAAGCAAAAACTTAAGGGGCCTACTTTCCAAGTATAATGCTTGTAGTAAACAAAGTGTCGTATTTGCATATATTAAAGATCCTAATGGAATGTTTTACAACAATGCAACAGCATCTGAGGTAAATATGAGGTTGAAATACTGTTTAACAATAATCACTTAATTAGAATAAACTACCGGTTATGGTTATGTACAGTAAACACCAAATATTTTAAAATTAAAATCACATTTTACTTTATATAATTAATAGTAATAATAAGAATCCATTTGTAATTTCTAGTTATATTATACTTTACTATATTTTATTTGAATTTTAAAATTTAGCTATGCAGTATATCATTCAATAAGAAGAGACAAATCTTAACTAATAATGATTTAAAGAGCAGGGCAGAAGAGGAGATAACCCTAGTAAAGATTGAAATGCAGTCGGTCATTGACCATTGTATAGCGAAGCACGAAGCCCTAGACATCAAAGTAAAACTACTTAAAACAACAGGATCTTGTGGAAAGATTGCCCAAGTCACCAACGAATTAATGAAGATTGAAGACAATCTTATTCAATTTTCAAATTTGTTCAGGGAATACATAGATTTACCAATGCTTCCATCTTTCTACTTGACTGAATTAAATAAATCATTCTATTCAGACTTATATTCTTCCAGCAGTGAAGAATCCCTGCTTTCTGACACAAGTAATTCAGAGAATGAATCTGATTTTGAAAGTATTGCTAGTTCCTCTGATGGAGTTGAAAGTGATAATATACAATAACCTGTAAAGATATTGGTGTTACATCAAGTCATGCACATGCGTCCAGGTTTGGTTAATGTTTTTTAAAGTTGCTTTATCATGTTTTAATAAAACTAAACAGCATAATAACATATGGGCTATTGCGATAATTTTTTTTCCTTAAAGACCCATTCCCTACAATTTGTGACGTTTTGTAAAAATAATGCATATATATTACTTTAAAAACATTAATCCAGGTCGTTCCTTGTTTTAAATGTCCGTTTTATGGTAAATTATTATTATTAATATCAATCCGCGCGAAATGTATGTTGGGATTTATAGCGGGATGCTAAAATTATTAGAATCGACTTATTTTTTGCAATTATGTATGAAGAGTATAAGCCTACAGGACCTTGGTACTCTATATATTTATATTGCGTGTATTTATATTATACAACATCAATAAATGGGTTGTCATATTATTGTTAGTCTTTAGGTCTAGGGTTATCTCCTCACTAATTAAGATTTGCCTCTTCTTATTGAATGATATACTGCATAGCTAAATTTTAAAATTCAAATAAAATATAGTAAAGTATAACATAACACTTTGTTTACTACAAGCATTATACTTTATGGTTTTGCTTGCACGATTTACTTGTTTACAAAGTCTGTTTTACCAAAATATTTCTTCTTCACAGACAACAAAAACATCTCTCTTTTTGCCATCTCTTCCTTACAAATGCCTTTACATTTAACAAGGTTAAAAAGGAACAATAATCATTGCAATTATTACTACATACTTATTATTGGGTGTATTAATGGATATTACCTTTTCATACTGTAATTCTATGTTCATTATGATATTTTTATAGTGTTAATTGTATTTTCATCTACAGCACTATACTTTTGATGTGATTTTGTCGTAAAAAATGTTGAAAGTCTATCATTTCATGCTAGTAAGCTTTGGAATAACCTTCCAGATAATCTTAAATGTATTTCTAATGTCAATATTTTTAAATTAAGTTTAAATACATAAATTTTGTGTTAATTGTTATCCCGAAACATTGTTTAAAAATACCGGGTTGGTGTCCGGTGGGGTTTAGTTTACCCTTTATGTTTATTTTTTTCTCTTTTATTCATTTTGCTAATTTTCTGTACTTATGTATGGGCTTGTATGGCCTTGATGAAAAACACCATTGGGTGATTCAAGTGTTTCCATGTGAAAATAAAGTACAGTATATTATTATTATTAAAATATGTTTTTAGAATTGCTTTATAATACAATATCTTTTTATTTGATAAAAAATGAAAGAGATCAAATGATTCAGATTATTGTGATGCCAATGATTTACAGTACAGTAGGCATATGACAAATAATTTATAATATTAATTTGAAAAATGACATGAAAGAAAAGGAGCGAGTGAGACACAAAAGAACATTATTATATATTTTTATAGTGTTAATTTCATTTTCATCTATAACATACTTTTACAGCGATTGTGGTAAAAAATGTTGAAAGTATATATAATGGAGGCCTATAATTTGCTTTATATTATACCTGTTAATCTAAGAATAGTTATTTTTATTGTTGTTGGTAGGGCTGTCTCTTTACATGGTACAATTTTTCTGCCATAACAGTAGTTTTTCACCTTTACTTAAACCTTGTAATTAGATTAAATGTTATGGTACAATATATGGACAAATTCACTGCCTAATTATCACCTTAAAGAAACTGAAAGTGAATACTTATTAATCATCAAAATTGCCTATTCATAGTTTTATTTTCTTCATCTATTTTACATCATTTAAATCCCAAATTATACTACATTGTTCTAATTTCTTTGATTAAATGTTATATTATGGTAGGTAGGCTTAGTGCATGGAGGTATTATTTTATACCTCCATGCTTAGTGTAACTTCATTTATAAACCTTTTTTAAAATATGCTTAAACCATTGGGAATTCTTGGTAGCTTTCAAGGGTCATCAAGGTCAAACTTAAGAGGCTTATTCAAGGTATTTCAGTTAGACCAACCTCTTGATGGGTCAGACTTGTACTGTAGTTACAACATATGGCTCAAATGACACTGGGCAATAAAATCCACTGGTGTAAAATCACAGTAACTCACAAACAGCATTTTGCTTGTCAAGTTATTTTTTAGATACTCAACCAAATTATTAACAATGTTTATTAAACAACACATTACTTCTTCGTATACATACAATGATTAAACATTTTTTTGTTTTACAAAATTGAAAATTTGTATTGTTTAGTTGTAATGCAATTCTACATTGATTTGTACAGTAGATAAAAAAAACCCCAGTATTAATATTACGCTTAATCAATAACAGTTTGACATTGAAATATTTTGTAATTTAATAATATTAATCCATTTTGGTGATTTGTGTTCATTCGGTATTGATTGTAGGATTTTCAGAACTTATTTTGCTTGTTCAAGTAGGGCCCAATATTATATGTGTTATTGTATATTTTTTACAGAATGAGATGGCCCAGTGTTTATGAGTCAGTTGTTTATTTATACAATATGCAGGAGGAATGATCTGAGGCTAGAGAAGAACCAGTTTTCTGCTGATATCATTGATCATTTATATAAACAAACCAATGTTTTCCTAATATTAACGTCAAGGTTGATAACTAATAAATGCATTATTAAAATCATGATTTAGTACAATAATTGTCTTTGTGTAATGTATCTGAAAACCCCACTTAAAATTGGTTTTACAACATCTGCAACATCTTTTGTTATAGCCTATTTCCAAATACGGTTTGTTATCTAACCAAAAAATAAATGTTGCCGAACTATAATGTGCTATTTTTATATATAAAAAAATGTTTGGATAATCATAGCCGTTGAAATCCATTGTATTTTATTTAACTCATATATTCCTTTGGTATTATAGTTCAGTGTTATGTACAGTATTACCGGTACTTAACTTGTTAAATAATTGTGTTAATGTTAAGTATTATTATTTATATATTTTTTGCCTATATAACAAATATTAATAATAATTGTAAGTATTTATTGCATTTTTTTTGTGTGTAGCCCATCAATTATAATTTTTTTCTCTAAACAAGTTAATGATGCCACATTTAGAATTTAGATTTCTGAACATAATTCTATCATGTGTATGCATTACCAAAATAGTAGTTAACATTATATTTATATGACTGAACTTTTTTTAATTGACTGCTTTGAATAAAAGCCTTCTTCATATAACAACCCCATCCTCCCCTCCCCCTCCCAAAGAACATAATTTTGCATAAACGTTCCTTCTCCCTCCCTCGAATAAACAGCCCCGGGGGATTTATTCAAATGAAGGGTAGTTAAGTTTTTTTGGTTTTATTTTTTAAACTAATGCACTTTAATTTCATTAATATTACTTACAATTCCTATCAATCTTTATGTTATTATTTATTATTGTAATTATGGTTTACTGTTCTTTTGCCTGATTTGTTTATAAAAAATATATATATTCTTGAGGCAGATTGGTTTTAATAAAAAAAAAGTTAAAACGGTTAATTTGGCTTATAATGTACTATGTAGATTTCAGGAGGGTCTGGTGTGTTGGAGGTTGGGGTTTGTTGGTAAAATGAGATGTTTTCTGAAGAAAAGAAGTGTAGTATTCGCTTTCAAACAAATCCCAAGAAGATACACAAATCATTGTTTTTCCAATACAGGCCTACTGTACACAGTATAACAGTATACTTACAGTACATAAGGTAAATTCGAGCAGAAGAATAACACACATAAAAACCATATTCATTTTCTCGTCGAAAAGTGCCCTCTCTAGTTTCATATTAATAAATTAATTATTAATTAAAAATTAATGGGTAATATGAACATATTTTAAACATTTAATGGTGGAAGTTGGCTCTACTCCTAACAAAGCTTCATATCACCGAAATTCAACAACGTAGTCAACGCACTTAAATAAATATCACAATTTAACAATCGTAATTTGGGAGGGCTGGATTTTGGTTAAAAATCATATACAAAAAACATCGAGAAAAAATACTTTTCGTATTCTAAAACATTTGAAACCTGGTATATATGTTCAATATAGGTTACTTCATCCATAATGTAAAAGAAAATCAATAGCAAGTCATTTAATCGATTTTTATAATTTACGTTGTTACAAAATTTGCACTTAAGAAAGTACATACAATTCCAACTCATTTTTCCGACTTCATGACGGTTTTGTAGAAAAAAAAAACATAAAAAAACTACTGTTGGGTATGCAATATTTTCTGTGGATAGAGCAACCTATATTGAACATATATACGAAGTTTCAAATGTTTTTGAATACGAAAAATATTTTTTCTCGATGTTTTTTGTATATGATTTTAACCAAAATCCAGCCCTCCCAAATTACGATTGTTAAATTGTGATATTTATTGAAGTGCGTTGACTACGTTGTTGAATTTCGGTGATATGAAGCTTTGTTAGGAGTAGAGCCAATTTCCACCATTAATGTTTAAAATATGTTCATATTACCCATTAATTTTTTTATTAATAGTTAATTTATTAATATGAAACTAGAGAGGGCACTTTTCGACGAAAAAATGAATATGGTTTTTATGTGTGTTATTCTTCTGCTCGAGTTTACCTTATGTACTGTAAGTATACTGTTATACTATGTATATTGGAAAAATAATGATTTTGTATGTGAATCCTATTGTTTGGAGCGAATCTGCTTACTTCTTTTCTTCAGAAAAAAATAATTCTGGTGCCACACACACACTTCACCTCATCCTGGACCAAAATACTACAATTAACTTTTAAAACGTTTTTTTTTTAAAAACCTGCCATTTAATGTATAGTTAATAATCATTTAAAAATCTTAAAACAAAAAGCAGAAGTGCATTGAAATATAATTACTATTTTGGTAATGCATACACAGAAACCTTAATTCTAAATGTGGTATCATTCACTTGTTTAGAGAAAAAGATATATAATTCGCCTATACTAAAAAAAAAAATGCAATTGAAACGCAATACTTAGCTGGTCTGACATTTTATATTAGATTTTTTATAATACATTTTATTTGCGAAAGAAAGTTATATATATATATATATATATATACATATTAATATATACATATTTCAAATTAATTAATTAAAATTTCAGTTTATCACCGGGCGGTTTAGAATTAATGTTCTTTGCCTGAATTGTTTATATATATATACATATATATATATATAAACTATTATTACTAATATTGGTTAGGCAGATAATAAGAATACATAACATTAACAAAATGTAACAAGACAAACAATACATAACATACACTATATTAATACAAAAGAAATAATATAGGTTGAAATACAAATGACTTTAAAGGGGTATGATTATCAAAAATAGTCAATATAAAGATAATATGGTCATATTTATATCATATTTTTTTATTATTTATATCATAACAATGTTATTAAACACTTTTTCCCACCTTTTCATCAAACAATATTAGCATTATTTCATGCATTATGATTTTTTAATACGTGACTAGGCCTAATACATCACATTACTTACTGTAACATAATTAGTACAGTATAAGTTGGTTTGTAGATGATTTGCATGACCAACCAAAACCATATAGGATCAGTGTAGGGACATTGTATACTTTAATATAAAATACATACTATACGGTACATGTACACTACACACCCACATTCATATACGTACAATACATTTGCTTTTTCAATTATTTATTATATATAAAACTCAAAACAAATTCTAAACTGTATATATCCAATCTGCAGACAGTACTGTTTCGATCTTATTAGATCTCGTCAGTGTTTCTCATCTTATCAAGTTTAATTAACAAATTTTCAGTATCAGGCGATTTAGAATTTATTCTGTGCCAGGCGTTTGATATTGTATTTATTTATTTTAATGTGATTTATATAGTATTTATTTTTATTATAACACATTACACTAATACATAGTTTGGCAACATTAAATACCACCATATTTGTAATATTAGCCTTATAATAAAAAATATTCCCAATAAACATTTTTCTTCAATTATTAGGTCTCACAAATCCAATGCCTTTTGTGATTGTAAAAAAGTAGGCTACATCATGTTGTCATTCATTATGAAGATGTTTTAAAAACAATTTTAAGTGGATTTTTCAATAAAATACAGCCTAATGTATTGTAAAACCCTTATGTTAATCATTCCTTTGTCTGTTGTAGTTCAATATTAGGAAAACATTGGTTTGTTTATATAAATGAATGGTATCAGCAGAAAACTGGTTCTTCTCTAGCCTCAGATCTCTCCTGCATATTGTACAAATAAACAACTGACTCATATTACACTGGACCATCTCATTCTGTAAAAAATATACAATAACACATAATATAGTGTGCCCAACTAGAACAAGCAAAATAAGTTGTGAAAATCCTACAATCAATACCAAATGAAATTTGATATCTACAAAATGGGTTAATTTTAATAATTACTAAAATGTTATCTTTTTTTAAACATTTTCATTTAAATGCAACCCCTTTAAATTACTGGAATAGTCTAGGCCTAGCCCTGGTTGATACATTACTAGTGAGAGGATGATAGATTGTATTAGCACCAGCCCTCTGGTGGATAAACTGTGCCTCCATTTCTTGTCTAATGACAATGTTGACAGTGTACAGTAGCAGTAGGCCATCGCTAATTATATTGAAGCCTTTCCAAACCCCCTGCACAGTATGTCATTGTCAATTGGGAATTTATAGCAGCAGTAGTTTGGAGAGCTGAGATACATCTATTTATAAGACTAAGAGATAGATGGATCTGTCTGTTATTGTTAGATGTATTTTACAATATCCATGTAGGCCTATTGGTTGGGTGGCAATTCATCAATACGAATAAAAAAAGAGTACAGTATGTACTTTGATACTGACGTGGCACATCTCTTCTAATCTTGGTGCTGTGAAGGATAAAATATTTAAAATGAAAAAGGAAATATTTCCAAAAAGTAAATTACAATATCAATATTATACATCTCAGTTGGGGAGAATCATCAGCTAGCAATGGAGGTATAAAAATAGATACCTCCATGATGAGCTAGCTAGCTATCTATCTATCTATCTATCTTAAGCTTGGTTCTCACTAGAACGTAACGCAAGGACGTAAACGCAACGCAAGCGTTTTAACCAATGACAAGCGAAGTTAGTTATAGACAGTTAGCAATCACAAGCGAATAAGCCATCGCTTGTGATTGGTCAATTCACTTGCGTTGCGTTACGTCCTTGTGTTGCGTCGCTAGTGGGAACCACGCTTTATCGAACGCGCCAGCTTGTACGCATGTGTATTCATGTTTACGTCTTCCAAATCCTTCTCTACGCATGCGTATTAGCTGACGCCTTCGATTCGCGCGAACAAATTCGCCCAGTGGAAAATCGGCTTAAGCCGATTTTCCACTGGGCGAATTTGTTCGCGCGAATCGAAGGCGTCAGCTAATACGCATGCGTAGAGAAGGATTTGGAAGACGTAAACATGAATACACATGCGTACAAGCTGGCGCGTTCGATTCGCGCGAACAAATTCGCCTAGTGGAAAATCGGCTTAAGCTGCATGCATGATGCTAGCTAGCTAGGGGCGCAACGCGACAATTTAATTGGTGGAAACTTGGAAACTTGTCATTCGGAAAGCGCCCTCTTTACACACTAGCTCTACAAAACTATGGTATGGGCCTTGGGTGGTACGGTGGGGATGGATGATGGATTGATGGATGACAGGAGGATGATATCTTACACCTGGCGCGCCTAGGCCCTATATCTTTATCTGCCGTCACTTCAGCACTCTGAGAGAAGCCACTAAACACCCAGTTAAACAATTGTTACACAAACAGCTACCACACACAAGAGTTACTTTAGTACAGAATAATTATTTTCTACGAATTTTACAGATTTTTACACTTATTATACACATCACCTTGTTTTTCAATGAATGAGATTGAAAGGTAGGTATCGCTAGGCCTACTAGCCTAGATAATCATAGCATAGGCTAGGCCCTAGGCCTAGTACTATCTATTTATAGAGTCAAGGCTCAGACATTTATACATAAAAACGACCATTCATTTTACACCCTAAAAATGCTCTATTAAAATACACTGTGACACAATCTATAAAGCAGCAGCACGTGTTGTAGTGTAGCCTAGGCCTATGTCATCTTGAATTGATGACAAACACTATATTATTATTATGAACAATTTTCAATGTAGACCTAGCCTAGGCCTTATATTTATATATTTGTAAAAAATAGTTATATCATGCCTGGAGTAATCTTTACTCCATGGTTATATTAATACTACTTACTAGGCCTAGCTAGGCATTCTTTTAATTAAAGTGTATACACTACTACTTCTACCTTCTGCCTAGGTCTAGGTGTACTAAGCGAAGCCGAAGGCAAATTGGAGATAAAAACAAATCGGTTCTCATTGCTTTATATGAGAAGGGTATGTCAAGTTATAGGAGTGACAGACAGAAGGTGTTACTAGCAAAAGCAGTTGAAAAAACTGGTTTGTTGGAAGAACAGGTAAAAGTAAGTAGGATAATTATAATGTAATATGTCTCTTAATCATATTATTAATGCCATTTATGTCTATAAATGCTTTTTTTTATTGTTGATCGTTTTTCTGGAATGCTTAATAGAGAGGTTAAATAAGTAATTTTTATTTTTTTATTGCTACTGATTGTTTTAAAATGATTGTAGTTTCAACAAACATAATCACCAACACTCATGCCAAAAGCTCAAAACTCATCCAAAAGGCCTTTGATTTAGTTTGGTGAATCGGTGATCTGTGTGTTCCACTTTTATAAAAAAAAATATATTACAATTGTTTATAAAATATTGAGTTTGTTTTGTAATAATATATTCAAGCTGTATCTAGTTTTTTGTATAGAGTATAACGATTATTATTAGAATTTGAAATAGAACAAAAGGAAAACAATTAATACTATATATTATATTATGTTCTTATAGGATTGGATTGGCAACTACAAAAAAAAATTGTCCGGAAAAAAACGTCCTTGCAAGGAAAAGTTAAGAATAAGAAAACAAACGGGCCACCAGCTGTTCATGTCTGAACACATAAAGGAAGGTGAATATAGATTGTAATAGTATGATTTGATTTGGCAAAATACTGTACATACATGAAATGGACATACAATAGAAAAGAGCCAGATAAAATCCCATGATATACCCGTAAAAGTTTAAACTTATATTATATCAAATTAATATATTTTATGTATTTCATTAGAACTCGACAAAGGCAGAACTTATACCGATTGTCGTGTGAGTGGCCTAAAAAAGTGGCAGGAACTAAAACAGTCCAATGAATCTGCCAGTTATGAAGAACGGGCAAGACTGGCTTTGCCACTGCCAACAACACCATCGCAAATGACAGAAGGCCAGAATAAAATTGCAATAGCACGAAAAACCAAGGAAATTGAAAAGAAAGTTAGTAAAATTAATTTTCCTGCAATGTGCATTGCTTGGCTTTTTAATATAAGTACTTGCTTCCCCAATTAAAGGTTATCAGAAGTTAAAACATACAAGCATTTAGATGATCAAATCGATAACAAACTTAAATTTGATGCAAAAATCAAGTTTATATACAATAAATTGAAAATGTGTAACTTCTTTCAATGCAAGTTAAACTTATTTAGAATTGACTGCACCATTTTTACAACATTTTAAATATAGTTTTATATAAAGACTTTAAAATTGGAAAAAAATTAATATTATTTTAATTAAAATTACCTCTTTCATCATAAATTTGACAAAAGTAAGCATTGTAGCAGATTTACAACGGAAAAATCAAACCATGCATACGTTTTATAATGAAATGTTGCTAATCAAGAAATTTTAAATTTGCTATAATTTTTTTTTTTATCTAATTATAGATAGTGTAATATTGATTTTACTTTATATTTTTCATAGTAAATGTTTTATTTTTATTATCTTTTGTACAGTTAATAAGGCCAGTCGAGACATGTGTATTTCTGTTCTTTTGTGTACTAATTACCAACAATAATTATATTTATGACAATGTACATAGATACAAGAAATGGTGAACCTTGGATGCCAGTGTATTGCTGTTATTTTGCATCCAAACAACGACACAATATTCTCCTTTGGGTCAGAGGAGGGTAATTATTTCATGGAGCGGGAGCAGCTTACAACCAAGTTCTTATCGTTTAGTAATGGTAAGTAAAATAATTATATATCTACGGGTATATAAAATAATGAGAATAAATAACTTCAACCAAGATATTCAACTTACCTAAATAATTGATGAAACACAGAATGTTAAATACAAAAAGATTTTTTAAATAATAATTGTAACATGACTGCTTTATTAAATACAGTACACTCTGATCTGACACTTATATTATATCATATATTAATGAATGGTGTTAAACACAGTAGTCCAAGTACATACTGTAAAAACATGATTTATATTTATGCTTACAATCTGATTTTAATCCATACAGGTCCAAATGCAACACAAGTAAATAAGAAGAAAAAGCTCAGACGAGAAGTGCAGGAGCTGTTAAATAACAAATTCAGTAAGTTCACAATTTTTAAAAATAAAGGATGTTTTGAATCAAAAATGTTATCAAAGTCAAACGTATTTTAAATTATTTTATATTATTAATGCGATATCCACAGTATTTTGAATATTGCAATTTTCATATTTAATTTAATGTATTTTAATATTTTCTTACAAGAATTTTAAATGTATTTTAACATCTTATCTTTTAAAAAATATTACATTTTTGACAAATAAAGTATCCTATGTCTATACCAATCATCTAGAGTTTTTATCAAACTATTACTGTATTAATAATTTATATGTACACTCATTATTACAAATTTACACTTCACTCTAAATTGTTAAACTCTGGGATGTTTTTTCAGAACAAGCATCAGGGAAAGATAGGGTGCCTTACAAGGAGGTGATGAACGGAAAGTGGCGGGTTTGTGGCCTCGATCCTATTGGCTTTAAGCCAATAGGAAGGTACACTTACCAAGAACTTGAAAGCATTATTGAAAAGAGCAATCACCTTAAATTTGAAGGCAAGTTTTAACTAAAATAAATGTGTTTCAGAAAATTTGACTGACACACAGTCGCATGCATCAATGATATCCAACTTTCGAATTATCAAACTATTTCATACCACAGTTTACCTTCATTAATCAGCATGCCACCTAACTTGTACCTCCATTTGTAAAAAAAGCAAACATTAATCGCTTAAGAACATTTACAGTAATTAATAAACATTTAGAGGCCTTTCAGATTTTGGTTTTGTGAAAATTAATTTTGCAATTCTAGTGTATGTCAATTAATCATCTGCAGTCATGACAGAAAGTAGTTTTTTGGATGATATTTAAATCTAAGAGATCTACAATATCTTTGAATTTGAAATTCTATAGTCAGTATCTAATTTAACATTTTGTGCATGGTTAATATATAGTATATTAAGGCACACAACTGTTTTCTTAAATAATATAGGTAAACAGTACTACTGTATTTCACTATAAACTACATCTGCATATTGAATACAATATAATTTATTGCAATTTATTCATCCACAGCAACAGAAAATGAAACTGTTCTTGCTGATGGTAAGTTAAACATCATTTACTTGATATTTAATGCAACCAAACAATTTGTTGTAGAAAGGTGTTCGAGTCTATTATATGATATAGTCATTGAATAAAATATAAATTTATTGCAATTTATTCATCCACAGTAACAGAAAATGAAACTGTTCTTGCTGATGGTAAGTTAAACATCATTTACTTGATATTTAATGCAACCAAACAATTTGTTGTAGAAAGGTGTTCGAGTCTATTATATGATATAGTAATTGAATACAATATAATTTATTGCAATTTATTCATCCACAGCAACAGACAATGAAACAGTTCTTGCTGATGGTAAGTTAAACATCATTTACTTGATATTTAATGCAACCAAACAATTTGTTGTAGAAAGGTGTTCGAGTCTATTATATGATATAGTCATTGAATAAAATATAAATTTATTGCAATTTATTCATCCACAGTAACAGAAAATGAAACAGTTATTGCTGATGGTAAGTTAAACATCATTTACTTGATATTTGATGTTATATTTGTTGATACATTAAAAATGTGTATTTAGTGTGAATCAAAATGTTTATACAGTATTTACTTTTCTTTGTGATATTCTTCACAATGAACATAATTCTTCCACAGCTGAAATTGAAGGTACCATTAGGCCTCACGAAGTTTTAATTGATTTTGGTGAGTAACACATTTAGCAAACCTACTTAAATTTAAAACAGCAACACATACAATGAATACAATTGTGTTAAAGACGTGACAGGATATGGAATGACCTATGAGCAATACAGTGTTATAGTGCTTTAAAAAAAATAAAATTAAAAAAATTATTTGACAGTTAATTGACCTTAACACAACAATATACACTAGACTAAGTTTTTACTCAATAAAGTGTCCTTGTGCATAATTAAATTCAAATACATTTTTTAAATACTGTAGCAATAGCACATACATTCAAATTAGAGAGTAGGGAACCCCAAGAAAATGTTTTTTTAACAATTAATGCTTAACTGTTTTTTTTCCCAGAAAAAAATACAGATTTAGCAAACATTTGTTCGGAGATTGGGCATACCAGTAAGAAAACTGAGTTGAAAGAAGGTAAGATGCAGAGACATAATAATTACAACCCTGATAATAATCAAATATTGTTTTGGAGACACAGTTTGTTTAACTTATTTTCATGCTTGTAAAAATTGCTTCTTTTTTTTTTTCAGGATTTTATGCATTTGAAAAAATATTAAAAAAGAAAAAGAAGAAAGGACAATTTATGTACCAAGTAAAGTGGGTTGGCTTCAAAAAACTTACCTGGGAGCCAGAAGCAAATGTTCCAGAACATTTGAGGATTTAAATTTACATTTTTTTTGTTTTTTTTTCATCTATTTTAAGCTGCTTTTCATGTTAAATTAAATACTATACTGGCCTATTACAATAATTTTCTTCCATTTTTAAGCAGTGAAGATCTGAAGCGTACGATGTTCGTATGTTACCGCTGTTTACCAACTAGGCCTATACAACTTTTTTAAAGTAATATACAGTATATGCATATTTTTTACAAAACGTCAACAATTGCAGGGAAAGTGTCTTTTATGTTTAACTTTACAACCAGTTACCAGTATTATACTTGTCGTGTATTAAGACATGGGTGATTGGTCTACGCGCATTGATATTGTGGGTAGAATAGTATAATAGGCTGTTGTTAATAAATGCCTCGTTCACTTGGAATCCACACCTGACTGAGTCGTGTCTATTGTACCAGTGTACTGTTGTAGTGTCTTTAGCGTGTACGAAACATAACAATACTAATGTCACACAAAAAAGTATCAAAATATAAACCAATACTGAGTAATTAAGACAATGATCTTCTGCGTTGAGACTATTTGCAGTTAACTGAACACACAAGTTCTCGACATTAGTTTGCATTTAGTAGTCAGGTTCTGGCACGTTGCCACCTGGATTTTTAGGCCAGGTAGCAATATTTTGGGTTGCTAAAGGCCAAGTGGCAAAATTCCAGGTGACAACAAGCCTAGACCCAATAGGTAATTATCAGGGGTGGTGGCATGACTATTTTAAGAGGGTTGCCCAAGAGTCCAGGGCCATAATAGAAACCAAGCATTTACGCCACAGGTTTGTAAATTACTACGGAAATTCGCCCTAATTTTACGGTCGTAGAGAAATGAAAAAAAAAATCCACTGACCGTCGTTAATTGTGCGCGGTTAATTTTACGCTGCAGTCAGTCAATTTACATAGACTTCCAACAATGGACTTCTATAACGACGTTAATATGGTTAATATATGCCTATGATGAAGTGGGATCTAAATTTTAGTTTATTTGTTTGTTTTATCTTTATACTGGGTGACCTCTTCAGTCAAAGACTGATCTCCCAGAGGGCCCAGTTGGTGATCAGTGGCTGTGATGTACTACTACACCGGGGTAACCCCCTACTCGTCTCCAAAGATGTACTAGGTTCTTTAAAGTGCACACGAGCAAGTTGTGTACACTGGACCTACGGTTTATAGTCCTTATCCGAGAAGACTCGTTCTACCACCAGAACCATGGAGTGAGTGAGCCTCGAACCCCTGCCGATGTTATGGCTACGTGATTACGGTTCCACTGTCTTAACCGCTCGGCCACTCACTCACTAGTGGCAGAAAAAAACATTTAGTATGAAATTATGGGTGTTGCCCGGGCAACTGGGGCAACATCCCTGCGTCCGCCCCTGATTATTAAGTATATGCATAAGTTATCTTTTTAAACTGGTACTGTACATTTATTTTTTTTTAATGGCAACTTTAATGACTTACTTTTTATTTCTGCCATTTGAGTACATAAAATACAAGATGACAAGAACAGGCAGTTTGGTATTTTCTTCTTTCTTTCTGTTTATTCCCTCAATTGTTACATGTAGTTTGGTACTACTGTACTACTATCTACTATTTTAGCAACCAATAAGTTAATGCTAACATAATTTATGATTGTGGGTGGAGGAGAAGCAAAGACCAAATAACAGCGTAATTAAGTGCCATGCTAAATATTATTTTATTGGAACATTTATAGAAAAGATAACGTTATGACGCACCATACATACTGTACATCTTGGTCTAATAAATAATCATGCAAGGTCTTCGATGCCATTCTAAAACATTTAAAAAACAATGTATGATGGTATGAGAATCAAGTGGTCTCAAACTGCAATAGGCACCGAAGAAATTGCATCCGCACCTAGGAAATTGTTGCTTACGCGCCGTGGGTCTTTTGCAGGTATGTATGACTATTAATTACGAAATGGAGTGGGTATGCTAGCTGGCCTAACATGCCTATACTATAGTACACCCCACCCCCGCCCGGAAAATGGCAACGAAAGTACCCACACCACTATGCCTACTGTCGCGGCCGGGTATGTCCAGAGGGACCTCCCCTAGCTAGAGTATTAGCCCTGGCCTAGCCTACTATCCCCTACTACTAGCCTAGATACTGTACTTCCAGGCCTAGGCGGCTTGTAATTAGCGGGTGGGGGATAGCCTATGCTAGCCAAAGTAAGACCTAACATTTGGGTACGACGCCCGAATTCGCCGGGTTGGCAATTAAATGGGTAGTAGTTGGTTCTGGTACGAATTGACCAGCACCCTTCAAATTCAGGCCTAGTTGGGCCAAGAGAGTGTGTGACGCAGCAGGCTAAGCCCCCACCTGCCACGAACTATTTTACGTCACTTTTTTTACCTATAAAAATGTGATCCTTTAACAAAAAAATATACTAGATATATAAATTAAAAATGTAAACGTGGAATTTTGAATTTGTTGTGTAAATATTTAAAAAAAAATTTAACATTACATAAACTCCGTACACAAAATCCGTCTGCTAACTGGTAGCTGTCTGACGTCAGCAGCGCTCTAATGCGATTGTATTATAACAACATGCAACAAGAGCAATATCATCATGCATGTACTTGATAACTTTCGTCACTGGTGACCAATGACAGACAGTATCCATGTACATGCTTGACAACTGCGCAACGGTGAACCATATATATACATGGTAACAGTTACAGAATCGGGTGCTTTATTAGCTGCGAAGTTTTTGATAAAAGATTCCACCTGACAACGTGAAACACGAAAACCGGCAAGAGATGGAATGTCCAAAGTTGGTGAAGTGAGGCTGTTGAACCCACAAATGTAAAAACGCCCACAAATGTGAAAACAACCACAAATGTGAAAACGCATCACCCACAAATGTGAAAACAACCACAAATGTGAAAACGCATCACCCACAAATGTGAAAACGCATCAACCACAAATGTAATAAACAGCGCCCACAAATGTGAAAACGATCATCGCCCACAAATGTGATAACGCCCACAAATGTAAAAAAAAAATGAGAATTTTTCGGCCACAAATGTAAAAAAATAAATCAGATCAAATTTAATGCTAGACTCAAACAATTTTGATCGAGGTACTACATTATATCATGATTGTATTGAGTTGTTTCAATAATTGTTTGTTCACGATACGTCTGTTAGGGTCGTGGTTAGCGCGTTGGATTATTATAATTTGCTGCTCATGCGCGCGATATTTGCACGTTAACTCGTTTGTTTAATGAACGTAATAGTTCAAGACGATATTTGTTATTTGCTGCGCGCGTGCACGATACTTCAAGGCCAAGGCCATGTTATATCATTGTTGCTTCTACTGTGTGGTTGTTGGCTTACTATTATGTACGTATAGTTATAAGTCGATGTTCGATGTTTTTTTGCGCGTGCACACGATACTAAAAGGTCAAGGTTATAATTAGGGGAGTCAGTAAAAAAACTCACAAACAACTTGTTGAACTCGTTGGCGATTTGAGTAGGGTGTCTTATGGTAATGCCATTAACCACAAGGAGTCAATGAGTTGAGATGAATTTCGCTTGCTTTTTATAAAAGACCAAAATGACTTCCGGTTATCTTTCTTTCTAAACAGATTGGTAAATGGAGTCACTGTATGCTTTCTTAGACGCGTTGCGTACTTTATTTCGTATACATTTGTATTTATTCCAAGCCAAAGTACTGCTTACTCTACGAGCTTTTTTAAACAGAGCCCGTTTCTCAAGAATAAGTCTATAAACCACAGGCGACATCCATAATCCTAAACTCTGGAATTCTCTTCCTTTATCTCTTAAAAAATCTCATAACTGTGCTTTATTTAAACGTCAATTTAAACTATTATTGGTTGAAGGTTCTTTGTAAATTCTTTTATTATTGATATATTTGATATTTCTTAAATACTTTATATAATCTATTTTTTACTTGTTTTTTTAGTTCTAAACATGTTAAACTTATGTGTTAGAGAAAAGATATTAGTTTAATTGTTGTTTTTTTGGAGTTTCTACTTGTGTTATATTATTTATATTTTATTTGTTTTGTTTTGAGGAGCCTATTCACCGCAAGCGTTGCTTTCTTTTAGGCTCCTCCACTTTATATTTATATATTTGTAAAGTGAAATAAATAAATGAAAATAAATGAAATTATTCTTTACTCCATGCTCTGATAATGTTCAACGTCTGCTTTATGTACTGATAACTTCAACGGAACACGTTGGGAAGTTTTCCAGGAGATCCGCGAATTATAACTGTGAGGTCGCGTGTGGCAATTAACTTACGCCTCTGGCTATAAAAAATTATAAAACCATCTGGACGAAAAATCCACCAACTTTACTGGTTATTTCAATCCTATTCCAATATATTTAAAAAAAACAAGGCCAACAGCCATTAAGTCGGGTGCTACAATGCATAGTGATACCGGACCGACAGACAGACCGACAGACAGACAGACCGACCGACATAGTGAACTATAGAGTCGCGTCCACGCGACTAAAAAGGCACAATTTTGACGAATTTTTGAACTTTTTCATCAAAAACGTGCGCAAATTTTCCAATTTGACGTGCTCGTATGACGTAATTTTAAGTCGAAATTGTTTAAAGGTTGGTAAAACTATTAGAAAAGGCTGCAAAAACATAAATCACGCGAAAAAGTATTATTTAACGCTACGTGCGCACAGCGCGCGTAAAAATTTGCGCGCGTATCGGAATTTTTGACATGCTCAAAATGACAAGAAACGCGTAGAAAGCTGATTAAAAATTAATTTTGCACATTTAAAAATTTTAAATGCGCGTGCACGCGTAACTTTGTGTAAAACACACATTTTTTTAACAGAAAGTTAGCGCCTGATATAAATAAAACTTTTGCAAAGTTTCAATTTAAATGTTATTTGGTTTTTGACCTATGTTAAATACGAGAAAATCGTTAAATCGCGCGTAAATCACGTTGCGCAACTCTAACGTCATTCACAATAGGAGGTGCACAATTTCACGTAAATGACAACATGTTGACATCAAAACAGTTCAAAAAGTACAGAAAAGCGATAAAACGCATAGTGATACCGGACCGACAGACAGACAGACCGACCGACATAGTGAACTATAGAGTCGCGTCCACGCGACTAAAAACACATAATAATAATACAAACAATGTAACAAATCACAAGTAATTGAAGATTTATAGAATTAAACTTTATTGGATTAGTAGAGAAATATCTTTAAAAATAATTATTAATAATTGTTAGATACTAACTAATTATTAATTTTAAAGAATAGCAAAACAAACTCAGCTGCCAACCGAGTATTTACTTTTAACCTTCATTCATACACAATAACACTTAACATTGATTTGAAAATTGCATGGTTATTATACACGTACGGTATGTAAACTGAAAGACAAATCGTTGGTGCAACCTAACTACAAACATTCACGCAAAATATTCAAAAAAAATGACAAAATCTGTAAAAAGTGCAGATTAAGAAAATGTGCATTGTTCAAAGGTAAATATTACATTAAACCTTTTTCAACAAGTTTCAGAATTTCCTAAAGCTATTGATTATAAAGGTATTGGTTACTGAACTTGTACTTAGTAATAGCAATAGGATTAAATGTTATGTATACTCTATTGCTTAATTTAAAAGGTATTGGTTACTGAACCTGTACTTAGTAATAGCAATAGGATTAACTATTACTCTCTTGCTTAATTAAAAAAAATAAAAAACACAAGTTTCTGAGGTACAACAACTACACGTGAAACAAAATAGGTTACAGTTTAGTCAAGTTATTAAGAACAGTAATTATGTAATGGAATGAACACATTCAAACATATAGAACATAAAAAAATGGTTATGAACGATTACAGATACAAAAACTGGTTAAATTACTTACCAATACTGTATAGTAATGGGTGATAATATCCTTGAGAAAAAATACAATGTTTACTATTTGCGTATTTAACCTGATAATATAGATATAATGCATTTTAAATAATATACACGATGTTGGCTAAGAAATCTCCTGACGACGTAATCATAATAGTTATCATAATCAAATTATTTTATGCAAATGAGTGTTGGTATCTCAAGGACTGAAGAAGTAAGTTCACTTCACTTAATCAAGACCGTTTCGTCTACAAAAAAAATGAGTTTTTGTTGAATTGTTCACAGTATATTGCCTTACAGTACCTTGTTTTATTATTATCATTAAAATTATAATATTTGTATAGTAGTTGCTTAGTTTCATGTTTTATTTCAGTATGATATAATTAATTGAACAATACATTTAAATATTAAAGCTGTGTATATAATATGTATCATTCAATATCAAGATTCTTTAAAAATATGTATCTCGATTCAAGAATCTATTTTAAACAAGATCTAAGTAATTTTCGAAAAACCGTGTCTTTGATTTAAGTTCAAGACATGTTGATTCTACATAACTCCCTAAATACATTGTAATTGTTTGTCGTTGATTCTACTTTGCTCATTCTTCTTTACCTGAAAGATGTTCCTCAATTAAACGTACAACATCATGACGATTCATCTCAATCATACATTTATTAAAATCATCCAATGACAAACCTTTCTCAGACCATCCATGCATTACACACATAGTAGGACTTTTCATCATATCCTTCATGTAGTCGATATAACAATCATAGCCAACCTTACAGGCTACACCACGCCAATCGTTAAATTCATCTGAGCGTAGAGGGTCCAGGCGAACACAAATCTGCATCATGATATCAAATGGTAGGATAGGTGAAGGGATGTCTTTGTACGCTCCAATAAGAAATCGCAGAAATGGTGGAACATTTGAGTTTACTTGTGCGGTGTCTTCGCATGCTGAAATAATACAAATACTTTTTGTTTTATTCATGAAGTAATTTTTGACTTATCAGTACTGTATCTGCACATAAATAGCATTATGTGTCTAGTATTACAAATAGATTTAGTTCAGTGTCACACGTGTTGCCTGTATCATGGAAAGATAGAGGACCCCAATGGAAATAAGTTTTCTTTTAAACTTTCTTGGGTTATTCCTCGGTTCATTCTATTAATATTGTGGTCTTGTGCTTTTTCTAAGTTATGTTTTGACTGAACCGAATAAACTAAACTAAACCAAGGATTTGTAATGTAGATTTCAAATTTGAAAGACGTATGAGACACTGTATCATATCATTTGAATACAGTATAGAATAGTCTTTCTCAGATTCTCATTTCTTTTTATTAACGGAATCATACAACATAACTATTAATTTTGTTTTTTTATTATTATTTTGGATATATACATTTTGACTTATATCCAAAAAGGGAAGAGAATAGGTGTTGCAATAAAATATATTTTCCAGCTACTTTCTCCTTTGATACTAGGTAATTATTTCTTTATTTTTTTGTACCTGGATTTGCTTCCTCCTTTCCAAACAAACGTCTGATTCTGCTAGTATTCATTCCACCATCTGGTCCACATCGAGGCGTTGACCCTAGGCATTCTTCAAGTTTGTGCAAGTGTACTTTTTCCATAGGACAAACGTTGCACAGAACACAGAATTTAAATACAATACGTTTCATCCATTTGTCGCCAATGTCTCGTAGGTTTGTTTCAATGAGTTCATGTACCTGTAAATCAGAAATACAAGATAATGCATTAAAGATGTATTGTCCCCCAAAAAATGAAAAATAAAGATGAAAAAAATCAAATTTTGAATAGACCGTTTTGTAGTTAACATAAAGTTATTCACTTCCACCGAAAAAAAATCCGAAAAAAATATTGATTTCGCTTATAAAAAAATCAAAATAAGTTTACCATTTTTTCGAACTCATCGGCTCAGAAATTAGGCCGGTAGAGCTAACTCATACATATGCATGATATGTTAATGAGCATCCACACAGCAGAGATCTGATCTAACAATGGACGATGCACGTTGTATGTACAACAACACCACCAGAGATCGACGCGACTCGACTGTGGGTTTCCCCATGGAGTAAAGAATTTTACTCCATGGTTTCCCTGGCCTGATCGTATGTAAAGCTGACCTGTTAATTTGTCGGTAAGTAGGCCTAGACGGTTATTTTAAATATAATAATATATATAACGCAATAATAACAGGAAGGTAAATTAATTAACTTAGCCTGGGATTTTTTCCGTTCAGGGCTAGGCCTAGAATAATTAATACATGCTGCTGCATATTACAGTACTAGGCTAGTAGCAAGCAGACTGTGACAATCGGGTCCCTGCAGAAGATGCCCAGCTAGGCCCTATACATTGTACTCTTCATAGACTGGCCTAGGCTATATGCCATCAATGCTACATTCCGAAAATACAGCCAGCTTGCTGTACCATATATATTTACAGTTGAAGCTTATTTAACTAATTTTTATGATGAAAAATAAAACAAACATTTTTTCAGGGAAAATGGTTGCAATACAAGCCTGAAATTGAGAACCTTCCAGCAGCACTGTACAAGTAGACAGAGGGGAAAAGCCAGCTTAGCCATTTTACAACACATACAAATGTTCTCTGTACTGTAGTAAGTCAAATATTTATTTTCTCTTTTTATAAGTTATAACATTATAAGTAATGTGTTTTAATTACCATAGAAAGGTAGTATACTTATTTGACTATGTCAAAGTAAGCAATTTCACTAGCCCAATTTTGCACTAAATATGCATGATCTATTTTTTCCAGATTTTCATACTTTGCTTTTACTTTTTTTAAAGACGTTGAGCTGATGAAGACTGGAACAGAGGTCACCCAAAGACAACAATGATAGACTCGGTATTGGAATATGATTGGATATTGCAGGCAAAATATTTCTGACTCTCCTGCTGCATTCGGCCAATATGTTCTTGGTCCAGCTTGTAAAATATTGTATAATTTTTTTTGTATTATATGTACAGTATATTATATAATAAAAAAAAAACTACTACAACAGTACACAGGATAAATTCTTCAAATTTACTTACACTTCATAATTTTACTGTAAATATTACAGTGCAAAAGGAGTTAATAAAATATATATATACAGTATATCTTATTGAATTCCTGTATTGTTTTTTGTGTCAATTTGTCTACTAATTATCAATGTGTTGATTGTGGCAGTAATTACGACAGCTATAGTCTTCTAAGATCACTCACATCCATTACAAAGTGTCATTTTAATAGTAAGAAACGTTTCAATAAATTGTGAATGTTGCCACTGTACGATACATTTTATGTTTCTCACTACTTGCTCTTATTGTTCAATCAATCAACCTAAAAAAAAAAAAGAAATTTGTGTCAAAATATCTGCATAAAATGTTTATTTGCGGAATGTTAATTTGAACCTTTTGCATTTGATACAGAAAATATTTTTAAAATATTGCATCAGTAAAACATCCAAAACAATATTTAGATTTTCTTTTTTTTTTAATTTTTACTGCCGAATAGATAGTTGAAATCTTTAAAAATTAAACCTATTCATCATGATTAAAAGAAAAATACATCCCTTCTGGTGCTGGTCTACTGTAGCCCTAGCTAGCAGTGTACTGCCTAGGCCTACTACACTCTACTTCTAGAGACAGAAGTAGGCAGCAGTTAGGCTACTCGAGACTGTCAGTGCTAGTAGTAGTAGTAGTAGACTAGTAGTACAGTAGCAGCAAATTCGGGCCTAGCTAGGCCTCTCCTGTTAGCGAAACAAAAACTCACCTAAATGAATAAGATTCAACATCAAAGTTACCAACTGTAATTCTAACTTAGCATTCTGCTAGCTATAGTTTTCGTGTTTTCTTCAAGATTCGTCTCGCATCACTACTCGACTCTCTCGCACGCATGCATTGCTATCGTTGTTGGCTGTTGATTTTGAAAGCATCATCATCCACACGATGTATCCATACAATATGAATATTTATGAGCTAACTCAGGTCAAGGGTTAAATTAAACCGGAACACATTTGTCTTCCAGACAAATAGCTTCCGGTTGGTTAATTTTTGCATTAAATTGCGATTTTCCCGTGTAAAAAATTATTTTTTTCAATCCAAATTGAGGTCAAAGTGAATAACTTTTATGTGCAATTAAAATGGCCTATTCAACAAAAATATTGAAAAAAAAATTTTTTTCAGGGGGACAATACATCTTTAATATATTACTGTTTGGTTTTAAGTTTAAGCTAAAATACACACAAAATGGCTTTATTTGCAGTCTACTTTTTTATTGTTAAAATACTTTCAAATTTATACTCTAGAACATTCAAATAAAAAGAGCTGTAATCCAACACATACCTCTTTGCAGACACGTGGCGGTGGTTCAAGCTGTTCACCGCCAACTTTAAGTCTGTAAATTACCACCTATATAGAAAAAATGTCAAGAAGCTTGTATTAGATACTGAAGTCAATTACTTAATTATTGTTAAATTTCTAAAGTAGGTTTTTTTTTGCGGAAGCTTCTAAATCATACTACTAATAACCAAGTAGACTACAGAAATGGTATTTTACCTTTATGGAAAGTATAATTCATTATAAAATAGGTCATATTCTGATTAAAATATTTTTAGCGAATATAAAATAAAGAATTATATAACAAAATCATAGTATTAAAATTGTTACTTCTATTAAGTTTAGAGTTTCAAATTTAAAGAAAATAATTTTAGATGTTCTGTCCTACAACTTCGTGTTTAGGATTTAAAAACATGCATCTACACTTGTTGCAAACCTACCTGGATACAAGATCTTCTTTCAGGTAGGATCCTGATGATTGCATCGTGATTCTGATCAATGTATACTTTCACCTGCTGGTAAAAGAGCCTAGGATTATATCCCGCATCAAGCTTCCTCTGCTGTGACCAATGTACAATTCTTACTACGAGTCGATAGTAGAGTCCTTCAGGTAGGAAACCATCAAAGTCAACGTAAAGATCTGCAGCAGACTTTGACTTTGTCAATTTGCCAAGTGACACCATTTCATCACTTTCATCTTTCTTTAGTAGTGATGGCACATAGAAGAGGCGATCGTCTTCAGAACCTGTTGCCTTTTTGAAAGTTATAATAGCATATCTTAAACATACTATTGATGCTTCTTGGTTGTATTTGGTGCTATATATTTACATAATTCTGTTAAACCAAATGATTCAAAACAAGCAGGAAGTTTTCTTCACCGCTACCCTAAGTATACCTTAATTGCTTGAGTCTTGACACAAAGTAGGTCAAACTTCTGCATCAGCTCTAAAAATGCTTCAAATTTTTCAAGAAAGTCTTGCCACATACGTCTAAGTAGTCTCACCTCTAGGAGACCCTCTTCATCAAGTTTTTTCCAAGAGCTTCTAAACTCTGCCCACTACAAAACAAGATTAAAAATAATGTAAAATAGAGTTTAAATAGTATACAAATTACTTATACAAGAAAAAAATATTGAAACAATAAATGGTATTATTAGGCTGCTGGAAATTATGTTTTAACAATATTGACTGATAATTACTAAAAGATATATCAGCCAAAATATATTAGGTGAACCTATGAGTTAAGCACTTGTTAAATGTATGTTGCGCAGAAACAAACCTTTGTGTTACAACACAAGTACAGTACTATAATAAAATAGAATTAAATACACGAAATCTCATACTTGATCTGAAGGATCTTTAACTGTGATAACTAGCTTGAAAATGAAAATCAACCATTGCGGTATTATAATGATGATATCATTGAGGGCGCTATCCGGTGTATCTCGTTCTCCGTAGTAAACGATGTTTCCAAGGTCGTGATGAAAATGCAACATAGCAAACAATTGATCCCGTTTAGTGATATGGCACTTGGAAGCTAGTTTTGTTACCTGAAATTTAAATACACAATTCAAATATAAGCAACATATAAAATCAAATACATAAATATTTAGAGAATTGGTACCTACCAACAAAAAGAAAATGTTGACTAAAAAAATAAGTAACTCTGAAAAGGAAGTGAACAAAATACATCATCACACATGGAAACAAACATGCTTGATTACAATTTTGTTTGCTCTTTTTATTCCTTGCCTCTGTTCCAACTTACAGAGGTAAATGTGCTGCATGCTGCTAAATGACCTGTGAACTGGAAACAGCTCATTGACCTAGATTTTGTTACAAAAAGTGGAGAACTGGATTATAAACCATTCTTATCTCTTTTTTGCTGATCATGTCAAAAGCAATACTTAATCAAATCTCCCAAAATTATTTTTCCTCCACAGGGTAGTATATTCATCCCTTATGATGTAGTTACATAAATTATACTTACCTGCTTGAAGGTAATTGAGTGTTCAATTTGACGTAATTGTTCAATTTCATGCAAGAAATTCAACCATTTTAATGGCATCTTCTCCCCCATATATGGTTCATTCTTAGCCACCTCTGTGATATGATCTCTAAGCTCAACAATAGACTTATCCAATGGTGACCTGATACTGTTATCAATGGCATAGTACTTGAACACAATGTGACCTGCATATGGTTTCCCCTTAAAAGCTTGCTTTAATAGTGAAAACTTTTCATCAGTCTACAAAATACCAATATGGATGTAAAAAATAGTTATATGTTTAATAGAAATAATGTAAATAAAGTTTGCCCATGCTGATTCCTAATGGTAGAAGCGTAAATATCATACTCACAAGAACTTGTCTCTCTTCATCATTGCCTGGCAGACTTTCTCTGTGAGTGCCCACAATAAATATAGGCGGTGAAAGTTGTTTCAGGTTTGACACTGGATTGTCTGTTGTACTGGTCACATTTGAGTAGATTGAATGTGACCAGAAAAGCACACGATCCAAGTTGGTCATATAGTGGTCAGCATCTGAAATCTATGCAATGTTAAACAATAGTTACATAATTGTATAAAGTTATAATAACAAATACTAAACTTCCCCGTAAACTTATGCAAGATACAGTAAATATGGTTTAAACAAATTCACAAAAAAAATAATTGTATCACTTTTACTTTATATCTTATCATTACACATAATCACTACAATTCATGTTAGTTAAGTTATTAAAGCTAGTTAATCTTACTCGAATATTAAATTCACTTATTAAAAATATAATCTCAAAGTAAAATAACTTTAAATAAATTTAGTTTGCATAGAGACTATTATTTAATTATTGTTTGAAATATCTGTACCTTCCCATTATCTCTATGAAAAACCTCTACTCTAGATGGTGCATTGAGGTCATGACAGAGATTGAAACAGATGATGTAAATTGCACGGGATACCAAGAACATCTATAAAAAGAAAAAATAAATCAACTGAATATAAATACTAATTAGGTAATAATTACACATAATCTTAATTTGAATACTGTATCAAACATGTAAACAATCGCATGAACAAAAAATAAACATATTCATTTTTGTTCTGAAATGATATTTGAGCCTGTTCAGTTTATATATATGTTTTTTATAAGTTTCACTTTTGTATAAATAGGAGTTTAGCCTGCTTTAATATTCAATATTCAATTCAATATTTCAAATTTTAAGGAACTACTGAGTTTTAATGGATGGCAATATATCACATGAACTATATAAAATCAGCATTAGTTATAACTAGGCCTGCACTGGCATTTTAAATTTATTTTGCACAATGAATGAATAAAGTTGTCCTAATTTTGAATTCCTGTCTGAAATAAAAAAAATGAATAAATAAACGAGGGCTAATAATTTGAAGAAAAAAATATACAGCCTATATGACCGTGACTACCTGGTGAGTAATGTAATAAAGATCTTGTCCTGCAAAATCCCAGATGCTGAGAGTCAGATCATCAATTGTCTCTTGTAACTCTTCACTCTTTTCTAACATTGTATTCTGTTCATGCTTTTCCTTTTTTTTAAGGATGTTTATAAGGCGTGCCATAACCTCGTCTTGAACCGCGTCTTGAACATCCTGTGTCATCGGTGTAGCATGGTCGACATGTAAAGATGCTAAATTTTTAATTAAACAATATTCATAATGGAATGCTTAAAGCATGTAATGTCTTTCCTAATAATTATATTTTATACACACCATAAAGTTACTCATAACTTCTCAACTTGTGGATAATGAATTGCATGAATATGCTAAATTAAACTATACATATGATACATATCCTATTCACATGTACTTACATACATTTAATGATTTAATCTTGCTATAATTATTGTTTAACTACTCTATTTAAAATAGATGTATAATTCCATTCAACTTTACCAAATTCTTCATGTTCCTCTATATTGCTCCCCATTTCTCTTGATTTCTGTATAAGCAAAATCAAAATACAATAAAGATACAGTAAAAAAGAAAATGGGAATACAATAAGCAAAATAACCAATTACAACATGAAATTGATTGATATTAGATTAAGTGACAGATCAATGCCAAAGGATAGTTAAGCACCAGGGTTCTTCATTTAATATGTAATAACAATCGAATCAAATATACATTTATTTAATACATTGTATAAATATAAAGTGTTGTGTACATTTAGCACGATGTAGGTTCTAAGGTGATTAACATGTTGCTGCAAACAATTTTTGTTTAAACAAGTTGCTACATAATTGTAATACTGATACCACAGATTTAATATTAATTGTTCTCTCTAAAAACATTACATAAACGATTTAAACTGAAATTAGGGAAGTCATTTATTATGTACACACTAAATAAACCAAAACGAAGGATGGAGGAGGCAATGTTCAAATGTTTGTCAACTGTATTAGGTACGTTCTAGATTTCCACCTCCTGTTATCAATTTTTTCTTCTTTTGTAAAATTCTTTTGAATTTTGAACCTGATGTTTTTCTTTTTTTCTTTCCATCGGCAAAACCCTCATGAATTTTTTCCGAACAGCTCTTATGACTCTTTCAATCAATGTTTCACCTTTTTTCTCTATCGAACAGAAAAACAGAAATGGAGACATTTGAATGTTTATAAATAAGTTGTTTAACGTGTGCACTCATTATTTTTAACTACAGGTAAACTTATTTGGGACACACATAATCAGGGAACATTCCTATTAAGGGGACACTTTTCCCATTAAAGAAAGGAGTGAAAATAATGCTTTAACACTACAGCCAAACCCCTATTTTGCAGGACATTAAACACAATAGACATTACTTGAGATATGATGAAGATTATGCACATTATATTATAAACATTAAAAAAAAATTATTTAAAACAAATTGACAAAATCTGTATTGCAATTCTACCTACCTGTGTGGTGATATCAATCAACCCACACAAGACTACTGAATAAGAGATTTACCTTAAAACATGGTAAGGCCGAAAAAAGAGACTGCATACCTTTGTGTGAGGAATTTATTGGACTTGCTTCTTCTGGTTCAGCAATGGTGCCACTCACTTTATTTTCTTGTTTTTTCTTGTCATCTTCTCTTAACCTCTGTATATTGCAAACCATAGCATAATAAATAGAAGACAATAAGATATTGATTCAAAAGTATTGTTTAAATGTATAGTTGTGATCATCTTAATCATATTGTTCTAACCTCATTTTGCTTCTCTTTTTTATCCTGCAAAATATCTGTTACAATGTTTTCTGCAAGAGCACTTATATATTCTTGTCTTGCTTTATTCAATTCTGTAAATAGTACAAAGTAATGCAAGGTTTAATCTTTGCATACATTTGTCACCATGAATTTAGCTATTTACGTATATACACCTTTCCAATCTCTAATATTCAGGTGGGAAATGAATCTTTAGAAATAATAAACATCAGTAAGCTAAGTGATGATAACCATAGCTGGAAAGTTCATTTGTTCTATAAAGTCGATTACAAAAGCGTGCAGCAAGCAATGTGACAAAATTTGTCGTAATTATGTTTTTTCGCATAACTGTGACCCTTCTGGCACCTGCCATCTGATGCTAATAAATATGGCATAATTTAACTAATATCTGGCATTCTTTTACCCTAAATCTGGCACCCATAAATTGTCGTAAAACACTGATTTGTCATGTAGTCTATAAAAAGGTATCCGTATGTGATAAATTAACAAATTACAAAAACTGCTATGACATATGTAGGGATTCAAAACCGCATATTTTTTCATATCTGGCATGTATTTAAAAAATTCCTTTTTGGGTTGTTGAGTGGAAAATTGCGTAATAAATATAGGCCTACCAGGCAATCTGACATCCAAAGCATCCGTTTTGGATTTGTTAAAATGTTTGTTAAAGCTTTGGCCACATTTGCTAAGAATCTTAAAGATCACATGACACGTTTTAAAAGTAGCATTTTTTCATCAAAATACGTTCTGCATACAACTATATATTGATATATTTAACATTTTTTGCAAAATTTTATGAAAAAAGTGATATTTAACGATGTTTAATAGAGGAAATTTTAAGGTGAGTGACGAAATCCTAAAAATCGGCAATGTCACATTCCAATCAGTTCGTGACGTCACTAATTGTAGTCGTCCGAAATTCGGTCAGAGTGCACCGCGCCGTCGCGCTGCATGTGGTACACCACAGTATCTCCTCCATCTTATTGTGTTGTATTGTATCTCTATTGAGCGAGTATATTTTCATCGAAGTTTTACATTATTTTCCGATATTATGCCAGTCAATTGTGTCGTTGGTGGTTGTGTTCTTACTTCAAACGATGATGTAAGTTTTTTTTTATTTACAAAAAACCCCAGAATAAGACGCCAGTGGATTCGTTTTGTCCAGTTTACTAGAGCCGATTTTCCTAGGCCTAACCAGGCCTAGCTAGGCCCTAATGAATATTCTAAAATATGCAGCGTTCACTTTGTGGAAAACGATTTTTTGAGTCGTCCTGTATGATGAAAAGAAAATTGGGACTACCATCCACGCTAAAACTTAAAGGCCGATGCAGTCCCGACCATAAGAAACAATAAAAATAGTGAAACTGCGGAGAAACGCAAAAGGACAAGTTCTGTCAAACGCCGGAGACAGGATGTAAGAATTCATTCCCATTACTAGTTAGGCCTAGTCTAGTAGGTCCCTGCCCCTAGGCCTATTTTCATTATTCTATCCAAACAAATCTCATTGTTGCCTTTAGTGTCGGGGTCCCAACAGTGGATGTAGGCCTACTGTATCAATAATTAATAAAGCTCAACTGATTCAATAGCATTTTAAAGAATATCTACATGCACCCATCCATACCAGATGCCAGAAAAAAAAATGGCTTCAACCAGGTACTAATTTGTTTTTTGCATTTTAAAATCACTAATAATTTGTTAGTACTGTTGTTTTAAATAATTGTGTACATTTTCAACACGCTTGTGAGAAGCTGTGCGATCTGCTAGAAAATACTCATCTACGAAAGGATGTTCAGAAATTAAGTCCACATGCTCAACATCAGGAGTAGAGGCGTTCCATGGAACCATACTACATTTCACACCCAAAATGCTTGGGTATTCATACAATAGTAGGGTAGGAAGGAGGGGTTACCGTGCACCCCCATGATGTATTTTTTTAATGTACATTTTTGTAATCCTGAGGATATGTAATTAACATTTTTTGATGTTCCCAAGACGAAATATTGTCCCATGGGGTTTTTTTGGGGCCATTTTGGTGGCCATCTTGGATATATCAAAATCATAAATATAGACGGTACTTGACAAAGACTGATCATAGAGGTCTGATTTTGGTCTTAAATTGTTCAGAAAATGCACATTTCTATGTACTATAATGAAAAGTTTTTGTTCAAAATGGCCGTAAATGCCACTTTTGACCTTTGACCTTGTTTTTACATAAGGGTCATATCTTGGTAACCCCTGGTCATAAAGATTTTATTTTTGTCTTAAATTGTTCAGAATATCCATATTTATATTCGCTTTAATGGAACATATTTTTGAAGTTTGACGGGAAATATCATTTTTGACCTTTGACATTATTGCATAACGATTTTCGCAATAATTTAGGTTATTTTTGTATTCGACCTATATCTTGACGAGTGATCATAGAGGTTTGATTTTGGTCTTATATTGTTCAGAATATGCACTTTCCTATGTACTATAATAAAACATTTTTATACAAAATGACCGGAAATACGACTTTTGACCTTTGACCTCGTTTTTACATAAGGGTCATATCTCGGTAACCAATGGTCATAACGATTTTATTTTTGTTTTAAATTGTTCGGAGTATCCATATTTATATTAGCTTTAATGAAACATATTTTTGAAATTTGATGGAAAATATCACTTTTGACCTTTGACATTATTTCCACCCGAGGGTCATATCTCGGTAACCCCTGGTCATAAAGACTTTATTTTTGTCATAAATTGTTCAGAATATCCAGGAGTGAGGACCTCAATTTTCACAGAATTCTTATATAGTAAGAATGTTTCTGTTTTCAAAATAAAACTACTGTATGTATATGTAGGTCTACATAACTACTCATTCAAAACCCATTTATCAAGTTACTGCAATAGATGTTCAGTCATCGTCCACCTCAAATTCAATTTCTTGTTCATCATCTTCATACTCTTTCAACTCCATGGTCGTTTTCTCAACTAGATCAATAAGATGGGCTGGAAGAATAGGACTGCATGACCAGACTGTCCTGTCACCATGCCCCTGTAGTTCATTCATACTAGTGTGATATCTTGTTTTAATGATTAAATGACAGTTTGGCACGGCCTACATCAGGAAATTTCCAAATAAGAGGAAGTGCCTTCATCTAACCCTCTAAGGTCAAATGTATAGAGGATATATTTCTGGTCAACTTCATGATATACAAATTTATGTTTCTGTCAAGCCCCGTCAGACTGAGATTCTGACCGCCGTAAAACGTTTAGAAGCATGCACTGCTGAGATTAGGACATGGATGGGCTTAAACTTCCTCAAGCTTAATGAAAAGACCGAGGCGATCGTATTTGGAGTGGAGTTGCGTGTTCAATTTAAGATCCTGCTGGTGCTCCGATTCATAAATAGTTGCGCTCTCAAATACCTCTCAGAATGATCGACAATCAATAAGAGAAAGCGAGAACTAAGATCTAGTCATCAGGTGCTACTGGACATTCAGAGGCGCAAACATAGTTGGGAAATCGGACTTTCAGTATTGCTGGACCTACAGTAGGTTCTGGAACCACCTATCTTTGAACATTAAACAGACATCATTATTGAACACCTTTAAGTCACTACTCAAAACTCACATTTTCTGATATTTTTGGTAGCACCATGAGCAATGACTGTTGGAATGGCGCTATATAAATCGAATGATTGATTGATTGATTAGTAGCATCTTCTGACCACTTAGTATTTATTGTATTACTGTACTGAATACTCAGTAAATGGCTGTAGACAGGCAGCCCAGATACATTTGGTTAGATGAGCTAGGTACCAATATCTGACTATTTAAGTGTGTTAATTGGCGGTCACTTGAAGTCAATGTAAATGGAAGTCTGCCGGGTACCCCCTGCTGCGTCTATACCGGGGGACACGAAAGGTGCTAACAAATCGGCACCAATTAGATGAGAGAGATACCACCTAATTTCACCACCATGGGATGCCCATTTGCATCCTATATACCAATATCATATCACCAAACATTTTGTCCTCTGCAATAGGCCCACCAGACCCCCCGAGGGAGGGCCTACAAATGGTGATAGCATAGCTGAGTGAGGTACCACTCAAAATTAATGCCAAATGAACAAGTTGTGTTCATACAATACTAAATGGGTAACGACAGACTAATTGTCTGCTGCACCGCAAGTGCCAGACACCCTAAAGTTCGACTAGAGACCCCCCTTCCCACAAATGGCCTAGATTAGATATTGTAGATACCACCAGCAGCCAATGTTATATGATTTAGCACATTGTAAGAAATACCAAATGACCTATTACAGACTATCTGTACACTGCCTTGGCCCTGGCAGACCTCTCTAAAGTTCGACTAACCACCCCCTTCTCCCAACTAGCCTAGCTTAGATATTGTAGATACCACCAGCAACCAATGTTATATGATTTAGCACATTGTAAGGAATACCAAATGACCTCTATTACAAACTATCTGTACATTGCCTTGGCCCTGGCAGACCCCTCTAAATTTTGACTAGAGACCCTCTTCCTCCAACTAGTCTAGCTTAGATATTGTAGATACCACCAGCAACCAATGTTATATGATTTAGCACATTGTAAGGAATACCAACCTATTACAAACTATCTGTACCCTGCCTTGGCCCTGGCAGATCCTCTAAAGTTCGATCATAACTATACCGTGCGTAACCTTAGATAATGTAGATACCACCAGCAATCAATGCCAACATTAAAAGTCTTTCGGAGATTATGGCCTTGTGAGAAACACTTATCCACTAAATGTAAAAATTTGGGTCCGATATTGGTCTTTACATTCTTGCTGTACGGAGGATTGAACCAAATGATGTTTCTGTTTCGGATTTTCTTTTTGGTTGCTTGTTCAGGTGTAGCTCATGTTCATATCCATTATTTCTAAGTGCTTCTTGGTACTATTGTTTGCTGCATTAAACGAATTTTCATCGGATGAGATGTTTGAGAGTCGTTTATTTATTGCTAGTGGTATATTGCGTAATTGATGGCCGATGATTACTTTCACCATGTACATATAATGGCGTATTGGTTTGGTGTATATGGGTGGAAGGTCCCTGTCCTCAGATCGAGTGTTATGTCAAGAATACCATCCACGTGTAAAATACAATTATCCCCTTTTCTTTCCCTAAATTTTCCATTATTTAATGAAGAATAGAATTTGATTAGAATGTATTTTTGTAGCCGTCTATCAGTACTGTTTCCAAAATAAATTAAGATTATGAAGATGTTGACATTAATTTTGTTATTGTCTCTTCCAATTGGACAATAAACACATTCTATTGGATAAAAGTTGTTTGCAGACCTAAAAGTAGCCACCTTTAATTATGAATAATTATGTAATGAAACGTGTTATCAGACACTTTTTTTAAATTTTTTATCAGATACTTTTTTCTAATTTGAGAATTGTTAAGAATTCTCGCATTATATGTAAATTATATTTAAATAGGGGTCAAAGGTAAAAAATGACATTTATTGTCAGTTTTTGAGGATAAATCATCATTAGAGTGGATAGCATGTATATTCAAAAGTCTTTTATAAAGTCTGTAATTTTCCCTTTTTCTCAGCATGTTGTTATTTTATTTACATCTTTTAAATTTATTTTTACTTTAAAACAGAAAAAATCTTACTGTATGAGAATTCTGTGGAAGGTGTTAAATGTGACAATTGATAGTAACATTTATGATCATTGTTTTAAATAAATATTCATTAGAGTGGATAGAAATATGTATGTTTTGAACAATCTTAGACAAAACAAATTTGTTACCGAGATATGGCCCTCAAGTGAAAATAAGGTCAAAAGTTGTATTTCATTAAATGTTATATAAATATAGATATTCTGAACAATTTATGACAAAAATAAAGTCTTTATGACCAGGGGTTACCGAGATATGACCCTCGGGTGGAAATAATGTCAAAGGTCAAAAGTGATATTTTCCATCAAATTTCAAAAATATGTTTCATTAAAGCTAATATAAATATGGATACTCCGAACAATTTAAAACAAAAATAAAATCGTTATGACCATTGGTTACCGAGATATGACCCTTATGTAAAAACGAGGTCAAAGGTCAAAAGTCGTATTTCCGGTCATTTTGTATGAAAATGTTTTATTATAGTACATAGGAAAGTGCATATTCTGAACAATATAAGACCAAAATCAAACCTCTATGATCACTCGTTGTCAAGATATAGGTCGAATACAAAAATAACCTAAATTATTGCGAAAATCGTTATGCAATAATGTCAAAGGTCAAAAATGATATTTCCCGTCAAATTTCAAAAATATGTTCCATTAAAGCGAATATAAATATGGATATTATGAACAATTTAAGACAAAAATAAAATCTTTATGACCAGGGGTTACCAAGATATGACCCTTATGTAAAAACAAGGTCAAAGGTCAAAAGTGGTATTTACGGCCACTTTGAACAAAAACTTTTCATTATAGTACATAGAAATGTGCATATTCTGAACAATTTAAGACCAAAATCAGACCTCTATGATCAGTCTTTGTCAAGTACCGTCTATATTTATGATTTTGATAAATCCAAGATGGCCACCAAAATGGCCCCAAAAAAAACCCATGGGACAATATTTCGTCTTGGGAACATCAAAAAATGTTAATTACATATCTTCAGGAATACAAAAATGTACATTAAAAAAATACATCATGGGGGTGCACGGTAACCCCTCCTTCCTACTAGACTACAATGGCATGTTAAGCAGGTACTTACTACTATAATTGTCATTTATCCTTACACTTACTATTGGTGTAGCATATTAAAAGTTTACATAAAAATATCAAATATCCAATTTTGTATCTTAGGTAATACTCGCTGTATTACACTACAATGAACATTCTGGCAGGGCAGCAGCAAAAGATAGAGATGGAAATGAACGGTTCTCGCTGGTGTTTCCAAGAGCAAAAAGTGGTGGCTACACACTTAAAAGATTATTGACAGATGCAACATTTGGTAAGCCAAACAAATTTGATTGATAAGCTGTATACTATTTTGTTTAATGACTTTGTTCATTTATTGACAATTGCATTTATTTTGTAACCACAGCTTATGTTGACGTGCTTATTTCAGAACCATTATACTTGTGCAGTAGTAGCAAGAAAAATTCTTCAGATTCAATTCCTGAATTAAGTTCACCACCACCACCCGTGTGCTCAACCTTCGTTCGGCCAGATAAAGATGTTGCAATTTCAGATTAATGGTTTGCAAAGTAGAGCAAGACTCAAGAGCAAGAGCCACAATTTTTTTCAATTTACTTCCATAATTTACTGTAGCACATATATAAACAAGAGATAGCATTGTCTTTTTTACTTTTTTTTTCATTTTAATTTATAAATATATACAGTATAAACAGGGGATAGCATTGTCTTCTGTTACTTTTTTATTACTTTCATATTATACAGTAATGTTCTGTAAAACGTATTATAAACAAGGGATAGCATTGTCTTCCGTTACTTTTTTACTTCTTTCATATACAGTAATGTAGTGTAAAACGTATATAAACAGCATATAAACAACTTGAAAAAAAATTAAATATCTGCAATATTGCCTAATTTAAAGCCTGTGTAGCCATCTTCTTCTGGGTTTGGGAAGGTTCTTCTTCACTGCACATGACGGGAGAACAACTCTATTTTCCCTACCAAGGTAGCCCCAACAGAATCTCACCAGGTTCCTGTATGCAACATGTCTATACTGCCTGTGAAAGCATTGTTAAAAATTACAGGTTATAACAAATTACCTGTGAAAATACAATATGTTCAACAAGATACAAGAAAATGGAATGAAAGCATATTGCACCTAGTATTCGTATGCATAGAACAGCTCAACTTACTCTTCATTAGTGTGGGGTAAAGCAGCCATTGCGCCATACTGCTGTTTATATGAAAGGTATGCTACTTGTAGCACCACTCATTTAAACAGACTTCTCTGAATCCTGGATGGCGTGTTAAACACTCTTCATTCATCTCCACTTTCTCCATTTTCTCTCTGGTTTTTGCGATTTCCTGGCAGCAAATGGACTCTCGTGCTGTTGGCATTGGTACACAATTTTTACACATACACCTGAATGACAAGGAATGTCAGATACACTGTTTTTACAGTTATATATGATGTGACAGGGGTTGCAGCATTGCCATTACTATTTATTAATTACTGTATGAAGATTTTTTTACAACATTGAATCAATTATGAATGATAAAGGCGAATCAATAGCAAATAAATAAACCTAGGCCTATTAGACTAAAGCTAGTACTCTGCAGTGTAGCCTAGGCCTAGTAGTACTACTACTAGGGCCTAGCTAGGTCTACTAAGTGGGATAAGTGTAGGCCTCTACTAGTACTAGCCTTAGCGAGATAGAGGCCTATAAATTATATTAATTAATTAAATTAATGATATTAATAATACAGTATAATAAAAAAAAAAATAGGCCTAGTTTAGCGCAGCCTATATTATTACTACAACTTTACTTCATTCATCATCATTATAAGCTATATTGTACGTACCACTCTGTATTCAACAGCATGGCCCTTTCGTCGTTAGCGTTCTCTTCGTGGTCCTCCAAGTCTTCAACCTCTCCTCCTTCGTACTCAGTCTCGAACATGCTTGTGCGCTAGGCCTAGGCTAGGCCTACATCACCATCGTCATTTTATATTTCTATATCTTCTTCTTCATCATTATCATCATCATCAAATGATGAAGAATTGTAATCGAGATTCAAACTAATGTTTTCTTCGGAATCAGATTCCATAATACTGTTGTCTTTGATATTACTGTATATAAACAACACGGAGGCTTTCAGTGTGTTTGTTGTGTGGCGCGCGCCGGGCCGCGATTTTTTTTTTCGTACATAAGTTGGGGACCCCCTCATGAAACGTCACAAAATATACATGAATAATTCATCAGTTAAATTTTCTTGTTCCGTGTGCACCCAAGCGTATAGCAACAAGAAGCGATTACACAAGAGTGCGGTACGATTCTATAGACAGGTTTACGGTGGCCTATAAGTGTCACGGCAACTTTCAAAAAATATCACGGCAACTTTCAAAAAAAGCTACGGCAATTTGAAAAATGCCACAGCAATTTGAAAAAAGCCACGGCAAATTAAAAATAAAACATCACAGCAAATTAAAAATAAAACATCGCGGCAATTTAACAAAAATACCACGGCAACTTAAAAATGAAACACCACGGCAAATTAGTATTGAAACACCACGTGTAGAAATGTATGTACTGTTTTATCTGGTTCGGTAGTAAGTGGATAGAATGACAGACAGAATGAAACAAAGTAGTCGGCGTGTAAAACTCAAGGTAACTTTTAATAGGTAATCCTCCACAGTATAGGTGATGAGGTTGCAAATTGACAAGGTGTCAATGTGGCTATTTGGCAATGTGGGTGTGCGTGTGCGTGTGCGTGTGCGTGTGTTCATTCATCACAAAACACTATAATTTACATAATAATATGGTGATTGGAACGCTTCAGGCATGTTTATATGACATTAACTGCGAAGGTGTGCGCGCACACCATCGTCCGATATTCGAAGCATATTATAATATGCGCCCTCAACGGACGACATAAATCTTTACAACAGCCGCCCCTAAATTTAGGCACTAAATTTAAAGTAAACTATCATATAAAGACATGTAAATACAAGGTATCTAATAAAAAAAAATAAATAAATAAACTCTTGGAACGGTTACTGAAGCTCTGGGAGTTTGATCAGTTTTACAACAGGGCGTACATATGTCTTGCCCTTAACGAGTACTTCGGCCGAGCGCACTCTACCATCCTCTCCGGGGACAACTTTGGTTATACGTCCTATTATCCATTGGCCTCGGGGAAGTAGGTTGTCCATTAACAGCTTCTCTGCCTCTGAGAATCCAGTATCTCCTTCTCAGGTCTGCTAGAACACGTTCTGGTCCAGGATGTAGCAACTTAGCGTCGGTATGTCGGATTATGAGTTTTGTGATGTAGTGCTTTGGATCAAGAATGATTGGGTGCTTCAATTGCTCTTGTATAGCATTTGCTTCACTCAATCGTCCACCTACTCTTATAAGACCAGCGTCATTGTCCCATTCTGGACTTAATTGCTTCAGTCTACTACCTGTAGGTAGTCAGGTTCCAGTTTTCAGTGCTGTAACGTCTTCTGTGAAACAGCATCGTTGTACCACTCTCCAGGCTTCATTCTCAATTTGTTGAGGGGCCGCCCCATCAAACTTCCGGCCGAGTGCATCAAAGTCCTTTAGGTGGCTGATCTCATCTGTAGCATCAACATTGACTAGCCCACAGAAAACACTTTTCTTGACTTCTGTGTCACCAGGTTGATCTTGGAGTTTGGGCATCACTGGCCAGTGGTCTGTAGCCTGAGCTAGAAAGGACGGTCCATATTTCCACCTGTGGTCACTTGCGACTTCCTCTAAGGACATACCTCTTGTGATATCATCTGCTACATTCTGCTTTGTGGGCACATAGTGCCAGGTCATGTCTTTGGTTAAGTGGTTTATTTCTGTTACTCGAGTTCCGACGAAGACCTTGAATCTACAGGTTTCTGAAGTGAGCCACGTCAGTACCGTTGTGGAATCGCTCCACAGGTGCTTCGTACTAATAGGAATCTTCAAAGTTTGCTCCATGAAGTCCATCAGTCTCGCACCAACCAGTGCGGCGCAGAGTTCCAATCTTGGCATGCTTAACTGTTTCTTAGGAGCAACCTTGGATTTGGCTATAACGAATGCGGTTTCCACTTTCCCATCTCGCTCTCCGCGGATGTAGCCGACTGCACCATAAGCTCTTTCGGAAGAATCGCAGAAGACATGTAACTGGTGAGTGGCATCCTTAAGTGTGAGATATCGTCTCGAGATGTTGACCTGATCGATGTACTTAAGTTCGTCTTCCCATTGGACCCAGGAGGCTCGAATCTCGGAGTTAGTTATTTCTCTGTCCCAATCGATGTTATCCATATTCCACAAGTCTTGGACTATAAGCTTGCCCCTAATAAGGAATGGAACCAAGAAGCCAATGGGGTCGTATTGTCTTGCCAGTGTCCGGTAAATATATCGCATTGTTACAACATCTTGATGATCGTGATTCTGGCGGTATGTAAGTGAGTCAGATCCAGTATCCCAGCGCATACCCAACATAGGTTCTGCTTCATTAGTGTCTTGTTGGAACTCTAATATAGTGCAGGATGAGAGTGCTTCTTCAGGCAATCCCTTCAAAACCTCCGGTTTATTGCTAGCCCACTGTCTGACGTTGAAGCCAGCCATGCTCAGTACAGTCCTGATGTCATGCACAAGGATTTCAGCTTCTTCTGTAGATTTCGTGCTATCCAAACAGTTGTCTACATAAAAGGCCTCCATGACGGATTTTTTAACTTCTGGATATTGTTCACCATGCTCTATAGCTAGTTTCTGGAGTGGATAAGTAGCGCAGCACGGGCTACAGGTAGATCCAAATAACAGAGATAACCATTGGTAGATGGTAGGTTGTTTAGTTTCATCACAATCCCTCCAGATGAAGCGGAACAGGGATTGGTCTTCTGGTTTTAGTCGTACCTGGTGGAATATGGCTTTAATGTCGCCAGATATCGCTACTTCATTTTGGCGAAACCTCAGGATTACTCCGATGAGAGATGAACCCAAATTAGGTCCGGCTAGCAGATGCTTATTCAAGTTCAGACCCTGGAATTCGTGGGAGCAATTGAACACTAATCTATGTTTACCTTTCTGTTCGATAACATAGTGAGGGACGAACCAAGATTCCTCAGACTTCTCGGCTTCTTCGGCTGTAATAATCTTCACTAGTTTATCGTCGACTAGCTTCTGGATTAATTGGTTGTGTTTCTCACGTCTTTCAGGCTTCTTGTTGTAGCACCTCTCCGTTCTCCTCATGTGTGGAATCACCGACTCAACACCAGCTCGGAATCGTGTACCGCTGTTATCACGCAACAGAGGAACCTCATAACGGTTCACTCCATCTACTTGAATCAGGTGTGTGGAATGTTCGAGATTGTTCACTGCCATTTGGTCGAGTCGAGAACGAGTTGCTGCCTTACTAGGAGGAAGTTCTTCCACCTGCCAAAGCCTTCTAACATCAGACTTCAGTTGTGATGACTCGCATAGGGTGAAGGTTGTTACAGTGACCGGTGGCTTGGTCAAAGGCATAGGAACTGGGCCATGCAATGTCCATCCAAACACTGTATGCACTGCTGCTGGAGAGTTAATGCCTAGCTGTATCATCGGGCTTCTATGCGTAAGCAAATGTACGTTGTCAGCTCCGATCATGACTAAAGGAAGTGCGTCAGTTATTTCTGGTAAAGGGACATCTTTCAGGTAATTGTAGTTCTCTTTGATCTCTCTTGTTGGGTACGAGTAGGTCCCCAGTGTTAACAAGGTCGAAGAAAACGCATCGTCAAGGTTATATCTGTTGTGAGTCTCACCTCTTGCCGATATTTGTACGTTTACACTCCGTCCAGGAACAGTGGTTGTTCCGTGTTCCACAGTTTTCAGAACAATGCTGTCTTCATGGCCCTGTATGTGTAGTTTATTCATTCCATCAGTGAGCAGCATGGTTCTCATCGACCCATCATCTAAAACAGCGTAGGTATCAACTTGGCTGGGAGGACTGTATAATGTTACCGGGACGATTTTCAGGAATACGTCTCTGGGCTTGTACTGTTAACACAGACTGTAGAGTTGGTTGGTTGCCGCTGCTGGATTGGAAGGAGTGGACTATTGAGATGCCGGTGAGGTGTCGTGCAAAACTGTAAGATGAAGTTCAGAGCACATCTTACAACCCTTCCGAAGAGTACATTCGGTGGTAACATGTTTTCTAGCGCAATGTTTACAGCGATTGTTATTAGTGATCCAATCATTCATCTGGGATTTGCTTAGTTCTCTAAAGCTTTTGCAGCCCCCAAGGAAATGCTCGTTTCCGTTACAGTAAGGACAGAACATCCGAGGTAGTTTCTTGCTGTCTTTCATATCTGTAAGGGTCATAGTTCTTGGTGGTCGGTGATTTCTTTGGTGATCCCTTTGGTTAGGTTTATCCTTTTCTGGTTTCTTAGCGGTTAGCACCCTTCCAAATACTGGATCTTCCTCTTTGTCCCTAGCCTTCTGAACAAATTCAAGTAGATGCTTGAGTGTAGCGGTGGTATGGTTCTCTTTCAACTTGAAATTGACGTCTTTCCACTTGTTTCGGAGGAATGTCGGTAAAATCTGCACAACTTTGGATAATCCCTCCATGGTATCCAGTTCCGAGAGTTTCCCCAAAGCTTCTAGGGTTCCGTAGCAGTTTCCTAGGTCATCTGCAAAATCTCCGAGTGTATCGAGGGTAACTATCTCTCGCTTCAGTATTTTATCAGTCCAGGCCTTGGTTATTATGTTGGGGTCCCCAAACTTCTCTTTTAGCTTTTTAATGGCTGCTATGTAGCCTTCTTCGGCTGGTTTAAGGACACAATACTGTATCGAAGAATATGCAGCACCCTCACATAATGAGAGTAGATGTTGTAACTTGACACCATCATCTGGGACTTGAGAAACGGTGCTCTTGTATGCTGTAATGAATGCATGGTACCGTAGCGGGTCTCCTCTGAATTTTTTCGGTTGGCTGCGGGGTAGAGCAATTGCCCGCAACAAGCCTTCCCAGTTGAAGGCGTTTGTGTCCAATGAACTACTACTGGCTGTGGATAAATTAGGGTTAATGACATTATTATCGTTCACATTATCAACATCAATAGCGGGATCACTTAAATTAACATCACTAACATTATCATCATGGATATCATTTTGATTACTTGAAATTTAATCATTAATAACATTACTATTATTTACATTACTGTCATTTACTAAAACAACAGTCTCATTTAGTTTCTTTTCTAAAGATCTAATACTATTTCTTGTCTGTTCCTTTTCAATCAAGAACTGGTCCTGGAAATCCTGCATCCATTTCTCTTCTGTGTTGTAGTCTTCCTCGCCCTCCACATGTTCGACCAATTCGTTATGCTTTAGTTCTACTACGGCGAAGAGGTCCTCTAATAAATCTGCCTTCCTTTTAATCTCTTCCAAATCTGGGTTCTCCAATGCAAGCATCCTCCTCAGTGCGTTGCCTTGTCTGGTTAAATTTCCTTTAGCATTACGTCTGTTGATTTTCAGTTGTTTCAATTCCTCCGCCATTTTTATCCGGCTCGAGGGACCATGTAGAAATGTATGTACTGTTTTATCTGGTTCGGTAGTAAGTGGGTAGAATGACAGACAGAATGAAACAAAGTAGTCGGCGTGTAAAACTCAAGGTAACTTTTAATAGGTAATCCTCCACAGTATAGGTGATGAGGTTGCAAATTGACAAGGTGTCAATGTGGCTATTTGGCAATGTGGGTGTGTGCGTGTGCGTGTGCGTGTGCGTGTGTTCATTCATCACAAAACACTATAATTTACATAATAATATGGTGATTGGAACGCTTCAGGCATGTTTATATGACATTAACTGCGAACCGGTGCGCGCACACCATCGTCCGATATTCGAAGCATATTATAATATGCGCCCTCAACGGACGACATAAATCTTTACAACACCACGGCAAATTAGTAATGAAACACCACGGCAAATTACAGAATGCCACGGCGGAAGTGAGTTACCACGGCGGAAGTGAAACCTTTGGAATCTTCGATTTTTTCTGAGGTAAGTAATTATTTGTGCATTGAAGTAAATATTATTATATTAATTTATTATATTTAACTGCTGCATTTACGTGTTTATTGCACTAGGCCTAGCTATGCCTACTACTAGCCCTAGGCCTTAGGCCTACAGTAGTAGCTAGGTCTACTGTAAAAACAACTTGTTATATAAAAAACAGATTACTGTAAATATATTAAAACATTGTAGAATGTTATAGGGCCTATAGGCCTACCTTGTAATAAGGCCTATGGTCTAGCCCGGCCTAGAAAGTTCAAGAAGAGTGCAATAAACACGTAAACTGCTGCAGTTTAATAAATTAATATAATATTTACATCAATGCACAAACTATTACTTACCTCAGAAAAAATCGAAGATTCCAAAGGTTTCACTTCCGCCGTGGTAACTCGCTTCCGCCGTGGCATTTCTGTAATTTGCCGTGGTGTTTCACTATTAATTGCCGTGGTGTTTCAATACTAATTTGCCGTGGTGTTTCATTTTTAAGTTGCCGTGGTATTTTTGTTAAATTGCCGCGATGTTTTATTTTTAATTTGCCGTGATGTTTTATTTTTAATTTGCCGTGGCTTTTTTCAAATTGCCGTGGCTTTTTTCAAATTGCCGTGGCTTTTTTTGAAAAAATTGTCGTGATATTTTTTGAAAGTTGCCGTGACACTTACAGGCCACCGTACAGGTTCCATTTCTCAAAAAACGGCCTAGAAAACGAATCAAGAAGCATTTTTGGGTAGAAGCTGGGATCCACTTGATTTAGGATATTTCGACCTCGCTGATTACGAATATGGCGGATCCCAAGCGAAATTCGGCCATCTAAGCCCTTAATTTGCATAATTAAAAATGGCGGCCATTTTTTATAATTACCCTATATCTCGAGAACCACTAGTCACAGATAATTAATTTTGGTCTCAAAATGTTTTAAATATATGTTTTTATATTCACTTTAATGACACATTTTCTCAAAAAATGGATGCAAGTTTTATTTCTGACATTTTGACCTTTGACCTTTATTTATCGTATCTCAGTAACCAATAATCGGAGAGACACGAAATAGGGCTCAAATTGTTCAAAAACTATACATTCATATTTATTATAATGAAATGTTTTTAAAAAAAATGGCCGATTCTACAACTATTGACCTTTGAACTATTAGTCAAATATAATAATATATTATTATTACTGCCTTTCCGCTGAAAAGTCTGCCGACATTTCCGCTTGGGCTGCTCCGTAAATCTCTTTTACTAGTTTCTTCCAGTCTGATCTTTCATTGGCTAGTTCTTTAAGTTGTTTCATGTCTTTCTTTGTTTTCAATTGTCCGGGATACTTAATGTCTGTATTATGCTTATAAAGGGTGAGTAGGTCGTTGCTGAGAGTTATTGGTAGGGTGGTTCTCGGTCTTCCTCGAAATTTTATATTGGTAGTGTTTCTGAAATAATAGCTTATTGCTGTGTTGGCTGGTGTACATGGGTCTTGTCTAAGTATGTGACCCAATAGTCTCCATCTTGCGTCGACTATTTCTAATGAAATCGGTTTTGTTCCTGTCCTCCTGTATAAATTTATGTTCGATATCCTGTCTGGGAACCTGATACCTATGATTTTGCGAAGTTGCTGTCTGTGAAATGTGTCGAGTTTATGTGCTTCTTCTTTTGTGAGTCCCCATGTTTCAGAGTTGTAGAGTAATATACTTTTAACTAGTGAGTTGTACAGCTTGATACGTATTTTTAATTTGATTTTATCTTTTCGAAGCCACATCGAGTTTAGTTTGGTCATTGCTACACGCGCTAGTTGTTTTCTTCTAATTATGTCTTGTCTGTCCCCAAGGAGCGATCCTACTTTTTTCGTGTTTCTCCATTGTTCTTGTATGTCCTCTTTTTCTCGTCTTACGATAGTGTGTTCTGTTTTTTCTTTATTTACATTTAAGTTGAAAGTTGATAAATGGCGTTCTAATTCGTTTACATTATGCTTGCTATTTAGACTCAAAAAATCTACATCATCAGCATATGATATCTCTTGAGGTATTTCTGTTTGGATAATTGTTCTGATTCCTCGTAGCGCAGACTCAAGGTAAACAGTGAATAAGACCGGGCTTAAGCTGTCTCCTTGAGGGGTGCCGATGTTGGTTAGGAATATTGGCTGTTCTTTTGCACCTTTTATTTTTAGATTTAGTCCGGTTTCACTCAGCAGAAATCTAACGATCCTAAGTTCATCTTCGTCTATAATATGTTTGAGTATGTCGAGGAGTTTGTTTCTATCCACTGTGTCAAACGCGCTGGACATATCTATACCGGTTATGTAAATATTTATTTTTTCTTTTTGTGCTTTAGCTATAAGCCATCTATGTGTAAAAACTATATCACTTGTGCTTCTGCCTTTGCGAAACCCACTTTGGCTTTGTGGTAAGAATGCGTCTACTTTCGATGTAATTCTATCCAGTGTTATAAGCGATAGGCACTTGCGTATGGTGTTAAGTAGAATAACAGGTCGTAAATTCTTAGTTGGACCCTTTTCCTTACCCGGTTTTGGTAGTGCTATGAGTGTTCCTTTATTAATATCCACGAATTCATGTTTTGTAAATATTTGATTTAAAAAGTCTGAAATCATTGGAGCTAGAACAGGGGAACCGTATTTTAGTAGTTCTCCTGGGATACCATCCTCACCTGTTGCTCGACTGTTGTTTAGGCGTTTAAGACTCTTGGTTACTTCCTCTTCACTGATTTCTTTATTTAATGGCCTAGGATTTCCCTCAAATGAATCTATATTTCGTTTGCTTCCGTCGTAAAATTTATTTTCGAAGTGATTGCCAATTACTTTCGCTATTCCATTTGGTGAGGCAATAAACTTTTTGTTAGCATCAAACACTTTTGGATTTTCGAATGGTTTTCTATTAAGATCTTTCACTGCTTTAAACATTTGGGCGCCCCCTATCGCTTTGTCGATATCCAAACTTTTCTGATCAAGTTCTTTGTTGCGTGTTTCAATTACTTTTTTACTCTTATAATAATATACTAATAATAATTATAACTTTGAAAATTGTGGTCTTATGAATTTTTTTTTCTTTTTAAATTGTTTAAAACATGTGTGTTTCTATCCAGTCTAATGACACATTTTGTACAAGAATGGCCGATAGTATGGTTATTGACCTTTAAACTACAGCATAGGCCTACTGTATACTAAATATAATATAATATAATTGCATAACTATAAATAAATAAATGTTTGCTCTTTTGGCGCTCCATAGAAACAAAAACATTGAGCATGGGGGGGGGGGAGCTCGAGGAGTTACATTACAGGATACAAAGTCTCAAAGAAACACATCTGTAAAATCATAAATTTTAAGGATTTATTTATTTGTTATTATGTGTTTCTCCTTCTGAAAGTACTTATAAGTCCTAATTTTAAAGTGTGGTGTTCAGGATAAAGTTAGTCAACAAATTTGGAGTCAAAATACAAGAAAGGCAGGTGCGTAAGAAAAACATCCTCTGAACCAACACAATGGAGTAAATATATATATGCACCTACATGCAAAACCATATCAATATGCAGACGACACTTGCATTGCTAAATGTATAATGACGGAGGAAGATAGTTTATCTCTGCAACAGGACATTGACACGATCTCCTGGTGGTCAGCACTTAATTCACTTTCCCTTAACCCTAATAAATGTCAAGTGCTGTCATTGTCCAGAAAACGAGATCCCGTTGTTCCATCTTACAATCTAAATGGACATGAACTCATGAACGTTAATGACATTACGTTACTTGGTGTGGTAATATCCCATAATTTGTCATGGGCACATCAGGTAGATAATGTAACTTTGAAATGCAATAGGATGTTAGGTTTTATACGGTCAATTGACACAGGTTGTTCTACATCTGTTTTACTTAAACTTTATAAATGTCTTGTTCTTCCCCATATTCAATATTGCTCCCCTGTTTGGTATCCTTATCGTCAATGTCATATTAATAAGATAGAGAAAATTCAAAGAAGGGCAAGTCGATTTATCCTTCATCAACGAATCTTAGATCAGCCATATTCTGACCAATTAACTAGATTGAATTTGATGACAGCCGAATCAAATCGAGATTATTTTACCGTTATTTTTGTTACAAATATATTATATAAATTACAGAATAGTTTTATTTTAAATATGTTGATTATCAATTGTAGGCATTTGGATGTTCTGACTTTTAAACATCTTGCATCCAAAATTGATAGTGGAAAGTATTGTATCCCAACCAGATTTATTCGTCTGTGGAATGCACTACCGGTCAATATTACAGACGCCTTTGTTTGCGGAAGTTGGGTACAATTTAAAAACATGTTAATGGACCACTTTAAAAACACTATCGCCCGTATTCTTAAACCGGACTTTAGTCGTAGTTCAAGCTAAAACTAAAAAAATGACGTCATTTTAATTCATAAACCGAACTTCAACTAAATCACCGACTAAATCAGGCCAACCTCGACTAAATCGAGACGGATTTTGATCGATTTTTTTAGTCCTGGAGGGGGCAGACTAAATGGTCGACTAAATGGTTTTTAAACGATGTTTATAAAAAACGTAACAGTCATTGAGTTGTTATATTGGCCAGATATTGAAGAATGAAATATCTATATTTATATTAGCTTAATTAAATATACATTGGTATAAATTATAATAATGAAAATCATCTTTATTTACAACTGTATACAAATTACATTATTTTCTTCGCGCAAGTCCGACTTGAGCTACGTCACGCCATAGCGACAATGGGAGATGCGGCAATTCACCACGCGATGGAAGGTTTAGGGGGCCTAGCGCTTTCTTGTCACGCTATGAAGTGCGTGGTTCGTCGCGATCATACTTTGTTGGGGGCCTAGAAAATATAAAAGTTACCGTACCGCCATGGTTCCTAAATATATTTTGTAGATTTTGTTTGTTGTTAACCAAAAGTACTTCACTGTTAAATTAATACTGATCTTGTTCTAATAATTAACGATTAAAATTATTTTTCTTGTGTATAGTCCTGATGCGTAAAAAGTTTTGTAAGAAAATGGAAAGTGATATCAATGCGCAAAATTTCGTCTTCTCCACAAATACTCTCTTGTCATTGGCCAATGTATAGCCTTTAGTACCCAGACGTGTGAAACTCGACTAAAAGCTCGACTTCATTAAGTCGAACTGCAAACTTCGACTACTTCGTTTTTGAATCGAATTTGAAGTAATAGCTCGAACTACGACTTTTCCAAGTCGAACTTCGAACTACGACTAAAGTCCGGTTTAAGAATACGGGCGTATGCCTCTTTAATGTATATAATCATAGTATTTATATTACTTATTGTTTTATGTTTTATTGTATGCTTTGAGTGCTGGTGTGGCACGCCTTATGGCGACAGTGGTCCTTCGACCTCTTTTGCCACTCCTTGGCACACTCAAAGTCTATGTATTGTTTTAATTGCTAAAATTAATAAAATAAAATAAAATAAATATACAAACAAACACCCCGTCAAGTTTGTTTGTTGTAAAGAAAAAATATACATTTACTCAACGGGCGAAAATAATGTGAGTTTCTCTATGTTTTGCGGTGGTATTAAATTATATTTATGGTAATAAATGAAACCTACTGTGTTTAAAATTATGTATGGATAAACAAGTATTGTTTTTAAGCTGTAGTATATCTTAGAATTTGTAATCTTAGGTCTTGGGTCTTAGCTTTCGTGATCTTAGGTCTTAGGGGGTCTTAGCTTTCATGGTCTTAGGTTTCGTGACACCCCTTGCCTAGCTGTCGATTAGCCTCGACACATTTTGCATAGTGGACGTGTGTGTGAAGAAGAGTGCGCGAAGGCAATCACGTGAATTGACCTAGAATCCTAGGCATATTATTGTAGAAAGAATAGTATCGCAGTTGTGTAATCACTTCGTGTTGCTATACGCTTAGGTGCACACGGAACAACAAATTTAACTGATGAATTATTCATGTTTATTTTGTGACGTTTCATGAGGTGTCCCCAACTTATGTACGAAAAAAAAAATCGCCGCCGGCCCAGCGTGTAACCTTTCCGGCCTTTTGACTCCAACTTGTGACGTAGCAGTGATGACCTATAGGGTTGCCGCTTTTTTATGACAATTTGTCCCAATTTTGAACAACGTAATTACAAAATATTTTTAAAATATGAATTCGACCGAATTACTAATTACAAACACTTTATTCTTATTCTAGTAATTATTATCTAGCATATAAGTACAAAAATCTACAATATGTGATTTCAGTGTCATGTGATCTTTAATTAACAATTTTGAATTTATTCTAGTTCTTCCATATATAGACTTCAGAAATACAATGGCTATACAAATTTAACAACAACTTTATATATTATAAAAGAAGCGTTTTCTTTTTTTTCTTGCAATTTTTATATTTAAATTTATTTTTCTGTAGTTCAGTCTCTCTCTTTGATTTTTCTTTAAGATTAATTATTTTATATTATAACAAGAGGCCAAGTATTGCACCTTAATTATTATCTTGTAGATATTTAATCTCATGTATACTTTTACGTGTGTTAACTAGTATCAGTATAGCCATAATAATGTGTTGTTTTTGTAAACTTTATGTGTTTCATATGGACAGTTTGTCTGAAATAAAGTTGAATTGAATTGAATTGATAATGTTTAAAAATAAACAATTAAAAAATAAAAAATTGTTTTACTTATTAATTATTACTGGTACATTTTAAAGCCTTATCTGGATCTTCAAATTGTATTTGAAATTTAATGTTTATGAAAAATATAAAAGTACAGCATAACATACCTTTATTTTGATTTGGTTTCCAGTTAGTAGTATGCTTAACACTAATTGTACATGACAGTGATGCTTCAATTCCATCAGTCACTTCCTCAGTAACATTGAATCTAAATAAATGTTGGAAGTATTGTATGTTATCACACCTTAAACAAATGTTATACAACAAGCTGTAACAATGATTAGTAAAATCACTCAAAGAATAATATTTTATAGTATATAGGTTTTAGTAAATGTGGTACATGCAAGGGACATAAGTCGGAATTTTTAAAATTGAGATTTTCACAAAAACTACAACTACATAATCCAAGATTTAAAATGCTGAAAAATTATATTGATACCATGACTACTTCCAGATATATCTAAGTCTAAAATTTTGGCTGTTACAATCAGTGTTTTGAGGAAACTGCCTTTTAAGTTTAAGTAACTGGAAATGGGCCCGTCTTCAACATTAAGATGCTGTACTCAAGCTGTTCAACCGGTTTTCAAAACAATTATTGAGGAAATTCGAAGCATCCTCGTACAGTATTATTGTGTGCAGGTATTTTTCAAGATGGAACTCCATTAGACAGTGTATGTCCACGATCTGAAAACACTTCTATTTGTGGCAAATCGTTGAACCTAAACTCGTTTTAATTGTCAATAACTAATTATCTAACTCAATTTAATTAGGAAACAGGGTTACATCAGGTGGTTAAAATCAGTACCGAAAGTACGAACCAACTTTACAGTACCATCGAGCAAACATTCTAGAAGTAACCAAAATTTATTTACGATTTACCAACTTCTGCCCTTACGTAAATGTATATATAGATTACATACATTTATAATATTCTGACTGTACACAAATATTAAGTATACAGTGTTATTTTAAATTGTACTGCGCAATAATGTACCAGCTGTATTTGTATTTGATTTAATAAAATTGACGTTTTGATTGCCTCGAACTCATAAAAGCACAGAATGATTAGCCTAATTACGGTTGACCAGTGAGTGCTTTGGTTAGACTCGTTTTCCCAACACGTTCTTGTCCTACAAGCATCAGACGTGTTTGGTATATAGGTTTGCTGCCTTCTTGTATGGCATCAAGAAATGCATCATTAGCCTCCTGACCTCTTGCCAACACCTCAAGAGGAACTTTAAAGACACAAATAATGAAAACACACATTTAGTACTGGATTATAGGTATGATATTTTTGGTTTTGAATTTTGAGAGATAAAAGTCTAAGGCAGATATTTTGCTGTAAAGCGATACTGTTAGTAAAGCAGAATATAAAATACAGTCAGCCAATACACAAATATAGTTTATTTAAATTGTATTATCTGTCCGTGATGATAAATTACTTAGATGTCTTACCTGGCGATTTTGAGAGAAAGAGAACATGTTTCGCTTTGTAATATTAATGCCCAAACAAAAAAACTATTATAGCAATAAAATCGATCACCATATAATTTTTAAAACAATTATACATATTAAACCCAAATTAGGACCTATTTCTTTCTATTTCTTTATCAATATAAACATTTACTACTATTTCATAACCAATTGTTCACTCACCATCATTCAGTTTCTTCTGCTGCACTGGAAAATAAAAATAAATATTATAATTGATGGTGTATATAACAATTAAATATCACCACCATTGACATTTTAGTGTAGAGCCAATTAGCTACATGCAATTGTGTACATTGTATACTCTCATGGTTCATGGTAATTACTTTATATTTTTTAAATATTCGATAAACAAAATAAAAAGAATATTGTGACTGAAACCGGTAACAAAATAAGACTTATTTCTGGCTAAATTATAATGATGCTACAAATGACACCGGTACTTACCAAATGATCTTACAATAGTAAGTACATGATTCAAATCTTGTTGGTCCTTTAGAAGCGCTTCAAATTCCGTCAAAGATTCTATAGTGTCTTCAATTTTGCCTTGATTCAATCTGCTAATAAAATTCCACACATTTTCAGAATCACTCTTTTCAATATTGTAGAGCTTCGCAAGTATTTCAACTTGTTGAGTATTTAATGATTTGCCAAGTTTAACTAGCATTCGTCTGTAACCTGTGATGTTTTTTCGTTGATTCCTCGGTCTACGATATTTCTTGGATAATATTTGAGATAGTCTTTGAAGTCCTGTTAACTCAAATACTTCAAATAACAGATCACAATCAAGAAAAAACCCATCAATTTTAATGTGACCTTCTGAATATAATAGTCTAAACAAACTATTAGCTGATGCTGCTTCTAATGCCTGTTTATCGTGGATTATGTCATAGAGGGCGACCTTCAGCATCTGTACATCATTCACTTCAATTCTACTTGAAAGTTCATCTATCAATTGGGAAAACCCAGCCCTGCTCATAAAAGAGATAAGGTAATGTGTAAATATTCAATTTTATTTTCAACTAAAAACAATATTAAAAATACTTTTGCTTTCTGTTTTAAATTATTTCATATATTTAAAATATAAATATTGTTCTTAATGCGTATTTTTAACAAAATTGTTTACTTTATGTTATGGTTTGGTCTTAAATGTATTAATTTGCACATTCATTATGCACATTACATTATATGATATGATTTAAGCACTTTAGTAACAATCTAAAACAAATGTGTTTGGACAATAATCTATTATATTTTAGAAATTTATACAATTATTTCAAATAACCAAATCACCACACAGTAGTATAGTATCATTTTTCAAATATTGTTTGTTAAAATAGTGTTACATGCTAGGCACAAACAGAAGATATGCAATACAAAGGATAAGTTATATAATCTAATCTACATTTTATTCTTCAAACAGAAAAGCAAAAGATAACAAAATCAATTAAAATGGTTATAAAGATAAAGATTAATTAACAATATGGAATAATTATCAAAGTATAAGATGGTGGTAACACACAATCAAAATACATAAAGAAATTCAAGACTCACAAATATAGCTGAGCTCAAGGCTAATATAAAGCTTTACTTCAGTTGTTCAAAACAGTCAAACAGACTTCTAGATACTTTAGCTATGTCAGTATGATTTAGTATCGAAATATGATTTCATTTTAGTTTGAGCAGCAGATAAATTTTTCTGCGCAAGCTCACATGCCTGACTAAGCCTCGTTCTAAAACTAGTAACATAATCAAGTAGATTCACTACAGATGGACCGTCAATTAAGGACTCTTTAAGAGCTCGGAGTGGGCCTCGTACAGAGTGTCCAAAAACAAGGTCAAATGGGCTAAAACCCAGAGAATCTTGTACCGACTCTCGAATAGCAAATAAGAGTAAAGGCACTCCTTCATCCCAATCTTTCCCATTCTCAGTACAGTAAATTCGCATCATATTTTTTAAAGATTGGTGGAAACGCTCAATGGCGCCTTGGGATTGGGGGTGATACGCACTGGATTTTAACTGGGTTATCTTTAGTTCATGCATTACCTGTTGAAATACTCCTGACATAAAGTTTGACCCTTGATCAGATTGAATTGTGGTAGGTAGACCAACCCAAGTAAAAAATTTAACTAAAGCCTTAATTATGGTTTTAGCCTTTTGGTTTCTGAGAGGTATTGCCTCCGGAAATCTGGTAGAGGTGCACACAATTGTTAATAGATACTGATTCCCAGATTTAGTTTTGGGAAGGGGCCCAATACAATCAATAAGTATTCTACTAAATGGTTCTTCAAAGGCTGGGATAGGTTTTAATGGTGCAGGTGGAATCTGTTGGTTTGGTTTACCAACTAACTGGCAGGAATGGCAGGTTTGACAATATTTTATTACATCCTGTTTTAGCTTTGGCCAATAAAAATGATCGAGTACCTTTTGGTACGTTTTATTTATCCCTATTGTGTCCACCTAATGAACCATCATGGGCAAGACTTAAAATTTTCGGACGATATGGTTTTGGAACCACAATTTGGGACACTATCCTCCACTCTTCGTTGGAAGAGGTATCTAAAGGCTGCCATTTTCTCATCAACACCCCTTGTTTTTTTAAAAAGCCAACCATTACAGAAGTCAAATTATCTTCTGATATTACATTCTTAAAAAATTCAACAAGTTCAGGGTCGTCAGCCTGCTCAGCAATTAATTGCTCCCTAGTCAAGAGTGATACACGAGGCTTAGCGCCAGTAACCAAAGTATCAACAGTGGGAGAATCAAACTCAGAGGCAAGGAATGTATCCCCTAAAATAACCTCATCATATTGCTTGCTCATAGAACGCGTAACAGCGCACACAGGGAACATATGCTCAGGGGTGGTGTCTTCCTCGGAAGGAATCTCACAGACAATTGGGTCTGCTTTCACCTTAGTTTCCTAACAAAAAGGTGACGCCCTCAAATGGAAGTTCATGTCGAACCCCAACTATTACAGGTCCGTTTATAAAATTGAACTTAATACGAATTTTATGTAGGGGCACATTAAGGTATCCCAATTCGACTCCTTGCAACAAGACATGATCCCCGGTGGATGACCTATCAGATAGGGGTAAAACACCCTCCAAAAGCAAGGATTGAGAAGCACCTGTATCCCTAAGGATTTTAACAGGCTTAGAGTTTATATTATCTCCAATTAGAGACACAAAACCATCGGACATGAAGGGAGAATACCCATCAAGAACAGAGTCCGATACCAAATTTTGAAGTTCTGGTTCTACTTTTGTTATCTTAGTTGCCAAAAAATCTTTTTTCGGATTTTTAGCAGAGAGCAACCCAGATGGTTTCTTACTGTTTGCTTCTTTTCGTTTCAAGGCAAAACAATTGGACATAAGATGTCCTGGTTTTTTACAATAATTGCAAGTAATAGTAGGAGAGTTTTGATTTGATTTGTTAGAAGTGTGGGTTGGTTTAGGCGAGGTAAAAGTCGCTTCACTTTTGGAACTATCATTTGTTTGGAATTTCTTTCCAGAAGATGTGGCTGACTGTGCCTGAGGTTTTTGAGTAAATGCTTGTTTATGCGTTAAGGCATAGTCATCAGCCAGTCGAGCAGCTTGACTTAAGGTCTCAGCTTTTTGCTCATCTAGATAAGTCCTCACATCAGGAGTAATACATGATTTAAACTCTTCTATCAAAATTAGTTGTCTAAGCCTATCATAATCTTTATTTGTTTGTTTAGATGCACACCAACGATCAAAGAAACGTTCTTTGGTTTGTGCGAATTCAAGGTGTGTTTGGTTAGTTTGCCGTTGTTTATTTCGGAATTGTTGCCTATAGGCCTCTGGGACTAATTCATACCCCTTTACGATGAGTTCTTTAACTACATCATATGATGAACTTTGCTCAATTGATAAATCAGTATCAATTTCTCTAGCTTTACCAGTTAGTACACTTTGTAAAAGCAAGGTCCAGTGTTGTTTAGGCCATTTAAGATTTTCGGCAATTTTCTCGAAATGTAAAAAGAATATCTACTTCCTTCTCCTGAAAAGGTGGCACTAGTCTAATATGTTTAGTTACATCAAATTTTGGATTGGAAATAGATTGACTAATCCCACTAGCTAGCTCTAATTCGCGTAATTTTAATTTAAAATCTCTTTCCTCTCTTTTGAATTCCAATTCCATTCTTCGAATTTCAATTTCTTTCATATTTTGTAATTCAATTTCTCTTAATTTAGCATCAATGCTTGAATCAACTTGGGAAGACATAACACTACTATCAAAAATGTCTTCCTCAACCAAATAAGTTAATAAACGACTCTTAATATCATTCTTTCGCATAGAGGATTCAACGTCCTTTAGACCTAGGTGCGTAGCTAGTTTAAGCTAATCATCTTTTTTCAAACTATTAAATACCTCTTGGGTAGGGTCGGCAAAAAATGTTTCTGGTTCAAAGACCATTGTAACAGTTACTAATTTCACAAACAAATGTTTGAAAATAAAACAAATTTAACTAGGTATAAAACTATAAACCTATCGATTCCCGGATGACCCCCCACTTTCTGTTACATGCTAGGCACAAACAGAAGATAGGCAATACAAAAGATAAGTTATATAATCTAATCTACGTTTTATTCTTCAAACAGAAAAGCAAAAGATAACAAAATCAATTAAAATGGTTATAAAGATAAAGATTAATTAACAATATGGAATAATTATCAAAGTATAAGATGGTGGTAACACACAATCAAAATACATAAAGAAATTCAAGATTCAAGACAAATATAGCTGAGCCCAAGGCTAATATAAAGCTTTACTTCAGTTGTTCAAAACAGTCAAACAGACTTCTAGATACTTCAATAGACTTAACAGCATTTAATTTAGCTATGTCAGTATTCGTATTAGGACTGATTAAATATGGTTAATGTACTACTATTTATATTCTTATGCAGGATATGTGGGGTGATCATTATGATCTCATCAAATAACTTAAAGATGATGAAATTGGTTTTAAGATGAAATTCAAATGACATCATCATCTTTAGTATGAAGTTGTTGTAACGATTTCCTTATATGGAATATCAAACAAGTGTCTCTGACAACTTGAGTTATGAGCAGTCTCCTAGGTACAATTACTAACAACCTGGTTACTGAACTTTGGTCTAGTCTACAACCAATATAATATATACAGTACAATACTATGGTAAAGTGATAATAATATAATAGTATAAATGTATCTCCTAACAATAGTATATTTACATAAATGATGTATGAATAGTTCTCCAATGTTAAACTTATCTTCTCTATTTATTGACGACCAGAATGTTATTTATTGTTACTTTTTTCACTCACATTATAGTAAGTTTAAGCTTTTATTTTGTTAATATTTTTGTAATAGTGAGTCATTCAGGCTAAAATCTCTTGATTTAAACAGTTATAGTAATAACTATTATACAAATAATGAATGTTTATGAGTGTAATGGTACAAATAATGGCACGAGGTGAATGATGAAAGGTTATATCAACGAGGCAAAGCCGAGTTGATATAACCTTTCATCATTCACCAAGTGCCATTATTTGTACCATTACACGAATACAAAACATTCATTATTTGTTTTATATAACATCTAAATAAATTCTAGTTATTTGAATCAAATAAAAGGTAGCCCTAGCCAAAGCTTACTACATTTCATTCACACACATTTGATTAAAAACAGTAACATTTGGTTTTTAATAATGTTATATTAAATGTTATATTTATATGGATTTCGTAAACACACCTACTTTTGTGTTAATTATGTCAACAAACGACCAAACAATCCTAGGCCTAGCAAGGCTAAAACGCCTAGGCTAGGCCTAGCCTAATACTAGCATGGCCTAGGCTAGACCTAGTAGCCTAGTACTAGCTTGGCTGAAAGGCAAAACTTCGACAGACAATTGGAACTTATCTAAGCTAATTATGGTTTTTCCAACAATTCCACGTCTTGTAGGGATGTCCCCATTAATTAATCAAAATCCTAAAAACGATCTAAAGCTAATTTAAATGCCTTTTTGAATGAAATTAGTACATAATGTCCAAATCGTACACAAATATCTGCTGCTGTTGCATATCTCACGGTGGTGTTTACAAATGAAACTGAGACCAGACGACAGGTGGCGCTGTTGTATTTCACAGTACATAGCCATATCATAGGATAATTTGTGTACTAGATTTTTTTTCATCCGCGAGACGTTTTTTTTTTTCGTACACAAAAATGTTTCAAAAAGTACTATTAAACGATCGTTTAATAGTGCGTACTATTGCACGCCATGTGTCCCACAATCGTCCAATCAAATGACAGGAATTTATTTAGGTGTTATATAAAACAAAATATGTGAAAAAAAGATCTATTATATTAACTCTATTTTGTAATTTAAAATGTTATCATTTTTTGGGGTAAATAAATATTTTTGCTTAAATAATAACTAAATTTAAATAATATATTTCATAAGTATTTGAAAGATTCAAACTATTACAGTCCATGAAATTCAGTACATAATTCCTGAGGAGTACGAAATGCAATTTTGATTCTGTTATGCTTTGTGTTGATTATAATATGCAAGTCCATTCAATATATATTTCATTATAATAGTTTGTTGTAATAAAATTCACAGATGTAGAAAGTGTCTAAAGGAAACATTATTATATTATTAACGTTTAATCTTTTTTCTTGTTATGTTGGCAATAGTGAGTTATTAATGCTGAACGCTCTTGATTTTATTATGATTTAAAAACTTATAGTATCAATCTTTAAAAAAAATGTGTTTGGACAAAAATCTATTATATTAACTTATTATTTTAATTTATAGGCCTAAAATTTTAACCAAATTAACACAGTTGTAGTATAATTTTTTTGGAAAATATTTTTTGTATAAATAATAATTTATGTATTTATTATTAATATTAATACAATGATTCAAATTAATACAGTACATAAATTTCACGCAGTTTTTATTTATTAGTTCTTCTTAACGATATGGCGGGGAATACATTCATCGATCGATGACAAACAATGATGTGCATTGAAGTGTAACCAACATACATAACATGGCGCGGCGAGCATATTTAATTTTCGGAGGATGTAACTTACAAATTCGTAATTCCTTATGGACATGATATATTAACTTTTTTTGTAATTTAAACCATTGTTTAAAATATCGTAACACAGTAAAATGCTGTACAATAATTTCTTTTGTAAATATTTTTTGTTTAAATAATAAGGATCTATGAATGTAATAAATTATCATAATTATTTGATAGATTTGAATTATTAATGAATTTCAATTCAAATATTCTTGAGGTGTAGGACAGTATCTAAATGCAATTTTTATTTGGATTTGCTTTGTCTTGACAATAATAATATATAAGTCTATTCATGAATTTATATTTCATTATACTACCGTACTCGTACTTTTAATTGCTTTGAAATAAATATTACATTTTTAGCCGTTTTCTGTAAAAAAAAAGTATTATAGATTCATTAGTATGTGATATATATTTCTCCATTGTTTAAATATCTGCTCTATTATTTATTGATAATCAGATGGTTTGTGTATTGTTCTTTTCTTCTCTTACTCATTATATAATTATTATTACTGTATACAAAAGTTATGTGTTGCATCTTTAAAGTCATTTTCATTTATGCAAACTTGTATTACAAAAATTCTACATATGCAATGGATGAGTGGTGACAAATGGTGACAAACTGTTACAGAGACGTAATAGTGAGGCACTAAGGTCTAAATGCATTTTGTTAATGCTTTGTCTTGGCCATAACATGCAACTTTATTCATCATCTTATTATACTACATACCATATTTACTAATATAGTACATGGTACTGGTATATTATGATTTCAATAATATTAACCTTTTAACTGTTTGTATTTACTTTTGTGAAGTGTCTCTGTAAACAAGATATAAGCTTCATTGGTATGTTTAACACAAATAATTCTATTATTTATTGAAAATTAGGCATTGTCTGTGAATTATCATCATACTATTATAATTATGTGATACTAGAGGGTGAGCTCGCTTCGCTCGCTCCCCCTCTAGGAGGTGTAGACGATGGTTCTCGGAATGATAAAAATGTTCTCCTTGTACGTTTTCTGTCGGTTACCATTATGGAAAATGCTTGACATTCGTAAAACTAAACTACTCTGTTTCACAGTGTTTTAGATGATTAATAATATTTTAAAGTATAGTGTTTATTTTTTTGTAGGGCCCTTTGGGGAGGCGGAATTCATTTGAGAGAGGTGCTTATTCAAGGGATATATGTTAATTTGTTTAGTTTTATTAATATGGTAACATTTATAATCAAATGAAATCCTCTAAAAGATATGAAAAGGAGTAAAAAAGAATAACAAAATCTAATATTTTAACTGCTTCCTTTTGTATAAAAGAGAGAAAATAGTTGAAACCAGGTTGTTGCAAGGTGAACTTATCGTAAACCCGGAAATTACTTTGACCGCGAAGAATTGAAAATCCACTGTTGAAATCATAAATTTTGTTAAAGAACTCTTTATAATATCTTCCTGCGCTAGAAATATGGAACAATAGCGTCGAACTGAACACTAATGTTATCAAATCTATGTTTCGCGGTACATCTGAGATAGATAAGGTAGGTATCCAAGGCGGAGATTTGTACCGAAGTTTTTGCATTGTGCTCGCCTATGTCAGAATTAACCATAATTTAAATATAGATGCTTTATTAATTTAAGTTCTGTTTATTTACAAAATGTATTAAACATTGTAATTAGCATTGATTCTTATTATTTTTGCAGTAGTGAATCTTTTAGTCAAAATTCCTTGATTTTTTATGATTTAAAAAGATAATATGAATTTATTTTACAATTATTTAAAAGATTCAATGAAATTTTGATTTTGATATGCTACAACTTGACCAAAATATGTCCATTTTCATGAATTTCTATTTCATTAATACTACTTGTACTTTCAATTGTTTTGTAATAAATGTCACACTTTGACTTCAGGTAACCACCTACACACTCACATGGTCAGATTTTGGTACCTAGGATAAAAACCAGAAGGATGTTAGAGGGTAGGGAGTTAATTCGAGGGAGGCGTTTGTTTTGTAATATGGTAAGACTTCATAATAAAATAAATTCCCCTTGATATGAACAATACAACACGATAATTAATATAATCAAGTGATAAATACTGTAAACAATCGTATCAAAATGCTTGGTAAATTGTAGATATATCAGTCAATGAATTCTAATACAAATAGAATTGTGTTTGTGTTATTATACAATATTGTGTGTATAAATATATGTGGTGGGGTGTATTAGAAGGTGCAGATTTAAAATAATGTTTATTCAAATAAATGCGGTAGGCTTAATTGGTATAATAAATACAGTATTTAGTTCAAATCTTGTAAACATTCAGCAAACACCACACAATGACATTCCAGCAAGACATTTTAACGTCTTGCAACATGTGCCAATATGGTTTATCTCAAATAATGTGCGCGAAGCATCGTGGGAAGTATTTGGAAGCAAATTTTCTCACGAAATCAAGCTATTTGTGATAAATGCATCCCGGGTCCCGGCGGCACACCTGCGGTTACCGTGCAACCTGTTAAAACCTGCCAGCAACTCAAAAACTCCATTCGGCTGTCGGTGTTTTTGTGGGATTATTATTCAAAGTGATGTTTTATTGGAGAGGCATTTGTTCAAATAAATACCATCCTAATAATTAATAATACATTATTTCATTCAAACATCTTTTGAAACTAACTGCCGTGACAGATTGGGCTCAAGAAAGAAGACATAACAGCTTGCAACATGGACAGACATCTCGGTCCTAACGGGACACAGGAGAGCCTACAGTTATTCCTGCCAGCTTTTTAAATAAAACTCAGCTACCGGGATTTCACTCGATTTTAAACAAAATGTCTTATCATCAAATCTCCCTATGTTATAATACTATTCCCCACAATATATTCGGATTCTTTATGGCGTATATTTAATTTGATCTTTATTAATTTGCAGTATAATTTCTATTAACTTAAGCTCCAGTCCTACTATCTGATTTTTTTTTCGTCTTCCAAAGGGACACTGTATTGATTGATGGAAAGTGCCTGTTTCCAGTCACCTTTAGTGTCAAATCTAATATTTTAACTGCTTCCTTTTGTATAAAAGAGAGAAAATAGTTGAAACCAGGTTGTTGCAAGGTGAACTTATCGTAAACCCGGAAATTACTTTGACCGCGAAGAATTGAAAATCTACTGTTGAAATCATAAATTTTGTTAAAGAACTCTTTATAATATCTTCCTGCGCTAGAAATATGGAACAATAGCGTCGAACTGAACACTAATGTTATCAAATCTACGTTTCGCGGTACATCTGAGATAGATAAGGTAGGTATCCAAGGCGGAGATTTGTACCGAAGTTTTTGCATTGTGCTCGCCTATGTCAGAATTAACCTTAATTTATATATAGATAAATATTGTTCTTGGTTATTTTTAATAATTGTTTACTTTATGTTATGCTTTGGTTTGTATTAGTTCATTCATTATAATGCACATTACATTATACTACTGTACTTTGAAGTGATATGTAATAAAATATTTTCTGACACTGCATACAATATACATTTGGCAATTATTTCCAAAAACTAAGGTATTAAGGTTGAACATTGTTTTTAAAAGAAGGTTTAGGAAAATGTGTTTAAAGACAAATCTATAATATGACAATTTAGACAATTACTGTATTTGAAATATTAGAAAAGTTGTAGTAGACTAGGACTACCATTTTTGTAGTATACATATTATTTGTGGCTTAAATGATAATGTATAATTATAAACTTATTTAAATTTAAAAATAATTGAAATATATAATACAAATTATTTTATATTTTGAAGAAATATCTAAATAAAATATCCAAATTAAAAAAAAAATTGCCTAAAAGTAGGAAGTATTTGCCACTTTGACCAAACAGTAATATGCTAGTACTGTATGTGCTACTTGTACTCTCAATTGTATTTTGGAATATATTTCACATTTTAGTAAATAATTAGATAGTTTATGTTTTTTCTTTACAACAAGTATTAATTCATTAGTATGTTTACATGAATAATGTATGAATTAATAGTTATGCATTGTTTCAATTACTTGCTCTATATAATTAACAACCATACTGCTAATTATAGTATGTTTAATCTTTATTTGTGTTATTATTTTGCAATAGCAGGTCATTTAGTCTAAAATCTCTTGATATTCTTATCATTTAAAAAGTTATAATTAACAGTAATAATATTTATTTTGATTCTGAATATAATAACAATATATATAAATCCAAAGGCAAATTACTGAAAAAATGACAACGCTGTGGGTATCAGTGGCTGGATCTCAATGGAGATAAAAAAAAAAAGCGAAAAGCTAAATCAAAACGATAAAGTAAAACAGCCAGAAAAGTTAGCAGAGCTTTCGGGCAACACTAGCCCCTTCGGAAATCGGAAAAAAGCCACCCCTGTAAAAAGCCACCATTTTAAAAAGCCACCCAACAATGGACTATACCATTGTAAAGTGGGAGTGCTGGACAATCAATTTTTATTTAATTGTGTTATTGTGAATAGCAATTTGGGTGTAGGTGTTATTTAGAAACAATATCAAAGCTAATCAAAGGGATGCCTACACTTTTCATGTTACCTCTTCCAAATGCCACTGCCAAAACATCAAACACTTCCTACTTAGTTAAGATTCATAATACATGTTATGCCATTGTAATGTTAAGGCACGTTATCAAAATACAAATCATTTCAAAATGGAGTTCATTACAAATAATAAGGGAGGTCGCAAATTATGCTATGATGGTTATCTTTATACTAAACGTAAGTCTAACAGAAGTTCGATAATTTGGGAGTGTTCTTCACATAGAAAGTTTGCTTGCAAAGGTGTACTACGGACAGACATCGATATGGCCGAAGTGCAGTATGTATCGGAACACAATCATGCAGTTAACATCATGAAGGCTCATGCAGAGAAAGCAAGACATAGTATTATGGATAAAGGCACAACTTGTAGAGCAACTCCAGCTCAGATAGTCATTGATGAGATGGCCAAACAACCGCTCAATGTTCGTGTTACTATGACTTGTGCAGAAAGTCTAAAAAGAAACATCAGAATCAAAAGAAGTAAAAGTCATCCTGGTCAGCCACAATCGCTGGAAGACCTAGTCATTGATGGTGAATGGATGAAAACTGTTGATCACAGAGACTTTCTAATCCATGATGCTATGATTGGTAATAATGACCGTGTCACAGTTTTTGCAACTTCGGATGGTTTGCGTCACCTATGCAATTCAACAACCTGGTTTATGGATGGAACATTTAAAACCAGCCCAAAACTCTATGAGCAATTGTATGTGATTCACGTTGAGTTAGAAGACAATTCGATAACAACTGTATATGTGCTACTTGCATCAAAATTGCAAGAACATTACAAACAATTTCTTACTGCCATTGTTGATCAATGTAGACTACTAGGTTATGTACCATCTGTGGAATGGTAGATGGTCTCGCTTTCCTGCCTCCAGATAAGGTATGTTATCTTTACAATATATTTTATTTATATTTATTTGTTTAATTTCCACCTTCCGTTCACATAGAATTATGCATTTCAAGATGGTGATTTTTTACTTGTTCTTTATAATTTTACTGCTTTAATAATTGATTTAATAACTTTTTTCTATCTAATTGTTCTACAAGCTATGTTGTCATGTCCCTTTATTTGATTTCTTTTATCAATTTAATTTGAACATTTATTCGTACTGTAGCACCATAACTTTAAAACATAAAAATGACTCTTAGGCCTACATGATTTCAAATTAAGAATTATCTGGAACATTGATCATTCTACTTTACTCATAAATAATCTTTGTTTTATCTAGGTCAAAGAAGGTATGCAGCACCTACGGGAAAATTCACCTGAAGTATAGTATTAGAGGACTTTCTTGACTACTTTGATACAACTTATGTCAACGGAACATATTCGCATCACATGGCACAACCAGGCAAACAACACATATTCAGAAGGATCCCACCAATGTTTGACATAGACCTATGGAACGTTTATCACCTGACATTAAACTGTGAACCAAGGACAAACAACATTTGTGAATCCTGGAATAGAAAGCATCTTAACAACACTGGTCATACAAACCCATCTATCTGGTCATCAATCAATGCAGTCAAAAGAGATGAAGCATCTTCAGCGACTTTAATTGAACTTGTAAGGCGAGGACAACCAGTGCCATCTAAACGCATTACCAAATCAACAGTTAAACACCAGGAGCAACTCTATAACATAATTTCTAAGTACAACCGACAGGCCAAAGCATTATATCAAACTATGACTGCACTAGGTTATGCCATACGATTAAAGTAACTTGCAACCAATGCCACGTCTTGTATTTAATGTACAGTGTTTGCAAATATAAAACAATTATTATCTCTCAAAAATGTTAAACTGATATAATTAAATATAATTTTGTGTACTTTATTTATTTATTCATTCAATTTAATGTAATGTTTTTAATTAGACAGAATGTTTATAATATCAATACTTTTTCATTGTATAAGGACTATGTGATATTTTTTATTTGGAGATTTCAAATTAAATTGAATACATGTTTATTAAAAATTGATTCTTATTTTTGTGTCGTTTGTTTACATTTGTCAGTCCTAAGTATTCCAAATTTATATTTAATAAAATGTTGTACATGTAATTCATGCTACATTCCTATTCATAACACACAATTAAATACAAGTTGATTACATAGCACCCCCATTTTGAAATGGTATAGTCCATTGTTGGGTGGCTTTTAACAATGGTGGCTTTTTACAGGGGTGGCTTTTTTCTTACTTTCAGCCCTGAACCCTGAAAAGCCCTTCATCAGTGCAAGTGAAGGAATTTGGATAACGTCATAGCATAAGAACTGGCAAGTGCTGCCTGGGTGGACAGGAATAAAAGAAATATAACAATAGAAACAGCCTGTTGAATGGTGGGTGGAGACTGAATAAGAGTAGAAAACAAAGAAGGTAGTTTGGTAGAGATATAAACAACTTTGGAATGAAACTAAAAAACAGCTTAAATGGTGGTTAATATTGAAACTTAAATGTTGGTAGTAAATGGAATGACTTTACCGATCTAGTATGTTCCTAATGTTAAGTCCAAAAGTTTTTGTGGTTTTAAGTTGTAATTCCCAGTGGTTTTCTTTGTCTTTGCAAATGTTGTCGCTACATTTGACATCGTGGTCTATTGCAATAACTCTGAAATTTGCAATCGAGTGACCAGCTGAATTAAAATGTTCGTTCGGCTACAGGTTGATCAAGCTTTAATGTTGTGATAGCTGATCTGAGTTGTGTCATTCTCATACGGAGAGTGTTTTTTGTTTCCCCGACGTAGCCTACTGTTTGCCACAAATATTACAATATATATATATATATATATATATAAACAAAGATCTATTATATTAACTTATTTTGTAATTTAGACAATAATTTAATATAACCAAAAAAAAAATAGAGTAAAAAGTTGTATCATGAATTTATTTTACAACTATTTGAAAGATTCAAATTAACACAGTACATGACATTCAATACACACTTTCTGGGGTGTAGAATGTGTTTAAATGTAATTTTGATTCTGTTTTGCTTTAATAAGTGGATAAAGTCCATTCAATTTACATTTAATTATAAAAGATTTCAATCTTGTTGTAATAAATTTCACAGGTGTAGGAAGTGTCTAAAGGAAACAGTAATAGTAATAATATTGGAGTTATTCATCATTCAATTTATATTTCATCATACTGCTTTACATGGAACTTTTAAATAATACATATAATATAGTGAATTACTTATTATACAATTTGGAAAATTAGCTAAAAGATCCAAAAACACAGTCAAAAGTTGTAAGATTAATTTTTTTTTGTAAATAAATATTTTTAATCATTTTGTTATTGTTTAATTATTAATCTATGAACTTATTTTAGAATTAGTACAATTATTTGAAAGATTTAATATAATACAGAACATGAAATTTCACCCACAATTCCTGGGGTGCATGAAGTATGTGTAAATGTAATTTTGATTTTGTTATGCGTTGTGGTAACCATAAAAGGCCTTTAATTATTACTTGCAATTTTAAGTGTTACATAATAAATTTCACACTTTATCTAATCATAATTATATTAAGGTTATACTCTCGCTGTCTGTAAAGTAGTATTTATATTCATTAGTATGTTAATATAAATAATGTATGAATAGTTTTGCATTGTTTTCATTACCTGCTCTTATTATCTATTGACAATCAGACTGCTATGTATTGCATTTGTGTTATTTTACTAAATGTTTGTATAGCAAGTTTAATAAAGAGAATAAAAAAGTTAAAAGAGTTTTAGTATAAAATCTTTACAAATATTTTGTTTGTTTAGACAAATATTAGGCCTAAAATATCATAACACAGTAAAATGCTGTAAAATCATTCCTTTGTAAATATATTTTGTTTAAATAATAACAATCTATGAAGGTATTTTACAATTATAATTATTTGATAGATTTAAATTATTAATACTGTATAAATGAAATTTTGTTCATGCTTTGTGCTAATCATAATTGGCCATTCATTGTGCTAAGTGTTATGTAATACATTTCACACTTTATCCATGGAGTAATAATTACTCCATGCTTTATCTAACAATTAGATATTAAGCTGATACTTACTCCTCCAGTATGTCCAGTTTTCTGTAAAGAAGTATTAATATTCATTAGTATGTTTACATAAATAATGTATGAATAGTTTTGCATTGTTTTCATTACCTGCTCTTATTATCTATTGACAATCAGACTGCTATGTATTGCATTTGTTTTATTTTATTAAATTTTTGTAATAGCAAGTTTAATCTTGATTTCTTATTGTTTCAATAGTGAGTCATATAGGCTTAATATTGTATATTCTCTTACGATTTAAAAAAGTTTTAGTAATAAATCTATAAACTATTTTGTTTGTTCTTGAAACTATTAGGTCTATATTAACTTTTTTGTAATCTAGAAAATTGTTTAAAATATGGTAACACAGTAAAATTGTGTAAAATCATTTGTTTAGTGTAAATATGTTTTGTTTAAACAATCATTATCAAGATTCATTGTTTCAAAATTTATTATTTATATCATCATCATGATGATATCTGATGATGATCAAATAAAGATCAAAATGTTGAATCATGGCTTGCCTCTCATTATTTGGAGTTAGTTTTATAACAATCTACAAATTTATTTTACAATTTAAATTGTACTCATTATTTTAACCAAGCAAGTTTAATTGTGATTTTACAATAGGCCTATATTAACTATTTTTGTAATCTAGACAATTGTTTAAAATATCGTAATTAATACAGTAAAATGATGTACAATATTTTTTTTTACCGATGTGTAGGTAGGAAGTGTCTAAATTAAATTGTTCATTTTGTTATGCTTTGTCTAGCCTAATTTTGTAATTTACACAACTACAGTAATTTAAATACCCAAAATAACACAGTAACAAAGTTGTACTATAATTTGTAAACATTTTTTTGTTGAAATAATAATTATGAATTTAGTCTATTGTTACAATTATTTGAAAGATTAGTACAGTATATGAAATTCAATACACAATTCCTGAGGTGTAGGAATTGTCTAAATGCAAATTTGATTTTGGTATACTTTGTTTTAACCAGGAAAAAGTGAAAATACAATTTAATTTCACTCTTTCCTATAATTTGCAAGTCGATTCATTCATTTATTTCATTATACTACTTTTACTTTCAATTGTTTTGTAATACATTTTGCATTTTTAATTTAGTAAACAATTTAAGTTTATACTTACGATGACCATATATTTTGTCTGTAAAAAAAAATATTATAGATTCAATAGTATGTCTACATAATCTTTGAATAGTTTCTGCATTGTTTAAATTATCTGCTCTAATATTTATTGTCAATCAGATGGTTTGTGTATTGTTCTTCTCTTACTCATCATACCATTATTATTACTGTATACAAAAGTTATGTCTTGCATCTTTAAAGTAATTTAATTTAAACAAAACTTGAAATATTAAAAAAAATATTTATATACGCAATGAATGAGTTAAAACAAACTGTGACAGAGATGTAATAGTGAGGCACTATAAGGTATTTGAATGAATTTTGATTTTGTAAATACTTTGTCTTGGTATGCAAGTTTATTCATCATCAGATAAAATAAGCTTCATTAGTATAACATAAATAATTTCTGGCAGAATAGATTATATTTGTGGTTTTTTTTTTAGTAATTTCTTGCTCTATTGTTTATTGACAATTAGACATTCTCTTTAAATTATCATCTTACTATTTAATGTTTTATATTATTTTTTTAGATGAATTATGTTCTTTTAATTTGTTTAATTTCTTAAAATATGTTAACACAGTAAAATTGTGTAAAATCATTTCCTTGTACATATTTGTTGTTGAGGCGGGGTGGGTGTTATAGGGTGGGGAGTTCGATGGAGGCGTTTGTTTGTAATATGGTAACATTTCATAGTAAAATAAATTCCCCTAGATATGAAGAAATACAAGACTATAATTAATCAAAAAGTGATAAATACTGTAAACAATTTTATCAAAATGCTTGGTAAATTGAAGATATAGCAGTCAATGAATTCTAATACAAATAGAATTTTGTTTGTGTTATTATACAATATTGTGTGTATAAATATATGTGGTGGGGTGTATTAGAAGGTGCAGATTTAAAATAATGTTTATTCAAATAAATGCGGTAGGCTTAATTGGTATAACTAGATGGTACGCTCGCTTCGCTCGCGTACCATCTAGGTCGTGCCCACAGATGGTTCTCGAATACATAATAATTTCAGCGTTAAAAAACTGGCGATTTCAAATGTACGTACCGCAGGACAATAATACATGTCGTTTACAGGAACGAATAAATAGACACTGATTTATGTACTCAACTAAATTTAGCACCCTGGGAATTACTTCCAAAAGAGAAACTTGTCACAAAATGAGACCAATTGTTTAAATTTAAACAAACTTAATTTGTGTTTTGTATGTAACATTAGGGTTGAGGGATGGGGAAGAGGATGGGTGCAAAGAGGAACAATTTTTAAATATATTCTTTATCCATTTAGTAACGAAATAGTAATTGTTTTCATGTTTTACAAATAATATACCACTACACACAGTAAAACATTGCCATTTAATACTTTGTTGAAACTATCACCGATTGAAATAGTACAGTACATGTAACGATACATCACTACGACGTGTATTATGTTTATATAATATATCACAATTTGTGAAAACCACCTCTATTCGGGGAAAATCATAAATTCGATTTAATCGTCAATAAATATTAAATTATCTAACTCAACTTAATTAGTAGGCCTAATGGTTTTCAATTGTTTCTTAGAGCCAATTCATACTTAAGTTGGTTCCTACCCTACCCACCAACGCTACTCATGCCAGTGAGGGAAGGGTGGTGATGTGGGTGGTTTAACTGCAATAATAAAGATGTGTACATAATATACGGCGAGTGAAAACGCTAGCTCATTATCAGTTAAAAAAAAATGTTTATCCAACCTCTGCAGCACAGATTGAAATGGTGGGGTTGGTTGAAAAAAAATGGATCGAATTTCTGTTATGAGTATACAGTACTTGCCTTTACGACGCCTGAGGGAATAGACACTTGTGGAACAGAGATTGGAATGTTCCATTCATCGCAAATCAATACATTTGTATACGTATATTAAATCTATGAAAATAGTATTTTTTTAAGAAAATCGGCCTGTCTTCAACATTATGATGCTGTACTCGAGCTGTTCAACCGGTTTTCAGCCATTAAAACAATTATCGTAGGAGGAGATAGGAAAATGCGAAGCATCCTCGTATTATTGTCTGCGGGTATTTTTCAAGACGGACATCCATTAGACAGTGTATACCACGATCGAAAAACACCCCTATTTGGGGAAAATCGTTGAACCTAAATTCGTTTTAATCGTCAATAACTAATTATCGAACTCAATTTAATTAGTAAACAGGGTTACATCAGGTGGTTAAAATCAGTACCGAAAGTACGAACCAACTTTATATACCATCGAGTAAACATTCTAGAAATAACGCGCGATTTACCGAATTTTGCCCTAACGTAAATTTATATGTAGATAAATACAGTATTTATTTCAAATCTTTTAAACATTCAGCAAACACCACACAATGACATTCAGCAAGACATTTTAACGTCTTGCAACATGGGCCAATATGGTTTATCTCAAATAGTGTGCGCGAAGCATCGTGGGAAGTATTTGGGAGCAAATTTTCACGCGAAATCAATATTTGTGATAAATGCATCCCGGGTCCCGGCGGCACACCTGCGGTTACCGTGCAACCTGTTAAAACCTGCCAGCAACTCAACAACTCCATTCAGCTGTCGGTGTTCACCTGATTTCAAACAAATCTATGATGGCCACCGTCAGTTAATTATTTTATATTATATTTAAAATATAAATATTGTTCTTGGTTATTTTTAATAATTGTTTACTTTAGGTATTCTTTGGTTTGTATTAGTTCATTCATTATGCACATTACATTACACTACTGAACTTTGAAGTGATATATAATAAAATGTTTTCTGACACTGCATACAATATACAGTACATTTTGTAATTATTTCCAAAAAACTAAGGTATTAAGGTTGAACATTGTATTTAAGAGCCATTGTCTGTAAAAATCAAAGATTTGGTGGCAGATGTAAAAAAATGGATTTCTCTCAAATTTTTACCATGAATAGACATTTCAATAAAAAGCATATCTACAGCATTCATTTTAATTTTTAGCCTCCGTTGCCATGACAACGGTCAATTATCCAAATGTTGATGTTTTTGCCATTTTTTACAGATTTTCAATAGTGAAAAAGTACAAACTTGTATACTTATTTTAACCAAAAATACTTACAGTATACAGTTTTTGTTTATAGCAGTGTAAACAAAATTTATTGAGTTCCATTTAATGTAGAAAAAAAAAGATTACAAAATGGAGTTTGGTTGATACCATTATTTTAAAAAGGGGTGTTTTTAAAAAATATTTTTTTTATAAAAGTATACCTCATAAACGTACCTATAACTTCTAAAGTGGTGTTTTTAAATCAATGAGGTTTTTTAATTTGATAGTCAATAGGTTTGTCAACAATAATCACGAAGAAAACACTGGGGTAAATTTCGTACATAGGTTTTGTGTTGCCAGGAAAATACGAAAAATACAAAAAAATACTAGCAAAATATCAACAAACAAAACACATGAAACACAATTTAATATGGCTAACCCAATAATAAAAGGTATATGTGGCTTGTCATAATGCTACTAGAGTCATACGAATAGTTTAGATAAAATAGGAGAATGTGTTGCCAGGTTTATTTCAATTAATTGCCAGAAAAACAGTATTTTGCATTGAAATATTTAGTTGATGGAAAATAATGTTAAACTTTGAAATAATAGCGTCAAGGGTTTTTATAAATTTTTAAATCTATTTTGTTTAAAGAGATACAGAAAGACCTCCCAAAAAAATCTGACCTTTTTACTACAACTATTAATGTTTGATCAAAATTTACAAGATAGTTCATAAAAATTCTCAACAATTTTCATTTTTTACTTATAGTGTTACCTTAGCAACCATTTCTATGTGTAACTAAGGAAAGTAATTTTTTTTTAAACGTAAAAAATTGCGTTTTTATAAATACAAAGAATTGATTCATTTGTAATGTTTCTCAATTTTACTTCTACTGCATTTTATTAATGACAAACTTGACCATGTAAACTCATAACGAAATAACTAAGTATATTTAGATAGTCTTTAATAGAAATAGCTCAATCCTTAGTAGGCTTAATAGGCCGTTAGTAGTTTTTTCTCTTGGCTACTAAGGATTTTATCATAATTTCTTTGACTACTTTCTGACTACATAAAATAGATAGGTGACATAATAGGTACTACCTATTAAAAGTACACAGTAAGCAGTTGTATCATAGTTGATGTAGCACTATTTAAAGTAGGTCTTTAAGCTACACCATTGTTAGTAGTTTTTAATAGATATTTTTCACCTTAAGAGTTTTTATGTAGACAGGGAGTAGTCTCCATCTATCTATATATAATAGATATTTAGTAGGTATGAAAAAAAAGTTAAATGTAGTTTGTTAATAGGTTATAGATAGCTGTTGTCTATCTATTATAAGTAGACAGTTGATAGATAATACAAAACTGTGTTACTCATAGATTTCTAATAGACTTGTAGTAGTCTCCATCTATCTATATATAATAGATATTTAGTAGGTATGAAAAAAAAGTTAAATATAGTTTGTTAATAGGTTATAGATAGCTGTTGTCTATCTATTATAAGTAGACAGTTGATAGATAATACAAAACTGTGTTACTCATAGATTTCTAATAGACTTGTAGTAGTCTCCATCTATCTATATATAATAGATATTTAGTAGTGTATGGAATATATGTTAAACGTAGTTTGTTAATAGGTTATAGATAGCTGTTGTCTATCTATTACAAGTAGACAGTCGATAGATAATACAAAACTGTGTTACTCATAGATTTCTAATAGACTTGTAGTAGTCTCCATCTATCTATATATAATAGATATTTAGTAGGTATGGAATATAAGTTAAATGTAGTTTGTTAATAGGTTATAGATAGCTGTTGTCTATCTATTATAAGTAGACAGTTGATAGATAATACAAAACGGTGTTACTCATAGATTTCTAATAGACTTGTAGTAGCCTCCATCTATCTATATATAATAGATATTTAGTAGGTATGGAATATAAGTTAAATGTAAAATGTAAAATGTAGTTTGTTAATAGGTTATAGATAGCCGTTGTCTATATATTAGTGCGTGTTTATAACAGTTACACCCAAATTCCCGCTTCTTTTTTTGCAGCAGCAGCATGCACGATGCAGATGATCAGAGAAAAAAAGGAGCATTCGCTTGTTGTAGGCCTTTTCGATCAGACCATGAATGTTTATTTTTATTCCAACCACAATGTCAGTTTAGTGGTAAGTGAATCAATCCATATCTTTACATTTTATTTGTTAAAGTGTTCCTTTTTGATAGGCTAGTTAGAAGCTAGGCTAGTAGGCCTCTAGTCAAGTCAAGTCAAGTCAAGTCAAGTATCATTTATTATCATTTGTTTTAGGAAAAACATAGAAATTCTGTTTGCTCTGTTGGCGGAGCACAATATCCAACGGACACAACACGAACTCAAAAACAAAAACATTACAAAAAAAAAGTGTCTACATCATATTTAAGGCTCTAATAGATCCTGGATCTCTAGTAGGCTCTATAACCTAGCCAGGCCTGTATTAGTAGGCTAGGCTACTAAGCTAGGTAGGCCCTAGCCTAGGCCTAGTCTTTTTTAAATTGCACTAGGCATTTTTCATTCAAGTTATAATTATAATAGCCTAGCCTAGGCCTAATATACTTTATAGCCTAGGCCTAGGCTTATAGGCCTACTACTAGTTTCTTTTTTGTAGGCCTACTTCCCAGGGTTCAATTATAAAATAGATTTTTTAGTTTATAATATTAATACTAAATAGTTATACTGGGCTGCCTAGGCCTATTATCAGTTTGTTAATAGGCCTAATCCTAGTCTATTAATAGGTTATTATTGGTAGCCCTAGTATAGCTATTGTAAGTAAGCAGTTGATGTATATTACAACTGTGATATTAATAATAGATTTCTAATGCAGTATCTAGGCCTAGAGGCCTAGGTCATCTAGCTATATCTACTGTATCTATTTGTAATAATTCTTAGTAGGCCTAAGTATGTAAAATAAATAGTTTATTAATAGTTACTGGCTATTATCAGTTTGTTTATAGTCTGTTAATAGGTTACTGGTAGGTAGCCCTTTTATAGCAAAATTCAAATGGCATATTCAACAAAAAAATGTTTATTTTTTTCAGAGAGACGATCTTTAACCTATACTAGTACAAATTTGATGGTCAAGTGCAAAGATGATTAATTTATGGTGAAGTGTGCTTTTGCGTAATTAATTTTTCATGTCAATAGTGACATTATTTGGTGCATTTCTTATTGTCTGGTCTAATTCCATTCAGGAATTGTTTTGAATTTTGAAGTTTAAATAAAATGTATACTGTATATTTGGATACTGTGTCTTATTTCATTTGATAAGTCTAGATTGTTACAAAAGTGATGAGTGTTGCTCTGTTGCTCGGTATTCTTCCTGTCACATGTCCAACTGAGTTAAAACATGTGCAATGTTATGGTTAAGATATTAGGTTTACAAATACTGTACTATCTTAATTTTTTGTTAAATAAATTTATAAAATGTATACTGTATATTTGGTTACTAATGTCTTGTTTCACTTAATAAGTCTAAATTGTTACAAAAGTAACTGTTGTTGTTTGGTATTCTTCCTTTTACATGTCCAACTGAGTTAAAATATGTGCTTAAAGTTTTCGGACTCGCATATGTATGGACAAAATTAAGGTTTACAAATACGGGAAAAAAATTAATTTGTTATTTTTTTAATTATACATTTGTTATTTGCCAATAAGATGAATTATTGTTCTGTATCTGTATTATAGCCAGAAAAGATTAGATTTTTTATTTCTGTAGATTTTAAGTATCTAAATTAACAGTAGTTAATTTATGTAGATTTTTAATAGCCAATTTATATGTAGATTTTTAATAGCCCAATAATATCTATATGTAGATTGTTAATAGCCCAATAATAGTTAAATGTAGATTTTTAATAGCCAATTATTTAGTCGATTTTTAATAGCCAATTTATGTAGATTTTTAATAGCCAAATAATGTAGATTTTTAATATCCCAATAGTCGCCAATTTATTTAGATTTTTAATAGTCCAATAATAGCCAAATAATGTAGATTTTTAATAGCCCAATAATAGCCAAATAATGTAGATTTTTAATAGCCCAATAATAGCCAAATAATGTAGATTTTTAGTAGACAAATAATAGCCATTTTTAAGTAGATTTTTAACAGCCCAATAATAGCCAAATAGTGTAGATTTTGAATAGCCCAATAATAGCCAAATAATGTAGATTTTTAGTAGACAAATAATAGCCATTTTTAATTAGATTTTTAATAGCCCAAAAATAGCCAAATAATGTAGATTTTTAATAGACAAATAATAGCCATTTTAAAGTAGATTTTTAATAGACCAATAATATCCACATAATGTAGATTTTTAGTAGACAAATAATAGCCATTTTTAGGTAGATTTTTAATAGCCCAATAATAGCCAAATAATGTAGATTTTTAGTAGACAAATAATAGCCATTTTTATGTAGATTTTTAATAGCCCAATAATAGCCAAATAATGTAGATTTTTAGTAGACAAATAATAGCCATTTTTATGTAGATTTTTAATAGCCCAATAATAGCCAAATAATGTAGATTTTTAGTAGACAAATAATAGCCATTTTTAAGTAGATTTTTAATAGCCCAATAATAGCAAAATAATGTAGATTTTTAGTAGCTGAATAATAGCCAATTATTTAGTAGATTTTTAATAGTATATTAATAGCCAAATAATGTAGATTTTAAGTAGACAAATTATAGCCATTTTATGTAGATTTTTAATTGCCAAATAATAGCCAATTTATACAGATTTTTAATAGCCCAATAATAGTCATTTAATTAGTAGATTTTTAATAGCCCATAAATAGCAAATTAATGTAGATTTTTAAAAGCCAAATAATAGCCAATTAAGACTCCATTCTAGATAGATTATTGGTAGTCTAATAATAGTTGTATTTAGTAGGTGTCGCCTACTAATATCATCGCGAAATATGCTAATGAGGCAAAAATCTACTAACGACTATAAAAAATCTATCAAATATCTATCTACTAGTAGGTGATAAATAGGCGACAGCTCTATATCTACTAAGCCGGATAGACTATAAGGCTAACCGCTATAGAGCTATAACTACTAAGACTTTTTGTTATGGGAAGTTTTTTCTCAAATAATGACCAGAAATATCATATTTGACCTTTGACCTGTTTTTCAGGCAAATTACCATATCTCATTATTGGGTTGACGTGGTATTTGTCCTATATTGCTGAGTATCATCTTTCTTTAAAGGGCCTTTAAACTGGGGTATATCAACCTACTAATTGAAAGTATGGACATTTTCGGAGGGTGCACAATATAATAACGAGACTACCATACTTGCCATATTGCGAACCACAACTGAAGAATATATTTTTATCCAGACCTTGGTCCACCAAACTTTGCGGTTCTCAAAGGTTGTTTTATTTAAAATCGTCATCTGGACGCGATTAGATGAGTAGTAACACTAACAGTTGTGTTACTCATGCCATGACACACCTTAATATCCTCTTTTTTCATTATTGGCCTTTTACTTGATTTTTGGTTGATTCATGAATTTTAAATTGTTGTTATATTGGAATTGGCAACGACTCTTGGCTTGTGCAACATAACGTTTTGATGAGCTGTTTTAACGTAATTAACAGATTTACTTTTATTACTTTCATTTCTTTTACGTACATTTCAAAACATTGAATGATGTGCCCTTTCTCATATCGAGCATTGGAAAATAATGGCTTATTCAACTTGAACAGTGGTTGGTTCAGTCAGCATAACCATTGTATGGTAATGGTAACATTTTCAGTGTTCTTTTAAATACGAAATGCCCCACTAGTTGGGGAGCCAGAAAGGGTTCATCTGCACCCTCTAGCAAACTATGTTAATGTTTTTTTGCTTCCTTATATCAATACAAATCAATTTTTGGAACATCTGAACAAAACAATAAGTTCTTTAGAATTGTTAAATTATTAATGTTTAGTTTTAATTAAAATCACATATACTGAGTAGTATGGTTAAAATGGTTAACTGTACAATGTCATAACAAACATGGTAACCTTTTTAATTAATATTAGTTAAAATTATTATAAGTTAGTGATTTCAATAAAAAGGAGGACGAGAAAATAAACAATTTTCTTTATAACATAATATATAGTCATACTACAGTTACTTTGATTTGTTTTTATTGTTCAACTATGGTTTAAAAATATGTAACAGTATTACTGTATAGCATTTACCGGAGTTAAACATTGCTAAACAGTGATTAGTTTGATTGTAATTATAATACTAAATATTAATAATTATCTTGGTGATTTAACTGTGATGTTATTCATTAGAATGAAGTATGTATCTACTTATGACTTCCGATACAAAGTATCCATAGTATATATACTGTAAATCCTGTAATAGTAACCCACACTCTAATAATTTAAGATTAGTACCCCACTACTCTAGTAATAGTAACCATAATGGGGGTTACTATTAGAATCACAAAAACTTATGACGCAGTCGTATTTTGAAAATAAGGAGATAATGCATGTTGATCTCGGGAGTGGGGGCGAGGATTGAGTGTTTTTGAGTTTATAAAATAAGTTGGAGTTCAACTTAATTTGTTTATTCGTACTGTTTTATTATTTTGCTATTAGACCGGAAAAGTTGGGGATGGGTTACTATTTTCAGGTGCCTAATTTAAGATTAGTAATAGTAACCCACTACTCTAATAGTTACCCAACTTCTAATAGTAACCCACCCTAAAAAGCAATCAAAGAATAATAACCAAGGGTTACAATTAGAATATTTACTTTACCATACTCAACAGTCACTGATTAAGCAAGACAATATTCGCTAGTTATTAAAACTGTACGTGTGCTCCACGCAAAAATGTTTGTACCAGCTATAGGTTAAATGTCAAAATAAGGTGTTTCTTAACATTTTGTGTATTTCTGTTGTATTAGAGCAAATATAAATATATATATATATATATATATATATATATATAAATCAAAGAGCTGCATAGGCAGGATATAGAAAAAAATCAAGATCAAATAAGTTAAAACTGCCTCAATATAGATTTATTTTAACGACATGTTTCGGGCATAGCCCATCATCAGGTGAAAAGAATTGTAACAAAGGATAACATTATATAAGTCACAAAATTACATAATAAAACAAATCAGCCAATCAAAGATGTTAACAAACAAAAGGCACGCCTCCAAAAGCTATGGTGTACAAAGCAGGAATGGTTGCTTATAAAGCAGGAAATTTAAAACAAAGACAAAAGCTTCAAGTGTAAATAATTGTTAATATGTGAATGTCTCTGGCAAAATTAATGTTTAAAGGTTCTAAATTGTACATTTATGCCGGTAGGGGCAAGAGTGCCAAGCTATACAATTATTCTTTCTTCTATAATTCTACGAGATGTCTCAGAACCATTACATACTTTAACACCAGAAATTGTAATATCCGAAAGGGAATGCTCATTATTACAAAAATGGGTGGCTACAGGTAATCCGGGAGTCTTTAGTTTAATAGATAATTTAATAATAAACCTATCACCTAACCTGCGTTTAGTTTCACCAATATAAAGCATATTACATTTAGTACACGAAATACAATAAACTAGATTTCTAGTGGTGCACGTAATACGATCTGTGATAACATAATTACCAGAAGATCCTACTATTTGGTTTGAACATGAAACGTAATTACATGTCGAACATCTATTTCTATTACATTTGAATGTTCCAGTTGATTCATTACCTTTGTTTTGTAATTTAGATTTAACTAAAGTGTCTTTAATGCTTTGATCACGTCTGTAAGCTATCATGGGTGGTTCTTGAAAAATATCTTTTGTAGCGGATTTTTCTTCAGTCAAAATTGAAAAGTTATCGCGGACAATGTTAATAACCTTCTTATTCATAGGATGATACGTGAGGACTAGAGGTATGTGGTCACAAGCATTTGTATTATGTGTAGGTTGCAATGTGTCCTCGTGCATTAACTGGCAAACTTTTCTTAGAGATTTCACAGTAATGTCAGATGGATATTCGCGTGCATTGAAAAAATCGATCATCTCAGATGCTTTGATGTTAAAGTCATCATCATCGCTACATAAACGTCGAAGTCTAACAAGTTGCGAATACGGTATAGCATTCTTACAAGCTGGAGGATGCGAAGAGTTGTAATTTAGATAAGTGTGCGCGTCAGTATCTTTGTAGTGGACGGATGTAGAAAGACCAGGTTTATCAATAGATAAACTAATATCAAGGAAAGGCACACACTTGTCAGAAATTTTATGAGTAAACTTTATAGCAGGATGAAAATTGTTCACGAAGTTAATGAACTCATTAAGTTCATCTAAAGTTCCCAACATAACACCAACACAATCATCAATATACCGTTTGAATAAATCTGGTTTCTTTCCCTTAAAATCTCGTAACACATTCTGCTCAAAATACCCCATAAAGAGGCAAGCAAAGTTAGGTCCCATTTTTGTACCCATGCTTATCCCAGAAACTTGCCGAAAAAACTTTCCATTGAAGTTGAAGGCTGACGTAGTATTAAGTACAAGTTCAGCGAGACGTAGTATTGTCGATGCGGGATATTTAATTGAATTATCTAGTTCAATAAAATGTCTCATTGCGTTAAGTCCATCTTGAATAGGAATTGATGTGTATAAGGCCGTAACATCCATTGTAAAAAGATAAGCACTCTCAGATGAAAATGTATAATCTTTAAACAAAACTACAGCTTCTTTGCTATCTTTGATGTAGGTTGGCAGATTTTGTACAATTGGCTTCAAGATTCCATCCAAGAACTCGCTAATAAGAACTGTAGGCGCGTTACAAGCGGAAACAATAGGTCTACCAGGACTGTTAGTCTTGTGTATTTTAGGTAACATGTAAAAGCTAGAACATGTGGCGTCAGAATTAATCAATATATGGGCTGTAGAAGGAAGGTCTTTCTTCTTAATCATACTATTTACAGTCTTCTTAACAATACCAATATCAGAATCAGTAGGGTCGGCATCAAGTGGCTGATATACGTCAAGATTAGAAAGTTGTCTTTCTCCCTCTGTAATATATAGGTCACTTCTCCAAACCACAGTAGCACCACCTTTATCTGCTCGTTTAATAATGTAGTCATGATTACCTTTAAGCGATCTAATGGCAGCTTGCTCTCCTTTTGACAAATTACAAATATTCTTTGGTTGTTTTAACTTAAGCTTGTTAATCTCTCGTTTGCAAGTATTGGCATACAGATCAAGTTCAGCGAACATACCTTGTGGCGGTGTCCAGCTAGATGGCTTCTTATTCAGCAACTGGAATTCATCTTTTGTTGTTACATTTGTCTGATTCTTGCCGTGAAAGTTTGCTTTGAGTCGTAAATGTCTGTAATATTAATCCATGTCTTGTTTAAGCTGGAATTCATCAATCTCTTTCCTAATAGGAATAAAAGACAGACCCTTAGAAAGAACAGAGCGTTCTTCATCTTTAAGAGGCAAATCATCAGGTATAGTCACAACTAGTTTAGACCTATCAGGGTGTGCTCTCGTTGGTCCTACCTCGTCAATGGAATACTCTCTACAAACACGATTAGCTTTAAATAATTTAGCTTCTGTCAATGACTTGTAATACCATTTGTTTAATCCATGGACGATACTTCGTATTTTGTCAAATTCGTAGTTGGTACAAGCTGCTCGTAGGTTGGTCTTATGATGTACCATTTGTTCATCATGATACGCAACTTTCTTTAAGTTCATCTGAATGCTCATACGCATAAACCGTCTGGAAACAGCATTGATACTATCAGATATGAACTTCTTACCAACATAAGCAAAGGACGGTGACCAGGTAGATCTAAATGACTTGGGTATGACGTTCCGTCTTAGACATGTGGACAGAAAATAAACATTACTAGAACATCTTGCCTTACTGAACGTTGAGGTTCCAAAGCAAAAACCAAATGTCCTCACACATGGAGAATACAGGCTTAAGTCGTTGTTGAGAATCCGACGCGCTTGTTGTAAAACTTGCTTGGAATTGGCCATACTTGTTATAAAACAAACAGGTACACAACAAAAAACGATGGTGATAACAAAAGATATATATAAAACCGGTGGATGCAGCAGAGTAGTAGTACTGTATATATATATAAATCAAAGAGCTGCATAGGCAGGATATAGAAAAAAATCAAGATCAAATAAGTTAAAACTGCCTCAATATAGATTTATTTTAACATGTTTCGGGCATAGCCCATCATCAGGTGAAAAGAATTGTAACAAAGGATAACATATATAAGTCACAAAATTACATAATAAAACAAATCAGCCAATCAAAGATGTTAACAAACAAAAGGCATAGTTATAAAGGCACGCCTCCAAAAGCTATGGTGTACAAAGCAGGAATGGTTGCTTATAAAGCAGGAAATTTAAAACAAAGACAAAAGCTTCAAGTGTAAATAATTGTTAATATGTGAATGTCTCTGGCAAAATTAATGTTTAAAGGATCTAAATTGTACATTTATGCCGATAGGGGCAAGAGTGCCAAGCTTTACAATTATTCTTTCTTCTATAATTCTACGAGATGTCTCAGAACCATTACATACTTTAACACCAGAAATTGTAATATCCGAAAGGGAATGCTCATTATTACAAAAATGGGTGGCTACAGGCAATCCGGGAGTCTTTAGTTTAATAGACCTTAAATGTTCTACAAACCTATCACCTAACCTGCGTTTAGTTTCACCAATATAAAGCATATTACATTTAGTACACGAAATACAATAAACTAGATTTCTAGTGGTGCACGTAATACGATCTGTGATAACATAATTACCAGAAGGTCCTACTATTTGGTTTGAACATGAAACGTAATTACATGTCGAACATCTATTTCTATTACATTTGAATGTTCCAGTTGATTCATTACCTTTGTTTTGTAATTTAGATTCAACTAAAGTGTCTTTAATGCTTTGATCACGTCTGTAAGCTATCATGGGTGGTTCTTGAAAAATATCTTTTGTAGCGGATTTTTCTTCAGTCAAAATTGAAAAGTTATCGCGGACAATGTTAATAACCTTCTTATTCATAGGATGATACGTGAGGACTAGAGGTATGCGGTCACAAGCATTTGTATTATGTGTAGGTTGCAATGTGTCCTCGTGCATTAACTGGCAAACTTTTCTTAGAGATTTCACAGTAATGTCAGATGGATATTCGCGTGCATTGAAAAAATCGATCATCTCAGATGCTTTGATGTTAAAGTCATCATCATCGCTACATAAACGTCGAAGTCTAACAAGTTGCGAATACGGTATAGCATTCTTACAAGCTGGAGGATGCGAAGAGTTGTAATTTAGATAAGTGTGCGCGTCAGTATCTTTGTAGTGGACGGATGTAGAAAGACCAGGTTTATCAATAGATAAACTAATATCAAGGAAAGGCACACACTTGTCAGAAATTTCATGAGTAAACTTTATAGCAGGATGAAAATTGTTCACGAAGTTAATGAACTCATTAAGTTCATCTAAAGTTCCCAACATAACACCAACACAATCATCAATATACCGTTTGAATAAATCTGGTTTCTTTCCCTTAAAATCTCGTAACACATTCTGCTCAAAATACCCCATAAAGGGGCAAGCAAAGTTAGGTCCCATTTTTGTACCCATGCTTATCCCAGAAACTTGCCGAAAAAACTTTCCATTGAAGTTGAAGGCTGTAGTATTAAGTACAAGTTCAGCGAGACGTAGTATTGTCGATGCGGGATATTTAATTGAATTATCTAGTTCAATAAAATGTCTCATTGCGTTAAGTCCATCTTGAATAGGAATTGATGTGTATAAGGCCGTACCATCCATTGTAAAAAGATAAGCACTCTCAGATGAAAATGTATAATCTTTAAAAAAATATATATATATATATATATATATAGCGAAAAGCTAAATCAAAACGATAAAGTAAACAGCCAGAAAAGTTAGCAGAGCTTTCGGGCAACACTAGCCCTTCATCAGTGCAAGTGAAGGAATTTGGATAACGTCATTATCCAAATTCCTTCACTTGCACTGATGAAGGGCTAGAGTTGCCCGAAAGCTCTGCTAACTTTTCTGGCTGTTTACTTTATCGTTTTGATTTAGCTTTTCGCTTTTTATTTTCGTCGTCGTGCAACTCACTCATCAGGAGACTATAATGAGAAGAATCAATTACAACGCTGCTTATAAGCACATTTACTTGTAGAATTAGCATTTACAGGTGATATGTTTTGGAATGTCAGCTGTTTTTTTTTTTTTTTTTTTTTTTTTTTTTTTTTTATGTAACAATGCTTTCTTTCTGTGCCGGCAGGCGGACACAAGTTCGTTACGTTTGTTTAATGTCGATAATTCAGGGTGGCGGATGATAAATAATTTCTCTTTGAGGCAGAGATTGCATTGTTTGTTTGCGCTACTATATGCTTTAGTAAATGTCAAGATGCGCCATGAGATTGTATAGTCTGTGTTATTGTCCTTGAGTGTCCAAATATGTTTACTGAGTTCAGTTGAGTTTCTAGAACGTGAATTACGGAATGATGAGGTGTGATTTCTGTATCGTGTTTTAAAATCATTTTCAGTTAGTCCGAAATAAGTTTCCGAGGTGGATTTGTCTTTGCGTGTAACTGTGGCTTGGTATATTACAGATGATTGTAAGCAATTTCCGTTTAGCGGGCATGTGTTTTTCTGTCGGCAGTTGCATGTTTTGTTTTCTTGCGTGTTTTCCACGGATGTTGTTTCGGGCTGGTTGAGTATTCTCTTGTTGTGACTGTCTATTATCTGTTTCATATTGTTCATACAACTGTAGCTAATCTTGATAGTGTTTCGGTTGAAGATTTTTCTTAGTTTGTTATCTTTTGGAAAATGTTTGTCTACTAGGGATAGGAATTTCTGTCCAATGTTTGTGCTGACGTTTTTGCTGAACGGTGGGTTGTACCACAGAATGTCTTTTCGTTGTCTGTTTTTTCGTCTTGTCTGGGTTACCGGCTCGTATTTTAGTGTGTACTGACTGTCGTTGAGAGTTTTCTGGTATACAGGGGCGGCTTGGTCGAATGAATTCTTGTCGGATGACAAGGACGAGAGTCACCTGTTTATTCCGGCGGGTATATTCTTTAGGATGGTCGGTGGGTGGTTACTTTGTTGATGGATATACTGTAACGTGGCGTTTGGTTTGGTGTAGGGCTGGTATGTGTTCTTCGCTAGGTTGAGTGTGACGTCTAAGAAGTTGATGACTTGTTTGTTTGCTTCTATGGTAATGCGTAGGCCGTTATCTTTTAATATTTGGCATATGTCTTTTTTAATATTTTCTGTGCTTTTAGGTGTGGTGTCTGTGACTGCAAGGTCGTCTCTGTAAAGTCCTATGTTGATTCCTAGTTTCTGTTGTAATTGGTGTAACAGGAAGCTTCCAACAAGTTCACATGTTTCTGCGCCGTCATAACTACCCATAGTCACATCGAATGCTGTGGGGCCTTTCTTTAGCCATGGTTACTGTTTGTATGATAGTACTGATTTTTTGGTATGTACGTTGATGTCTCTTTCGTCGTTGGTAATATCATCGTATCTTTTAGGAGAGTCTAGTGCTTTATTCAGCAGGTCATTGCTGATAGAGGGGTAAAATTCTACGATGTCGAAGCATATAAAGTTGTGTTGTTGTTTCTTGTCGATGCTCTTAAACCATTCGATGACCGATGAGGTATTTTTCCATTGATTGGTGCGAAGTTTTGATGTAATTTTGCTGTTAATACGATCGAGTATAGTTTTGCTTATCTTGCCTATCTCGGATTTGGTCGGGTTTATTAATCGGCAAGTAGGTTTGTTAGTGAAGTTCGGTTTGTGGTCTTTGAGGGTTATGAAAGCATCTTTATTTGCAGTTGTATCCACTCTGTCAGCGATGTTCAATTTTGTTGCAATACTTTTGTTTTTTCAATATATATATATATATATATATATATATATATATATATATATATATATATATATATATATATATATATATATATATATATCGCTCGCGTACCATCTAGTAATAGCAATTTTTTAAAAAAATATTTTTATTTAGACAACAATCTATATATTAATTTACTTTGTAATGTATACAGTCAATTATCCCAAATACCCAAAATAAAACAGTAAAAAGTTTTATTTTTATATATTTTTTTTTAAATTATGAATTATGAATTTATTTTTACAATTATAATTATTTGAAAGATTAATACAGTACATGCAATTCAATACACATTTCCTGAGTTATTGAAGTGTCTAAATGAAATTTTGTTTTTATTATTTGTTTTATTACTATAATTTGCATTTTATATTAATTCATTAGTATGTTTACATGAATAATGTCTGAATGAATAGTTGCATTGTTTCAATTACTTGCTCTATATAATTAACAACCATACTGCTAATTATAGTAAGTTTAATCTTTATTTTTGTTATTATTTTGCAATAGCAGGTCATTTAGTCTAAAATATCTTGATATTCTTATCATTTAAAAAGTTATAATTAACAGTAATAACATTTATTTTGATTCTGAATATAATAACAATATAAACAAAGATCTATTGAATTAACTTATTCTGTAATTTAGACAATAATTTAAAATAACCAAATAAATAGAGTAAAAAGTTGTATCATGAATTTATTTTACAACTATTTGAAAGATATTCAAATTAATACAGTACATGACATTCAATACACACTTTCTGGGGTGTAGAATGTGTCTAAATGCAATTTTGATTCTGTTTTGCTTTAATAAGTGGATAAAGTCCATTCAATTTACATTTAATTATAATATATTTCAATCTTGTTGTAATAAATTTCACAGGTGTAGGAAGTGTCTAAAGGAAACAGTAATAGTAATAATATTGAAGTTATTCATCATTCAATTTATATTTCATCATACTGCTTTACATGGAACTTTTAAATAATACATATAATATAGTAAACTAATTTTACAATTTGGAAAATTAGCTAAAAGATCCAAAATACAGTCAAAAGTTGTAAGATTTATTTTTTTGTAAATAAATATTTTTAATAATTTTGCTATTGTTTAATTATTAATCTATGAACTTATTTTACAATTAGTACAATTATTTGAAAGATTTAATATAATACAGAACATGAAATTTCATCCACAATTCCTGGGGTGCATGAAGTATGTGTAAATGCAATTTTGATTTTGTTTGGATGGTTGGATGCTTTTTTGTTTACTCCAAGAATATTTTTGCATATTTTAATATTAATCGATTATCCAGAATATTTATCACATTGATCGATAAAATTATTTTCATTTACATTTCTTAATAAATAAGGAGCCCATACTTCACTTCCGTAACTCACAATAGGATTAATTAAACTTCTTGACAGTTGAAATGCCCTATTGACGGATGCGAACGACAAAGTATTTCTAATTCTGAAAAAACTTGTAAGGGCTTTGTCTTTTAATTTATTCATTGCTCTGTTAAAGGAACCAGATGGGATGAACGTTATACCAAGATAACTGTATTCATTTGTGATTTCTATGTTAACGGTCCCGAAATAAAATTTATAATTTAGAACTTTTCCCCTCTTATTAAATATTATGATTTTTGTTTTATCAACATTAACGGCCAGTTTCCATTTACTATATACAGTACCATATTTACTATTAAATGGTACTGGTATATTATTATTTTACTTATTAACCTTTGACATTGTCATTAGTATATATACAAATAAGTTCTGCCAGAATAGTTTATATTGTCATTAGTGTTTTTTTTTTTATTTCTTCCTATTTTGTTTATTGACGATTAGGCATTGTCTCTAAATTATCATCTTACTATTTAAATGTTTGATATTGTTTTCTTAGATGAATTATGTTCTGTTAATTTCTAAAATGTATTATACATTGGGATAAATATTAAAATTGGTTCTTATTATTTTTGCAATAGTGTCATTAGTCAAAAACCCTTGATTTTTATGATTTAAAAAGAAAATATTAAATAATAATTTATTGAATTTATTTTACAATTATTTAAAAATTCAAATTAATAAAGTTACATGAAATTCAATACACAATTCTTGAGGTATAGTAAGTGTCTAAAATCAATGTTGATATGCTTGTGTTGATCATAATATGCAATTCCATTCATCAATTTATTCATTACTACTTGTACTTTCATTTTTCGGAAAAAAAAAGTATTAAATATTCATTAGTTTACATAAATAATGTCTGAATAGTTTCTGCATTGTTTAAATTATCTGCTCTATTATTTATTGTCAATCAGACGGTTTGTGAATTGTTATTTTCTTCTCTTACTCATTATATAATTATTCCTGTTCGCAATATGAAAAAAAAAATCCAAACTCCTTATGATGACATCACACACATACCAGCATCACATTGTCTGATTTTGACTAAATGCAATTTTACCGTACTTTTAGCCAACAGAAGTTTTCATTTTTTTAAATATTTTTTGTTAAAATAATGATTCATTTATTTTTTCAATTATGACATTTGAAAGACTCAAATTAATACAGTTAACATAAACTTAAATACACAATTTATTTTGGCAATAGTGAGTCAGACAGACTGAAAACCATTTGATTTTCCTTTGATTTAATAAGTTTCAATTCAGTACCATTCAAACAATAATTTTCAAAGCATAAATCTATTAAAATAACTTATTTTTTAATTAAAAAAAATATTCAAACTCAGATACAGTAGTATATTAATTCAATACACATTTCCTTAGTGTAGTGTAAAGTAGAGTCTAAATGCAATCCTGATTTGTTATGCTTTGTCCTAACCATAATAATATTTTTTAAATTTACAATTCATTATAATAGTTGTATTTTTTATTTGGTTTCACATTTTAAGTTTATACTTTACTATAATAACAGTTCACTGTAAAATAAAAGTATTTTAAGATTCATTAGTATGTTTAAATAAATAATGCCTGTGAATAGCTCTGCATTGTTTAAATTACCTGATCTGTTATTTATTGACAATCTGACTGCTTATGTATTGTCAATTTTTTTGTTTCACTTATTATATTTTAGTAAATTTAATCTTTATTTCATGTTTTTGATTTTTTATGACTTAAAAATAGAATAAATAAATAATAATATATTTATTTTACAATTATTTAAAAGATTAAATTTTGATGTTGTTATTGCTTTGTGGTAACCATAATTGCAAGGCCATTGATAACTATTAATTTATGAATTTTTTAAAAAATTATTACAACTATTTAAAAGATTAACATTAATAAAGTTACATAAAAATCAATACACAATTCTTGAGGTGTAATGTCTAAAATCAATTTTGATTTTGTTATGATTTGTCTTGACCATTAATAATTAATTATGTCCATAATTTTGCATTTCATTATAAAATTAGCAATAAAACAGTTACACGAAATTCAATACACAGTTCTTGAGGTGTAGGAAATGAAAATTTGATTTTATATGCTTCTTCTTGAGCAAAATATGCAAGTCCATTTATGAATTTCTATTTCATTATACTACTTGTACTTTCAATTGTTTTGTAATAAATGTCACACTTTAGTTAACAATAGATAGTTCAAGTTTATACTTCCTCTGTTTCTCTTTAGATTCATTAGTATGTTTATCTAAATAATGTCTGAATAGTTATGCATTGTTTAACTACCTGCTATATTGACAACTAGACTGCTATTTATTGTCATTTTTTCTTTCACTATGCTAAACTCTTTTGATTCTCTTATAATTTAAAAATGTATAATAGCAATTTAAATTTTTTTTTTTTTCTTTAGACAAAAATCTATATTAGTTCACTTTGTATTGTATACAGTCAATTATTCCAAAGACATAAAATAAAACAGTAACAAGTTGTAGTATAACTTTTGTTTATATATATATTTTTTTTTTACAATATAATTATTTGAAAGATTAATACAGTACATGCAATTCAATAGTCTGGGCTCCAGACGGAGTTTTTTCTTAATATTAGTAAAAATATAAATATTTTTGCACATATGGCGTTTCATACCTGTATTACTTGAGTTTGGATACTCCGTCTGGGGAAACACGCAAAAGTCACGTGGTTTGACACCAAGAATTCTTGGTGCATAGATTATCCGGTTGACTAGTTTCAGCTGCATGCGATTGGCTACTCACTCGTACACCGTTTTAATATTCATATTTCAGAATTTCAAAGACTCAACAACTAAGATGGTACGCATGCGCTATTTTACGTTTAGACAATGTACTTGGGTACATTGATGAACGTTTCTGAAGGCTAGAAATGATTTTATATGCCTAGTAGTAGTCTGGTAAACATTTGATGGGATTTTTCCCAAGAAGAACATGAAAACTCGTCTTGCTTCTCCGCAAATCAAACATTGAATGGATCATTTAATATTACGCGGAGATAATTTGATTTAATTCCCACCCAGACTCTATCCTGTTCTGTGTAGTGGTGTCGTAGCCCTGTCTGTTGTGTGTGAATCCTGTTGTGTGCCGGTGGTGGTATGTAGGCCTACCTCTTATTGGCGTTTTATTTGGCAGATCATACGTGCGAGTTGAGTACGACCTACGAAGGAGGCCTAGGCTAAGGACTAAACAATAAAACAAAACAACTTGGCAACACGATTTCATATTTCAACAGTCTCGATCGTACATTCAGCACTGTACGTACTCGATCTTTTTCATTTTGAAACAAAATGATCATTGGTTGATTTGAAATCCATATTTACATACCGCCCGCCCCATATAGCCAAATACGGTATGATAACCTACGTCATTCTTATCAGATGTTTGCGGTCTGCAAATCGATTTCTATACGTGTTTCACAAGTCTGTATTTCAGACAAAAATCGCGGTCGAAATAAAAACAAATAAATTATAAAAAAAAACAATACAGACTTGGGGCAAGTCTAGCAATTCAATACACACTTCCTGAGTTATAGGAAGTGTGTAAATGAAATTTTGTTTTTATTATGCTTTGTTTTAACTATAATTTGTAAGTTGATTCATTCATTTATTTCATTATACTACTTTTACTTTGAAATACATTTTGCATTTTTAATTTAGACAATTAAAGTTTATACTTACTCATACCATTTGCTGAAAAAAAGTAGTAAGATTCATTAGTAAGTTTACATAAATAATGTCTTAATATTAATGCATTGTTTAAATCACCAGCTCTGTTATTTATTGAAAACCAGATTGCTATTTATTGTCATTGTTTTAACATTTTTTATTATAGTTAGTTTAAACTTGATTTTGTTATTAATTTGCAAGAGCAAGTTAAAGGTAAAAAGCATTTTGATTATCTTATGTTTTAACAAGTTACAGTACCTGTACCTGTTTTGTATTACTATCATGGACCTATACATTTTATAGGTACATGCTACTATAGTACTGTATTAACTTATTTTACAAATTGGACAATTATCTAAAATATTCAAAAATACATTCAAAAGTTGTAAGATTGATTAAGTTCTATTCAAATAATGTGTAGGAAGTATGTGTAAATGCAATGTTGATGTTTGTTATGCTTTGTGGTAACCATTCTTTATTCACACTTGCTGTACAATAATTTCTTGAAAAATATTTTTTGTTTACATAATATTAATAACAATCTATGTGAATGTATTTTAAAATTATCATAATTATTTGAGAGATTTCAATTATTAATAACGTACATGAAATTCAATACACAATTCTTGAGGTGTAGGAAGTCTAAATTTGTATTTGGTTTATGCTTTGACAATAATAATAACATTTAGTCCATTCATGAATTTATATTTCATTATAATACTACTTGTACTTTTAAATTCTTTCAAATAAATATTATATTTTTAGTAAGTAACAAAGTTTATTCACTATTATAAAAATCTTAATTTTATATACCTGTAATTATATTTCATTATAATACTATTACTACTTGTTGTACCCTTGATTGTTATGATTTAAAAAGATAATATTTAATAATTCATGAATTTATTTTACAATGTCAATTGGGATGATGCCTATTCTAGGCTTAGTTTTTAGATATCAAGGTACTAGGGCCTATAGGCCTATTATTACTTACTAGGCTAGGCCTAGGGAAGGCCTACCTAGCCTCTAGGCCCAGGGTAGGCTAGGCTAGGAGGCCCTTAGAGTAGGCTAATTAGGCCTACTCTACTGGGTGTCACGAAACCTAAGATCACGAAAGCTCCGACCCCCTAAGACCTAAGATCACGAAAGCTAAGACCCAACACTAAGATTACAAATACTAAGATATACTACAGCTTAAAAACAATACTTGTTTATCCATACATAATTTTAAACACAGTAGGTTTCATTTATTACCATAATTATAATTTAATACTACCGCAAAACATAGATAAACTCACATTATTTTCGCCCGTTGAGTAAATGTATATTTTTTCTTTACAACAAACAAACTTGACGGGTTGTTTGTTGGTATATATTTACTCCATTGTGTTGGTTCAGAGGATGTTTTTCTTACGCACCTGCCTTTCTTGTATTTTGACTCCAAATTTGTTGACTAACTTTATCCTGAACACCACACTTTAAAATTAGGACTTATAAGTACTTTCAGAAGGAGAAACACATAATAACAAATAAATAAATCCTTTAAATTGATGATTTTACAGATGTGTTTCTTTGTATACTGTAATGTAACTCCTCGAGCTCCCCATGCTCAATGTTTTTGTTTCTATGGAGCGCCAAAAGAGCAACAATAATAGTACAAGTATAAAAACAGAAAGAAAACGAAACAAAAAAACTTATCATGATTTTTAAATTAAAATTTATTTGCCAGTATTTATTTCTTCGTACTTGCATGATTATACTATTATCATTACAATTTTAATTTTACATTGTTCCATCCACACTGCAGATGGACTCCACAGAGTTTTCAGCCCTCTATATAATTTTTGCTCTTTTGACGTTCCATAGAAACAAAAACATTGAACATGGCCCATGGGGTAGGCCTACTGTACTGTAGGCTAGTCATTTTGTGTGCGAGAAAAACGTCTGTAAAATCATCAATTTAAAAATGTATTTGTTACTTTTTATGTGATTCTTTTTCATGAAAGTGCCAATTCTAAGGTGTGGTATTCAGAATAAATGTTGGGAGTTAAAATACAAGGCAGGTGCGAAAGATAAATATTTGTAATCTTAGGTGTTGGGTCTTAGCTTTCGTGATCTTAGGTCTTATGGGGTCTTCGCTTTCGTGGTCTTAGGTTTCGTGACACCCCTACTCTACTGTATCTAAAAGCTAGGCTATAGACAAAATTTAAATAAAATAGTTTCGATAAACTTTTAATTGTGTATTCCTTGAAACATTTACAATCCTCGATTATTTATTTATATTGTTCAGATGTAATTAAAACATTAAAATAAACATCAAATTCCAACCGGCTAAAAATGCAGGACCTACCTCCAGCTATAGGCCTAGGCCTAGTATCTTTGGTTCCTACCAAAGATAGTTCCTACGGAAAGTATGGTGGTGTATACTGTAGTATGTGCCGAATCAAAGAACTTATAAAAGTTATTATAAGATCTTTGGTGGTGGTGGTCGAATGAAAGCAGAGAGAGTTTGTATAAGCTGAAGGCTAGAGGGCGTACTCCAGACTGAAAAGTGATTTATTTAGAAGCTTGACGTCGACAATCTGTTGAAAATCAGGAGACTAGACAGTTGAATAGTTGTCTCATCACAAGCCCGGGAGATAGAAAATTAGGCCCAATACAAATTCACCATCACTTAATAAAGGAGAGTACTGTCCCTCTTTGTATTTACCACCACGGACAATGATTGAAAACAAAAGTATGTTTCTTTTTTTTTTACTTTGATGATGAGGACAATTTAGGTGATTGGGTTAACTGGAACTTCACTAATGTCTTTTGACAGTGTCGGAATACCGATTTGATTAAACACCTTTTTAATTTTTGAAAAATAAATTAAACGTGAACACTATATCGTCACTAATCACTTTGTTTTAAACGGCTTTTGTCTTGTGACTGTTGAATAATGGACAAACAAAATAATTAAAGGTTATTCGGAATTCTGGAAACTGTTACGAATGTCTAACAATTAGGCTATGCACACAGTTATCATTAAATGAGACAGATGCTATATCCCAAGAAAAGATTTATAAGCACAATTTTCAGAATACGCTGATGTCTATCATTCGTTCTTAGTAGAGTAGAAATAAGGTTTCACCTCAAAAAATTGCAACAAAAGGTTTTTCAACAGATTTTGGTAGTATTGGGTGTACTAAATAACAGAAAAAAAGTCTAAAGAATTTCGACCACCAGAAAGTGTTTTTTTTGTAAATGGCCATTCTTCCTAAACTACTTGGTCTATTGATATGATTTTAGTACCAAAATACTCAGTAGATACATATTTATATTTGTTATAATGGAACATTTTGACCAAAAATGATCGGAAATACAATTTCTGACAATTTGACCGTAGACCTCGATGTGCTATATCTCAACGGCAGGTCTTAAAAATATATTTTATGGCTCAAATTGTTTGAATTCAAAAATATTTGTATTTAGTATAATGAAAAATTTTTCACAACACGGAAGGAAAAACATGTTATTGACCTTTAACTATGCAGCACTTATCATATCATGCCAATTGGTTGAGATAAGATCGCACTCTTTTTATATGATTTTTGTATCCAATTTGACAAAAATTATCAGATTTAAATATCATTGAGAAGACAAAAATCTCAATGTTTGTATACCGGTCTCTAAGCAATGCTCATCGCAATGTGGTATTTGAAGACCTTCCAACAAATGCCGACTATTATGGGGGATTTGATATTTTATGTGAACTTTCACTAAAATGTAATCAGACAACACCCAATTGGCAAGGTATGATGTACACTTTTCACTGAGAAATGAAATACCCAAACCAATCGTCAATAGTATTTTTGCCAATGATTGACATTTATTCTGGAGATAAAACATACATTCTTTCAACCTTGGAGTAAGTTTGCAGTCTTACAGCAAAAGATTTTCATTTCATTTCATTACATTTCATAGTAACATTTATTTCCTTCATAATATACAAAATATAAATAATACAATACAAAATTTATAACGAGAAGTAAGGTAGTTAAAACAATACAATACTTAAAATGAATAAAACAATATTATGAAGGAGGCACAATTTCGGAAAGCAAAAGCTTGTGTTGAAAGTGCCTGAACAAAAACAAAAAAATAATTAAAATCAAATTAGTAAATAATAGATAGGGATAAAGTATTTACCGTAAAAGAATATGAAAACAATAAAAACTGATACCTAGAATATAACTAGTTATTAAATTACTTTTGTGTTAAATATGTTTAGTGTTAAGGATGAAGCTATGTTTATTAGCAGAAGTTGTAATTATGTTAGGAAGTGAGTTCCATATCTTGAGTCCAGTCTTTTTGTATTTAGGAATATGAAGGTTATTGAGGATTCCTTTAGAATAGCCGTGAAATTCATAATTGGGTGAAAACATATCGCGCAAATGAGATGGAAGAAGAGCATTTTGGCTTTTGTAAATAAATAAACATTGTTGACAAATATTAATATCTGTCAATTTTAATAATTTAAGAGACCGAAATAAAGGATCTGTATTAGTTCTAGGTGAAACATTCGAAATAATTCGTATGATGATTTTTTTGTTTTAGTATTTGAAGTTTATTTAAATTGTATGGGAATGTTATGTGGAAGAAAAGATGCCAGTCTACAAATTATATCAATAATTTAATTAATTTAAATCAAGATTTTGTTTTCTGTCTCAATAATAATTATGAGGTTTTCATGTCAGACGACTATCAATGGATACACCCAAACATTTAACATGATTGACCATGGGGAGAACAAAACCGTTTAGTTTAATTTGCAATGGACCTAATTTAACCGGCATCGGACTACTTCTAAACAAAACACAGCTGCACTTTTTTAAATTTACAGAAAGGAAATTTGCCAGAAACCATTCGGATACATTAATTACCTCCGCCAAGGAGGTTATGTTTTCACCCCTGTATGTTTGTGTGTGTGTTTGTTTGTGTGTTTGTGTGTGTGTTTGTGTGTTTGTGTGTGTGTCTGTGAACAGCCTGGAGGCCACAGTTTTTATCCGATTCTAACCAAATTTGGACACAATGATCTATGCCCAAAAAGCTCGGACGAGTTCGAATTTGAGGGGAAAGGTCATAGGTCAAGGTCACAACTAACAAAAAACTATTTTACTGTCTAGAGACCACAGTTTTGATCCGATTCTCACCAAACTTAGCCACAATGATCAATGACACATCATATAATTGTGGTTACATTTTGAAGGGTCAGGGTCAAAGATCAAGGTCCACCAAAAAAAAAAAAATAAAAAATAAAAAAATAATAAAAAAAAAAACCCTCAGTGGGGCTTGAACCAGCGACCTCAACTGTGAGAGGCTGGATACATAACCATTGCACCACACTGTCATCCACAACTTTGTAGTGTGCAGTTAACATATTTACACTTAGAGCTAATAAAAAAAAATGTTAAAAAAAAATATTCAGGGGGCATTTTATGTAGAGGAATTTTACAGTAGGCGGAGGTTTGTACTCTCGGAGTACCCTCTAGTTAAACTTGTATTTACAGTGTTAAACAGCGACTCTAAGTGTCGATTTTAACATATTAGTGTTGTGTCATCTGCATATAAAAAAATAAGATAAAGATACTGACGAATTGTAAATATCATTCACATATAAAAGAAACAGAAGAGGACCTAGTAATGAACCTTGTGGTACTCCACAGCTAATAGGCAAATAGTCAGATTGGGAGTAAAAAAACTTGGTATATTGGTAGCGGTTGGATAAATAGCTCTTAAATAAATTGAGAGAAACACCGCGAATACCATAATGGTTATAGTTTTGAACTGCAAACTTATCATCTTCAAATGCATCTATTATTTCATTGGACAAATCAATTAATTAAGGCCATTGCGGGTTGCGGTATCAACATTTTTGCGAAATCCAAATTGCCTATTGAATAGAATATGTTTTTTTTTCATAAAGGCATAGGTTCTATTATAGATATTTCTTTTTAATATTTTAGAAAATACCGAAAGGACTGAAATCGGTCGGCAATTAGATAAAGTGTCCTTTTTACCTGCTTCAAAGATGGCAGTAACTCTTTTTATCTCAATTTATCTGGAAAAACTCCTTTTGTTAAAGATAGATTAAATATGTGACATAGAGGTTTAACCAAAAAGGAAATTGATTGTTTAATAACTTTTGGACTGAATTCATCAAGTCCTTGCGCTTTATTAGTTTCAAAGCATTTGACAAAATCTATAATTTCAGTATCAGACACTGGACACATAAATAAGGAGTTTAAAATAAGTTGGGGCAAATACGTTTTGGTACTGGTAACATGGTATGTTACCATTAATAACGTTCGATCAACCGCTGTATTGGAAAGTTACTCTCTTTCTCTTTAGATTCATTAGTATGTTTACATAAATAATGTTTGAATAGTTTTGCATTTTTTAACTACCTGCTCTATTATTTATTGACAACTAGACTGCTATTTATTGTCTTTTTTTCTTTCACTATGCTAAAATCGTTTGATTCTCTTATAATTTAAAAATGTAAAGTAGCAATTTAAAAAAAAATGTTTTTATTTGGAAAAAAATCTATATATTAATTCACTTTGTAAACATTAATGTATACTATTATTTCAAATACCAAAAATAAAACAGTTAAAAGTTGTAGTATAATTTTTGTTTGTATATATATTTTTTTAAATTATGAATTATGAATTCATTTTTATAATTATAATTATTTGAAAGATTAATACAGTACATGCAATACACACTTCCTGAGTTATAGGAAGTGTCTAAATGAAATTTTGTTTTTATTATGCTTTGTTTTTACCATAATTTGCAAGTTGATTCATTCATTTATTTCATTATACTACTTTTACTTTGTAATACATTTTGCATTTTTAATTTAGTAAACAATTAGACAATGAAAGTTTATACTTACATTCGCCTTTTTCTGTAAAAAAAGTATTAAGATTCATTAGTAAATTTACATAAATAATGTCTGAATATTAATGCATTGTTTAATTACCAGCTTTGTTATTTATTGACAACCAGATTGCTATGTACTGTCATTGTTTTAACATACTATATTATAGTTAGCTTAAACTTGATTTTGTTATTACATTTGCAATAGCAAGTTAAAGGTCAAAAGCATTTTGATTATCTTATGTTTTAACAAGTTACAGTACCTGTACCTGTTTTGTATTACTATCATGGACCTATACATTTTATAGGTACATGATACTATAGTACTGTATTAACTTATTTTACAAATTGGACAATTATCTAAAATATTCAAAAAGACATTCAAAAGTTGTAAGATTGATTTTTATATTTAAATAATGTGTAGGAAGTATGTGTAAATGCAATGTTGATGTTTGTTATGATTTGTGGTAACCATTATTTATTCACACTAAATTCTGTACAATCATAATCATTTATTTATAAATCTTTTTGTTTACATAATATAATATGAATAACAATCTATGTGAATGTATTTTAAAATTATCATAATTATTTGAGAGATTTCAATTAATAATAACGTACATGAAATTCAATACACAATTCTTGAGGTGTAGGAAGTTTAAATTTGTATTTGGTTATGCTTTTAATTGACAATAATAATTAATTCCATTAATGAATTTATATTTTATTATAACTATTAATACTACTTTACTTTTAATTTCTTTCAAATAAATATTATATTTTTAGAAAGCAACGCAGGGCTGCAAATTAAGGGGTATTTGGTCGCATTTGCGACCTGATTTTTCTGTTTGCAACTAAAGAAACAGAATAGGTCGTCAAGACAAGATCGTCTGCTTGTGCGAGTTGTTTCAAATTGAAGTCAGGTGTGTTTTCCCTATTTCAAACACTGTGTTGTAATTTAATCTCTCTACTACGGAAGGCTCAGGAGTTTCCACTAGTCACCGCTGCCGCCGCAAAGGAGTCAGGTTCATTCAAGCGTACAAAGCCCCTAAACATTTTACACTCGTTGTGATTGGAAGTTCGTCCATTTATTGCATGCTGCCTTACACAATCACACAAAAGGACACCAAACACACAGCACAGTGTGACGCGCGGACGACACAAACCTCGTGGAAAATCACCTCCGTTTTAAAGAAGGAATATAAAAACAATTGTACCGCCGTACACAGAAGTTAGCCAGGGCGGGCGCGGCAGAAAACAAAGGATTGTCGCCGCGCAGCCATCAGCATTTTTTAGGCAGTATGGTTATCATGATTACTAAATAATGTAATTAATGATATATATAATATCTATTCATTATATAGATTAAACAGCAGTATTGTTTATCAGTAGATTTAATACTTTATTCCAGATTCTGATTATCGAAAATTATATATCAGAGAAAATACCGCAACTTTTCCTACGAAGTAGCTTCGTAGATAAAACAGGCTACGTTGTTGGCTTTGTAGGTTACATTGTTTGGCTTCGTTAGTAACCTCAATAAACAACCTCACGATGATGTTCTTTAGTAAGTAGCAAGGTGTGAACATTATTATTTAATGTGTTATTTTTGACTGGCGGAGGAGGACCAATTTGTACATTACTAAAGCCCCTTTCTCACAGAGTTGTGTGCCAGGAATATTGCGGGAATATACCATTACCATGCCGGTATGGTTTTCTGTGAGAACGGGTCGTCTTGGCATCATGCCGGCATCGACATGACCACTTCTTTAGACCTAGTAATATTCTAGGGATATTCCCCGCAATGCCAGACGGGCATTCTGTGAGAACGTATCGCCGTTATATTCCGGGGTTCCCCGTCGAGGCTTTGACACCTTGCGCGGTCAAGTGTATCACTTTGGCGCCTATTCAATTCAATTAACAATAATAATGTCGAACTGGAGGGATAATGAGATAAGAGAGCTGCTTAAAATAAGGGGACAAGAAGAAATTTGTAGCATAATCTATAGGCCGCTAGGCTAGGCCATAACATAGCTCTTTGATTTGTTTGTTGGTGCCTGACCTTTCGTCGCCTTGTAAATTGTAGGCCTACAGCCTTCTAATAAGGTGTTTTACAGATTGCCGATGACGGCAAATTAATTGCTACACCTGTATAATATATGCACAATATACTGTACATAGCATGTATTGCATAAATATGCTATAAAGGAAGATAATAATCTGTAACTTAACATTCGCCGCCATATCATCACTAGACAAAAATAATAACAATAAAGGACGCCCTCAACAATTATTTGTCAGAGACTTTTTATTGGCCGAATATATGCCCGACTCCTTTCTCACAGAAAGCCGGGCCAGCTCTTAAGCGGGAAATTGTAAGCCTCCTCTGTCTGTTGTGCAAGGAGTTAGTAGTTGTCTCAGGCAGCGCGCTCTCAGGCAGCGAGCCATTGAAATGTACGATTCCTACAACACGTAAATTGCTAGCCTAGAGAGCATGCAGTGCGAGTCGCAACCGCTCTGAGAGTGCGAGGAGGAATTACCTACTGAGACGAACTGCATGCGTGAGTGATTTGAACAACTCACGTGACATCAACATCCAATCAGAAAACAGTATTCTGGCTAGCTGGCAGTTTCGTTGAGCGAAAAAAAATATCGCAGCCGGTATATACCGGTTATATTTCCGGCACGATAGTCCGATGAGAATGGGTATATGCCGGTAACGATACCGGCACGACGCCAGCACTGTACCGGTATATTGCAGGCACATCTGTGAGAAAGGGGCTTAAGAAATATATAATATATATATTTTTTATTCGTAAATGTTTCATTCGTGTGTGTTTTTTTACTCTCAACGGCGAATATAAATTTCCCACAATGTAAACGTAGAGACACGATCCAACACAATGAACTATGCCAACTAATAAAAATAATATAGCGAACGTCCAGTCGATCCAGAAACATGCAAACAAAAAGATCGTAAACAATTCATTCTAAATATAGTATCAGAACGTTCAACCGGTCGCTCAAAAAGACTGCCGACAGACTAGACCGTAATTAATACAGACCTAGTTTTTTGGTCACATGTCATGAAACGCGATACTCTGTTTTACCACCGCAAACCTCTCGCATGTTTTTTTTTACTCGGTACGAGGGGTGGCTACAAAACAGTGTACCTGAATTTTGCGTCACATGAAACGTAATACAGCTCTAAACTGTTCCCACGATTCGCACGTTTTTCTCCTTCAAATTCTGGTCGGGCCTTTTGTCGTAATAATAATTTACAAAGAACATGCAAAGAACTATGTTAAATCTTAACATGGAATATATATTTATTTTCCATATATTTTGTTGGTGTCCTAGCCAAGGTGGTGTTGTTTTTATAATTCGCTAAACCAAGGTAGGATTGAATCATGTAGGCCACCGAAACTCTCTCTGCGTGAGCCTCGGGCACGATTTCGTCTCGTCGGCGGATGTCCTGCCAAATTAGGACAACCGATGTGTAGGGCGGCTACAAAAATTAACGTCTAGGATTTTAATTAGCCAACAATACATGTTTGTTTCCATTGTTCATGCTCCTAAAGGCGATGACATTGGTGTTTACAAATTACTAAACCTACAAACCACCCTATGATCGACGCGTAGATATTATCATTATCAATACATCGTAGGCAACGAACAATACTTTGATTGCAGGATACGTTTAGCGAACAATGACCTACGATCTATTTACGCGTAGGCTACGAAAGGTTACGCGTATATACAAAGCAGTAATTTCTTTCTGTTACCGTAAAAAGAATAGATCTTGCGTGAATATAAGTGGCGCATCAGGACCAGTGCCTAAATGTGCATAACCCAAATTAATTGAATTCTTCAGGGCGGAATTTTTATGTGCTCAGAAATCGATTGAAACAACCTATAATTACTCAAAAATCCCCCCCCCCAAAGCGGGGCCATTGGCGCCCCCCTGACGCCAGCCTAAAGCCGATTTTCCACTAGGCGAATTTGTTCGCGCGAATCAAACGTTTCGAAGAGACAAAAATCGCCTACTCTCTTTCCACTACATGAGCGAATAGCTGCGACGTTCATGTTCCTCGCGTGGTTGCTGAGCATTTCGATTCGCATGACTGCTCATGAAAGCGTCATAGCTCATTTCCTGAGCTCTGATTGGTTGCGCAATATTTCGCTTCGCAAAAAGTAGAAACAATTCGAACTAGTAAATTTCGCTACAGCGAAAATTCAAGGAACTAGAATTCGTCGCAGAAGGGAGTATGACAGACAGAAACTCGAATACGCATGCGCAGAGCATGACGCTTTCGATTCGCGCGAACAAATTCGCCTAGTGGAAAATCGGCTTAAGGTTGTATTTCATTTTTATACACCTCCCCCCCCCCACTAAACTAAAAACGGATCTGCGCGGATATGGTTTGAGGGAAGGGGGTTAGTTGTCGAGGTGCTACTAAAAAAATTGGTGGTGCTACCAAAAATTATTATGAGCCGGCCATCATACACATTTGATAGTGCTACCAAGTAAAAAAGTTAATTTGCAGCCCTGCAACAAAGTCTATACTCACTCTAGTCTTATGAGAATCCTATTATGTTTTACATACTGTAATTATATTTATACTACTTGTTGTACCTTTGATTTTTATGATTTATAAAGATAATATTATATAATTTATGAATTTATTTTACAATTTGGATGATGCATAGGCCTAGTCTAGGCTTAGTTTTTAGATATCAAGGTACAAGGGCCTATAGGCCTATTATTACTGTTGACTAGGCTAGTTCTGGGGCCTAAGGAAGGCCTACATAGCTTCTAGGCCTAGGGTAGGCTAGGCTAGGAGGCCCTTAGTTAGAGAGTAAGCTAATTAGGCCTAGGCCTACTGTATCTATACTAGCCTATATGCCTAGCTACTAGGCCTAGGCCTATTTATACTAAGGCCTAGGCCTAGCTAGCTAGGCTAGATAGACAAAATGAATATAAAATAGTTTCGATACTTTTAATTGTGTATTCTTTGAAAAATTCACAATCCTCGATTATTTATATTGTTCAGTTGTAATTAAAACATAAAATAGACATCAAATTACAACCGGCCAAAAATGCTAGGCCCTACCGCCAGCAGGGAGACTTCCTGGGAGGTTGGGGGCGGGGATCGGGGTGTGTCGAATGGATGGAAAAAGCAGAGAGTTTTTATAAGCCGAAGGCTAGAGGGCGTACTCCAGACTGAAAAGTGATTTATTTTGAAGTACGTAGACGTCGACAATCAGTTGAAAATCGGGGAGACTGTTGAATAGTCGTCTCATCACAAGCCTGGGAGATAGACGGTTAGACACGATAACAATTCACCATCACTTAATAAAGGAGAGAACTGTATCTCTCTTTGTATTCACCACCACGGGCAATGCTTGAAAAGAAAAGTCTTTTTTATTTAACTTTGATGATGAGGACAATTTAGGTGGTGGGTTAACTGGAACTATCATGTCTTTTGACAGTGTGGGAATACCGATTTGATTAATTAAGACCTAGGTTCGAATCCAACTCTCGCCGCATTGCTTGTATCCGTAGGCAAGATACTTTACTTACGTTGCCTCTTTCCACCCAGGTGTATAAATGGGTACCCAGTTAGATCTAGACACAACTGCGCTGGTTACCGGCTGCATTATGGGAGTATGTTTCCATACGTGTTTGATCCCAAAAAATACTGGGGTAATAATGCTTGTAAAGCGCCTTTGAGCATGATTACTCATGAAAAAGGCGCTATATAAATCTGGTATTATTATTATTATTATATTAAACACTTTTTTAACTTTGAAAAATAAATTAGCCTAAACGTAAATACTATCGTCACTAATCACATTGTTTTGAACGGCTTTTGTTTTGTGAGTGTTGGCATGAACAAAATAATTAATGTCAATTCGAAATTATGGAAGCTGTTACGAATGTTTAACAATAAGGCGATGCTATATTCCAAGACACAGGTTAATGATCGATTTATGAGCACAATTTGCAGAATACGCTGATGCATATAATTCGTTCTATTTCGCCTTTTTATATCAAATTAATTCAAAATTTGGAGAACATTCTAAAATATCCAAAAGACAGTAACATTTAATATGTTTTGTTTGTTAAAATAATAATCCATGAACTTATTTTACAATTACATGGAATTTTGTTTTTCTTCGGGTTGACTATAATAATAATACAAATCCATTCAAAAATGTACATTTCATTACAGGTTTACTACTTGCATTTACTTTCAATTGTTAAATGATAAATTTCATAATGTTTAAAGGATATATGAACCACAGGACAGTGTAGGACTAATGCATGTCGTAATACAAACACGGTGATTGATGTAGTCAAATAGAATAGCACCCTGGAAAATACATCCGAAAGAGAAACTCACAAAATGAGTCTTAATTTTTTTTAAATGTTTTTTTATATAAATATCACAATCTAAATTAACGCAGTACCTACATATAATTCAATAGACATTTCCTGACCTATAAGCAGTGTGTCTACAAAATGTGTGTCAATTAATTTTTATTTAAACAAAATTTAAATCGTTTAAAAGAACTATTATATACAAGGGATGAGTTAAGCAAAGTGTGACATAGACGTACTAGTGAGGGATTAAGGTTTATATGCATTTTGATTTTGGATGCTTTGTCTTGGTCATAACATGCAAGTTTATTCATCATTGTCATATTATTGATGTTGTGATTCTCTGTGTTTAGAGAAGGATGCTTTAGACCAGGTCCGCCTTATTATTAGCCAATCAAAATCGCATAAATTTTGGAGGGAAAATGTTATCCTCCTCTGAAGCCTAAAATTTGCATATCCAGTATAAAAGTAGAATGTAATAGATATTAGAAGAGAAGAGAGAATAAGATCAGAGTAGATAAACGAGAAGAGAGAATAAGATCAGAGTAGATAAACGGAAAGATGATAAGGAAAATATTAAGGCTTGACTGGTAGTGGTAGAAAGATGTATTAATCGAATTACAAGGAATAAAAGTTCTAGTTGAGTTAAATATACTTTTTGTATGAGTTATCATTCAGTGACAGCTGTGTACGTCGCGTGGAAATATATACGTCCGAGAAAGCTCGGAACGACAGCTGTGTACGGCGAGTGGATATACGCCTGAGAAAGCTCGGAACCAACTAAAAGATAAATTCACTACATGGTGGCAGCGGTGAAAATTTTTGTTTACATGATTTAAGTATCAAGAAGAAGAAGAAGAAGAAGAAGAAGTGACAGTGCCTACTCTACGGGCCTGTTAAATCAGTAACCAAAAAGTTAAATGGTTACGAAGATCTGGATTCCTGACAGTTTTTATACCGTGCGTTGTTTGGATATTACAACGAAGAAGAAGTACTGTTGAGCTCAAGACTGCTGGATATTCATCGGAGATACTGTATAATTCACCGAGGTCTGAAAGAAGAAGACTGAAGTAACAGAAGGAAGCCCAGTAAATTTGGAGAAGATTTGCAAAGCTGACTTTGTAAACTATTTTATTTCGAAAGTAAAATTTTTGTACGGAGCGAACTTGGAACGTTGTTTGTGACTTTGAAGTAAATTAATGTCTTATATTGTATTGCATTTAAAAATTTATGTGGATTTCATATTTTTACATATCTGAATGGAATCAAGGTAATACAAATACTTTTATAACATATTTTGTATACATAAGTTTACATATTTCATTAGTAAAATTGTTATTAGCATGACAACTTTAAGATCGGGTAAAAATATAGATAAGACTATGTCAGAAAAAGATACTAGGGAAGATATGGTTGACCAAGAAGAGGTTGATCAAGTCAATGAAATGTATGATAACATGGCTAGGGATATTGATTTGCCCGAAATACCCGGCGGTATGCCTAAAGATATGATGCTCGAATATTTTCGAATGAAGTTCGAGGCCGAAAACAAAAAGTTAGAATTACAATACCAACAAGACCAATTAAAAGCAGATATAGAGCAAAAGAAAATAGATATAGAGCAAAGAAAAATTGAATCACAAGAAAGAGTGAAAATGATGGAATTAGAAAATAGGTCTAGCTACAGTAATGCTAGGAATATAGTAGATGAAATGAAGGTAAAGGTTCCTACTTTGAAGGAATCAGATGATATTGATATATATTTTAGAACATTTGAACACTTGGCAGAAGCCACAGGTTGGGATAAGAATACGTGGTCCGCTAGGTTAGCACCTGAACTGTCTGGTAAAGCTAGGACAGCATATGCATCCTTAACCGTAAAAGAATGTGTAGATTATGATACCTTAAAGAAGGCAATCTTAGAAAAGTATGATGTGTCCGCAGAGACCTACAGATTTAAATTTAGAAATTCAAACAGAGTTAAAGATATGTCCATCAGGGAATGGCTGAATGAGCTCTCCCATTATTTGAAATGTGCTAATGTAAAAGAAGATGATGCTGCAGGCATTATTGAAATGATTATAATGGAACAGGCACTTGATAAAATGCCTGAAGATCTGAGGCTTTATCTTAGAGATAAACAAGTAAATAAGAGCTATGATATGGCTAGGATAGCCGATGATTATATAGCTAATAGAGGTGGCCGTGGCTATTGGAATGCCGTAAATTCTGAAAATAAGCCTACGTATTATAAGGGCCAAGAAAATAGTAAACCTAAGAATAGTACGACTCAGAATAACCCTGGAGCTAGGCAGCAAGGATACAATAGGTATCGCGGAAGGGGAGGCAAATTCCATAACTATGGTAGAAATTTCCAACAGAGAGAACCTTCAAATGAATGGATTAATGGCCTATGTTTCAATTGTAAGGAGAAGGGACATAAAATAGGGGATTGTCCTAAGATGGTAGCAAAAGGAAAGACTAGTGACACTAAGAAGGGCCCGAATGTGAAAGATGGCTTAAGATGTGAAGGACTAAAATCAGATAGACCCCAAGTAGTTATAGATAGTGTAGAAAATAAAATGGAGAAGTGTACAATACCAGGAAAATTAGAAGGACAGGATATAACTATGCTTAGAGACTCGGGATGTACCCAGTCAGCTGTTAAGGAAAGTCTAGTGCCTAACAAATGTTACTTGCCAGGAAAATGGGTTACGTTAAGAGGTATAGGAGGCGATATTACCGTCCCCTTAGCTGAGGTAGCTATAGAAAGTAAGATAGTGACAGGAAAAGTGATTGTAGCCGTAATCGAAGGATTACAGAGGGACATGTTATTGGGTCATGATTTGGACCAGAATTGTGGGGAAACAATGGCTAAAGAAATGTTCGTCCTAACTAGGGAGCAAGCCAGAATAGAAAATGATGTTAGAATACAAGACGAAATGATATTGTTAGGGAAAGATAGTAACTTTAAGCCGACAGAAGAGCCGCCTAAAGAAACTAATGTACAGTTGTTGAAAACAGTAGTAAATGACAACAAAGTAAATAAAACTAAGTGTTTAGATGATATGAATGGAACAGAAATGAATAATTTGTTTGACGAAAATGAGGATAAAGCTAAAGATAAAACAGTCAAACATAAAACTTATGAACAACAGCACAAGCTGAACCTAACTAAACAAGAACTGATCAAATTGCAAACTAATGATGACTCACTCAAAGGAGTGTTTGACAGGGTAGTCCCTATAGAAGAAATAGGTCAGCATAGGGTATGTTTCTTTATGAGACAAGGTATATTGATGAGAAATTGGAGTAGTATTAAAGATAAGAATAACCAAGTGGAGCAGATTGTATTACCTACTCAGTGTAGACAGGGTGTATTACACTTAGGTCATAATGTGCCATTTGCAGGTCACATGGGTGTTGAGAAAACTAAAAGTAGGGTCCTGAACCAATTCTATGGGCCAGGTATATTTAAAGATGTGGTAGTCTATTGTAAAGTCTGTAAGGAATGCCAAAAGGTAGATAAGGGTAAAAGTAAAAGGAAACATACTTTGATACCATTACCGATTATAAGTACACCATTTAAACGTATAGCGATAGACATTGTTGGACCCTTATCTAGAACAAGCCGTAATAACAAATATATGCTTACTACAATTGACTATGCTACGAGATATCCGGATGCTATCCCGTTACCCAATGTTAGAGCTGAAACAGTAGCCAGGGCTCTAATAGAAGTCTTTACTAGAGTAGGATTACCCGAAGAGATTGTACATGATCAAGGAACTAATTTCATGTCTTCAATTATGCAATCTATATGTAGTATGTTGGGGATTAATCAATTAAAGACTACAGTGTACCACCCCCAAAGCAATGGGCTTGTCGAAAGATTTCACGGTACATTGAAAAATATGATAAGGACACTTACAGTTAAGCAAAGAAAAAATTGGGATAACTACATACCCCCCTTTCTGTTTGCATACAGAGAAGTTCCTAGTAAAGCGACGGGCCATTCACCTTTTAAATTGCTTTATGGTAGAGAGGTGAGGGGACCCTTGAGTTTACTAAAAAGTAATTGGGTAGAAGATGAAGAAACATCTACTGATGTTATCAAATACATGTTAGACATAAGAGAAAAAATGGAGGTATTAATGAAAGATGCTAATGTAAACAAACTTGAACAACAAGAAATTATGTCCCACAATTATAACAAGAATGCTATTGATAGAGAATTTGTAGAAGGGGACAAAGTGTTGATATTCCTTCCAGTAGGAAATAGTAAGTTAGACAGTAAATGGCAAGGCCCCTTCACTGTTACAAAAAAGGTCAATGATGTAAATTATGAAATATACATAGGAGGTAGAAGAAAAGAAAAACAAATTCTACATGTTAATATGTTAAAGAGATGGTATGATAAAGTAGAAATAAGTAAAGATGGTTATTATGTAGTAACAAATGTTCAGTCGATAGAAGAAGTAGACTTAAATGAAACAGTCCATGACAATGAGTTAGATAGTGAAATAGACATAGGATTGTCTTATCATCAATCACAAACATGGAGAGATGTTAACGTTAGTAGTAATTTAAATGATACACAAACTAAACAATTAACAGAATTGTTAAAGTACCAACAGAATGTATTCTCGGATGTACCAGGTAGAACTCACTTAGTGACACATGAAATTAAGACTAGTGGTGAAATGCCTATAAGGCATAGGGCATATAGAACGCCCCAAGCATTAAAGGGTAAATTGAAAGAAGAATTAGATAGTATGTTGGCTATGGGTATAATAGAACCTACAGTTAGTGCCTATGCTGCACCTATTATTGCCCTGAAGAAAGGCCAGAATCAAATTAGAATGGTGACAGATTTTAGATCACTAAATAAGACTACACAATTTGACCCTTATGTTATGCCTCGCATAGACGAAATGTTGGATGAGGTATCATCCGCAATATACATAACTACGTTAGATCTAACTAAAGGATTTTACCAGGTGCCTCTGGATCCTAAGACCAAAGACAAATCAGCATTTATTACACAATTTGGACAGTATTGTTACAATGTACTTCCATTTGGTATGCAAAATAGCTCTAGTACTTTCCAAAGATTAATGGATAAGGTATTACAAGGTACTGAGGGATATGCTAAGGCATATATAGATGACATATGTATTTATAGTCAAACTTGGAAAGATCATATTTTTCATTTGAATGATGTATTAGAAAGATTAAGTAGTGCTGGATTGACAGCAAAGCCTTTGAAATGTAAAATTGCCTATGCACAGGTAGAATTTCTGGGGCATAAGATTGGTAATGGAGAAATTAGACCCATGATTGATAAGGTTGAGGCTGTGGAAAAGTTCCCCAGACCTTTGTCTAAGAAACAAGTCCGATCATTTCTCGGATTAACTGGCTATTACAGAAAATTTGTACAGAACTATGCCGATATTGCTAAGCCATTGATTGATTTAACTTTAAAGAGTAAAAGTAATACCGTTAAGTGGAATGAACAATGTGAAAATGCCTTTGTAACTTTAAAGAAACGACTTACTGATGATAATGTATTAAAAGCCCCAAATTTTGATAAGATGTTTATATTGCAAACCGATGCCTCAAATTATGGCATAGGTGCAGTGCTGAGCCAAATAGATGGTGAGGGTAATGATTATCCCATTGTGTACTTAAGTAGAAAGTTATCTGTACATGAGCAGAGATATTCTGTGCCAGAAAAAGAGTGCCTCTCTATTGTTTGGGCTATCAATAAACTTAAGTATTATCTGTATGGTTGTGAATTTCAAGTTCATACTGACCACCAGGCATTGAGATGGATGGACTCAATGAAGGGTGCAAATGTTAGACTTATGAGATGGGCTCTGTTTTTACAAGGATATAAATTTAAAGTTATTTACAAGAAAGGATCATTAAATGGAAATGCAGATGGATTAAGCCGTGCATAATAATATTATAGAGGTGTTATTTGTAGATAGTTTATAGTAAAATGGTTTTAAATGTTAAATTTTTGGAAAGATTGACACAATCTTTTTCCCAAAAAGGGGAATGTCATATTATTGATGTTGTGATTCTCTGTGTTTAGAGAAGGATGCTTTAGACCAGGTCCGCCTTATTATTAGCCAATCAAAATCGCATAAATTTTGGAGGGAAAATGTTATCCTCCTCTGAAGCCTAAAATTTGCATATCCAGTATAAAAGTAGAATGTAATAGATATTAGAAGAGAAGAGAGAATAAGATCAGAGTAGATAAACGAGAAGAGAGAATAAGATCAGAGTAGATAAACGGAAAGATGATAAGGAAAATATTAAGGCTTGACTGGTAGTGGTAGAAAGATGTATTAATCGAATTACAAGGAATAAAAGTTCTAGTTGAGTTAAATATACTTTTTGTATGAGTTATCATTCAGTGACAGCTGTGTACGTCGCGTGGAAATATATACGCCCGAGAAAGCTCGGAACGACAGCTGTGTACGGCGAGTGGATATACGCATGAGAAAGCTCGGAACCAACTAAAAGATAAATTCACTACAATCATCTTATATTTCATTGTACTGTACCACTTTACAGTACCATACTAATAGTACATGATACTGACACATGATTTTATTATTAATTTTACTGATTTAAGTTTATACTTATGAAAAACTGTATAAGTCACTGTAAAAAGAAAAGAATATATAAATTTCATTATGCTTACATAAATAATTTATGAATAGTGCTGTATTAATTATTTACATTTCTTGCTCTATTATTTATTGAAAATCAGTTCATTGTCTCTAAATGTCGGTAGAATTCATCATAATGTTTGATGCTATTTATTTGTATATAAATTGTTTTCTGTTAGTTAAACAAAATATCAGACCTTGCAATAAATAATAACACTAGTCATGTCATAAAGATAAATCTAGTCATTTACTATTATAATGAACGTTTGAAAATGTGCAATAGTGTAGTAATATGCTTAAAATGTTTCGGCTGGAAGGACCATTCTAATAAAATAGTATTGAAATAAATATGTATTACAGTAGCGTATTGTACGTCATACATATAATTAATGAAGTAAATTAATACAATTATGTTCAGAATAGCTACTTGTAAAATTGGTATTCAGTAGTAAGCCGTACCGCACGCGATTAGATGCAGGTGAGAAAGACATAGTTATCCGAAGTGGGAAGATTGTGAAGCTTTTTCGTTCCCAATAAAGAAAATAAAAACAGAAAGTTCTCTAATTTAAAAGAAAGTACGTTTTCCAATCAGAAATTTAACTTTTGGTACTCAAATTGTGATGGTTTTCTAAATAAGAAGTCAGAGTTACTTTCCCGTTTGGTTTCAGAAAAAGTTGATTTTATTGCATTGACAGAGATTTTACCAAAGCATTGTTTGTACCCGCCACTGATAAATGAATTTCGTGTCCAAGGTTACCAAGCATTTTTTTCGAATGAGGATTTTACTTCTGGTCGTGGTGTTTTAATTTATGTCAGAAATGGAATTTCAGTTTCTCAAATTTTCTTTAAGAAGAATAAGTTTGTAGAGTCAGTTTGGGTTAGAGTAAAAGAAGTAAAAACGGATCTTTTATTAGGTTGTGTTTACCGTAGCCCGACTTGTAGTATGGATAATAATATCAAGCTGAACTCATTGTTCCGTGAAGTATATAAATCATCTTTTTCTGATTTAATCGTTGTCGGCGATTTTAACTATAAAAGTATTAACTGGGAATTAAATTGTGTGTCTTCGGAAGATGGAGATTCCAGCAGAAGTTTCTTTGACACCATCAACGATCTATTTTTAATTCAACACGTTATGGAACCTACTAGATACAGAGAAGGCGAAACACCCAATGTTTTGGATCTGGTTTTTACAGACAAAGAGAATACTATAAATGGCATTATGCAGTCTCCACCACTGGGTAAAAGCGACCATATGGTGTTACAATTTTCATTGGATCTTGTAAGAGATGACAGAATTGAACCAAATATTCGAAGTTACAGGCATGGTAACTATGATTTGCTGCGCGAGAAAATTGATTTGGTAGATTGGGATGTGGTTTTCAATGACAAATCAGGTATTCAATCGTGGGACGAATTTGAGCATATTCTTACGAAGAATATTGATGAGTGTATCCCGATGAGGAAGGTTTGCCACGGAAGAAAACCTCTTTGGATGAACAAAAAAATTGAAAAGCAGATTGCCAAAAAGAATAAATGTTGGAAACAGTATGTAAAGGCCAAGAGAAAACAAAAAGTATGTGTGTCAGCAAAATGGTCGAAGTTTGTCCAAGTAAGAAATCAAACAGTAGATCTGATTCGATGTAGTAAATCTGACTTCGAAAATAAAATAGCAATTGAGATCAAATCTAATGAAAAGTCTTTTTGGAGGTATCTCAGTTCTCAGATCAATATAAAGTCTGGTATACCCAACTTAACTGATAGTAATGGAAGGCATGTGTCTGATGACAAGGATAAGGCTGAGTTGCTAAACACGTTTTTTAGTAGTGTATTTGTCGATGAAAATTTTTCGAATGTACCGGCTATTGATGACATTTCAGAGGATTTTTTATCTCAAGTTGACTTTCCTTGTGACGAAATCTTAAATATTTTATCAACGTTGAATATTACTAAAACAGCTGGACCTGATGGTATTCACCCACGCATCTTAGTCGAACTAAAGGATATCATTTGCTATCCCCTCCATATTATTTTTACGAAATTGTTTCAAGAAGGAGCCGTCCCTAATAGTTGGAAACGGGCTACAGTGGTACCGATTTTTAAAAAAGGAGTGAAGTCTGACCCAAGCAACTATAGACCTGTGAGTTTAACTTCGGTAGTTGGTAAAATTATGGAGAGAATTATCAGGAAGGAATTATTGGACTTTCTTGAACATCACTCACTTATTTGTTATGAGCAATTTGGTTTCCGGCAAGGTCGTTCTTGTGCTTTACAATTACTTGATGTTCTTGAAAACTGGTTTTCTTATTTTGATAATCAGGATTGTTTTGATTGTATCTACCTTGACTACAAGAAGGCTTTCGATAGTGTGCCTCATCATAGACTCCTTCTGAAAATGAGTGCATTGGGTATTAGAGGTAAACTTCTAAAATGGTTTCAAGAATTTCTTAACGATAGACAACAACGGGTTAGTGTCAATGGATGTGTTTCAGATTGGGCTGATGTTCGTAGTGGTATCCCGCAAGGAAGCGTCGTTGGACCTGTTCTTTTCATTATGTTTATAAATGATTTACCTTCTGTTATTTCTTCCTCTGTACGCATGTTTGCAGATGATACTAAATTGTATAGAATAGTTACTGTGAATGATGCTCAAGTTCTACAAGAAGATTTAGAGAAAGCATGTGACTGGTCTGACAAATGGCAATTACCTTTTAACGAGGGTAAGTGCAAAGTAATGCACTTTGGGAAGAAAAACAACAAACATCTGTATGCCATTCGTGGTTTCTTATTGAATGAAGTTGATCATGAAAAAGACCTCGGTGTTACTATTGACTCTAAACTTGTTTTTAATGTACATGTGGCAGATGTAGCAATGAGAGCAAATCGGAAGTTGGGCATGGTATATCGAGCTTTCAAGTTTTTAAATATGGATGGGTTTCTTCGTTTATATAAAGCTATTATTCGTCCGACCTTGGAATACTGCAACGTTGTTTTTAACTCGCTACATTGTAAGGAGGAAGACCTATTGGAAAAAGTCCAAGAACGTGCCACCAAGCTTATTTTTTCCATTCGTCATTTACCTTATTCAGAAAGGCTGAAAATTCTCAACCTACCTACTCTCGCATACAGAAGGCAAAGAGCTCATTTGATACAGATTTTTAAAATTTTACATGGAGTGGATAGTATTTCTGCTGATTCTTTTTTTGAGCGTGATGAAGATGTTAGAACACGTGGTCATTCTTTTAAATTAAAATTTAAGTTCTCACGCACAAATTGGATGAGGGACTCATTTGGTCGAAAAGCTATTATATTATGGAATTCGTTATCGGAGGATGTAGTAGCTTCAAGATCAACCAATCAATTTAAGTCCGGTCTTGAACGGGCATGGTCCAACCACCCTCTTAAATTTGCGCCATATTCAAGAGTTGATGTAATTATCAAGAGGGGCTTATAGGCATAGCCTAGCCTCGACTCCGGACCCAGCATTGCTGAGCTCCGGAAACAAGTAAACAAGTAAGTAAGTAAGTACCTTTATTGAATAGAAGGGCTACTGTTTGTTAAATTTGTTTTAATTATTTGTTGTCACCTAGGCTACTACATGTATAGTAATTTTACTTTTGATTCATTATAGTGGAAAAATGACATTTTGAAGCAATAATTGAGATACAGATTGTGAAGACTTATTATTTATATCTACTATTATTATAAGATACAAATAGTATTACCTTTCTTCCGGGTTTTCAAAATTAGATGCCATGGTTGCACTTCGTCGGCTCGCGAAAGAGCTACAGATAAAAGGGAAAACACTCTTAATATCCTTAAAAGGCATGAGTTTCCGACGCTTGGCCTACATGCTTTTTGTCTGACCCGCATTTATTTCTAAATTACAATCAGACACACTATAACAAATGTTTATTAGAAACCCTGTGTATATAATATAGTATCAATATATATATCTTTTATAATAATTATAGCACAACCAATTAATATCTGTTATTACTATTTTACATACGTAATGCTACTAAGCTGCAAATATTTAATTTAGACATTTAAAGATAAACCTGTTTTTTCGTGTTTAAAGTTGATAGCATGTGTTATACATACGACAATGTATGTTTAAAACATTGAGCAACTGTAATATAATTTTAAAAAACAGTTGCACACAATAGCAAACAATAACAAAAACAGTTAAAAGTGCGGCGTCATTGCAGAAATTATGCTGTCATAGTAAACTTGTGTTTTGTACTAGAGATAGAATATTACAAGTTATGTACCATATAAAACTACTTACCTAGTTTTCATACTCAAAGCAAACATTTCGCCATAGATAGAATAGAATTTAAGAAGAGACGTCTTTATGGTGTATCCCTAGATTGACAGGTTATATGTATAATCGCGAAATAATCAGTCATGAAACATTGTCGTTTATTGCTATGGTAGATCAAATATTGAAAGAGGCAAGGCCAACAGCCATTAAGTCGCGTGCTACAATGCATAGTGATACCGGACCGACAGACCGACCGACATAGTGAACTATACTGATCGAAATTACTGAACATGTTTAAAAATGTTGAAATATTTAAAAACATTTATATTTTTTTAATTTACACGTGCGTAGTCTGTCACCTTTGACGTGCTCGTATAACGTAATTTCTAGTTGAAAAGTAAGTCAAGAAAACAGAAATCGGGCAAAAAGAGTGCGCAATAACATTTAACGCGCAGTGCGCGCGCAAAAATCTGCGCACTCATGGCAATTTTGTAAACGCTTAAAATTGCATGAAACGTACTTTTATTTCATCGAAAATAAATTTTGAAAATTTTAAGCGCGCGTACGCATGCGTTACATGCGCTAAGCACGTAATTATATTGCCATAATTATGATGATTTATGCCCTGAAATTTATGAGTACCAAATTTTATTTAATTGTGATTCATGGTTGTGAAGATTATGATTACAAACGTGATTTCGTTAAATCGTGAGTAGACCGCGTAATTTTTTATTGCGCACCGTGAAAACATAACCACATCGATTCCTGGCCATAAGGAATATACTGTGAAAAATTGACTTAGCTAGATTAAACTGATATCAAGATAAGGTCAGAAAGCGATAACATGCATAGTGATACCGGACCGACAGACAGACCGACCGACCGACCGACAGACCGACCAACGTAGTGAACTATAGAGTCGCGTCCACGCGACTAAAAATAAAACAATTTATATGGCAAAGTCCTTTTGCTTTAGATACTGTTAGTTTAAACTGAGTCACAATTTGAACAATATCATTCGTTTTAAACGAATGTTATTGTATAGGAGATGGTCAGATTGAAATAATATCGGCAGACCCAATTTATTTCGACAAAAGCATCATCAACATACTGTAGTACAAGTACAATTAAAAAACAAATAAAAGAACAACAAAAGGTATCATTATTTGGTCGGGGACGACAGACTAAAACGTCCGTCAATGTTGAATAAATATATTTCTTTATAATCTATCGGTTCTTGTTTCTCTACTTTTGTTTTTTGCATATGCATAATGATAATATAAACACCACAGGTGCCAAAAATTAATTCTAAACCGCCCGGGTGATATTCTGGAAATTAATTATATAATAATACATACATTTCTTTATATATTTCTTTTTATTATTAAGTTTCCCATTTGTCTTACAGATGTAGATCTATACATAATTATACAATTCTCAAAGCAAAAACAATACTCAAAGCCGGCCATAGACACTTTAATCAAATTAATCATCAAAACTCGATGAAAGTATGTCAATCATGTGTATTGAGAAAAAAGGGACACTAGTTTTATGGTCTGTCAGTGACTCCCTTGACATACAAACACAAGTTTTGTACTGTGTAATCTGGAAAGTATCTGTGTAGAAACTGCGTCATTTAATTCTATGAGGTCAAATATTGACAGATAAGAATAAGATATATACTTACAGTAGTTAGTATGTGCGAGTGGCCGAAGTAAAGGGTCTTTCACACCTGTTCCGGCACGGTTCCGGTACGGCGACTCAGTGTTTCGTTTTCACGACGCTCCACGCGGCTATGCACCAGTCAATAGGCGCACACATTTGTTTTAAAATAGGTTTGATACAAAATTACGAGAGGTAATTTGGTCTACAAAATACGAAAATTACAAAACAAATATGACAATTATTACAAAATATGACGTAACAAACGTAGAACGTAAATGTATTAAGTACTGGCCAAGTAACCACTCAACGCATGAATAAAAGCATAACAGGTAATTTAGAACTAGAGAGGTTTCGCAACCTTACGAATACGATAACGGAAACGGATACCTCAGTAAAAATCTGTTTTTAATATTGAGCGCGCCGTCCAAAACCTGCGGTAAATTTGAGCGAAGCGCAGGTACGTGTTGGTTGGCTGCCTAGGCCTATAGCGTAACATCAAAGCGAGTGAGGACTTTAAAAACTGCTATTTATCAAAATTGACCTAGCATTTTAGTAAATTACTTTGGTAAATTACTTTCTATAATTCTATAATTATATTATAATCATGAATCATTCCTGTCGTCCATCTATAGGTCAGTTACAGAGAGTGTTATAATGTATTCTTTAACGGTATGGTTCGGTAGCGCTACCGAAAATGAAAAGCGTGACCAAAATAGAATAGTCAAGACCGCATCGCGTATAATTGGATCTGCACAATTGCCTTTGGAGAACATTTTGTCGGATCGTCTTCTGAAAAAGGCAGTGGCTATCAAGGATGATCAATTTCATCCGGCCTCTAGTATGTTCCAGTTGATGCGCAGCGGTCGGAAATTTCGTTCTATTAAGGTCAATAGGGCACGATTTACAAATAGTTTCTTTCCAGGAGCTATTATAGCCTTAAAACAAATGTTAATTAAAACATATGTTTGCTCGTATACTTTTTTAAATTCATACACATTACATTGTGAACAACATTAAACCATCATTATGAAGTCGATCCGAAACGCAGGGCTAACATATTGAAAACATTAACAAACTGATCGAATCATTTTAATTTCCCTTTTGTCAAATATCAACCTATCAAATTCACATTAAATTAAAAAAAATTCACTAAAAAGAAATGAAACATGAATATCATAAAAAGTGCCAAGAATACGGATTAATAAATGATAATGTAGATGGTCATAATCTAGTGTTCCCATCCATTTTGACGTGATATTCATAGTCTAGTGTTCCCATCCGTTTCGAACCCCTACAAACTGGGACTTGAACAGGAATATTCGGTATCACGGGAAAGGAGGAGGAAGAGGATGATTGTAAAAGATTAGGTAGGCAATAATAGGTTTATATTATGCCATTTACCTTTGAAGGAAGTTGAACTTCCTTATAAGTTCATAATAGCAATTGTAAACTTCTTGTCAGGAAGCAAGGTTCTAGGGTTAATCCTACAACAATACAACATTGACAAGCAATATATTACGTTGGAGAAGATTGGGAATTTCACTTTGAAAAGTATAATTTAACTGCAATATATGCTACCTTACTCTACTCATTCCTGCGAACATTTCTTAAGCTAATATCTAAAAACTTTACACGATGACGGGATATACAGAAGTAGGTCTATGAATATTAATTTATGGAATGATATCTGTACATACATCAAGTATAAACACATGATCTATAATTTTAGGAAACTGCTGGTCCAATAAATAAGAAAAGAAACGAACAACCTAGTTTTTCTTCAACAATAATATTGACGTATTCCCCATACATTCATAATTTATTTACTTTCAATGATACACTTTAAGACCATGTTGAGAATAATTAGTTGAGCATTTAATTACTTACCGTATTAAATCTGATTTGACGAGATAGCAATACCACATGTTATGTTATTTACCAATAATGTGGATGAATTTAATGGAATTTTTAACTAAAATGGACAAGAAATAACAAAGTACTTGTTTTAAGCATTGTTGTGCTCAAAATAAGAAAGAAAATATGCTCAATCGAAGTGTATTTATACAATAGGTGCATGATGATTTTTTGTACAAGTACTACAATGACAATTATTTATTTATATCAACTCAAAAATAATGATAATGATCCTATAAACGCCTATCTAGTTTAATTAAAATCTCATTTTTCCACGGAAAAATATTGTTAATGATTAATTAGAGATTGAAGTTTAATTCATTTAATCAACGCATGCACTTTGTATTAGACAGACTTTATTTAGTTTACCTGATTCCAACTCAGGTATACGAATGAACGTTCATATGTACTGGTATAGAATAAGTGTTTAAAAATATTTAAACAAGCTTACAGCACAGTAAATTTAATAAATTAATTTTAATTAAATATAGTTAGAAAACAACATGTATGCCGAAATTTATTTCTTTCATAGACATATTAAGCTAAATCGCCGTCTAAAATTTAGATAATCATCATGTAGTACAATTGACATTTCTTACAATGTCCGTTCTTGATTGAACTTGCGAGTCTCCTTAATTTACTACGATCACAACGAATGATCTGGTATGGGATGAAATAGGTACTGTATAATGATGCGTTTTAGATCAGCGACAACGAGTAGCCTAGAACACGCTATGTGGATATGACGCGTTATCCACAAACAATACAAACAATACGGCCTTGTAGAAGAACACCTTTATGGTGACACAAGCTTTTCCGTGTTAAAATAAAGTATTTATTATTATTATTATTATTATTATTACGTTGTCTGTTTTAGATCTACGCCACATATAAACCAGTCTCTTCTTATCCACACGTCGCGTCGCCTAAAACAAGCCATCGCGCGATATACGTTGCCGTCTATAAATTGTTATCGAACTTACTGGACGAAACCTTGACTCGTGTCATCACTATGATAATTATATTGGCCCAGAGAACTAATCATCGTAGATCTGAAACTCACTATGTAGGCCTATGGTTCTAAACATTGATTGTAAGATAACTTACCTACTTTCCAAGATTCAATCGAACAATCAAAGTAAGACGGTTAAAAATAAAACAATTGGTCTGAAAGTGGCTTGTGTAGCATTTGCAAATTTAAATACCAATTCCATTTACACCTAAAATTGGACGATCTTAAAACAGACAGCTAATTCACTAACGTCTGACGAGATAGTAGCAGCATATGCCTACATGTAATGAACTTCCTTATGTAGTTTTTAGTAATTGTAAACGTAATGTTCAGGAAGTTACGTTACAAAGCAATTAGTCTGGTTAAAACTGTAAAAAGTGCAGTGTTCATATGTAAATACAATACTGTATTAAAACAATTTGGGAAGTATTTTTTAAAGCTAATGTTTACGAACAAATGTTGTCAAATTTAGGATAAAAGTGCAACTAATCTAACAGTAGAACTAATGTAATGTAACACATAAGATAATAAACTTATACACAAACATTGGTTATGTAAAGTTACAGACATAAAAGCTGGTTATAAATTTACTTACCAATATAATCATGGGTGATAATATCCTTGAAAAATACAATTGTGATATTTGTATTATTAGCTTCTTATTTGAAAATATAGAAATCTAATACACATACTAAACAGAATGATTGATTTAGTTAATTTATAAGTTTTAGTTAAAATAGACGATGTTTTGTAAGAAATCCTTATTCGCGGTTAAGTACAAACTATTAGTAAAGATATTCTTAAACATTTTTGTGAAACAATGTTTGTTATGCAAATTAGTTTCTGGATTTTACCGACATCTCAAGGTCCAAAGAAGTGATTTCATTTCATGAAATCAGAACTAGTACTCATGTGAATCTTTTCCCTTATGTGTTTTTTACTGCATTTTTACAACCTAGTGCTGCAGTGCCTATAGTACTTTGTTCAGTTATTGTTTCTCAAATTATAATAATATTTGTACAGTGTTTGCATATTAATTTCAGGTCGTATTTATTTATATTATAACCAAACAATATTAGTTGAACAATAAATTTAAACATTAAAGCGGAGTGTATGTATATATTTGGATTCTTTAGATATGTGTCTCTTGATTTAAGCTTCTGTTTAAAGAACTTGATGATTTTTGAAAAGCTGTGTCTTTGATTTTATAAAATTTATTAGAATTCATATTGATTCTACATAACTCTCTGAATAAATACAGTAAACTGTAGTTCATCATTCTACTTTGTTCATTCATCTTTAGAGATTAAGATGTTTATCAATTATACGTACAACATCATGACGATTCATCTCAATCATACACTCCTTAAAATCGTCCAATGACAAACCTTTCTCAGACCATCCATGCATTACACACATAGTAGGGCTATTGATCATTGATACAAAGCTCATGCTCATGATATAGTCTATGTAACGATCATAGCCAACCTTACATGCTACGCCACGCCAGTCATTGTAGTCTGTTGAGCGAAGAGGGTCCAGACGAACACAAATCTGTGTCATAACTTCTAATGGCAAGATTGGTGATGGAATGTCTTTATAGATGCCAATGAGAAATCGCAGAAACCCTTGAACATTTGAGTTTCCTTCAGTAGCAGTGGCTTGGAAAGCTGAAATAATACAAAATACTTATTTGGTAATATAAAGATTTTTAACGTTTTGTTGTATTTAAGACAATTGCTTTGGGGAAAAATAGATAATAGAATATGCCACTGAGAAACCCAATTATCAGTACGGTTTCTCCATATTTCATTATGTTATGGGCAAACTCTGTATACATCATCTCGTTTGTCACATGTGTACCAAAAGCGGCGTGTATATCATGTGAAGCTAAGATAATCATGGGTATGTCACATGATTTCCCTGTGATTCCAGGGAAATTATAGACACTGAGACTCATTTTAGTGCCCGAATTCTATGTGGACCCATTTTAATCATAGTCAATGGATTTATTATATCCAAAAAAATAAAAAGAAACGTGTTACATGGTACTTGTGAGATATTACTGAACAAGAATGGTGACATGCAGTACCTGGATTTGTTTCGTGTTTTGCAAACAAACGTCTGATTTTGGTAGTATCCATTCCGTCATCTGGCCCACATCGAGGCGTAGACTGCATGCAATCTTTAAGTTTGTGCAAGTGGACTCTCTCCATATGACAGACGTTGCACAAAGCACATACGTTAAACACAACACGTTTCATCCATTTGTGACCAATGTCCAGTAGATTTGCCTCAATGAGCCTGTATATCAGATATACAAGCTAAGGATTGGATTTCGTTTTAAGTTTAATCTAACATACATGTGCACACAAAATGCAGTGATGTGCTGTCTACATCTTTTTAATTGTTTTACAATTTCAATTTATACTCCATCATAAAATTTAAAAAAAAAATCATTCTAATTAAAAGCACTTTCTTTTTTGCAGACATTTGGGGATGGTTCAAGCTGTTACCGCCAGCTTTAAGTCTGTAAATAACAACCTATTCAGAAATATTGGACTTTGCGTTATGTATTCTGATAGTAACATGATTGAGACGGTAATTATTATTTAAATAACCATGCGTAGGCCTATCAATTATATTACTTTTAATTAAAACATCCAATAGTTTATTTGCCAATACAGTTAATAGTGTTAAATAGAAAGTGAAAAACAAATTACAATTCCTATGACTTTTAACGATCTAAATCATTTTTATCATTCATAGTTTGGATGAAAATAAATATGTTTTGGAGTTTCAGTAAAAAGACAAACAACTTTAGTTGTTAGAATTTAAGACATGCTGGTAAAGAGTCTTGGATTATATCCTTTATCAAGCTTCCTCTGTTGTGACCAATGTACGAGTCTTACTACGAGTCTGTAGTGCAATCCTTCAGGTAGGAAACCATCAAAGTCAACGTAAAGAACTGCATCAGTCTCTGACTTTGTCAGTTTGTCAAGTGACACCATTTCACCACCTTGGTTATTCTTTATTTTTACTTTCTTTTTTCGAAGAGCTTCTGAACTCTGCATACTACAAAAAAAAAACAAACAAAACAATAACAGCAAATGTGCCACCAACTATTTAGGGCGTATAACCGAACTGCCGATGGAAAAGGGGTGTAACCAATTCCACTCGAGAAAAATTAACCGATAATTCAAATCGGATAATTATTGGTTGTTTGGTAATGATTGATTATGCGCACATTGTTTCTTAAGAAATTACCTGATTGGTTAAAACATTAAACCAATAATTTTTGTTTTGGCTGCGGAAACATGGCTTTTGTCCACTATAATATTTTTTCCCGGCTAGAAATTAAATCGCATCATTCCAGTCGCCATTGAATTTCAGAATGTATTATACCTTCCCCTTACCATGTACTTCAGTAGACCTACCATAAAATACTATTATTCGGTAGGCCTAGATGTGTAACTATAAAATAAGCACCATGAACATAAAATTCTACTATGAAAGAACAAAACAACATTTTAAATACTTATATTTGTCATTAGTCATATAACTCAGATCATGAATATTAATTTAATATTTGAATGAGATGATAATAAATAAAGACAAAATCCAATGCTCAGTCAATTCATTTATTCCTGAGATTTGGAATAAATCTTAAAATAATAGTGTAGAGCCGATTAATACCAGTTTGTTTTCGTATTGTACGCAATATGATCCATGGATTTCAAGAAACAATGTTTGTTTGTTTAACATGTTCTGCAGGCCTACTTTTGTTTTAGTGAGACACAGGGGTTAAGCCAAGAGCATTTAATTATTATTTGTATCAACGAGGACCTTTAGTACGTTAATCAGATATATTCATGTAACACACCTAAAGATAAAAATAAGCTTGCTACCAGAAATGTCCAGGTTTATGGCTTATTTTGACTTAATTGCTCTTGGACTATGTAGTTTTAGTCTAGTCTACATGATTATTACTTGCCTGCTTGAAGTTAATTAAGTGCTTATGCTGATCACGTAATTGCTCAATTTCACCCATGAAATTCAACCAACTTATGGGCATCCTCTCTCCCATATATAGTTCGTTCTTAGGTACCTCTGGTATGACGTCTAAGCTTAAAAATTGATAAAATATCAAATTCTGATATGACGCTGTTGTCAAGGACATAATACACACAATATGGTGTTCGTATGGTTTACCCTAAAATGCTTCTCTTATCAGTGAAAACTTCTCTTCAGTCTGAAAACCAAATAATATTATTTTAATAAATTGTAGTGGAGCTGTAGCTTGGTGGTTAACGTGCTTGCCTTCCAACCCCAAGGTCCGGGCTTAATCCTGACCTAGTGCCAGGATTTTAACTCACAACTCTTTCAACTCCTTAAGCCTAAAATGAGACTTGGCTTATAAACACGATAAATTGTTCAAAAATTAGTTTATCCATCCTGTAATTGGCGAGTTACTCGCTGTTGGAAGTGTATGAAAAATGAGTGCCAACGATAAATATTGGTGGTGAATACTGCTTCAGGGTTGAATTTTTTGTCGTACTCGTATGTGAGTAAATTGATTGTGCCCAGAAAACCACACGATCCAAGTTGGTCATGTAGTAGACTGAAATCTGTACAAGTTAGAATTTAAATAATTACAAAGATAATCATACCAAACATACGTTATTTAACAGAGAACATATAATATTGAAAGTGTATTGGTTTAGGCCAATCCAAAAATAATTAAAAAATAAAACTAAAAATGTGTTTTTAATGTTTGATTTTTAGCTTTTTGTCAAAAAAAAATGACAATATTGTGGTTATCAGTAACTGGATCTCAATAGAGATACAAATAAAATAAGCTAAAAGATTTCGGATAATACTTATCCTTCCTTAGTGCATGTGAATACATATCAAACCATAATATTTTTAAATATCTGTAGGTTACCTTTCCATAATCTCTATGAAAAACTTTTACTCTTGATGGTGCATTGAGGTCATGGCAGAGATTGAAACATATGATGTAAATAGCACGAGATACCAGAAACATCTGTCGACAAACCAAAGAAATAAATGATGTCTTCAAAAACTGAGAGTGACTATTTAATATTGAAGATAGTGAAAACTCGATGATAAGTTTGGTTTAATGAGTCTAGTCCATTCCATGAGTGGAAACAGGTTCAATGTTGCGGAGGAAAGTGTTTCTTTTAAATAATTTGAGTTTTGTGGATTGTAACCTTGGCCTTATTCTTCCCCTTCAAAATGTAACTACTCTTAGATGTTAGCTCATCAAGTTGACGATATTGTGTGACCCATTTAAGCGGTAAATTTAAAGAAATCTTTTGTGGGTTGTGACCTTATAATGATATTTATATTCTACCTGACGTGTAATGTAATACAGATCTTGTCCAGCAAAATCCCAAATGCTGAGAGTCAGATCATCAATTGCCTCTTGTAACTCTTCACTCTCTATCAACACATCCGTCTCTCCATCTTTTTTCTTTTCTCCTAGAATGTGTTCAACAAGTTCAAATACTTCATCTTGAATATCCGATGTTAGGCCTATGATAATGCCCAACAAACATAGCTTATATTATTATCACAAATATTTTATTACTGGTAGGCCTACTGTTCCCGTAAGTGAATTGTTTGCTTACAGTGTCTTATTACGAAAGATTTTACCACATAAAGGTACAAAATTATCTATTTGAATTAATGTATTGCTGAATTCTTTCTTTTGAGTGGATTGCATTTTTAGTAATGTAACGTAATTGTGTAAATGAGGCTAAATAAAGTAAAAGAAAAGAATAATTTGAAAATTCATAAATACACCATTTTTAGTCGTATTACAGTACTTGTTTACTTTGAGCGTCTTTTTAATTTATCTTTCATTCATTAGTGAATTGTGAAGTTTACAATTAGTAGATGTTTAGGCTTTTTCAATTTCATTACAAAAATATTTTGTTTTACTAAGGATATTTTATATTTCAATTTTTAGGATTTTTTCAGCGGTTCGAAGTCAATGTTAAAAAAATATTTAAAACAATCTGAAATGAATGTTTAAAATAATGTTTTTACATCATTGTGTTCACAAAAATGGTTTCAAATACACTGACTAGATAGGAAGAACAATGGAAGAACAAACATGCTTTTGGTTGAATTTCTGCTGTCCCTTCAATTCGAATTTTCTTACCAAATTCCTCTTCATATTCCCGTTTCTTCCTTCCAAATTTCTATATTTAAATCAAAGTAAAGTTTGCAAACAGGCAAATAGAACAAATTATATAAAACTACAGTAGATTTGTCTATCAAATACAGTATGAAACAGTATGATACAGTATAATTATTACTTGTTATATAGTTTCAGTGGGATCAACAAAGGAAGAGGGAAAACAACAACATCCACATCATCAACATCATATTCAACCATAAGAATAACATTATAAACAACAAAAACATTAACAACAATAACAATAATAATTAATGTTTTCCAACATCTTTATTAAAATTGTCTTCAAACCTGAAGTTTGTCTTTATTTTTTACCTTTATTGGAAAATTTTCCACATCAGGTCTTTCGTTCAATTCTCTACCTACATTCCCTATCAAAAGAAAAGCAGTACATATGATTGAAACACCAATCTTTTAGATTAGACGTGTTTGGTATATAGGTTTGCTGCCTTCTTGTATGGCATTAAGAAATGCATCATTAGCCTCTTTACCTCTTGCCAAAACCTCAAGGGGAACTAATATTTTGATAAAAAATAATGCAAATACACAGAATTAAGTATTATATTTATCAGAAAGTATATTAAAGGAGTCAATGAAAAACTAATTTTGAAACAGGGATTGTGCAGAAATAAAATACACTTTTTTGTTCAAGTTATCATCCTTTTCTTAAACTTTCATACTTACCATCATTCAGTTTCTTCAATTGCACTGAAAAAAGTAAACAATAACAATATTGCTATAGATTACAGAGCTATTTTTTTATCATCAAAAATTCAATAAAATGTTAAGTTATTTGTTACATATAACATAATGGTATATCAACCAAAACAGTCCTTAGAAACAAAAGAAGCAATACATACCAAATGATCTTACTATAGTAAGTACATGATTCAATTCTTGTTTGTCCTTCACAAGTGTTTCAACATTCTTCAATGATGCTATAGTGTTTTCAATATTTCCTTGAGTCAATCTCTTAATTAAATTCCAAGAATTGTTCGGATTCCTTTCAATCTTGAAGAGTTTTGCAAGAATGTCCACCTGTTGACTATTCAATGATCTGTCGAGTTTAACTAGCATCCGTCTGTAGCCTGTGATTTTGTTTGCCTGATTCCGTCTGTGATATTTCTTGGAGAGCATTTTAAGTAGTATTTGAAGTCCTGTTACATCAAATACTTCAAATAATAGATCACAGTTAACAACATAACCAATTTCAATGTAACCTTCTGAATGTAATAGTCTGAACAAAGCATTAGCTGATGCTGCATCTAATTCATCTTTGTTTTTTATTATGTCATAGAGGGCGACCTTCAGCATCTATAGATCATAAACTGCAATTTCACTTGAAATGTTATCAATCACCGACCAAAACTCATCCCTGCTCATAGAAAACAGTTTAAATTTAATGATTATTTTGTTATATTTTTAATTTACAAGTTCAACCATAAAGTATAATTCACTATTATACTACTGTACTAAAACTATTTAACATTAAATTTCACATGTTTTAAATAATATTTTAAACTAATATTATTAGATAATTAGTGTGTTACTTACCCTCTTCTCTGTTCCCTAAAACAAATTATTATGATCTATTAGTATGTTTAATTACACAATAACACTAGGGAGCAATACAAGGACGTAAGTGCAACGTAAGTAATTTGACCATTTACGAGCGATTGAATAATCAAACTGACGCTTTTCATTGGTTAACACGCTTGCGTTTCGCCTTGTGGGACATACATTCAATACCAATTCCCAAGATTTAGATAGTATTTAAATGCAATTTTATTTTGTTGAGTTTGTCATTATGCACGTTTATTCATGAAGTTATATTTCATTATACTACAGTCCTACTTTAGAGTGACATAGTTTAAGTTTTACTTACCTCTCAGAGATTTTTCTTTGTAGTCTATAAAAATGAAGTTTCATTATTAGTAGGTTAGTAATTAATGTCTAATAATTAGTTCTGTATTGTTTGACTGTCGTAAGTTATATTATAAGGTGTTTTTATTATTTACACAGCTGTAGCAGCTTTTTAATAAAAAAAAAATATATTCTTATGCATTAGGAGGTTTAGGAATATTTTAATGCCGTGCATATAAAAGGCATTTCCATTTTATATTTTTATACGATTTACAGTAAGCCACCTTTGAAGGTACTTATAAATTTCACACTAATTATTGTAAACAGTAAAAAATATACTTACTTTTTAAATTTTCCCTCTTTTCTGTAAAGATAATTTAAAAGGTTCATTAGTATGTGTACATAATTAATGTCTGATATTCTATTATTTAGATACAATCGGACTATCGAATACAGTATTTTGTTATTTTTCATCCTATATTGTTTAGTACAGTAGCTTATTATTTTTATTTAAACTGATTTTTTTTCGATTTGAAACTTTGTTCGCGATTTAAAAGTCGTCAACGTGTTATAATTTGGCAAACAACATTTCTTCTTTTAGACAATAATGTTTAAATTTGCTTAAGCACTAAATAGTGTAAAAAGTTCGTGAATGCCACTTGACGTTGTTATGCTAATTGTTTCATAGCAATCTAGATTAGAATATGATTTTTGTACTGACATATAATGAGTAAATTTCACACTTTGAAAGTAAAGTATTAAAATATTCTAAGTTGATATTTACTCTAGTTCTTGGCTTCTCCATTCTCTGTAAAAAAGATTTAACTTTCATCAGTAATGTTTACATAGATATAATGTATAAATAATTCTGAATTGTTTACATTTCATTATAATTATATTCACAATAATTTTTACTCATCATATTATTACTTTATTTTTTCTTGTATTCTATAACATGTGTTCTATGTATTTTTTATTATTGTATTTCGTACCTTTTAATAACGATAGAAACGTTTCTTATATTATACTAAAAATTTAACAATGTCAAAACAATGAAATGCTTGCATTTAGTATTTTTTAAAGTAATAACTATTACTGGTGTGAAAATAAATGTGATAAAATTAACTGCTTATCAGTTTATTTCTGTCAAAGAACCATTCAGTTTGAAATTTCCAACAAAAGATTAATCGTTCATGATCCTACATGGTATAAACGTAAGTTTTACTTTGATATAAAGGCATTAAGTATAGTTACAGCATACTTACTCCAATTCTGGGATTGAGGTAGAAACTCTGTAAAAATAAAGTATTGAACTACTTTAGGTTATATCAGAGAGGAGGAACATTATGCTGAATGAACGTGTTGTCTAAATATTAAAAAAATAATACTATATACTATTAATAATAAGTTTTCAGCAGGTATGGCTTTAACAGTTTCACAGACTACAATATGTAAGCAAGAAAATGGAATTCGATGCTCACTGTAGCCTAGTATTGGGGCACTTTGAGAATGAGTCCAATCATCACTGGTTTTTAAATACAATGTAGAAACTCCGGTAATAGATAATTCAACATACTATTAAATATAAACTTATTATGTTGTTATGGTAATGAATCAAAATGAAAAAAGGGAAATATAAACTGGTTGTAAAAAGTGGCCAAGCGTATTATAGACAGTATACCGTACATATGATCAATACAATTATATTTGTCAAGGTGTTTAGCAGGGTAAATGTACTATCACTATCTTTTATACCGACATCAGTTTTTTACCAGATTTTAGTTTAGTAACAATAACTCAACACTCGTGACTGCAATGATGGATCGTTAAGTAGGTTAATGTTAATGTGTATAAATATGTATTGGCAAAAGAAGTCAAATTTCCAGTAATTGACCAATATTGAATTGTTTAAAATATTTTTATATACAATGATTAATACATGTTAAATACAATATTAAGGTTATTTGTATAATGATACAGCATCAATTATTTAATTGTCTTACTAATAATATTGACATCTAGACCACCATATTTATCATTTAATTGTTCATACTTTATATTTAGGCGTACTACTATTTTTATAGTGAGGCAAACATAATTAACACATAATTACCGTTTTTTCTTCTTTTCTTTCTTCCTGCTGCCTTCTGCCTCGGTTTCAAAATTAAATGCCATTACAAGTACAGTACTTCCATTTAATATGCCTACTTAATTGAAAATGTATTTGTTGGTACTTTATTTCCACAGGAGAAAATCATCTATCTTCTTTTAAAATGTTCAACCTTTAGAATTTAAAATTTTGTTTCTGAATTAGAAACTTGTAGGCAGACTAACTAGCCTATATGTGTTTTACTATCTGGTAACATTATAGAGAGAAAGCATATTTTTCAGATAATTATGATACCACCATATATGTCTTGGCTGTTTCTTTTTTTCATTTCAAGGTATTTGCCATTTTAACATAAACATAGTATAAAAAACATCAATATAGAAAAATATACATCTAAAAAATTAAAAAAAAAAAAAAAAAAAGTCGTCGTCGTCGTTTAAAATAAAAACAATATAAAAACTTATAAATTAATTATTTCTATGTAGTCTCCTAATGGTTATCGATGAAGTAAGTTTACCAAACAATTATTTTGTTATATCATGGGTATATAAATTAAAATATCTTAAAGTCAACTTCAATCGTGTATCAATTTTTGTCTACAATTTTGAAAAGTACATTAAAGCAAAATAATCGTCTTTAGAGACGTTCTAAACTATGATGATCATAATTACAAATGTAAATTAAAAAATTTCAAATCTACTTACCGGTTATTTTATTTATAAGGAAAACGCCATAAAATATTTAAACTGAAATCAAGCAATATATATATCTTTCTAAGCTTGATGAATAACGTACACCAAGCAAAACCAATGAATAGCAGCAGCATTTTATGAGCCCACAGACCATAATACAGATAGTTATCAATGGTTTCATGGTTGATATGTATTGACAAGGTGACAGAACTATCTTTCTTTATTTTATTCAGACCATTGTCAGTCAGAAATACTCTATTGGTTTCGAAATCGGTGTGGGGGACTTCCCGGAAATATTATAAAGTATGTATGTATATATATATATATATATATATATATATATATTAATCCCGTAATATCAGTCTATTTATAATGTATATTAGGGAGAAAAGTGGGCTTAATTTAGATATAACGCAGGTGGCAAATGTACACTAAACAATACTGATCAAGCCTGGGAATTCTCTTTAAAACACACGCAACATCGCACCACAACGTAAAGATTTTTTTGGACAGAAAAATGGTATATTAAATGATGCAAGCTTAAGCTGAAGATACTATACTAAGATTCACGTAGAGTCAGTTTAGTTCTTTTATATATATATTTTTATAAAAGCAGTGCAGTTAAGTGCTGGGACGGGCTGGGACAGCTGGACATATACAAATGTGGGACAATATCTGTTTTACAGATTTTTAGGTTAAACTTGGTAGAGTATGTTATAAAAATATGTTCCGAAAAATGGTACAGTCCATGCATAGGGGTTTTATATTAATGACTTTATTAAATATTAAAATCACGAATCTCTTTTTTCAAACTTATATTTTAGGAAAATGTTTATAATTCATCAATATGAATGAGTCCATTTATACATTTCAGTACCGGTATGGTATGCCAACAAGGGTGCTTTTAGGAGCTTAGATCGATGAATTAGTATAATTATAGACTATTATTACAAGGAGATTTACACATTTTTAACAAGAAATTGTCAATAGATGTTTGATAATAAAACAAATGGGCGTATACTGCGTTAGCTACAGACCGTGAAACCCATTATATTCAAGTGATAGTTCTCTGTAAAAACAATTTTCTTATTCCTTTTATCATTGAATATGAATGTTTTTTAGTATCTGCCCACGCCATACACTCAAATATTTATTTTTCAAAAAGACTCTTGTGTCATTGTGTTTTATCAGATTTGTTATCAGGCAATCCACTTGACAAAAAGTGAAAAATTAAAGACTTTTTAAAATCATGTCAATAAAATAACAAAACTAGACCTACACAATTTTACTGACGACTTATTAATAAGGGTTCCTTGTCGGTATGAGAACATAGTGTGATAGGGACGAGGTAGATACGACAACAAATAATAATAATAAAAAAAACAATAACTTTCATTATTTGTTTATTACAAGTTTCAATCAGGTACTACTTCTTCAATTCTATTTATTATCTTATATTCTTTGTGACCAATACATATATTATTTCCACATACCCCCTCATATATTATTCAATCTTTTTTTAAACTAGTGCCCCTATCTCATTAGCCTACACCATTGGATAGTACTTTGTAAACTGAATTCAAGCATAACATTAAGGATATATTAAACATTTATGTTATAATAAAAAATAAAAACTGTTAGGCCTATATAGAATATTATAAAGAATGAAGAGAAAAAAAAGATCCAACTTAAAAAATGGTGAATGCCTATTGAATGAATACTTACTGGATACTAGACATACTGGATTAGTAGAAAACTTATGTTAATGTTATGTTAATAATTGATGATAAAATGGTTAATATCAAGAAATCAAAGGAAACTTGTTAACTTCTGGATGTTGGTGTCATTAATATCTTAAAACGGGAAGCAGGTCAGACTCGAATCCGTCAGACTCTCAACAACAACATTACATCAGTTTCAAGGGTAATATTTTTCTACCAATTATATCATACATTAATGGATTTTTTAAAAACGATAAATACGTAAATGAAAGACTAAATTTAGTGCAACTTAACTACAAACATTCATACAAAAAAAAACCACCAAATATGTGGCATCATTGCAGATGAAGAAATACTATAATATGCATTGTTCAAATGTAAATAAATACACTTTGCAAAGAGTTTTAAGGATACATTGATTATTATACTACTATACTATTTAATTAAACTTGTGATTAGTACTAGAAATATGATAAAATAATATGTAAATTCTCTTGCATCTTGCTACACAATATACACAGAAAAAATAAATTCTGAGGTGCAAAAAAACCATGTGAAGTTTAGGAGATAAGTGCAAATAATTTAATAGTCCAAAAAATAAACAGTACGTACGTACAGTATGTCATGGAATAAATTCCTATTTATTACAAAACACAAAAACCTCAACATAATAAATGGTTATGTTATGTCACATATAAAATAATGTGGAACAACTTACCGATAAAGTAATTACTGTTACAAGTTTATACCAATTTCACCTTTCAAATGCATATTTAAAAAAGAATACAATTGAAAATGACATAATTATAATATCATTTTAAACTAAACCAACACAGCTAACCACATAGTGTAGAAAATAAAAACAATAATGAAAAAAACAACTGGTTCCCCATTTGCATATGGTCCCCAAAAGTCTAAACAAATTCAATGAAAATATATCACATGATCATGCAAATGATAACATGTTTTTAGGTTGTTGCTATTTGTTATTATTTTTAGTTATCTTATTAATATCTTCTTCATGTCATTATGTCTGACTTCTTACCAATACTGTAATTGTTCTAAAATATAAAATTAGTCTGAAAAATCATATCGATAAAGAGCATTCTGGTTTGTTATGCATGTTCATTCCTCTTTAGTAGAAAGATATTCATTGATCAAACTTGCAACATCATGACGTTGTATGTCAATCATACACTTTTCGAAGTCTTCCAATGACCAACCTTTCTCATAACATCCATGCATTACAGCCATAGTAGGACTTTTCATCATGTCCATCAAGTAGTTGATATAATGATCATAGCCAACCTTACATGCTACACTACGCCAGTCATTAGCCCGTGGGTGTGGAGGATCAAGGAGAACACAAACCTCTGTCATGATTTCAAATGGCAGGAATGGTGACGGGATGTCTTTATAGACGCCAATGAGATATCGCAGAAATCCTGGAACTTTTGAGGTTTCTTGAGCATCAGTGGCTTGGCAGACTAAAAGAAATGTTTCCTGTTATAAAACCAAGCTTTTTATTCTATTTATGAGATTGTTTTAACCCTTGACATAATTTATGACTGCAGCCCCATCATAATTGATTTAAAGGTAAAAAGTTTAAAAGATTGCTGCTTAAACGTTTAAAAAAAAAGATACTATACTTTAACTTGGACGTTTAATTCTGTATTTAGCCTCGACATGTAATAGAAAGTCATGGATATTTTCCGGATGGCGTTTTGCCCTACAGGTATTTTAAAATATTTTTGTTTTAAGAGTGATTTTAAGCAGTACCTGAAATTTCCTCTCCAAACAAACGCCTAATTTTGGAATTATCCATTCGATCATGATGTCGACATCCAGTTGACTTTAGGCAGTCATCAAGGTTGTGCAAGAGGACCTTCTCCAAACGATTGGTGGATAGAACACAGAAGTTAAAAGCAACATGTTTTATCCATTTTTGGCAAATGTCCTTTAAGTTTTTCTTGAGAAGCTGTATCATCTATAATCAGTAACACATTTTTGGTCACTACTTAATTCATTTTACTCGATTCTATTTATGTACTTAAACATGGCTTGAGATCTGCTGTGCCTGTCACAGCATGCATTTTTTGTATAACCTAGCCATAACATCAGGATACATTTAATTTATCACTAATGCGTCACAAGACCAATATGCGTGTAATCTGGGAAGTTTCTTTCGGGATAATGTCAAACTGTATTTACTCGTAGAGGCTGCCTCCTCTCATACTGCTCATGTGTGTGTCATATTTTTGCTTGAAAGTGTTAAGTGTTGGGCTTGAAACAATGTGAAAGGGTAATGAGTTCCATGTGTTAATGATACCTAAATCAAAAAAAGAGGCTCTACTAAAGGTATTAAACCGAAGTTTACACCTTACCGTGAACCAGGAAATGACTTCTACCGCGCGTAGAGTTAAAAATCTACCGATGAAATAATAAAGTTTGTTATAAAACTCTTTATAATATCTTCCTAAGATAGAAATGGACAATATCGTAATAGTGAACTAATGTTATCAAATCTACGTTTTGCGGTACATCTGAGATAGATAAGGTGGGTATCCAAGGCGGAGATTTGTCCCGAAGCTTTTCCACTGGGCTCGCCTATGGAATTAACCATAATTTATATATAGATACTCTCTCACCATATTGAAGAAGTTGGAATACAACATTCATCACTCACCTCTTTGCATACACGCGGTGATGGTTCAAGCTCTTTATCATCGTCAACTTTAAGTCTGTAAATAACCACCTACAGTGTAATAGAATAAAAACAAATTTACTTGATTGTAATAACAATTTTATATTCAGGATTTGTTTAAACATTTAAATTAAAAATAAATAATAATAATAATAACACTAATAATAATAATAATAAATTGTTCCCTGAAAATTTTGTTTAATTTTTTTTGTTGAATAAGCCATTTTAATGACACGTAATATTTTTTCATTTTGTCAAAAAATTGGCCCTAAAACAAATTATTTTAACTGTAGTTTAAAACAACAAATAGTCAAATTGTCTGCCAGACAGTGGGTTTTTGGTTTGATTTAACCGTTTAATGTATCTTTTTATAACTGAAACATTAATTTTCTGGTGTTTTTAAATTTCTATGGAAGTGATTAACTTGATTAAAACAAGAGGTATTCAAAGTCTGATTTATTAATTTTCATTTTTCATGTTTAATACTTATATGGGAACTTTTTTTGGTTAACAAAACAATTGTGCCTCAGAATGAAAGTTGTTTTATCAAACAAATGTCATGATTATGGAAAGATAATTCTTGGACTTAGTATTGAAAATTTGACCTTTAGGATTTTAAGGGCATACTTGTAATACACTTGCTGCAAACACTCCTAGCCTACCTGAATACAAGATCTTCTTTCAGGTAGGATCCTGATGATTGCATCATGATTTAGATCAATGTATACTTTCACCTGCTGGTAAAAGAGTCTAGGATCATATCTCTCATCATGTGACCTCTGTTGTGACCAATGCACGATTCTTACTACGAGTCGATAGTACAGTCCTTCAGGTAGGAAACCATCAAAGTCAACGTAAAATACCGCAGTATTCATTGACTTTGTCAGTTTATCAAGTGATACCATTTCGTCACCTTCATCCTTCTTCAGCAGTGATGGCACATAAAAGAGACGATTGCCTTCAACACTTGTTATCTTTTGTAACAATTTCAAATAATGAAATTAATTTTTGTTAAAATTAACTATGAGGAGACTAACGAAAGGTTTACAATATTGCTCAGATACTGGTTGGGCGATTTCAAACAATTATGTAAATTGATACAGAAACAACCGGAAACATCAATTTGATACTAACTGCTATCAACCTGTCTTTACCTGAGTAGATGGAGTCTTGACACATAGTAAGTCAAATTTCTGCATCAGCTCTAACAATGCTTCGAATATCTCAAGAAATTCTTCCCACATACGTCTAAGTAATCTCTCTTCCAGGAGACCCTCTTCGTCAAGTTTTCTCCAAGAGCTTCTAAGCTCTGCATACTAAAAAAATACACTTAAGTGCTCAGTTTCTGAGGGAAATACTTGGTAAAATAACAGTGGTCGTCCTATTTAATATTTTGAACCATATTGAAAATAAAGATAACAAGATATTGATAAAATATAAATACAATTTTTTTAAAAAATCAATAGGCATGGTCTGTAAATATATATCTATTAACTGCAAAAAATGCTGACAATTAGTTTGAAATAGTTATTTTTAATTGTTAACTAATGAAATACTACCACGCTAAAAACATATGATCAAATGCATGTTGCACTGAAACAACACACCAATATCTGTACTTGAAACACAGAAAAAAAAAAATTGAACTAAATTTCATACTTGTTTTGAAGGATCTTTAACTGTGATAACTAGTTTGAAAATGAAAATCAACCATTGCGGTATTATAATGATAATGTCATTGAGGGCGCAATCTGGTGTGTCTCGTTCTCCGTAGTAAACAATGTTTCCAAGGTCATGATGAAAATGCAACATAGCAAACAATTGATCCTGTTTAGTGATATGACACTTGGAAGCTAGTTTGGTTACCTGACATTTGAAAAAAAGGTCAATAGAATGAAATAAGTACAAAAGTATAAGATAAAAAAAATTGATTAGTAATATATAAATATGAACAATAAGTAGAAAAATGAAAAAAAAATACAAAAATCATCACACTTGGACACAAAAAAGCTTTACAATAGTTATATTAAAAGAACTGAAAAAAGCTAAATTGTTTTATTGTTGGCAACAATCCTAAATGGTATACCTACTGTTGTCTTTTCTTTCTCTGTTCTCACTTTGATTTTGTATTAATGTATGCGGTATACATGTAATATTGAACTGTTTTAACGTACACCACTCACATATACTGTAATTGACATATATTTTGTGCTGAATTTACCATTCTTTTATTTAATGTTTGTTTTGATGAAAAAAGCATTTTGCATTTATAATCGAAAATTCCAAATGTGTTGTTCTTCTTCTACATGTTAATGCATCTTTCATTTGAATGATATGATATACAGAGGTAGTATACTTGCCTGTTTGAAGGTAACTGAGTGCTCATTCTGTGCACGTAATTTTTCAATTTCATGCAAGAAATGTAACCACTTCAATGGCATCTTCTCGCCCATATACGGTTCATTCTTAGCTACCTCTGTGATGTTATCTCTAAGCTCAAAAATAGACTTATCCAATGGTGACCTGACACTGTTATCGATGGCATAGTACTTGAACACCAAGTGGCGTTCATATGGTTTTCAAATAATGATATCTTTTTGATAAATTTGTGTCATTTAAAAAAAAAGTTGAATACGTTTGATCATTTGAGTCAATTATCGACTTTAGGCTAATCAGCCATAGTATACGACGACCTTTAGTTTTTATATTCTGTTATGTTTAAATTGCCAGACCAGACAATACTTATTATTGTTTACATATTATAAGTTATTACACGATAGTATAGATATCAACCTTTACATTTATATTGTTTGTTTTTTAGTTCTTTATTGTAATAAGAATGGTTATCTCTTGTCAACTAGATCTAAAATTATGTCTAATAATGTGAAGAACACATATTAAAATGGTCTATTACTATAGTACCTGATGAGTAATGTAATAAAGATCTTGTCCAGCAAAATCCCAAATGCTCAGAGTCAGATCATCAATTGTCTCCTGTAAATCTTTACTCTCTTTCAACACGTTTTTTTCTGCAGATCTTCTCTTTTCTTCAAGCATGTCTACAACCAGTTCAGTAACATCTTCTTGAGTATCATGCGTCATTTGTGAAGATGCACTAAGTGCTGTTTAATGTAAAGAATAAATAAATACAGCTTTTTCGAAACGGAATGTCTTTCACTATCGTATAGACTAAACGCCCATATTATTTTACCTATAACTTGCCGACATGAACGTTTTACTGATATGTATACACTTGATATAATATTATATTACATAGCCTATGTAAATACGCTAACGTGATTGGTTGAAACTGCATCACATTACTACCGCTGCGAGGATCGTAAATCGTATATATCCTCGAGAACGATGATATTGACTGTGTAATTTTCGCGTAATTATCGTGTCCCCTGTCATTAAACATATAGATTCTCGAGTACGATGATATTGACTGTGTAATTTTCGTGTGCCAACACTCGCGTTGCCGATAAATAAACAAAAGTCATCTACTCGATCTTGAACTTGGGTGGAATTGTCACTCCATCGCAAGACAACGCTTCAACCGCTGCGCCACTGAACTTGCTTGAAGAAATTAATCTTCTAAACTATTTAAGCTATGCATACATAGCGCCCTCATTTGTTATTAGTCCACCCTAAATGTGATGAAACACCGTTTGTGATTGGTCAATACTCACGGTGTAGTAACCTAGTAACTAGTACGCGCTGAACATCCGGTGGTTCGGCTCCTCGAAGAATTAAGAAGACGAATTATTTATTCGGCCTACCTGATTATAATATTATTATTAATAAGCTTATTGATGGAAATGCTTCTGTTAATTTAAACGACCTAGGCCTAAGTGAATATTTTATTGCCAAGGAATCATTAATTAGTAATTATCAATATATTATTCTTCGCAAGGTAAGGTGTCTAGGCAGGCTTGTTTAAATACAATAGAAATATAGGAGGCCTAGCCTAGCTTCACCCAACCCAGCAGACTTGTTCTTGGCTATACTGTATAATATAACAGATATTGCCTTTTATATCGGTTAAATATATGATTTGACATCCCCTCGGGAATGATATTAAGTTCTCGGGGAATATATATTTCCCTCAGCTGGCGCTTCGGGAAATATATATTCCCTCGAACTTAATATCATTCCCTCGGGGATGTCAAATCTTATATTTAACCTCTAAGCAGTCAATATCTGTATAATATTCAACGAGTTAAATTTACGTAAGGGAAATATTCGGTAAATCGCGCCTTACTTCTAGAATGTTTACTCGATGGTATATAAAGTTGGCTCATACTTTCGGTACTGATTTTAACCACCTGATGTAACCCTGTTTACTAAATAAATTGAGTTAGATAATTAGTTATTGACAATTAAAACGAATTTAGGTTCAACGGGTTGCCCCAAATATGGATGTTTTCCGATCATGGTATACACTATTAGATTATAGACGCATGATATACAAATAAACTGTATTACTTACAGTTGCTTCTGAACGTTTGTATTAATTAATTATTACAAAAAATATAAACGTCGAAGTGGTGCATCGTTACATGTACTTTTCAATCGACTATGATAGTGACAGTTTTAACAAAGTATTAAAGCGCAAATGTTTTACTGTATTTAGTGGTATATTACTTATAGGCCTATAAAACATGAAAACAATATTTCATTACTGAGTGTGGATAAAGAATATATTTAAACATTTTTCTTCTTTGTAAACGTCCTCTTCCCCATCCCTCAACCCTAATGTTACATACAAAAACACAAATTGGGTTTGTTTACAGGAGTTTAAATATAAAAAACCATCTGTGGGTACGCTCGCTTCTCTCGTGTACCATCTAGTAGTAATGTATAATTCCAATAAATCATACCTATTTTTTACTATTCCTTTTTTTTGTAACCAAAATCAAGATATAGAAAATACAAAAAGCAACAACTTAATGAAGCCATACATTGCACATTCCATTACACCTTACCAAATTTATCATCTTCCTGTTTCTTTCTTACAATTTCTCTTGATTTCTGTATAACAAAAATCAATATAGTAATATACAGTACAAGTAAAAAGGGCAAAGATGACAAAATAAGCAAAATAACCTGTTACAAAATGAAATAATAATGTTTAAAGTATGCATTAGTATATACCCTGATTAATAAAACAGTATATAATAATATATAATGTTGCATTGACATGATGTGGAATTTGAAGGCTAAGCTGTTTCAAGCAGCAATGTTTTTAGGTGCAAGTTGACACCTAAAACTGATACAAAACAATTTAATTTTTATTATATTTTTTAAAGTATTTGTTCTGTCTAAACCCTTAATCTGAACAATTTTTAAATTCTCGAAAAATTTCATCTGGTTTCAAAATAATATTGTATAAACCATTTTAACTTTCGATAAACTAATTATCAAGTACTCAATTGGTTAATTGAAAGTTCAACTTGTTTATATAATGTTTAAATAAACTGAAACTGTTAATAAACAAGGCCATATACATGGCTGTAGTTGCTTGCTCATGTTAGTGTTCACCGACTGACCAACCAATCGGCCGACCGAAATTGCTAAACATGTTTAAAAATGTGGAAAATGTTTAAAAACATTTATATTTTTTTAATTTACACGTGCGTAGCCTGTCACTTTGACGTGCTCGTATAACGTAATTTCTAGTTTGAAAAGTGAATCAAATAGGGAAAAAGAGTGCGTATTAACGTTTTACGTGCAGTGCGAGTGCAAAAATCTGCGCACTCATTGCAATGTTTTAAACGCTTAAAATTGCCTGAAACGTACTCTAATTTTATCGAAAATAAATTTGACAATTTTGAAAAATTTTAAGCGCGCGTACGCGTGCGTTATATGCGCTACGCACGTAATTGTATTGTCAAAATTATGATGATAATGAAATATGATCTGAAATTTATGAGTACCAACTTTTATTTAATTGTGATTCATGTTTGTGAAGATATGATTACAAACGTGATTTCATTAAATCGTGCGTAGACCGCGTAATTTTTGATTGCGCATTGTGAAAAACATAACCACATCGAGTCCTGGCCATAAGTAATATATTGACTTAGCTAGATGAAACTGATATCAAGACAAGGCCATATACAAGTTAGTGTCGACCAACCAACCGACCGACCGACCAACCGACCGACATATTGAGCTGTAGAGTCGCGTTGCACGCGACTAAAAATGAAGGCATACAGACCTGATGTTGTTCTCCCTTCTTTCTTTTCATTGTCAAAATCCTTCTTTATGTTTCTCTAACTGCTCTTACCACTCTTTCTTTCAATGTTTTACTTGTGCTCTCTAATAGAAATTTAAATGTTATGTATGGATGTGTTTAATGCCTGCACAAATTATTAACTATTTGAAACAATTTATTTGTAAATTAATATTTAATAAATATCGTATGAGAAATGAGAAATAATATTTGGAAAAATAGTTATAACTCTTTACAATTGGTTAGTGACAACGCCAAAGAAAACAATAACAAAAAACAGCAAAAAAAAAACAAACAGCAGCAGCAACAACAACATGCAATAATAATTTAAATACAATCCTACCAGAATAAAATCAAGTACTACAAGACAGACTATTAATAATAAGGACTCCCAGTAAGGATAAAATTCAAAATCCGTATTGCAATTCTACCTACCAACAGTTTTGTGTGTTGCTGCCAACCATCGTAAATGTTGTTATTTCTTTGTTCTTCAATATATGTAACCAGATGGACTTTAAAACATGGTATTGTATTAATCGAGTTTTCATACCTTCATGTGAGGAAGTTAAATACGTTATTGGATTATCTTCCTCTGGCTCAGCAACACTGCCAACTTCTTTATTTTCTTGTTTTGCATTTCCATGGTGCATTAACTTCTGTATAATATTGCAAACAATGGCATATTTTAACAATAATTAGCATAAATACAACAGATAACATAATGATACAAGCATTGTTTACATTTAATAATCGTAATCACATTGTTCTAACCTCATGTTGATTCTCTCGTTTATCCTTCAAAATGTCAGTTACGATTTTTTCTGCAAGAGCTCTTATATATTCTTGTCGTACTTCATTCTTTGCTGCGAATATAAGCAATGCAAATCTTTGCATACATTGTCATTATGAATGGTTACCTAGTTACTTTACGCTCTTCTGTATCTCTGAATGCCCATGTGACATGAATCAAGTAGTTAAGGAATTCAAATCCGTGAAACTGGAATGCTCATTATTATACGCCAATTAAATACAAAATTAGCTGAGACACTCAGGAAAACGTTTTTAAATTTACTCTATAAACGTACAACCCAATTCTGTATTATGTTTTGAGAAACTACTGAGGTTACAGAAGCTGCACATTTTTAAACAAATTATAAAAAAAAAACTCAGAGGTTATGCTATAGCGTGTTAAAATGGACAAAATATATACATGTAAATAATAACATTGAAATGGTTTTTGACATGGATCTTTTAGGAAAATCTCAACATTAATCCTCCTTAACAACTAAATGAATGCTCATGAATAGTTCACTAAGTGTTTCAGGTGCAATGGTTTGAAACACAATACAACTTTCTATTATAGTTTTACAGTATAGTTGAATAGAAGATTCATTTTTATAATTTTCATTTTCTATTTTATTTTTATTATACGAACAGGACCATATTGCAAACCTAACCGAACCTCATTACTTTATTAAGTTAAGCATTACATTTACATTAGTATGTATAAATATGTTTTTAAATAAAAAAAATAAAAAATACAAATATTGTTTACCTACAGTAATGATTACCCTTTGAAACTTCCTTAATCCACTACACTTACTTGTTTAGTAAACAGTGTTTCACGACTTAGGTTGAATGATTAGATTGATATCTTTCTAAAATTAATACTACTTGGATGAATGAGGATATTCATATCCGTACTTCTTATTTGGAATTTCAATTTTTAATTTAAGATATTTATTTCTGAATGTGAATGTACTATACCTTTAATTTGACTTGGTTTCCAGTTAGTAGTATGCTTAACACTAATTGTGCATGACAATGATGCTTCAATTTCATCAGTCACTTCCTCAGTAGCATCAAATCTAAATAAATGTTACAAGTGGTATTATATCTGAAACACATTCTACTACATATCACAACTTAAACACATTTTATGACACAAACTTTTAACATATTATTTCAAGCAATACAAAAGTCATTCAAAATATTTAAAATATACAGTGTAGGAAAAGAACACGCTGTTAACATATTTGGCCTATTAGGTCTAACTCCGTGACCTTTATACAAGCTTTTAATTTTGTGTAATCAGATGGATTGTTATTACTTAAATCATTTAATCTATATATAAATTTACGTAAGGGCAAAATTCGGTAAATCTCGGTTTATTTCTAGAATTTCTACTCGATGGTATATAAAGTTGGTTCGTACTTTCGGTACTGATTTTAACCATCTGATGTAACCCTGTTTACTAATTAAATTGAGTTAGGTAATTAGTTATTGACGATTAAAACGAATTTAGGTTCAACGATTTGCCCCAAATAGGGGTGTTTTCCGATCGTGGTATACACTGTCTAATGGATGTCCATCTTGAAAAATACCCGCCACAATAATACGAGGAGGCTTCGCATTTTCCTATCTCCTCCTACGATAATGGTTTTTAATAGCTGAAAACTGGTTGAACAGCTAGAGTACAGCATCATAATGTTGAAGACAGGCCGATTTTCTTTAAAAAATACTATTTTGATAGATTTAATATACGATTATACAAATGTATTGATTTGCGATGAATGGAACATTCCAATCTCTGTTTCACAAGTGTCTATTCCCTCAGGCGTCGTAAAGGCAAGTACAGTACTGTATACTCGAAATTCGATCCATTTTTGTTTTCAATCTGTGCTGCAGAGGTTGGATATAATTTTTTTTTAAACGGATAATGAGAGCTAGCGTTTTCACTTGCCGTATATTATGTACAAATCTTTATTATTGCAGTTAAACCACCCACATCATCACCTTTCCCTCACTGGCATGAGTAGCGTTGTAAAACCAGTAGAGAATAGGCCTACGGTACATCACATGCCCTAAACGCAGAACAACTTTGGTGGGTAGGGTAGGAACCAACTTAAGTATGAATTGGCTCTAAGAAACAATTGAAAACCATTAGGCCTACTAATTAAGTTGAGTTAGATAATTTAATATTTATTGACGATTAAATCAAATTTATGATTTTCCCCGAATAGAGGTGGTTTTCACAAATTGTTTTACATTATATTATAAACATATACACGTCGTAGTGATGTATCGTTACATGTGCTGTACTATTTCAATCGACTAGGACGGTGATAGTTCAACAAAGTATTACATCGCAATGTTTTACTGTGTTTAGTGGTATATTATTTGTAAAACATGAAAGCAATTAATATTTCGTTACTAAATGGATAAAGAATATATTTTAACATTGTTCCTCTTTGCACCCATCCTCTTCCCCATCCCTCAACCCTAATGTTACATACAAAACACAAATTAAGTTTGTTTAAATTTGACTTAAACAATTGGTCTTATTTTGTGACAAGTTTCTCTTTTGGAAGTAATAGGGTGCTAATTTTAGTTGAGTACATAAATCACAGTGTCTATTTATTCGTTCCTGTACACGACATGTATTATTGTCCTGCGGTACGTACATTTGAAATTGCCAGTTTTTTAACGCTGAAATTATTATGTATTCGAGAACCATCTGTGGGCACGACCTAGATGGTACGCGAGCGAAGCGAGCGTACCATCTAGTTTTTATAATGAAGCCAACACTTATATGTACCACTTGTTACGAATGATGAACTGAGTAACATAAACTAAAAATCAAATTACACTGAATTAGCTTCTCATTTTACTAAGAGACACTGCATTACGTAAAGGAAATATTTGCCAAAAAATGGAAGATTGCTACCATTGTACTAGTCCCGAAGGTTGGTCATGCATCAAGCGTTAATGATCTTTGCCCAATTTCGTAGGTGTTCCTATGAACCTTCAATGTATTATTTTAAGAAACATATCTGTTTTAAAATAAATCTATAATCAATTAAAAATAATTGTTAATGTAACTATTGTTCTTAAATACGCAGGCTCTGTTTTAAAATAAATCTATAATTAATTAAAAATAATTGTTAATGTAACTATTGTTCTTGTTGTTCTGGATTTTGGCCTACTTACGGTTGACAAGTGAGTGCTTTGGTTAAACTGGTTTTACCAACACGCTCTTGTCCTACAAGCATTAGACGTGTTTGGTATATAGATTTACTTCCTTCTTGTATGGCATCAAGAAATGCATCATTAGCCTCCTGCCTTCTTGCCAACACCTCAAGAGGAACTATTATTATGTTTAAAAGACATACATTATGTAAATACACATGCACTACTTGGTTAGGAATTACATGTGTGTGGTTTCGGATTTTTTAGATATGCAGTACATGTATGATATTAGACAGAGAGTTTCTAGAATAAGATGACTTTTAGTGAAGGAGAATATAACATGCAGTCAAGGAACATGGTGTAAAAATAAATAATTATTAATTCGAAATAAACGATTTACAAAATATAAGAAACATATCAGACACTATTTTCATTAGATCAATATTGAATATTACATTTACTGCTTAGTTACTATTCTTACCATCATTCAGTTTTTTCTGTTGCACTGAAAAAAAAAATATTATTGGGCGTATTATAGTTTTTTTCTAAAATCAAAACAAATATTACAATTGTAATTATATTGTAAGACTAGAGCCAGGTTAGAAATGAATTGTGTAAAATTTCATTTATGATATCATGACTGTTTCAGTTTTTTTATATTAAAGACATTCATAAAAAAAAAACCAGAACATTTTGCGTTTAAAAGTTGGCCCAGAGTAAGATATTCTGATTGAAATAGAACGATGCTGCTAAAAAAGATATACTTACCAAATGATTTTACAATAGTAAGTAGGCCTACATGATTCAAATCTTGTTTGTCTTTCAGAAGAGCTTCAAATGCCGTCAACGATTCTATAGTGTCTTCAATTTTGCCTTGAGTCAATCTGCTAATTAAATTCCACGCATTTTTTGAATCAACTTTTCTAATATTGCAGAGCTTCGCAAGGATTTCAACTTGTTGAGTATTTAATGATTTGCCAAGTTTAACTAGCATTCGTCTGTAGCCTGTGATTATATTTGTCTGCCTCTGCTTACGATAGTTCTTGGATAATATTTGAGATAGTCTTTGAAGTCCTGTTAACTCAAATAATTCAAATAGCAGATCACAATCAACTTCCACAAACCAACTAATTTCAACGTAACCCTCTGAATGTAATAGTCTGAACAAACTATTAGCTGACGCTGCTTTTAATTCCTTTTTGTTGTTGATTATGTCATATAGGGCGACCTTCAGCATCTGCAAATCATTCACTTTAATTTCACTTGAAAGTTCATCAGTCACTGACCAAAACTTCACCCTATTAAAAATAAAGTGAAAAAGTGTGTTTCTTTTGTTTTGAACTACTACTACTACGGTTGTTTTCTCTTTAGTTGGTGTCTCCCATTAATTACTCTTTCTCCATTAAGTGTATGCATTTTCACCTGGTGTCTAACTAAATTATAAAATGTTCATTTACATTGTATTCATTTTACTATACGTATTATATGATTTTTGCATTAAAAAAATTATGTCTTACCTATTATTTTTACCAATTAGAACCCACTTCATTTTCGAGAAGAGAAGGGGGTTACCTCGGTGAACTGGTTCACAAAATAGCCCTGCATCAGGGGGATTACCAACTATCTGATAGGACAGTGATTAATTTACTATTGGCAATCCTTGGCCACAAAGTCTAAAGACAAAAGATTAAAAATAATATATAATTTATACTTACTTTAACAGTCTACTTGTTTCTCTGTCAAAAAATATTAAGTTTTGTTAGTGATTTATTTAAACCTTATGTCTTAATAGTAAAACATATATACTTTTAATGTCTTCTACATTATCAATTTCATTAGTGTTTCGTAACAAATTTCACATTTCACATGGTAAATTACTATATCGTGTAAATATACTTACTCTCGTAGTCTTTCCCATTTTCTATAAGATAAACAAGTATTCATATTCATTACGTTATATTAAACATACATAATTATAAATTGTCTTAATGTTTTTAAACTTTACCTGTTATTATATTTTTTTCTTATTATTTTTTTCAATAATGGTGCATTTAAACTAAACCTTGACTTTATTATGATTTAAAAATATGTCATGAACTTAAAACAAAAATAAATTGAAAATTATTTTAAAGATACAATTTACTACAGTAATTGACAATTATATTTCATTATACTACTTGTAATTTAAAATGTTGCATAACACATTTTACATATTAGCATGGCAAACCATTTGCAATAGTATGTTTATTCTTACTCTTTCTGTCTTCTCTGTTCTCTTTAAAATAATTAAGATTTAATAGTTAGCTTACATAAATATTAATGTCTTAATAATTCTCCCCAAAATGTCCTGCTGTATTATTATAAAAAAACCTGATTATTCTATATGGTCATGTTATTGGATAGTAAAAGCAATATTCTACTTACTTTTCCTGTCTCACTTTTCTGTAAAAAAAATAAATAAAAAATGCAATAGTATGTTGACATAAATAATGTATGAAAATAGTTGTTTAAATTATCAGCTCTAATATTTATTAGCAACTATGCTGCTATATTGATGCACAGATATAAACATAATCTATTAACAGCATCATTTAATCAATGATTTGGCCAGGCGTTCCATAATTACTCAAATATAGAAACAGGTCAAACTATTGTCCACAACTAAAACAATGTATATCTTATCAAGAACACATATTTGGAATAATGTAACATATTATATAAAACAATCCCCACATTAAGTTTGTTTAAGCAGAGATTGAAGCAACATTATATCAATAAAAATATTTAAGTTAGGTTTTTTTGGTACTAGTGTTTGTTCTAGTTAGCTAGGGTTACATGTTTAATGCACTTGTGCTTATTTTGTATCCCATTCCACTATCATTTTTATTGTATTTGTATATGTTTTTTTAAATTATGGAATAAAAATGTTGATTATTGATTGATTGAAAGTGAGGCATTTAGGCTGAAAACATTTGATTTATTATTATTTTACAAGTAGTAGGTTACTATATTGTTTTTGTAAATATATATTAAGTTAGTTTATACAGTTGGCTTATACACAATTCCTGGAGGTGTAAGAAATGATGGTTTTAGACAGGGACGCTCAGTAAGCAGCCAGATTCTCACAATTAGGAGAATACTTGAGGGAGTGCGTGACAAAAATCTTCCTGCAGTCCTCCTCTTTGTAGATTTCGCAAAAGCCTTCGATTCTGTCCATCGTGAAAAGATGCGTGAAATTCTTCTCGTCTACAAAATTCCACTTGAGATTGTCAATGCCATAATGATGCTGTACAAAAACTCAAGTGCCCTGGTTCGTTCTCCAGATGGTGATACTGATCCGTTTCAGGTAAAAGCAGGCGTCCTTCAAGGATATACTCTCGCTCCCTACATCTTCATCATATGTCTTGATTATGTTCTCCGCTCGGCTATTGATCCACTCAACAAACACGGCTTAAAATTGAAGCCAAGAATCAGTAAGAGGTTCCCTGCGACATTGGTAACTGACGCTGATTATGCTGACGATATAGCCCTGTTGTCGAACACGATCGCTGGAGCAAAAACCCTCCTACACGCCCTTGAAAATGCTGCATCCTCAATCGGCCTCAACATAAATGCCAAAAAGACAGAAAGTATGAACGTAAACTGTCAAGGTCAAATTCAAACTAGCTCCGGATACGCTCTCAATCAAGTCGACCAGTTCACCTATCTTGGCAGCAACATTGCCTCAACAGCAAAAGACGTTGATATACGTATCAGCAAAGCCTGGTCAGCTCTCAAACGCCTGACTGTCATATGGAAGTCCAACATCTCAAACAACATGAAGAAAAATTTCTTTAAGACCACAGTCGAGTCTGTCCTTCTCTACGGGTCATCGACATGGACCCTAACTAAGAAACTTGAAAACACTCTAAACGGAACATATACTAGGATGCTACGAGCCGTTCTTAACGTTTCGTGGCAAGAGCACCTCTCGAACGCTCAGCTATATGGGAATCTTCGCAAGATCACCGATGTTATCAAAGAAAGAAGAGTCCGCTTTGTTGGACACTCTTTCCGCAACAAAAGTGAACTGATAAGCGAACTTATGCTCTGGATGCCATCACATGGGACAATAAGACCAGGCAGGCCCCCAAAATCATTAATTGACCAACTAGTTGCGGACTCCGGCCAAAAAATTGAAGAGCTACCAGGAGCAATGATTAATAGAGACGGCTGGAAAGAAGTAGTTAAAAGAATCCGAGCAAGCTCGACGCAGTAGTAGTAGTAAGAAATGAAATCTTTATTTTGTTATACTTTGTCTTGGTCCTAATACAAGCCCCTTCATAAATTATATTTCATTATACAGTGTATTTTAAAGTTTTACGTAATCAATTTCACGTTTTAGCATGGCAAACCATTAGCAATAGTATGTTTATACTTACTCTCTCTTTCTTCTCTGTTCTCTGTAAAATAATTAAGATTTAATAGTAAGCTTACATAATATTAATGTCTTAATTCTGCAATATACTGCTCTATTATTATTTAAAACCTGATCATTCTATATGTAGTCATGTTTTTTTAAAAATATAAAGAATTCACTACCCAATTTCTGATGTGTAGAAATGCAACTTAGATTTTGTTATGCTTTGTCTGTCTTGACCATAATTATTTTATAAAATACCATTAAATTTAAATTTCATTATACTTCATTGTTTTTCAATTGTTTTGTAATACATTTATTATTCTTTGTGCTCGTGAAATAATTGAATTGTTACGTATTTTACCACTGTTACGTAATACATTTTACATTTTGGCATGGCATTAATATACAGATAATTATGTTTATATACTTACTCTAGCTGTCTACTCCATTTACTGTAACAAATTATTAATGTTTTATTAGTAAGCTTATATAAATAATGTAAATTCTTCTTAGTACTTGTTTATCCTATAATACTCAACCGGTATATCTATGTTTCCAAAAGCGAGGCATTAAAGGACAACTTGACCGAGGACCATATTTTAAGTGTCACAAAGCGCGAACATTTCTAGTAAACACACTTTCTAAATAAATCGTAAAAAATATAAATGTTGAATTTTTTTCTTGTTTCTTTTGCCTATCTGGATATTGAAGTGTTTCTTCAAAATACTAAAGAAGTGTAGTGAATATATCTTAGTTGGTTCCGAGCTTTCTCAGGCGTATATATATATATATAACTCCACGCGACGTACACTGTCACTGAATGATAACTCATACAAAAAGTATATTTAACTCAACTAGAACTTTTATTCCTTGTAATTCGATTAATACATCTTTCTACCACTACCAGTCAAGCCTTAATATTTTCTTTATCATCTTTCCGTTTATCTACTCTGATCTTATTCTCTCTTCTCTCTAATCTCTATTACATTCCACTTTTATACTGGACATGCAAATTTTAGGCTTCAGAGGAGGATAACATTTTCCCTCCAAAAATTATACAATTTTGATTGGCTAATAATATAAGGCGGACCTGGTCTAAAGCATCCTTATCTAAACACAGAGAATCACAACATCAATAATATGACATTCCCCTTTTTGGGAAAAAGATTGTGTCAATCTTTCCAAAAATTTAACATTTAAAACCATTTTACTATAAACTATCTACAAATAACACCTCTATAATATTATTATGCACGGCTTAATCCATCTGCATTTCCATTTAATGATCCTTTCTTGTAAATAACTTTAAATTTATATCCTTGTAAAAACAGAGCCCATCTCATAAGTCTAACATTGGCACCCTTCATTGAGTCCATCCATCTCAATGCCTGGTGGTCAGTATGAACTTGAAATTCACAACCATACAGATAATACTTAAGTTTATTGATAGCCCAAACAATAGAGAGGCACTCTTTTTCTGGCACAGAATATCTCTGCTCATGTACAGATAACTTTCTACTTAAGTACACAATGGGATAATCATTACCCTCACCATCTATTTGGCTCAGCACTGCACCTATGCCATAATTTGAGGCATCGGTTTGCAATATAAACATCTTATCAAAATTTGGTTTGCTTTTAATACATTATCATCAGTAAGTCGTTTCTTTAAAGTTACAAAGGCATTTTCACATTGTTCATTCCACTTAACGGTATTACTTTTACTCTTTAAAGTTAAATCAATCAATGGCTTAGCAATATCGGCATAGTTCTGTACAGATTTTCTGTAATAGCCCGTTAATCCGAGAAAAGATCGGACTTGTTTCTTAGAAAAAGGTCTGGGGAACTTTTCCACAGCCTCAACCTTATCAATTATGGGTCTAATTTCTCCATTACCAATCTTATGCCCCAGAAATTCTAACTGTGCATAGGCAATTTTACATTTCAAAGACTTTGCTGTCAATCCAGCACTACTTAATCTTTCTAATACATCATTCAAATGAAAAATATGATCTTTCCAAGTTTGACTATAAATACATATGTCATCTATATATGCCTTAGCATATCCCTCAGTACCTTGTAATACCTTATCCAATAATCTTTGGAAAGTACTAGAACTATTTTGCATACCAAATGGAAGTACATAGTAACAATACTGTCCAAATTGTGTAATAAATGCTGATTTGTCTTTGGTCTTAGGATCCAGAGGCACCTGGTAAAATCCTTTAGTGAGATCTAACGTAGTTATGTATATTGCGGATGATACCTCATCCAACATTTCGTCTATGCGAGGCATAACATAAGGGTCAAATTGTGTAGTCTTATTTAGTGATCTAAAATCTGTCACCATTCTAATTTGATTCTGGCCTTTCTTCAGGGCAATAATAGGTGCAGCATAGGCACTAACAGTAGGTTCTATTATACCCATAGCCAACATACTATCTAATTCCTCTTTCAATTTACCCTTTAATGCTTGGGGCGTTCTATATGCCCTATGCCTTATAGGCATTTCACCATTAGTCTTAATTTCATGTTTCACTAAGTGAGTTCTACCTGGTACATCCGAGAATACAATCTGTTGGTACTTTAACAATTCTGTTAATTGTTTAGTTTGTGTATCATTTAAATTACTACTAACGTTAACATCTCTCCATGTTTGTGATTGATGATAAGACAATCCTATGTCTATTTCACTATCTAACTCATTGTCATGGACGGTTTCATTTAAGTCTACTTCTTCTATCGACTGAACATTTGTTACTACATAATAACCATCTTTACTTATTTCTACTTTATCATACCATCTCTTTAACATATTAACATGTATAATTTGTTTTTCTTTTCTTCTACCTCCTATGTATATTTCATAATTTACATCATTGACCTTTTTTGTAACAGTGAAGGGGCCTTGCCATTTACTGTCTAACTTACTATTTCCTACTGGAAGGAATATCAACACTTTGTCCCCTTCTACAAATTCTCTATCAATAGCATTCTTGTTATAATTTTGGGACATAATTTCTTGTTGTTCAAGTTTGTTTACATTAGCATCTTTCATTAATTCCTCCATTTTTTCTCTTATGTCTAACATGTATTTGATAACATCAGTAGATGTTTCTTCATCTTCTACCCAATTACTTTTGAGTAAACTCAAGGGTCCCCTCACCTCTCTACCATAAAGCAATTTAAAAGGTGAATGGCCCGTCGCTTTACTAGGAACTTCTCTGTATGCAAACAGAAACGGGGGTATGTAGTTATCCCAATTTTTTCTTTGCTTAACTGTAAGTGTCCTTATCATATTTTTCAATGTACCGTGAAATCTTTCAACAAGCCCATTGCTTTGGGGGTGGTACACTGTAGTCTTTAATTGATTAATCCCCAACATACTACATATAGATTGCATAATTGAAGACATGAAATTAGTTCCTTGATCATGTACAATCTCTTCGGGTAATCCTACTCTAGTAAAGACTTCTATTAGAGCCCTGGCTACTGTTTCAGCTCTAACATTGGGTAACGGGATAGCATCCGGATATCTCGTAGCATAGTCAATTATAGTAAGCATATATTTGTTATTACGGCTTGTTCTAGATAAGGGTCCAACAATGTCTATCGCTATACGTTTAAATGGTGTACTTATAATCGGTAATGGTATCAAAGTATGTTTCCTTTTACTTTTACCCTTATCTACCTTTTGGCATTCCTTACAGACTTTACAATAGACTACCACATCTTTAAATATACCTGGCCAATAGAATTGGTTCAGGACCCTACTTTTAGTTTTCTCAACACCCATGTGACCTGCAAATGGCACATTATGACCTAAGTGTAATACACCCTGTCTACACTGAGTGGGTAATACAATCTGTTCCACTTGGTTATTCTTATCTTTAATACTACTCCAATTTCTCATCAATATACCTTGTCTCATAAAGAAACACACCCTATGCTGACCTATTTCTTCTATAGGGACTACCCTGTCAAACACTCCTTTGAGTTAGTCATCCTTAGTTTGCAATTTGATCAGTTCTTGTTTAGTTAGGTTCAGCTTGTGCTGTTGTTCATAAGTTTTATGTTTGACTGTTTTATCTTTAGCTCTATCCTCATTTTCGTCAAACAAATTATTCATTTCTGTTCCATTCATATCATCTAAACACTTAGTTTTATTTACTTTGTTGTCATTTACTACTGTTTTTAACAATTGTACATTAGTTTCTTTAGGCGGCTCTTCTATCAGCTTAAAGTTACTATCTTTCCCTAACAATATCATTTCGTCTTGTATTCTAACATCATTTTCTATTCTGGCTTGCTCCCTAGTTAGGACGAACATTTCTTTAGCCATTGTTTCCCCACAATTCTGGTCCAAATCATGACCCAATAACATGTCCTTCTGTAATCCTTCGATTACGGCTACAATCACTTTTCCTGTCACTATCTTACTTTCTATAGCTACCTCAGCTAAGGGGACGGTAATATCGCCTCCTATACCTCTTAACGAAACCCATTTTCCTGGCAAGTAACATTTGTTAGGCACTAGACTTTCCTTAACAGCTGACTGGGTACATCCCAAGTCTCTAAGCATAGTTATATCCTGTCCTTCTAATTTTCCTGGTATTGTACACTTCTCCATTTTATTTTCTACACTATCTATAACTACTTGGGGTCTATCTGATTTTAGTCCTTCACATCTTAAGCCATCTTTCACATTCGGGCCCTTCTTAGTGTCACTAGTCTTTCCTTTTGCTACCATCTTAGGACAATCCCCTATTTTATGTCCCTTCTCCTTACAATTAAAGCATAGGCCATTAATCCATTCATTTGAAGGTTCTCTCTGTTGAAATTTTCTACCATAGTTATGGAATTTGCCTCCCCTTCCGCGATACCTATTGTATCCTTGCTGCCTAGCTCCAGGGTTATTCTGAGTCGTACTATTCTTAGGTTTACTATTTTCTTGGCCCTTATAATACGTAGGCTTATTTTCAGAATTTACGGCATTCCAATAGCCACGGCCACCTCTATTAGCTATATAATCATCGGCTATCATAGCAATATCATAGCTCTTATTTACTTGTTTATCTCTAAGATAAAGCCTCAGATCTTCAGGCATTTTATCAAGTGCCTGTTCCATTATAATCATTTCCATAATGCCTGCAGCATCATCTTCTTTTACATTAGCACATTTCATCCAACATTTTAAATAATGGGAGAGCTCATTCAGCCATTCCCTGATGGACATATCTTTAACTCTGTTTGAATTTCTAAATTTAAATCTGTAGGTCTCTGCGGACACATCATACTTTTCTAAGATTGCCTTCTTTAAGGTATCATAATCTACACATTCTTTTACGGTTAAGGATGCATATGCTGTCCTAGCTTTACCAGACAGTTCAGGTGCTAACCTAGCGGACCACGTATTCTTATCCCAACCTGTGGCTTCTGCCAAGTGTTCAAATGTTCTAAATCGGAGAGATATATATTCACCGAGATCTGAAAGAAGAAGACTGAAGTAACAGAAGGAAGCCCAGTAAATTTTGAGAAGATTTGCAAAGCTGACTTTGTAAACTATTTTTTATTTCTAAAGTAAATTTTTGTACGGAGCGAACTTGGAACGTTGTTTGTGACTTTGAAGTAAATTAATGTCTTATAATGTATTGCATTTAAAAATGTATGTGGATTTCATATTTTTTACATATCTGAATGGAATAAAGGTAATACAAATACTTTTATAACATGTTTTGTATACATAAGTTTACATATTTCATTAGTAAAATTGTTATTAGCATGACAACTTTAAGATCGGGTAAAAATATAGATAAGACTATGTCAGACAAAGATACTAGGGAAGATATGGTTGACCAAGAAGATGTTGACCAAGTCAATGAAATATATGATAAAATGGCTAGGGATATTGATTTTCCCGAAATACCCGGTGTTATGCCTAAAGATATGATGCTCGAATATTTTCGAATGAAGTTCGAGGCCGAAAACAAAAAGTTAGAATACCAACAAGACCAATTAAAAGCAGATATAGAGCTAAGAAAAATTGAATCACAAGAAAGAGTGAAAATGATGGAATTAGAAAATAGGTCTAGCTACAGTAATGCTAGGAATATAGTAGATGAAATGAAGGTAAAGGTTCCTACTTTAAAGGAATCAGATGATATTGATATATATTTTAGAACATTTGAACACTTGGCAGAAGCCACAGGTTGGGATAAGAATACGTGGTCCGCTAGGTTAGCACCTGAACTGTCTGGTAAAGCTAGGACAGCATATGCATCCTTAACCGTAAAAGAATGTGTAGATTATGATACCTTAAAGAAGGCAATCTTAGAAAAGTATGATGTGTCCGCAGAGACCTACAGACTTAAATTTAGAAATTCAAACAGAGTTAAAGATATGTCCATCAGGGAATGGCTGAATGAGCTCTCCCATTATTTAAAATGTTGGATGAAATGTGCTAATGTAAAAGAAGATGATGCTGCAGGCATTATTGAAATGATTATAATGGAACAGGCACTTGATAAAATGCCTGAAGATCTGAGGCTTTATCTTAGATATAAACAAGTAAATAAGAGCTATGATATGGCTATGATAGCCGATGATTATATAGCTAATAGAGGTGGCCGTGGCTATTGGAATGCCGTAAATTCTGAAAATAAGCCTACGTATTATAAGGGCCAAGAAAATAGTAAACCTAAGAATAGTACGACTCAGAATAACCCTGGAGCTAGGCAGCAAGGATACAATAGGTATCGCGGAAAGGGAGGCAAATTCCATAACTATGGTAGAAATTTCCAACAGAGAGAACCTTCTAATGAATGGATTAATGGCCTATGCTTTAATTGTAAGGAGAAGGGACATAAAATAGGGGATTGTCCTAAGATGGTAGCAAAAGGAAAGACTAGTGACACTAAGAAGGGCACGAATGTGAAAGATGGCTTAAGATGTGAAGAAATAAAATCAGATAGACCCCAAGTAGTTATGGATAGTGTAGAAAATAAAATGGAGAAGTGTACAATACCAGGAAAATTAGAAGGACAGGATATAACTATGCTTAGAGACTCGGGATGTACCCAGTCAGCTGTTAAGGAAAGTCTAGTGCCTAAAAAATGTTACTTGCCAGGAAAATGGGTTACGTTAAGAGGTATAGGAGGCGATATAACCGTCCCCTTAGCTGAGCTAGCTATAGAAAGTAAGATAGTGACAGGAAAAGTGATTGTAGCCGTAATCGAAGGATTACAGAAGGACATGTTATTGGGTCATGATTTGGACCAGAATTGTGGGGAAACAATGGCTAAAGAAATGTTCGTTCTAACTAGAGAGCAAGCCAGAATAGAAAATGATGTTAGAATACAAGACGAAATGATATTGTTAGGGAAAGATAGTAACTTTAAGCCGATAGAAGAGCCGCCTAAAGAAACTAATGTACAATTGTTGAAAGCAGTAGTAAATGACAACAAAGTAAATAAAACTAAGTGTTTAGAAGATATGAATGGAACAGAAATGAATAATTTGTTTGACGAAAATGAGGATAAAGCTAAAGATAAAACAGTCAAACATAAAACTTATGAACAACAGCACAAGCTGAACCTAACTAAACAAGAACTGATCAAATTGCAAACTAAGGATGACTCACTCAAAGGAGTGTTTGACAGGGTAGTCCCTATAGAAGAAATAGGTCAGCATAGGGTGTGTTTCTTTATGAGACAAGGTATATTGATGAGAAATTGGAGTAGTATTAAAGATAAGAATAACCAAGTGGAACAGATTGTATTACCCACTCAGTGTAGACAGGGTGTATTACACTTAGGTCATAATGTGCCATTTGCAGGTCACATGGGTGTTGAGAAAACTAAAAGTAGCGTCCTGAACCAATTCTATTGGCCAGGTATATTTAAAGATGTGGTAGTCTATTGTAAAGTCTGTAAGGAATGGCAAAAGGTAGATAAGGGTAAAAGTAAAAGGAAACATACTTTGATACCATTACCGATTATAAGTACACCATTTAAACGTATAGCGATAGATATTGTTGGACCCTTATCTAGAACAAGCCGTAATAACAAATATATGCTTACTATAATTGACTATGATACAAGATATCCGGATGCTATCCCGTTACCCAATGTTAGAGCTGAAACAGTAGCCAGGGCTCTAATAGAAGTCTTTACTAGAGTAGGATTACCCGAAGAGATTGTACATGATCAAGGAACTAATTTCATGTCTTCAATTATGCAATCTATATGTAGTATGTTGGGGAATAATCAATTAAAGACTACAGTGTACCACCCCCAAAGCAATGGGCTTGTTGAAAGATTTCACGGTACATTGAAAAATATGATAAGGACACTTACAGTTAAGCAAAGAAAAAATTGGGATAACTACATACCCCGCTTTCTGTTTGCATACAGAGAAGTTCCTAGTAAAGCGACGGGCCATTCACCTTTTAAATTGCTTTATGGTAGAGAGGTGAGAGGACCCTTGAGTTTACTCAAAAGTAATTGGGTAGAAGATGAAGAAACATCTACTGATGTTATCAAATACATGTTAGACATAAGAGAAAAAATGGAGGAATTAATGAAAGATGCTAATGTAAACAAACTTGAACAACAAGAAATTATGTCCCACAATTATAACAAGAATGCTATTGATAGAAAATTTGTAGAAGGGGACAAAGTGTTGATATTCCTTCCAGTAGGAAATAGTAAGTTAGGCAGTAAATGGCAAGGCCCCTTCACTGTTACAAAAAAGGTCAATGATGTAAATTATGAAATATACATAGGAGGTAGAAGAAAAGAAAAACAAATTATACATGTTACTATGTTAAAGAGATGGTATGATAAAGTAGAAATAAGTAAAGATGGTTATTATGTAGTAACAAATGTTCAGTCGATAGAAGAAGTAGACTTAAATGAAACCGTCCATGACAATGAGTTAGATAGTGAAATAGACATAGGATTGTCTTATCATCAATCACAAACATGGAGAGATGTTAACGTTAGTAGTAATTTAAATGATACACAAACTAAACAATTAACAGAATTGTTAAAGTACCAACAGAATGTATTCTCGGATGTACCAGGTAGAACTCACTTAGTGACACATGAAATTAAGACTAATGGTGAAATGCCTATAAGGCATAGGGCATATAGAATGCCCCAAGCATTAAAGGTTAAATTGAAAGAAGAATTAGATAGTATGTTGGCTATGGGTATAATAGAACCCACAGTTAGTGCCTATGCTGCACCTATTATTGCCCTGAAGAAAGGCCAGAATCAAATTAGAATGGTGACAGATTTTAGATCACTAAATAAGACTACAAAAATTGACCCTTATGTTATGCCTCGCATAGACGAAATGTTTGATGAGGTATCATCCGCAATATACATAACTACGTTAGATCTAACTAAAGGATTTTACCAGGTGCTTCTGGATCCTAAGACCAAAGACAAATCAGCATTTATTACACAATTTGGACAGTATTGTTACAATGTACTTCCATTTGGTATGCAAAATAGCTCTAGTACTTTCCAAAGATTAATGGATAAGGTATTAAAAGGTACTGAGGGATATGCTAAGGCATATATAGATGACATATGTATTTATAGTCAAACTTGGAAAGATCATATTTTTCATTTGAATGATGTATTAGAAAGATTAAGTAGTGCTGAATTGACAGCAAAGCCTTTGAAATGTAAAATTGCCTATGCACAGGTAGAATTTCTGGGGCATAAGATTGGTAATGGAGAAATTAGACCCATGATTGATAAGGTTGAGGCTGTGGAAAAGTTCCCCAGACCTTTGTCTAAGAAACAAGTCCGATCATTTCTCGGATTAACTGGCTATTACAGAAAATTTGTACAGAACTATGCCGATATTGCTAAGCCATTGATTGATTTAACTTTAAAGAGTAAAAGTAATACCGTTAAGTGGAATGAACAATGTGAAAATGCCTTTGTAACTTTAAAGAAACGACTTACTGATGATAATGTATTAAAAGCCCCAAATTTTGTTAAGATGTTTATATTGCAAACCGATGCCTCAAATTATGGCATAGGTGCAGTGCTGAGCCAAATAGATCGTGAGGGTAATGATTATCCAATTGTGTACATAAGTAGAAAGTTATCTCTACATGAGCAGAGATATTCTGTGCCAGAAAAAGAGTGCCTCTCTATTGTTTGGGCTATCAATAAACTTAAGTATTATCTGTATGGTTGTGAATTTCAAGTTCATACTGACCACCAGGCATTGAGATGGATGGAAGTAGAAAGAAAGGTACTTCAGACCCGACCTTGGTGTATTTCCTGATTACGTAATATCCGCCAGGTGTTTCTAATGAAGGTCGTTCATTTCCTGTTATTGTATTAGTTATGTAACTTCCGCCAGGTGTTTCTAATGAAGGTCGTTCTTTTCCTGTTATTGTATTAGTTATGTAACTTCCGCCAGGTGTTTCTAATGAAGGTCGTTCTTTTCCTGGTTTCGTACTAGTTATGTAATTTCCGCCAGGTGTTTCTAATGAAGGTTATTCTTTTCCTGTTATTGTAATAGTTATGTAATTTCCGCCAGGTGTTTCTTTGTCTCATATTTATTAATTTTTGGCGCGAGGTTCTGGTACGTGGTGAGTGACGTCATTACTTTATTTACGATTTAAGATGGTGTAAGAAAGTGAATCGGTTATTGTTGTACTATTTTCCAGTTGTTTTGCCTATTTTTGCGTAGAGTATCTCTTTACAGTATTTCATTATGTCTGGAAGTATATATTTTTCGCAAGGGAGTTGTGTAGATACTGTTATAATAATTAGCGATGATGAGGATACTGTTGTTGTTCTTGGCAGTGATATAGATGATCGTAACACGGCGGCCGAAGAGGTTATCCCCGTCGGTATAGATGAAGGAGTCGAGAGGAGTAACAGGCCTACAAGTTGTATATTTACGTACGTGGACGAGGTGGAGAGAGAATTTTTGTTGAAAATGGAGCGTTTGGTTAAACAATTGTTTGCTGCTCAAGTGTTAGCCAAGTGTTGGGTTTTAAGTAAAGTGGCTTGTTATGGTTGTGAATTTGACAGGAGCAGTCAAAAAGATCATGATTTCTGTTGTATGAAGTCTCTAGAAGAACAGATTGACTATTTTTATCGGGAGGTTCTGGATAAGAAGTATGTTTCAGTCGATACCGTTTACAACAAACTAAATATGCACGGAGAATATTCATTGCCTCGGTATAGACATTTCGTTTATTTTCTTGTCAATACCCTGATTAATTCAGAGACTATTTTTAAGCTGTTGTGCGAGGACATTTAAATTGTGTTTCGCACGTGTCACGGAAACGATTGACCGGAAATAACAATCATTATCTTTTTAATTACTGTACTGGGCTACTTCCCTACTGAGCTGCATATCCTGTTTCAAGCGTAATCGTTCGTTTCACTCTCTGTAAATCTCTACAGTCTATAAACATGAGTTTCAGCTGTTTACCTACTCCGAAATTAGCAATTGGTGAGAAACCCCGTAGGACAATGAAAAGAGTGATGTGGAGTTCTAATGGTCAAGCTGACGAGTGTAGCAGTTTAAAATTACCAACGATGGCTTCTACATCAGCGAATATATTGGATTCTATAAAATCTTTTAACGGTCAAACAGATGAGTGTAAAGGTTTGAGTAAAGCCTCAGGAATGAGCGCCCGAGATTTTGCCGTAATGAATGATGGTGTACCAAAGATTTCCATAACTTCAACGAATCGGATTTTCTTGTCTGAAAAACGCCATGTAGTGGCCCAACGATGGGGTGACGATGTTTATGTTTATCTCAGAGATTATTATCAAACGGAAGAATATGGTGTCTACAAACCTGGACATCTAGGTATTAATTTACCCGTTCTGCTGTGGCAAAAACTTTTCAACAATATTGATTTAATTATTCAGGCACTGGAAGACTTACAAAGAGACATTAACATGGTGGAGGCAGTAAGAATCCCACTTTCGGACATAATTCATGTGGTAGTTAGTAACTAAAAAGAAGAACAATTTGTGTGTATTCGCCGCTATTACCAGTCTGAAGAAGGAGGCAAGTTTAAACCCGGTAAAAAAGGTGTAAACCTTCCAAAGAGTCAGTGGTTCAAGATAATTGAAAAACACGGTGAAATACAAAAGATGATTGAGGAGGTTGGTAATGATAATGCGGCTACTGTTGACAAAAACGTTAATGGAGGACGTTTATTCAATTCAGAACATCAATTGCTACCCCCTGATAAGTTATCGGTGCAAAAGATAATAGGGGAAAATTTAGACTGTGATTACCTTCAACTTCTTGATAAAGGAGCAGCCGATACATTGTTTAAAAAATGTGAGGAAGAGATTGACTATTTTACCGGAGATCTTGCAAAGGTGAAAGTGTACGGAAAGTGGTTTAATATTCCTAGAAAACAGGTTAGTTCCATTATGTTTTTATCCGTGGTTTTGTATTAATGACTTGTTAATTACTTGTACATCGTTTCCTTTGTTTTTTCCATAATTTACCGCTGTGTAGCTATAGGTGTTATTTACTCTTTTTCTGTAAATTATTTTATTTGGGGCGTGTTCATTTACATCTCGCCAAATAATAAATGACTTTCTTTGTATGGTTTCCCCTCTGCAGGTTTCGTTCGGCGATTCAGGCTTAACTTACAAATATTCAGGCAATACAGTACCAGCTTTACCGTGGCCACCATTCCTGAAAGATCTCCGCGATCTTTTAAAATCGGTTACAGGACATTACTTCAATTTTGTTTTGGTCAACCGGTAAATATTCTTGTTTATTATTTTATTTATTTATTTTATTTATTGATTAAACGGGTCCATCGTTTACCTCTAAAACGAATGAACACTATCAGTATTCATACTGGATGATTTCTGCAATTTGCTAGATAAGTTTGTTTTAATGGATAATTGGGGTTTTTTTTAGTCTCATCTTAAAATATTTTATTTTCTATTGTATTTTGTCGTTACTCTATAGATATGCTACTGGAAGTGATTACATTGGCGAACACAAAGATGATGAGAAAGACATGAATCACTTTAGTCCAATCGCCTCTGTATCATTGGGGCAGACACGTATGTTTAGATTTCGACATGGTGATGCGCGAGGTAAGAGTCCCAAAAGAATCATTGAGCCAGTAACTGTTGATCTTAAACACGGTACATTATTAATGATGAATTATCCCACTAATGAGTACTGGTACCATTCACTGCCTAAAAATCAATCCATCAAGCTACCAAGAATAAATCTCACGTTTAGAGATATTAAAAGATGAGAGAAATGTTACGCAAACATTACAGTCTTTAATAGTGATTGCAGATCTCAAGAATATCAACTGTTCATGATCTGTTCTCATTTAGTATAGTAGTACAAGTTGAATTATTTTTGTGATGATATTCCTAAAAATGGTTGTATTATTGTATTGATGTTAATTCACTTAGATCTAGGCCTAATTCCATTGATCGTTAATAATCATGTGATTGTTTGTCATTGTGTGGATAATGATTAACTTTACGAATAATTTCTTAAAAGTAACTTGTAATGTATTTCTAATTGTTAAATACAATTTTTTATGTTTTTAATAGGTGTGTAAGTTTTTCTTTAAAGCGTTTTAATCGTAATTTCAAGAGTAATAGGTACTTGTAACGTTTGAAACGGACTGGTAGATTAAACAAAAAAAACAAAAAAAACAACAAAAACAAAACACGTTATAATAACACTAATAATAGCACATATTTTCGTACGTGTATCAATGATTTATCTACATAAGTGTGATTAATATTATTACAATAAAGACCATGTACATCTACGATATTTTTACTGTAAGTGGTATTGTAAATAAAAATTATGAATTCAATCGTGAGAAATGACCGATATCTGTGTATTATTTTATATTACTTTTATCATAATTGCAACAACACCAAAAAAAAACTCAGAGAAATCATAATTATCGAATACAGAAAGACGTTTTGGTTACCAATTGTATTTCTTGACACTTAATACTTTTTAACAGAAAACAAGACCTTCAACCGGAGCCAAAAATGGAAATTTGTTTACGTGCAGGTTATTGCCATTAGATATTCTTTGAACTACTCTGGTTTTTATAAATATTGTCACTTTTTTTCTACACGTTTATCTACCGAGATTTTGTTTTCCTTTTTATGAATCTTCCGCTGATCATGAGCATTATTAATTTTTTACAGGCCTTGTTCTTCGCTTTGCAGGCTAAATCTTATAACGGCATAGGCCTACATTTTAACGGTTCTTTGTTACCTATAGTTCTCTGAATGTTTTAATTTACCGTAGATGATGAAAAAATCCCTTAATCTAGCACCATTTTAAAAAAAAAGGTTCCGCAGTAAATGGTTTATTTTTGGTGGTATTAATGGAATCATCGAGGCACAATATTAGGCTTAAAAACATGACGTCACTATTTTAAACGGTTTATCATACAAGAACAATTAACCAATCACAAAACTGAGCTACTGATTTGCGTAGAAGTTTCTGGAAATGACAAATTAAGGAAACACGTACACATTAATGAATATATATTAATTTTTATATAAATAATAGACAAAACAAAAGGAAATACACCAAACAAATCATTTTCGTTATGAATTTATAATAACTTTAAATTTTGTCCATCACAGGAGACGCGTTTAGCGTTTTCCAATTGTAAAACAGTTTCGCATTGCGTCGCAACACATGCACATACTGCAAGTACCGTACCGTACTGTAACAAGTGTACTGATATGTATTTTGTTGGTCACTCATCATTTTAGCCAACACATTATTTAACTCATCAGGTGTAATATCTTTTCACAAATCCTTTATATCTTTACTTTTTCTTGACAACTCATAACAAACAAGAATAGTACTCTGAATGAGTGTGGGAGAGGTGTGTGGGAGTCCCATTCAACTAAACCTTGCCAATTTGTACTCGACCTACGATACAACCATTTTTTAAAAGTCAACATAGCGACACGAGAAAACAATTGATAATAGGGATATAAAGTTTTTCTTGCATTGTTATACAGTAACCTATGTTTTTCGGTGTTTACACCATCTCATTGTTTATAATTACGTTTGTTAATATCGGTAGTGTTTCTCTAGCAGAGTTATATTACTTGTTTATACTCGTATAGCTTGCAGTCCTCCATGTTGTTCGTATATTTTGTAAAAAGTGTACTTATGATTACTTTAAAAAACCAACTCATTTTATTTGCATTTTATTTACACCTCATGGTTAAAATGTGTTGTTTTTCATAGAGTGTGATGCTGCTTAAAACGTTATACTAGTATAACCACCAAAACGGTTTATTATCTGTAGGAAATCATCAATGGTAACATGCGGTAAACAATACAAATTAGTTTCACAAATTATTTAAAAAAATAGCACAATTGTTACAAATGAATTTAAGAAAATAAAGGTGTACAGATTTTATTTCGAAAAATTGTAGGGCTAGACCTACAAAGATAATTTTACATAAAGTGTACAGAATAAATTAACAAAAAAAAGGTCACACATACATTAAACTAATTCTTATAAAAGTGTACAGTGTACTTTGGTTATCAGGTATATCAACTTTAGTATTTTAAGTATAGGGCCTATTTGTGGCAAACACACGGTCCCTTTTAATTGTGCCTTTTGCCGTTTGTAATTCAAACTGTTCGTAAAATTGAAGTTAATATTCTGAGATTAGGCCTATAGCCTATGATTGCAGCTTATACTAGTCAACGGTCTAAAAGAGCTGTATTGCAGGATGCGAAACATAAAAGTTCATTAATAAACAGTATATTATAACGATACAGAAACGAATGTACGATACACCAATATAGCAATACAATAACTGATTAACTGAAAACTTGAAGTCTACTGTATTCCTACAATCATTCAAGTAGACATTGTTTGCTGAGTGTATGGTACTTTCTCCAAAGACAATTCGAACGATGTGCTTTCGGACGTGTTTCTACAGTTATCAGAACGGGTCGATAATGAAAAAAAAAAAAAAACCCCAAAACAAACAAACTGTCTACTAACTCCCAAAAAAAATCAATACCTATAAATAAGCTGAACCTACCCCACTAAATAAGCTCTTCCATACATCAAAATCGATCGAAAATGATCTGGACATTGAAAAGTGGACACGGTCGTCTGTTCTTCTTTTCTGTTTCCACGGCTTGGGACGACATCCCTGTTAGTGATGTACGGTAGCCATGCGGTCTACACACTTATGATGACCACATCGCATAACATGTTCAGGGAACTTATTTTTCAACTCTCTGATACAATGTTTAAATACAAGTAGACTGGAAACCATTTAGGAACAGGGGTTTCTAATAATAAAAGTTGTTTAAAAACTGTAGTTATTGTCAAGGGGAATTGTTCAAGACTTGGAGTAAAAATGGTCAAGACCGGGGGAAAATGGTCAAGACCGGAAGAAAATTAAATTTCACCATTTTATAAGTTTATAGTCATTTATTGTGTTAAAATTCATTTATTATTAGACCTGTATACGTATTCAATAACACAAAATAACTTTGTTACATTAATAACATATCTTTAGTGGTTAAGGTAATATATTATTTCTCTGTATACTGACTTCACAAATATAGATAAAGAGAGACTGTAACTAAATGTTTATTACTTATTAGGGTTACAGGGAGAGTTCCATGCAGCATTAAAAGGTCAATTAATGAGCCACCCAACTTAATTAAGTACCGGTACTTAACAAATGTGCTCAAACTCAATAAGGGTTACAAATCTACAAGAGACTGTCACTAAATGTTTATTACTTATTAGGGTTACAGGGAGAGTTCCATGCAACATTAAAAGGTCAATTAATGAGCCACCCAACTTAATTAAGTACCGGTACTTAACAAATGTGCTCAAACTCAATAAGGGTTACAAATCTACAAAAGAGGACATTTTATTTTCAAACCAGGGTTAAACATTAAAAGGTCAATTACTTGAACTCTGAACATGGGAAAAATACTTGTGTCAATTGACACTTGAACTTGACATCTATACAAGGACGAATAGACTGTGACAATTAACCATGACCTGTAAAATTATCTTTGTAGGTCTAGGCCTACAATTTTTCGAAATAAAATCTGTACACCTTTATTTTCTTAAATTCATTTGTAACAATTGTGCTATTTTTTTAAATAATTTGTGAAACTAATTTGTATTGTTTACCGCATGTTACCATTGATGATTTCCTACAGATAATAAACCGTTTTGGTGGTTATACTAGTATAACGTTTTAAGCAGCATCACACTCTATGAAAAACAACACATTTTAACCATGAGGTGTAGATAAAATGCAAATAAAATGAGTTGGTTTTTTAAAGTAATCATAAGTACACTTTTTACAAAATATACGAACAACATGGAGGACTGCAAACTATACGAGTATAAACAAGTAATATAACTCTGCTAGAGAAACACTACCGATATTAACAAACGTAATTATAAACAATGAGATGGTGTAAACACCGAAAAACATAGGTTACTGTATAACAATGCAAGAAAAACTTTATATCCCTATTATCAATTGTTTTCTCGTGTCGCTATGTTGACTTTTAAAAAATGGTTTTATCGTAGGTCGAGTACAAATTGGCAAGGTTTAGTTGAATGGGACTCCCACACACCTCTCCCACACTCATTCAGAGTACTATTCTTGTTTGTTATGAGTTGTCAAGAAAAAGTAAAGATATAAAGGATTTGTGAAAAGATATTACACCTGATGAGTTAAATAATGTGTTGGCTAAAATGATGAGTGACCAACAAAATACATATCAGTACACTTGTTACAGTACGGTACGGTACTTGCAGTATGTGCATGCGTTGCGACGCAATGCGAAACTGTTTTACAATTGGAAAACGCTAAACGCGTCTCCTGTGATGGACAAAATTTAAAGTTATTATAAATTCATAACGAAAATGATTTGTTTGGTGTATTTCCTTTTGTTTTGTCTATTATTTATATAAAAATTAATATATATTTATTAATGTGTACGTGTTTCCTTAATTTGTCATTTCCAGAAACTTCTACGCAAATCAGTAGCTCAGTTTTGTGATTGGTTAATTGTTCTTGTATGATAAACCGTTTAAAATAGTGACGTCATGTTTTTAAGCCTAATATTGTGCCTCGATGATTCCATTAATACCACCAAAAATAAACCATTTACTGCGGAACCTTTTTTTTAAAATGGTGCTAGATTAAGGGATTTTTTCATCATCTACGGTAAATTAAAACATTCAGAGAACTATAGGTAACAAAGAACCGTTAAAATGTAGGCCTATGCCGTTTTAAGATTTAGCCTGCAAAGCGAAGAACAAGGCCTGTAAAAAATTAATAATGCTCATGAACAGCGGAAGATTCATAAAAAGGAAAACAAAATCTCGGTAGATAAACGTGTAGAAAAAAAGTGACAATATTTATAAAAACCAGAGTAGTTCAAAGAATATCTAATGGCAATAACCTGCACGTAAACAAATTTCCATTTTTGGCTCCGGTTGAAGGTCTTGTTTTTTGTTAAAATGTATTAAGTGTCAAGAAATACAATTGGTAACCAAAACGTCTTTCTGTATTCGATAATTATGATTTCTCTGAGTTTTTTTTTTGGTGTTGTTGCAATTATGATAAAAGTAATATAAAATAATACACAGATATCGGTCATTTCTCACGATTGAATTCATAATTTTTATTTACAATACCACTTACAGTAAAAATATCGTAGATGTACATGGTCTTTATTGTAATAATATTAATCACACTTATGTAGATAAATCATTGATACATGTACGAAAATATGTGCTATTATTAGTGTTATTATAACGTGTTTTGTTTTTGTTGTTTTTTTGGTTTTTTTTTGTTTAATCTACCAGTCCGTTTCAAACGTTACAAGTACCTATTACTCTTGAAATTACGATTAAAACGCTTTAAAGAAAAACTTACACACCTATTAAAAACATAAAAAATTGTATTTAACAATTAGAAATACATTACAAGTTACTTTTAAGAAATTATTCGTAAAGTTAATCATTATCCACACAATGACAAACAATCACATGATTATTAACGATCAATGGAATTAGGCCTAGATCTAAGTGAATTAACATCAATACAATAATACAACCATTTTTAGGAATATCATCACAAAAATAATTCAACTGGTACTACTATACTAAATGAGAACAGATCATGAACAGTTGATATTCTTGAGATCTGCAATCACTATTAAAGACTGTAATGTTTGCGTAACATTTCTCTCATCTTTTAATATCTCTAAACGTGAGATTTATTCTTGGTAGCTTGATGGATTGATTTTTAGGCAGTGAATGGTACCAGTACTCATTAGTGGGATAATTCATCATTAATAATGTACCGTGTTTAAGATCAACAGTTACTGGCTCAATGATTCTTTTGGGACTCTTACCTCGCGCATCACCATGTCGAAATCTAAACATACGTGGTTGCCCCAATGATACAGAGGCGATTGGACTAAAGTGATTCATGTCTTTCTCATCATCTTTGTGTTCGCCAATGTAATCACTTCCAGTAGCATATCTATAGAGTAACGACAAAATACAATAGAAAATAAAATATTTTAAGATGAGACTAAAAAAAAAACCCCAATTATTATCTAGCAAATTGCAGAAATCATCCAGTATGAATACTGATAGTGTTCATTCGTTTTAGAGGTAAACGATGGACCCTTTTAATCAATAAATAAAATAAATAAATAAAATAATAAACAAGAATATTTACCGGTTGACCAAAACAAAATTGAAGTAATGTCCTGTAACCGATTTTAAAAGATCGCGGAGATCTTTCAGGAATGGTGGCCACGGTAAAGCTGGTACTGTATTGCCTGAATATTTGTAAGTTAAGCCTGAATCGCCGAACGAAACCTGCAGAGGGGAAACCATACAAAGAAAGTCATTTATTATTTGGCGAGATGTAAATGAACACGCCCCAAATAAAATAATTTACAGAAAAAGAGTAAATAACACCTATAGCTACACAGCGGTAAATTATGGAAAAAACAAAGGAAACGATATACAAGTAATTAACAAGTCATTAATACAAAACCATGGATAAAAACATAATGGAACTAACCTGTTTTCTAGGAATATTAAACCACTTTCCGTACACTTTCACCTTTGCAAGATCTCCGGTAAAATAGTCAATCTCTTCCTCACATTTTTTAAACAATGTATCGGCTGCTCCTTTATCAAGAAGTTGAAGGTAATCACAGTCTAAATTTTCCCCTATTATCTTTTGCACCGATAACTTATCAGGGGGTAGCAATTGATGTTCTGAATTGAATAAACGTCCTCCATTAACGTTTTTGTCAACAGTAGCCGCATTATCATTACCAACCTCCTCAATCATCTTTTGTATTTCACCGTGTTTTTCAATTATCTTGAACCACTGACTCTTTGGAAGGTTTACACCTTTTTTACCGGGTTTAAACTTGCCTCCTTCTTCAGACTGGTAATAGCGGCGAATACACACAAATTGTTCTTCTTTCCAGTTACTAACTACCACATGAATTATGTCCGAAAGTGGGATTCTTACTGCCTCCACCATGTTAATGTCTCTTTGTAAGTCTTCCAGTGCCTGACTAATTAAATCAATATTGTTGAAAAGTTTTTGCCACAGCAGAACGGGTAAATTAATACCTAGAGGTCCAGGTTTGTAGACACCATATTCTTCCGTTTGATAATACTCTCTGAGATAAACATAAACATCGTCACCCCATCGTTGGGCCACTACATGGCGTTTTTCAGACAAGAAAATCCGATTCGTTGAAGTTATGGAAATCTTTGGTACACCATCGGTCATTACGGCAAAATCTCGGGCGCTCATTCCTGAGGCTTTACTCAAACCTTTACACTCATCTGTTTGACCGTTAAAAGATTTTATAGAATCCAATATATTCGCTGATTTAGAAGCCATCGTTGGTAATTTTAAACTGCTACACTCGTCAGCTTGACCATTAGAACTCCCCATCACTCTTTTCATTGTCCTACGGGGTTTCTCACCAATTGCTAATTTCGGAGTAGGTAAACAGCTGAAACTCATGTTTATAGACTGTAGAGATTTACAGAGAGTGAAACGAACGATTACGCTTGAAACAGGATATGCAGCTCAGTATGGAAGTAGCCCAGTACAGTAATTAAAAAGATAATGATTGTTATTTCCGGTCAATCGTTTCCGTGACACGTGCGAAACACAATTTAAATGTCCTCGCACAACAGCTTAAAAATAGTCTCTGAATTAATCAGGGTATTGACAAGAAAATAAACGAAATGTCTATACCGAGGCAATGAATATTCTCCGTGCATATTTAGTTTGTTGTAAACGGTATCGACTGAAACATACTTCTTATCCAGAACCTCCCGATAAAAATAGTCAATCTGTTCTTCTAGAGACTTCATACAACAGAAATCATGATCTTTTTGACTGCTCCTGTCAAATTCACAACCATAACAAGCCGCTTTACTTAAAACCCAACACTTGGCTAACACTTGAGCAGCAAACAATTGTTTAACCAAACGCTCCATTTTCAACAAAAATTCTCTCTCCACCTCGTCCACGTACGTAAATATACAACTTGTAGGCCTGTTACTCCTCTTGACTCCTTCATCTATACCGACGGGGATAACCTCTTCGGCCGCCGTGTAACGATCATCTATATCACTGCCTGGAACAACAACAGTATCCTCATCATCGCTAATTATTATAACAGTATCTACACAACTCTCTTGCGAAAAATATATACTTCCAGACATAATGAAATACTGTAAAGAGATACTCTACGCAAAAATAGGCAAAACAACTGGAAAATAGTACAACAATAACCGATTCACTTTGTTACACCATCTTAAATCGTAAATAAAGTAATGACGTCACTCACCACGTACCAGAACCTCGCGCCAAAAATTAATAAATATGAGACAAAGAAACACCTGGCGGAAATTACATAACTATTACAATAACAGGAAAAGAATAACCTTCATTAGAAACACCTGGCGGAAATTACATAACTAGTACGAAACCAGGAAAAGAACGACCTTCATTAGAAACACCTGACGGAAGTTACATAACTAATACAATAACAGGAAAAGAACGACCTTCATTAGAAACACCTGGCGGAAGTTACATAACTAATACAATAACAGGAAATGAACGACCTTCATTAGAAACACCTGGCGGATATTACGTAATCAGGAAATACACCAAGGTCGGGTCTGAAGTACCTTTCTTTCTACTGATGGACTCAATGAAGGGTGCCAATGTTAGACTTATGAGATGGGCTCTGTTTTTACAAGGATATAAATTTAAAGTTATTTACAAGAAAGGATCATTAAATGGAAATGCAGATGGATTAAGCCGTGCATAATAATATTATAGAGGTGTTATTTGTAGATAGTTTATAGTAAAATGGTTTTAAATGTTAAATTTTTGGAAAGATTGACACAATCTTTTTCCCAAAAAGGGGAATGTCATATTATTGATGTTGTGATTCTCTGTGATTAGATAAGGATGCTTTAGACCAGGTCCGCCTTATATTATTAGCCAATCAAAATCGTATAAATTTTGGAGGGAAAATGTTGTCCTCCTCTGAAGCCTAAAATTTGCATGTCCAGTATAAAAGTGGAATGTAATAGATATTAGGGGGAGAAGAGAGAATAAGATCAAAGTAGATAAACGGAAAGATGATAAAGAAAATATTAAGGCTTGACTGGTAGTGGTAGAAAGATGTATTAAACGAGTTACAAGGAATAACAGTTCTAGTTGAGTTAAATATACTTTTTGTATGAGTTATCATTCAGTGACAGTGTACGTCGCGTGGAGTTATATGTATACGCATGAGAAAGCTCGGAACCAACTAAAATAAATTCACTACATTTATATTGATATTAGTCTTTTTTATTTTATTTCTTGCTATTTTGTTTATTGACAATTAGGCATTGTCTCTAAATTATCATCTTAATATTTAAATGTTTGATATTATTTTCTTAGAGGAATTATGTTCTGTTAATTTCTAAAATGTATTATACATTGTGATAAATATTAACATTGGTTCTTATTATTTTTGCAATAGTGTCATTAGTCAAAAACCCTTGATTTTTTATGATTTAAAAAGAAAATATTAAATAATAATTTATTGAATTTATTTTACAATTATTTAAAAATTCAAATTAATAAAGTTATATGAAATTCGCATGCTGGTTCAGTCAGCTTAAGAGAAAAACCTGAGTTGTAGATAGGCAACTCGGGAATTTATGGGCGGCCATTAGGGCCAAAATAGACAAACGTTGCCGTACAAACAATTCCGCTCCCGTAAGGCAAACTAATGGCGTTAAAGACATAATTCCTCGAGTGACAAACAAATATTGCCGTACGGACACACAAACACATTGCCATATACTGTATGAACAAATTGCCGTATGGTTAAATTGGCGTAAGTACACAAATTGGCGTAAGGACAAAAATTGCCCAAAGGACAAAATTGCCCAAAGGACAACAATTGGCGTAAGGACAAATCGGCGTACAGTCTAACTAAATATAAACGTTGAGGGCAGTATAGTATTTTAAAACCACGTGACTGAAACCACTCTGTGTCCAGTCCTGTCAGGTATATAAAATATACCAAATTGACTATTGAGAATTCTCAACTATTACCACAGTACGACTGTACGACGAAGTCTACTGGTATATTCGGATAGGCTGATTTCCTTGTTAACTTAAGGGGTTCATTCATTTAATTACTGAATCCTGATTGGCATGGTAGTAGGCCCTACAGGAAATTTACTGGAATCCTATTGGATGGTAAGGTGGTAGTAGGACCATGTCCATCCCATTGCAGTAATAAATAAAGTTGAGCCACCTGCGACCATTACAATATCCTACCATGCTAATGTAGGAGTGGGGAAATGTTATGCTTACTACTAGCTCTCTAGATCTTAAATACCACTTATTCTTCGATGATCTTGAAATCCATAATGAATTTAAAATTACACCAAATCAATTGACTCATGATGTACACGAATTAGCAAGTATTATTTTCGACAAACATTGTAAAATTTTTCTGACCATGGCTTGGAACACACGAAATGATATATATAATACAATTCCTTCTCAAACTTAATTTATTCATTTTCTTAGTATTTAATCTGTCTCAGTTTTCTTAAATTTTTTTTTGTTATTTTGTTCTTATGTCTAATTTCTTGTTTTGTATTTATATTTAAGTGTGTATGTATTATTTTTCACTGTAAACTTGTTGCACATCTCATTGAGACTGTGCCTCTGATTTAAAAGAGATACAATAAAAGTTCAGTTCAGTTCAGTTCAGTACTGTTTCTTTCTTAATAATTTAGTACAATTATTAAGAATAAAGAATACACTTAACAATATAACAAATAACATTAATGTACGATGTAGTTTAACACTGTTCTCAACTATAGTCATTTTGGTATACTTGAGAACATTGATAAAGAAAAGGATAAACTTAACAATATACAACAAATAAAATTAATGTACGATCCCGTTTAACACTGTTCTCAACTATAGTCATTTTTATATACTTGAGCACAGTGATAAAGAATAGGATAAACTTAACAATATACAACAAAAATGTACGATCCCGTTTAACACTGTTCTCAACTATAGTCATTTTGGTATACTTGTCCAAGTCATATTCATCTAAAAGATAAATGCTGAGTAAACGGGACTAGTGGTCCTACTCTACATCTGGACGACTAAGGAGGTACCCCGGTATAATCCCACTAAGTGACTACCAGGAGCAATCCGCCGTTTTATCACAAATACAGTACCGAATTTTACTATAATATTAATAAATCGTAATTGAGTTACACTCAGATTTAAAAGATGAGGGCTGAGTAAACGGGACCAGTGGTCATACTCTAACTTTTACTGGACGAATAAGGAGGTACCCTAGTATAATCGCAACAAGTGACACCCAGGAGCAATTATCCGCCGTTTTCTTAAAAATACAGTATAAAATTCCACTATATATAAAAAATCGTCATTGAGTTACACTCAGATTTAAAAGATAAATGCTGTGTAAATGGGACCAGCAGTTCCACTCTAACTTATACTGGACTAAGGAGGTACCCTAGTATAATCCCACCAAGCATGGTGGATTAAGGAATATTATTCTACAACAACAAGTAACTCCCAGGAGCAATCCGCCGTTTTCTCACAAATACAGTACCAATTTTCACTATAATATTAAAAATCGTAATTGAGTTACACTCAGCTTTAAAAGATGAGGGCTGAGTAAACGGGACCAGTGTTAAAACCAAATATAGACAGGTTAAAACGAAATATAAACCGGTTAAAACCAAATATAAACAGGTTAAAACCAAATATAAACAGGTTCCGAATTATGACATTAGGTTACGTATCATAATCAGCAACCATGACTAATACAATTAATAAAAACCAATTACGAAAGGATATGTAAACATTTTCTCAGTAGGTCAACCATGTGCTTTTTTAAAATGATGAACGAGTTATGGCGAACACGCACAGTATACATCAACTGAAAGAAAAAATAATATTTTAGGAACTGTATCTTGGAGTTGTGGCTTGGTGGTTATGATGCTTGGCTACCAATCCAAGGGTACTGGGTGCCTGTCGTATGTCAGTAGTTTTTCTAATTTCTAATGACCATTTACAACTCCACTCCAAAACTTGTAATAAGACATTGTTTATGTAGAGCATCTTATGTATGTTTGTCTTGTTGTGAACGGGATTGCCAACTTTAAGAAGGATAGTGAATGAATTCGCGTTTGGTTCATCCTTGGCAAATGAAAATTTAAATTAATTTTACACTTTATTTCATATTTTACACTGTGTTTTGTCAATACATTTTGCAAGCAAAAAATGCAAAATACATGCATGAAGTAATTTTACTTTGTGTTCTTTAAAATTATGTTCTGTCGTGATACGGCGTTTTAAAAGAATGGGGACGAATTAACAATAATTTAGGCACACTGAATAGATTAATATTTGTTTAAGTATACTTTTTTATGGCTACATGTTGGGCCCATGTACCCATTGGAGCATTTGCAGACGCTTGTATTATCTGTAGTAACACAAGTACCACCATTCAAGCATACACCGCAATCATCTTGAATATCATCTGTAATAAAGAAATTACTAATGGTATATTTAGTAAAAATAAGATGTTAGACTTGTGTCTAAAATGAATAATGGGAACTTTATGTTCACGACCTACCACCGACTAACCTAGGTCAGGTCAATCGATGTGTCTTCCTCGTCGGTCGTCGTCTAGACTGGACCTAGAAACTATTGAAACAAACGTGTGTCGAGGTGAGGAGCAGGATATGGAACGCCATGACGGACATAACTATGTCAACTTGACCTCGCTCGTGTTATGTAGATATCGCTCTCGTGTTATGGATACATTGCGCGAGTTGAGTTTACACATCGCTCGTGTTATGGAGACATCGCTCGAGTTGAGTTTTTACACATCGCTCGTGTTATGGAGACATCGCTCGAGTTGAGTTTTTACACATCGCGCGTATTTGCGATGTCTCCATAACACGAGCGATGTGTAAACTCAACACGAGCGATGTCTCCATAACACGAGCGATGTCTCCATAACACGAGCGATGTGTAAACTCAACACGAGCAATGTCTCCATAACACGAGCGATGTGTAAACTAAACTCGAGCAATGTCTCCATAACACGAGCGATGTGTAAACTCATCTCAAGCGATGTCTCCATAACACGAGCGATGTGTAAACTCAACTCGAGCGATGTCTCCATAACACGAGCGAGTTCAACTTGACATAGTTATGTTCGTCCTGGCGTGCCACACGAGGAAATGCGTCCCACACGTAGTTCAATCGTCACAAATCAAAAGCTACGATATTATATCCTTAGGTTCATGATTATAATCTAAATTGTTAGACCACGAAAAGAATAGTCTTAGTCCATGGTTAAACCTACCTGTGAATGGGCCTATATATAAGCTTGAATATGGATATTGAAATCGAGTAATACTGCTCTCCAATGATTGATTTCCAGTTCTTCTATCAACTCGATATATGTCATAAGTCGGCGCTTTTGTCCAGTAGATATAAGGGCCATATATTTCAATATCAATGCAGATATGTCCGGCCAGATCAGCAATTGTTGTTCTGTTGGTTCCATCAAGGTTAGCTTCTTGAATGATATTAGTTATTTCATCACACCAATACATCTTTCCATCTTGAAGATAACAACAAAAATATATTAAAAAAATAATGAATAATGGGATGTAGTTTAATCCAATAATTCAAAATATTATAATAATTTATCAAACTTCGTAAAATACATAATCGGTTGACACTTTTGCTCTTTTTTTTTTATTCCTAAACAGATAATGCTTTCATTGTGTTAAATTACAAAGAAAAAAGATCGCGTTTGTTTACGCTCAGTGTCCAGGCATTTACGATATAAACAAACTATGAGATATGTTTTTTATAATAGTTATGGTGTATTTGTTCTTTATTACTTATTTTTAATATTTAAAAAATAGAAATAAACTTCCACACATCCTACAAAAGATTTGTATAAAGGCCGTTGCATAGAAAGAATGTTATCTACAATCTTCGACCTGTCCGTAAATAGGCCAGGGTAAACGGAGCAAAACAATTTATGATAAAGAAATATTACAAAATTGTATTAAAACACTGAATGAGGAATTAATTAACAATTCGAGTATTGATATTGAAGAAATTGAGACAGAAATAGACCTAAAACAAAGGAATTGGAAAATATTTAGAGTAAAGAAACGAAAGGTGCTTATATACGATCAAGGGTTACAAATGGATAGAGGAGGGTGAGCGTAGCACAAAATACTTCTTAGGTTTAGAGAAAAAAAGCATATAAAAAATATTTTATTTATTTTTTATTGAAAAAACCAAAGGAAATGATATGTGAAGAAATGAGGTTCTTTAAGAAACTATATGCTAATAAAGGAATCTCCGAAGCAAATATAAGTTACTCTAGATCGTTCAAATGTAAATAGTTTAACAAAATGAAGAAAAAACAAGTTGTGAAGGCTTAACCACAGTACAAGAAGCAGTGAAGCATTAAAGCATATGAAATTGAATAAAGCCCCAGGGTATGATGGTTTACAAATATTAAATTTTTGGGAAGAGCTCAAATATTTAATATGTAATGTATTGATTTTAATGAATGCTATTTAAATAGCGAAGTGTACAATACGCAATGACTTGATGTTATTAATTTGAAAGGGGATAAAAATCTACTACAAAATTGGAGTCCTATTACTCTGCTCACCACAGTTTATAAAATATTAACACACCTCCTTAGTAATAGATTACATAACGTAATTAAATCCTGTTGTAAAAAGTGACCAAAATGGCTATATCAAAGGTCGTTTTGCTGGAGAAAACATCATGATCTCCTATACTATACTGTTGAAGAAGATGTTGAAGGTGCTTTTTTGTCACTTGATTTTAGAAAAGCATTTGATTCTGTAAGTAGAGGGTTCAAGTTTAATTTGTTGGAAAAATTTAATTTTGGACAGTCCTTTTGTAAATGGGTAAAAAACAATGTACAGTATAGCAAAACAGAATGTTAACAATGGATGGGTATCTGATAATTTTGAAATGAAATGTGGTATATGACAGGGATGTCCCTTGTCAGCATTACTATTTCTATTGGTTGTAGAAACAATGGCAAGCAATTAAGTAACCTAAAAAATGATCAACATTATAAAGGAATGTTGCTACCTAGTCCTATAAAAGAGGAAGTGCGTCCCGGGGGCGATTTTTTTTTTCGTACATAAGTTGGGGACCCCATCATGAAACGTCACAAAATAAACATGAATAATTCATCAGTTAAATTTTCTTGTTCCGTGTGCACCCAAGCGTATAGCAACAAGAAGTGATTACACAAGTGCGGTACGATTCTAGGCCTATCTCCGCTGTGGTTGCCGCGTGCGATTTCATAATATAATAGCGGAGTTTTGTGTGGATTGTCGAAATAATCAGCCTTTAGTTTATGGTGTTTTTAATATAGTTTATTACTAAAGAATTACGTGTTAAAATTATAGTTTCTATTGATACTATTAGGCCTAATTACTAGTCTCTAAACCCCTGTATATTCTAGTAGTAGCTGTGTGGGTGTGTGTGACTTGTGTGTTAGGTATCAAAATTAAACAATAAACATTACACAAAAATACATTTTTTATTCTCGTGGGTCTAATCTTCCCATCTCATGTGTTCATATATACGCGAATTTTTAAAGTTCCTTTGAGTAATGCATATTGTTTGATAATAAAAGCAGAATTAAAAAATTACAGTACACAAATTATACACATTCTTTATTATTGTGGGTCTAAGCTTTCTTTGGGCTATGTCCAATTACTACTTAGTTTAATGTTTTGCCTAGCTGTCGATTAGCCTCGACACATTTTGCATAGTGGACGTGTGTGTGAAGAAGAGTGCGCGAAGGCAATCACGTGAATTGACCTAGAATCTAGGCCTATTATTGTAGAAAGAATCGTATCGCAGTTGTTGTTCCGTGTGCACCCAAGCGTTCTTGGACAAAGAAAGCTTAGACCCACAAGAATAAGAATGTGTATTTGTGTACTGTATTTTTTTAATTCTGCTATCAATTATCAAACAATATGCAATGTACTCAAAGGAACTTTAAAAATGCGCGTGTATGAACACATGAGATGGGAAGATTTGACCCACGAGAATAAAAAATGTATTTTTGTGTAATGTTTATTGTTTAATTTTGCTGACTTATTACTCGGATTGTGTCATACCAAAGATAGTGTAACTATTACCAAAGATAGTATAACTATCTTTGGCCATACCTAACACACACACACGTCACACACATCCACACAGCTACTACTAGAATAGACATGGGTTTAGAGACTAATAATTAGGCCTAATAGTATTAATAGAAACTATAATGTTAACACGTAATTCTTTAGTAATAAATTATATTAAAAACACCATAAACTAAAGGCCGATTATTTCGACAATCCAAACAAAACGACGCTATTCTTCGACAGCGGAGATAGGCCTAGAATCGTACCGTGTAATCACTTCTTGTTGCTATACGCTTGGGTGCACACGGAACAAGAAAATTTAACTGATGAATTATTCATGTATATTTTGTGACGTTTCATGAGGGGGTCCCCAACTTATGTACGAAAAAAAAATCGCGTCCCGGGGGGGGGGGGTCACTTGTATATAAACCAAACGGGGGGGGGGGGGGGGTGCAGCAGCCACTTCAAGACATGAGGCACTTGTACTACCTTTTTTACTGAAAAATACTACGGACTTAAACTACCATTTACCAAAATCCAGTTTTCTCTAAAATGACGGCAGGCAGAAACAAGGCCACGCCAGAGAGGGCGCAATATCTGTACTGGTTCCCGGCATGATCTGCCCATGGCCAAAGAGACCGTTCATGGCAAAATCACGAACGTGTTTTGATGACAAGTTTATCGCTCGTCCGTGTTGCATGACGACGATGATCAAGAGTGGTCACAGTTGAATGATTTTGTCCTAGGCTATGTTTCGTGTTCTTCTGCTGATGCGAAAACTCTAGGGTGTCACAAAACCTAAGACCACAAAAGCTAAGACCCCCTAAGACCTAAGATCACGAAAGCTAAGACCCAAGACCTAAGATTACAAATATTTATCTTTCGCACCTGCCTTGTATTTTAACTCCCAACATTTATTCTGAATACCACACCTTAGAATTGGCACTTTTATGAAAAAGAATCACATAATAAGTAACATATACATTTTTAAATCGATGATTTTACCGTACAGACGTTTTTCTCGCACACAAACTGTTTGCAAATTTCGCTAGCCTACAGTACAGTAGCAGTTGTAGGCCTACCATGTTCAATGTTTTTGTTTCTATGGAACGTCAAAGGAGCCAAAATTATATAGAGGGCTGAAAACTCTGTGGAGTCCATCTACAGTGTGGATGGAACAATGTAAAATTAAAATTGTAATGATAATAGTATAATCATGCAAGTACGGAGAAATAAATACTGGCAAATAAATTTTAATTTAAAAATCATGATTTGTTTTGTTTTCTTACTGTTTTTATACTTGTACTATTATTGTTGCTCTTTTGGCGCTCCATAGAAACAAAAACATTGAGCATGGGGGAAGCTCGAGGAGTTACAGTATACAAAGAAACATGTCTGTAAAATCATCAATTTAAAGGATTTATTTATTTGTTTTTATGTGTTTCTCCGTCTGAAAGTATTTAGAAATCCTAACTTTAAAGTGTGGTATTCAGGATAAAGTTAGTAAACAAATTTGGAGTCAAAATACAAGTAAGGCAGGTGCGTAAGAAAAACATCCTCTGAACCAACACAATGGAGTAAATATATACCAACAAACAACCCGTCAAGTTTGTTTGTTGTAAAGAAAAAATATACATTTACTCAACGGGCGAAAATAATGTGAGTTTATCTATGTTTTGCGGTAGTATTTAATTATATTTATGGTAATAAATGAAACCTACTGTGTTTAAAATTATGTATGGATAAACAAGTATTGTTTTTAAGCTGTAGTATATCTTAGAATTTGTAATCTTAGGTCTTGGGTCTTAGCTTTCGTGATCTTAGGTCTTATGGGGTCTTACCTTTCGTGGTCTTAGGTTTCGTGAAAACTCAAGGCCTATTCAAAGGTATTTAGCGATGGGCTTATATAGCCGGGCTTATAGCATCCAGTATGCTAAAATACCTGCAAAATTTAGCGATAAATCGTGAAATTTTGACATGGGTGGGTGGGCCAGAGACTTAAACTACTAATTTCACCCTGTAATTTCACACACTTGTGCTACCAACTCTCCATATTTTCCCACACTTGTGCTACCAGGCCCTCGAAAATATACCCGTAAATGCGGCACCTCCCCGTATGGAAATATTTAAGAGTGACCCCCCACCCCCCACCCGGGAAGTGCGTATAGCACAACTTGCAGATGATACAGTATTGTTTGCAGGAAACGAAAAAAGTATAAAAAGAGGTCTATTCATTGTTAATAATTTCTGTGAAGTATCTGGTTTAAGCTTAAATAAGAACAAAATTAGTGCCATGTGGATTTTATAGAAGGTATGTTTGTTGCTCCTATTACCATTCCCAAATGGGAAAAAGAAATTGGTATTGAAATTACAAACATGTTTGATATTTGGTCAAGAAAGTAAAAAATGAGAAATACAAAAAATATGCACAACTTAACTACAAATTGCTTGTCAAAATTTTACCAACACATTTACAACTCGAGGGTACTCCGAGAGTACAAACCTCCGCCTATTGTAAAATTCCCTTACATAAAATTCTCCCGGAAAATATATATTATAGGCTAACTGCACACTACAAAGTTGTGGATGAGCGTTTGGTGTAATTGTTAAGTATCCAGCCTTTCACAGTTGAGATCGCTGGTTCAAGTCCCGCTGATGTTTTTTTTTTTTTTTTTTTTTTTTTTATTTTTTTTTTTTTGAACCTTGATCTTTGACCCTGACCTTTCAAAATTTAACCACAATTATATGATGAGTCATTGATTATTGTGGCTAAGTTTGGTGAGAATCGGATTAAAACTGTGGTCTCTAGGCAGTAAAATAGTTTTTTGTTAGTTGTGACCTTGACCTATGACATTTTCCCCTCAAATTCAAACCCCTCCGAGATTTTTGGGCTTAGATCATTGTGACCAAATTTGGTTAGAATCGCCTAAAAACTGTGGCCTCCAGGCTGTTCACAGACACACACACACCCAGCAAACACACAGGGGTGAAAATATAACCTCCTTGGCGGAGGTAATTTTATAAACGGAATATTAAAAACCCAAAAAAATGTTATGTGATGTAACTGAGGTTGAAAAACACATGTTTTTCAAATGTAAAATCAATGTCTATTTATGGAAAAAATCAATGAAATATATAAAAAGTTAGATAATAGTATCGGTTCTTTTGAAGAACTTGTTTTTGAGTGTGAATGCAACTCAATTGTTCTATATTCTATATACAAAATAAAAATATTGTCAGAATTAAATAGGTCAATGTGTAAAAACTTATGGATCATGTTTAAAAATATACTTACACAAGAGCATTCCATGAATGTATTTTTAATTTTTTTTTAAGGTTACTGTAAATAAACTAATTTGTACAAAAATGTAAATAATGCAAATAAAACAGAAAAGAAAAAAAGAGGGAAAACACTAAAAAGAAGAGTAAGCAGAAAGCACTGAAAATGCTATACTCTAGTATAGTTTTTTTCAGATTTAAGGGGAAACTTAATATTATAAATGAAAATATTTATATATTTAAAAAAGATAATACACAAACATAATAAAATTGTTTATTTATCAAAATGATTACGTTTTGAAATGAAATAAAGGTGAGTGAACCTCACAAAAGAGAAAAAAAAGAGGCGGCCAGGGGTTCTCAACAGGCGGCTCACGGACCAAATGCGGCTCGTGGGTGCATTTCATATAGCATGCAGAGATACTGCTAAAAAGTTTACTCCTTATAGCGGCATGAGTTCCCGTAAGCAGGGCTTTCAATATTAGCAGCAACCGGAACCGGCACATCAACCGTCTAGCTCAAATGGGACTGGTCGGTCCTGGAAAAAACAATATTATTCCAAAAAACTGGATGCAGCTCGACACGATTCAAAGCAAACATGGAAAGTTTTAAATGAAGTTCTAAAAATCGAGTGTTAAGCCAAATGAAGTAATTAACCATAGTAATAAAACTTTGGTATGTGATCCAAAAGGTATGTCTGATGCTTTTAATGACTTCTTCTCCAACATTGGAAATGAATTAGCAAACAAAATACCAAATGTAAACAATTCTGACTTTAAACAATATATGAAAGAGAGTCAATCCCAATCCATATTTTTCAATCCTACGAATGAAGAAGAGGTCATTGAAATAGTTAGTGAAATCAAAAATTCAAATTCAGAAGGTGTTGATAACTTAAGTAATCGCATTCTAAAACATATTATTGCTGCTGTGGCAGCTCCTCTTGTACATATCTTTAACCTCTCTCTTGAGACAGGCATGGTCCCTGATAGTATGAAAGTAGCTAGAGTAGTTCCAATTTTTAAATCTGGCAATAAAAGTGACGTCAGTAATTATAGGCCGATCTCTATTCTGCCTACCGCTTCAAAAATTCTTGAAAAAATTGTTCAAATTAGAGTAAATAATTATATCACAAAGTTTAACATCCTTAATAATGCACAATATGGTTTCGGAAAAAACAGTTCTACTTTTATGGCCGTTATAGATCTGGTTGAACGAATAACCGATGCGCTTGATAAGAAAAAAAATACCATCGGAATATTTATTGATTTGTCAAAAGCGTTTGACACCATCAACCATGATATACTTCTTAAAAAATTGGAACACTATGGCATAAGAGGCACGGCCCTTAAATGGTTTAGAAACTATATTAGTGGAAGGAAACAATTTACGTCTATTGATAACACAAGTTCGTGTTTGGATATAAATTGCGGTGTACCACAGGGTTCAATTCTGGGGCCTCTACTTTTTATTTTGTACATTAACGATGTATTTAATTGCTCAAACTCGTTATCTTTTGTTTTATTTGCTGACGACACAAACATATCTGCATCTCACGAAAACTTGGATACGCTCATAGAACTAGTTAATTGTGAACTAAAAAATGTTTCGGATTGGTTCATGTGCAATAAACTATCAATCAACGTTAAAAAACTAATTACATAATTTTCCGCAATCAGCGAAATCCAAGTAATTTAGAGAATGTAAATATTTATGTCAACAATAAAAGAATAGATAGAGTTAAATCGACTAAATTCCTTGGAGTACATATTGATGAATTTCTCACATATAAGAACCACATCAATGTTACAGCTAGGAAAATATCTCGATATTTAGGCATACTATATAAAGTAAGACTGTAAAGGCCAAATTAAGAAGTTTTACTATTAATTTACTGTACTTTATTTATTGTGTGGCTCTATGAAGCCAAGTTAGCTCATTGTTCCACTTGAGTGACTCTTTGCTGATTGGCTAGTTAGTAGTGCTCACAGGTGGCATTATTATGCAAATTAGCTCACTGTGTTCTGTGGCCAAGGTCAGTCAGTTAGTACAAGACAATGGTGGTTAATGGACACATCAGTGGGATGCTAGTGTATTACTTTGGTTGCTTAGGCCTACTTTTGGTAAGCGTATACTTATATACACATAAGATTAGGAGGCAGGCATATCATCTTAATGAAACTATTGTAGTAACTATTGAGTCTTTACTTTATAGATGTTTTGTTAAACTTTCAGTTAATCGTGATATGTGAACTTGGGCGTGGCGGAGAATTCCTAGAAAGAAGTAATTATATAGGAACATTGTAACCGTCACGTTAGATTATCGTCACGCATTAGCAAGCCTATGTCAAATAAATACAGTACTCATGTGGATGCAACAATTGACAGAACTTGTGTATTTTGTTCTGAATAAAGACATTTTTTACCAACCTATGCTCTCTGGACAATATACAAATCACTCATTGAACCAGTATTAAATTATTGAAACATAATATGGTGTAGCACATTTCCAAGTTATCTAGATGAGTTATTTAAACTCCAGAAAAGGGCATTACGAGCTATAACATGGTCAAAGTTTAATGATTCAATGACTGAATGTTTCTATAAATTTAAACTTCTTAAAATTGCGGATATCAATAAGTACCAAATTGGGCTTTTCATGTATAATGTTACTACTAATCAGGAGGTGCGTTTTTCATCGCTCTTTATTAAAAATGGTTCTTACCATAATTATAATACAAGATCTAAAGACAAAATGAGACTCAGAAAACGTAATCGTACTTCTACTAGTTTTACTGTGTCATGTGTGGGACCCAAATTGTGGAATGACTTGAATTACGAACTACAAAGTACCAAATCAATATATATATTTAAATCATTGTTTAAAGAACATTTATTATCATTTTACAAATAATTTTAAAAATAATACTTGTTGCAGGATTTAGCTTTTTTATTATTTATGTTTTAGTTTTTTAGGCTAGTTAGGGACGTAGGGGGACACAACTAATCAAGCTCTTTTGAGTTTTTATGTGTTTCCTTTTCATCTTTTTTATGTTCTCATATATTGTTGTTGTATATTTTCATGATTGAGGATGAATAAAGAATATTTGAATTTGAAAAACTAAGTGCCATTTCCCGTTTCTTTTATCTTTGTAGGCCTACTCCATGACCCAATGCCCTTGTTACATGGCTGTTCCAGCCAATAATATCTGGCCCGCGGCGACATTTGTAAATTGCAATATGGCCCACGGTAAGAACTGTTGAGAACCCCTGACATATTCTAATAACTAAAAAATATAATATAAGTTGTATCTGAACCGTTAACTGATAACGCAAGCCCGTTTGGTAGATAAAGTGCCGTTGTCACAAGTTCTTCTCTGGTACTCAAGTCATTCAGCTTCGCGCGCTCTATCTTTTGCAAACCATAATCAGTCCAGTACAGGTATCTATAAAATAAAGCATAATGATTTCTCGTATTTATAACGTCCATGTGTAGAAATATATAATACAACAACTATTACAACCGGAAAAAATGAAAATATTCAATTTCATTATTAATAAGAAAACCAATGGAAATTAATAAAATTAAACAAATCAATGTTGAATTTTGATCTACGTCATTTAAAAAAATGTATTTTGTTAAAAAGGTACCGTGATAAAGCCCTGCATAGAGCAAGGATAGATTGATTTGCATAAGTAAACCCACCTAAGCAAGATTTAAACCCGATTTCTTCAGATAAGCTGCATACCCGTTAACAGTATCTATCGCAATCCCACGTGGACCGCCTAATGATGTATCAAAAAGAACTGTTCTGCCTGTTCCATTCAGATTTATTAATTCGATTCGGTCTTCTACCTCATCCGTCCAATAAAGTTTATTTCCAATTACATCAACGGCAATACCACGAACACCTTAATTAATGAGAAATATCATCTTTATATTATTGCTGTGGGTTAACATTACCTTGAAACATTACCTATACAGCCTCAGATTATGCACAGCAAAATTCTGATTCTTGTTTTAAGAAAAAAAAAACTTGTTTCAAGCAAAATATTTCTTGAAACAAGTAAATTTTGACTTGTCCGTATTTCAATACTTTTTGGCTTACCAAGAATCGTAAAATTCTTAACAAGAATCACACAAATTCTTATCAAGAAAATTATTCTTACCAAGAAATAATACTTTAAGAACAATATTCTTACCAAGAATTTAATTGCTTTTTTCAGTCTTGTTTTAAGCAGTATCTGCCTTAAAATAAGTAACAATTTATCGATTTTTTAAAATAGAATTCTTGTTTCAAGCAATATTTTTCTTAAAATAAGTAAGAATATTCCGATTTGTATTTTTTGAATTCTTGTTTCAAGCAATATATTTCTTAAAATAAGTAAGAATATTCCGATTTTTATTTGTAGAATTCTTGTTTCAAGCAATATTTTTCTTAAAATAAGTAAGAATATTCCGATTTGTATTTTTTAGAATTCTTGTTTTAAGCAATATTTTTCTTAAAATAAGTAAGAATATTCCGATTTTTAATTTTAATATTCTTGTTTCAAGCAATATATTTCTTAAAATAAGTAAGAATATTCCGATTTGTATTTTTTGAATTCTTGTTTCAAGCAATATTTTTCTTAAAATAAGTAAGAATATTCCGATTTGTATTTTTTGAATTCTTGTTTCAAGCAATTTTTTTCTTAAAATAAGTAAGAATATTCCGATTTGTATTTTTTGAATTCTTGTTTCAAGCAAAATATTTCTTAAAATAAGTAAGAATATTCCGATTTTTATTTGTAGAATTTTTGTTTCAAGCAATATTTTTCTTAAAATAACTAAGAATATTCCGATTTGTATTTTTTAGAATTCTTGTTTTAAGCAATATTTTTCTTAAAATAAGTAAGAATATTCCGATTTTTAATTTTAATATTCTTGTTTCAAGCAATATATTTCTTAAAATAAGTAAGAATATTCCGATTTGTATTTTTTGAATTCTTGTTTCAAGCAATATTTTTCTTAAAATAAGTAAGAATATTCCGATTTGTATTTTTTGAATTCTTGTTTCAAGCAATATTTTTCTTAAAATAAGTAAGAATATTCCGATTTGTATTTTTTGAATTCTTGTTTCAAGCAATATATTTCTTAAAATAAGTAAGAATATTCCGATTTTTATTTGTAGAATTCTTGTTTCAAGCAATATTTTTCTTAAAATAAGTAAGAATATTCCGGTTTGTATTTTTTAGAATTTACATGACATTAGGTACAATAATATATACAACTTCTTTAAAACAAACTTGTTTTTATTAATAATAAAATGCCATCAAAAGAAAACTTAAAAACATTAAAATGGTAAAATACAAATTTCGTAAAATTCTTCTCCCGCACCTGGGCTTTAAACTATTAGGTGTCTTTAAATTTATTAATGTATACTAATGATGATTCAACAGCCTTTGTCAAGTGTACAGGTGTGTTTTCATCACAAATCACTAACTGTTAAAGGATAGTGAGGCCTACTTCTTTTCATTTTGGATAATCGAAATCCAGAAGGTAAAAAGTGGAGAGGAGAGTAACTAGAGCCTCATCTAATTTTGCTTTCTTTGTAGTTAGAATTGTTTGCTAAACTTTAATGTAGGCCATTTCTGTGTCCAAGAGCAATACCGGCATATTACCTGATCGGCGTGAAGACCAGGATTCTGGATCTTTATTCATGTTCCTAAAAATGAAAAGAGATTAATATAGTTTTAGTTATTACTGTATTTAATTATTAAATGTGTAACATCATCAACTAATTGGGTACGGTGTGGTTTTAGAGTCCTATATCTGGGTCGGTAAACACAAAATCATGACGCAATATTAGAACGGTGGTAAGAATAATTTTACATTATAAGACATAAGGGTGGGTGGAATATGCATTTGAACTTTTTAATCACAAACTTTGCCCTGTTTATACCGATCCCAAAGACAGGCCTGGCTGTATCTATTATTTTTAGTTAAATTATTAGGGTCTAAATTTAGTTTTAATATTACTATTTAGGAAGACAATACGCAAAACGGTGCTCAATCCTGATTGATGTTTTTATTCCGTATCAATGTTTATAATAACAATCATACAATTAAATGTAAATTTTGTTTAATTGTTTGATTTTAATAAATTATTGTAAACATAGTATATACCTCGAATTTTAAGCTAAGATAAATTTGATTTAAAAAAAACACTTTAAGATATTTTTTTTTAATGTACATAATGTTACTTGTATTTTAAATTTTTAAAAACACTAAATACCTTCAAGGTCGGCAGACTTTTTTTGATGAGTTTTTCCCAACAAATATGTTTGACAGATTTGACAACATATGGGTTATCTTTGAACCTAACCAAAAATAACAAATTGAAAACATTATATTATATAAATTTATTTAAATGAGTGGAATAATGCATGGACATTAACTTGATATACTGTAGCTCAAATTTTTAATAATGTAGTCTACAGTTTTGTAGGTGGTCAATGTAAAAGGAAGGGGAAAGGGTGGGCTGGCCAGGAGAGCATTAATATGTCAACAATTAATATTCATAAGTCATTTATTTAATTTTAGTTGTCAAAGGGAGGAGTGCATGACACTAGCTTGAGTCGAACCAAGCTGTTAAAAATACGTACACAATATGTACACGTATTTTCCTCACTACCATTGGTCCATTATAAAACTATTTATGAATAGATAAAAGTACAAAAACATACACTGTACTTACCAGATGGAGGACTGGTGTTTCTCTTTAAAATACCAAAATAAACTATATTATTCTCTTCTTTGGGAAAAATTTGCTAAGCACTTTTTTAAAAAGCTTTCTTTTGTATTTCATTCCTCTTTGCCTAGTAATAATTAGTATCCTTCGAACTTCTTCAATTACCTAACAAATAATTTAAGATATTGTAAATAACACATTTTTTTAAAAAGAAATTTAATATAACAATTTTAGTTATGCAGTACGTATGTTTTTTGTTTGTTTTTTTAGTATGTTTTTTTTAAATTTAGAGTTAAAAACATTAAGTTTCAATATCGATGTGATCACTTAGGGGATTACTTAGTGTGTACAATTAATTAAATATAAAGAAATGTTTTTAAATGTCATTATATTCTCATTGGAATATGTGTATATAATATAATCCTTCGTAGATATTTCATGGCTACATTACAAAATAACTGTTACATTATAATTGTATTATCTATTATTAGGCCTTCCTTATACCTAGCTGAAATAGGTCCGACAATATTTGTCCCCTCTGTCAATGTCTGAACTAAAATGCTAAGCTAAACCTATACACCTGTCCGTCAGTACAGGCATAGTAGGCTAGCCTAGACCTACTTGTTCCAGGCCTACAGTATTACTAACTAGGAAGGAGCCTAGGCTAGGCCTAGACTGCTGGCAGATTAAAATATAATTATTAGGCCTACGAACCTGTTAAAATGTTGGCCACTTCTTCATCTATTTCTCGGATCTTCAACAAAGCGTCTTCCTTCGACATTATATTAGACTAATCTTACTAGGCCTATTGAAGCATTTAATATATAAATTGCGATGAAAGGTGTCTTTTACTTACAAACTCTAGATTTTGAATGATTGCTTTAAAAAACCGTTGGCCATGATCCCGCCCGCCGGGAGCTAGGTCATCGACCACACACAGTGTTGTTTTTCAACTATAACCAAAAATTTATCGCTGGCCTTTTACCCAGAATGTATAAGGTCATTATACTGCTCAACGTTAAAGCATGGATGGAGGTATAAACCTCCATGGTGGTTAAAGCAAATCTTTAAAACGTCTGGACCAACAGTAATACGACAGACAATAATAATGACACATGTTTGTTGCAGTCCGAAAAAAAGCGATAAGTTGGTGCCAGTAAACTGAAGTAGGTACAGTATTTGCTACCCTATTTGCTAAGGCATTATAATTCAATTCATGGAAATACTCCGAATTTTCGAGTAACATGTGGAATTGGTGGTTCGCTGCCCGGCAAGCTTTGGAATTTACAATTCGTTTTACAAGCATGTCATAAGACGCCATTTTAAGGACGAGTATAACAATCGGCAACCTCCTGCAGTTGACGATGGAAACATCAGTATATAAGTATGCCTGGAGAAAACGAGGATGCCAATTGAGGATGAAGTAGAACTGGGCCTAGACTAGGAGACTGACGAAGTTAATGAAGAAAAAAACTATTATAACGGGGATGATTTATCAACTGACGATAGTAGTAGTGATAATTCTAGTATTGTTATACTGTTAATGATTGTTTAATATTAATTATCTTGTTGATGCTCAGCAAGAAGGCCTACTAACTAGAGGATGAACAAGCAGATAATAGTATAAAAAATGCTGATTTCTTTCTACTAAAATTAAAGGAGAGAAACAAGATTCCACAGGTAAGCCATTTTGCTTTAAAATTACAACAATTATGCATTTTAAACTATTTTTTATTAGAGAAATACGTCTATTTCCTAGGCCTTGCTGGTACTGTTATTATACAGGACTATTAGCTATAGTAACTATAGGACTTGGGTACTAGGCCTAGGCATTATACACTCTAAGTTTATGTTGCATTTTTTTGTGACCAATTTCATTGTTACAAATAACATTTTTTTTGTTAGGCTGCATAGCTCCCCAACTAAAGCACAACTTAGTTTTTAAACATATTAAAACTTGAATATAAAAAATATTAAATCAATATTATTTTCTTTAGGTTGCAGTGCAATCGATTATTCAAAGCACAAACAGTTTGATTACCCAGATTCTTTCATCAGTTGAAACTGAAGTGCTAACTGCTCTACCGTTGTGTGAATATAAGGATATTGACAATCTATTTTAAGTAAAACATTTCTCAAAATAAGTATTTTTAAGAATATTAAAATAGAATTGACTTCAATTCAAGCAAAAATAGTCTTGATAGGATATAGTATGATATTGACTTCTTATCTTAAGTAAAACATTTCTCAAAATAAGTATTTTTAAAAATATTGCGAATCTCAATTTAAGCAAAAATAGTCTTGATAAGATAGTATGATATTGACTTCTTATTTTAAGTAAAACATTTCTCAAAATAAGTATTTTAAAGAATATTGCGAATCTTGATTCAAGTAAAAATAGTCTTGATAAGATAGTATGATATTGACTTCTTATTTTAAGTAAAACATTTCTCAAAATCAGAATATTGCGAATCTGAATTCAAGCAAAAATAGTCTTGATAGGATAGTATGATATTGACTTCTTATTTTAAGTAAAACATTTTTCAAAATAAGTATTTTTTTAAATATTGCGAATCTCAATTTAAGCAAAAATAGTCTTGATAAGATAGTATGATATTGACTTCTTATTTTAAGTAAAACATTTCTCGAAATAAGTATTTTTAAGAATATTGCGAATCTTGATTCAAGTAAAAATAGTCTTGATAAGATAGTATGATATTGACTTCTTATTTTAAGTAAAACATTTCTCAAAATAAGTATTTTAAAAAATATTGCGAATCTCAATTTAAGCAAAAATAGTCTTGATAAGATAGTATGATATTGACTTCTTATTTTAAGTAAAACATTTCTCAAAATAAGTATTTTTAAGAATATTGCGAAACCTAATTTAAGAAACTTTGTCTTACCTAGAAAAATATTTATTGTTTTAAGTAATTTTTAGAATTCATCAATCTTGATTTAAGAAAAATTATTCTTGATAGGGATAAATATAATATTGATTTCTTATTTTAAGTAAAATACTTTTCAAATTAAGTATTTTCAAATCTTGTTTTAAGCAAAACTATTCTTAATAAGAAGAGAATGATATTGACTTCTTATTTTAAGTAAAATATTTCTTGTAATAAGCATTTTCAAGAATATTGCGAATCTTGATTCAAGTAAAAATAATCTTGATAAGGGTAGTGTGAAATTGACTTCTTATTTTAAGTAAAATATTTCTCAAAACAAGTATTTTCAAGACTATTGCGAAACCTAATTTAAGAAACTTTGTCTTACCTAGAAAAATATTGATTGTTTTAAGTAATTTTTATAATTCATCAATCTTGATTTAAGAAAAATTATTCTTGATAGGGATAAATATAATATAGATTTCTTATTTTAAGTAAAATACTTTTCAAATTAAGTATTTTCAAATCTTGTTTTAAGCAAAACTATTCTTAATAAGAAGAGAATGATATTGACTTCTTATTTTAAGTAAAATATTTCTTGTAATAAGCATTTTCAAGAATATTGCAAAACTTAATTTAAGAAAATGTGTCTTTTCTAGAAAATTATTTCTTGTTTTAAGTAATTTTAAATCTTGACAAGAAAAAAAAATACTTATTTTAAGAATTTTTTCTTAAAACAAGATTTTTTTTTCTTGCTTAGAATTTCAAATTTTGCTGTGTGTATTAGTGTAACCCTTCTTGTTCGGTAAAAAATAATGAAAACTCGGATTTCAAATAAATTTATATCATTCCGGAATTTATTCCAATTGAAGTTTAATCTTAAACTAAACGAGAAAATACATACATGTATTATAATATAACTAACATACATCGATCGATTAAAACAATACAATACTATCAAAACAGGTAACTCTTGATCTCTTAATCCATAATTGTCTTCATAATTAATCAATAATCAATAATATCGTAATAAAACAAAAATGCTATAGCAATAGTAATTAAGTGAAAATTCAATATAAAACACGCTAATGCTTCATCACTTTATACATTTACTAAAGCCTAACATATTCCTTGGAATATCTTTAATACAAACGTATCCTTTAACATATAGTGGGGAACCTAATGTTCCAAAAATCAGTTCCGTGAGATTTTAATGCTCAAGTTGAGTTCTTGGCAGTTTTGGAATCCTTGGGACCAGCAGAATTCATTGCAACCTGGCCCCCATTGTTTACTCAAAACTGATAGTAGCTCCTATTTTAAACCACGTACGAGAACGTAATTTGTGTGATAAATCTTACAATATTATGATAAATCAGTCCAATGGTACAATTTATAATAGAGAGGTTTCGCAATCTTACGAATACGATAACGAAAACGGATACATCACACACACGTATTCGTTTTCGTAAGCCATAAAAAAAATCTGTTTCGCATGGCAACGAAATATTGAGGCGCGTCCAAATGATGACTGCGGTAAATCTGAGCGAAGCGCAGGTACGTGTTGCTTGGTGCTTGGCTGCCTAGGCCTAGCGTAACATCAACGCGAGTGAGGACTTTAAAAACTGCTATTTATCAAAATTGACTTGGCATTTTAGTAAATTACTTTCAATAAATCTATAATTATATTATAATCATGAATCATTCTTGATTCAAATGCAAAATGTGCAAAATAGATCAAAAACTATACTCGTTTTATGACTGGCGATATTCGTCAACACGAATACGCTTTACGAATATGAAATGGGGATCAGCTCAAAAGTTTCACAAATGTATGACGTATCCGTTTTCGTTATCGTATTCGTAAGGTTGCGAAACCTCCCTATTAATAGCATATGGCAGCCATATTGAATTCTAAGATGGCCGCCATTAAAAACGTATATAATGTATGCATTTTATAGTCAGGGTCTTCGTGTATTTCCGTAGGATTTTAATGCCCAAAGTGAGATTTCACTTCTTTAATATGGTGGTAGGATACCAAAAACGCTAGGTAACCAATTTTCAAGATCCCGTAACCATGGTAACAGCCCCAAGATCAAAATGGCGCCCAATTGGCCCTATCTCCGTATCCCTTTGGTCTATCAACAAGATATTGGTATCAAAATACTCGGAGCGTATATATTTATATTCACTGTAATGGAACATTTTGACGAAATGTAATAGGAAATGCTATTTTTCTGCACTATTGACCTTTGACCTTGACTTGCATTGTATCTAAAAAACGGCTGGTCATTGAAATTTAAAAATGGTCTCAAATTGCAGAGACCATACATATTTATATTTATTGTAATGCAACATTTTGTTAGAAAATGACCGGAAGTAAAGTTATTGACCTTTGACCTAATAAACATGAACTTGATGTATACAATAATCGGCAATTATTTGTGGTAGGTATTAAACAATGGATTTATACATATTATTATCATTTGAATAGCTAATAGCTAAAAAATGAAACTAAACACATTTAGTAGCTTGAAGAGAACATAAAATGTTGTAAACATCCAAAACCTCTTGGTCCCTTCTAACAATCTCACGCTATCTAATCTAAAATGATTCCTTGGCTTGTCGATATAACTACAAAATGGCAGTCAATGTTAGCATTGGAAGATTACTTCTTATATCGAAACATCAAAGAAGAAACCCCAAGGAACGTCTAATCAAGCAACTGAACCAAGCATACAAATTATCATCTACGATCACGTAATAATGTATGGCCGGCAGGCAGCAGTTCAACAATTAACTGCATTAAATCAAAAAATAGATCACAGTTTTGCAGAATTTAGTGCAAATTTCAATGACTTGAACACACGTATTGATGAAGTAAACGCCAATATAAAGGAAGTAGACGATAGTGTTAAAAGAACAGATGAAAAGATAGATAACATAAACATAACAGTCGAGCAAATTGAGCATAGGATGGTAGACTTAGAAAGGGAGAATGAGGAGCTCAAAAAGACAAACACACGCCTTATGACAAAGATTGATAATATTGAAGGACAAAGTAGAAGGAATAATCTGATATTTTATGGTCTCAACGAAAAGGGGAACGAGAATTGGGACGAAAGTGAGAAACAAATTAGATCATACGTAAAAGATAAATGCGGAATACGCACTGAATTGTTAATTGAAAGAGCCCATCGACTGAAAACGAAATCAAAACCAAGACCAATAATCCTCAAATTTGAAAAATACAAACAAAAAGAAGAAGTGTTAGCAAAAGCTAGACAGATGTAAAAGGAAAGAAGGACGAACGATAGTCAACGAACAAATGAAGAAACACAAGGACATAACAGACGAGACATAATCAGTGTTAGTGAAGACTTCACATACAGAGTACGGAACATAAGAAAGAAATTGATAGAACTAATTAAAAAAGAAAAACAATCAGGGAAACTATGCAAACTAAGTTTTGATAAAGCATATATAGATGGTGACATATACACATACGATGAGGAACATGAAGTATATGCCAAACTGAACAAAGGAAAATGAGAATTAGGTCAAGGCCCTAAAAACAATATTGTTCATGCAATTAATCAGGGAAAACAAAACAATTACTTCAAGCAGGTAAAATGTCTCGCATGAAATATCAATGGTATTCAAGACACATTTAAAGACTCGCAATTTATAGATTATGTACGTAACTTTGATATTTTTAGTTTAAGTGAAACATGGGCAAAATATGAGCAATGTTATAATATTAATGGATATGATTGCATTTGGAAGATCCCAGAAAAAAAATCAAATTTAGGTAGAAACACAGGAGGTATGTTTGTATACTTCAAAAATAACATTCCCATTAAGGAATTACCAAGTTTATCGAAAAACATAATCTGGTTAAAATTATTAATTAATCATTCAACAAATATCATTATTGCATTTGTATATAGGCCACCAATGGGATCCACATATGCAATCGAGAATTTTTATGATATTCTTTCTAACGAGCTTGTTAAATTCAATGCTAAATATGATTGCCCAATCTTTATAGCAGGTGACCTAAATGGCAGAACAGGGACAGAGAAAGATTATATTCACAATGATAATAATCTCGCTGAACGGAATGATTTAAATATCAATGACAACATAAATATGGTATCGAGATTCTTGATTTTTGCAAAGAAACCGGCATGCGTATAACGAATGGAAGAATAAATAAAAACAAAACAAATGGTTACACGTTTGTCGGTCATCAGGGAAATAGCGTTTGTGACTATTTACTTGCGCCGTACGAAGAATTCAACAATATTTCCTTGTTGATAGACAAACGTGTGGAGTCTGATCACATGCCGGTCAACTTTGAAATTAAAATTGAAAATACTGAATTTAATAATCTTTATTATAATAGTAATGAAAATGATAATTTTAAAACGCTAAATAAATATCAATGGAAAGAAAACTATAAAGACACATTTAGGGCACGTTGGGAACATGAAACAGTCGAGAAGTTAGACAACAGTTTCATGAGCGCAATAATTCAAAGCAAAATCGACGAGGCTGTAACATGTCTTCAAAAAACTTTTGAATACACTTGTAGGGGAATATCTAAAGTATTTACACATTTTACCGCTAATACCACTATTCAAAATGTTAAGAAAAAAAATAACTGGTTTGATCGCGAATGCCTTACTTTAAAAAAAGATTTAAAAAAAGAATTGAATAAAGCTTTAGCTTTAAGAAATAACGATCAACAGAATTCATTTAATAATTATATCAAATTTAAAAAGGAATACAAAAAAACAATAAGACAAACGAAATATAACCATCAAAAACAAAAACGTGACGAAATTTTAATAGCAGCCAGTAATAGGAGCTCAAAACAATTTTGGTCAAAATTAAAAACTCATAAACAAACAATAACTTCTGAAATAACAATTAACGAATGGCGAGATCATTTCCAATCACTGTTTGAACCCCCCGAGCCAGTTAACAAAGTTACAGACAAAATAGTACATAACATTGTTAACGAAAACGATAACCTCAATTCAGAAATTGACTTGGGTGAAATCAAACAAGCATTGAAAATGCAGAAATCAGGAAAATCTCCTGGTATGGATGTTATGTTTTTAGAATATATCTTAAATGCACCCAATTTATTATTTGATAATCTAAAACTTATTTTTAATTCAATTTTTCAGTTGGGCCAATTCCCAACACAATGGGCGACGAGCATGATAATTCCTATTTACAAAAAGGGCAAAAAGAATAAGCCAGAAAATTACAGAGGCATTGCTCTTATTCCGATACTTGGCAAAATGTTGTTACACATCCTTAAATCAAGATTAGACCACTTCACTGAAAATAACAACATTATTTATCAAGAGCAAGCAGGTTTTCGTAAGGGTTTTCGCACATTCGACAATATTTTTATTTTAAATAGTATCATTGCAAAATATTTAAGTAAAAAACGAGGTAGGGTATTCTGCTGTTTCATTGATCTCAAGCGTGCCTTCGATAGTATAAATCATAGTTTTCTTTTGCTTAAATTAAAACGAATAGGTGTAAATGGTAATATGTACAATATAATTCAGTCTATGTATAACAATTTGTCTGCACATGTAAAAATTGGTAACAAAGTGACATTTCCATTTGACTGTTCTATTGGAATACAACAAGGTTCACCTTTATCCTCTTTACTTTTCAACATATTTATGAATGATTTAAGTTATGATCTAAATCAGAGTAGAGATAGCGACAAAATACAAGTTGAAGACAGCTTTATCAATCATTTATTATACGCTGATGACTTAGTATTATTTGGAGATACGGTAAGGGGCTTACAAATTTTAATAAATAAACTCGAACATTTTTGTGACACATGGGGTCTCAGTGTAAACATAAATAAATTAAAAATAATGATATTTAAAAAGGGTGGGAAACTAAAATATTTTGAAAAATGGTATTACAGGAATATTCAAATGGAGGTTGTTACGACTTATAATTATTTAGGAGTGGTATTTAGTTCAAATGGCCAGTGGAACAAAGCACTTGAATATAATTGTCAAAAAGCAAACAACGCATTATTTTCCGTTAAATCTTTTATTAGTCGAAATATGAAATATTTACCAGAAAATACATGGAATTATATTTTTGACACAAAAATATTACCAATTTTAATTTACGGCAGTGAAATATGGGGGTTTTCTAACCAAATAATTATTAATAATTTCCACACGCGTTTTGCGAGGTTTATTTTGAACATTGGAAAAAGTGCCCCTAGCGCAGCCGTAACTACAGAATTAGGCAGAGTTTCCTTGCATGTCGATTGTTTAATTTCAATTATTCGTTTTTGGTTGCATATTATTGAGACATGGATAAAAATAGATTTATTTTTAAATGTTACAGTTTTCAGTTAAGAAAACAGAAACAGAAATGAATATTGCTGGGCTAGTCAGGTAAAACATTTACTTTGTTCAACCGGCTTTGGTTATGTTTGGTACAATCAAATGATTGAAGATAAGACAAGAAATTATTTATTAAAGAATTTAAATTACGACTGATTGATTTAGAAAAAAAAAAATATTTTGAACAATTTTCTTTACATTCAAAACTAAAATATTTTAAGTATTTTAAAACGAAAATTGAAATAAGTTATCATTTGTTACACTTAAAAGATTGGAAACGTAAAAATATATTCACAAAATTTCGTTTAGGAGTGTTAGATTTGGAAATAGAAAAGGGAAGATGGAACAAAATCCCACTTCAAAACCGTTTATGTAAATTATGCAATATGAATTCTATTGAAGACGAATTTCATTTTATGTTAGTCTGTCCATATTATTCCGAACTCATCAGAAACTTATATATTCCTAATTTTTATCACACGTTCCCTTGTTTAAATAAGTTTTATTTTTTAATGTGCAACACTAGAGTAGTCCAAGATTTAGCAAATTTTGTTTATTTAGCTTACGAAAATAGAAAATATATTTTGCAACCCAACCAGAAAATATTATTGTATGATTTGTATGTAAGATATAAGGGCCAGAGGCCTAAATATTGTGGAAATAAAACCCCGTTAGGAGAACGAACGTATGAAAAACCTATATATATGAAATTGTTTCAAGAAAAACAAGCATTAGGAAATAAAATGGAAAGGTACAAAGTTTAAGAATCAACCACTCTCACTCCTTTGACTGTCTTAATGGAAAGAATGGGACGAGGATGGTGACACAATAATGCATGGTATTGATTGATTAAGTATGTGAATTAGAAATTAGATATTCAAATGATAATAATATGTATAAACCCATTGTTTAATACCTACCACAGATAATTACCGATACATTCTCAAATAATTGCCGATTATTATATACATCAAGTTCATATTTATTAGGTCAAAGGTCAATAACTTTACTTCCGGTCATTTTCTAACAAAATGTTGCATTACAATAAATATAAATATGTATGGTCTCAGCAATTTGAGACCATTTTTAAATTTCAATGACCAGCCGTTTTATAGATACAATGCAAGTCAAGGTCAAAGGTCAATAGTGCAGAAAAATAGCATTTCCTATTACATTTCGTCAAAATGTTCCATTACAGTGAATATAAATATATACGCTCCGAGTATTTTGATACGGAGATAGGGCCAATTGGGCGCCATTTTGAACTTGGGGCTGTTACCATGGTTACGGGATCGTGAAAATTGGTTACCTAGCATTTTTGGTATCCTACCACCATATTAAAGAAGTGAAATCTCATTTTGGGCATTAAAATCCTACGGAAATACACGAGGACCCTGACTATAAAATGCATACATTATATACGTTTTTAATGGCGGCCATCTTGGAATTCAATATGGCTGCCATATGCTATTATTATAAATTGTACCATTGGACTGATTTATCATAACATTGTAAGATTTATCACACAAATTACGTTCGTACGTGGTTTAAAATAGGAGCTACTATCAGTTTTGAGTAAAAAATGGGGGCCATTTTGAAATCCAAGATGGCGGCCAAAATAGGGTTGGAAAAAATTGGCCCCCAGTTGCAATGAATTCTGCTGGTCCCAATTATTCCAAAACTGCCAAGAACTTAACTTGAGCATTAAAATCTCACGGAACTGATTTTTGGAACATTAGGTTCCCCACTAATACTAGATCAAGAGTGAAACAAAAGTTCTACAAATAAAAGTGTACATAATACAGTACCCCTATGAGTCGTTCAGCCAATTCGGCGAACATAACACTATGTTCTTGATCCTAAATTAATATAAAGATGGATCATCGTAACAAGGCTTCTAATAATTAGTCGTATGGGCCAGAAACTTAAAAAAAACAGGTTGTTAAGGTTAGAGCAGTGTTACACTTTGTATGTCTTGGTTTTATCTGTGTGAATCAGGGGAATGGAATGTGGGGCTGGTCTTATTTGACAACTTTGGGTTTAGGTTATTTATGTCTTCTTCAAGAGGGTTCCTTATGTTATGGTTCCCTGTCATTTCAGATTTTGCACTGGGTTACATATAGGCCTAACGTATATTTTAATTTTTGGAAAAGTTCTTCTTCACGGCTGTCATTAGTACATTCTAATTGAGAATTATTAATTGAACATAAACAGAATAAAGTCTTGTTCTTACCCGTAACTTCAGTAGAAACCAAAACTGTGTGCTGATTATTGGCAAATGAATACCATTCAATGGTATCATTAGTATAAGAAGACCAGTATAACGTTAAGGTGTCAGGATTATAATCAAGAGCTGTGATACCGATTGGTGTTGGTGAAACTGTCTGTGGCAATGCGGCCACAAAGTTTAAAGTTGTGTTAGTCAGACTTATGTTTGAATAATAAATGGTGTCTTGATAACCACCTACGAAGACAATATCACGTCCTGTAAGATAATAACGTTACATCGAATACAATAACCTAAATAATACAAAAACAATAACTTAATACCATGCGTACATTCTAATAAATAAAACACGAATACAGACTCTGTGCATCCGTCAGACAGCGTAACACAAACTACAAATGATATCTATAGTTAATATCTAATTTGTTAGGTAAAAACAAAAGCTCCCTCTATAATGTAAAGCATCCTTCTGTAACAACAAACCTTATTTCTGAAAACACTGTCATGCAAACTTTACTTCCAGAAAATAATATATTATTACAATATTAATAGAAGAAGAATAGTTTATTATTATTCATTAAATAATATTTGTTGTAAGAATGATGGAAATTAGAGGGAGCTAACCGTACCTTTATGCCTACCGTAACAGAGTTATATTGGGAAGGTAACCTGTTAATTGTACACTGTAATAAATATATATATATATATATATATATATATATATATATATTTGTTGAAATTATAGTGAAGTTTGATAGTAATTTCGTATGATACATGATTATATTTCACCGTATTTATATTTTTTTTCTTCTAAAAACGCATAATTATATTAAGGCCATGTCTTGAAGTCAATACTTACCGTAAACGAATCCTATGCGTAACGTCACTAGACACATTGCAAACAATAGAGATGTTATCATGTTACTTCTATATACAAAAACATATTTGTTATCGAGGATTCATGACCATTTAATTATATCTTGTTTTTTACATGTCAAACAAAAACTAGCCCTAATAATATTAATAATAAATATCGTGTTATTATGATACCATTAAGTAAGTGCTTCAAGCTATTTTACATGGATACAATTTGTCAACGTTGATCAAATAGATATCATTGTGTGCAACTTATGATTTTAATTATAATGCAAACTCTACCAACAGACTTTTGTTGGAAGAGAATGGTAGTTATAACACGCTTTGACGTCATGGTATGCCTACCAACATGCTTCACTGGTATTGCATAAAAAAAAACTTTTAGCAGTATATGAATTGTAAGTACGATCGAATTGTCATTTAGAAATAATAAAGGCTGAAAATAATGAAAATGATGTGGGTATCGGTGACTGGATCTCAATGGAGATACAAAATAAAATAATCAAAATGCTACTGTAGATCAAAACGATAAAGTAAAACAGCCAGAAAATTATCAGAGCTTTCGGGTAACACTAGCCCTTCATCAGTGCAAGTGAGAGTATATATATTGTGAGGGTGTTTGTTGTATGAGAGAACGTATATGGTGGGTGAAAATCGGTGAAAATCTGTGATAATACCATATATGGCTCTGTGGTCTAGTGGTATGATATTCGCCCTGTAAGCGAGAGGTCGCAGGTTCGACTCCCGCAAGAGAATTGCTTTCAACATTTTTTTACAACTAAAAATACGGAACTTTTGCCGATGAGCTATGCTCGACACGATTATGAGACATTGGTCCGAATATGAACACTGTTTCAATAATTTGACAGTATTATTTATTTTATCTCTGGTGCGCGTGCGAACAATTGAGGGAATAGTGCTGAAATCTGTGAAAATAAGAAAAAGTCGCTTCAACCGAGATTCGAACCCGGCATTGCAAATTATTTTGTGCTACACCAAAAACACTGATTGTTCACATTATATTGGTCACAACTTCGCTGATACTTATCCGATATTTTTCTGGAAATGTCAAATTTGTTGAAAGTTTAATAATCTTTACAGCAATATAAATATTAATAACTAAATGCTACGTATTTTTTCCGGAAGTTTGATTCCACTCGTGAAAACAGTAAAATTGGTTAAGTTACCATGCTATAATAAATACAAATTCTCTAAAGCCACAAAACCGCTGAGCTTAATCTATTCTGTAAATTATGTCTAAAGGTGCATTTGATTAGTTCTTTTTACGGACTAATCAAATTTGTAAAGCCTCTTTAGAAACTTCACCCATCGTTACAGAATAGCCATGATAATTCAGGTATATTTATTGTCCAAAAACAGACGATCAATGATACAAATAGCCAAAAGGCTGAAACAGTAAAATTTTACATGAAAAAAGTTTAAATTTATAAGAAAATATCATATATGTAAAAAAAATGTATTAAATGTATAGAAAATTAAATATAAAAATAGGAAACGACATTCATATTAAACTGAGTAAAGGACATCAAAAAATATAAAATAAAAAAGAAGATTAAGGCGGATCATTAAGGAGTCTGATTAGGGCTGGAATAGCTGACTTTCAGTGTCTCTCAGTACGACAAAAGGATCATCAAAGTTTTTCTAAGGCATCTCAAACACTCACGTTTAGGTAGTAACAAACTGCCGATATCAGATAAAAGAAGTTTCTTCCCAAAGGTAAGAAACATCTCTTCTCGCCTTAAGCGAAGTGACCTACAGACCCAAGAGTAATATCGTAATGGGTATAGTCTGAACCGAGAATGAGACGTAACACTCTTTTCTGAATTAACTCAATATGCTTAACATGTTTAAATGTTAAAGAGGTATGCCAAACACAGCATGAAGCATACTCTAAAACGGCCTATTATATGTGGTATAAACACTATACTAATGACATTTCGATGGTTTTGGAATGATCTGATTATTAGTGCACCAGAGTTCAATCTCATTAAGCATACATTGCATAGAGGATTACCACCCTTTTTAACAATTTCACCAATGGTAAGGTCGTTAACATATTTTCATCGCCTGCAGTTTCCCTCACAATCATTATTAATGAGGATGTGTAGATGGTATATTAGTGCCAATTTTGGAATTAATAACTCTATTAGAAAGGAAATTGCAGACAATGGGTATGATTGACGGTCTAACACCAATGGAAATCATCTTATTAATTAAAACAGTGTGGATCGAACGTTTTGGCAAAATCTATAGTACAAACATTGACGTAACAGCTTTTACCATCAACATCTTTAGAAATAGAGTCAAGCATGGTAATTAAATAATTAGAAGTCGAAACGCCTTTCCTAATACCGAACTGTTTCAAATTAAGCACGTGACCAAAAACACATACATTGTACTTACATTGTAGTAACGTTTTAAAATGTCGTAAAATGACAGCTAGACCGCATGTACCGGGGCAAGAGGTATTTTTCTGAAATGACTGGACCCTACTCGCCCCAACCCATGTATCGTCATCCCGGTCCATGCCGTTTATAACGTAATTATAGGCCTATATATCATCCGGTTATATTGCCTTTTTTATTTTAACAAACGTTAAATTGTAGTAACGTTTTAAAATTGCGTAAAATGGCAGCTAGACGGCATGGACCGGGGGGCAAGTGGTATTTTTCTGAAACATCTGGACCCTACTAGCACCAACCCATGTATCGTCATCCCGGTCCATGCCGTTTATAATGTAATTATAGCCCTATATATCATCCGGTTATATTGAATTTTTTATTTTAAAAAACGTAAAATTTTAGTAACGTTTTAAAGTGGCGTAAAATGACAGCTAGACGGCATGGACCGGTGCAAGAGGTATTTTTCTGAAATGACTGGACCCTACTCGCCCCAACCCATGTATCGTTATCCCGGTCCATGTCGTTTATAACCTGATTATATCCCTATAAATCAATCGGTTATATTGCATTTAAAAAAAAAAACTTAAATTGTAGTACCGTTTTAAAATGGCGTAAAATGGCAGCTAGACGGCATGGACTGGGGCAAGTAGTATTTTTCTGAAATGACTGGACCCTTCTAGCCCCAACCCATGTATCGTCATCCCGGTCCATGCCGTTTATAACGTAATTATAGCCCTATAAATCAAGCGGTTATATTGCATTTTTTATTTTAAAAAAACGTTAAATTGTAGTAACGTTTTAAAATGGCGTAAAATGACAGCTAGACGGCATAGACCGGGACAAGTGGTATTTTTCTGAAATGACTGGACCCTACTCGCCCCAATCCAGGTATTGTCATCCCGTTCCATGCCGTTTATAACGTAATTATAGCCCTATATATCATCCGGTTATATTGCATTTTTAATAAAAACGTTAAATTGTAGTAACGTTTTAAAATGGCGTGAAATGGCAGCTAGACGGCATGGACCGAGGCAAGTGGTACTTTTATATAATGACTGGACCATACTAGCCCCAACCCATGTATCGTCATCCCGGTCCATGCCGTTTATAACGTAATTATTGTCTTATATATCATCCTGTTATATTGTATTTTTTATTTTAAAAAACGTTAAATTGTAGTAACGTTTTAAAATGGCGTAAAATGACAGCTAGACGGCATGGACCGGGGCAAGTGGTATTTTTCTGAAACGACTGGACCCTACTAGCTCCAACCCATGTATCGTCATCCCGGTCCATGCCGTTTATAACGTAATTATAGCCCTATAAATCATTCGGTTATATCGCATTTTTTTATAAAAAAAAACGTTAAATTGTAGTAACGTTTTAAAATGGCGTAAAATGACAGCTAGACGGCAGGGACCGGGGCAAGTTGTATGTTTCTGTAATGACTGGACCCTACTCGCCCCAACCCATTTATCGTCATCCCGGTCCATGCCGTTTATAACGTAATTATAGACCTATATATCATCTTGTTATTTGCATTTTTTATTTTAAAAAACGTTAAATTGTAGTAACGTTTTAAAATGGCGTAAAATGAGAGCTAGACGGCATGGACCGGGACGCGATTTTTTTTTTCGTACATAAGTTGGGGACCCCCTCATGAAACGTCACAAAATAAACATGAATAATTCATCAGTTAAATTTTCTTGTTCCGTGTGCACCCAAACGTATAGCAACAAGAAGTGATTACACAAGTGCGGTACGATTCTAGGCCTATCTCCGCTGTTGAAGAATAGCGGCGTTTTGTGTGGATTGTCGAAATAATCGGCCTTTAGTTTATGGTGTTTTTAATAAAATTTATTACTAAAGAATTACGTGTTAAAATTATAGTTTCTATTAATACTATTAGGCCTAATTATTAGTCTCTAAACCCATGTCTATTCTAGTAGTAGCTGTGTGGATGTGTGTGACGTGTGTGTGTGTTAGGTATGACCAAAGATAGTTACACTATCTTTGGTAATAGTTACACTATCTTTGGTATGACACAATCCGAGTAATAAGTCAGCAAAATTAAACAATAAACATTACACAAAAATACATTTTTTATTCTCGTGGGTCAAATCTTCCCATCTCATGTGTTCATATACGCGCATTTTTAAAGTTCCTTTGAGTACATTGCATATTGTTTGATAATTGATAGCAGAATTTTATTCTTGCGGGTCTAAGCTTTCTTTGGGCTATGTCCAAGAACGCTTGGGTGCACACGGAACAACAACTGCGATACGATTCTTTCTACAATAATAGGCCTAGGATTCTAGGTCAATTCACGTGATTGCCTTCGCGCACTCTTCTTCACACACACGTCCACTATGCAAAATGTGTCGAGGCTAATCGACAGCTAGGCAAAACATTAAACTAAGTAGTAATTGGACATAGCCCAAAGACACAAGTCACACACACCCACACAGCTACTACTAGAATATACAGGGGTTTAGATTAGAGACTAGTAATTAGGCCTAATAGTATCAATAGAAACTATAATTTTAACACGTAATTCTTTAGTAATAAACTATATTAAAAACACCATAAACTAAAGGCTGATTATTTCGACAATCCACACAAAACTCCGCTATTCTATTATGAAATCGCACGCGGCAACCACAGCGGAGATAGGCCTAGAATCGTACCGCACTTGTGTAATCACTTCTTGTTGCTATACGCTTGGGTGCACACGGAACAAGAAAATGTAACTGATAAATTATTCATGTTTATTTTGTGACGTTTCATGATGGGGTCCCCAACTTATGTACGAAAAAAAAAATCGCGACCGGGACAAGTGGTATTTTATGAAATGATTGGACCCTACTCGCCCCGACCCATGTATCGTCATCCCGGTCCATGACGTTTATAACGAAGTCATAGCCCTATAAATCATAGCCCTAGTTAGTCTTAGCCGTAAGTATAAACTCATTTAATTAAAATATTACACATATTGCGCCCCATACATGTGAATGTGAATGTCGAATAAGGATCCAACTTCACAAAAAAAATTGAATATCGAATCTATATATAAATTATGGTTAATTCTGACATAGGCGAGCACAATGCAAAAACTTCGGTACAAATCTCCGCCATGGATACCTACCTTATCTATCTCAGATGTACCGGGAGACGAAGATTTGATAACATTAGTTTTCACATCGACACTATTGTTCCATATTTCTATCTTAGGAAGATATTATAAAGGGTTTTATAAGAAATGTTCTTATTTCAATCGGTAAATTTTAACTCGACGCGCGGTAAGTAATTTCCGGGTTCACGGTAAGGTAAGGTGTGTCAATCACCTAGCAAGTTCCCTGCATGGTTGGTTTCAACCAGGGAGTTGTAACCTTGGCCGTTTGATTTTTTTTTTTTTTCGGACTGCGCGTGTGAAATTATAATACTGTAGTACATAAAGATCAAATTAAATATAATCATAAAACATAGGAGTAAATTGTGGGAAATAATTATATAAAATTACATCGAGAGAATTGATGATAAGAGCTTTTGTTTGAAATGGAATGAAACCCCGATAGATAAGCTGCCAGGACTTTATGTATACTATGCGCTATCTGTGTCCCGTCAGGACCCTGGGATACTACTGCCCATATTGCAAGCCGTCTAAAACGTCTTCCTTCTTAGGCCAAAACGGCTCACTGTGTCGCGGAATAATGTATTAATTATACCAATTAGGATGGTATTTATTTGAATAAGCGCCCGGAACACCTCCACAATAAAACATCAATTAAAATAATTATCGCCACTCCCCCTTCCCACACTATACGTAAGACGCTATTAATCATCTAAGACACTGTGAAACAGGTTAGTGAGTAGGTTTAGTTTTACGAATATCAAAAGCATTTAAATAATGGTAACCGATCGAAATCGTCCAGGCCAGAATGTCCTAAAACTTTTTACCCGAGTCATTATCATTCCGAGAACCATCGTCTACACTTCCTAGAGGGGAGCGAGCGAAGCGAGCTCACCCTCTAGTAAGGAATAAGTAACCAACTTCACGCCGGTCTTAATCTGTACTAAATTTTGTATTTCATTAAATGTCAAATAAATATATGCTAAGACTACTGTTATTATTACACTTTAGGCCTAGCTTAGAAAATCTACAAAAAATGTATTTCACAATGATCGGGTGGTCGTCGTTTGGCAGATGTAAATTAGTTGACAAACACAACGTACATGACGTCGCGAGTTTGGAATCCACTGATGACGTGTTTGTGAATATCTCGTGAATATTAATGAGCTTCCCTAATTTACCCTAAAATGTTTTTTTTGTCTTATGTAGGATCTACCCACTTTTATTTCTTCATCAATAAAATGTTTGTTTACAATGCATTGCACATGAGTAATGTAATGATACAATACAATATAATTGACATTAAATAACTGTCAGTACATCTGATATCTCACTCCTAACATTGCATTTTATATATGATAGTATAAGGAAAGAAGAAAAAAAAATCCTCTATGTATACACTCTTTAAACGTTTTTCAATCCTTAACAATGTACGTATAATTTACCACAGAATTCTTTATTTTATAACTCTTTTTATCTCTTTCAGGCAAAAAAAAGAGTTATATTTTACTTTACATAAATATTAATTTTATAAACGTTAATGTTATACCTTGCTAAATTGTTACGGTCCATATCTGACCACATTTTTGTTGCCTTTTCTTTATTTATTAAAAACTCACAATTGATTATACCTTCTAACTCCGCAGTGAACATTAACCATGGACATTTTTTAACAAGTCCTAGTCTATGTTTGACTTTACTTTTATAAACACAGAAAGTTAAAATGGAAAATATTTAATTAATTTTGACATCATATTTTCCAAGTACAATTTTCTCCCATGTAACTTCCTGAGTAAATGCAAAACATGTTTTCAGCATAGCGCAACATTTTACCCAGCAATGTTTTACTTCTTTGCATGTAAATAACATATGCTTTTCATTTTCAACATCCTCATTACAATATTCACAATAATTACTGTTTGACAAATTCCATAATTTTAGCTTACACCTAGTTGGTTTTTTTTAATGTAGCAACTTAAAATTAAAGAAAGCCACTCTTTTTATGTGCAACATACTCTTAACTTTGTTTTTCCAACATAGATTCCAGTCAATAAAACAATTTTGAAGTTGGTTTTCCCATTTATCTTGTGCTTTTGGTATGCACGCTTTATATGCTACATCGGTAAAAGTGGAATAGAATTGTTTGCAGTTGTATAATTTGAAGTAACATTAACATTTTACCCAAAAATGTATATGAAATTGAATTTTTTTAATTTCTCGTTATTACTTCTTCATTCTGACATGTCTATATTGTTATAATATTTTTTATTTAATAAATAAACGATACTTAAAAGCAATTTTAAACCCACAATCCCCCTTTAACATCACAAAAAAAGAGTAAATCCATGCATGGTAATTATACATTTGCAATGAAATCAAATCGCATTATTGAAGTTGGATGGCTCCATCAAGGGATACAAGTGTGAAGGGTGGAGGAACCCGAAAAATGACGGTGTCAAAGGATGCAGACGGTAACAACATTATTGAAGAAGCCACGAAACTATTTTCCCCAGACGGGATATCGAAAAGGGGTATAAAATTAGAAGAAGTTGACATCACACTTTGTGACTTTTCCATGTCCAAAATTTGTTCCAATGTTTGTAATTATAAATAAATACAAGCGTTGAGAAACAACTGCCAGTAATAAAGTTTATTTGTATATTCTGTGTATATATATCTAACAGTAGGGCCTATCCACACTCACAGTAATAAAGTTTATTTAAATTCATCAAAATATTATTTTATTTAAAGAAAATCGGCCTGTCTTCAACATTATGATTATGTACTACTCAAGTTGTTCAACAGGGTTTCAGCTATTAAAAACAATTATTGTATAAGGAGTGCCAAATCTATTGGGGCATAAGAAGAATTGTCATAAGTAAAGAACATAATAACGAGGATTTTAATAGAGTCATTTGCGTGACCAAAGATATTGACATGAAAATAGTCGAAACGTAGCAATAATTGCTTTATCGAAATCTTTATAAATTATAATTCAAATAAACTTAACAATCAAATTGACTTCATATAACGACAATAAAGGCAAGTCTCTTTCAGTGTAGGTAAATTGGTCGGTAAGCGAATTCTAGTTTAACTAATCAAGTTTGGAATCTGGGTAAGTATTTTATAAGTAATACATTTTATTATCAGTGCAATTTTGAATACCATGAAAGCCCCAGTGGTCTAATGTTTAGGACATCTGCATATCAAGCAAAAGGTTCCATTATAAACTTATTTTGCACCAACAGCCCTGAAGTTGCTTAAAAAGGTTGTCGGTCATTCAAACGAACCGTTTACAGGCAATAATTTAATAGGAACGGTTCATTATATGTGTTTTTGGTCGCGTGCTTAATTTGAAACAGTTCGGTAGTAGGAAAGGCGTTTCGACTTCTCATTATTTAATTACCATGCTTGACTCTATTTCTAAAGATGTTGATGGTAAAAGCTGTTACGTCTATGTTTGTGCTTTAGATTTCGCCAAAGCGTTCGATCGTGTTGACCACACTGTTTTAATTAATAAGATGATTTCCATTGGTGTTAGACCGTCAATCATACCCATTGTCTGCAATTTCCTTTCTAATAGAGTTATTAATTCCAAAATTGGCACTAATATACCATCTACACATCCTCATTAATAATGATTGTGAGGGAAACTGCAGGCGATGAAAATATGTTAATGACCTTACCATTGATGAAATTGTTAAAAAGGGTGGTAATCCTCTATGCAATGTATGCTTAATGAGATTGAACTCTGGTGCAATAATAATCAGATCATTCCGAAACCATCGAAATGTCATGGTAGTGTTTATACCACATATATTAGGCCGTGTTTAGAGTATGCTTCATGCTGTGTCTGGCATACCTCTTTAACATTTAAACACGTAGCGTATTGAGTTAATTCAGAAGAGTGTTACGTCTCATTCTCGGTTAAGACTATACCCATTACGATATTGCTCTTGGGTCTGTAGGTCACTTCACTTAAGGCGAGAAGAGATGTTTCTTACCTTTGGGAAGAAACTTCTTTTATCTGATATCGGCAGTTTGTTACTCCCTAAACGTGAGTGTTTGAGATGCCTTAGAAAAACTTTGATGATCCTTTTGTCGTACTGAGAGACACTGAAAGTCAGCTATTCCAGCCCTAATCAGACTCCTTAATGATCCGCCTTAATCTTCTTTTTTTTTATTGATGTCCTTTACTCAGTTTAATATGAATGTCGTTTCCTGTTTTTATATTTAATTGTCTACACATTTTATACATTTGTTTACATATATGATATTTTCTTTTTATCTTCATTTTTTCATGTAAAATGTTACAGTTTCAGCCTTTTTTGGCTATTTGTATCATTGATCGTCTGTTTTTGGACAGAGATGTTTCTTACCTTTGGGAAGAAACTGGCTATAGAGGAATTTGTATTTATTATAGCATGGTAATTTAACCGATTTTACTGTTTCGTTTTCACGAGTGGAATCAAACTTCCGGAAAAAAATACGTAGCATTTAGTTATTAATATTTATATTGCTGTAAAGATGATTAAACTTTCAACAAATTTGACTTTTCCAGAAAAATATCGGATAAGTATCAGCGAAGTTTTGACCAATATAATGTGAACAATCAGTGTTTTTGGTGATTTTCGGTGTGACCTTTAGAACGTTTTTAGCACAAAATAAGTTTGTAATGCCGGGTTCGAATCTCGGTTGAAGCGACTTTTTCTTATGTTCACAGATTTCAGCACTATTCCCTCAATTGTACGCACCCGCACCAGAGATAAAATAAATAATACTGTCAAATTATTGAAACAGTGCTCATATTTGGACCAATGTCTCATAATCGTGTCGAGCATAGCTCATCGGCGAAAGTTCCGTATTTTTAGTTGTAAAAAAATGTTGAAAAAATGTTTCTGGCGGGAGTCGAACCTGCGACCTCTCGCTTACAGGGCGAGTATCATACCACCAGACCACAGAGCCATATATGGTATTATCACATATTTTCACCGATTTTCACCCACCATATACGTTCTCTCATACAACAAACACCCTCACAATATATATACTCTCACTTGCACTGATGAAGGGCTAGTGTTACCCGAAAGCTCTGATAATTTTCTGGCTGTTTTACTTTATCGTTTTGATCTACAGTAGCATTTTGATTATTTTATTTTGTATCTCCATTGAGATCCAGTCACCGATACCCACAGCATTTTCATTATTTTCAGCCTTTATTATTTCTAAATGACATATCGATCGTGCTTACAATTCATATACTGCTAAAAGTTTTTTTTTTTATGCAATACCCAGTGAAGCATGTTGGTAGGCATACCATGACGTCAAAGCGTGTTATAAGTACCATTCTCTTCCAACAAAAGTCTGTTGGTAGAGTTTGCATTATAATTAAAATCATAAGTTGCACACAATGATATCTATTTTATCAACGTTGATAAATTGTATCCATGTAAAATAGCTTGAAGTACTTACTTAATGGTATCATAATAACACGATATTTTATAGTACTAATATTATTAGGGCTAGTTTTTGTTTGACATGTAAAAAAGAAGATATAATTAAGTTGTCATGAATCCTCGATAACAAATAATGTTTTTGTATATAGAAGTAACATGATGACATCTCTATTGTTTGCAATGTGTCTAGTGACTTTACGCATAGGATTCGTTTACGGTAAGTATTGACTTCAAGACATGGCCTTAATATAATTATTCGTTTTTAGAAAAAAAAAATATAAATACGGTGAAATATAATCATGTATCATACGAAATGACTATCAAACTACACTATAATTTCAACAAATATATATATATATATATATATATTACAGTGTACAATTAACAGGTTACCTTCCCACTATAACTCTGTTACGGTAGGCATAAAGGTACGGTTAGCTCCCTCTAATTTCCATCATTCTTACAAAAAAAATTATTTAATGAATAATAATAAACTATTCTTCTTCTATTAATATTGTAATAATATATTATTTTCTGGAAGTAAAGTTTGCATGACAGTGTTTTCAGAAATAAGGTTTGTTGTTACAGAAGGATGCTTTACATTATAGAGGGAGCTTTTGTTTTTACCTAACAAATTAGATATTAACTATAGATATCATTTGTAGTTTGTGTTACGCTGTCTGACGGATGCACAGAGTCTGTATTCGTGTTTTATTTATTAGAATGTACTCATGGTTTTAAGTTATTGTATTTGTATTATTTAGGTTATTGTATTCGATGTAACGTTATTATCTTACAGGACGTGATATTGTGTTCGTAGGTGGTTATCAAGACACCATTTATTATTCAAACATAAGTCTGACTAACACAACTTTAAACTTTGTGGCCGCATTGCCACAGACAGTTTCACCAACACCAATCGGTATCACAGCTCTTGATTATAATCCTGACACCTTAACGTTATACTGGTCTTCTTATACTAATGATACCATTGAATGGTATTCATTTGCCAATAATCAGCACAAAGTTTTGGTTTCTACTGAAGTTAGGGGTAAGAACAAGACATTATTCTGTTTATGTTCAAATAATTATCAAGTAGAATGTACTATTGACAGCCGTGAAGAAGAACTTGGCCAAGAATTAAAATATAGGTTCGGCCTATATGTAACCCAGTGCAAAATCTGAAATGACAGGGAACCATAACATAAAGAGCCCTCTTGAAGAAGACATAAATAACCTAAACCCAAAGTTGTCAAATAAGACCAGCCCCACATTCCATTCCCCTGATTCACACAGATAAAACCAAGACATACAAAGTGTAACACTGCTCTAACCATATTAACAACCTGTTTTTTTAAGTTTCTGGTCCATACGACTAATTATTAGAAGCCTTGTTACGATGATCCATCTTTATATTAATTTAGGATCAAGAACATAGTGTTATGTTCGCCGAATTGGCTGAACGACTCATAGGGGTACTGTATTATGTACACTTGTTATAACTTTTATTTCACTCTTGATCTAGTATGTTAAAGGATACGTTTGTATTAAAGATATTCCAAGGAATATGTTAGGCTTTAGTAAATGTATAAAGTGATGAAGCATTAGCGTGTTTTATATTGAATTTTCACTTAATTACTATTGCTATAGCATTTTTGTTTTATTACGATATTATTGATTATTGATTAATTATGAAGACAATTATGGATTAAGATATCAAGAGTTACCTGTTTTGATAGTGTTGTATTGTTTTAATCGATCGATGTATGTTAGTTATATTATAATACATGTATGTATTTTCTATTTTAGTTTAAGATTAAACTTCAATTGGAATAAATTCCGGAATGATATAAATTTATTTGAAATCCGAGTTTTCATTATTTTTTATCGAACAAGAAGGGTTACACTAATACATAATCCGAGGCTGTATAGGTAATGTTTCAAGGTAATGTTAACCCACAGCAATAATATAAAGATGATATTTCTCATTAATTAAGGTGTTCGTGGTATTGCCGTTGACGTAATTGGAAATAAACTTTATTGGACAGATGAGGTAGAAGACCGAATCGAAGTAATAAATCTGGATGGAACAGGCAGAACAGTTCTTTTTGATACATCATTAGGCGGTCCACGTGGGATTGCGATAGATACTGTTAACGGGTATGTAGCTTATCTGAAGAAATCGGGTTTAAATCTTGCTTAGGTGGGTTTACTTATGCAAATCAATCTATCCTTGCTCTATGCAGGGCTTTATCACGGTACCTTTTTAACAAAATAATTTTTTTTAAATGACGTAGATCAAAATTCAACATTGATTTGTTTAATTTTATTAATTTCCATTGGTTTTCTTATTAATAATGAAATTGAATATTTTCATCTGTTCCGGTTGTAATAGTTGTATTATATATTTCTACACATGGACGTTATAAATACGAGAAATTATTATGCTTTATTTTATAGATACCTGTACTGGACTGATTATGGTTTGCAAAAGATAGAGCGCGCGAAGCTGAATGACTTGAGTACCAGAGAAGAACTTGTGACAACGGCACTTTATCTACCAAACGGGCTTGCGTTATCAGTTAACGGTTCAGATACAACTTATATTTTATTTTTTAGTTATTAGAATATGTCAGGGGTTCTCAACCGTTCCTACCGTGGGCCATATTGCAATTTACAAATGTCGCCGCGGGCCAGATATTATAGGCTAGAACAGCCATGTAACAAGGGCATTGGGTCATGGAGTAGGCCTACAAAGATAAAAAAAAACGGGAAATGGCACTTAGTTTCCATGACCAACCAGTACCATTTGAAAAATAGAGCTAGACGGTTGATGTGCCGGTTCCGGTTGCTGCTAATATTTAAAGCCCTGCTTACGGGAACCCATGCCGCTATAAGGAGTAAACTTTTTAGCAGTATCTCTTTGCATGCCATATGAAATGCACCCACGAGCCGCATTTGGTCCTTGAGCCGCCTGTTGAGAACCCCTGGCCTCTTTTTTTTCTCTTTTGTGAGGTTCACTCACCTTTACTTCATTTCAAAACATAATCATTTTGATAAATAAACAATTTTATTATGTTTGTGTTATCTTTTTTAAATGTATAAATATTTTCATTTATAATATTAAGTTTCCCCTTACATCTGAAAAAACTATACTAGAGTATAGCATTTTCAGTGCTTTCTGCTTACTTTTCTTTTTAGTGTTTTCCCCCTATTTTTCTTTTCTGTTTTATTTGCATTATTTACATTTTTGTACAAATTAGTTTATTTACAGTAACCTTAAAAAAAAAATTAAAAATACATTCATGGAATGCTCTTGTGTAAGTATATTTTTAAACATAATCCATAAGTTTTTACAGATTGACCTATTTAATTCTGACAATATTTTTATTTTGTATATAGAATATAGAGCATAAATTCTTCTTTATATTGCATTCACCCAAAAACAAGTTCTTCAAAAGAACCGATACTATTATCTAACTTTTTATTATTTCATTGATTTTTTCCATAAATAGACATTGCTTTTACATTTGAAAAACATGTGTTTTTCATCCTCAGTTACATCACATAACCTTTTTTGGGGTTTTTAGTATTCCATTTATATAGTTACCTCCGCCAAGGAGGTTATATTTTCACCCCTGTATGTTTGTGTGCGTGGGTGTGGGTGTGTGTGTGTGTGTATGTGAACATCCTGGAGACCACAGTTTTTAGCTGATTCTCACCAAATTTGTTCACAATGATCTAAGCCCAAAAAGCTCAGAGGAGTTTGAATTTGAGGGGAAAGGTCATAAATCAAGGTCACAACTAACAAAAAACTATTTTACTGCCTAGAGACCACAGTTTTAATCCGATTCTCACCAAACTTAGCCACAATGATCAATGACTCATCATATAATTGTGGTTAAATTTTGAAGGGTCAGGGTCAAAGATCAAGGTCCAAAAAAATAAATAAAATACAATAATAATAAAAAAAAAAAACATCAGCGGGACTTGAACCAGCGATCTCAACTGTAAGAGGCTGGATACATAACAATTACACCAAACGCTCATCCACAACTTTGTAGTGTGCAGTTAGCCTATAATATTTTCCGGGTGAATTTTATGTAGGGAAATTTACAGTAGGCGGAGGTTTGTACTCTCGGAGTACCCTCTAGTTGTAAATGTGTTGGTAAAATTCTGAGAAGCAATTTGTAATTAAGTTATGCATATTTTTTGTATTTCTCATTTCTTACTTTTCTTGACCAAATATCAAACCAGTTTGTAATTTCAATACCAATTTCTTTTTCCCATTTGGGAATGGTAATACCTTCTATAAAATCCACATGGCACTAGTTTTGTTATTATTTAAGCTTAAACCAGATACTTCACAGAAATTATTAACAATGAATAGACCTCTTGTTATACTTTTTTCGTTTCCTGCAAACAATACTGTATCATCTGCAAGTTGTGCTATACGCACTTCACAGGGGGGGGGGGGGTCACTCTTAATATTTCCATACGGGGAGGTGCCGCATTTACGGGTATGATTTCGAGGGCCTGGTAGCACAAGTGTGGGAAAATATGGAGAGTTGGTAGCACAAGTGTGGGAAATGACAGGGTGAAATTAGTAGTTCAAGTCCCTGGCCCGCCCACCCGTGTCAAAATTTGACGATTTATCGCCACATTTTGCAGGTATTTTAGCATACTGGATGCTATAAGCCCGGCTATATAAGCCCATCGCTAAATACCTTTGAATAGGCCTAGAGTTTTTGCATCAAAAATCATTCAACTGTGACCAATCTTGATCATCGTCGTCATGCACCACACGGACGAGCGATAAACTTCGTGATTTTGCCATGAACGGTCTCTTTGGCAATGCGCAGATCATGCCGGGAACCAGTACAAACATTGCGCCCTCTCTGGCGTGGCCTTGTTTCTGCCTACCGTCTTTTTAGAGTACACTGGATTTTGGTAAATTGTAGTTCAAATCCGTAGTATTTTTCAGTAAAACAGGTAGCGCAAGTGCCTCATGTCTTGAAGTGGCTGCTGCACCCCCCCCCCCCCACCGTTTGGTTTATATACAAGTGACCCCCACGGGACGCACTTCCTCTTTTATAGGACTAGGTAGCAACATTCCTTTATAATGATGATCATTTCTTAGGTTACTTAATTGCCATTGCTTCTACAACCAATAGAAATAATAATGCTGACAAGCGACATCCCTGTCATATACACATTACTAAGGATGTGTGTTAATCTATATATAAATTTACGTAAGGGCAAAATTCAGTAAATCGTACGTTATTTCTAGAATGTTTACTCGATGGTATATAAAGTTGGTTAGAATCTCGGTACTGATTTTAACCACCTGATGTAATCCTGTTTACTAATTAAATTGAGTTAGATAATTAGTTATTGACAATTAAAACGAATTTAGGTTCAACGATTTGCCCCAAATAGGGGTGTTTTTCGATCGTGGTATACACTGTCTAATGGATGTCCGTCTTGAAAAATACCCACAGACAATAATACGAGGATGCGTAAGGGCAAAATTCGGTAAATCGCACGTTATTTCTAGAATGTTTACTCGATGGTATATAAAGTTGGTTAGAATCTCGGTACTGATTTTAACCACCTGATGTAATCCTGTTTACTAATTAAATTGAGTTAGATAATTAGTTATTGACAATTAAAACGAATTTAGGTTCAACGATTTGCCCCAAATAGGGGTGTTTTTCGATCGTGGTATACACTGTCTAATGGATGTCCGTCTTGAAAAATACCCACAGACAATAATACGAGGATGCTTCGCATTTTCCTATCTCCTCCTACGATAATTGTTTTTAATGGCTGAAAACCGGTTGAACAGCTCGAGTACAGCATCATAATGTTGAAGACAGGCCGCTTTTCTTTAAAAAATACTATTTTGATAGATTTAATATACATTTATACAAATGTATTGATTTGCGATGAATGGAACATTCCAATCTCTGTTCCACAAGTGTCTATTCCCTCAGGCGTCGTAAATTTGATCCATTTTTTTTTCAATCTGTGCTGCAGAGGTTGGATATAATTTTTTTTTAAACGGATAATGAGCTACCGTTTTCAGTCGCAGTATATTATGTAAAAAATCTTTATTATTGCATTTAAACCACCCACATCATCACCCTTCCCTCTCTGGCATGAGTAGCGTTGTAAAGCCAGTGCATCACACGCAGAACAACTTTGGTGGGTAGGGTAAGAACTGGGGTAAGAACCAACTTAAGTATGAATTGGCTCTAAGAAACAATTGAAAACCATTAGGCCTACTAATTAAGTTGAGTTAGATAATTTAATATTTATTGACGATTAAATCGAATTTATGATTTTCCTCGAATAAAGGTGGTTTTCACCCGGGTTTTCACAAATTGTTTTACATTATATAAACATACACGTCGTAGTGATGTATCGTTACATGTACTGTACTATTTCAATCGACTAGGACGGTTATAGTTTCAACAAAGTATTACATAGCAATGTTTTACTGTGTTTAGTGGTATATTATTTGTAAAACATGAAAACAATTAATATTTCGTTACTAAATGGATAAAGAATATATTTAATATATTTAAAAATTGTTCCTCTATGCACCCATCCTCTTCCCCATCCCTCACCCCTAATGTTACATACAAAACACAAATTAAGTTTGTTTAAATTTGACTTAAACAATTGGTCTCATTTTGTGACAAGTTTCTCTTTCGGAAGTAATTCTCAGGGTGATAATTTTAGTTGAGTACATAAATCATTGTCTATTTATTCGTTCCTGTAAACGACATGTATTATTCTACGTACATTTGAAATCGCCAGTTTTTTAACGCTGAAATTATTATGTATTCGAGAACCATCTGTGGGCACGACCTAGATGGTACGCGAGCGAAGCGAGCGTACCATCTATATTTTATAATCTGTGGTTAGCAGAGTAATAGGACTCCAATTTTGTAGTTGATTTTTATCCCCTTTCAGATTAATAACACCCAGTCATTGCGTATTGCTCATTTTGCTATTTAAATAGCATTCATTAAAATTAATACATCACATATTAAATATTTGAGCTCTTCCCAAAAATTTAATATTTGTAAACTATCATACCCTGGGGCTTTATTCAATTACATATGCTTTAATGCTTCACTGCTTCTTGTACGTTTCTTCTTTAAGCCTTCACAACTTGTTTTTTCTTCATTTTGGTAAACTATTTACATTTGAACGATCTAGGTAGTAACTTTACCTGGGAGATTCCCTTATTAGCATATAGTTTCTTAAAGAATCTTATTTCTTCACATATGATTCCTTTGGTTTTTTCAATAATTTACAATTATTTTTTAAAATATTTTTTATATGCTTTTTTTCTCTAAATCTAAGAAGTATTTTGTGCTACGCGCTCACCCTCCTCTATCCATTTGTAACCCTTGATCGTATATAAGCACCTTTCGTTTCTTTACTGTAAATATTTTCGAATTCCTTTGTTTTAGGTCTATTTCTGTCTCAATTTCTTCAATAGCAATACTCAAATTGTTAATTAATTCCTCATTCAGTGTTTTAATACAATGTTGTAATATTTCTTTATCTTCGGAGATTGTAGATAACATTCTTTCTATGCAAAGGACTTTATACAAATCTTTTGTAGGATGTGTGGAAGTTTATTTCTATTTTTTAAATATTAAAAATCAGTGATAAAGAACAATTACACCATAACTATTATAAAAAACATATCTCATAGTTTGTTTATATCGTAAATGCCTGGACACTGAGCGTAAACAAACTCGATCTTTTTTCTTTATAATTTAAAACAATGAAAGCATTATCTGTTTAGGGATAAAAAAAAAAGAGCAAAAGTGTCAACCGATTATGTATTTTACGAAGTTTGATAAATTATTATAATATTTTGAATTATTGGATTAAACTACATCCCATTGTTCATTATTTTTTTAAATATATTTTTGTTGTTATCTTCAAGATGGAAAGATGTATTGGTGTGATGAAATAGCTAATATCATTGAAGAAGCTAACCTTGATGGAACCAACAGAACAACCATTGCTGATTTGGCCGGATATTTCTGCATTGATATTGAAATATATGGCCCTTATATCTACTGGACAAATGCGGGGACTTATGACATATATCGAGTTGATAGAAGAACTGGAAATCCATCATTGGAGAGCAGTATTACTCGATTTCAATATCCATATTCAAGCTTATATATAGGCCCATTCACAGGTAGGTTTAACCATGGACTAAGACTATTCTTTTTGTGGTCTAACAATTTAGAGTATAATCATGGACCTAAGGATATAATATCGTAGATTTTGATTTGTGACGACTGAACTACGTATGGGACGCATTTCCTCCGGTTTAGTTTACACATCGCTCGTGTTATGGAGACATCGCTCGAGTTGAGTTTACATATCGCTCGTGTTATGGAGACATCGCTCGAGTTGAGTTTACACATCGCTCGTGTTATGGAGACATCGCTCGTGTTGAGTTTACACATCGCTCGTGTTATGGAGATATTGCTCGTGTTGAGTTTACACATCGCGAAAACTCAACTCGAGCGATGTCTCCATAACACGAGCGATGTCTCCATAACACGATCGATGTGTAAACTCAACTCGCGCAATGTCTCCATAACACGAGAGCGATGTCTACATAACACGAGCGAGGTCAACTTGACATAGTTATGTCCGTCATGGCGTTCCATATCCTGCTCCTCACCTCGACACATGTTTGTTTCAATAGTTTTTAGGTCCAGTCTAGACGACGAGGAAGACACATCGATTGACCTGACCTAGGTTAGTCGGTGGTAGGTCGTAAACATAAAAGTTCCCATTATTCATTTTAGACACAAGTCTAACATCTTATTTTTACTAAATATACCATTACTAATTTCTTTATTACAGATGATATTCAAGATGATTGCGGTGTATGCTTGAATGGTGGTACTTGTGTTACAACAGATAATACAAGCGTCTGCAAATGCTCCAATGGGTACATGGGCCCAACATGTAGCCATAAAAAAAGTATACTTAAACAAATATTAATCTATTCAGTGTGCCTAAATTCTTTTTCATTCGTCCCCATTCTTTTAAAACGCCGTATCACGACAGAACATAATTTTAAAGAACACAAAGTAAAATTACTTCATGCATGTATTTTGCATTTTTTGCTTGCAAAATATATTGACAAAACACAGTGTAAAATATAAAATAAAGTGTAAAATTAATTTAAATTTTCATTTGCCAAGGACGAACCAAACGCGAATTCATTCACTATCCTTCTTAAAGTTGGCAATCCCGTTCACAAGAAGACAAACATACATAAGATGCCCTACATAAACAATGTCTTATTACAAGTTTTGGAGTGGAGTTGTAATTGGTCATTAGAAATTAGAAAAACTACTGACATACGACAGGCACCCAGTACCCTTGGATTGGTAGCCAAGCATCATAACCACCAAGCCACAACTCCAAGATACAGTTCCTAAAATATTATTTTTTCTTTCAGTTGATGTATACTGTGCGTGTTCGCCATAACTCGTTTATCATTTTAAAAAAGCACATGGTTGACCGACTGAGAAAATGTTTACATATCCTTTCGTACTTGGTTTTTATTAATTGTATTAGTCATGGTTGCTGATTATGATACGTAACCTAATGTCATAATTCGGAACCTGTTTATATTTGGTTTTAACCTGTTTATATTTTGTTTTAACCTGTTTATATTTGGTTTTAACCTGTCTATATTTGGTTTTAACCTGTCTATATTTTGTTTTAACCTGTTTATATTTGGTTTTAACCTGTTTATATTTGGTTTTAACCTGTTTATATTTGGTTTTAACCTGTTTATATTTGGTTTACTAAAAAAGGGGACGTTTTTTCTGAGCAATTTAAGAGCACGGATAACGAAAATGTAATAAATATATTTCTTTGGGCTCAAGAAAAATAATTAAAGTAATGGCCTATCTAAAATTTATGTTGCCAAAATGTTTAACTTATTTACATTGTTTTTCTTTCATTATAATAATGTACACAGACATGCATTATTCTGCTTTAATGCATATTAGGCCAATATACATTTGACTGGGGCATAGTTCAATATATAGCCCGTGACGATCTCGATACCATTACCCCGAGACATGTCCTGCGATAAAACCCCACTGAAAACAATGTGTTTTATATAATCGCTTGGAGGCCGAAGCAAATGTGTCTTCTTTTTTAGTACAGTTCGCCGTTAATTTACCACGAAGAAGGAAGCATATTAACAAGCCTTCGCATTTAAACATTGTTTAAATCAATAACTGGCAGCCTAATATTATTTACCGGTGATCTAGATACTAATTCAGACTCTGTACCCATTTTTTTTTATGAATTAAAATGTAGTAGAAATAATAGAGTATTGATCTATTAATCATAATGATGTTAACATCTTTTTTTGTTAACGAAATATGTATTAACTTTTAGTTTACTAAACATGTATTATTATATATTATTATGTAGGCCCTATTACCCTTAATTTTATCGTTTCAATTTTGCTTACTGTGTAATTACTCATTCATTTAGGCCTACTATTATGGTTTCCACATCTTTATAAGCCTTGCGGGTTTATGTGGCCCATTTTCATCTTTAATGTACCTATGTAGGCCTATATTTTGATTACTATCAGAGAAAATATGGTAAAAAGATTAATAAAGTAATATTATTTGATTTCAATCTAAATTTTGAACTATTTATTCTGAACCTTGAATTTATATTTTAAAGACACCCATCGATAAAACTTAGTTATTTTATTTAAATTCAAATGTATTGCTATGTTGTGCTGATTAGTTGCTTATTAGCAACGAATCCTTTCCCTGTGAAGTCTCTGCTTAAGCTGCTTATTTTGCTTAAAATGGATATGAAAGGGTTCCTAGCAATATCATTTTATTGGCTCAACGTGTAGATCAATCAGTTTTAAGCTTGCCATAGTCATACTTAATGTTTTGGAGGACGAAAACGCCCTCAAAACGCCCCTGAGAAACCTGTGAAAAACTTTTTGTGACGTCACTAAAAGTTATTTTTGTATTACAGAGATAGGAATTTAGCAGTAAATCATTGATTGCTGCAAAAGCATGGTAGTAATTACTTATTGCTTTGATATTTTTATTCTTGGATAAGTATGTTAGCCTAATCGAATAAAATTAATTCATATTATCAACCATGTTTTTTTTAAAACGGATTTTAATTTCGTTTTTCAAGGCCATCTTTTAAGAAATTCATAGCCAAATGCCTATCTTGCTGGGTACACGGAGTTATTTTGCGCAAGCGTGAGAATCACAGAGTCGACCACCTTGGCCTCTCTCTCGACCCTCCTCGCGAGCGATGTTTATTTCGCTATTTATTATACACGTATTATTGAAACATTCATTTTATTATTATTTCGTTGTAATTAACTGAAATTGATGGAAATTCGTCCACATCGTCTTGTTAACACGGGTGTTAACATCGTTTTGAAGAAACGGTTGGACGAGTAAATGGTGTTTGACAATGCCATGGCCTGGAGCTAGCTAGGCCTAGCCTAGGCCTTTTTAGTAGTGATGACTGCTGGATACGGTGTTCAGTCGCCCGGCCAGAGGTGAGCTGAGAGCGTATGCTCCTTGATGTATCGTTGAGGGTGTTAATGGTAGGCACAATTGTGTTACTGTTTTATGTATATACACATTATTTATAAGTACGTTTATTAATATTGTTGTGTGCTGTAGTGTCCTGACTAACGCATTATTAAAATATTTTTTTGTTATTACATGCCGCCCTACTAGCTAGTAGGCTAGGCAACACTGAATACTAAATATTATGATTCCCAATAAAATGAATAGAGTTGGATTTTCTCTAATGTAGTAATAAAGGTTATAACAGGCCAGGCCTAGTTAGGGGTATTTCAGCTTGTATCATATACAGTACAGTATACAGTAAATAAACAATTCATTTGTATTTTTACCTACCTACAGGTCTATAATTGGAGTGCAACTATGATAATTGATGGACGGGATAAGCAAATGTATTTATTGATTGGAATGGAAGCGCAAATGTTAGAGTCAAATTATAATATTAAGGTAACAGATACTGAGCATTGCTATTTTAAACTGTTGATCAAACCTACATAATACATTATACTAAATTATTATTTTGTTTTGAGGGCAGATAAACATGTGCTTATTCATTTTCCTTTTTTCAGGTGAATAGAAAGATACCCAGAGTACTTTATAATAGATGCTACTTGGATCATGCTTGCACGATACATTTATGCAGTATACTAAGACACCAAGTATAGAATGAGCGCAGACAATTAAAATTACAGAACTAAATATTTATGAAGAATAGTAAAATATGCATAATAGAATTCTTTAGATGCGAGTGCTAGGGTTACAGTCATACTGTAACTATGGTAATGTACTACCAGGGAAGAGTTCTGGTACTACCAGACAGTACACTAGTAGCAGTGCATCATATTTGTTTTTAACCATCTAAATGGGTCTGGGTATATAAACAAATAAACCACTACTGTACTTCTTTTTTTTATTTATTTAGCCAAATACTATGTACAATGGACATTTATGAAAGAATCCATCTCTTGAATATGATGGAGCTGGCTGGTGTTGATAGAATTAAAATGTATCACTCAGGTCTCAAAAGTAATTTATGTCCCGTTTGAAAAATCCTGCTTGTTCCAAACTCATTATGATACATTTGTTTAATAAAATTCATTCCACACACTATTTCTGCCATATAATTTGATGTTTACAATTTTATTACTAGTACTATTACAGTTCTTCAAAGCCATCTCATGTACTGTTGATTCCATAAATCTGCAAAGATAAGACCAATAAATGGATGGAAATGTACTATTATTTTTATTCAATCCTACCTCTAGGCCCTATAGTATTATATTTTATGACTTGGTAACAAACAGAAAGAGGTTATTATTTAATTACACTACAGTTACTAACTAAACTATAATATAATAATCCTCTCGGCCTCACCTCCTCTGCTCTACTTTAATTATTAGTATTATTATATTACTATATTAGTCAATAACAAAAGTCAGAGCCAAAAACAAGTTCAACACAAGCTTACCTTTTTTATTTACGTCGCCTTTTACATACGTCTACGCCCGCGCCTTGTCCACTTCCTGGAGGTTCGTCGGTGGACCGGCGACTGCTACTCTCTTGTACTGTAGTGTAGGCCATGGAGTAACTCCATGTGTAGGCCTAGCCTACTACTACTAGCGAATTTAGAAGAAACTATAGTCTACTAGACCTAGCCTAATTTGTAGTCTGCGTGAGTGGTTTAGTGTGAGAAGTACAAATACACACTTTCTTCTTTTCACGTACAATCTTTGCAGACATAACTTTTTATTGATTTGTGAAATATCGATATTTTCTACGACTGCAGCAACAGGGAGCTTGCAACACGCGAGTCTCGTGAAGGATGGGTTTGTTTATTTTGTTTACACCACACAGTCCGCGAACGAGACAAGGCGGTGATTGGACTGTATTAAAATTCATTAACCAATCACAAAACGACTGCTGCCGTGGCTACAACCCCGGGTGTTTCAAACTCTAAATTTGACGATCTCGTACGTGCGTATAGAACGTTCATAAAAATTAAGATGGCGTGCCAGTTGGTCGGCCATTTTGCGGACGTTTTATACCAAAATTTAATTTGTTTATTTCTCAATTTCTACTAGGTATTTGAATCTAATGTTTTGTGTGCTGTTTATTAACATTAAAAGGATTCATACAAAGTCCTTTTTGTGAAATTTTAAAATCCTTTCATATCCATTTTAAGCATTGTAAGCTGCAATGTTGCGCTGATTAGTTGGTAATTTGCAACGAATCTGTTCCCTATGAGATTACTGCTTAAGCTGTAACATTGTAAGCTGAAACGTTGTGCTGATTAGTTGGTAATTTACAACGAATCTGTTCCCTATGAGATTACTGCTTAAGCTGTAGCATTGTAAGCTGAAACGTTGCGCTGATTAGTTGGTAATTTGCAACGAATCTGTTCCCTATGAGATTACTGCTTAAGCTGTAGCATTGTAAGCTGAAACGTTGCGCTGATTAGTTGGTAATTTGCAACGAATCTGTTCCCTATGAGATTACTGCTTTAAAATCTGTAGCATTGTAAGCTGAAACGTTGCGCTGATTAGATGCTAATTTGCAACGAATCTGTTCCCTATGAGATTACTGCTTAAGCTGTAGCATTGTAAGCTGAAACGTTGCGCTGATTAGTTGCTAATTTGCAAATTTTCTTCTCCCTGTGAAGTGACTGCTTAAGCTGCTTATTTTGCTTAATGGAAAGGGACACCCTAATATTTTACTTAACTATTATAAAAGTAACCCCACCAACTTAATATTCAGAACAATTTATGTTTAAATCGGATTTGTAGTTTTCTAGTAAACAGGATTTTAAAGTTGTTTTCAAAACTTTTGTCATCTTGTACTCATGGCAGCCTATTTGTGACGTCAAATACGACCAATGAAAATTCGTGGTTGCATTCGGCGCTTCTATTGGCTAAGCGAATCCGCTAATATGATTGGCTAATAACGCAAAATGCGGTCATGAAGGACGGCGATGACACGGTATGAACATGCGCTGGCTTGGTAAACAAAGCTTCGATCGATCTTTTCTTCTTCAAGCCAATTCGTAAATCTCTCCGCTATTGTTAATCTATAATCTATATATAAATTTACGTAAGGGCAAAATTCGATAAATCGCGGTTTATTTCGAGAATTTTTACTCGATGGTATATAAAGTTGGTTCGTACTTTCGGTACTCATTTTAACCATCTGATGTAACCCTGTTTACTAATTAAATTGAGTTAAATAATTAGTTATTGACAATTAAAACGAATTTAGGTTGAACGATTTGCCCCAAATAGGGGTGTTTTGTAGTTGTGGTATACACTGTCTAATGGATATCAATCCAAAATACTCGCACACAATAATACGAGGATGCTTCGCATTTTCCTATCTCCTCCTACGATAATTGTTTTTAATAGCTGAAAACCGGTTGAACAGCTCGAGTACAGCATCATAATGTTGAAGACAGGCCGATTTTCTTTAAAAAATACTATTTTGATAGATTTAATATACGTTTATACAAATGTTTTGATCTGCGATAAACGGAACATTCCAATCTCTGTTCCACAAGTTTCTATTCCCTCAGGCGTCGAAAAGACAAGTGCTGTACAGTCATAACAGAGATTCGATCCATTTTTTTTCAATCTGTGCTGCAGAGGTTGAATATATTTTTTTAACGGATTATGAGCTAGCCTTTCCAGTCGTCGTCTATTATGTACAATCAACTTTATTATTTCAGTTAAACCACCATCCACACCACCACCCTCCCTCTCACTGGCATGAGTAGCGTTGTAAAGCCAATAGAGGACAGGCTTACAGTACGAATGATCACATGCCCTAAACGCAGAACAACTTTGATGGTTAGGAACCAACTTAAGTATGAATTGGCTCTCAGAAACAATTGGAAACCATTAGGCCTACTGTTACGGGCTCGCTCGTTAGGCTAAAACCAACAATAAGAATATAAAAAAACACGTTGTAGTTGTCGTCCATCTTTATTCATTCCCCTCTTCCTCTCTAGAGGGCTCACTTCCGTGTGACAAACTCATCACACACCCCCACTTAAAGAAAGTTTGATATGATTAAACTTATAACTGTTTACTATAACATCTTAAATCTTTTCTTATACAGTAGTTATTTTAACAGGTCGTTGATATGAATTTACTTTAACTGCTTCTTTAAAATTTCACAAGTTCTAATTACTGTACTTCCGTGTAAGCCATTAATGCATCACTCTATCACAACTAACATATTATAATTAAATAAACACTTTTAAAATCAACAAAACTTTCAAAATCATTTCATGCATGTTTTATCTAAACTCTTGACAAAGCGTCAGCACATTCATTTAGACTAGACAAAAAGTAGTGAGCCCTCTAGCGGTCATTTGTGATTTCTGAGATTCATCGAAGCGCGACAACATCACCCGGAAATGATGTGAATTTAAAATGTTAATAGGGTTAAACTCTTTTAACCAATTGAAAGCCTTAAATTATAGTTCCTTATGAATAATTCATGAGAATAATTAAAGCAAGGGTTGAAGAAGCATGTGACTTGGTTTTTGGAACAGGATAGCAGTTATGATCGTGTCAGGTAATCATTGAATTTGCTCTTCTTTTTGTTAGATTTTATACGGTTTTTATCAATAATAATATTGTACATTTTTACGAGACCATAAAAAAATTCCTCAATTTTTGAGTAAACGAGTGACTAAATAAAAAGTTACTATATAATGTCAATATTCTTTTAACAAAAAATGGGCATGTTGATATTTTCAGGTATTTTTTAAATGGCGATTGAAATAGGTAAACAAATCACATGTATAACGGTGGTTTGTGCGAAGCTGGGCCTAGCCTTGATGGTCCAACGCGTATAAGATACACACGTAGTCGTTTAGGCCAATTTTTTTACATGTTTATTTATTAATATTAGGCCCCATTCTCATTTATTTTAATTAATGTACTGAATGTACCACACTTTACAACTCTATATAAATTAGATTTTGTACTTGTATTAAATTCAAACGTTTTATGGGATTTAAAACATTAAGCTAGGCCTTGTAGTAGGCCTAGGACCACATGCTAGGTTTTTCAGCCTAATTTATCATGCAGTAGGCCTATACCTCTAGCCCATCTTTCAAATACATATTTAAATTAACATACTTTTTATATTTCTATATTTTTTATAGGATCTGACTCCAGAAAACATTTGCATCACTTGAAAGCGGCTATTTATGGACAGCATGTTGACATTAAAAAAAATTTGACCAGCTCTTATTAATTAAATGTCTTTTAAATTAAAGGTTTTTATTATAATGAAATGTACGGTGACAGAAATTTAAATGATTCTCATAATTGAGGTTTCTCATAGATTTAATATTGAAGGTAAATAAATAAAGCTGTTTGTTATTCTTGCCTTTAGAAATAAACATGTTGTTAGTACTATATTATTAGGCCTAGGCCATTATACAAATTAAAACTAAAAAAATACAGTCATCAATCATATTTAAGGCCTACACAGCAGTACCTTACTTGATTTGATTTTTTTCAAATATTTAATTGATGAAATAAATGAGTTTGACTTTTCAATTAGTTGCCATTTTATTAGTTTCTGTGTGTTTTTATTTATATTCTTAAAATAATTGTATACAACAACTCTAAAGTATTGCGCAGAAGTGATCAAATTATAGTAGGCCTATTTGTATGTTATTGTCGCTTAAAATTATGCAGTTAAAGCATTTGATTTTAGGGTGACAGAAACGGTTAGGCAAGAAAAGAAATAAATTTGGGAATTTTGTTATGCGGTAAAAACAATTAAACATAATTTACCCCTAATGCATGTATATGTAGAAAACATTGCTTATGTTAGCGCGACCGAAACTCGCTACTGGGAATAGAGCCTGCAAAAGCGACGCGTACACACCTACTCGGGCACCGGCGGAACGCGATCGATAGTAAATTATCCCGATTTCAAATGATCATAAAATTCTTTTAAAAAATATCAACATTTTGATTTTTTGAGGATTAAAAGTAAAGATATTGAAATTTAACATAATATTTACAAATATGTATTTAAAAATTCGGAAACAATTTTAGCGTGATATTAAAACAAAGTTTTTAGAGTTCCGCGATTTCCTACGCAGGATTTGTTTGTTTTCATTGTTAATGGGCGAATGTTACCTAAACTAGAATCGTTATAAATCGGGATAAGTTATATGGCCGAGTTATATGGCCGAGCGGTTAAGGCAGGGGCGCCGTTTATCGTACCTAAAGAGCCAACAACAACATCGGCAAGGGTTCGAGGCCGACTCGCTCCTAGTTCTGGTGGTGGAACAAGTCTTCTCGGATAAGGACTATAAACCGTAGGTCCAGTGTACACAGTTATAACCTGTGTGTACTTTAAAGAACCCAGTTCATTATTCGAAAAAGAGTAGGGGGTTACCCCGGTGAACTGGTTCACACAATAGCCTCTGTATCAGGGGGATTACCACCTATCTGATAGGACAGTGATTAATTCACTATTGGTAATCCTTGGCCACAGTGCCTAAAGACATAAAATAAAATAAAATAAATAAATAAATTATAAGTAATTTCTTTAGTATTCGTAGTAACATCGAATGTCTCTAATTAACTAGCAGTTATTTATACTAACTATTGTTCAATAATAAGCGTGTATGAAGTGAAAATCTATAGTAATAATGTTCTTAGTCAGTTCGTCTCGCTCGCGTGAAGTCTTCGGGTTTCTCAATACAATTCTCAGCGGTAAAGATAGGCTCGCGCTAATGTTTAAATCAAAAGCGCTCTCAAAACACTTTTTGTCCAAAATTCGCAATATGACGTGAGTGTGTCAGCTACAACATTGTCTTTTCCTCTGATATGATGAATTTCCAGATTCATTTCTTGAACTGCTAAACTCCATCTCAACAAGCGTTGATTCTTGTCCTTCATTCTTGCCAAGAACGTTAATGGGTTGTGGTCAGTCCAAACTACAATTGGAAACGGAGTAGATCCAAGATACACTTGAAAGTGCTTTAACGCTGACATCAAAGCTAATGTCTCCTTCTCAACAGTAGAATAACTTCTCATGCTGGTTGAATTTTCTCGAGTAGAAACACACAGGCTTGTCAACATCATTCTCGTCTGTTTGCGCCAACACAGCACCAGAACCAACATCACTGGCATCAATCATCAACGAGAACTGTTTATCAAATTGTGGAGCCATCAACACCGGTTCGTTTGATAACATCGCTTTAACTTTAATGAACGCCTTATTGCATTCCTCCAACCACACAAAACTCGCATTCTTTTTCAGCAGATTCGTTAATGGAGCTATAAGCGTTGATAAACTTCTGCAAAAACGTCGATAAAACCCAGCCATTCCCAGGAACCGCATTAACTCCTGCTTACTCTTTGAAACTGGGAAATCACAGACTGCCTTAATCTTAGCACTTAATGGTTTCACTTTTCCGCAACCAACTTTATGACCTAAGAACACAATTTCTGCACATGAAAACACGCTTTTCACCAAATTTACTGTCAACTTTGCAGCTGTCAACCTGTCAAACAATGCCTTAATTCTCTGCACATGGACATCCCATGTATCACTATAGGCAACCAAATCGTCTATATAAGCTTCACAGCCCTCCAACCCTGAAATTATACCATTAACCAATCTCTGGAACGTGGCTGGTGCATTTTTTAAACCGAAAGACATGACCTTATACTGATAAAGACCCATAGGAGTTACAAAAGCTGACACTTCTTTCGCACGCTCTGTTAAAGGAATTTGCCAGTAACCCTTTATAAGATCAAATTTACTGACAAACTTAGCACAACCCACACGATCAATACAGTCGTCTATCCTCGGTATGGGATATGAATCTGTAGTAGATTTAACATTAACCTTCCGATAATCAGAACAAAAACGATACGATTTATCTGGCTTCGGAACTAATATACATGGAGAACTCCAAGCACTGCAACTAGGCTCGATTATATCATTCTTAATAATGTAATCAATCTCATTGTGTAATATCTTCATCTTGAACGGGTTTGCTCTATATGGATTTTGTTTTATTGGTGAACAATCAGCTGTCTTAACGTCATGCTCCACTAAGTTCGTTCGACCTGGAACATCGGAAAACAACTGCAGATTTCCAAATATCAAACTAACAATTTCAACCTCACGATCACGAGATGAATAACCAACTTTCTCTTCAATGTTTGCAAAAACATCTCCGTAACTACTGATCCTAGACACTTGAATTTGGTCTTAAATTGTTTGAAATAAACATTTTGTTATTTGTTGCACATTTTTTAAAATGTTACAAAAGGTCAAAGGGTCAGGGTCAAGGGTTATATGAACAAAATCAAAATGTTCAGAAGGCATGCTTTCATATTCAATCAAATGGGACATTTTAGTCAAAAATTATTTTGACCCACATATCATGGCATCTTCATATCTCTGTAAGTACTGGTCGTAGAAACTTAAGTTTGGTATCAAATTGTTCGAAATATACATATTTACATTCATTGTAATAGAAAATGTGGTTAAAACATGTACAGAAATACTATTACTAATGTTTCAAACAAAAAAACATATCTCTACATAACTTATCCTTAGACAATAATGTTATGCAATAACTGATACTTTAAATTGTTTCAATTTCAAGTACTAGTTATTGCTGTCCCCAAGAACATTTTAATAGAAACGTCAAGCTCAACAGTTCTTTTCAGAATGCTAGAAGTAACTTGCCATGTGTATCCGATTAAACGCCCCGGGCATTTATTGTTCAAAAGGGTTTTTAGTGGAGGGGAGGCATCTTTATTTGGGGTATAATATGGTAATATGTATAATCAAATAAATACCACCTAGATGTAAAAAAAAAATACAGCACAAACGTCGTCTGGCAATGGCAAAATCATCAATGTGTTTAATGCACATGATATGGAAAAACAGAAGCATCAGCAAAGCAACAAAAATTAGATTAATTGGAGCTCTAGTTTTTCCAATTGCAACGTACGCATGTCAAACATGGGTAATTAATGCTGAAGATCAAAAACGAATTGAAGCTTTTAAGATGTGGTACTGGAGAAAGCTTCTAGGTATTCCATGGACTGCCAGAAGAACTAATGAAAGTGTAAGGCACGAAATAGGCAAGAAAGGCACATTAATCGAATCTATATTATCAAACAAAAACTACAATACTTTGGACATATTGTCAGACGGGATGGAGATAGTATGTAGAAAATGATTATGTTAGGAAAAGTTGAGGGGAAGCGAAAAAGAGGAAGACAGAGACTCAGATGGATTGATGGTATAAGTGGTGCTACAAACCGACCAATAATCAGTTGCTACAATGAAGCTCAAGATCGGCAAGAATGGAGATACCTCATCAGAATGGTCACGGGTACTCAGATATGAGTAGAACGACGAGAGAGAGAGAGGCTACATGTATTGCCATTTTACTTTTGATTCAAAGTGGAAAAATGAATTTTTAAGCAATAATTGAGATACAGCTTGTGCATACAGTACTTATTATTTACTTCTATTATTAAATATGATACAAATAGTATTACCTTTTTTCCGGGTTTTCAAAATTAGATGCCATGGTTCCGCTTCATACGGCTCACAAAAGAGCTACGGTACAGATAAAAGGGAAAACACTGTTAATATCCTTAAAAGCCATGAGTTTTCGACGCTAGGCCTAAATGCTTTTTATCTGGCCCGTATTTATTTCTAAATTACTAGCAGACACACTATACATTTTTTTTTATTAGAAACCCTGTGTATATAATATAGTACTCAACATATGTCTTTTATAACAATTATAGCACAACTAATTAATATCTGGTATTACTATTTTATATACGTAAATGCTACTAAACGGCAAATATTTAATTTAGACTTTTTAACTTTTTTAGGCATTTAAAGACAAACCTGCTTTTTCGTGTTTAAATTTGATAGCATGTGTTATACATACGACAAAATAATTATGTTTAAAACATTGTGCAACTGTAAAATAAAAACAAATGTTGCACACAGTATCAACCAATAACAAAAATTGTTAAAAGTGAGACATCATTGCAGAAATTATGCTGTCGAAGGTAGATAGATTTAAGCTTATTAGATAATGAACAGGTACTATTCCTAGTAAACTTGTGTTTGGTAGGCCTACTAAATGTTATGTACAGTTCAAAAACAAAACTACTTACCTGGTTTTCATACTCTAAAGCAAACATTTTGCCATAGAAAGAATTCAAGAAAAGACTTCTTTATGGTGTATCACTAGAGTGGCGTGAACTATAAACACAAGTTGTGTATGTAATCGCGAAACAATCAGTGATGGAACTTTGTCGTTTTCTAGACCAGAATTTCCCGTAGATTACGAATATGGAAGGTAATCGATCAGGATAGGAAGCGTTTTCGAGATATAAGGGGTCAAATTTCAAAATAGAACAATTACAACAATGTATTATGTATATGTATTATAACACATTTATTGAAGCACAATTTGGTCTTTTGTTACATTTTATGATTATAAGTGTCTATTCAATCACCTTATGAAAATAAAAACCTTTGTAATTAAGGGTCAAATGTCAATATTGTCCAATCATAGAACGTACCTATAAAACCAAATAAAAACTTATATTTAATAAAAATTGGATGTTTTCTCATCCTGTTAATCAATCACACGCAATGTAAAAGAGCGAATACATCATTTCATCAGTTGACATAAGGTCAATATCATCAGTTGACATAAGGTCAAAGGTCAACATTTTAATACACGTATTAGTTAACAAATAAATGCAAAGTTGTCCAAACTATTCAGTCGCCTTATACAACAAATACTTTTCAATTAAAGGTCAAATGTCAATATTGACCAATCACACAATTTGCATATAAACCCAAATAAAAACTAACATTTAAGACAAAATGTTATGTTTTATCATTCTGTTATGTTTTATCATTCTGTTATGTTTTATCATTCTGTTAAGACATCTACCAATCATACACAATCAAAAGAGCACATTTATCATTACACAAGTTGACATAGGTCAAAGGTCAACATTTGAACAAGTGATATTCTAAATAATGCAAAGTTATTCAAAGTATGAGATCGATGTTCATAAATGTGATCACGTTATTTGATCATTGAAGTTATGGTATTTTTTCTAGTGCGCATTATTTTAAATGTATTAATATAATACTGTAAAATAAATAATAAAATTATTAATATTATTAATATTATGACGGTTAAAATATTATGATGTTAAAATGTTACGCTGACCTTCAATGATTTGCCACTATACAGTTGCATTTATTAGGGCTACAATATTCGTTTTTGGAAAATAAACTACTATTCATCAGAACCAGAGAATACCAATTCGTACAGGACAGGGCATAGGCAGAACCAGGTGGCCAAACTCAATCCACAAATCTACACAGACATACCACAATTTTTATATAGCCACAGATAGTTTGGCCCATACAAGAACGAGTTTCCTGTACACACAAAAGATTTTAAAATAACCCATATGGATTTGCCCGAATGAACCCTCTAAGGACCCTTTTGGGATCTCTATGTGGTGTGCTACATAAGGCCCTGTATTAGAAATTAATATGGGGTAAATAGTTCATAGATGAAATATGGAATAAAACTAAAATGTTCACCCTCAATCTTTAAATAACATTTATGGATTTGCCCAAATGAACCCAAGGGCCGATCCTTCATGGACCTTTCGGGGTTCTCTATGTGGGTCTACAAGAGACCCTATATTGGAAATACTGTATCTTCATAGAGATAATAAATATCCCTGTGCACTCTCGATCATCCATAAGGAACATTTTATGGATTTGCCCAAATTAACCCAAGGGCCGGTCGTTATCCATAGATGGACATTAAGCCCCATAATGGAAAAAATATAAGGAGTGACACTGTGAGTTCATATAAACAGGCGCTGCCCATGGAATAAAGCTGCCTGTGCACTCTCGATCCTTAAGGAACACTTATGGATTTGCCAAAATTAACCCCCGAAAGGCCGGTCCTCCATGGATGGACATTAAGCCCCATAATGGAAATATAAGGGGTGACAATGTGGGTTTATATAGACAGGCACATGGAATAAAGCTGCTTGTGCACTCTCGATCCTTAAGGAACCGATTTGGATTTTGCCTAAAATGAAACAACAGCAGGTCATCTATTTAGACCCTTCTCTACTATATGTTCAGTTCTACATTTGGCCCCTGTATCGGATCAATGCATTTGGCTACATAAGTTACTGGTTACCCGATATAGAAATATATCGGGTAACTAAACTGTAGGTTCCAATATTAAGCCATGGGAAAATCCTGTCTGTGCACCCTCAATCCTTTTAAAAGGAACCCATATGGATTTGTCAAAATTAACCAAGGGTAACTTCTGGATTCTCTATGAGCCGTATATTCCGTTTATTGGAGATACATGGATAGGCCTACCTGAATGAAATTGCTCAAATGTTTCTGAAAGACATTGTACTGTATAAGTAGTAGTATTCCCCTTCCACACCTCTTTGCATTAAATCCGCCCGATAGGCTCTTATGTACAGGATTTCAAAGCAAATTAGATTGAATAAAAATATCTATTATAAACAATTTTCCGTTAGAAATCTCTATGCCATGTCGTTATTTCGATGAGAAAAACAGGTCAAAGGTTAAAATTACAGAACTATAGTGTTTCAGTCACTTTTTGAAAAAAATATTGCATTATGGCAAGTATAAACATATATATTATGAACAATTTGATACCAAAATTGGCTCCTTACGACAAATATTTATTACATTGAATAAATTCATCTGGTTCCAAATAATATTTTTGTGGATTTTTACTTTTATGTTAAACCAAGACAACAAAAAGGAATGAAATTACCTTCGTGACGTTTCGCCGACAATCTGTCAGCTGCTTCAGACTAATGCCTGGGTTGGAATGGTCTGGTTTTTTGTAAGTGACGCTGAACAGCGCCACCAGCCTGTGGCCCAATTTAAGTAGAACAGAAAGAAATGCTTTAGAAGGGTTAAAGAAAGATAAAGAAGTGATGGTATTGCCAGCTGACAAAGGGCGTGCAACGGTGGTTATAAACACAGAGGATTATGTAAATAAAGTCAATCGAATGCTGAGTGATAAAAAGGTATATGGAAAGTTGACTACCAATCCGACCAAAAAACACAAGGAAAAACTAATAAAGACACTGGGTAGATTTTTAAAAGAAGAAAAGATCACATGGGCACAAAAATGTAGTTTGTACCCCACCGCAGAGGTAGTACCTAGAATTTACTGTCTGCCAAAAATCCATAAACCTGACTGGCCTCTCAGACCTATTGTTGACAACATCAACTCTGTTTTTTATCACGTGTCTAAGTTTATCGCAAAGGAGGTGTTAAGCCCCTTGGTTGGTCTAAGTAAATATCATGTGACCAATGCGAAAGAACTGGCGGAAGACCTAAAACAGTTGATACTCCTGGAAAATGAGGTGATGGTGTCTTTTGACGTCATCTCGTTGTTTACAAAAACACCCACAGGCCAAGCCTTGGAGGTTGTAAGATCATACTTGGAAAAAGATACAACACTACATAAGAGAACGAAATTAACAGTAGAAGACATCATGGAACTCATCTACCAGTTAATTAATGCGACATATTTCACATTTCAACAACAGATTTATGAACAGCACGAAGGTATTGCAATGGGATCTCCGGTAAGCCCTCTGATAGCGAATATCTATTTAGAATGGTTAGAAGAGGAAGCCATTAAGAGCGCAGATAGAACCATCAAACCACGTTTTTGGAGACGGTATGTTGATGATGTTTTTGCCATTGTCCATAAAGATGCACCTCTCCCCCTCAATCGCCATCTTGATAGCATTGACCCGTCGGGCAACATCAAGTTTACCACAGAAATAATGTCAGAGAAACAAATACCATTCTTGGACATGATTATCACGATTAAACAAGATGGAACACTCGCTACCAAGGTATACCGAAAACCAACTCACACCGACCAATACTTGGACTTCCACTCTAATCATCCCTTAGAACACAAACTAAGCGTGGTTAACACGTTAGTGAATAGAGCAGACACAATTGTTAGTGAAGAGAAAGATAAAAAACATGAGTTGGAACACATTAGAAAAGCATTGAAAATTTGTAACTATCCAAAATGGTCAGTAGACAGAGTCGTAAACAAGAGAAAAGAACAAAAGTCAATAAACAAATCAGAAGAACGCCAAAGAAAGGAAATGGAGAAGATGAAAGCTCACATAGGTATCCCATACATACACGGAATTTCTGAAAAGATTCGACGCACTTTTGCTAAGCACAAAGTGAACACTTTCTTCATTCCAAGTAATAAATTAAAGAATGGACTAGTCCACCCAAAAGATAGAATAAAAACGGAAGACATGTGCGGGGTTATATACGAAGTGAACTGTCTAAACTGTGAGAAAGTATATATAGGAGAGACCGGAAGGGCACTGAATACAAGAATTGGGGAACATAAAAAAGACGTATCAACACACAACCAAGTAGTTAGAACACGTGCTAATAGAAATTCTTCGTCCAAGGTTTTACATAAGTCAGCCATAACTGACCACGCTATAGGGAATGACCATATTCCAAATTGGAATGCGAGAGTTATTGAAAAAGAAGCACAGACAGACAAAAGAAAAATAAAAGAATCTATCTGCATAAGAAAAAGACCACATAATATCAACAGAGACATTGGTGGGTATGACCTCCCACATACATATGATAGTTTGCTGGAAAAAGTTGAAGCAGGAGGGGGCCAGCGGAGACGCTCTACCGTCAATACCAACCAGACGGCTGGTGGCGCTGTTCAGCGTCACTTACAAAAAACCAGACCATTCCAACCCAGGCATTAGTCTGAAGCAGCTGACAGATTGTCGGCGAAACGTCACGAAGGTAATTTCATTCCTTTTTGTTGTCTTGGTTTAACATAAAAGTAAAAATCCACAAAAATATTTATTAATTTATGTTTTTATAACCTTATTCAATTATGTCAAGGGTTAATAACCACACTTCCGGTCATTTTCAAGCAATATCATCTGTTACAATGAATATAAATGTATATCTTGGGAACAATTTGCTCCTATTTTTTTAATTCTCTCCGACCTGCCGTTGCTTAGATATAGCAAAAAGAGGTAAAAGGTCAAAATTGCTAAAAATGGGGTTTCCGGTCAATTTTACAAAGAAAGTTCTGTTAGAGCTAATATAAACATATACATTGTGAACAATTTGACACCAAAATTATCTCACTAGGTCCAGAATTTCCAGAGATATAGATAGATATAGATTTATTAACGATATTATTTTTTATTAACGATATTATTTGTTCACTTAAATGTAAAACTGCTATTTTTGCCGATGATACTCTTATTTATAATGAAATTAACTCTCCTCAGGATTCTCTAAACCTTCAAGCTGATCTGGACCGACTTGGTCTGTGGAGCCAAGCAAATCGCATGCCTTTCAATGTTATGAAGACGAATGTCCTGCATGTCACACGTTCGCGTAACAGACATTTGTCTAAATACCTTTTGTTTGGCTCTCATATTAGTCCGGTGACATCTTTTAAATACATTGGTGTTACTTTTAACTCAAAATTGACCTGGGATGACCATGTCCATGTCATTGTTTCCAAAGCTAAACGTATGTTGGGCTTTGTTTGGAGTGTGGCTGGACATGCTTCGACCAGTGCATTTTTGTCTTTGTACAAAAAGTCTTGTTTTGCCTGGTCTGGAGTATGCGCGACCTGCTTGGTTTCCATGGACGAAGTCTTTGTCAGATCAGCTTGAGGGGGTCCATAGAAGAGCAACTCGTCTTGCTCTCTCAAACAGCATCGTGGACAGATGTGCTATGAGGAGAGGTTAAATTTGCTTACAGTTTCATCTTTGTCTGTTAGAAGAGATAAATTTCTTATTATACTTTGTTTTAAGGTTCTGGTGGGGTTTCTGGACTGCAGTACAGTTCATGACTGTATTTTAATAAATACTCGTCACAATGATCGCTTGTGCTTCAGACATCAAGCATCAAGGACACAGGCTTTTTTCCATTCTATAGCAATCAGGTTACCCCGTGTCTGGGACCAGCTTCCCAGACCGTTGACAGATGCTGCAGTCCTATAAAGCCCATCAGCCTTCATTAGAAAAGTTCATATTCATTTTGATTCGCTGTAACTGTATTTTGTCTTTATGTCTTTTATGTGTAAACTGACTTTGGGGTTGGGTCAACCGGCTCAGCTACAGTGATTAAGTTCACTTAGGTTGACCCTGGTCTCCCCAATTTCAGTTTTTTTGTTTTGTATATACTTAAATAGACCAAATAAATAATGAAATGAAATGGTCAATTTTGAACTTTGACCCCTTATATCTTGAAAACGCTTCCTATCCTGATCGATTACCTTTCATATTCGTAATCTACGGAAAATTCTGGTCTAGAAAAGTTGGATGGCAATTTGTCCCCTATCGGGTGGTGATATCCCCCTCCTGGACTATTTGTAGAGACAGCCAAAAACAATAAAAGGCTGAATATTAAATGTTTTTATTTTTACAGAAAAGGATAGCTGAAACAGCATTTATTTACATTACCTTGGTGTTTTTCTATTTTTAGACAAATATTTTTAGACAAATAAATAAATACATTTTTAGACAAATAAATAAATACATTTTTAGACAATTAAATAAATTTTAACATTTTGTGTGGTATTTTGGTTAAAAAGAGGGTGTAAATTATGCATGATTTTCATAAAACCTATCATGTTTTATGCTTAAATTGAAAGTGTTCCAGTGGGTTGATTTTAATGAAAATTTTGCATAATAATAGAACAATAGTTAATTGAGGAAAGTGCGAAGTTTCATTGAAATAAAACAATTAGAATACGTTTTTGCTAAGGCGTAAACTGAAACGCCCTGTTTATTTGTTTGTGTTTGTAATTTCCTGTTACTGTACTTAAATTTAAAAGCATTTTTCTCAAAACACTGGTTTTAACAGCCAACATTTTAGACTTAGATATCTCTGGAAGTAGACATGGTATCAATACATTTGTTCAGCATTTTAAATCTTGGATTATGTAGTTTTAGTATTTGTGAAAATCTCAATTTTGAAAATTTCGACTTATCTACTTCCCTTGCATGTGCCACATTTTGCTTTAGATACTGTTCGTTTAAACTGAGTCACAATTTGAACAATATCAATCGTTTTAAACCCATTTTTTGTTGGCCAATAAAGTAAAAGAAATTTTATTTTAGTAGGAGATGGTGAGATTGAAATAATTTTGGTAGACCCAATTTATTTCGACCAAAATCAGCATCAAAAATTTAAAAAAAAAATAAAAGAACAACAAAAAAGTATCATCATTTGACCGGGGGCGACAATATATGTGGCAAAGTCCTTTTGCTATAGATACAATTTGGACAATAGAAATCGTTTTAAACCTATTTTTGTTGGCCAATAAAGTAAAAGAAATTTTTTTTTATTAGGGGATGGTGAGATTGAAACAATCTCGGCAGACTCAATTTAGGCCTATTTCGACCAAAAACAACATAAACATAGTACATGTACATTTAAAAAACAAATTAAAAAAAAAAGTATCGTTTGGTCGAGGGATGACATACTCTAAAGTCCGTCAATGTCGCCCCTCCTAATTAAAAAAACAAAATGATTTCCCGCAATTATATTGTGTTTGATACTAGAAGTATGATTACAGTATAAAATCCTGGAATATATACTTACCTGGTGTCTTTAATCTCAAGGCAAAACTGTTGCCATAGACACTTTAATCAGTAAAATCAAGCAAACTAAATGTGTCTAATCCTCGATGAAAGTCAATCATATGTGTATTGAGAACATAAAAGAACACTGTATTTTTTTTCTCTCTTTTTTGCCGCAAACACCACTTTTATTCACATTCATATTATCTCATATTACATAAAATCGTATTATTTAACTTGTAAATGTCGTTACAGTTCATAAGTAACATTTTTACATATATGAATTCTGTATTACTCCTTTTTTCATTAATTTTCTTATATTTTGTTATACACTTGACAGGATCACCATTATCATCTATCCCGTTTTAAAATAGTTCACACATTTTCATTTGTTTGTTTTTATTTTACAACCCGGATTATACAATGTATTTATATACATGATAAAAAAAAACAATAATAGCTCAGTACCACCAGTAACCCGTATCACTGTAATTCTTTTTCTGTTAATCGTATCAAATTAGAAATTATATTATCATAATCGTATTTCTTAAAGCTACCCATTTTTCTATACTTGTTTCTTTATTGTTATATGTTTCACACTCAATGTTATATAACATATTGCTTTTAAATGAATTCCATGAAGATTTACCCACTGTGCAGATAACATTTTTATTCTATAAATAGTAAATGCTGCAAAAGTGTAAATATAATCTATTAGCTTATCTCCCGTTCCTAGTACTAATTGTTTAAATGATATATTATTGTGATTTAAACTTACAAAGATACTAAGCATTTTCCTCCAATATTTCTGAATAAATCTACAACTAAAAAACAAATGATTTTCATTTTCAATTTCTCCACATTTGTCACACGTTTGTGTTTCCTTAACTTTCCACTGATACAGCCGTTTGTTGGTAGGCAGTATTCTATGTAACATCTTATAATTGAATTGTGCTAGTTTCTTATCTTTCATTTTACATACTTTCCGTAACCAAGAAGTTTTCCAATCAATGTTGTTATCATTGAAGTACTCTTCCCATTTTAGTTGTGACATTGGAATAATGAAATATTCTTTCACAAACCATGAGTATATTAGTTTGGTAGTATTAATCTCATACTTGGTCCCAACTAATTCATCATTATCATCACAATTGAAAATATCTACCTCCTTAATAATACGTTTCCATTGAATTGGTATTGCCTTAATAATGCACAAATACTCATTTAACCAGTTTGTTTTACATTGTATTTCGTTTGATGTTAAAAAAGTGTTCTTATTAACAATGTCTTTAATACTGATAATGCCACTGTCAATCCAATGCTTGTAGAAAAGCGATTTTTTTTTAGTTTAACATAGTGGTTTCCCCACAGTTGTTCATTCATTATATCGTTATAAGTTTCAGTTTTTTTTTTAGAGATTCTGTTATAATTTATGTTGGCTTTATCATATTTTTGTAAAACAGTGGAATTTTATCAGAATTAACATCAATAATGTTATAACATGACATATTAAGTAAAACATTAACATCACATATTTTTTTAATATAATACATTAGAATATTTTTCCATTCAGCACCATCATCATTCATAATTCTTTTTAACCAGCCACACATGAGTGCGTTAACATGAAGAGTAAAATCAGGCATTTTAATGCCTCCCATCTCAACATCACCAATTAGAGTTTTCTTTTTATCTTTTCCCTTTTATTGTTCCAAATAAAATTATATATTAGATTTGTAACTTGTGTATATACATATTTTGGAACATCAGTGATATTTGCAGCATATGTTAATTTAGATAGTGCAAGATTTTTCAGGATTATTATTCTTATTATTAAGTCTTTTCTAGCTCTATTAATTTAACATCCCAGTTTTTTCTGGTACATTCTTCTGTATTATACCCTACATATATGCCTACAATTTTGATCGGGTGTTTTACCCAATTTAATTCTAAAGATCTATCTATTCTGTTCTTCCATTTACTAATCCAAAAAGCATTGGTTTTTTTTTTATTTAGTGTCATTCCAGATACTTCACAAAAACGTTCAATTACACTGACTGCTGACTTAATACTTTTGTCATTACCAACATACAAAACAGTTTCATCTGCTAATTGGCTTATTCTAGCTTCTATGTTATTTTCATTATTTGGAAGTTTAATACCCTTATAGTCATCTTTGTTTCTTATTCTAGATGCCATTACTTCAACCACTAAAATGAATAACAGAGCAGATAGAGGACAACCTTGTCTAATACCTCTTTCCATTTTAAAATTGTTTGAAACCCAACCATTGTTAACTGTGACACTTTCAACGTTATTGTATAATACTTTTATCCAGTTACAAAAAAACATTCCAAAGTTAAACTTTTCTAGAACATTGAACATAAAATCTCTACTAATAGAGTCAAAAGCCTTCTTAAAATCTACGGTAATTATTGCCCCTTCGATATCATTACACTCTGTATAATAAAGCAGGTCTTCTATTAACCGAATGTTTTCACCAGCGAAACGGCATTTTATATAACCTTTTTGGTCTGAACTTACTATTGATTTAATAACCATTTTAAGTCTGTTACTTAATACATGTGCAAGAATTGTTTAATCGGTGTTTAAGAGGGTAATGGGACGCCAATTATTCAAATTATCTCTTTCTCCATCCTTGAACAAAAGGGTGATTACACCTCGTTTTTGCGACAAGGATAATTCTTGAGAATTATAACTTTCATTTAACGCATCGCAAATTAAATGTTTAATATTATTCCAAAAGAACACATAAAATTTAACACTTAGACCATCCGATCCAGGTTTTTTATTTTTTTCCATCATTGAAATGGCCTTTTTACATTCATCAATAGTGACGTAACCTTCACAATTTCTTTTTCTATTTCTGAAAGCTTGTTTATAATAGAATTACAAAGGTATTTATTAATTTTTCCAGGGTTTATAACATTTTTTGCGTATAAAACCTTCGAAATGTTGTATTTGTTCCTTTAAAATATCAATTGGGCTCGTTGCTAAGCTCCCGTCTTTAGTAATTAAACTTTTTATGTGTTTCTTTTTACTTTTGGATCTTTCTAACCCAAGAAAGTATTTTGTATTCCGCTCGCCTTCCTCGATCCATTTTACTCTGGACCTAATTTGCGCGCCTTTTGCTTCTACATATAAATGTTTTCAAGCTCTATTTTTTTGTTTTCAATTTTATTTTCAATGGTTATATCACAATTTTGAGTATTCATAATTGTTTCATTTAAGTTTTTTATTTGTTTTTGTAATTTTTCTTTCTTTTTATTCTGGTTTTTATTTTTTTGTTTTCCGTATGCAATTATTGAAAATTCTTTTATTTTTGTTTTTACAAGCTCCCATAACAAACTTGCACTTACAGGTTCTCTATTATTTTTTAGTATTGAAACATCAATTATTTTAATTACTAATTTTGTAAATATTTCATCTTTCAGAAAGCTATTGTTGAACATCCATAAACCAGGACCGCGTATTTTTTCATGCAAATCTATTTTAATTGATACCGCCTGGTGATCTGTGAGAATAGCTGGACGAATGTCACAGGCTAAAACATCTCCATTTGAAAAGAGATCTTCTGATATTAACCAGTAATCCAGCCTACGGAAAATGTTGTTAAATCTCTTACGCAACGTAAATTGTCGCTTATTCATGTTTTTGGATCTCCAAATATCATTTAAATTTAAATTTTTCATTAGGTTTTTAATCGTAAAAACAGATTTATCAGACCTATTTGCGCTACCTTTTTGGTCAATGTCACTATTCATGATGCAATTCAGATCTCCACCTAGAATGATAGAATTACCCTTCCCTCCATCAAAGTCATTGTAACATTTGTGTATGGTCCTAAAGAATGCACTTCTATTTTTGCTTTCATTAGGAGCAAAAATATTTATAATGTCCAATTCCTTTTCATTTATCATTAAATTAAGAAATATATATCTTCCATCAATATCAGTTAACTTTTTAACAATTTTGCATTCAAGACCTTTTCGTAATAGTATCGACACTCCTCTACTATGTGAATTACCTATACTATGGATCGCTTCACCTTCCCAAACAAAGTTTGATTTATTAATAATCTCATTTGTTAGATGGGTTTCCTGAAGCAGACATATATCCGCTTTTTGATCTTTTACCCATTGGAATAGCTTATGTTGCTTATTTATATTTCTAGCTCCTCTAACGCTTAGTGTTATACAATGTAAATTCATAAGATTAGAGTAAAGAGCTTCCTAGGGAAATTACAATATTTAGAATACATATTATTAAGATTAAATTACTTGTTTTTGTTTCTCTTTCTTAAACTTCTTTTTTCAATACTCTTTGTTTTTACTTCTGTCCTGCCTTCATTTCCGGACTGTTCCTTCAGATCTCTCACTGCTTTCTTGTTTGTGCTAACACTTTTAGTTTTTTGTATACTTTTTTCAAAGTAGTCAGTTACCTTCTTCTGTTCATGCTCCTCTCCTTCCCCAACTTCCTGCTCCTCTCTTTCTTCAGCTTTCTGGTTCTTTCTTCCCGGTACTTCTTGTTCCTCTCCTTCTTCAACTTCCTCCTCCTCTCTTTCGTCCACTTCCTGCTCTTCTCTCTGCTCCTCTCTGTCATCATCTTCCTGCTCATTTTGGTTTGTGTGTTGTTCTATAGTGATCACACTTGTTTCTTTCTGCGCATTTTCATCATCTGATGATTCACTACTTTCATCAATACTAACACTTCATCATGTGTTTTTGTATCAAATTGTACCGTAGCTCTTTTCCCGTAGTGGTTATCGTTAGCATTATTATTTTTTGGGTTTTCAAAGTTAAAAACATTATGCGCTTCAACATTACATCTGTCCCTAGTATGCCCTGGTAAATGACACTTGAAACAGATTATATCAGCTTTGCATTGAAAAGCTAAATGCCCAGTCCTTGTACATTAATTTTGTTGCATTTCACTTCCGGACCGTCATGAAAAGCCCGTGCTCTAAAACCATTTATTATTATCTGTCTTGGTATTGGCGATTTTAGCTTTTCTACAACGACAGCTCTGTCACCGTTTAGCCAGCTGGTTAATTGACCATTAACCCTTATTTTTAGCCTTGTAACATCTCCTATTGGTTTGCATCCTAGCGCTTTCAACTTGCTAGCAATCTCTACGTCAGCAACCGATAATGGTATATCCTTTATGACTATTCTCGTTGTTTCCATGTTGTTGTATGCCAAATAAGGATTTTTATCATGAATTGTAATATTACAATTCCTAATGTTTAGTCCATTCGTAATTAGTTTCACTCTATCATTTCTATTATTTAGATAAATTCGCCATAGGTTCCGTATTTTTTGAACACCGATTATACTTTCTGCAGCAATTATTTTTAGTAGGGCTATACATAGGTCTTCATCTTTGAAAAAGCTTTTTCCTGTTGGTATTTGATCAGCCTTCAAAAAGATTGGCTTCACTACACTACGTTCTTTGTTTACTGTTTGCCCGTTCGCGATTTTTTATTTCGTACATAAGTTGGGGACCCCTTCATGAAACGTCACAAAATAAACATGAATAATTCATCAGTTAAATTTGTTGTTCCATGTGCACCCAAGCGTATAGCAACAAGAAGTGATTACACAACTGCGATACGATACTTTCTACAGCAGGCCTAGGATTCCAAGTCAATTCACGTGATTGCCCTCGCACACTCTTCTTCACACAAAATGTGTCGAGGCTAATCGACAGCTAGGCAAGACATTAAACTAAGTAGTAATTCATTGGACATAGCCCAAAGAAAGCTTAGACCCACAAGAATAAAGAATGTGTATAATTTGTGTACTGTATTTTTTTAATTCTGCTATTTTATTATCAAACAATATGCATGTACTCAAAGGAATTTTAAAAATGCGCGTATATGAACACATGAGATGGGAAGATTTGACCCACGAGAATAAAAAATGTATTTTTGTGTAATGTTTATTGTTTAATTTTGCTGACTTATTACTCGGATTGTGTCATACCAAAGATAGTAAGTGTAACTATCTTTGGTCATACCTAACACACACACGTCACACACACCCACACAGCTACTACTACTAGAATAGACATGGGTTTAGAGACTAATAATTAGACCTAATAGTATTAATAGAAGAAACTATAGTTTTAACACGTAATTCTTTAGTAATAAATTATATTAAAAACACCATAAACTAAAGGCTGATTATTTCGACAATCCACACAAAACGCCGCTATTCTTCTATGAAATCGCACGCCGCAACAACAGCGGAGATAGGCCTAGAATCGTACCGCACTTGTGTAATCACTTCTTGTTGCTATACGCTTGGGTGCACACGGAACAAGAAAATTTAACAGATGAATTATTCATGTTTATTTTGTGACGTTTCATGAGGGGGTCCCCAACTTATGTACGAAAAAAAAATCGCTGCCCGTTCATCCTGCTGATTTCGTCACCGTCAGCCTGTGCAGCACTGTACATTCCTTTATTAGTCCCGTTTCTATGGGTTTTTGACGCCATTGTTTGGCTTTCACCGGGCTTAGACGTGAACGATATACAAATTGTTTTTTCCTAGTATTTCTTTCAGGTAAAAACATCCACCTTAACAAAGACTTGGTTTAACTTGACTTATTCACTGTGTTATACTCACTTAGAAATCAATCGAGATTTAGAAAACGTCACTGTAGTTTTATTGTCTGTCCGTGACTCCCTAGACTATACAAACACAAGTTTTGTACTGTGTAATCTGGAAATTGTCTATTGAGAAACTGCGTCATTTTATGCTATGGTAGATCAAATATTGACAGATAAGATACTTAGTGATAAAAACAACATATATGACAAAGATTTGATTTATATTATTCAAGAACTTTAGTTTAATATCAATCGTTTCAAACCCATAATGTTTTTAATAAAAGAAAAAACTATAGGTTTTCTGTTAACAAAAATACAGTAGTCTTTTACAAAACACGGGTTTGCCATTTACAAAAGATAGTACAGATCTCCGTCTGTTATCGACACTGATTCTCGTAAAATGCAAATAAACCTTTGTCCTAATATTGAAAACGAAATTGACGATGGGATTATGTCGTTAAGATAGAGAACGGCATAGGCCTACCACGATACCATTTAATAAAGATTCCGTTCTTATGGGTTTTTTTAAAACGGGTCACGTGATAATAAAATTCGTCATGAAGCCGACTTTGGTTAACTCATGGGAGACCGACACGGTATGGTGTATTACTTGGTATGGTCGTACAAACCTGATTGAATTAAGACACATTTTTGTGGGTGAACATGTAAATGATCAAGAATAGCGATTCCAGGTTTTTTATGAGGAGATACAACGCAATGACGTAAGCGAGTTGACTAATCACAATCAACGGATAATTTGAACAGTCACTTGTCATTGGTCAATTTGCTTGCGTTGGGTCTACGTCAATTGTAATTGAAATTATCGGGAACGAAATTGTTAATACTTGACGTCTTCATAAGATAAATTAAGGTATAATACATGGGGGAGCTATAAAAGTTTAAAAATACATCTATAATAGTGAATAATCAAAGGTCGATTTTAGTATATTTTCTATTATTTCATCACTATCTAGTTTATTCACAATGTATACATATCGAGATAATTCTTCGGTTTACCCAAAATGTCGGAAGGAATGACATTTAACAGAAGAGCATGATATACCCAATAGTCGGAAAATGCCAACACTTTTCGAGAGAGAGTTGGGACGTCTGTGAAATATGAACATGTAAGTTTACTTACTCAAAAATTACACCTATTACTTCTCAGTACAGCTACTATTAAAAAGGGTATTGAGTTTGTTACTAGATATTTAATGTTGTTTTAAATTATGTATGTACTTTAAAAGGTAGATTTTGTTTTTCGAAAAATGTTTTATATTAACTATCTGTATAATTCTTTACGTTAAATCATTTGTAATATATTGAACATCCACTGTCATCCCATTCATGGTATTTTGGTTTTTTTCTGATCCATAAATATTCTTTCATTATTCGGATTTTGCAATGTGAAATTTTTTTATAATAATTGATAAAAAAATATTTAACATTTTCCATTTAGTCATTGCCAGATGAAGATTTTTGAAAACAAGTCGAAACGTTGCACACGTACGTATTCATGAATGGTTTAACGTAAAAAATTATATACAAAATATAGGTTAAATGTATTGGTAATTTAAAGCTTTATTTAATAATCGATTTCGATCATTTGTAAACACGTCAAATATTAATACATACCTATCTATGTATTATGTATTTGTATTATTTTGATTATTGTTTTTACACCAAATGTGATTCGTAATACATTTGTTTCTTAATATTGCTTTTAGAGATGTTTAACCAGTGCCACCACAACCATTGTAAACTTACATTTGTAAAATGACTTCTGGTAGATATAACGACATTAATAAAATAAGCATTCATGTTATGCTAATAACATATAAAGTATTAGAACATATCAAATGTAAAACACCTTAAAACTGTTAATGTATTGAATGAATCTTTATTGGTTTACAATTATAATACAAGTGGATTAGTGAAACAAAAAATATAATATAATAATTAATGCTAATTAAATGCCAAATAATTAAGTAAGAAATATGAAGATAATATGTTAAGGTAATATGAAGAAATGAAATATATAACCTAATTAGAATTGCCATCTGGTTTACCTCAGATTTACTATTATAAAGGAAATCTTTGTTTCATATGATACTGTAAATATAGTGATTTGTTATAATTGATTTGAAAACTAAATGGCTATTAAATGTATGGAAAATGAAAATCAAACAATTGTTGCAACTTATAAACATTCACACAAAATATTAACACAAACATCACAAACACGGTAAAAAGTGCATTGTTCATCGCGATGTGTTTATGAGAATCATCGACGGGAAAGCAAATAAAACAACAAGGGTCATGAAATGCTGCAGCATTGTTAATATTTTAATAGTAATACGTTTTAATAAAATTTAGCCCTAACGGGATAATTTTCATAGGCTTACAGTCCTAGCCTTTGTTTTTATTGTACTTAATAAATGGGCGCGTAGTATAGTAGCACTGACCATGTGGCTTCATCAACTCTATTGATCGTCTGAGGTACCGCTACTCCACAATACGGGAGTGACGATCACAAAGGATGCCGACCTGCTTAGTGGAACGCGACCAAGCTCACCACGTGGCTTTTATCAGCTTGCTCCTTTTACACATAACTGTGAATGATCGTTGGTAACGCTAGAGATTGATAGTACACAAAGGATGTCGACGTACATGCTTGGTGGAATGCGATCAAGCTGACGATGTGCTCCGACGTACTATGACCGTCGAAACGATACGTGTTTTTAAAATCTATTTAATTTAAAAAAAAAATACGCCCCCGCTAGATTCGCCACTGGAACCATACCCTCGATTTTTTTTTCTCTATAGGCCTATGGCCGCAAATCGCATTTCCGGCTATTCTCTTTTGTTTATGAACTATATTGTCAGAGGACGGCATTCTCTTGCCGACCGAAATTAGGCTAGATCCCTCCTCCTTTCAAGCCTCCTAGCAACAACATGGTACATTAGGGATCGTATCATTGAGACTTTAACAGGCATATTCACCATCATGTGGTGTTTAGGTAAAAAACCATGGAATTAAGATGATCCCTGAATTCACTCAACCATTGCATCTTGCACTTGCGTCCGTGTGAGCTGCATGCTTTCTCTATCAAGCAGCTGGCTGGGCACGTCACACACGCACGCGGAGACCTGTGTAGGGGAATACCCTGTTATGTCAACCAAACAACAACTATGCTCTGTGTACAGCTCGCTAGCTCCAGAACCACGATGTTCAGCAGTTATCAAATAGAACTTATCTTGTAAATTTTAGTGTTAGGTTTTTTATATTTTAGTTAATATATATATATATATATATATATATATATATATATATATATATATATATATATATATATTAATTAAATATATATATATATATATTAATTAAATTTATTAAGGCTTGACTAGGCCTGTAGTGAACAATCGTCGTGTTGTGTTAGTATGCCCAGCAAAAAAAAAAGTGGGAGGCCAAGCGGAACTCGCTGTTCAGCGGGGGGGGGGGGGGGGGGAGGGATCATACGATCCCCCCGATCCCCCCCTGGTTACGGGCCTGCAATACTGTTTTAAAACAATTTGGAAAGTATTTTTTTAAGCTAATGTTTACAACTAATGCAACTAATCTAACAGTAGTACTAATGTAATGGGACACATAAGATAATAAACTTATACACAAACATTGGTTATGTAAAGTTACAGACAAAAGCTGGTTATACATTTACTTACCAATATAATCATGGGTGATAATATCCTTGAAAAACACATTGTGATACTTGTATTATTTGCTTCTTATTTGAAAATATAGAAATCTAACACATACTAAACAGAATGATTGATTTAGTTAAGTTATAAGTTTTAGTTAAAATAGACGATGTTTTGTAAGAAATCCTTATTCGAAGTTAAGTACAAACTATTAGTGAAGATATTTTTGTGAAACAAAGTTTGTTATGCAAATTAGTTTCTGGATTTTACCGGCATCTCAAGCTCCGAAGAAGTGATTTAATTTCATTAAACCAGAACCAGTACTCTCATAAATATTTTCTCTTATGTATTTTCACTGCAACTTCACAACCTAGTGCTGCAGTGCCTATAGTACTTTGTTTCATTATTGTTTCTCAAATTATAATAATATTTGTAAGATTTGCATATTAATTTCATTGCTTATTTCAATATATTCAAACAATATTAGTTGAAAAATACATTTAAACATTAAAGCGGAATGTATATATAAATCAATATCAATATTTGGATTCTTTAGAAATGTGTCTCTTGAGTTAAGCTTCTGTTTGAAAAGATGTGTCTTTGAGTTTATAAAATTTATTAGAATTGATTTTGATTCTACATAACTCTCTGAATAAATACAGTAAACTGTTATTCATCATTCTACTTTGTTCATCCATCTTTACAGGTTAAGATGTTCATCAATTATACTTACAACATCATGACGATTCATTTCAATCATACACTCCTTAAAATCGTTCAATGACAAACCTTTCTCATACCATCCATGCATTACACACATAGTAGGGCTATTGATCATTGATACACAGCTCATGCTCATGATGTAGTCTATGTAACAATCATAGCCAACCTTACATGCTACGCCACGCCAGTCATTGTAGTCTGTTGAGCGAAGAGGGTCCAGACGAACACAAATCTGTGTCATAACTTCTAATGGCAAGATTGGTGATGGAATGTCTTTATAGATGCCAATGAGAAATCGCAGAAACCCTGGAACATTTGAGTTTCCTTGAGTAGCAGTGGCCTGGAAAGCTGAAATAATACAAAATAATTATTTTTTTATAATTAACTTCAATGTTTTGTTATATTTAAGACAATTGTTTTGGGGAAAAATAGATAACAATAGAATATGCCACTGAGAAACCCAATTATCAGTACTGCTTCTCAATATTTCATTGTTTGTCCAATGTTATGGGCAAATTCCGTAATACATCATCTCTCGTGTGTCACATGTGTATCACAAGCAGCGTGTGTATATCATGTGAAGGTAGGACAATATTGGACAAAATTTCCCTATGATTCCAGGGAAATTATAGACACTGAGACTCATTTTAGTACCCGATTTATACGTGGACCCATTTTAATCATAGTCAATTGATTTATTATATACAACAATTTAAAAAGAAACGTGTTACATGGTACCTGTGACATATTACTGAACAAGAATGGTTTCATGCAGTACCTGGATTTGTTTTGTGATTTGCAAACAAACGTCTGATTTTGGAAGTATCCATTCCTTCATCTGGCCCACATCGAGGCGTAGACTGCATGCAATCTTTTAGTTTGTGCAAGTGGATGTTCTCCATAGGACAGACGTTGCACAGAGCACATACGTTAGACACAACACGTTTCATCCATTTGTGACCAATGTCCAGTAGATTTGCTTCAATGAGTTTAAGTACCTGTAAATCAGAAATACAAGCTAAGGTATAATTGGAAGGTATTTGTTTTTTGTTTTAAGTTTAACCTAAGAAAATGCATTGATATATTACTGTTTGGTTTTAAGTTTAAGCTAACATACACACAAAATGCCTTTACTTGCAGTCTACTTTTTTGTTGTTAAAATACTTTCAATTTATACTCTAGAACATTCAAATAAAAAGAGCTGTAATCCAACACATACCTCTTTGCAGACACGTGGAGATGGTTCAAGCTGTGTACCGCCCACTTTAAGTCTGTAAATAACAACCTATAAAGAAATATTGGACTTTGCGTTGTGTATTCTGATGATAACTTGATTGAGACGATAATTATTATTTAAATAACCATGTGTATCAATTAAATTACTTTTAATTAAAACATCCAATAGTTTAATTGTCAATACAAATAGTTTGTGTCAAAAAGAAAGTTAATTGGTTTTAAAAACAAATCACAATTCCTATGACTTTTAATGATCTAAATCATTTCATCATTCATAGATTGGATGAAAAGAAATATTTGTTTGGAGTTTCAGTTAAAAGACTTTAGTTATTAGGATTTAAAACATGCATATTCTTGTTGTAACTATTGCTAGCCTACCTGGATACAAGATCTTTTTTCAGGCAGGATCCTGATGATTGCATCATGATTCTGATCAATGTATACTTTCACCTGCTGGTAAAAGAGCCTAGGATTATATCCCTCATCAAGCTTCCTCTGTTGTGACCAATGTACAATTCTTACTACGAGTCGATAGTACAGTCCTTCAGGTAGGAAACCAGCAAAGTCAACGTAAAGATCTGCAGCAGTCTTTGACATTGTGAGTTTCTCGAGAGACACCAGTTCATCACCTTCATTCTTCTTTAGTAGTGATGGCACATAGAAGAGGCGATTGTCTTCAGTACCTGTTGCCTTTTTGATAGTTATAATAGCATTATTAATAATTATCTTAACATACTATTGATGCTTCTTGGTTGAATTGGGTGCTATATATTTACATAATTCTGTGAAGCAAATGATTTAAAACCATGCAGAACATTTTCTTCACCGCTACCCTAACTATACCTTAATTGCTTGAGTCTTGACACACAGTAAGTCAAACTTCTGCATCAGCTCTAACAATGCTTCAAATTTCTCAAGAAAGTCTTGCCACATACGTCTAAGTAGTCTCACCTCTAGGACACCCTCTTTATCAAGTTTTTCCCAAGAGCTTCTAAACTCTGCCCACTACAAAAGCAGGATTAAAAATAATGTAAAATAGAGTTTAAAGATGTATTGTCCATTGAAACACAAAAAATGAAGGTCAAAATATTCTAAATTAAAATTGGCCATATCAAAGTAATTCACTTTAAGTCGAAAATTTGAGCCAAAAACAAAAAGTTTACGTAATTAACAGGTAAATTAATTTATTACATTTCGTCTGGAAAATCGTCGTGAGCAAAAGTAAACAAAGATTACAAAACACGAGTATGCATTATGCATGATGCTAATTAGGATTGTTTACAACTCGTCACGGTTGAGAAGGTGTTTTCACACAGATCGCGAGGAAGTTTTAAGATTATGCATACAGAGTAGCCAAACAAGCACGTTGCATTATGAGATATGTTTTGATCAAAAACTTTGAATGGAAGTCAATGTTATTTTTTGAACAAAAAAACGTCTGTATTTCAGTTAAATGATTTTTTTATTTCGACTAATTTTTGGTGAAAGCTAATAACTATTATGATACTTCAAAATGACCCACTTTTTTTTAAATCTTTATTTTTTTGAAATTAGTCAAAGGGACAATACATCTTTAAATAGTATACAACTTACTTATGCAAGCAGACAGTATTGAAAAAATAAATGGTATTATAAAGCTTGGTTCCCACTAGGACGTAAACGCAACGCAAGCATTTTAACCAATGACAAGCGAAGTTATAGACAGTTATCAATCACAAGCGAATAAGCCATCGCTTGTGATTGGTCAATTCACTTGCGTTGCGTTACGTCCTTGCGTTGCGTCGCTAGTGGGAACCACGCTTTAGGCTGCTAAAAATTATGTTTTTACAATTTTGACTGATAATTACGAAAAGTTATAATATCAGCCAAAATATATTAGGTGAACCTTTGAGTTAAGGACTTGTTAAATGTATATTTCGCAGAAATAAAAAATCTTTATTCCAACACAAATACAGTAAATAAAAATAAATAAAAATCTCATACTTGATCTGAAGAATCTTTAACTGTGATAACTAGCTTGAAAATGAAAATCAACCATTGCGGTATTATAATGATGATATCATTGAGGGCGCTATCCGCTGCATCTCGTTCTCCATAGTAAACTATGTTACCAAGGTCATGATGAAAATGCAACATAGCAAACAATTGATCCCGTTTAGTGATATGACACTTGGAAGCTAGTTTGCTTACCTGAAATTTGAATACACAATTCAAATATAAGCAACATATAAAATCAAATACATAAACATTTAGAGAATTGGTACCTACCAACAAAAATAAAATGTTGACTAAAAAAGATAAGTAACTATGAAAAGGAAGTGAACAAAATACATCATCACACATGGAAACAAACATGTTTGATTACAATTGTGTTTTCAAAAAAACCGCTCTTTTTATTGCTTGCCTCTGTTCCAACTTACAGAGGTAAATGTGATGCATGCTGCTAAATGAACTGTGAACTGGAAACAGCTCATTTACCTGGATTTTGTTACAAAAAGTGAAGAACTAAACTGGATTATAACATTATAAACCATTCTTTTATCTCTTTTTTTCTGTTCATGACAAAAGCAATAACTACCAAAATTATTTTTCCTCCACAGGGTAGTATATCCATCCCTTATGGTGTACATACATAAATTATACTTGCCTGCTTGAAGGTAATTGAGTGTTCATTCTGTGCACGTATTTGTTCAATTTCATGCAAGAAATTCAACCATTTTAATGGCATCTTCTCGCCCATATATGGTTCATTCTTAGTCACCTCTGTGATATGATCTCTAAGTTCAATAATGGATTTATCCAATGGTGACCTGATACTGTTATCAATGGCATAGTACTTGAACACAATGTGACCTGCATATGGTTTCCCCTTAAATGCTTGCTTTAATAGTGAAAACTTTTCATCAGTCTACAAAATAACAATATGGATGTAAAAATTATTATTATTATTATTATGTTTAATGCAAATAATGTAAATAAAGTTTGCCCATGCTGGTTCCTAATGGTAGAAGCTTAAATATCATACTCACAAGAACTTGTCTCTCTTCATCATTGCCTGGCAGACTTTCTCTATGAGTGCCCACAATAAATATAGGCGGTGAAAGTTGTTTCAGGTTTGACACTGGATTGTCTGTTGTACTGGTATTTGAGTAGATTGAATGTGACCAGAAAAGCACACGATCCAAGTTGGTCATATAGTGGTCAGCATCTGAAATCTATGCAATGTTAAACAATAGTTACATAATTGTAGAAAGTTATAATAACAAATACTAAACTTCCCCATAAACTTATGCAAGATGCAGTAAATATGGTTTAAGCCAATTCAAAATAAAATAATAGTATCACTTTTACTTTTATTAAACATAATCTCTACAATTCATGTTAGTTAAGTTACTAAAACTAGTTAATCTTACTCGATTAATAAATGCACTTATTATCAATATAATCTCAAAGTCAAATAACTTTATGTTCAATTAAATCAAATTTATTTTGCATAGAGAAAGTTCACATATATAAAATCAAACAATTATTTCAAATTATTGTTTGAAATAAACTATTTCTTCAAATTATTGTTTGAAATATCTGTACCTACCTTCCCATTATCTCTATGAACAACCTCTACTCTAGATGGGGCATTGAGGTCATGACAGAGGTTGAAACAGATGATGTAAATAGCACGGGATACCAAGAACATCTATGAAAAAAAATCAACTTAATATAATTACTAAATAAGCAATAATTTCCCATATTCTTAACTTGATTAAGAAAAAAAAATGTAAACAATTACATGAAAACATGAAAAAAACACAAACATAAGTGAATTAGCTTTTTCTGATCAGATATTTGAACCAGTTCAGTTTATAGACATGGATGTTTTATATAAATTTTATTTTTGTATAAATAGGAATTTAGCCTGCCTTAATATTCATTGTGTTCAATTTCAATTTTTTCTGTCTTTTTTTTGTCGTATTTATATGGTGTTGGTATTTTTGTAATATCACGAACTTGTGTAAAAACAATCACTATTGATTGAATGAGTTGTACTGCACATCAGTCTCGTGTCTAATTAAAGTTTATATATATATATATATTCAATTCAATATTTCAAATTTTAAGGAACTACAGAGTTTTAATGGATGCCAATATATCAACTGGACTATATAAAATCAGCTTAGAAATAACTGACCTGCACTGGCATTTTAAATTTATTTTGCACAATGAATTAGTTGTCCTAATTTTGAATTCTGGTCAGTTAAATATCTGAAGTTAAAAAAATGAGGGCTAATAATTTGAAGAAAAACATATACAGCCTATATGACCGTGACTACCTGGTGAGTAATGTAATAAAGATCTTGTCCAGCAAAATCCCAGATGCTGAGAGTCAGATCATCAATTGTCTCTTGTAACTCTTCACTCTTTTCCAACAAATCCTTCTCTACTTGCAATTTCTTTTTTTCAAACATGTTTTTAACAATTTCAAGAACCTCTTCTTGAACCTTCTCTTGAATATCCTGTGTCATTGATGTAGCAGGCTTGACTAGTGAAGATTCGTCACCTGCTGATAAATTTATAATTGAACAATATTCATGATGTAATACTTTAGGCATGTCATGTCTTTCCTAATAATTATATGTTATACACACCATAAAGCTACTCATAACTTCTCAACTTCTAACTTGTGGATAATGATGACATGAATATGCTAAATTAAACTATACATATACATTATGATACATATCCTATTCACATGTATTTACATATAATTATTGTTTAACTACTCTATTAAAATAGATGTTAATTCCATTCAAATTCATACCAAAATCTTCATGTTCCTCTATATTGCTCCCAATTTCTCTTGATTTCTGTATAATCAAAATCAAAATACAATAAAGATACAGTAAAAAAGAAAATGGGAATTCAATAAGCAAAATAACCAATTACAACATGAACTTGATTGATATTAGATTAAGTGACAGATCAATGCCAAAGGATAGTTAAGCACCAGGGTTCTTCATTTAATATGTAATAACAATCGAATCAAATATACATTTATTTAATACATTGTATAAATATAAAGTGTTGTGTACATTTAGCACGATGTAGGTTCTAAGGTGATTAACATGTTGCTGCAAACAATTTTTGTTTAAAGAAGTTGCTACATAATTGTAATACTGATACCACAGATTTAATATTAATTGTTCTCTCTAAAAACACTACATAAATGATTTAAACTGAAATTAGAGAAGTCATTTATTATGTACACACTAAATAAACCAAAGACGAAGGGTGGAGGAGGCAATGGTTAAATGTTTGTAACTGTATTAGGTACGTTCTAGATTTCCACCTCCTGTTATCAATTTCTTCTTCTTTTGTAAAATTCTTTTGAATTTTGAACCTGATGTTTTTCTTTTTTTCTTTCCATCGGCAAAACCCTCATGATTTTTTTCCGAACAGCTCTTATGACTCTTTCAATCAATGTTTCACCTTTTTTCTCTATCGAACAGAAAAACAGAAATGGAGACATTTGAATGTTTATAAATAAGTTGTTTAATGTGTGCACTCATTATTTTTAACTACAGGTAAACTTATTTGGGACACACATAATCAGGGAACATTCCTATTAAGGGGACACTTTTCCCATTAAAGAAAGGAGTGAAAATAATGCTTTAACACTACAGCCAAACCCCTATTTTGCAGGACATTAAACACAATAGACATTACTTGAGATATGATGAAGATTATGCACATTATATTATAAACATTAAAACAAAATTATTTAAAACAAATTGACAAAATCTGTATTGCAATTCTACCTACCACAGTGAATGTGTGGTGATATCAATCAACCCACACAAGACTACTGAATAAGAGATTTACCTTAAAACATGGTAAGGCCCAAAAAAGAGACTGCATACCTTTGTGTGAGGAATTTATTGGACTTGCTTCTTCTGGTTCAGCAATAGTGCCACTCACTTTATTTTCTTGTTTTTTCTTGTCATCTTCTCTTAACCTCTGTATATTGCAAACCATGACATAATAATTAGAAGACAATGACATATTGATTCAAAAGTATTGTTTAAATGTATAGTTGTGATCATCTTAATCATATTGTTCTAACCTCATCTTGCTTCTCTTTTTTATCCTGCAAAATATCTGTTACAATGTTTTCTGCAAGAGCACTTATATATTCTTGTCTTGCTTTATTCAATTCTGTAAATAGTACAAAGTAATGCAAGGTTTAATCTTTGCATACATTTGTCACCATGAATTTAGCTATTTACGTATATACACCTTTCCAATCTCTAATATTCAGGTGGGAAATGAATCTTTAGAAATAATAAACATCAGTAACCTAAGTGATGATAACCATAGCTATGGAAAGTTCATTTGTTCTATAAAGTCGATTACAAAAGCGTGCAGCAAGCAATGTGACAAAATTTGTCGTAATTATGTTTTTTCGCATAACTGTGACCCTTCTGGCACCTGTCATCTGATGCTAACAAATATGGCATAATTTAACTAATATCTGGCATTCTTTTACCCTAAATCTGGCACCCATAAATTGACATAAAACACTGATTTGTCATGTAGTCTATAAAAAGGTATCCATATGTGATAAATTAACAAATTACCAAAACTGCTATGACATATGTAGGGATTCAAAACAGCATATTTTTTCATATCTGGCATGTATTTAAAAAATTCATTTTTGGGTTGTTGAGTGGAAAATTGCGTAATAAATATAGACCTACCAGGCAATCTGACATCCAAAGCATCCGTTTTGGATTTGTTAAAATTTTTGTTAAAGCTTTGGCCATATTTGCTTTAAGAATCTTAATTAACAATTTTGAATTTATTCTAGTTCTTCCATTATATAGACTTCAGAAATACAATGGCTGTACACATTTAACAACAACTTTATATAATATTATTATAAAAGAAGCGTTTTCTTTTTTTTCTTGCAATTTTCATATTTAAATTTATTTTTCTGTAGTTCAGTCTCTCTCTTTGATTTTTCTTTAAGATTAATTATTTTATATTATAACAAGAGGCCAAGTATTGCACCTTAATTATTATCTTGTAGATATAATGTTAAAAAATAAACAATTAAACAATAAAAAATTGTTTTACTTATTAATTATTACTGGTACATTTTAAAGCCTTATCTGGATCTTCATATTGTATTTGAAATTTAATTTTTATGAAAGATATAAAAGTACAGCATAATATACCTTTATTTTGATTTGGTTTCCAGTTAGTAGTATGCTTAACACTAATTGTACATGACAATGATGCTTCAATTCCATCAGTCACTTCCTCAGTAACATTGAATCTAAATAAATGTTGGAAGTATTGTATGTTATCACACCTTAAACAAATGTAATACAACAAGCTGTAACAATGATTAGTAAAATCACTCAAAGAATAATATTTTATAGTATATAGGTTTTAGTAAATGTGGCACATGCAAGGGACATAAGTCGGAATTTTTAAAATTGAGATTTTCACAAAAACTACAACTACATAATCCAAGATTTAAAATGCTGAAAAAATTATATTCCAGATATATCTAAGTCTAAAATTTTGGCTGTTACAATCAGTGTTTTGAGGAAACTGCTTTTAAAGTTTAAGTAACTGGAAATGGGCCCGTCTTCAACATTAAGATGCTGTACTCGAGCTGTTCAACCGATTTTCAAAACAATTATTGAGGAAATTCGAAGCATCCTCGTACAGTATTATTGTGTGCAGGTATTTTTCAAGATGGAAATCCATTAGACAGTGTATACCACGATCGGAAAACACTTCTATTTGTGGCAAATCGTTGAACCTAAACTCGTTTTAATTGTCAATAACTAATTATCTAACTCAATTTAATTAGGAAACAGGGTTACATCAGGTGGTTAAAATCAGTACCGAAAGTACGAACCAACTTTACAGTACCATCGAGCAAACATTCTAGAAGTAACCAAAATTTATTTACGATTTACCAAATTCTGCCCTTACGTAAATGTATATATAGATTACATACATTTATAATATTCTGACTGTACACAAATATTAAGTATACAGTGTTATTTTAAATTGTACTGCGCAATAATGTACCAGCTGTATTTGTATTTGATTTAATAAAATTGACGTTTTGATTGCATCGAACTCATAAAAGCACAGAATGATTAGCCTAATTACGGTTGACCAGTGAGTGCTTTGGTTAGACTCGTTTCTACACGCTCTTGTCCTACAAGCATTAGACGTGTTTGGTATATAGGTTTGCTGCCTTCTTGTATGGCATTAAGAAATGCATAATTAGCCTCCTGACCTCTTGCCAACACCTCAAGAGGAACTTTAAAAGACACAAATAATGACACACATTTAGTACTGGATTATAGGTATGATATTTTTGGTTTTGAATTTTGAGAGATAAAAGTCTAAGGCAGAGAGTTTGCTGTAAAGCGATACTGTTAGTAAAGCAGAATATAAAATACAGTCAGCCAATACACAAATATAGTTTATTTAAATTGTATTATCTGTCCGTGATGATAAATTACTTAGATGTCTTACCTGGCGATTTTGAGAGAAAGAGAACATGTTTCGCTTTGTAATATTAAGGCCCAAACAAAAAAACTATTATAGCAATAAAATCGATCACCATATAATTTTTAAAACAATTATACACATTAAACCCCAATTAGGACCTATTTCTTTCTATTTCTTTATCAATATAAACATTTACTACTATTTCATAACCAATTGTTCACTCACCATCATTCAGTTTCTTCTGCTGCACTGGAAAATAAAAATAAATATTATATTTGATGGTGTATGTAACAATTAAATATCACCACCATTGAAATTTTAGTGTAGAGCTACATGCAATTGTGTACATTGTATACTCTCATGGTTCATGGTAATTACTTTATATTTTTTAAATATTTGATAAACAAAATAAAAAGAATATTGTGACTGAAACCGGTAACAAAATAAGACTTATTTTTGGCTAAAATATAATGATGCTACAAATGACACCGGTACTTACCAAAAGATCTTACAATAGTAAGTACATAATTCAAATCTTGTTGGTCCTTTAGAAGCGCTTCAAATTCCGTCAAAGATTCTATAGTGTCTTCAATTTTGCCTTGATTCAATCTGCTAATAAAATTCCACACATTTTCAGAATCACTCTTTTCAATATTGTAGAGCTTTTTCGTTGATTCCTCGGTCTACGATATTTCTTGGATAATATTTGAGATAGTGTTTGAAGTCCTGTTAACTCAAATACTTCAAATAACAGATCACAATCAACAAAAAACCAATCAATTTTAATGTGACCTTCTGAATATAATTGTCTAAACAAACTATTAGCTGATGCTGCTTCTAATGCCTGTTTATCGTGGATTATGTCATAGAGGGTGACCTTCAGCATCTGTACATCATTCACTTCAATTCTACTTGAAAGTTCATCTATCAATTGGGAAAACTCAGCCCTGCTCATAAAAGAGATAAGGTAATGTGTAAATATTCAATTTTATTTTCAACTAAAAACAATATTAAAAATACTATTGCTTTCTGTTTTAAATTATTTCAAATATTTAATATATAAATATTGTTCTTAATGCGTATTTTTAACAAAATTATTTACTTTATGTTATGGTTTGGTCTTAAATGTATTAAGTCTCTTCATTATGCACATTACATTATACAATATGATTTAAACACTATAGTAACAATCTAAAACAAATGTGTTTGGACAATAATCTATTATTTTTTAGAAATGTATACAATTATTTCAAATAACCAAATCAGCACACAGTTTATAGTTTCATTTTTCAAATATTGTTTGTTAAAATAGTATATTTACATAAATGATGTATGAATAGTTCTCCAATGTTAAACTTATCTTCTCTATTTATTGACGACCAGAATGTTATTTATTGTTACTTTTTTCACTCGCATTATAGTAAGTTTTTATTTTGTTAATATTTTTGTAATAGTGAGTCATTCAGGCTAAAATCTCTTGATTTAAACAGTTATAGTAATAACTATAACAAAATATATAAAAAAAGATCTATTATATTAACTCTATTTTGTAATTTAAAATGTTATCATTTTTTGGGGTAAATAAATATTTTTGTTTAAATAATAACTAAATTTAAATAATATATTTCATAAGTATTTGAAAGATTCAAACTATTACAGTCCATGAAATTCAGTACATAATTCCTGAGGAGTACGAAATGCAATTTTGATTCTGTTATGCTTTGTGTTGATTATAATATGCAAGTCCATTCAATATATATTTCATTATAATAGTTTGTTGTAATAAAATTCACAGATGTAGAAAGTGTGTAAAGGAAACATTATTATATTATTAACGTTTAATCTTTTTTCTTGTTATGTTGGCAATAGTGAGTTATTAATGCTGAACGCTCTTGATTTTATTATGATTTAAAAACTTATAGTATCAATCTTTAAAAAAAATGTGTTTGGAAAAAAATATTATATTAACTTATTGTTTTAATTTATAGGCCTACAATTAAAACCAAATTAACACAGTTATAGTATAATTTTTTTTGCAAATATTTTTTGTATAAATGATAATTTATGTATTTATTATTAATATTAATACAATGATTTAAATTAATACATTAGTTTTAATTATTAGTTCTTTTTAACGATATGGCGGGGAATACATTCATCGATCGATGACAAAGAATGATGTGCATTGAAGTGTAACCAAAAGACATAACATGGCGGGGCGAGCATATTTAATTTTCGGAGGATGTAACTTACAAATTCGTAATCCCTTATGGACATGATATATTAACTTTTTTTTGTAATTTAAACCATTGTTTAAAATATCGTAACACAGTAAAATGCTGTACAATAATTTCTTTTGTAAATATTTTTTGTTTAAATAATAAGGATCTATGAATGTAAAAAATTATCATAATTATTTGATAGATTTGAATTATTAATGAATTTCAATACAAATATTCTTGAGGTGTAGGACAGTATCTAAATGCAATTTTTATTTGTATTTGCTTTGTCTTGACAATAATAATATATAAGTCTATTCATGAATTTATAATTCATTATACTACCGTACTTGTACTTTTAATTGCTTTGAAATAAATATTAAATTTTTAGCCGTTTTCTGTAAAAAAAAGTATTATAGATTCATTAGTATGTAATATATAATTCTGCATTGTTTAAATATCTGCTCTATTATTTATTGATAACCAGATGGTTTGTATTGTTCTTCTCTTACTCATTATATAATTATTATTACTGTATACAAAAGTTATGTGTTGCATCTTTAAGTCATTTTCATTCATGCAAACTTGTATTACAAAAAGTTTACATATGCAATGGATGAGTTGTGACAAACGGTGACAAACTGTTACAGAGACATAATAGTGAGGGACTAAGGTCTAAATGCATTTTGTTAATGCTTTGTCTTGGTCATAACATGCAAGTTTATTCATCATCTTATACTCTTGGAAGTGTAGACGATGGTTCTCGGAATGATAAAAATGTTCTCCTTGTACGTTTTCTGTCGGTTACCATTATGGAAAATGCTTGACATTCGTAAAACTAAACTACTCTGTTTCACAGTGTTTTAGATGATTAATAACATTTTAAAGTATAGTGTTTATTTTTTTGTAGGGCCATTTAGGGAGGCGGAATTCATTTGAGAGAGGTGCTTATTCGAGGGATATATGTTATTTTTTTTAGTTTTATTAATATGGTAACATTTATAATCAAATGAAATCCTCTAATAGATATGAAAAGTAGTAAAAAAGAATAACAATGTTTGGTAAATTGTAGATAACAGTGTGTTGAATTCTACTACAAATAGTATAATGATTATTATTCAAAAGTGATGTTTTATTGGAGAGGCGTCTATTCAAATAAATACTATCCTAATGATTATTAATACATTATTTAATTTAAACATCTTTTGAAACTAACTGCCGTGACAGAGAGGGCCCAAGAAAGAAGACATTACGGCTTGCAACATGGGCAGACATCTCGGTCATAATGGGACACAGATAGCCTACAGTTATTCCTGTCAGCTAATACTCAATCAACTATTGAGGTTTCACTCGATTTTAAACAAAATGTCTTATCATCAAATCTCCCTATGTAATTTTATAATACTATTTCCCACAATATATTCCGATTCTGTATGGCGTATATTTAATTTGATCTTTATTAATTTGCAGTATAATTTTTATTTTTTAACTACTGTACCTTCACACACGCGCTGTCCGTTGCTAAAATAAACAAAAAACTGAAATGGCTATGAAAGTTATGTTCCAGTCCTACTATCGGTTTTTTTTCTTCCTTCTTCCAAAGGAACACTGTATTGATTGATGGAAAGTGCCTGTTTCCAGTTACATTTAGAGTCAAATCTATTATTTTAACTGCTCCATTGTGTTTAAAAGAGAGAAAATAGTTGAAACCAGGTTGTTGCAAGATGAACCCGGAAATTACTTTGACCCGGGAAGAATTGAAATTGAGTTGAAAATCTACTGTTGAAATCATAAATTGTGTTAAAAAACTCATTATAATATCTTCATAAGATAGAAATATGGCAAAATAGCGTCGATGTGAAAATTAATGTTATCAAATCTACGTTTCGCGGTACATCTGAGATAGATAAGGTAGGTATCCAAGGCGGAGATTTGTACCAAAGTTTTTACATTGTGCTCGCCTATGTGAGAATTAACCATTTATATATAGATGCTTTATTAATTTAAGTTCTGTTTATTTACAAAATGTATGAAACATTGTAATTAGCATTGATTCTTATTATTTTTGCAGTAGTGAATCTTTTAGTCAAAATCCTTGATTTTTTATGATTTAAAAAGATAATATGAATTTATTTTACAATTATTTAAAAGATTCAATGAAATTTTGATTTTGATATGCTTCAACTTGGCCAAAATATGTTCATTTTCATGAATTTCTATTTCATTATTACTACTTTTACTTTCAATTGTTTTGTAATAAATGTCACACTTATATTGACTTCATGGTCAGATGTTGGTACCTAGGATAAAAACCAGGGGGATGTTAGAGGGTGGGGAGTAATTTGAGGGAGGCGTTTGTTTTGTAAATGGTAAGATTTCATAATAAAATAAATTCCTCTTGATATGAACAAATACAACACTGTAATTAATATAATCAAGTGATGAATACTGTAAACAATTGTATCAAAATGCTTGGTAAATTGTAGATATAGCAGTCAATGAATTCTAATACAAATAGAAATTGTGTTTGTGTTATTATACAATATTGTGTGTATAAATATATGTGGTGGGGTGTATTAGAAGGTGCAGATTTAAAATAATGTTTATTCAAATAAATGCGGTAGGCTTAATTGGTATAATAAATACAGTATTTAGTTCAAATCTTGTAAATATTCAGCAAACCCCACACAATGACATTCAGCAAGACATTTTAACGTCTTGCAACATGTGCCAATATGGTTTATCTCAATTAATGTGCGCGAAGCATCGTGGGAAGTATTTGGAAGCAACTTTTCTCGCGAAATCAAGCTATTTGTGATAAATGCATCACGGGTCCCGGCGGCACACCTGCGGATACCGGGCAACCTGTTAAAACCTGCCAGCAACTCAACAACTCCATTCGGCTGTCGGTGTTCACCTGATTTCAAACAAATCTATGATGGCCACCGTCAGTTAATTATTTTATATTATATTTAAAATATAAATATTGTTCTTGCTTAATATATTTAACAATTGTTTACTTTATGTTATGCTTTGATTTGTATTACTGTAGTTCATTCATTATAATGCACATTACATTATACTACTGTACTTTGAAGTGATATGTAATAACATCTTTTCTGACACTGCATACAATATACATTTTGTAATTATTTCCAAAAACTAAGATATTAAGGCTGAACATTGTATTTAAAACAAGTTTTAGGAAAATGTGTTTAAAGAGAAATCTATAATATTAATTGATTTTACAATTTGGACAATTACTGTATTAGAAATATTAGAAAAGTTGTAGTAGAATAAGACTACCATTTTTGTAGTATACATATTATTTGTGGCTTAAATGATAATGTATAAACTTATTTAAATTTAAAAAAATTCAAAATATACAATAAAAATTATTTTATATTTTGAAGAAATATCTAAATAAAATATCCAAATTAATACAGTAAAAAATTGCATATGAAATTAAATAGGCCTACACTGAGGTGTAGGAAGTATATTGCCATTCTTACCATACAGTGATATGCTAGTACATTCATGAATTTATCTATATATAAATTTACGTAAGGGCAAAATTCGGTAAATCGCGCCTTACTTTTAGAATTTTTACTCGATGGTATATAAAGTTGGTTCGTACTTTCGGTACTGATTTTAACCACCTGATGTAACCCTGTTTACTAATTAAATTAAGTTAGATAATTAGTTATTGACGATTAAAACGAATTTAGGTTCAACGATTTGCCCCAAATAGGGGTGTTTTCCGATCATGGTATACACTGTCTAATGGATGTCAATCTTGAAAAATACCCGCCAAAAAAATTCGAGGAGGCTTCGCATTTTCCTATCTCTTCCTACGATAATTGTTTTTAATAGCTGAAAACCGGTTGAACAGCTCGAGTACAATATCATGATGTTGAAGACAGGCCGATTTTCTTAAAAAAACACTATTTTGATAGATTTAATATACGTTTATACAAATGTATTGATTTGCGATGAATGGAACATTCCAATCTCTGTGTCTAAATGCAATTTTGATTCTGTTTTGCTTTAAGTGGATAAAGTCCATTCAATTTACATTTAATTTTATTCATCATTCAATTTATATTTCATCATACTGCTTTACGTTGAACTTTTAAATAATACATAAAATATGTGACCTGCTCTGGCATAGTGAAACATAACTCGCTGATCTTTATTCAGTGTATTGACCTATAGAGGTACTATGTACGTTAAAAATCACTATCTTGGTGAAAATAGGGTTTTCCCCTTTTTGGAATCTACAACTATTTAAGAATCAAGATCAAGTTTCATTTTGTGTGAATTAAGTTTATAAAAGGGCTAAATAGGTGATTTTAATGAGTACCTTTTTTGTCTTGATTTCATTTTGTTGCAAAGAAATGAAATAAAGTGCATGAAACACTGTTAGAAAACTGTGCAGTTTATAAAAAATTTTGTATAGCTACCTTTAGAAACATGGTAGAGTCTGAAAATTTAAATATTCATAAGCCATATTCAGTGGGTATTTCAAGTGGTTTTCAATATTTTTGGCTTCTTCAGCGGGAATTAGAGGAGGTAAAAAGCTTCTCTGACGTGATTTTTACACAACAGAAATCCGTTGTCAAGGATACGCCACGTAATGGCTAGCGCGTAGTAGAAATACAGTACTGTAATTGGCTTATCCTTATAATGACCTTTGACCTGTTTACTTTTTACGCGGAGAAGAGAGTGTAAACAATTCAGATTTAAGATAATCGATGGATCTAGTCTAGGGCCAGGCCCTAGGCCTAGGCCAAATACAATGACTAAAAAATTAAAACATAATGAGAGTAGCAAAGGACCTATGATATTAAATTATTACAGCCAGTGTAGTGACTATAGCCTAGGCCTACTAAGTAGCCTTTTGGACTCCAGGCTGGGTCCTTCTAGGCCTAGGCCTACTTGTCCTAGCCTAGCTAGGCCCTAGTAGGGTAGGCCTAGCAGGTCTAGACTAGACTAGCTAGGCCTAGGTAGGCTAGCTAGGTAGGTTGCAGGGCAAATAGGCCTAGCTAGGATAGGTAGGCTAGGCCTAAGTGGCACTTTTATTTGCCTACATATCACATAGGCCTACCATATTTATTGTTTTTACATAATAAGTATTGTATTAATTCATGTTATTGTAGGCTATTATTATGCACTTACACCAACATAATTTCATGAACATTACACAATTTTAAGTAAATGCTTAAAACAAACTTAATACATTAGTATGTGCTTAAAACATATCCATTATTTAATTGATTAAAGCAATCGCATAATGTTATTTAAGTTGTATTTGTTATCTAATCAGCAGGCACTACACAACTAAAATTTAAATTATTTAAGTAACTTTTAAGAACGTACTTAAATCCAGTAGTTCAAGAAATGGTATTTAATGTTATATAACTTAATTTATTGTATACATTTAATTAATTCTTAAAGAATAATACAGTTTTTTTAGTGTAAAAACATTAATTTACCCCCTTTTTTACCATTTTAAGCAAGTGCTTAAAAGAAACACAAGTATGTACTTAACATAGAATGTGGAAATATTTTTTTGTATGCATTGTCACAGTAATCAATATCCTACCAAAAAACATTTCATTGTATCATATTTTGTGAATGTGTGATACTTAGAAAGTATACACTATTAGATTAACAAATATTAATTTGTGTTGTTGTTTTATAAAATAACATTGACATTCAATCATGATTTTCTCAAAACTGTTATTTGTATATTTCTTTATACATGCTTCGACTTAACGTACAATATCTCGGGATCCCCTTCATGTTAAATATTAAGTTTGGTATCATTGTAAAGGATATAACATTTCCTACCAGATAGAATACAAATCTGAAAAATTTAAATTTTCGACTTATGTTTCACTTTGCCAGAGCAGGTCACATATAGTAAACTTATTTTACAATTTTGACAATTAGCTAAAAGATCCAAAAATACAGTCAAAAGTTGTAAAATTAAATTTTTTTTGTAAATAAATATTTTAAATAATTGTGTTATTGTTTAATTATTAACCTATGAACTTATTTTACAATTAGTACAATTATTTGAAAGATTTAATAATAATACAGAACATGAAATTTCACCCACAATTCCTGAGGTGCATGAAGTATGTGTAAATGCAATTTTGATTTTGTTATGCTTTGTGGTAACCATAAAAGGCCTTTAATTATTACTTGCAATTTTAAGTGTTACATAATAAATTTCACACTTTATCTAATCATAATTATATTAAGGTGATCTACTCTCGCTGTCTGTAAAGAAGTATTTATATTCATTAGTGTGTTTACATAAATAATGTATGAATAGTTTTGCATTGTTTTCATTACCTGCTCTATTATCTATTGACAATCAGACTGCTATGTATTGCATTTGTTTTATTTTACAACATTTTTGTATTAGCAAGTTTAATCTTGATTTCTTATTTTTTCAATCGTGAGTCAGGCTTAACATTTGATATTCTCTTACGATTTAAAAAAAAGTTTTAGTAATAAATCTATAAACTATTTTGTTTGTTCTTGAAAATAGTAGGTCTATATTAACTTTTTTGTAATCTAGAAAATTGTTTAAAATATTGTAACACAGTAAAATTGTGTAAAATCATTTCTTTTTAATTATTTTAGTTTAAACAATCATTATCATGATTCAACGTTTCAATATTTATTTGATCATCATAAGGATGATACCTGATGATGATCAAATAAAGATTGAAATGATGAATCATGGCTCGCCTCTCGTTGGTGTTGCTATTTTTGTTGGTGATGATTTTGCCTGTGAATCTTGCATTGCACATGGTAGCTGTAATTTCGAATGCTTTTGGATAAAGACAACTATTCCAGGCAAGTCTAATCAAGGTAGTCACTTTTATATTGGAGCTATTTATTATCCACCGTCTGCCGCTAATGCGGATTTGTTGATTGAGCACATTGTTGATACAATTGATAATATTCGTTCTATGGATTTCGCTGCTCCTATTGCTATTTTGAGTGACTTTAATGACCTAGATCTAGCTGAGCTGGAAGTGAATGTTGGACTGTCGCAACTTGTTAACTTCGCTACGCGAAAGGATGCCCTGTTGGACAAGATATTTTTTAGTCGTGCTGATCTTTACCATCTTCCGGAACGCTTGGCGCCACTGGGTCGGAGTGACCATAATGCCATTCTATTGCAACCACTGATTGAATTACCTCAGCACAAGCGTCTATCAGTGCGTTCTCAGCCATATCGTGACTCCTCTGTTTTGTCCTTTGGTCAATGGGTTACAACCCATGAGTGGAATGATGTGCTGAATATTGAGGACGTCAATCGAAAAACTAAAATGTTCTCTTCAATTTTGAATGGTGCTTTTAAGATCTTTCCTGTACTGATTAGGAACAAGCGCACTGCTGACAAGCCCTGGATGTCCGACAAGATTCGAAGATTAATTGACTCTAGACAAACTTTGTTTCGTAGGTTTGGTAGAACGGATGAGTGGCGTTCAATTCGCAACTTAGTCCAAGATTGTATTAGAAAGGCAAAAAACCAATATTATTGTAATTCCTTATTAAGTCTTAAACGTAACAACCCTGACATGTGGCATAAAGGTATTAAACAACTATGTAATCTTAAGACTAAAAATACTAATTTCACCTTGCCTGGGGTGTCCAAAGTTGAAACTGCCTCTGAGATTAATGCCCATTTCTCTAGTGTTTGTAATGCCATCCCTCCTCTTAATTTAAACGGTTTGCCTGCTTATCTCCCAGCCCCTGGGCCACCACCTTTAATACATGCTGGTCAGGTCCTAAAAGCCCTTTGTAATATTAAGCCTAACAAAGCTGGCCATCCAGATGAACCCCCTATTAAATTATATAGAGATTTTGCTCCTGAACTTGCTGAGCCTGTTGCGGATATCTTCAATCATGCATTGAAGGATGGTGTTTTCCCCGACCTTTGGAAAAGGGCTACTGCAGTTCCCATTCCTAAAACTGCGAATGCTAGTTCTGTCTCTGACCTTAGACCTATTTCCCTTACCTATATTCTTGCCAGGGTATTTGAATCTTTTATTGTTAAGTGGATTCTTGAAGATATTAAGGGTAAATTAGATTCTCGTCAATTTGGTAGTAGGAAAAAGGCTTCCTCAACTCACTATCTTGTTAGTCTTATTGACTCTACGCTCAAAGATGTTGAGAAGGGTAAATGTTATTTTTATTTATTTTTCAATTAATCGGTATAAAAAGACTCAAAATACAACTCATAGTTGAAATGAAGAGCTTACATATGAAAATGATAATTTACATAAACAAAGTTAAACGAAGAAAAAACACATTAAAGCCTATGAAACAGTAATAATTACTGCATAATTCGTTAAACTTAAAATTACTATAAAAAATGCACAAATTCTTAAATATTTACAATTTTAAAAAATAGAGACTAATATTAATAATCACATTATTTTTATACACCAATAAAATATATGTAAAATTCATTAAACTAAAAGTACAATAAAAATTGCACAACATTCAAATTCAAAGGATGATATTAATAATTACAAATTCTTATATTATATTTACAAATTTAAAAAATTGAATCTTATAAATCACATTTTTATAGTCCCATAAATAGTTACAAAAAAAAATGTAAAGCATAAAACAACCACTTGAAAAAGAGACAATAGAACATACTCTTCGAAATGTCTTTAAAGGTTAATTGTCCAAATCTATTCATTATTTAAGAGTCCAATAACAGTTGGAAGTGTTGATGCAGCAAGTCTTTTAGTCCGACATCGTGGCACATCAAACTTATTAACTTTACGTAAACACCTTGTCGGCTTTTCTTTTTCAGGGATCCATTCCTTAAAGCGATCCGACTTTAGCAGCCCCTTACCAAAGTTATAAAGAAGAACCTGACGTCTATGCTGCAATGTCTTTAACTTGAGGGTTTCAAGTGATTTTGCGTAACTAACATAGTTTTGATATCCAATAATAAGTTTTACAACACGCTTTTGGATGAATTCAAGTTGATCACTCTGTTTATTGGTGATCGAGCTATACCAAAGAGGACTGGCATACTCGAGTAAAGGACGAATGTATGTTATAAAAGTGAAAACCAGATCATCCTTTGGGGCTCCAAAACGCTTCAGAGTGTATAGCATATATAGACGACGTGATGCCCTGGAAACGACTTCTTTAATCTGCTTGTCCCACTTGAGGTCACTTTGCAGATGCACTCCAAGAAGTTTTACACTCTGGGATTCTTCGAGTATAACACCATCCATTTGTAACGGCTCAAATTGGGGAACATTACGCAAAAAATGAACACGCATCACTTGAAACTTTACAGGATTTGGTGTTGCATCATTCTCCACACACCAACTGGAAAGAGCATCAAGGTTGCTTTGAATCAAACTATCTTCAGGTCTCTGTACTGAAATCACCTCGCCAATCGTCAGGTCATCAACGAACTTCCATCTATCAGGTACATTGTTGAGCAAATCATTAACCATGATAGTAAATAGGATTGGGCCTAATTTAGTACCCTGAGGCACTCCGCACGAAATTGGTTCTGGCGCTGAGACTGAACCGCCCAACCGCACACACTGATTTCTTTGCGAGAGGAAGCTACACACCGTTGGAATGAGAGAGGGCATGATATTAAGACCAATTAATTTGTCAATCAGAATTGAATGGTTGACCCGGTCAAAGGCTTTACTAAAGTCTATGGCACAAATAGTACCATACATTCCTGAGCTATCTAATCCTGACAGAAGCCTATTACAGAGTTGAACAAGGTAATGAGTCGGTGATGAACCCTTCGCATTTCCAAACTGTTGGGAATCCATAAGAGGTCTGAAATCAGTAGCTATCCAATCAGAAAGGAAGCTCTCAAAAATTCTACCAAAAACAGGCGTGATAGATATAGGCCTATGTTCATTAGGTGTAGAAGCCTTTGGCTTTTTGGGTACAGGAGTAATGATGGCATTCTTCCAGATAGATGGGAAATTATTATCCTGGAGGCAACAATTCAATATTTTAGTGAGAGGTTGGGCAAGTTATAAGGCAAATTCCTTAATTAATCGGAGAGGTATATCACGAGGATGCCTTGATTTATTCACATTAATGCCCTTTAATAGTTTAAAAACTTGCCCAGGAAAAATAACAGGGGGCTTAACAGAAGGAAGAAAGGCAGGTAAATTTCGCAAATCTAATGCAGGTAAAAAAGAACAAATCCTAGCAAAATGTTTGTTGACAACATCTACAACAACATCAGGGTCACAACCAGGTTCAAGAAGTGCAGATTGCGGTTTTGATTTTCCAGCAATCCTCTGCACTTTCTTGTGCCACTTCTGGGGCTCAATTTTCTTAAGAGAAGATATAGATTCTTTATAGAAGTTTGATTTTGCCAATCTTACTTTAGAACGAACAAGCCTTCTAAAATGACGGTATCTTGTTTGGTTACCCTTTCGATAAGCATGATGTCTTTTCTCAATCATTTTTAATACTTTGATTAAACCAAGGTTTATCATTGTCTCTGACACGAATAACTACTGAAGGAAAAGACTTTTCGTAGGTTTCCTTAAGCACACTTTCAAATTTGGCAGCTAAATATTCAGAACTGTCGTCCTCATGAACCATATCCCAGTCAATCCCAGTAATAACTTGGCCAAATGCACGCATGGACGAGTCTTTCAAAGGACGGCGAACTAGCAACCTTCTCTTTACCGGTTTCTTTTGAATAAAATTAGGTTTTAAAAGAATGGAGGCATGGTCACTGCGACCCAGGGGAGAGAGTTTTAAAGGGGATTGGTAAAGATCAGAGATGTTTGTTAACATTTTATCAAGACATGCATCATCGCGATTGGGAAAATCTACTACTTGTTCTAATGATGTTTGATAAAGTAGGGGGTCAATATCGTAGTCATTAAAGTCACCCATAATAATGAAAGCAGCATTATCCCTTACACTACGAAAATAGTCAATTCTTGAGCACAAGAACTCTGTAAGCTGTTGATTCCAATTACAGTTAGGTGGGTAATAGACGACAATAGTGACGATTGAGAAAGAGAGGTTAATTTTTACATCAACGCATAGGCATTCAAGATCAATAGGACATGCATCATCAACTTCGTAATCATATATACTTCATTAATATATAGAACAACACCACCGCCAACGCGATTACTTCTATCATTCCGAATGCATGAACCTTGAACTGCCGAACACTCAGAAGAAAAATCAGAATGAAACCACGATTCTGTTATACCAGCAATATCAATGTTACTGTTTGCTAAAACTAACTCAAATTCATTCATCTTATTACATAACGAGCGCGCATTACACAGAAAAACACTAGGGTAAATGTTAGACCTACTAAGTTTAGCTTTACACAAAATTGGAACAAGAATGCTAGGCCCTCTCTCACCATTAATATTAGAATTATCAACTCTTCCTCCGATCTGAACAAGTATTTGCTTCCGCATATTCCGACCAGCACGGCGCCCTCTTTTACGCTTGAAAGCGGATACATTAGTTCTTGAGAAATTATAATTCAAACCCATAATTATCGGAAATAAAAACAATTCAGAATAAAACAAAGTATCAAAAACTAAGAGGAGGTTATGTGAACATATGTGCCACTGACTTTACTAAAGCTTTTGATCGTGTTGATCATAATGTTATTATTATAAAGTTGATTGAACTGGGTGTGAGGTCGTCCATAATTCCCATCGTCTGCAGCTTTCTCACTTCCCGTTCTCTCAACACCAAGTTTGCTGGGATTTTGTCATCTTCCAAGTCACTGACTTGTGGTGTCCCACAGGGGACATTGCTTGGCCCTGTACTTTTCCTAGTACTTATTAACGATGCTTGTGTTGATTGCTGCAGACGATGGAAATATGTGGATGACCTCACCCTTGGGGAGGTCGTTCGCAAAGGTGATTTGCCTTCCATGCAATCCCTGTTAGATGATTTGAGTGTTTGGTGTTCATCCAATAACATGATACCCAAACCCTCCAAATGCCATATCTTGGTTGTCAATTTTCTTAAGGACAAGTCGGACGATATTATATCGCCTTCTTTTAGTCTGAGTGGTTCCATTTTACAAGTAGTTGATCACATGACACTTCTTGGTGTAATCATTCAAAATGACCTGAAATGGGAACTTAACACTAATAATATTGTGTCTAGAGCTTCTAGACGTTTATTTTCCTTGTGCATTTTGAAGAAAGCTGGAATCTTAATTAATGATCTGTTGACTGTTTATATGGCTTATATAAGACCTATTTTAGAATATGCTGCCCCTGTTTGGTATGGCGCTATCACTAAGGATATGTCCAAGTCTATTGAAAAGGTACAAAAGAGAGCATTGCGAATCATGCTAGGTAACAACTATTTGTGCTATGATTATGCATTGTCTGTTACTGGTTTACCCACTCTTGTTGAGAGAAGAAACAAACTGATGTTGTCTTTCGGGGAAGGCTTATTAAAATCCGAGCTGTTTAGAGAAATACTTCCCCCTCTTCATAAGCCAGCTCGGTCTCTCAGATTCAACCGCTTTCTAGAAGTACCTCATTATAAAACCAGCAGACTTAGGTCATCTCCAGTTCCCACCATGGTGGATATAATTAATAGGCACCACGAGCTCTTTTTTAGATATATGTTATAAGTGAATGTTTTAAGGTTTTTTATTCATGTATGTTTTATAATTTTATGGTACGATATCTAATTTTAATTAGATGTTTCTATTTTTATGGCAATTTTAACTAATTTTTTATTATTTTGTAATACAATTCATTTCAGTCCTTGACTGTCGTTTTGTAATATATTTTTATATACCGAATAAATAAAATAAAATAAATTATTTGGAGTTAGTTTTATAACAATCTATGCATTTATTTTACAATTTAAATTGTACTCATTATTTTAACCAAGCAAGTTTAATCTTGATTTTACATTAGGCCTATATTAACTATTTTTATAGATGTGTAGGTAGGAAGTGTCTAAATTAAATTTTTCATTTTGTTATGTTTTGTCTAGCCTCATTTTGTAATTTACACAACTACAGTAATTTAAATACCCAAAATAGCACAGTAAAAAAGTTGTACTATAATTTGTAAACATTTTTTTGTTGAATTAATAATTATGAATTTAGTCTATTGTTACAATTATTTGAATGATTAATGCAGTACATGAAATTCAATACACAATTCCTGAGGTGTAGGAAATGTCTAAATGCAATTTTGATTTTGGTATGTTTTGTTTTTATTTAACCAGGGAACAGTGAAAATACAATTTTAACCATAATTTGCCAGAATTTTGATGTGTAAATGCTTTGTCTTGGTATGCAAGTTTATTAATCATCTTATTATACTATATACAGTACCATATTTACTATTAAATGGTACTGGTATATTATTATTTTACTTATTAACCTTTGACATTGTGCCTCTATAAAAAATATATAAGCTTCATTAGTATAACACAAATAATTTCTGCCAATTTTTTTAATTTCTTGCTCTATTGTTTATTGAAAATTAGGCATTGTCTTTAAATTATCATCTTACTATTTAAATGTTTAATATAATTTTCTTAGATGAATTATGTTCTATTAATTTCTAAAATTAATACGCTCGCGTACCATCTAGGTTGTGCCCACAGATGGTTCTCGAATACATAATAATTTCAGCGTTAAAAAACTGGCGATTTCAAATGTACGTACCGCAGGACAATAATACATAAATATACACTGTGATTTATGTACTCAACTAAAATTAGCACACTGGGAATTACTTCCGAAAGAGAAACTTGTCACAGAATGAGACCAATTGTTTAAGTCAAATTTAAACAAACTTAATTTGTGCTTTGTATGTAACATTAGGGTTGAGGAATGGGGAAGAGGATGGGTGCAAAGAGGAACAATTTTTAAATATATTCTTTATTCATTTAGTAACGAAATATTAATTGAACTTATTCAACCTTATGTTCCTAAGCGGTCTCTGAGATCTAGATCTGAGTCTCTTCTTGCCCATATATTAATTCATCCTTCCATCCACTAAGTTTTATGGAAATCGTTCATTTTCTTCGACATCCGTTTCTCTATGGAATGCGTTGCCTATTGAAATCCGTCAGGCTACTTCCACCAGTGCAGTGTCTTCAAATCTCTCCTCAAAACCCACCTTTTTAATTTGTAATTTTCTAAATTTGTTCTGTCTTTGTAAAGCGCATTAATAATAATAATAAATGAAAACTTATATAGCGCCGGTATCCTCCACCCATGTGGCGCTCATGGCGCTTTGTGCATTAACAACGTGCGAGAACATCAGCGAATAGCGACGTCTTTAGGTTGGTCTTGAAACTGTTTAGACTAGATGAGCATTTAACTGTTGCTGGTAAGCTGTTCCATACACTTGCGGCCGCAACGTAAAAAGATCTCTGACCCCACTGATTTTTCGCTCTACGCTCTTGAAGAAGGTTTTGTGACAATGATCGTAGGCCTCTGCGGGATGATTCGTAACGATCCACAAGGTCAGATAAATAAGCAGGAGCACTGTCATTTAGGATCTTGAATACAAACAACGCAAGTTTGTACTTAATACGTTGTTGAACAGGCAACCAATGCAAATCCATCAGGACAGGAGTTATGTGAGCGTTTGATTTTGTATAAGTTACAATTCTAGCTGCCATATTTTGCAAGCGCTGCAAACGTTGTATTTGATATTTTGGTATGCCAAACAACAAGGCATTACCAATGTCAATTTTAGAAGTGACAAATGAGTGTACAATCAATTCAGCTGTTTTCTTGTTAAGATTACCGCGAATACGACCAAGGTTCCTAATCGATATGCATGCTGCTTTGGATACAGTTGTTATTTGTGCTTCCATAGTGAGATTACTATCCAGCATGATTCCCAGATTCCGGACCACCGATGAGGGAGCGATGTTAGAGTTTCCGATTCTGATATGTGTGATGTTGATTTTGGAGATGTTACATTTAGACCCGACGATAATAAACTCTGTCTTTCCATCATTCAACTTTAGGTAATTTGTTGTCATCCAATTGCGAACATCTTCTATACAGGCTTCCATCTTACTCATTGCTGCAGCAACATCCCTTTGCACTGGATTTACTGACACATAAATCTGTGTATCATCTGCATAGAAATGGAAATGTAGACTGTGTTTGCGAATAATGTCACCAAGGGGAAGCGTATAAATGGAAAACTGGCCAGGCCCAATTACTGACCCCTGTGGTACACCATATTCCAGGCAAGCTTCATCTGAGAATGCATCATTGATACAGACTAGCTGACGTCTTCCTGTAAGATATGACTGGAACCAGTTAAGAGCAACACCATTTATGCCAATGCGATTTCTCAGACGGGTTATCAGTTGTTGGTGATCAACTGTATCAAACGCTGCTGACAAATCCAACAACACCAATAGCGTTATTTTCCCATCATTCATTCCTTGTAACAAATCATTCTGTACCTTTAAAAGGGAACTCTCCGTGCTATGACATGCACGATATGCCGACTGGTAATTCTCATTTAAATTATGCTTTTGAAGATATGGAGTAATGCGTGATGTCACTACACGCTCCAGAGTCTTTCCAAGAAAAGAAAGATTCGACACCGGGCGGTAATTTTTCAGCGTGTTATGATCCAAGTTTTGCTTTTTTATTAAATGACGAACGTGAGCAATTTTCAGTTCATCTGGCACTATGCCGGTATTAAGAGAATGGTTAATGATTTCCGTTATTATTGGAACGACTGCGTCTATACACTTCTTCAGTATAGAAGTAGGAACTGGATCTAACCTGCATGATTTTGTTGGTGATTTCATCAGAATGTTGCGGATCTTATCTTGAGATGCTGGTGTAAATGTTGTGAGATGCTGATGAACAGCTGTCACAGGCTCATTAAATGACATGTCATCAATCTTGAAGTCGTCTCTGATGATCTTGATCTTGTCTGTGAAAAACTGACAGAACCTGTTCGCAAGATCTAAGTCAGAAAGACTATCTGGGAGAGGTGATACCTGGCGATGATGAAGGAGTTGGTTAACAATTTTAAAAAGTCCTTTCTGATCTGCTGCATGTTCTTCACACAAGCCAATGTAGTAGTTGGCCTTTGCCTTTCTTACCATGGAATTTACATTCCTCTTCTGTGCAATGTAAGCTTGACGATCTATTTCCAGATGAGAGATTCTCCATTTCTTTTCAAGCTTACGCTTTGTTCTTTTCTCAGCATAGATGTCACTGTTATACCAACTAGTGTTTGGTCGGACCTTTACTGTTCTCTTTTTCGGTGGTGCGTGTTTGTCAAGAAGTTCACTCAAAGTGGTGACATATAGTCGTACTTTACTTGATAAATCAAGATTTGAGAGCGAAGTTCCGAGATCAGACTGTGTGATATCTTTACATAATGTCTCAAAATTTATAGCATTCCAATGACGAGTTTCGATGGATTTAGTGATTACGGGTGGCTTCTTGATAAGGAGATTGAGGCATTGAGGCTTTCAGCATAATGCGATATATCAAGTACCAGTTATTATTATTATTGTTTTCGTGTTTTACACATAATATACCACTAAACACAGTAAAACATTGCGATGTAATACTTAGTTTGTTGTCACCGTCCTAGTCGATTGAAATAGTACAGTACATGTAACGATACATCACTACGACGTGTATATGTTTATATGTGCCTTGAGCACTCTTGAGTGGTATGTGCGCTATAAAAATCCTATTATTATTATTATTATTATTATTATATAATGTAAAACAATTTGTAAAAACCACCTCTATTCGGGGAAAATCATAAATTCGATTTAATCGTCAATAAATATTAAATTATCTAACTCAACTTAATTAGTAGGCCTAATGGTTTTCAATTGTTTCTTAGAGCCAATTCATACTTAAGTTGGTTCATACCCTACCCACCAAAGTTGTTCTGCGTTTAGGGCATGTGATGTACCGTAGGCCTATCCTCTACTGGTTGTACAACGCTACTCATGCCAGTGAGGGAAGGGTGAATTAACTGCAATAATAACGATTTGTACATAATATACGGCGAGTGAAAACGCTAGCTCATTATCCGTTTAAAAAAAAATGTATATCCAACCTCTGCAACACAGATTGAAAAAAAAAATGGATCGAATTTCTGTTTTGAGTATACAGTACTTGCCTTTACGACGCCTGAGGGAATAGACACTTGTGGAAGAGAGATTGGAATGTTCCATTCATCGCAAATCAATACATTTGTATAAACGTATATTAAATCTATCAAAATAGTATTTTTTAAAGAAAATCGGCCTGTCTTCAACATTATGATGCTGTACTCGAGCTGTTCAACCGGTTTTCAGTCATTAAAAACAATTATCGTAGGAGGAGACACGAAAATGCGAAGCATCCTCGTATTATCGTCTGCGGGTATTTTTCAAGACGGACATCCATTAGACAGTGTATACCACGATCGAAAAATTTGGGGCAAATCGTTGAACCTAAATTCGTTTTAATCGTCAATAACTAATTATCGAACTCAATTTAATTAGTAAACAGGGTTACATCAGGTGGTTAAAATCATTACTGAAAGTACGAACCAACTTTATATACCATCGAGTAAACATTCTAGAAATAACGCGCGATTTACCTAATTTTGCCCTTACGTAAATTTATATATAGATGTATTATATATTCTGATAAATATTAAAATTGGTTCTTATTATTTCTGCAACAGTATCAGTTAGTCAAAAACTCTTGATTTTTTATGATTTAAAAAGAAAATATTAAATAATAAATTATTGAATTATTTAAAGATTCAAATTAATAAAGTGACATGAAATTCAATACACAATTCTTGAGGTGTAGTACAGTAAGTGTCTAAAATTAATTTTGATTTTGATATGCTTGTGTTGATCATAGTATGCAATTAATTCATCAATTTATTCATTACTACTTGTACTTTAATTTTTCGGTAAAAAAAGTATTAAAGATTCATTAGTATGTTTACATAAATAATGTCTGAATAGTTTCTTCATTGTTTAAATTATCTGCTCTATTATTTATTGTCAATCAGACGGTTGTTAATAAATATGTATTATAAAATAGTTTACAATTGCAAAACTATTATCAACTTCTATTTAATGTGACATGTATAATATCTATTAAATCAAGTCTTATTTAGTATGTATACATCCGCCCTTATGAGGGCGGGCATCACTCTCTGGAGCTCTCTGTTATAAAATTTCTCATGCAAAAATCGCGGAATACTCATTCTTGTGATATATATTCTTTGCCCGTGGGTAAATTTTAAATCTGAACACAGACGACCCATGCTCAGATTAATTTAATTACAGCGCCACCAACGAATGGGTACACAAATTATTACTTACAGTAAATAGTTGTAAAAAGGCGGAAATTAACAGTAAACGACTGTAATTAGTAAAAACGGTCGTCGGATGTAATTTTTTACAGTCAAAAAATTGTAAATTTAACAGTTTTTTTTACAGTGTATGTAATCGCGAAATAATCAGTGATGAACCTGTGTTGTTTAACGCTACGGTAGATCGAATATTGAAAGACAATAGAAACAAGATATGTAGCAAAGTCTATTCTATTCAGATACTGTTCATATGAAGTTACTGAGTCACAATTAGAACAACAAATCAATCACTTAAAAACCATATTTCTGTTGGCAATAAAAACCTACGGGTTGTCTTTAATAAAGAGATAGCCTTACAAAACATGGTTTGCCGTTTACAAAGAGAAGTATATCTCAGTTTATATCGGCACGTAAACATACACACCTCCTTCCTAACATAGATTAACACAATTTAGGATAAAGATTATGTCGTTAGGGTTGAGGACGGCAAGGCCGACGGTACGATCTTAGAACGATTGCGTTCTAAAGCCTGTTTTCCTGTCGACGTCAGTCGACGCTATCGTTAACAATAATCGGCGATCTTCTACGTAAACATTGAAATGATTTACAGGAAAAGGTACTCGCTATCGTTATCATTTCAACTTGATCGTTTTCAAACGATCGTCGTTGAACTGTTAACGATCAACGACGATAGCGTCAAATAACGTCGACAGGAAAACAGGCTAAGGGGTTTTAACCATATGGGAGACCAACGCGGTATGTATGGCTTGTCGTTCTATGATATGGTCGCCCCAACATAATATAATCGAGGTGCCTTTTGTGAATGATCACGAGCACCTATCCCAACTTGTTGTAAACACGTCAAGTATACCTTTATCTATTTGCATTATTAATTAATCTTTTCTTATTTTTACACAAAATGTGATTAAAATACATTTATTTCCTAATATTGCTTGTAGGCAGAGAGATGTTTAACCAGTGCCACCAAAACCATTGTAAACATTTATTTTGTAAAATGATTTCTGGTAGATATAACGAAAATGATAAAATAAGCATTCATGTTATGCTAAAAAATTTTAAAGTATTGGAATACAACAAATGTAAACCAAAGTCAAAACTGTGAATATATTGAATGGATCTTTATTGGGTTAGAATTATAATACAAGTGGATTAGTAACAAAAATATGTTATAATATTTAATGTTTATTCAATGCCAAATAATTAAGAAATGTCAAGAAATTTTAAGGTCATACTAAGAAATGAAATATATATATTTAACATAATTAGAATTGCATGCAACTGGTGTACTTTAGTCGTTGTACTAAATAGTACGTACGGATTTTATAGGCTTCTCAGATAAATGTTGGTGACTGTTACAACGTAGAAAACGCCATTTTCAAATAACCGTTATGTAGAACACCGCTTACTACAGAACATAAGCTGTTGATGTTTCTACATTAACGGTTGTTTCGAAATTAGCTGACGTTTTCTACATTATAAGTTGTAACAGTGACATGTAGGCCTATGTCCAACATAATATTTACTTTTACTATTTCAAATCAATCAAATCCAATCTAGTTTTGTTAAACTTGATGCGTGTATTTCACTTGAAGTGTGCACGAAAAAACGAACTAGACTAAGTTGATTATTGATATTATTGTATTCAATGATATGGTTGATCTATCATTGACAATTAGGCCTACGTACTACCACTGTGGTTTTTTTGTTCATTTCGTTCATACAATTGTCCATTGTAAACTTTATTCGAGTCGGTGGCCTTATGTTGTGTTTTGCCCGCAAAAATGGCTGATTTTTATCATATTATACCCCCAAAAAAGATGCCTCCTCCCCTCCCCCTAAAAACCCTTTTGAACAATAAATGCCAGGGGCGTTTAATCGGATACACATGGCAAGTTACTTCTAGCATTCTGAAAAGAACTGTTGAGTTTGACGTTTATATCAAAATGTTCTCGTGGACAGCAATAACTAGTACTTGAAATTGAAACAATTAAAGTATCAGTTATTGTATAACATTACTGTCTAAGGATAAGTTGTGTAGAGATATGTTTTTTGTTTGAAACATTAGTAATAGTATTTTCTGTTCATCTTTTAACAACATTTTCTATTACAATGAATGTAAATATGTATATTTCGAACAATTTGATACCAAATTTAAGTTTCTACGACCAGTACTTACAGAGATATGAAGATGCCCTGGCATGTGGGTCAAAGGTCAGAAATGGCATTTCTGATCATTTTTTACTAAAGTGCCCCATTAGACAGAATATAAATGTATGCCTTCTGAACATTTTGAGACCAAAATTGACTTGCTGCGACCAGTGGTTGCCGAGATACAAGTACCTTTATTTATTCGTTCATATAACCCTTGACCCTGACCCTTTGACCTTTTGTAAAACTTTTCAAAATGTGTAACAAATAACAAAATATATTTTTCGAACAATTTAAAACCAAATTCAAGTGTCTACGACCAGTAGTTACGGAGATAAATACATGTTCTGTGTTGTGGGTCAAAGGTCAGAAATGGCATTTCCGGTCATTTTAAACTAAAATGTCCCATTAGTCTGAATATAAATGTATACCTTCTGATCAATTTGAGACCAACATTACTTCGCTGTGACCAGTGGTTGTTGAGATTTAAGGACATATTGGTGTTTGGTCTTATGACCTTTCACCCTGACCTTTTGACCTATCGCCACATTTTCAAAATGTTTAACCAAGCCAAAAATGATTGTTTGACCACCCTAAACCAATTTCTGAAGTCAAATTCTCTGGACCTCAAAGTGCATACGAAAGTTGATCTAGCTACTAGAGTATAAGCTTATGTCGTATACAAAACGTATAGGCCTAGGTCTATTCATATAATTTCTGGTACCTTGTGTTTTGTTTCTTTTCATGTATACACTGATTTAAGAATGTAAGCATATAAACGATTTATTTATACTTAGCCTAGAGGAAATGAAATGTTTTATCTAGGATCAGCCTCGCTGAAATATCATGAATCTGACTACGTATTTATTATTTACATGTAAATGAGCAAACCTTTACACCGTAACAAACATTCCTCGCTAAGTAAGTGTATCCCTCTAACGTTTGGTGACAAAAAATTGTTCATTAAATAATCCTCGTCTACCCGCTCATGTAAACAAATATAGATTAATTTCATTGTCAAAACAATGTGTACATATGGAAATAAAGAGGGGCCTGCCTCAGTATTACATATATCAAAACTGATTGAAAACCTTTTAAATAAAAAAAAATTATAAAAACGGGAGCGGGTTCTCTTTGGTATCGACGACCATCAGCTTAAATAGATCCACTAAAAGCAGGGAGTGGGAGGGGCGGAGGTAACCGAGCCTATTATGGAATAAATTCTGTATCTTCCCTGACGCAACATGAGAGTAACTCAATATATAATGTATTGTATTGTATAGGTATTTTATGTTTTTACCTTTATTGTCGTTTGAATGATTTTCTTTATATTGTTGACTTTTAATTGATTCTGTTTCCCAAGACTAAGCCTAATATGTAAACAACTTTTAATGTTCGTGGTTAGTTTTATAGTTGTTCTTGAGGCATGTGTGTATTTATCTATTTTTGAGATTATATAAAAAAAAGTTTGAATCGTAAATTAGTAGATCTACCTGGCATACATCTAAATGGACACAGTTCATGAAACAAATTTTTATCATGAACTGTGTCCATTAGATGCATATCAGAATTATGATTCTTAAGTTCACATTTATCATAACACGTTCATGTTAACCACGTTAAAAGTTAAATTGTACTTTTTTTTAGTAATATTAAGTCAAAACACAGTCTAGAACTCAGTCACACTCATTCACAACCTAAGTCACGTAATGGAACAAATGGCTATAGCATAAACATTCATGTTATATTTAAAAAAAACACATCAAACATTTGTAATAATACAACAAATGTAACAAATCACCTCTATTGACTGAATCTTTATTTGGTTATTATAAACATTGGATTGGTAGTATAAATATTATAAGACAATTAATGATTATTAAGGAAACATATTTGCAAAACAAACTCAGTTAAACTCAGTGTTAAGAAATGCTAAGGTTGTACTAATAAAGGAATCAGAACAGGATTAGAATGCAATGAATGGTTTGTTCATCTTAATCTTCATTCATATAATTGTTTATGAATAAAAATAAAATGATTTTAAATTGATTTGCATAGCTATCAAGTATATGTAAAATGAAATTTAAACCATTAGTGCAACTTAACTACTTTACAAATGTTAACAAATAATTACACAAACTGTAAACAGTGCATTGTTCAAACGTGAACATATAAAACCTTTTTTGAAAACTATTGATTATGAAGTATTATTTACTACACGTGTGGTAAAGAGGATTAAATATTGTGTAGGCCTTGCTTCTTGTACAACAATAACAAGAAAACAGAGATCCTAAAGTACGAAATCCACATGTAAAATTTTTGAGGAAAATGCAATTATTTTAATAGCACTATTGAACAAACTAAAACAATAAATTAGAACATAATAATTAGTTATGTAAGGTTACAGACAGAAAAAATAGTTATAAACTACTAACAAATAACCATGGCTGATATTATACTTTAAAAAAAAACAATTGTGATTGCTATTTGTATTATTTGCTTCTTTGAAACTGAAAATATAGAAATTTAAAGCATACTAAAAAAAATATTGATTCGAGTTATACGTTTTATTATGACGTTGGCTCAGAAATCTTCTTTGCGTTAAAAACAAACTATCAGTATTATCAAACATTTTTTTGAAAGATACATCATAATCAAAGTTATGATATGTATTATAATAATATTTATCATTCGATATTCAATATTTTGATTTTTTAAATAGGTCAATTTATGCCTCTGTATAAAAAAGGATGACTTTCATAATATTTGATTTTATAATTTAGTTTAGAATTCAAAGACACACAGTACCAAATTGATTGTTATGATTTGTTCATCATTCTACTTTGTTCATTCCTCTTTATAGCTTAAGATGTTCCTCAATTAAACCTACAACATCATGCCGATTAATTGCAATCATACAGTCCTTAAAATCGTCCAACGATAACCCCTTCTCAGACCATCCATGCATTACACACATGGTAGGACTGTTCATCATGTTCATGATGTAGTTAATGTAACAATCATAGCCAACCTTACAAGCTACACTACGCCAATCATTAGCACGTGGTTGTGGAGGGTCCAGAAGAACGCAGACCTCTGTCATGATATGAAATGGCAGGATCGGGGAAGGAATGTCTTTATAGACTCCAATTAAAGGTCGCAGAAACCAAGGGACATTCGAGTTTCCTTGAACAGCAGTGTCTTGAAAGGCTGAAATAATACAAAATGGTTGATAATAGTATACAAATGTTTTCTAAGCTTTTTGTTTCATTTATGAGACATGTTTTTGACGGTTGTTATTGGTTAAAGTGGAAAAGGTTGTAGGATTTAGTTGTTTTAAAATGTTCAGTACTGTACATCTCCACATTACAGCATTCAATTTGTCTAGCATAATCAACAAACTCCGTAATATAGCATAGGAAGCGTGTATCACACACAGTATCACAAAATTTGCCAATGATAAGAAATGTTCAAGAAAGAAAGAAACTTTATTGACCAAAAATATTATATAACATTAACAATGGTTTGCATATAATATATATAGTCGAGAGACTACAAAAGGCCCGATGGGCCTGTCGCTGTAGTCCCTCTTTACATTATACAAATAATAATAAAACAACAACACTTATGCTCAATTTGCCTTTACGTACATTATATATACTAGATGGCACGCTCGCTTCGCTCGCGTACCATCTAGGTCGTGCCCACAGATGGTTCTCGAATACACAGTATTTTCCAGCGAGAAAAAAATGGAGATTTCAAATGTACGTACTGCAGGACTATAATACATTGTCGTTTACAGAAACGAATAAATATACACGATGATTTATGTAGGCAGCTAAAATTAGCACCCTGGGAATTACTTCCGAGAGAGAAACAAAATGAGTCAAATTTTTTTATTTGGACTCATTTAAACAAACCCAATTTGTGTTTTGTATGTAACATTAAGGGTTGAGGGATGAAGATAGGTACAAAGAGGAAACATTTTAAAATATATTCTTATCCACTCAGTAACGAAATATTGTTTTTAATGTTTTATAGGCCTATAAATAATATACCACTAAATACAGTAAAACATTTACGATTTAATACTTTGTTAAAACTCTCACTGTCATAGTCGATTGAAATAGTAAAGTACATGTAACGATACACCACTACGTACGTTTATATATTTTTAAATTATTAATTAATACAAGCGTTGAGAAGCAACTGTCAGTAATAACGTTTATTTATTTGTATATTATATGTTTATAATCTAACAGTAGGGCCTACCCACACTCACAGTTAATAAAGTATTTGTATATTTGTTTTTATTATATCTAACAGTACCAACACTCACATTAAGAAATTTGCGATTCAAATTGCGATCAAAAGTGCATTGCAATACTATTTATGTTTATTCTCCAAGGGGGCCCATAAATCTAAATATATACCTCTATGGTTAAACCAAATAATTTGGAATGTTCCATTCATCACAAATCAATACATTTTTAAAAACGTATATTACATGTATAAAAATAGCATTTTTTAAAGAAAATCGGCCTGTCTTCAACATTATGATGCTGTACTCGAACTGTTCAACCGGTTTTCAGCTATTAAAAACAATTATCGTAGGAGGAGATAGGAAAATGCGAAGTGTCCTCGTATTATTGTGTGCGGGTATTTTTCAAATTGACATCCATTAGACAGTGTATACCACGATCGGAAAACACCCCTATTTGGGGCAAATCGTTGAACCTAAATTCGTTCTAATCGTCAATAACTAATTATCGAACTCAATTTAATTAGTAAACAGGGTCACATCAGGTGGTTAAAATTAGTACCGAAAGTACGAACCAACTTTATATACCATCGAGTAAACATTCTAGAAATAACGCACGATTTACCGATTTTTGCCCTTACGTAAATTTATATATAGATAAAAAAGAATACAGTATCTTAACTAGGTTACCATCTGGGTTGATACATTATATGCTACATAAAGAATTGGCTGACTCGGACTTTAAAACATTATTTGGTTTATCAGGATGAATCCTTTCCTGGGTTTAATAAAGAAGCCATTATAATGTTTGCCATCCCATTTGTCTTAGGACACAAGGGCACATTTTAATTGTAGCAATTATAGCTTATTATGTCCAGGGAAAGAGGAAAGAGTTTGCCACATGACGTCATTGAAGGTTTTCCGACCCGTTGTTACCTCTATTTCAGACGATACTTTAACATTGTTAGTCGCGTGCAACGCGACTCTACAGCTCACTATTTTGGTTGGTGGGTCGGTTCGTCGGTCGGTCGGTAAACACTAACTTGTATATGGCTTCGCTTGATATCAGTTTCATCTAGTCAATTTTTCAGAGAATATCCGTTATGGCCAGGACTCGATGTGGTTATGTTTGTTATGGTGCGCAATCAAAAATTACGCCGTCTACGCATGATTTAACGAAATCACGTTTGTAATCATATCTTCACAAGCATGAGTCACATTTATATAACATTTGGTACTCATAAATTTCAGGTCATATTTCATCATAATAATATGGCAATACAATTACGTGCGTAGCGCATATAACGCATACATACGCGCGCTTAAAATTTAGAAAATTGTCAAATTTATTTTCGATGAAATTAGAGTACGTTTCAGGCAATTTTAAGAGTTTAAAAAATTACAATGAGTGCGCAGTTGCACGCGTACTGCACGTTAAACGTTAATACGCACTCGTTTTGCCCGATTTCTGTTTTACAACTTTCTTTAATAATGTCATCATATTTGATTCACTTTCCAACTCCAATTTACGTTATACGAGCCCGTCAAAAGTGACAGGCCGGCTACGCACGTGTAAATAAAAAAAAAATATAAATGTAAATCAAATATTTTCAACATTTTTAAAATGTTCTGCAATTTCGGTCGGTTTGTCTGTTGGTTGGTCGGTTGGTAAACACTAACTTGTGCACGCGACTGCAGCCATGTGTATGGCCTTGTTATTTTAGTACCTTGATTTCTATTGTCCTTTCCAAACAAACGCCTGACTTTGCAAGTGTCCATGCCATCATCTGGTCCACACCGTGGTGTTGAAACTAAACACTCTTTAAGTTTGTGCAAGTGAAGGTTCTCCTCAGGACAGACGTTGCACAGGACGCAGACGTTAAAATCAACCCGTTTCATCCACTTGTGGCCAATGTCCAGTAGGTTTTCTTTAATAAGCTGTAGTATCTGCAATATAAGGTAAAAAGATTTGTTTTTATTTAATTTGATATTTGATATCACACAACAAAATGTCTCAAATTGTCCCTTATTGATACATTTTAAATTTATAATCTCTTTTGAACAATTCAAATTGAACACGATGTGACTAAACTTAATAATCAAGAAGATAACCAACTGTCTATGAAAAATCATGTTAGTACATTACGCAGTAGGGTAAACTTCCATCTTCGTAATTTGAGTAGGATTCGGTGTTTCATAGACCGCTCTACTTGTACAGATGTAGTGAGATCTTCAATTCTTTCCCGACTGGACTATGGCAACTCTTTGCTAGGTGGATTGGCTGTTTCAGACGTCCGACGTTTGCAAACAATGCAAAATAGCGCTGCGCGTCTTATTTTTCAAGCTAGCAAGCGCACCACGGCGTTTCTTCTCATTAGGGAGCTGCATTGGTTGCCTGTCCAGCAGAGGATCGAATTCAAAATCTTAGTGCATGTGTACAACTGTCTGTATGGCTCAGCACCTGGTTATTTACAGGACCTTATAAACAAACACAATTTTGGTCGGCAAGGACTTCGATCTACTGTACCCAAGACCATACCCGTCTTGCCATCCCCAAGACCAAGAGGTCGTTTGGTGATAAGTGTTTTTCTGTCATCTGTCCTAGGTTGTAGAATAACTTACCATCATATATTCGTGAAGCCCCAAATGTGCAATATTTAAAGAAAATGTTTTTTTCCTAAATCATGGTAATGTAATTACGGTAACTTTTTGTATAGGCCCCCATAGTTTTTATAATTATATATTTTTGTTTTTTCATTCCATTTTATTTTTTTGTTTTTGTAAGTATTGAGTATTTAGTATTATCAATTGTACAGCGCTTTGGACACTTGGAAAAGCGCTATATAAATCCAAATTAAATAAATAAAAAAATATATAAGAACTTGATACTTACCTCTTTGCACACACTTGGGGATGGTTCAAGATGTTTACCACCAACTTTAAGTTTATAAATAACAACCTATATAATATAAAAAAGTCATATATTGGAGCTTGGCTGATTTTTAAATTGAGCTAGTCTGCAGAAGTTTATAAATCATTTTAGCAAATAACCATGTACATCAATTAAATTACTTTTTAATGCATTAATACAAAATGTGTTGTATCGAAAAGAAATTTAATTGGCTTAAAAGAGCAATACATTCTTCTGTCAATTCATTTTAATTTTTTAATCACAAGAACAGGGAACAATGAAAAAATACCAAACACTCCTAGCCTACCTGGATACAAGATCTTTTTTCAGGCAGGATCCTGATGATTGCATCGTGGTTCTGATCAATGTACACCTTTACCTGCTGGTAAAAGAGTCTAGGATTATAACCCTTATCATGTGACCTTTGTTGTGACCAATGTACAATTCTTACTACGAGTCGATAGTACAGTCCTTCAGGTAGGAAACCATCAAAGTTAACGTAGAATACCACAGTATTATTTGACTTTGCCAGTTTATCAAGTGATACCATCTCATCACCTTCCTTCTTCTTCAGCAGTGATGGCACATAAAAGAGACGATCACTTTTAGTACCTGTTGTCTTTTGAAAAGAAGTTGAAATTAATGTTTCTAATAGGATTTAATTAAGGTTTAAGAGTGTTAAATACAAGTTTTAAGATGAAAAAAAAACACCAAACAAAACTACTTGATTAAGTAACGAAAAAAAGAAGTTAAAAACCTGTTTGTACAGAATAGACTGAGTTTTAACACATATCAAGTCAAATTTCTGCATTAGCTGTAACAATGCTTCAAATTTCTCAAGAAATTCTTGCCACATACGTCTAAGTAGTCTCTCTTCCAGGAAACCTTCTTCATCAAGTTTTTTCCAAGAGCTTCTAAACTCTGCCCACTACAAAAACAACATAAACAAGTAATACAGCAACTAGTTTAGTATGTGCCAGCAGTTCTTATCACTATTGAATTGTTCAACACCTGGAAATAAAATCATATCGTTGACTTACAGAGTTTCAAATTATCTTCATCACTATGGTTTTAAAGTAGTAAACGTAAGTAAAATAAACCTGTCGAATAAACTAACAAAATAAAATAAAACTCATACTTGATCTGAAGGATTCTTCACTGTGATAACTAGCCTGAATATGTAAATCAACCACTGCGGTATTATAATGATGATGTCATTGAGGGCGCTATATGGTGTGTCTCTTTCCCCGTAGTAAACGATGTTACCAAGGTCGTGATGAAAATGTAACATAGCAAATAACTGAATATTTGTGTTGATATGACACTTGGATGAGATTTTCGTTACCTGGTATTTCAATTTTAATAAATAAAAAACAAACAATTTGCTTGTCATAAATATGATTGAAAATGAAAGTAAATAAACATTTTCGATTAAAAATAGGTAATTATATAAACAACCAACCATGCAATGAAAAAAAAGCAAAACAATTACAATCATCGTATTACTTGCCTGCTTGAAGTTAATTGAGTGTTCATTCTGTGCACGTAATTGTTCAATTTCATGCAAGAAATTCAACCATTTTAATGGCATCTTCTCTCCCATATACGATTCATTCTTAGCCACCTCTGTGATATGATCTCTAAGCTCAACAATGGATTTATCCAATGGTGATCTGACGCTATTATCAATGGCATAATACTTCAACACAACATGATCTTCATATGGTTTTTGTTTAAATGCCTTTTTTATCAGTAAAAACTTGTCTTCTGTCTACAAAGATATACAAATGGATGTTTTATTGTTGTTTAAATATTTGGTTTTATATTTAAAATCAAATATTATTATAATGTATAACTTTTCAACTTTTTCACACATTTTGAATTCTTTTTTGGCTTTATATAGTGTTAGTCTAATACTCACAAGAGCTTGTCTCTCTTCATCATTGCCTGGCAGACTTTCTCTGTGAGTTCCAACAATAAATATAGGTGGTGAAAACTGTTTCTGGTTTGACACAGAATTTTCAGTGGTATGCGAGTAGATTGATTGTGACCAAAAAACCACACGATCTAAGTTGGTCATGTAATGGTCAGCATCTGTAATCTGAAAATTACTTATTATTGAAAATAATTAATGAATTAAACATGAACGTAATAATATTTGCTAAAAGATAACGTATAGAGAGTGGCATGGATACAATGGATACAACACAGAGATGCAATATCATAACCTTCTAATTTTTTTCAGCCACAGAAAATGGTTTTAAGATTGAAAAAGCTATATTAATATTACAATGTCTATAAATTCTAGATATCCACTTATCAACTCGAGTAAATGTTCAAACACTATTATACAGTTACTATTATTTTCGATAACTCTACCTTACTATACCTTTCCATATTCTCTATGAAATACTTCTACTCTAGATGGTGCATTGAGGTCATGACAGAGGTTGAAACAGATGATGTAAATAGCACGGGATACCAGAAACATCTACAGTATTCAAGAAAAATATATAATCACATGAAAAAGTCTCTTTTTGATCAATAAAAAAGTTACACATGATGCTGAAGCAACTGTCTTAATTTTTTAAATGCCAGTGACTACCTGATGAGTAATGTAATAAAGATCTTGTCCAGCAAAATCCCAAATGCTGAGAGTCAGATCACCAATAGTCTGCTGTACTTTTTTAATTTCTTCCGAAATTTTTTTTTCTCCATTCCTTTTCTTTTCTTCAAGAATGTTTTTAACAAGTTTAAATACCTCTTCTTGAGTATCTTCTGTTAGGCCTATCCAATTAAAAAAAATTTAAAAAAAATATATAAATGGATTATTTTAACCAGGTGTCTGGCTTTGACAGAAAAAGGGTTCCGACTTTAAAGTTTTTCTATTTTCTTCAGGAGGCCTTTGTATTCATTTAGAATTCAATACAATGTTGGTTCAGCAATATGATTGCACTATCATAAATCGTATTCACAGTTATCACATTATACATTATCATTAATTTGTTATAGACCTAAATGTGTACATTTAAAAGTATTTCCATCAACAACATTTTTACTATCATTGCCATTATTATTCATTTTGCATTCTTGTGAAAAATTAGCATGTAAAAGCTACTTCTTCAAATAGATGTATAATTTCTTAAACACCTTTACCAAATTGTTCATATTCCTGTTTCTTTCTTCCTATTTCCTTTGAATCCTATACAATCAATTCGGAATAGAATACATGTTATGATTATTATTATTTATTCAGGCAAATGATATATTTTACAAAATATAATACAAATCAAATTAAACAAATATGACGTAAAGAGATAAGATTAAAAAAGCAAGGAAAACAAAGTCAATTATTCTGTTTTAACTTTAAAAATGAAATATAATATGTTGCCACATAGCAAGTTTGAAACAAGTTATTTTTAAGTTACTGGTTTTATGATTGTTTTTAGTCGCGTGCAACTCTACAGGTTACTGTGTTGGTCGGTCGGTCGGTAAACACTAACTTGAGCACGCGACGCGACTGCACTATATATGGCCTTGTTACTGGAAAAGGTAGCGGAGGTCACACAAACTGAATAAAACCAATGTATGCTCTATTTCAGACTGTTTTGGAAATGACAACAATAATATTGTGTTTTTGTGATTACAGATTAAGGTATTTGGAAGCTTTTCGGACATATATTGAGACAAGTGAGGAATACACCAGCAAATCTGGCCATAAAGTTCTACTTCACAAACACAAAACACAAAAAATACAGAGGTAAGCCTAAATGTTTTTTTTTATCAATCACAGTATTAGATTAGATTTAATTACATTAGATTAGATAATTAGATTTGTATTACAAACCTGAAGTTTTTCTTTTTTCTCTTCCTCTATTTCCAATGTTGTTATAGCACTTATTTCTGTACATGTTTGACCTTTATTCCATACCAATAAGAAAAAAAATAGAGAACTAATATAAAATATTAACATTATATCTAGTCTTCAAACTATTTTGACGATGATATGTAGAATTGTTACAGTTTGTTTACTAGCAAGAATAGTTATTTTATGGTAGAGTAATTACACATCAATTTGTTTAAATTTAATTCCAACTATGCGTTGTAAATGTGGGTGGTATGCGTGTATGTGAGACCTGGCTAAAAGGTAAAAAATTCCTAGTATGTTTGTTATTATTGGTTATTTTATGGAATTCTTAACAAAAATCCTACCATTGTATGTTGAATTTGAAAAGGTTAGTAAAGTTGCTTCCTCTAGCTCACCAACACTGCAAACTTCTCCATTTTCTTGTTTCTTCACATGTTCTCTTAACTTTTAATATATAATTTGTAAACATTGACAATAATTAGCCTAAGAATACAAAGAAAATAACATACAAGTAATTTGTCCTAATTTGTGGTAATCGTAAGCATTGTTCTAACCTCAGTTTGTTTTTCTTCTTTATTCTTCAAAATATCATTTACAATTTCTTCTGCTAGAGTTCTTCTATATTCTTGCATTGCTTTATTCGTTTCTGTGAATAGTAAAAGTGATGTAAAGGTATTTGCTTTTATCTTATGGTCTGTGAATGCCTATCTGGTTAAACAATACAGTACGATAGTTTAATATGTATTAATAACCAATCCATTTCAAATCTTATTTGTATGTTTATTAATTGTTATTGAAAATATTATGTTTCTCAATAAAAATGTAGCATACTTTTATTTTGATTTGGTGTCCAGTTAGTAGTATGCTTAACATTAATTGTGCATGACAATTCTATTCCATCAGTAACTTTCTCATTATCATCGAACCTAAATAAATAAAATACTACAATAGATATTATCACATTTTATGACACAAATTTACACAATTCAGGCAAGACTATTAATTTGTTTTCAACTCTGTTGAAAAATGTTTTTTTTTATAAAAAGAGGAAAGCAGTACAAGTAGAAATTATATAGGAAAAGATACAAACAGAAAATAAGCTGATGATAAAAACAAACATTGTTAATAGAGTAATATGCAAAGTGTACTGAAATGAAAATGTTTTTAGAGAAAACTATATGTAAAGAGAGATAAGGAACTTATGTATGGAAATAAAATATACACCTAAGATATAAACAAAGACAATTCATTTAAAGCAAACAAAATTGTACCCGAAATTAATTTAAAAAAAACACACAAAAGAATAGGCCTACTTACGGGTGACCAATGAGTGCTTTGGTTAGACTCGTTTTTCCAGCACGCTCTTGTCCTACAAGCATTAGACGTGTTTGATATATAGGTTTGCTGCCTTCTTGTATGGCATCAAGAAATGCATTCTTAGCCTCCTGACCTCTTGCCAACACCTCAAGAGGAACTATAGTATATTTAAAAGACGTACATAATATAAATACACATAACAAATAGTACTATATTAAGAATTAGATTTGTGTTATTTCAAATGTTGAGATAAGCCTACCCATGGAGGCAGGGTGTTTACTATAAACAACGGATAATTGTGGAGCAGAATCTACACGCAATATATGTATGAGTAGTTAAAAAAAATACATACATTTGTTCTTAATTATTGACAAAGAATTTCTGATTTTTATTATTATATAAATTAGATCAATAACATGAATGGATTGAAAATAAGGAAAAACCACATTACAAAGAAAATCAACAATCTGACGGAAAGGTAGAAATAAACAAAAATAACAGAATAAAATCACCTTAAAATATATATACATTCAATCATTTCCTTTGCTCTCAAGCAAAATCATTTTACAATTCACATTTTTACTAGATTCTAAGGAACTTGCTAGGATTTATGTAAACATTTGATACTATTATTTAGCTTTTTTACATACCATCACTCAGTTTCTTTTGTTGCACTAAAAAAATCAAAGAATAAAACATTTTTAACATTACAGGTGTATGCTCAAAGCACAATAAATTGATTGTATTTTTGTAGAACCAAGCTACACATGTTAACAATGTACATTTACATTGCTTTCGTGACTGGTTAGGTAATTTTATTCAAATTTTCAAATTCAAATTCAAATATTCTTTATTCATCATCAATCATGAAAATATACAACAATATATGAGAACATAAAATAAAGATGAAAAGGAAACACATAAAAACTCTCCATACGTCCCTAACTAGCCTAAAAACTAAAACATAAATAATAAAAAAATCTAAATCCTGCAACAAGTATTATTTTAAAATTATTTGTAAAATGATAATAAATGTTCTTTAAACAATGATTTAAATATATATATATTGATTTGGCACTTTGTACGTTAACAACGTTATACAATACATGGAAACAAACAATGTATTTAAACATTTCAAATAATAATATAATCTGATTGTAGTTAATACAATATGATATACTTACCACATGATCTTACAATATCAAGTTCATGATTCAGTTCTTTGTGCTCTTTCAAAAGTGCTTCAAATTCCATCAATGATTCTATACTGTCTTTAAGCTTTTCTTGACTCAATATTTTAATTAAATTCCAAGCATTTTCTAAATCGTTTTTGTCAATATTGCAAATCTTAGCAAGTAATTTTACATGTTCATTATCTAATGATTTGCCAAGTCTAACGAGCATCCATCTGTAACCTGTGATTTTGTTTGTCAGTTTCTGTCTACGGTAGTTCTTGGATAGTATGTCGTGTAGTCTTTGGAGTCCTGTCACTTTAAATACTTCAAATAACAAATCACAGTTAACATAAACCTTAGTTTCAATGTAACCCTCTGAATGTAATAATCTGAACAAACTATTAGCTGTCGCTGCTTCTAATTCTTTTTTGTTGTTGATTATGTCATAGAAGACAACCTTCAGGATCTGAAGATCATTTGCTTTAATTTCACTTGAAAGCTCATCAATCACTGACCAAAATTCAGCACTGTTTATGAAAAAATAATATAATTTGTGCATTAATTTTACTTTTCCATAAAAAAGATATTCAGTTCATTTTCATTTTGCATTGTTTTCAAATTGGAAATTTTTTTTGCTCTTTTTAACCAAAAATTAACCAAAAATATTTTTCTTACAATAATGTTTTTATTTTAAATGTATAATATGAAAATAAAGTAAATTATAATTGTAGGCCTGTAGTATATTTTTTTAATTGAAAACCAGAGTATTTTTATTTTGCTTTGGAAAATTTTGGTTATAATTTTTTTACACTTATTAAATATTAGTTCACACTTACTCTGTCCATCTTCTTCTTTCTCTGTAAAAAAGTAGTTTCATTAGTATGTTTATATATGTAAATAATGGTAAATATATTACTTTTAAAACAAAAACGATTAGTATCCTACGTATTAGTTTACTCATCAAATACTTATTTATTTACCTTTTTAATTTTTTTCTAATACGAAGAAAATATTTTAAAATGTTTTGTTATAGAAGATTTTTTAATACATTTTTTATTTTGTATTTTGCACAGAGGCACCTCACAAGGTGAAACCACTTTTATGTACCTTAGAGGCACTTCAGAGAACCAATACAAATATTCAAAAATAATGATACGACCAGATAAATCAATCAAAAACAAAACGTTTGCACATAATACAATTTAGAGCATTTGCATTTGTCAAAAGAAGATTAGATCCAAAAAAAATTAATATATTAAATTATACGTTAAAGAAAAATCATTATCCTTAATAAGTGAGTTAGCGTTTACAAGTAGAACTCTCTTTGTATAATATTATAACAGAGCAATAACATATTAATACATCGGATTTGTTCTTTATTGAGGCATTAATACTTGATTTAAGTTATTACGTACTCTAGCCATCTTTCCTGTTCCCTGTAAAAAAATATTGAGTTTTTTTAGTAAGTTTTACATAATGTCTGAATAGTTCTAAAAAATTCTTGATTTTCCTCTGTGTAGCATTGTTTAAATTTTCAAACAATTTAGATAAAAAACATCCTACTCTGATCTGTCATTTTCTTTTAATAATCAACGTTTTGAGAAGTTTCTATATCTATAAATAGCACCTTAAGAAAAACACACAATGCAATTACTGGAATGAATATTTTTTTTACAAAATACAGTGAAATAAACCCTTAATTTAAATTTATCAGAAAATATAATAACTCACTGGTTCTGAAATCGATTTGTAGCATCCATGGTAACATACAGCTAATTTCCTCACAACATGTATGTTACGTTGCAGTTCAATTATAGCTAATACCTGTTATTACCTGTCATCTTTCTTCCTCATTGTCTATGAATTTGGATATCATCGTATCGTCAAATTCTGGTACAATTACTTAAAAATTAAATCTTAAAAATGCAATGTTCTATGGTTATAAAATATTAGGTTGTTAAGTAGAAAACAAAGGAGTAGAACTACCAGAAATCAATGTTATTATAGGCAGAGCATTATAAATTATGTAAACATTGTAATAGACGTTCGCGATTGTCTTCATTAAGCATAAGCAGGGAAGAGTTATATTATGTAATTTAACTCTTCCTTGGTATAGGCCTAAGTCTATCATGAAAAATGGAATTACAACGGAACTAAAAGAAATCCAGGGCGTGTGTTGGATGCTGGATTACCGATCGTTAGATTGTGGTTCGAATTAAACTCTCACCGCATAGATTGTATTCTTAGGCAAAATACTTACATTCGGTTCTCTTCACCAAGGTGTATAAAATGGACCCGGTTAGATCAAGACATAACTTTGCGCCGATTAGGCCTACTAGCTGCATTATGGGAGTAGGCCCTATGTTTGATCCAACAAAATAAAAAACCGGGCTAATAATGCTACGTTGAGCTTTAATACTCATGAAAAGAGCGCTATATACTGTAAATGTGGTATTGTTAACAAATTATAAACTAAAACTTTCTTTCTATACTATGATTACAAATTTAGGTGTAAGGTTTTAATCAGGTTTATTAATTTATAATTATAAAACAGTGATATATACTTCAGTCAGGTCTGGTTTATCTGGTCTAGATTTGCGACCACAAATCGCTACCTCTTATGATGAAAATTGAAATTATGATGATATTTATCATGTAAAATATAGCATCTCAAAACTATACTTACCAGATATCTTATTCAGAGAGAAACCAAGCCGCCATTGAGTAATTAAACATATATAATGTTTTACACTTATTCAAGACTCGTTGATTACAGTATGAGAGTATCATATTTAAGGAACTAAACAAGGAAGGTAAAACCAATGAATAGCACTCCATATTTACAACTACTCTCGTTTCATCGGCTGATCCAGAATTGACAAAAGTGCTTTCAGTGGAAAAAACAATGTTATGGTTCATTTGATTCAGACTATTATTGTCTATATTAACTTTAGTTTCAATCTTCTAGAGTCGGAAGCATCATGTGATTTTCTACTCATCCAAGTACAATGGCTCAGTTTTCAATTTCCTTCCCCAGTATTGTAGTGAGTAATCTGTATGAAAATATAAATTAATGCATTTTTGTATTTGTTTCCTTATTTGCCAGGCCTCCTATTGGTTTATTTGCTTTTTCCTTTTCTTGTAATATCCAAATGTACTCAGTAACAAGCAGTAGTTATTCACCGTTTTATACTTTGCTGGAGAGGGCATCTGTATGCAAATGAGTAAACTCGTCAGTACATAGTAAAATCATACAAATAAATTCTCCATAAACAATTATTTAACTGAAATTGTTAATTGTTCAAATAAAAAATATTTTTTGTAATTTTGACCAAAGAAACTCTTACTCTCTTAATTTTATTTAAGAGAGAGAGAGAGAAAAGTAAATTTATTCCTACCCGAACTCACGTATTTTGTAAAATGTCTTCAAGCATAACATCAAAGATACATTTAGAAATAATGACATTATAGAATATATAATTTAATAAAAAAACGTTAGGCTGATGTACTTAGAATCAATCTTAATTAAGTAACAATACAACTACTAGATTAGTAGTATGTTATATTATTAAATGAACATAATATGATTGTTAAGGACTACAGTAATACATCATATTAAACAAAATGTGTTAACTGGTGCTGAATTGTTAAAATAGATATTAAGTTCAATAAATACAAAAAAGTAATTAGGAAAATAGAACTGAAATGGTATACCTCAGGTTTATAAAGGACATCTTCATTCACGAGTACTTAATGAGCTTTTTCTAAAACTTATGTTAAATCGACTTTAAAACAGTATAAACATAAAAAGGCAAAACACGGGTGCAATTAAATTACAAACGTTTGCACAAAATATTTACTAACAATGATCAACAAAAACTGTAAAGTATGGCATCATGATAGAAAATATACTGTACACTGCTCAGGGTATATACATAGATTAAACCTTTTTGAAAGCAAATTGTCTCTAATGCTTATGAACATAGGATGAAAGATTATGACTTTCTGAGTTATGGACATAAACTGACATGAAAAAACATTGGTGCAACTAAATTACAAACCTTTGCACAAAATATTAACAATGAACAACAAAACATTCTATATTTTAAAGTAATTTACCAATAGGGTGATTGAAATCCTTTTAAAAAAATAAAAATACAATAAGAAATGCGACTACTAACGCTTGTATTATTTTTACCCTCAAAATTGAAAAATGTAATACATACTTAATATACAGTAACTGAGTAAATAATATCTTAAACTGAAATAAGATGCACACTTTTGGATATTCAGCTTCTTTACAGTGTTATACGTACAAACTGAAAAGTATCAATTCCCTGTTTTTATTGATTGAATTTATGGTTATTAGTCTTAGATTGTTTTAACTTTTTGTAAATTATTTGTTAGTATTATAATGATATCCGATTGTTTCCACAATACTATAAGGCTCTACCGTCTACTAAATCATGATCATCACTCTTATAAATTAAAATAATAATTAGTCTATGCCTATATATTCATTTATTTGTTTTTGTTTTGACTACTATTATTTTCGTGGAAGATGGCTTCCCATTTCGTTGTAATAGAAATTAGTCCCATTCTCTAGTAGGCTAGGTAGAGATGCTAGGCCCCCTGTTGGTCTGCCCAGTAACCAGCCTAGGGTGCATATGCCCCAATACAGACAGGTTTAGGCCTACACAGAATGTTGATTTGTTAGTATATATATGCTAGACCTATTTTTCTTGATCCTCATACAATTTAGTCTATAGGTCTAATATTCATTTACTTGTTTTTGTATTGACTGCTATTTTCTTTTTATTGATCATTGTCCACACACTTTTCTCTTCATCCTCCCCATCCCCACAACCCCTTGCTCTTTTTTTAAATATGCAAATTAGTTTTAGAGATGAAAGTGATTGGACCATAGGGGAATTAAATCCTCTGTGATTGGAAAATGGGACAACTCATGAATATTTATGATTATTTTTACCCTTAAGTTTTACCCTTAAATTAAGTGTTTTCCTTAGGTAAGTGAATCCCTTAACTCATTTGTGAATACCCCTTAAGTGTTTCTCTTTGTTAAGGGAATTCTTAAATTTTAAGGGTAAGTATTTCCCTTAGCCTAAGTGAGATTGGTGAATACGGCCACAGATTTCTAATAGCCAACATAAGACTGTTTAGTAAATTTCAAAATCACACCTGTATCACTCACCTCCAAAGTATGCATATTTTTAGTACAAGTTACATGATATATATGCAAATTAGGGGTGAAATTACAGGTTCCTATATATCGAAAACCACTAAGGTTAGAGAGTTGATTTTTTTAACACTTGTTCAAAATGTACATATTTATATTTATATCAATTAACCCTTGACCCTATTTATCAATGTTTGCATATATAATAGACTAAAATGTCTGTAGAGACTTTGTTTTGGCCTCAAATGACTCGGATACAGGTTTATTATATTCTGCATAGGACCGCTTTGTAATTCCCAAAATCAAATCTTTGTTACACACTTCGAAAGTATGCAAATTAGTAGTACAAGTTACATGAAATATGCAAATAAGGGGGTGAAATTATAGTCTTCCCATATCTCGTAAACCATTAATGCTAGAGAGTTGATGCAGTACACACCAATCCACATGCAGTACACACCAATGGTCATGAAATACACACCAATCGTCATGCAGTACACACCAATCGTCATGCAGTACACACCAATCGTAATGCAGTACCGCCACCTATCGACAAAATCGAATATCACCGTTATCACGTGACGTTTATTAGACGGTTGTAAAACTAAGACTATTTATTTCTTTTTCTCTTCTTCTTTTATAGAATTCAATAATTTCAATGGCCTTCTAGCCGCGCCTGTGTCTCGCATAACAAAGTATTGTTTCTATAAAAAAAACAGAGCATTCACAGAGATGTGTAGCGGTTAAAATAAGTACATTATGTCAAGCATAAAATAAATCTTAGAGTCGATGGCTTTAGTTTTACAGCCGTCTAATAAACGTCTCGTGATATTCGATTTTGTCGATAAGTGGCGGTATAAATTACGCAATATCTGACTGCATGACGATTGGTGTATACTGCATGATGATTGGTGTGTACTGCATGACCATTGGTGTGTACTGCATGACGATTGGTGTGTACTGCATGCTGTTTGGTGTGTACTGCATGATGTTTGGTGTGCACTGCATGATGTTTGGTGTGTACTGCATGACGATTGGTGTGTACTGCATGACCATTGGTGTGTACTACATGACGATTGGTGTGTATTTCATGACGATTGGTGTGTACTGCATGATAAATGTGAACTGAAGGCAGAGGATGCGTTCCATAGCATAGTACTGTTTAGTAATTCTCAAAATCACACCTTTTTATTTCTCTTGAAAGTAGTAGTAGTAGTACAACAGGTTAGGATTTTTCAAGATATGGCAATTCACTGTAATTTGCATATTTCATATAACCTGTACTACAAATTTGCATACTTTCGAGGTGCTTGACTAAACGGTCCTATACTGGTTTATAAAACCTGTATCCAAGTCATTTGATAAATGGGGTCAAGGGTCATTTTTTGTATTTACGGTCATTTTTTCGTAAAATGTTTCATTAGAGCAAATATAAATATGTACATTTTGAACAAGTTTTTGAAAAAATCAAATGTCATACCCCCGGTCATTTTCTTGTAAAATGTTTTATTGGAGCAAATAGAAATATGTATATTCTGAATACAGCTGTGAAAAAATCAACTAGTAGTTTTTGAGATATACATCTGTAAATTTTTCCCCTTATTTGCATATTTTATTTTACTTGTACAGTACTACTAATTTGCATACTTTTGAGGCGTGTGATAAAGGTGTGATTTTGGGAATTACAAAATGGTCCTATGCGAACTATTAGGAACCTATATCAGGGTCATTTGATGGAAAAATAAAGTCTCTACAGACATCTTAGTCACATTGAGTATGCAAACATTGAGAAATGGGGTCGAGGGTCAAATGTTGTACTTCCGGTCATTTTTTCGTAAAATGTTTCATTAGAGCAAATATAAATATGTACATTCTGAACAAGTCTCTCTGACTAGTAGTTTTTGATATATAATAACCCTGTAATTTCACCCTAATTTGCATATTTAAACTAATTTGCATATCACCGGGATGAGTGACAGAGGTGTGATTCTCAAATTTTAATCTCCTCATCACATGTGACAATTTAAAAAAGAAAAATCTCTGTTTGCAATTTGTTTCACTCAAAATGCTAGATTGACTAGCCTATTATCTTTTATAACATTTTTCTCTTTGAAGCCATTTTGTACAATAGTCAATATTAAAATACATTTGCATATCAAATTTATTTAAAATGGTTTCAATATTTTGAAGCCATTTCCAACTAAGTATATCCTTAAGTTCAAAGATAGCTCTAAAAGGTAACCTTGGCCAACGATGTTCTTCCATATTTTTAAGTCTATAGAAATATTTTAAGATTCTATCTGATTGTATTGATTTGATTGATTGCCAGCCAAGTTCACCATATAGAGCTTCCTTTGTGACATATCTGGGTGCCTTTAAGAGATATATTGTCATTTGATATTGTATATTTTCAATTTTTAGTCGCGTGGACGCGACTCTATAGTTCACTATGTCGATCGGTCGGTCGGTCGGTTGGTCTGGTATCACTATGCGTTTTATCGCTTTCTGACCTTATCTTGATATCAGTTTAATTTAGCTAGGTCAATTTTTCACAGTATATTCCCTTATGGCCAGGAATCGATATGGTTACGTTTTCACAGTGCGCAATAAAAAATTACGCGGTGTACGCACGATTTAACGAAATCACGTTTGTAATCATATCTTCACAACCATGAATCACAATTAAATAAAATTTGGTACTCATACATTTCAGGGCATAAATCATCATATGGCAATACAATTACGTGCGTAGCGCATGTAACGCATGCTTACGCGCGCTTAACATTTTCAAAATTTATTTTCGATGAAATAAGAGTACGTTTCAGGCAATTTTAAGCGTTTACAAAATTGCCATGAGTGCGCAGATTTTTGCGCGCGCACTGCGCGTTAAATATTATTGCGCACTCTTTTTGCCCGATTTCTGTTTTCTTCACTTACTTTTCAACTCGAAATTATGTTATACGAGCACGTCAAAAGTGACAGGCTACGAACGTGTATATTAAAAAAATATAAATGTTTTTAAACATTTCAACATTTTTAAACATGTTCAGTAATTTTGGTCAGTTGGTAGGTTGGTCGGTTGGTCGGTAAACACTAATGAGCACGCGACTGCAGCCATCTATATGGCGTTGTTTCTATAGCAGTCTTATTATCGCAAAAGCATATTATGCTAATATAATTTATTCTATTGAAGTCTTCCTGCCCATTTATAATAGATTTGATATATGCCATTACCCTATTTCCCGTTTTAACAACCTCATCTATTTTGGCATGTATCTTTTATTTTTCTTGAAATAAACATTCCTAGATATTTATAATTGTTAGTTTCATTAATACAAGTATTACCAACTGGCCATTTTCTATACTCGTTAAGGTTACAATAACATTGGATTTATTAAAATTTTATACCATTCTCCATTTGGTTGCAAAATCATTTGCTGCATTCAAAAGTAATTCTAAGTCTTGCTCACTGTCTCCGATTAGAATGATATCATCAACCGAGAATAAGCTGCCAATCTTTACATCAAAAATATTAATTTCTAATTCTCTTTCTTTGACACCTTCGCTATCCAAAATCAAGTAGTATACGTATGAAACGCCATATGTGCCAAAATATTTATCTTTTTACTTATATTAAGACAAAACTCCGTCTGGAACCCAGACTAGCCAGAGGGCGTACTCCAGACTGAAAGTGATTTATTTAGAAGTGGGATGGGACGTCGATATTCTGTTGAAAATTGGGAGACTGTTGAATAGTCCTCTCATCACAAGCCTGGGAGATAGAAGGTTAAAAAAAATAAAAATACAAATTCACCATCATTTCATAAATGAGAGTACTGAATCTCTCTTTGTATTCACCACGGGCAGTGCTTGAAAACAAAAGTCTGTTTCTTTTTTTCTTTACTTTGATGATGAGGATAATTTAGGTGGTGGGGTTAACTGGAACAAAACCTATCCTTCGACAGTGTCGGAATACCGATTTGATTAAACACCTTTTTAATTTTGAAAAATAAATTAAACGTGAACACTATCGTCACTAATCACATTGTTTTGAACGGCTTTTGTCTCGTGATTGTTGAATAATGGCATGAACAAAATAATTCAAGTCGATTCGAAATTATGGAAGCTGTTACGAATGTTTAACAATAAGGCTATGCACACAGTTATCATTAAATGAAGGAGTGCTATATTCCAAGAAACGGGTTAACGATCGATTTATAAACAACATTTGCAGAATACGCTGATGCCCATCGTTCGATCTATTTAGCCTTTTTATATTAAATTAATTCACAATTTAGAGAATTTCCTAAAATAGTACAGACAGTAACATTTAATAGTATGTTTTGTTTGTTAAAATAATAATCCATGAACTTATTTTACAATTATTTGAAAGTACATGGAATTTTGTTTTTCTTCGTGTTGACTATAATAATAATACAAATCCATTCATGAATTTGTATTTCATTACAGGTTTACTACTTGTATTTACTTTCAATTGTTAAATGATAAATTTCATAATTTTTAAAGGCTATATGAACCACAGGACAATGTAGGACTATTTTTTCTTTATAAATATCACAATCTAAATTAACGCAGTACAGTACATATAATTCAATAGACATTCCTGACCTACAGTGTGTCTACAAAATGTGTGTGTACACGTACGTGTCAAGTCATTTTAATTTAAACAAAATTTAAATCGTTTAAAAGAACTATTATATACAAGGGATGAGTTAAGCAAAGTGTGACATAGACGTAATAGTGAGGTATTAAGGTATAATGTATTTTGATTTTGGATGCTTTGTCTTGGTCATAACATGCAAGTTTATTCATCATATATCATTTTACTGTACTACTTTACAGGGCCATGTTTATTAATTTAGTACATAATGAAGAAACATGATTTTATTATTAATTTTACTGGTTTAAGCTTATACTTACGATATAAAATCGTCTGAGTCACTGTAAAAAAGAATATATAAGTTTCATTATGTTTACATAAATAATTTATAAATAGTGCTGTATTAATTATTTACATTTTCTTGTTCTATTATTTATTGAAAATCAGTTCATTGTCTCTAAATCTCTGTAGAATTCATCATATATGTTTGATGCTAATTATTTTTATATACATTTTTTCTGTTAAACCATGCAATAAATAATAACACTAGTTATGTCATAAAGATAAATCTAGTAATTTACTATTATAATGAACGTTTGAAAATGAGCAATAATGTGGCAATATGCTTAAAATGTTTCGGCTGGATGGACCATCCTAATAAAATAGTATTGAAATAAATATGCATTGCAGTAGCGTACTGTACGTCATCAATATAATTAATGAGGTGAATTAATACAATGTTCAGAAAAGCTACTGTTTGTGAAATTTGTATTCAGTAATAAGCCGTACCTTTATTGAATAGAAGGGCTACTGTTTATGAAATTTGTTTATTTAAATTAAATTTTAATTATTTGTTATCACCTAGGATACCACATTGCTATTTTACTTTTGATTCATTATAGTGGAAAATAAATATAAAAATAACATTTGTAAGCAATATTGAGACAACTTGTGCAAACTTATTGTTTATTTCTATTATTATAAGATACAGATAGTATTACTCTTTTTTGCGGGTTTTCAAATTTAAAGTTTCATTATTACGTTATGGTATTATGGTATATAGGCTAAAGAGCAAAATATAAATTAATGAAGTACATATAATTTAATAGACAATTCCTGATCTATAAGCAGTGTGTATACAAAATGTGTGACTTCGTGTGTTGCATCTTTAAAGTCCTTTTAATTTCAACAAAATTTAGATCTTTTAAAAGAACTATGATATATTATTAAGCAAAGTGTGACATATGCATTTGGTTTTTGATGCTTTGTCTTTGTCATAATATGCAATTCCAATTATCATATAATAATAATAATAGTATAGTGCATATAAGCGAGCTCTCAATGCGCTGAACAGTATTACCCCAGTAATTTTGTTTGGATCAAACACGTATGGAAACTTACTCCCATAATGCAGTAATCAACGCAAAGTTGTGTCTTGATCTAACCGGGTACCCATTTATACAGCTGGGTAGAGAGAGCCACACGTAAGTAAAGTATCTTGCCTAAGGATACAAGCAATGCGGCGGCGAGAGTTGGATTCGAACCTCAGTCTCACGATCAGTAGTTCATCGTCCAACACACTGCGCCACACGCCCTCATCATATATCATTTTACTGTCTACTTTACAGGGCCATATTTATTAATATAGTACATACTGACACATTATGATTTTATTATTAATTTTACTGGTTTAAGTTTATACTAACGAAACGTTTCATTATTATATTAATTTATTAAATTAAGTTTATTCATCATCTCATATTTAATTTTATTGTACTATTTTACAATACCATATTTACTAATTTAGTAAATATTATGAGTAATTGAACTGGTTTAAGATTATACTTACAGTTCAACGTATTTTAACATTTCACTGTAAAAAAGAATATATAAGTTCCATTATGTTTACATAAATAATGTAGGAATAGAGCTGTATTAATTATTTACATTTTCTTGCTCTACTATTTATTGAAAATCATTTCATTGTCTCTAAATGTCGGTAAAATTCATCAAAATATTTGATGTTATTTATTTTTATATAAATTGTTAGTTTCTGTTAGTTACACACAATATCAGACCTAGCAATAAATAATAACACTATACGCCATAAAGCATCGGAATAGATTGTGGGAAATAGTATTATAAAATTACATACATCAGTAGTAAGCCGTACCTTTATTGAATAGAAGGGCTACTGTTTGTTAAATTTATTTATTTAAATTCAATTTTAATTATTTGTTGTCACCTAGGCTACTACATGTATTGTAATTTTACTTTTGATTCATTAGGCCTATAGTGGAAAAATGAAATTTTGAAGCACTAATTGAGATACAGCTGGTGCAGACTTATTATTTATTTCTATTGTTATAAGATACAAATAGTATTACCTTTTTTCCGGGTTTTCAAAATTAGATTCCATGGTTGCACTTCATACGGCTCGTGAAAGAGCTACAGATAAAAGAGAAAACACTGTTATCTCCTTAAAAGGATCATAAATATCCTTAAAAAAGACGCCATTTAATGTAAAAACAACCATTAATTTAGATTACTGCAGTACTATAGGCGGGTGTCACGAAACCTAAGATCACGAATGCTAAGAGTAAGATCTAGGGTGACATCCGTACATAAGCTGTTGTAACAGTGACAATTATGTCCAAATTATACTTACTGTTATCTCAAATCAATAAAATCCAATCTAATTTTGTTTTACTTGATGGGTGTATTTCACTTATGCACGACAAAAACAAACTAGGCTAAACCAATGATGATGACTTTTATGACAAGCTCCCTAAATTATTCTTATAGGCCTACTAGTTGCGTTTTGTAGTTGATTATTGATATATTGTATTCAATGATAATGGTTGATCTAGCATTGACAAAGGTACTACCACTGTGGTTTATTTTTAGGCATATTATCCACATCGTCTCGAGTCAGAGTATAAAATGTCTGACTTTTGCTATTCTTCTCTCACGTAGTGCGTGACTGTATGGAAAGAATTTCTTGCCATTCATTCTTGTCATTTTCATCTTTGTTATTTATTAGAAATAAGCATAATTACAGTTACAACATATTTCTACAATTTGAGAAATAAATTGCAAGATAATTGATTACACTTTGGTATGATTACAGTTACAACATATTTGTACAATTTAAAAATAAATTGCAAGATAATTGATTATACTTTGGTATGATAATACTATCTACTTACCTGGGAATCTTATTCAACAGGAAACACCATTTAGTATCCCTAAATTAAGTCTAAAAAGGGCCAATCTGGGAAAAAATTAGAAACAAATGTTTCTCGACTGATTTGTGTCATCTGGGGTCTATATATCCACCAAAAAAATGTTCCAGCTCATCTGACCTGGGGAAAGTCGCCATTTTGGATTTTTAAAATGGCTGCCATAAATTACAGATTTTTGTTCATAACTCAGTTTATACATCATGTATGGACATGATTTTGGTGGTAAAGTATATGTTTTTAGGGTCAAGGAATCCAAATACAGCATATTGAAGTTCACTGAATGGCCGCCATAAAATACAGATTTTCTGATATCTCAGCTTCTACAAAATAAATGGATGTAATTTTGGTGGAAAAATGTATGTTTTGAGGGTCAATGAATGCAAATAAATTAGTTCACTCTATGGTTGCCATTTTGTTTTTCAAAATGGCTGCCATAAAATTTACAGAATTTTGTTCATATCTCAGCTTTTATCATCATATATGCTTTTTGTGACAAAAGAGATCCTATTTAAAGCAGCGTCTTATGTGGTGAATGGATGGTTACCAAATACACCGGAGACCAGCACTGGTCATCCTAACTGGTCTGGATTTATGCACAAGTACTGGATCAGTGGAGAAGTCGACAATATAGTTTCTGCCGATCAAGTCTAAATGACCCAAATGATAATTCGACAGTGTATACTACACTCTGTAAATGTATATCTTTTAGCTCTTCACATAATCAACCACTGTGGGTTAAAACAATACAGATAGTTAGGAAAAGGCACCTGCCAGTTGTTGTCAGGCTTGGATGATTCAATCTTCTCAAGAGCATCCTGGGTTGTATTGTACATATAATGACTGGTTCGGGTTTGGAAGATGTGCTTTGATTACTTTATGAACCAAATACTGTCACATTTTAAATGGAGCTGCATATTCAAAAGCTCTCAGAGCCCATTTTTAGCAGATTCAGCTGTTTTATCATACAATGATGACACAGGATGAAGATGTTTTGACTCCAGATATAGACACAGTAAATAGAATAATCGGGAAGATCAAACAGGTATCAAGAACATCTAAGTTGTGGGCTTTATATCACGAGATGGTATCACTTGTTAGGCAATACTGTACCTACTGTGGCAGACTTCGTCATACAAATTCAGTAAAAGTGTGGGTTTCTAGCTTATCGCATTTAACGCATCTGGAAATGATGATGGATGAAAGGGTCGGTTAAAGAGAGACAAACGAAGTAACAAAGATTTCGGGAAAGTACGTCTACAGAAAGACCATTTATAGTGGTAAGCGATCCTCTTGTGATAGCTTCACTCTCAACTGGATTGAATATAACCGACACAAACCAGTTGTGAACAAGCTTGGAACATTGGCCAAGACATCCAAGAAAGCTTGGACGATGCCACTCACCTATGAAAGTAAAACTACTAAGTTCTCTTGAAAAGCATGTAAAAGTTGGAACAAAGAAGATTTCTGTCGAAAAAACGGTTCTCTTCAACAGACTTATTGTTCTCTCTGAAAGAGATGGAGACATCGAAACGGCATTTGGATATGAACTGACACCTGTTCCAACAGCTTTCTTTAAAATGGACAAATTTATGAGAAAGCCAGAAAAATCAAAATTTGTTCGAATGCTGAAGGAGAATGTTTCCAACACCACCACAATAGATGCCGTATCTGTTCACATTGTTGATGGTGGTTGGTTCTTACACCAAGTACCATGGAATAAAGTGGTTACTTTTCTGATGTTGTGATGTCCTACATAGGCCTCTTCCAGAGGAAATGTAATGGTGGTGTATAGTTGTTTGGGATGGATATCCTAGCAAACCAAAGGCTACGAGCATCATCGAAAAACATTCCAGAAGAAAACAAGCAGTAATGTGAACATTACTCTAGATACCAAGGTTTCATCAGAACGAGAGGAAGCATCTTTCATAACATTACACTCTCAGGAAATCTAAAGATGTGGTATTAAAACCATCCAAGCTGATGAAGATGCAGACACGGTAATGGTTAAAGAAGCTATATCTCAAACCAATTGTTCTGATACAAATGCGGTTGTAGTTGCCGAAGATACAGATGTGTTAGTTCTTTTATGCTACCATTGTCCAACCAAAGCTCTTTTTTCAAATAAGTAGCTTAATCTTTAAAATATCGTCTATTACTGGTTTAATCGCTGACCGTGATGAATTTCTTTTTAATTATGCATGGTCTGTATGTGACACTGTATCATCTATATGTGGATACACTAAACCAGCTACATTTACAAGAAGAAATTCCCTCCTACTGTTGTATCGATTTTCATCAACCCGCTATCAAGCATCGAAAATGTTAGTAAATATGGTATTAAGGCTACGTTGATTACATGGTCTGAATCCAGATATCTTGTCCAAGGCAAGACATGACTAATTTGTGCGACAGGCAGCAAAGGGTAAACTAAATCCAGACAGACTACCACCAACAATTGTTCAACTATAAAGCACTCTCATCAGCAAGTTATTACATGGAAGCTCTTGAATACAAATGCTATAAACCCGATGAAAGAGGCTGGAGGATTTATGACAATCATCTCCAATCATGACAGACGATGATATTGCACCTCAATCTTTACTGAAATCAATATGCTGTAACTGCAAAGGAGGAAACCTATGCAGCACAAACAAATGCAGCTGTAGAAAGTACTCTATAGCATGTGTTGCTGCGTGTGGTTATTGCAGTGATCACTGCTCTAATGGTAAAGGATCATACGAGGAAAGTGATGACGATTGCTCGATAGCTGACAATTAAGCTGTATGTTTATTGTGGCCATTTTATTGTAGATATTCAAATTACATGGATTTTAATGCTATATGTTATGAATCCAAGGACCATTTCCATTTTTAAAGATAAAAAATAGCAATTGTGCAAAAAAAACATTTCAGAATAGTGTATTTGTATTTCGAAACCCAAAAACTATACTGTGCAATACAATATGGCGGCCATTTTGAACTCTAATATGGCAAGTTATAAGATTTGGAAAATGTTTATTCTGTAACCATAGACTTAGGCCTAGTCAACAAAATCAGATATGATGATAGAAGTTGAGGTATGTGGACAATTCTGTAAATGCTATGGCAGCCATGTTGAAAAACAAAATGGTGGTCATTTAGTGAACTTAAAAATGATTTCCTTGCATTCCTTGACCCTCAAAACATACACTTTGCCACCAAAATCACATCCATATAATTTGTAGAAGCTAAGATATGAGAAAATCTGTATTTTATGGCGGCCATTTTGAAAAACAAAATGGCGGCCTTTGAGTAATTTTCAAAATGCTGTATTTGGATTCCTTGACCCTAAAAACATATACTTTACCACCAAAATCATGTCCATACATGATGTAGAAGCTGAGTTATGAGCAAAAATATGTAATTTATGGCAGCCATTTTAAAAATCCAAAATGGCGACTTTCCCCAGGCCAGATGAGCTGGAACTTTTTTTTTGTGGATATATAGACCCCAAATGAAATAAATCAGTTGAGAAACACTTGTTTCTAATTTTTTCCCAGAGAAAGTGTAAAATGGGGATACTAATTATGTATTTGCAGTAAATCTATGTTCAAGAAACGCGTTAATCCTTGTGTGATCAGTCTAAGACAATTGGCTGACTGAGAGACACGCAACAACATAAATAAACCAGGCTTAAGTTACCAAATCAAACAAATTATACATATGTAGGCCTATCTACCTTTATCAAAACTCCATGAGTAGACTGAGTATTAATCAGAGAGTAGACAAGGTAAACAAGGAAGACAAAACCAATGAATGCAGTAGCATTCTTTGAGTTCCCAATTATTGCATCGGTTGACATAGCATCGACAAAAATACCTTCAATTGATAAAACAACCGTTTGGTTCATTTCGTAAACACAATTGTCCATTATAAACTTTATTCGACACGGTGGCATTATGTTGTGTTTTACCCGCAAAAATGGCTGATTTTCGCTATTTTCTCTTAGTGAGTATGGAGTAATTGTGTGAAATGGAAATCAAATGTACTGTTTATGTCGTATACAAAACTTATTTTACATACTTTCTTGTACCTTGATTTTTGTTTCTTTCGTGTATATACATATTTAAGAATGTAAGCATATAGAAACGATTTATGTACACTTAGAGGAAATAAAATATCTATTATCAGCATCGCAGAAATATCATGAATCTGACTACGGATTGTTTACATGCAAATGAGCAAACCTTTACACCGTAAAAATTATTCCTCTGTGAGTAAGTGTATCCCTCTAACGTTTGGTGACAAAACAAAACCACGATTGTTCATTAAATATTCCTCGCCTACCCGCTCATTTAAACAATATAGATTAATTTCATTGTCAAAACAATGTGTAAACATGGATGCAAAGAGGGGCCTGCCTCAGTATTACCTATATCCAAACTGATCGGAAGCCTTTTAAATTTTGATGTATAGCCTATAAAATCGGGAGCGGGTTTTCTTTTGTATCGACGACCATCAGCTTAAATAGATCCACTAAAAGCAGGGAGTGAAAGAGGCGGAGATAACCGAGTTTATTACGGAATAAATTTTCTTCCCTGACGCAAGAAGAGAGTAACTCAATATATAATGTATTGTATTGTATAGGTATTTTATGTTTTTACCTTTATTGCCGTTTTAATGCATTTTTTAAATATATTGTTGACTTTTAATTTATTCTGTTTCCCAAGACTAAAGCCTAATATGTAATAACTAATAACTTTTAATGTTTGTGGTTAGTTTTATAGTTGTTCTAGAGACAAAAAGTTGTATCATAATTAGTATTATATTTGTTCTGGAGGCATGTGTGTATTTATCTATTTTTGAGATTATATCAAAAAAAGTTTGAATCGTAATTAGTAGATCTATCTGGCATGAATCTAAATGGACACAGTTCATGATACAGATTTTTATCATGAACTGTGTCCATTAGATGCATATCAGAATTATGATTCTTAAGTTCACATTTATCATAACACGTTAATGTTAACCACGTTAAAAGTTAAATTGTACTTTTTTTAGTAATATTAAGTCGAAACACAGTCTAGAACTCAGTCACACTCATTCACCACCTAAGTCACGTAATGGAACAAATGGCTATAGCATAAACATTCATGTTATATTAAAAAAACACATCAAACATTGTAATAATACAACAAATGTAACAAATCACCTCTATTGACTGAATCTTTATTTGGTTATTATAAACATTGGATTAGTAGTATAAATATTATAAGAAAATTAATGATTATTAAGGAAACATATTTGCAAAACAAACTCAGTTAAACTCAGTGTTAAGAAATGCTAAGGTTGTATTAAGAAAGGAATCATAACAGGATTAGAATGCAATGAATGGTTTGTTCATCTTAATCTTCATTCATATAATTGTATATGAATAAAAATAAAATGATTTTAAATTGATATGAAAACTGCATGGCTACCAAGTATATGTAAAATGAAATTTAAACCATTAGTGCAACTTAACTACTGTACAAATAATTACACAAACTGTAAAAAGTGCATTGTTCAAACGTGAACATATAAAACCTTTTTTGAAAACTATTGATTATGAAGTATTATTTACTACACGTGTGGTAAATAGGATTAAATATTATGTAGGCTTCCATATCCCCTTGTTTCATGTACAATAATAAAAAGAAAACAGAGATCCTAAAGTACAAAATCCACATGTAACATTTTTGAGGAAAATGCAATTAATTTAATAGCACTATTGAACAAACTAAAACTATAAATTAAAACATAATAATTAGTTATGTAAGGTTACAGACAGAAAGACTAGTTATAAACTACTTACAGATAGCCATGGTTGATATTATACTTAAAAAAAAAACAATTGTGATTGCTATTTGTATTCTTTGCTTCTTTGAAACTGAAAATATAGAAATTTAAAGCATACTAAAAACAATATTGATTCGAGTTATACGTTTTATTATGACGTTGGCTCAGAAATCTTCTTTGCGTTAAAAACAAACTATCAGTATTATCAAACATTTTTTTGATAGATACGTCATAAACAAAGTTATGATATGTATTATAATAATATTTATCATTCGATATTTAATATTTTGATTCTTTAAATAGGTCTCAATTTATGCCTCTGTATACAAAAAAGGATGACTTTCAAAATAGTTGATTTTATAATTTATTTTAGAATTCAAAGTGCAAGACACACAGTACCAAATTGATTTTATGATTTGTTCATCATTCTACTTTGTTCATTCCTCTTTATAGGTTAAGATGTTTCTCAATTAAACCTACAACATCATGCCGATTCATTGCAATCATACAGTCCTTAAAATCGTCCAACGATAACCGCTTCTCAGACAATCCATGCATTACACACATAGTAGGACTGTTCATCATGTTCATGATGTAGTTAATGTAACAATCATAGCCAACCTTACAAGCTACACTACGCCAATCATTAGCACGTGGTTGTGGAGGGTCCAGAAGAACGCAGACTTCTGTCATGATATGAAATGGCAGGATAGGGGAAGGAATGTCTTTATAGACTCCAATTAAAGGTCGCAGAAACCAAGGGACATTAGAGTTTCCTTGAACAGCAGTGTCTTGAAAGGCTGAAATAATACAAAACGGTTGATAATAGTATACAAATATTTGCTAAGCTTTTTGTTTCATTTATGATACAGTTTTTGACGGTTGTTATTGGTTAAAGTGGAAAAGGTTGTAGGATTTAGTTGTTTTTTATATCTGCGCCGGACTTGGCGGTCAGACCTCGACAGAACGTCTTCAATTTTAAATCTATTTTTTGTGTTTGTACAGTGGATTTGGGATTTTTATCTATGCCTTGTGGTTTTTGTGGTATCCGTGGAGTTTATTGTGTGAAGGGTGTTGTGTTTTTGTCGTGTTTTGTTATATTTTTAACTGTTATACTGGACATACAATCCCACCAGGCCCCAAACATGAACCGTGACGCCATATCGCAACAACCTGCATGCCGTGCAGGCGATGTGTGGAATGTTAACACAACAATCAACGATCAAGATGGAATGTCAGGCCTAGGCGGGCCCTCATGAAACGTCACAAAATAAACATGAATAATTCATCAGTTAAATTTGTTGTTCCGTGTGCACCCAAGCGTATAGCAACAAGAAGTGATTACACAACTGCGATACGATACTTTCTACAGTAGGCCTAGGATTCTAAGTCAATTCACGTGATTGCCTTCGCGCACTCTTCTTCACACAAAATGTGTCGAGTCGAGGCTAATCGACAGCTAGGCAAGACATTAAACTAAGTAGTAATTCATTGGACATAGCCCAAAGAAAGCTTAGACCCACAAGAATAAAGAATGTGTATAATTTGTGTACTGTATTTTTTTAATTCTGCTATTTTATTATCAAACAATATGCATGTACTCAAAGGAACTTTAAAAATGCGCGTATATGAACACATGAGATGGGAAGATTTGACCCACGAGAATAAAAAATGTATTTTTGTGTAATGTTTATTGTTTAATTTTGCTGACTTATTACTCAGATTGTGTCATACCAAAGATAGTGTAACTATATCTTTGGTCATACCTAACACACACACGTCACACACACCCACACAGCTACTACTAGAATAGACATGGGTTTAGAGACTAATAATTAGGCCTAATAGTATTGTGCCATAGTATTAATAGAAACTATAATTTTAACACGTAATTCTTTAGTAATAAATTATATTAAAAACACCATAAACTAAAGGCTGATTATTTCGACAATCCACACAAAACGCCGCTATTCTTCTATGAAAACAACAGCGGAGATAGGCCTAGAATCGTACCGCACTTGTGTAATCACTTCTTGTTGCTATACGCTTGGGTGCACACGGAACAAGACAATTTAACTGATGAATTATTCATGTTTATTTTGTGACGTTTCATGAGGGGGTCCCCAACTTATTTACGAAAAAAAAAATCGCAGGCGGGCCAGGCCCTCGTAGGACTTTCACTCGAGAGGAATTAATTCGCCTACAACCAGATGTAACTCTAAAGCCAATTGATCTTAAAGCGATTCCTAATCACTATATACGCAAAAGGAAGAGAGGATGCAGAGGAGGTATTAAGGCACGGGTAAGAAGAAGGAATTACAATAACTATAGTAGATTTAAACCGGCACTGCCCACGATAATTTTTGGTAATGCTAGATCGTTAAGAAACAAAATGGATGAATTACAAGCGTGTTGTAAATATCGAAATGAATACCGAAATTTGTGTGTGATATGCATATCAGAAACATGGTTTTGCAATACTGATCCGGATGAATTGTTAAGTATTGATGAGTTTTCCGTATTTCGTATGGATAGGAGCAGGGATGCACCGGTAAAGCTAAAGGCGGAGGTGTATGTATGTACGTGAATAATAAATGGTGCAGAAATGTTTCGGTAAAGGAACAATATTGTTCTGTTGACATTGAATTGTTGACACTTTCGTTGAGACCGTATTATCTTCCGAGAGAATTTAACAGAATATATATTGCTTGTGCGTATATCCACCCAAATGCTAACGACATGATCGCAGCACAGAAAGTCTCTGAGGTTATTCGCAGGATGGAGAAGATTGCACCAGATGCACCAAACTTTGTGATGGGCGATTTTAACAAGAAGTTCCTACCCGAGTATAGACAGTATGTTAAATGTGCTATTAGAAAAGAAAATGTATTAGATAAGTGTTTTGGGAATATTAGTGAAGGCTTATAAATTACCAGGTATAGGAAATTCTGATCATAATTGTATTAATCTTATTCCGAAATATAAACAGAAACTTAAACAGCAGAAACCTATTGTTATAGAAAGATTAGTGTGGTCTGAGGATACGGTTAATGAGTTAAAAGGGTGTTATGAAGCCACTGATTGGAATATGTTTATGGACTCTTCGGAAACTTTAAATGAGGCTACAGTAGCAATTGTTGAATACATAAAATTCTGTCAAAATCTGATCTTACCCAAAAACAAAATTAGAATATTTAATAATAATAAGCCTTGGCTCACAAAAGATGTAAGAAAGGAATTACTTAAGAAATATATTGCATCCAAAAACAAATGCAACGAGATGGAAAAGAAAAAGATTAAAAAATGTGTAAATAAGAAAATCAAAGCATGTAAAAAAGAATATGGAGAAAAAATTGAGAACAAATTCAAGTGCCGGGACACCTGTCAGGCCTGGAATGGAGTTAGGAAAATTACAGGTATGGGGAAGAAAAATAATGAAATGGAACACAGTTTTAAACCAAATGATTTTAATATTTTTTATTCTAGATTTGATGAAATAAATTTTAAATGTGAAATGACTGCATCTGCTGAAGGGTTAAAAAATGAAATGAATGATAAAAGTGCAATAAAAATTGATGTAGATGATGTTAAGAAATATATGGAAAGGGTAAATGTTAGTAAAGCAAAGGGTCCGGACGGTGTATCAGGGCGTTTGATTATATCATGTGCCTCTCAGCTTTCACCAATAATAAGCCAGCTTTTCCAGTGTTCACTGAACACGAGGGTGGTACCTGATCTATGGAAGGTCTCTGAGATTATACCTGTTCCGAAAATGTGTAACCCTAAACTCATTAACGACTTCAGACCAGTGGAATTAACATCTATTCTAATGAAGATCCTTGAGAAAATTGTTAGAAGTCAACTAATGTCTGAATGTAGTGATTTTATGGATAATAACCAATTTGCATATCAATGTAATAGAGGGGTCGATGATGCTATTATAACCTTGTTAGACCTGGTGGTTTCACATTTAGATAAGAAGGGGACCTATGCTCGAGGGCTATTCATAGACTTTTCATCTGCATTTAATTTGATGCAGCCTCATATTTTAATGAATAAAATGTCTGAATGGAAGGTTAATCCTTACCTTGCTCTATGGGTTGGTGATTTCTTACAAATCGGCTACAGTATGTTAAAGTTGGTAAATCTATCTCAGAGATTAGAAGGACCAGCACTGGTGCACCCCAGGGGTATTGTCGGTCACCAAGTTTATTTACAACATATACTAGTGAATGTCGATCTTCATGTAGCATGTGTCATATAATCAAATACGCAGATGACATGGTACCGATTGGTCTATTGACAAATGCTGACGATCATGTGTATAAGGCTGAATATGTTAAATTAATGTCATGGTGCAATAACAATTACCTTAAGATTAATTTTAATAAAACTAAAGAAATTATAAGGAATTTTAGGAAAAAAAAAATGAAAAAAGTTATCTGATAGTTAATGATCAGACAATTGAACGTGTTCATGAAACCAAATATCTTGGTACACATATTGATGATCAACATAGTTTTGAAAAAAATACGGCCGAGATAATTAAGAAAGGTCACCAAAGGTTATATTTCCTAAGAAAGCTAAATAAGTTTAATGTTAGCTGTGGTACTTTAAAATTATTCTATGAAACAGTTATTCAATCAGTACTGGTTATCTCTTTTATTGCTTGGTTCGGTAATTTAAATGAAACACACAAGAAATGTCTCATTAGAATTACTAATATAGCATCAAATATTATTGGTTGTACGGTTAATGATTTAAAATATCTTTATGAAAAACAGGTCCGAAGTAAATTAAGTAAAATTTTAGAAGATAAGAAACATCCATTACATATGAGATTTTTTAAGAACAAGTCAGGCCGGTTACGGGCTCCTAGAGCTGATACGTCAAGACACCGACTGTCTTTTGTACCAAATACAACTCATATTTTTAACTCAAAGATTGTTAGATCATAATAGCGCACATGCAATATATATTTTAAAGTTTTACTGTTGATGGATGTTTTAATTAATGTTTTTAAATTGTAAATTTGTTCTATGTATGATGTAATTATGAATGTTTTACCATATTTTTCTGTCGAGGAAAACAATTTTTCCATGTACAATTTATTTTATATGGAACGAATAAAGATTTGATTTGATTTGATTTTAAAATGTTCAGTACTGTACATCTCAACATTACAGCATTCAATCTGTCTAGCATAATCAACAAACTCCGTAATATAGCATAGGAAGCGTGTATCACACACAGTATCACAGAATGTGCCAATGATAAGAAATGTTCAAGAAAGAAAGAAACATTTATTGACAAAAATATTATATAACATTAACAATGGTTTGCATATAATATATATAGTCGAGAGACTACAAAAGGCCCGATGGGCCTGTCGCTGTAGTCCCTCTTTACATTATACAAATAATAATAAAACAACACTTAGGCTTAATTTGCCGTTACGTACATTATATATACTAGATGGTACGCTCGCTTCGCTCGCGTACCATCTAGGTCGTGCCCACAGATGGTTCTCGAAAAAACAGTAATTTCAGCGTAGCAAAACTGGCGATTTCAAATGTACGTACCGCAGGACTATAATACATTGTCGTTTACAGAAACGAATAAATAGACACGATGATTTATGTAGTCAACTAAAATTAGCACCCTGTGAATTACTTCCGAAGGAGAAACTTATCAAAATGAGTCCAAATTTTTGATTTGGCCTCATTTAAAGAAACCCAATTTGTGTTTTGTATGTAACATTAGGGTTGAAGGATGGGAAAGCGGATAGGTACAAAGAGGAACAATTTTTAAATATATTCTTTATCAACTCAGTAACGAAATATTTTGTTCTTGTTTTATAGGCCTATAAATACTATACCTCTAAATACAGTAAAACATTTGAAATTTAATAAATAATACTTTGTTAAAACTGTCACTGTCATAATCGATTGAAATATTAAAGTACATGTCACGATACACCACTACGATGTTTATATTTTTGGTAATTATTAATTAATACAAACGTTGAGAAGGAACTGTCAGTATAAAGTTTATTTGTATATAATAATGTGTTTATATATCTAACAGTACAGCCTATCCACAATCTCAGTAATAAAGTTTATTTGTATATATTTTTATATTACATCTAACAGTACGAACATTCACAGTAAGACATTTTCGATTCAAATGAGGTATTTACTGTATTGTCAAAGTATTGCAAGTTTATTCTCAAAGGGCCCATATATTTACCTACCGTATGTGTTAAACCAGGGGCTCATAAATTTACCTACTTGTGTTAAACCAAACTCTGGCAGACTGAGAGATTGGGATGTTCCATTCATCGCAAATCAATACATTTGTATAAACGTATATTAAATCTATCAAAATAGTATTTTTTTAAGAAAATCGGCCTGTCTTCAACATTATGATGGTGTACTCTAGCTGTTCAACCGGTTTTCAGCTATTAAAAACAATTATCGTAGGAGGAGATAGGAAAATGCGAAGCCTCCTCGCATTTTTGTGGCGGGTATTTTTCAAGATGGACATCCATTAGACAGTGTATACCACGATCGGAAAACACCTCTATTTGGGGCAAATCGTTGAACCTAAATTCGTTTTAATCGTCAATAACTAATTATCTAACTTAATTTAATTAGTAAACAGGGTTACATCAGGTGGTTAAAATCAGTACCGAAAGTACGAACCAACTTTATATACCATCGAGTACAAATTCTAGAAGTAAGGCGCAATTTACCGAATTTTGCCCTTACGTAAATTTATATATAGATAAAAAAGAATACAGTATCTTAACTAGGTTACCATCTGGGTTCATACATTATATGCTACATAAAGAATTGGCTGACTCGGACTTTAAAACATTATTTGGTTTATCAGGATGAATCTTTTCCTGGGTTTAATAAAGAAGCCATTATAATGTTTGCCATCCCATTTGTCTTAGGACACAAGGGCACATTTTAATTGTAGCAATTATAGCTTATTATGTCCAGGGAAAGAAGAAAGAGTTTGCCACATGACGTCATTAAAGGTTTTCCGACCCGTTGTTACCTCTATTTCAGACGATACTTTAACATTGTTAGTCGCGTGCAACGCGACTCTACAGCTCACTATTTTAGGTCGGTAAACACTAACTTGTATATGGCCTCGCTTGATATCAGTTTCATTTAGTCAATTTTTCAGAGAATATCCGTTATGGCCAGGACTCGATGTGGTTATATTTTTTAAGGTGCGCAATCAAAAATTACGCCGTCTACGCATGATTTAACGAAATCACGTTTGTAATCATATCTTTACAAGCATGAATCACATTTATATAAAATTTGGTACTCATAAATTTCAGGTCATCATCATATATGGCAATACACTTACGTGCGTAGCGCATATAACGCATACATACGCGTGCTTAAAATTTAGAAAATTGTCAAATTTATTTTCGATGAAATTAGAGTACGTTTCAGGCAATTTTAAGAGTTTAAAAAATTACAATGAGTGCGCAGTTGCACGCGTACTGCACGTTAAACGTTAATACGCACTCGTTTTGCCCGATTTCTGTTTTAAAACTTTCTTTAATAATATCATCATATTTGATTCACTTTCCAACTCCAATTTACGTTATACGAGCCCGTCAAAAGTGATAGGCCGGCTACGCACGTGTAAATAAAAAAATATATAAATGTAAATCAAATATTTTCAACATTTTTAAACATGTTCAGCAATTTCGGTCGGTTTGTCTGTTGGTTGGTCGGTCGGTAAACACTAACTTAAGCACGCGACTGCAGCCATATATATGGCCTTGTTATTGTAGTACCTTGATTTCTATTGTCCTTTCCAAACAAACGCCTGACTTTGCAAGTGTCCATGCCATCGTCTGGACCACACCCTGGTGTTGAAACTAAACACTCTTTAAGTGTGTGCAAGTGAAGGTTCTCCTCAGGGCAGACGTTGCACAGGACGCAGACGTTAAAATCAAAACGTTTCATCCACTTGTGGCCAATGTCCAGTAGGTTTTCTTTAATAAGCTGTAGTATCTGCAATATAAGGTAAAAATATTTTTTTAAATTTAATGTCAAACTGATATTTGATATCACACAACAAAATGTCTCAAATTGTCCCTTATTGATACATTTTAAATTTATAATCTCTTTTGAACATTTCAAAATTGAACACGATGTGACTAAACTTATTAATCAAGAAGAACTTGATACTTGCCTCTTTGCACACACTTCGGGATGGTTCAAGCTGTTTACCGCCAACTTTAAGTCTGTAAATAACAACCTATATAATATAAAAAAGTCAATTATTGGAGCATGGATGATTTTTAAATTGAGCTAGTCTGCAGAAACTTATGAATCTTTTTAGAAAATAACCATGTACATCAATTAAATTACTTTTTAATGCATTAATACAAAATGTGTATCAATTAGAAATTTAATTGGCTTAAAATACCAATACACTCCTCTGTCAATGCATTTTAATTTTTTAATCACAAGCAGAGAACAATGAAAAAAGACCAAACACTCCTAGCCTACCTGGATACAAGATCTTTTTACAGGAAGGATCCTGATGATTGCATCGTGGTTCTGATTAATGTACACCTTTACCTGCTGGTAAAAGAGTTTAGGATTATAACCCTTATCATGTGACCTTTGTTGTGACCAATGTACAATTCTTACTACGAGTCGATAGTACAGTCTTCAGGTAGAAAACCATCAAAGTCAACATAGAATACCGCAGTATTAGTTGACTTTGCCAGTTTATCAAGTGATACCATCTCATCACCTTCATTCTTCATCAGCAGTGATGGGCACATAAAAGAGACGATCCCTTTTAGTACCTGTTGTCTTTTAAAAAGAATTTGAAATTAATGTTTCTTATAGGTTTTAATTAAGGTTTAAGATTGTTACATACAAGTTATAAGATGAAAAAAACAACAAACAAAACTACTTGATTAAGTAACGAAAAAAAAGTTAAAAATCTTTTTCTACAGAGTAGACTGAGTCTTAACACATATCAAGTCAAATTTCTGTATTAGCTGTAACAATTCTTCAAATTTCTCAAGAAATTCTTGCCACATACGTCTAAGTAGTCTCTCTTCCAGGAGACCTTCTTCATCAAGTTTTTCCCAAGAGCTTCTAAACTCTGCCCACTACAAAAACAAGTAATACAGCAACTAGTTTAGTATGTGCCAGCAGTTCTTAACACTTTTGAATTGTTCAATATCTGGAAATAAAATCATATTGTTGATTTACCGAGTTTCAAATAATTTTTAATTATCTTCATCACTATGGTTTTAAATTAGTAAACGTAAGTAAAATAAACCTGTCGAATAAACTAACAAAATAAAATAAAACTCATACTTGATCTGAAGGATTCTTCACTGTTATAACTAGCCTGAATATGTAAATCAACCACTGGCGGTATTATAATGATGATGTCATTAAGGGCGCTATCTGGTGTGTCTCTTTCTCCGTATTAAACGATGTTACCAATGTCCTGATGAAAATGTAACATAGCAAATAACTGAATATTTGTGTTGATATGACACTTGGATGAGATTTTGGTTGCCTGGTATTTCAAATTAAATAGATAAAAAACAAGGCCAACAGCCATTAAGTCGCGTGCTACAATGCATAGTGATACCGGACCGACAGAAAGACCGACAGACCGACAGACAGACCGACAGACCGACAGACCGACCGGCATAGTGAACTATAGAGTCGCGTCCACACGACTAAAAAGGCATAAATTTTATGAATTTTTTGACTTTTTCATCAAAAACGTGCGCAAATTACTCAATTCGACGTGCTCGTATGACGTAATTTTAAGTCGAAATTGTTTAAAAGTTGGTAAAATTATTAGAAAAAGCTGCAAAAACACAAATCACGCGAAAAAAGTATGTATTTAACGCTACGTGCGCACCGCGCGCGTAAAAATTTGCGCGCGTATGGAAATTTTTGACATGCTCAAAATGACAAAAAACGCGTAGAAAGTTGATTAAAAATTAATTTTGCGCATTTTAAAATTTTAAATGCGCGTGCGCGCGTAACTTTGTGTAAAACACACATTTTTTTTTTCAACAGAAAGTTAGCGCCTGATATAAATTAAACTTTTGCAAAGTTTCAATTAAAATGTTATTTGGTTTTTGACCTATGTTAAATACGAGAAAATCGTTAAATCGCGCGTAAATTACGTTGCGCAACTCTAACGTCATTCACAATAGGAGGTCCACAATTTCACGTAAATGCCCACATGTTGACATCAAAACAGTTCAAAAAGTACAGAAAAGCAATAAAACGCATAGTGATACCGGACTGACAGTAGATAGACCGACAGACCGACAGACAGACCGACCGACCGACATACTGAACTATAGAGTCGCGTCCACGCGACTAAAAACAACCTTTTCTTGTCATAAATATGATTGAAAATGAAAGTAAATAAACATTTCCGATTAAAAATAGATAATTATATAAACAATCAACCATGTAATGCAAATAAAAAAACACCATCACAATCATCATATTACTTGCCTGCTTGAAGTTAATTGAGTGTTCATTCTGTGCACGTAATTGTTCAATTTCATGCAAGAAATTCAACCATTTTAATGGCATCTTCTCTCCCATATATGGTTCATTCTTAGCTACCTCTAAGCTCAACAATGGATTTATCCAACAATGGTGATCTGACGCTATTATCAATGGCATAATACTTTACCACAACATGATCTTCATATGTTTTTTTCTTAAATGCCTTCTTTCTCAGTAAAAACTTTTCTTCTGTCTACAAAGATATAAAAATGGATGTTTTTTGTTGTTGTTTAACTATTTGGTTTATATTTAAAATCAAATATTATTATAATGTATAACTGTTCAACTTATTACAGTATAACAGTACAGCATTCACACATTTTGAATTCTTTTTTTGGCTGTATATAGTGTTAGTATGATACTCACAAGAGCTTGTCTTTCTTCCTCATTGCCTGGCAGACTTTCTCTGTGAGTTCCAACAATAAAATAATATAGGTGGTGAAAACTGTTTCTGGTTTGACACAGAATTTTCAGTGGTATGCGAGTAGATTGATTGTGACCAAAAAACCACACGATCTAAGTTCAGTTATGTAATCGTCAGCATCTGTAATCTGAAAATTACTTATTATAGAAATTAATGAATTAAACTGAATGTAATACTTTTTTGTACTACGTTTTTAGTAGTAAGACTACTATGTAAATTGATTTAAAAGATAATTTGAATGTTTTGACCTTTGACCCAGTCACCCCAGGGTAAGATGAAAAATAAATTGTGGTATTTTGAATCTTAAGGATCATGTTTATATTTGTACCTGTACATTCTTATTCAAAATACCTATTGGATTAAGAGATATTAGCATATCTTTGATGGCGTATTGGAATGACCTTTGACCTTGACCCCAAAGAAAATTAAAATATTTTATTCTGAATTGTTGGAGTCATGTTTATATTCGTGTTTAATACATTCTTATACAAAATACCTTATGGATTAGGAGATAACTAGCATATTTTAGATGTCATACTGGAATGACCTTTGACCTTGACCCCAAAGACCAATCGAATATATTATTCTGAATCTTTGTGGTCGTGTTTATATTCGTGTTTAATACATTCTTATACAAAATACTTGATGGTTTTTGAGATAATTAGGGTCAAAAGTTTCAAATGGCAGCCATTTTTAATTTATGCAAATTAGGTAATTTATAATGGGCAGATCAGGGTAGATTTTGGATATGATAATATCTACATATAGTTGAGCATGTTTCAGAAGAAAAACAATTGCAATTTGTTTGACTAAAAAGTCTATTTCCACTCATCTATCTATAATGATACGTTTTTATGTTTACGGAATGTAGAATTCCTTACTTTTATGAATTGTATAACACTAGATGGCACGGTACGCTCGCTTCGCTCGTTCTCGAATACACAGTAATTTCAGCGTAACAAAACTGGCGATTTCAAATGTACGTTCCGCAGGACTATAATACTGTACTATAATTGTCGTTTACAGAAACGAATAAATAGACACGATGATTTATGTAGTCAACTAACATTAGCACCCTGGGAATTACTTCCGAAGGAGAAACTTATCACAAAATGAGTCCACATTTTTTATTTGGACTCATTTAAAGAAACCCAATTTGTGTTTTGTATGTAACATTAGGGTTGAGGGATGGGAAAGCGGATAGGTACAAAGAGGAACAATTTTTAAATATATTATTCTTTATCCACTCAGTAACGAAATATTTTTGTCATGTTTTATACGCCTATAAATAATATATCTCTAAATACAGTAAAACATTTGCGATTTAATACTTTGTTAAAACTGTCACTGTCATAATCGATTGAAATATTAAAGTACATGTCACGATACACCACTACGACGTTTATATTGTTGGTAATTATTAATTAAAACAAACGTTGAGAAGGAACTGTCAGTATAAAGTTTATGTGTATATAATAATGTGTTATATATCTAACAGTAGAGCCTATCCACAATCTCAGTAATAACGTTTATTTGTATATATTTTTATATCACATCCAACAGTACGAACATTCACAGTAAGAAATGTTCGATTCAAATGAGGACCAAAAGTAGTTAATAGGTATTTACAGTATTGCTCAAGTTTATTCTCAAAGGGCCCATATATTTACCTACCGTATGTGTTAAACCAAGGGCTCATAAATCTACCTACTTGTGTTAAACCAAACTCTGGCAGACTGAGAGATTGGGATGTTCCATTCATCGCAAATCAATACATTTGTATAATCGTATATTAAATCTATCAACATAGTATTTTTTTAAGAAAATCGGCCTGTCTTCAACATTATGATGGTGTACTCTAGCTGTTCAACCAGTTTTGAGCTATTAAAAACAATTATCGTAGGAGGAGATAGGAAAATGCGAAGCCTCTTCGCATTTATGTTGCGGGTATTTTTCAAGATGGACATCCATTAGACAGTGTATACCACGATCGGAAAACACCCTATTTGGGGCAAATCGTTGAACATAAACTCGTTTTAATCGTCAATAACTAATTATCTAACATAATTTGATTAGTAAACAGGGTTACATCAGGTGGTTAAAATCAGTACCGAAAGTAAGAACCAACTTTATGTACCATCGAGTAAAAATTCTAGAAGTAAGGCGCGATTTACCGAATTTTGCCCTTACGTAAATTTATATATAGATATGGCCTGATAAGTAGACTCAATTCAAGTGAAAATGTTTTAGTGTCAACAATTATAGGCAACGTCTTATATAAGTCAAAGATGCTCTCCATGTGGAATTCCATCTTGAGATGAGTAGTAGCAGGCCTAATTAGTCTTGTTTATTTTTATTTTATTTATATGTAATTTTAATTTCTACGGACCAGAGATTCCGAAATAAAAGATTGATTGAATGAATGAATGAATAATACAGAAAATGACTATCAATATTAATGTATTAACAGATGTATCGGGCATAGCTTATCATAAATGTACATTTTCCGTGTTTGGCATTACCATGATGTACATTATTCTCCATGGCGTGACGTAGTGTGGTTGTAATTGCTAACAACGGTAAGATTTAGCCGTTAACATGTTCCTGTGATTTTGGTGAAATATATAATTTCATCGAGTGTAGTGCAAGTGAAGCTATACAGTCTGTCTTTTTCTCTACTTTGTTTTTTCTATATTATAGTTATTTATTTATTTATTAGTACTTTTAGTGAAACATAAAAAGGGAGCACAAGACAACTATCGTCAAAGGGTGTGTTTCTTCAGACAAACAATATAACCAAAATAAAATAAAAAATTACAAAAATAGACTATGTACAACATTAACACCAAATTCGTGACAATACATGAATGATTAAAAGATTATTATTTTCTTAGCTACTTCAAATATAAAAATAATTATTATTTTTTCCATAATTATTAAAGTCATTAATATTAGTATGTATTAATGTCTGATTTTTCACTGTTTTTAGCATCCTGAAAACCTCGTTATTTGTTACTAATGTGTACATTGAATACATCATCAGGAGATCCGAGTACAAACAAGTTTCATATTATAAGATATGTGTATGAATGCGCATGCTAAATTAGAATAATAATGCAATAAATTACAATTAATAAGTTATAAATTATAAGTTTTAAGTGATCAAATGATTCGCTTTATTATAGTGCAAGTAAAAAATTCAATTTAAACTGTGTTCTGTGTTTGTCGTAACGTAGTGTGGGTGTAAAACTTTCCTGTTTTTCGCAATTTCGCAAAAATATTATGTAATCAGTTTAATATAAGAATGCAGTCAATATAAGAATTATACTCTTTAAATAAACGGCGCTATGCAGCAGAAACAGAACCTTAAGCAAACGAAAATATTTTCATTGGTTATTGGTTATATGCCATGGTTACATTTTCCATGGTTATGCTTATCGTCCAAATTCTAGGCAAACCATACGAGAGTTATTTGTCATAAAATATCAATTAGCATCAATATATTAAGATTAAATTTATAAATATATTATACTAATTTTTATTGTAAAGTTAAAGATCAAAACTACACTCATGCTGTTTCATTGTGATCAAACAGCTGATAATATTGTATTTTCTTTATAATGTAAATTGTATTTGTGTTTACACAGAATTTTAAAGTTCATGCCATAAAAACATCGTTTTTAGTATCCAAAAAATGATAACACCTGTTAATGTAAACAATAATTTTAATAATTATTTTATTTGTATATATAATTTAAAAACAATGCCATTTTTATACTATTTAGCAAAGCAAAATATAGTTTTATTAACATGCAAATAAAAAAGTTTATTATACTATAATTGTTATATTGCCACTATATAAACTGTAGCAGCACTATTGAATCTAACTCATCATTCTCTATAAACTGTAGCAGCACTATTGAATCTAACTCATCGTTCTCTATAAACTGTAGCAGCACTATTGAATCTAACTCATCGTTCTCTATAAACTGTAGCAGCACTATTGAATCTAACTCATCGTTCTCTATAAACTGTAGCAGCACTATTGAATCTAACTCATCGTTCTCTATAAACTGTAGCAGCACTATTGAATCTAACTCATCATTCTCTATAAACTGTAGCAGCACTATTGAATCTAACTCATCGTTTTCTATAAACTGTAGCAGCACTATTGAATCTAACTCATCGTTCTCTATTTCATTTTAAACATTATTATCATGGCATCTACACGGTACGTATGCTGTTACTAATACATTATTTACTTTAATAATCGATGTAGAATGATTTCTCCAATCTACTGTTTTTACTAGTATTTATTATAAGTAATAGGTGTTTTAGTTAGGAACTAGTAAACTATTCAACGGGTCAGCCCTTGCATGGGGCACGGAATAGTTGCTGTTACAGGGATTTAATACTATTAAACGTTGTGGTATTTAATTAGGTTTTGTTTTGCTATAGTACTCTAATACATTTCAAGTTTTCTAATTTCTAACCACATTTTATTTCAATAGTACTATTATTAAATCAATACCATTCGTAATTAAATTTTTGATTGCTATTCACTTTTAATAATTCTGTTTTAGCATCCTACAAACCTCGTTGTTGATTGTCTTACTGCTGTGTACTTTGAACGCACAATTTGCCAACGCATCATTTTCAGGACAACAAAGTACTGTATAACTAATACGTTTACTATAATGTGTTTACAATATAATGAATACGCATGTTAATTTAAAATCCAAATATACACAGATATAGATTACTACATGTGCTCATTGGCTATAACTCTTTTTGATTATCATTCCTAATATTTACCTATTAAGTTTTCTATAACTCATTTTGGGTTCAGTAATTAGGAAATAACTGATATAGGCCTATCGCTATTATATGAGTTCTTTGATTTTTTTTTCTAGAAAAAGTTGTCAAAACTGGTAGGTACAATATGCGCTATTTTCTCCATGATTTGTTTAAATACTTGTTACAATATTGCAACAAGGAAATGAAAAATGTGTAAGAAAAATGTATTTGAAAGTTAATTTAAATTTCGCTTCATATTTCACATATGAAGTTCAAGAAGTAGAGATGTAAGTCATACATAGATTAAATAATGGTTTACCTGTTTATATAATAGAAAGCGGCGGCTAATTTTCCTTTCTTTCTCTACACAGACGAAGAGAAATACATTGGCAAGCAACCACGTAAGAACATTTAATAAACTTTAATTAATCTAAGCATATCGTCGCTATTTTACCAAAACATCGTATCTCAACAAAACATAATTCTATAAGAGGACACAAAATAACTTTCATGTTTTTGTAATTTGTCAATTAATAATGAAATTTCAATGAATGAATTGAAACAAATACAACATATTTAATAGCCTAAAATGTTATACAAAATAATAATAATAAATTTAGGTATAAAATGTTTATTTATTTTTCATTCATTAAAATTGAGGTTTTCCATGGTTTTCGAAGAAATTCATATAATAAGAAAAAAAAAAACGGGAGACGATTTAATAGAATAGCGATATATATTATATAGGCATAATATACAGTAATGTTGTAAGCTTTGAAACTTATGATTATATTATTTAATATTCTTTTTCTGATTAGACCAAGTATTACAATAACTAATTAGTGTTAATATAAATCCTCTTTTCCACCAGGCAAATTTATTTGCGGGAATTTAATGTACTAGATGTTACATCTCGCTTCGCTCGCGTACCATCTAGGTCGTGCCCACAGATGGTTCTCGAATACACAGTAATTTCAGCGTTAAAAAACTGGTGATTTCAAATGTACAATAATGCAGGACAATAATATATGTCGTTTACAGGAACGATTAAATAGACACTGTGATTTATGTACTCAACTAAAATTAGCACACTGGGAATTACTTCCGAAAGAGAAAGTTGTCACAAAATGAGACCAATTGTTTATGTCAAATTTAAACAAACTTAATTTGTGTTTTGTATGTAACATTATGGTTGAGAGATGGGGAAGAGGATGGGTGCAAAGAGGAACAATTTTTAAATATATTCTTTATTTTGTAACGAAATATTAATTAACATGTTTTACAAATAATATACCACTAAACACAGTAAAACATTGCGATGTAATACTTTGTTGAAACTATCACCGTCGTAGTCGATTGAAATAGTACAGTACATGTAACGATACACTACGACGTATGTTTATATATAATGTTAAACAATTTGTGAAAACCACCTCTATTCGGTGCAAATCATAAATTCGATTTAATCTGTAATAAATATTAAATTACGGCGACTGAAAACGTTAGCTCATTATCCGTTTAAAAAAAATTATATCCAACCTCTGCAGCACAGATTGAAAAAAAAAAATGGATCGAATTTCTGTTATGAGTACACTACTTTCCTTTACGACGCCTGAGGGAAAAGACACTTGTGGAACGACACAGAGATTGGAATGTTCCATTCATCGCAAATCAATACATTTGTATAAACGTATATTAAATCTATCAAAATAGTATTTTTTTAAGAAAATCGGCCTGTCTTCAACATTATGATACTGTACTCGAGCTGTTCAACCGGTTTTCAGCTATTAAAAACAATTATCGTAGGAGGAGATATGAAAATGCGAAGCCTCCTCGCATTTTTGTGGCGGGTATTTTTCAAGATGGACATCCATTAAACAGTGTATACCACGATCGGAAAACACCCCTATCTGGGGCAAATCGTTGAACCTATCGTTTTAATAGTCAATAACTAATTATCTAACTTAATTTAATTAGTAAACAGGGTTACATCAGGTGGTTAAAATCAGTACCGAAAGTACGAACCAACTTTAAATACCATCGAGTAAAAATTCTAAAAGTAAGGCGCGATTTACCGAATTTTGCCCTTACGTAAATTTATATATAGATGATTCCTTACAAATCGATCTACATGTCACATCGTTATGTGTATGTTATGTTCGAAAATACAAAACTCATCCTTGATCACTTGTGGTCACTTATTGCATGTGAATAGATTCGTAGCTCGTTTAAGATTTTAATAAAAAACAAGGCCATATACATAGCCGCAGTCGCGTGCTCAAGTTAGTGTTTACTGACCAACCGACCAACCGACCGACCTACCAACCGATATAGTGAGCTGTAGAGTCGCCTTGCAGGCGATTAAAAATTCACCTTCTTTTTATAGGTTTGAATGTGCATGACATCATGCGTAGAGGAACAGATGGTATACGCTGTTTATTACGTATGTCTTCATGTCCTAAAGACTGGATTAATTAATTATATTAAAACGAATGGTATCTTTCTAAGGCAAAAGACTTTTGTTTTAGACAAGCTGAATATTTTGCTTCATCGTTTAACACATGATTCTATCTGCTTTGATAGACAATCACCGAACAAACACTAATAATAAAAAAAAACCGAATAAAGTTAACATTGATTGATAAAAAAAACCCATAAATAATGCAGATTTACAATTTAATATAATAATGCGTAGGCCTACACAATAGTAAAACATTTACTTCATAGTAGTTAATAATTGATTATCATTTTGTTATACTACAAAGAAATAAAAATGTAACAATGAATTAATATAATATGTCGTCTGTTTTATTGATAATTGTTTTACTTTTTGATATAAATGGGACATCAGCATCAGTATTTTGAAAAGTATAGGCCTATTTTGGTTAATTTTTAGATTACATTGCTTCTTCACAAAGTACAGTAGAATCACCATTAAAGGGATACCTTCGTGACCACCAAAGTGTTCCTTTAATATGGGTGTTTTCTATCCAGGAAACACAAACCAACAACTGAAATTACTCCCTTAATAGGGGTTGTCGTGGAAAAATACCAAAATGATTGATTTACACTGAAGAAATAACAATCGTAATCATAAGTTATAATATCAATTTTTGTTTAAATAAACGATATAAATGAATGTAATCATTTTTGGATGAAATTGAAAAAATCATGTCCTTCCCAAAATATTTTTGAAATTAAATTTTCGCTTTTAGTGAAGGTAAAAATTTCGTGCGTTAGCATCGCACTTTTTCAAGGTAGTGGTGTCAGCTTGATTTGCCGACACTGATCATGGCATAGTCACGTGATGTTGTTGTGACATGCGCCCTCTCTGAGCTATTACTTGAATACCGCTGGGTGAAACCCTTAGGGGTCCGCCCCGGCCGCGATTTTTTTTTTCGTACATAAGTTGGGGACCCCCTCATGAAACGTCACAAAATAAACATGAATAATTCATCAGTTAAATTTTCTTGTTCCGTGTGCACCCAAGCGTATAGCAACAAGAAGTGATTACACAAGTGCGGTACGATTCTAGGCCTATCTCCGCTGTTGAAGAATAGCGGCGTTTTGTGTGGATTGTCGAAATAATCGGCCTTTAGTTTATGGTGTTTTTTAATATAATTTATTACTAAAGAATTACGTGTTAAAATTATAGTTTCTATTGATACTATTAGACCTAATTATTAGTCTCTAAACCCATGTCTATTCTAGTAGTAGCTGTGTGGATGTGTGTGACGTGTGTGTGTGTGTTAGGTATGACCAAAGATAGTTACACTATCTTTGGTATGACACAATCCGAGTAATAAGTCAGCAAAATTAAACAATAAACATTACACAAAAATACATTTTTTTATTCTCGTGGGTCAAATCTTCCCATCTCATGTGTTCATATACGCGCATTTTTAAAGTTCCTTTGAGTACATTGCATATTGTTTGATAATTGATAGCAGAATTTAAAAAATACAGTACACAAATTATACACATTCTTTATTCTTGTGGGTCTAAGCTTTCTTTGGGCTATGTCCAAGAACGCTTGGGTGCACACGGAACAACAACTGCGATACGATTCTTTCTACAATAATAGGACTAGTATAGGATTCTAGGTCAATTCACGTGATTGCCTTCGCGCACTCTTCTTCACACACACGTCCACTATGCAAAATGTGTCGAGGCTAATCGACAGCTAGGCAAAACATTAAACTAAGTAGTAATTGGACATAGCCCAAAGACACAAGTCACACACACCCACACAGCTACTACTAGAATATACAGGGGTTTAGAGACACACAAAACTCCGCTATTCTATTATGAAATCAGCGGAGATAGGCCTAGAATCGTACCGCACTTGTGTAATCACTTCTTGTTGCTATACGCTTGGGTGCACACGGAACAAGAAAATTTAACTGATGAATTATTCATGTTTATTTTGTGACGTTTCACGATGGGGTCCCCAACTTATGTACGAAAAAAAAAATCGCGCCCCGGCCGGCCGTCTCGCTTCTATCAGGTCATTATATATGTGTGGCAGCCACTTTCCTCCTTGGTCTTTGTTCATGTTGTTATCAGTTTTTTGGTATTTGTTGTTGGTTTTTTGTGATAGAACAAACATATTGTCAAGCTTTCATCAACCATTTGGGGCACTCTAAAGTGCCCATGTCCTTTTAATATTATAAGGTTGTCCCCGCAGAATTATCTAGTCAATGAGACCCAATAGATAATAGTTTTCTTTTTTTTACACAACTTTGTTATTATACATTGTTACTGTATTGTATTGATAGGTATACGTTTATCCTATTATACAGAGTGCCATTAACCACTGTTTATAGTAAGCCTAAATAACAATAAAACTATCAACTTAATAGAATAGCTGTTAATTTAATTGGGTCATCAATGAAAGAGAATTTATATAAAACTAGATTTAATTCGTCACTATGACGAATTATAGGTTATATGCATTGATTTAAATAAAGATAATTGATTTTTAAAAGATATATTGATTGATTGATTTTCTCAGAATCTTTAATTATTTATAATATATGATAGGACCTTGCTAACGCGAACACCATAGCCGGTATCACAATCCGATCAAAGATCCATATGCGTATAATGTCATAAACCACATTTGTTGTTACATAATAATAAAGACATAAGTTAATTTTTATCTAGATTTCATTATAAATCATGTGTATAATCTATACACTAAGAAATAAATTTGAACAAACAATACGGATAATAAAAAAAAATCTTATTTCGTTTCCCAAGGTGAGACTCGATCTCGGTACCTTGAATGCCATAGACACGAGCACAGACCACCGAGCCGTACACAACTGACTAAAAGTTGTAGAAAAATTCCTTCGTGTATTTACTATGCAGTAACCACTTTGATGCAAATAGATTATTACATACCGAAATGAATTATACTTTTTTACTATGATGACATCTTTAAAATGTATACAAATGATGCACTGTCAAACTACATACTTTTAACTTTAATATATGAATTTTTGAAGGAAGAAAGTTAATGTTAAGTTTGTTATTTTGGCCTAAGAAAATGTCATAATTTGTTTGATTGTCGAAATTATTTTTTTTAAATTTAATATGCAATTAATGATGACTTAATCAACTTTTGTTCTCTTTATTTGATAATAAATCATACATATGATACATACACTTCAAGAAAATGAAATAAAAAATAGGTGTTCCCCTGCATTCTGACGATATATATTAATTTTAAAATTTAGCATATTTTCACCATTTTGTTAACTTATACGTGCGTAGCCAGTCACTTTTGACGTGCTCGTATAACGCAATTTCGAGTTGAAACCTGAATCAAATATGATGATATTATTAAAGAAAGATTGTAAAACAGAAATCGGGCAAAAAGAGTGCGCATTAACGTTTAACGCGCAGTGCGCGTGCAAAAATCTGCGCACTCATGGCATTTTTTTAAACGCTTAAAATTGCCTGAAACGTACTCTAATTTCATCGAAAATAAATTTTGACAATTTTGAACATTTTAAGCGCGCGTACGCAAGCGTTATATGCGCTACGCACGTAATTTTATTGCCATATGATGAAATATGACCTGAAATTTATGAGTACCAAATTTTGTTTAATTGTGATTCATGCTTGTGAAGATATGATTACAAACGTGATTTCGTAAAATCGCGCGTAGACCGCGTAATTTTTGATTACGCATCGTGAAAATATAACCACATCGATTCCTGGCCATGAGGAATATACTCTGAAAACTTGACTTAGCTAGATTAAACTGATGCCAAGATAATGCACGGACAAAATAGTGCTAAGGAAAGAATAAATAAACTAGATTTAATTCGTCACTATGACGAATTATAGGTTATATGCATTGATTTAAATAAAGATAGTTGATTTTTAAAAGATATATTGATTGATTGATTTTCTCAGAATCTTTAATTATTTATAATATATGATAGGACCTTGCTAACGCGAACACCATAGCCGGTATCACAATCCGATCAAAGATCCCTCTGCGTATAATGTCATAAACCGCATTTGTTGTTACATAATAAAAAAGACATAAAGTAACTTTTTATCTAGATTTCATTATAAATCATGTGTATAATCTATACACTAAGAAATAAATTTGAACAATACGGATAATAAAAAAAAAATCTTATTTCGTTTCCCAAGGTGAGACTCGAACTCGGTACCTTGAATGCCATTGACACGAGCACAGACCATCGAGCCATACACAACTGAATAAAACTTGGAGAAAAATTCCTCCGTGTATTTACTATGCAGTAACCACTTTGGTGCAGATAGATTATTACATACCGCAATGAATTATAATGTTTTACTATGATGACATCTTTAAAAATTTAAAAAAATGATGCACTGTCAAACTATATACTTTTAACTTTAATATATGAACTTCTTAAGGAAGAAAGTTAACGTTAAGTTTGTTATTTTGGCCTAAGAAAATGTTATAATTTGTTTGATTGTCGAAATTAATTTTGTTAAATTTAATATGCCATTAATGATGACTTAATCAACTTTTGTTCTTCTAATTTCATAATAAATCATACATATGATACATACACTTCAAGAAAATTAAATAAAAAATAGGTGTTCCCGAGCATTCTAACGATATATTTTAATTTTAAAATTTAGCATATTTTCACCATTTTGTTAACTTACACGTGCGTAGCCCGTCACTTTTGACGTGCTCGTATAACGCTGTTTCGCGTTGAAAAGTGAATAAAATATGATGATATTATTAAAGTAAGGTTATACAACAGTAATCAGACACAAACAGTGCGCATTAACGTTTGACGCGCAGTGCGCGTGCAAAAATCTGCGCACTCATGGCAATTTTTTAAACGCTAAAAATTGCCTGAAACGTACTCTAATTTCATCGAAAATAAATTCTGACAATTTTCAACATTTTAAGCGCGCGTACGCATGCGTTATATGCGCTACGCACGTAATTGTATTGCCATATGATGAAATATGACCTGAAATTTATGAGTACCAAATTTTGTTTAAAAGTGATTCATGTTTGTGAAGATATGATTACAAACGTGATTTTGTTAAATCGCGCGTAGACCGCGTAATTTTTGATTGCGCACCGTGAAAACATAACCACATCGATTCCTGGCCATAAGGAATATACTCTGAAAAATTGACTTAGATAGATAAAACCGATGCCAAGATAATTGACGGACAAATAGTGCTAAGGAAAGAATAAATAAATAAATAAATAAATAAATAAATAAATAAATAAATAAAGATTCTGACAGAATCAAGAGGTTATATGCATATCATGCATATAACCTAACTAGATCTGAACTCGTCACTTGAGGACGAGTTTGGTTATCCACCCGCAACAAAACATATCTTGCGCATTCAAGTACTTTTCAGTTGTGACTTTTCCAAAAAAGTAGCCTATTCAAAATTAAAACTGCCCTTTCAGTGTAATAACCAAACAAATCCTTTTATTTAATTGTTTTCCCGTGATGAGATTTGAACCCGGTACCTCTGATACCAAAGTCGGTTGCACTACACATCGAGCCATATGAGCACCTGCTGAAGAAAATCCGAAGAAAGAATCCTCGTTCATTCGGTATGTCGTGAATCCCCTCGATGCAAGTTGATTATTACATATCAAACTTAAATCATAAATTTTACTATGATGAAATCTTCACAAATTTTAAACAGTGACATATTAGCAAAGTGCATACTTTCAAGTTTTATATATTAACATGTAAAGAAAAAAGATAAACGTTATGTTTATTGTTTTGCTCTTTGAATATGTTATTGTTTGTTTGATGATAACAATTTCGAAAATTATATTTAATATGAAAATAATATAGCCATCAAACACGTTTTAACATTAAAAATTATTATAAATCAGATCTATGATTCATAAACTGCAAGAAATAAAAATAAAAAATAGGGGTAACCTTGCATTCTGATGAACTGTATCGTTTTTAAAAGTAGACATATTTTGCAACATTTTCACAATTTTTTGAGGTTTTTCTGCGCAACCAGTCATGTTTAACGTGCTGGTAGAACGCCATTTCAAGTTGAATAGTGAATAAAATAACGTAAAATTGTTAACCCAAGATTTAAAAACATAAATCGTGTAAAAGAAATGCTCATACGCGTTCCCTGCGCCGTGCGCGCGTAAAAATGTGCGCACCAGTGGCAATTTTTTAAACGCTTAAAATGACCTGAATCGTGCTCTAATTTAATCAGAAATTAATTTCAAGCATTTTAGAATTTCAAACGCCGTTTACGCGCGCACTTTCGAATGTTACAAAATTCGTTAGGGTTAAAAAAGTTAACAATTGATGTGAAGCAAACGTGGCTGAAAATTACGTTAAAAAATATTTATCTGTTTCAAAGTTATGATCAATTTAAGATTTTCAGAAAATCGCGCGTAACTTACGATACGCGCCTCTGACAGCGTCCAAAAGCTTGGCTGCACAATTTCAGTTAGATGTCAATATGTTGACCAAGTTACAACATGTTATGTTAACGCGTTGCAGAGAAACAGCGTGTACAAATTTGGAGAATTTTAAAATTTCAAACGCAATTTACGCGAAAATTTTCTAGTCTCCAAAAATTTTCTAGAGATCGAAAAAGTTAGCCATTGATGTGAAGAAAACTTGGCTGAAAACTTCGTTAAAAAATATTTATCGGTTTCGAAGTTATGACCGATTTAAGATTTTCAGAAAATAGCGCGTAACTTACGCTACGCGTATCTGACAACGTCCAAAAGCTTGGCTGCACAACTTCAGTTAAATGTCTAAATGTTGACCAAGTTACAACATGTTATGTTAACACGTTGAAGAGAAACGTCGCGAACAAAAGTGGCGGAAAGAAAGAAGAATAACTAGATCTAAACTCGTCACTTGAGGACGAGTTTGGTTATCCGCCCGCAACAAAACGTATCTTGCGTATTAAAGTACTTCTCAGTTAGGACTTTTCCAAAAAAAGGTAGCCTATTCAAAATTAAAACTGCCATTTCAGTGTAATAACCAAATAAATCCTTTTAATTAATTGTTTTCCCGTGATTGGATTCGAACCCGGTACCTCTGATACCAACGTCGGTTGCACTACACATCGAGCCATATGAGCACCTGCTGAAGAAAATCTTAAGAAAGGGTCCTCGTTCATTCGGTATGTCGTGAACCCCCCTCGATGCAAGTTGATTATTACATAATGAACTTAAATCATAATTTTTACTATGATGAAATCTTCACAAATTTTAAACAGTTACATATTATGAGAGTGCATACTTTCTAGTTTTATATATTAACATGTGAAGAAAAAAGATAAGCGTTATGTTTATTGTTTTGCTCTTTGAATATGTTTATGTTTGTTTGATGATAATTATTTCAAAAATTACATTTAATATGCAAATAATGTAGCCATCAAACACTTTTTAACATTCAAGACTATAATAAATCACACCTATGATTCATACACTGCAAGAAAATAAAATAAAAAATGGGAGTAACCTTGCATTCTGATGAACTGTTTCATTTTAAAAAGTAGACATATTTTGCAACATTTTCACAATTTGTTGACGTTTTCGTGCGCAACCTGTCATGTTTAACGTGCTCGTAGAACGCCATTTCAAGTTGAAAAGTGAATAAAATAACGTAAAATTGTTAACCGAAAATTTAAAAACACAAATAGTGTAAAAGAAATGCTCATACGTGTTCCCTGCGCCGTGCGCGCGTAAAAATGTGCGCACCAGTGGTAATTTTTTAAACGCTTAAAATGACCTGAATCGTGCTCTAATTTAATCAGAAATTGATTTGAAGCATTTTAAAATTTCAAACGCCATTTACGCGCACACTTTCTAATGTTACAAATTGCGGTAGCGTTAAAAAAGTTAACTATTGATGTGAAGCAAACGTGGCTGAAAATGACGTTAAAAAATATTCATTTGTTTCGAAGTTATAACCAATTTAAGATTTTCAGAAAATCACGCGTACCTTACGCTACGCGGCTCTGACATCGTCAAAAAGCTTGGCTGGACAACTTCAGTAAAATGTCTAAATGCTGAACAAGTTACAACATATTATGTTTACACGTTGAAGAGAAACAGCGTGCACAAAATAAGAAGAGTAAAATATTTCAAACGCAATTTACGCGAAAACTTTCTAATCTCCAAAAATTTTTTAAACATTCCAAAAGTTAGCCATTGATGTGAAGAAAACGTGGCTGAAAATTTCGTTAAAAAATATTTATCGGTTTCGAAGTTATGACCGATTTAAGATTTTCAGAAAATCGCGCGTAACTTACGCTACGCGGATCTGACATTGTCAAAAAGCTAGGCAGTACATCTTCAGTTAAATGTCTATATGTTGACGAAGTTACAACATGTTATGTTAACACGTTAAAGAGAAAACGCGTGCACAAAATCCGAGAAAGAAAGAAGAATAACTAGAACTTAAACTCGTCACTTGAGGACGAGTTTGGTTATCCGCCAGCAACAAAGCGTATCTTGCGTATTCAAGTACTTCCAAGTTATGAATTTTCCAAAAAATGTAGGCTATTCAAAATTAAAACTGCCCTCTCAGTGTAATAACCAACTAAACCCTTTTAATTAATTGTTTTCCCGTGACGGGACTCGAACCCGGTACCTCTGATACCAAAGTCGGTTGCATTACACATCGAGCCATATGACCACCTGCTGACGAAAATCCGAAGAAAGAGTCCTCGTTCATTCGGTATGTCGTGAACCCCCTCGATGCAAGTTGATTATTACATATCAAACTTAAATCATAAATTTTACTATGATGAAATCTTCAAAAATTTTAAACGCTGATATTTTATGAAAGTACATACTTTCAAGTTTTATATATTAACATGTAAAGAAAAAAGATAAATGTTATGTTTATTGTTTTGCTCTTTGAATAAGTTTATGTTTGTTTGATGATAAATATTTCAAAAATTATATTTAATATGCAAATAATGTAGCCATCAAACACGTTTTAGCATTCAACACTATAATAAATCAGACCTATGATTCATACACTGCAAGAAATTAAAATAAAAAATGGGGGTAACCTTGCATTCTGATGAACTGTTTCATTTTTAAAAGTAGACATATTTTGGAACATTTTCACAATTTGTTGACGTTTTCGTGCGCAACCTGTCATGTTTAACGTGCTCGTAGAACGCCATTTCAAGTTGAAAAGTGAATAAAATAACGTAAAATTGTTAACCGAAGATTTAAAAACACAAATCGTGTAAAATAAATGCTCATACGTGTTCCCTGCGCCGTGCGCGCGTAAAAATGTGCGCACCAGTGGCAATTTTTTAAACGCTTAAAATGACCTGAATCGTGCTCTAATTTAATCAGAAATTGATTTGAAGCATTTTAAAATTTCAAACGCCGTTTACGCGCGCACTTTCTAATGTTACAAATTGCGGTAGCGTTAAAAAAGTTAACTATTGATGTGAAGCAAACGTGGCTGAAAATGACGTTAAAAAATATTCATTTGTTTCGAAGTTATAACCAATTTAAGATTTTCAGAAAATCACGCGTAACTTACGCTACGCGGCTCTGACATCGTCAAAAAGCTTGGCTGGACAACTTCAGTAAAATGTCTAAATGCTGAATAAGTTACAACATATTATGTTTACACGTTGAAGAGAAACAGCGTGCACAAAATAAGAAGAGTAAAATATTTCAAACGCAATTTACGCGAAAACTTTCTAATCTCCAAAAATTTGTTAAACATTCCAAAAGTTAGCCATTGATGTGAAGAAAACGTGGCTGAAAATTTCGTTAAAAAATATTTATCGGTTTCGAAGTTATGACCGATTTATGATTTTCAGAAAATCGCGCGTGACTTACGCTACGCGGATCTGACAGCGTCCAAAAGCTTGGCTGTACATCTTCAGATAAATGTCTAAATGTTGACCAAGTTACAACATTTTATGTTAACACGTTGAAGAGAAAACGCGTGCACAACATCTGAGAAAGAAAGAAGAATAATAAAAAAAAAAAAAAAGTAACACTACAATAACAAATGCTTATCCGCTTGAGGCGGATAACCAATAAAAAAAAAAGTAACACTACAATAACAAAGGTTATCCGCTTGAGGCGGATAACCAACTAGATCTGAACTCGTCACTTGAGGACGAGTTTGGTTATCCGCCAGCAACAAAACGTATCTTGCGAATTAAAGTACTTCTCAGTTATGACTTTTCCAAAAAGTAGCCAATTCAAAATTAAAACTGCCCTTTCAGTGTAATAACCAAACAAATCCTTTTATTTAATTGTTTTCCCGTGATGAGATTTGAACCCGGTACCTCTGATACCAAAGTCGGTTGCACTACACATCGAGCCATATTTGCACCTGCTGAAGAAAATCCGAAGAAAGAGTCCTCGTTCATTCGGTATGTCGTGAATCCCATCGATGCAAGTTGATTATTACATATCAAACTTAAATCATAAATTTTACTATGATGAAATCTTCACAAATTTTAAACAGTGACATATTAGCAAAGTGCATACTTTCAAGTTTTATATATTAACATGTAAAGAAAAAAGATAAACGTTATGTTTATTGTTTTTCTCTTTGAATATGTTATTGTTTGTTTGATGATAAAAATTTCGAAAATTATATTTAATATGCAAATAATGTAGCAATCAAACACGTTTTAACATTCAACACTATAATAAATCAGACCTACGATTCATAGACTGTAATAAAATAAAATAAAAAATGGGGGTAACCTTGCATTCTGATGAACTGTATCACTTTTAAAAGTAGACATATTTTGCAACATTTTCACAATTTGTTGACGTTTTCGTGCGCTACCAGTCATGTTTAACGTGCTCGTAGAACGCCATTTCAAGTTGAAAAGTGAATAAGATAACTTAATATTGTTAACCTAAGTTTGAAAAACACAATGTATGTAAAAGAAAAGCTCATACGCGTTCCCTGCGCCGTGCGCGCGTAAAAATATGCGCACCAGTGGCAATTTTTAAACCCTTAAAATGACCTGAAACGTGCTCTAATTTTATCAGAAATTGATTTGAAGCATTTTAAAATTTCAAACGCCGTTTACGCACGCACTTTCTAATGTTACAAAATTCGGTAGGGATAAAAAAGTTAACAATTAATGTAAAGCAAACGTGGCTGAAAATTACGTTAAAAAATATTTATCTGTTTCAAAGTTATGATCAATTTAAGATTTTCAGAAAATCGCGCGTAACTTACGATACGCGCCTCTGACAGCGTCCAAAAGCTTGGCTGCACATCTTCAGTTAAATGTCTATATGTTGACCAAGTTACAACATGTTATGTTTACGCGTTCCAGAGAAACAGCGTGTACAAATTTGGAGCATTTTAAAATTTCAAACGCAATTTACGCGCAAACTTTCTAGTGTCCAAAAATGTTCTAAAGATTGAAAAAATTAGCCATTGATGTGAAGAAAACGTGGCTGCAAGTTACGTTAAAAAATATTTATCGGTTTCGAAGTTATGATCAATTTAAGATTTTCAGAAAATCGCGCGTAACTTACGCTACGCGGCTCTGACAGCGTCCAAAAGCTTGGCTGCACATCTTCAATTAAATGTCTAAAGGTTTACCAAGTTACAACATGTTATGTTAACACGTTGCAGAGAAACGTCGCGTACAAAAGTGGCGGAAAGAAAGAAGAATAATAAACTAGATTTGAACTCGTCACTACGGACGAGTTAGGTTATCCGCAGCGCAAAAGCCACGTGCACGTCATACGTTAGAATAGTGCGCGCAAAAAAATAAAACGATTATGGCATTGAAAAATGTTAGTGCGCTCTCTATGTTGCGTCGCGTCTAAGTATATACGGTATAACACTATATACTGTATACGTACTACATACAGTGCAGAATAGGTGAAAATAAGAGACCAAAGTTATTGACGCATTTGAACATGATGACGTCATCACAATTTTTAAAATGGTGGATCATGCGAAAGGTAATTGATTGATCTAGACAATATAAAAAAATTGAGTGAAATGGAATAAGGATAAGTAGAGATGCGCTCTATTAAATTGACGAGCTATGACGAAAGAGAAAAAAATCCTATATTTTATATTCGGGTGGCCATACGATGACGTCACAATGTCTGGTTAGCCATATCAATGCATGATTCGAGAAAAACAACTCATCTACTTCCAGAATCTGAAATTTTAAATATTTTCACCTCGGAGTTTAGAATCTATGACTTTTTAAAAAAAGGCATAATTTTCACAAATTTTTGAACTTTTTCATCAAAAACGCGCGCAAATTGTTCAATTCTACGTGCTCGTATGACGTGATTTTAAGTCGAAATTGATTGAAAATTGGTAAATGTACTAGAAAAGGCTGAAAAAACAAAAATCAAGCAAAAAAAAGACGTTTTTGCGTTACATGCGCACGCGCGCGTAAAAAATATGCGCATGCGTGGGAATTTTTGAAATGCTCAAAATGACCTGAAACGCGTAGAAAGTTGATTAGAAATGAATTTTTCGCAATTTGAAATTTTAAACGCGCGTGCGCGCGTAACTTTATGTCAAACATGCCATTTTTAATCCATAGAAAGTTTGCCCTTGATATGACTTAAATGTTCACTAAGTGTCATTACAAAATGACTTTTGCTTTTTAGTCTATGTTAAATACGCGAAATTCATAAAATCGCGCGTAGCTTACGCTGCGCGACTCTAAAGTAAAAAAACGAGCTGTCCTGCACTTCTACACATAGAGGTAAATCTTCTGACAAAGTTATACGATGTAATGTTGATCAGAATTTGAGATACACGTGACACAAAATTTTGGGAAAGAAAGAAGAATAACATAGAAAAACTAGATTTGAACTCGTCACTACGGACGAGTTAGGTTATCCGCAGTGCAAAAGCCACGTGCACGTCATACGTTAGAATATTGTGCGCTAAAAAAAATTATGGCATAGAAAAAATGTTAGTGCGCTCTCTATTTTGCGTCACGTCTAAGTATATACGGTTTAACACTATATATTGTATACGTTCTACATACAGTGCAGAATAGGTGAAAATAAGTGACCAAAGTTATTGACGCTTTTGGACATGATGACGTCATCACAATTTCTAAATGGTGAATCATGCGAAAGATAATTGATTGACCTAGACAATATAAAGAAATGGAGGGCAATGGAATACGGATAAGTGGAGATGAGCTCTATTAAATGTGATAAGCTATACGAAAGAGAAAAAAATCCTATATTTTATATTTGAGTGGCCAAACGATGACGTCACAATGTCCGGTTAGCTTAATCGATGCATGATTCTATATCTACAACTCATGTACTTTCAGAATATGTAAACAAAAATAAAATTCACCATGTAGTTTAAAATCTATGAATGTTCAAAAAAAGGTATAATTTTGACACAATTTTGAAATTGTTTTTCAAAAACGCGCGCAAATTGTTCGATTTTACGTGCTCGTATGACGTGATTTTAAGTCGAAATTGTTTGAAAGTTGGTAAAATTACTAGAGAAGGCTGAAAAAACAAAAATCAAGCCAAAAAAAGATGTTTTTGCGCTACGTGCGCACGCGCGCGTAAAAATATTGCGCACGCGTGGGAATTTTTGAAATGCTCAAAATGACATGAATCGCGTAGAAAGTTGATTATAAATGAATTTTGCGCATTTTGAAATTTTGAACGCGCGTGCGTGCGTAACTTTATGTGAAACATGTCATTTTTAATCCATAGAAAGTTTGCGCATGATATAACTTAAATTTTCACCAAGTTTCAATAGAAAATGACTTTTGGTTTTTAATCTATGATCAATCATTTAAATTCATAAAATCACGCGTAACTTACGCTGCGCGACTCGAAATTTGAAAAAAAAAGTTTCTTGCACATCTACAGCTACAAGTCAATCGTATGACAAAGTTATACAATCTTATGTTGGCCAGAATTTGAGATATGCGACCAACAAAATTCGTGGAAAGAAAGAAGAATATAGAAAAAAAAAAAAAAGAAAAAAAAAAAAAAAGATCCTGACAATAACAAGGGTTATCCGCCAAGTGCGGATAACCAAAAAAAAAAAAAAAAAAAAAAAAAAAAAAAAAAAAAAGATCCTGACAATAACAAGGGGTTATCCGCCAAGTGCGGATAACCAAAAAAAAAAAAAACTAGATTTGAACTCGTCACTACGGACGAGTTAGGTTATCCGCAGCGCAAAAGCCACGTGCACGTCATACGTTAGAATATTGCGCGCTAAAAAAAATTATGGCATTGAAAAAATGTTAGTGCGCTCTCTATTTTGCGTCACGTCTAAGTATATACGGTATAACACTATATATTGTATACGTTCTACATACAGTGCAGAATAGGTGAAAATAAGTGACCAAAGTTATTGACGCTTTTGAAAATGATGACGTCATCACAATTTTAAAAATGGTGAATCATGCGAAAGATAATTGATTGAATTAAACAATATAAAAAAATGGGGGAAATTGGAATACGGATAAGTTGAGATGCGCTCTATTAAATGTGACGAGCTAAGACGAAAGAGACAAAAATCCTATATTTCATATTCGAGTGGCCAAACGATGACGTCACAATGTCCGGTTAGCCATAGCGATGCATGATTCGATATCTACATCTCATCAACTTCCAGAATGTGTAATTTAAAAAAAGTTCACCTCGTAGTTTACAATCTATGACTGTTTAAAAAAAGACATAATTTTGACAAATTTTTGAACTTTTTCATCAAAAATGCGCGTAAATTGTTTAATTCTACGTGCTCGTATGACGTGATTTTAAGTCGAAATTGTTTGAAAGCTGGTAAATTTTCTAAAAAAGACAGGAAAAACAAAAATCAATCAAAAAAATGATGTTTTTGCGCTACGTGCGCACGTGCGCGTAAAAAAATTGCGCACGCGTGGGAATTTTTGAAATGCTCAAAATGACATGAAACGCGTAGAAAGTTGATTAGATATTAATTTTTCGCATTTTGAAATTTTAAATACGCGTTCGCGCGTAACTTTTTATGAAACATGCCATTTTTAATCCATAGAAACTTTGCGCATTATATGACTTAAATGTTCACCAAGTTTCAATACAAAACGACTTTTAGTTTTTATTCTATGATCAATCATTGAAATTCACAAAATCGCGCGTAACTTACGCTGCGCGACTCGAAATTTGAAAAAAAAAGTTTCTTGCACATCTACAGCTACAGGGCAATCTTTTGACAAAGTTATACAATCATATGTTGGCCAGAATTAGAGATACGCTGCGCACAAAAAATGGGGGAGAAGGATGTAAGGAAAGAAATAAATACTAGATTTGAACTCGTCACTACGGACGAGTTAGGTTATCCGCAGAGCAAAAGCCACGTGCACGTCATACGGTAGAATATTGCGCAGAGAAAAACATTATGCCATTGAAAAAATGTTAGTGCGCTCTCTATTTTACGTCACGTCTAAGTATACACGGTATACACTATATATTGTATACGTACTACATACAGTGAAGAATATGTGAAAAATAAGTGGCCCAAGTTATTGACGCTTTTGGACATGATGACGTCATCACAATTTTAAAAACGGTATATCATGCGAAAGATAATTGATTGGCATAGACAATATAAAAAAATGGGGGGAAATGGAATTTGGATAAGTGGAGATGCGCTCAATTAAATGTGATGAGCTATGACGAAAGAGACAAAAATCCTATATTTTATATTTGAGTGGCCATACGATGACGTCACTATGTCCTGTTAGCCATATCGATGCATGATTCGATATCTACAACTCATCAACTTACAGAATGTGTAATTTAAAAAAAGTTCACCTCGTAGTTTACAATCTATGACTGTTTTAAAAAAGGCATAATTTTGACGAATTTTTGAACTTTTTCTTCAAAAACGCGCGCAAATTGTTCAATTCTACGTGCTCGTATGACGTGATTTTAAGTCGAAATTGATTGAAAATTGGTAAATTTACTAGAAAAGGCTGAAAAAACAAAAATCAAGCAAAAAAAAGATGCTTCTGCGCTACGTGCGCACGCGCGCGTAAAAAAATGCGCACGCGTGGGAATTTTTGAAATGCTTAAAATGCCCTGAAACGCGTAGAAAGTTGATTAGAAATGGATATTTTTGCGCGTTTCTTCTTTATTTGTGCATTTCGTTTTATATTTTCACGTTTTCTTTTGTTTATATGCGATTCCTTCTTTAATTGTGTGATTTCTTCTTTAATTGTGTGATTCCTTCCTTAATTGTGTGAATATGATTTATATAGTGTGCGTGACAGTTGTGGGCCACCGTATAAAACAGAATATAACTGTATTTATGAAATATTCTAAATATGTTATACAGTGTAGGAAAGATTAAATTACGAGACTTATTTTTTAATTCAATTTTTAACTTGAAGGAATCATGAAAATGTAATATAAAATAGTAATTTAAATCTAGTATTTTGTGCTGCCACCTAGCATAGTTTTTTTTTTCACTTCTGGTCAACATGTATCATGTATGCATCCTCTGTCTGCTGAAAGTAGACAATACGCGCATGCGCGAGAGTAGTTCGGGTTAAGCCACGCCCATTTATGTAAATTACCCACGTTCGTCATGGAAAAAAAAATTGGACGGGGGTAAATGTGATATATTTTATGTTGTGATTGGGTATTTAGTTATTTGGTAATGACTGAACATGCGCACTTTATTTTTATATTGAGTATTTGATTGGTTAAAAATTTCCATATATGACGTTGTTGCATAAAAGTTAAGATAGAGTAAAGTAGTTAGTTGGAAAGTCAATGTAAAGTCAAGGTGTTGGGAAAGGATGTCGAAAGTACGGAAGATTTACATAGTCGAAAAATTCGAAAGGAGGGAATCTTCCAAGGGGCGGAGATCCTTCGGTGTTGGTTCAGTATTGGAATGTGGCGATACAGAAGTAAGGAATTGCTTTATAAATGAGACAGAAAGTGTAGTAGCAGAACGGTTATATAACTTAGAAGTGGGAACAAAGGTTATGATAACCGAAGTGAAACCGAGCCTTGATAATAATTCGTTGAAATTAACAGACAAATCTAAGGTATGCAATTAATGTATTTTTTATTAAATTATTATTATTATTATTGTTTATTTAATAGGTCTATGTCTATGTTGATATAAAATAGAATCCGTGCGTCACTATTGTTCTTAAAAAACTAAAACGGTACTTATATATAATTATGATCCATGATAACAATTATAATACAATGTCATTTAATTAGATTTAGAAACCAGTTGATAACAATTGAATAATAAATAATAAACAGACGTTATTAACAGAATAGGGAGAAGAAATTGTTTATTATAAATTAATTTACTCATTGATTGTTTATTTAAATTTTGTCATGAAATTTGCAATTTGTAGCCTAGGCTATTGTTTATAACATTAAAAAAACATTTAAATTGACAAAATTATGATTGAGTATAATTCTTCTGAGTGTTAGGTCTATGTCATATTGCCAGTATAGGTTAATTGTAAATTCTGCTTTGTAAATACAATTTTCTGTTCAAGTACAAATTGAAGTAAGAAATTACGAAACTGTGGTAGGTGTATATATATTTTATTTTAACCAAACTTTTTCTTTTGTGATTTTAAGGTTTTGACAAACATTGCTGATTTTGATGTTAATATAGAAGTTGTTCGTAATTTTATCAGACCACCGACAGTGTCAATGTCAGCAGCTAGGGGAAGCCCGAAGAAAACGAGGCTATCTTTGAATGGGACAGTAATGAAGGTAACATTTTCTTTTGATTTAATCTGGGATTAGGCTTATAGCACAGTTGTGAAATTATGAGCTAGTTTCGTTTCGTACCTTACTTTTATTTCGACTCTAAATTTGTTAAGGAAAAGTAACAAATAAATCCTTTAAATTGAGTGATTTTCAGACGTGTTTTTTGCACATGATTTGTAAATTTCCCTAATTGACATTTCTATGGAGCGCCAAAAAAGCAACTATAATATAGGGCTAAAAAAATCAGTGGAATTCGTATGTTTAATACATCTATTGATGAAAATTACGTTCAATTTCAAAACAATTTAGTCAATTTCAATACAACTAAAATGTTACTCTTTATTAACTTTGAAGAATAAAAATCGACAAATTCATAATAATAAGGTGTACTGAGGTTTATATACCTCAATGATTTACATAATATACTTTTTAGTCTTAGTCCCGGGCATAGACTAATTAGTTATGCTGATTTAGGGTCGGTTAATGTTTTTTGAAAACAGTACATTCTCAGAAGTAACATGTTACAACATTTTTATTGGGAAAAAAAATGGAAATCAAAACGTGTATTTCATAAATAGATGCATAAAAAGTAGACGCATTCCACTGAGTTTTAAACCTCTATTATAGTTTCTCTTTTGGTGCTCCATATAAACGAAAATATTGAAGTTTGTGTATACAAAATTCGAAATTTACACGTTAGTAAAATCATTAAAACATTTTATTTGTTACTTTTTATGTGATTCTTCATACAAGTACTTTGAGCCTCAATTGTAAGGTGTGGTATTTATAATAAGTTACTTAACAAGTTTGAAGTTGAAATAAAAACAGGTGCTTAAAGGAACTAGCGACGTTATGAACAGTTATAACTTTCGTACTTTGTTTAGACTTGAGGATGAATGAATTTATATTATCATATTAGGATGCTTTATTTAGATACTCATTAATCAGTTTTACTATGCAATATGATGGAATATGATAAATAAACATTTGTTGTTTATCATATTAAAGTAATGTATAGATATTCACCAGTAGTATAAATTACTTAAATTATAATTATAAACTATTAGACTATTAGTGTAGGTCTATTATAATTTGAAAATTGTTAATTTGGTAATATAATTTTAATAATCAATTACTAGATTAAAAGAAACCCAAAAATATATAATATAGCACCAGTTTTAACATCACATGCCTTTGTTGTTTTTTTGGTTGGTTTAGGTTGGTGAACTTTACGAAACACCAAAGTATAAAAGAAGATTGTTGACATTAGGCAGTAGCCCAGATAATTGTATCGACGTAGTTTTGTGGGGGGAGACCGCCTCAAATGTGTCAAGTGATATGAAAAATCAAGAACTAACCCTATCAGCACTAGTAATGGAAGACAAAGAGTTGAGAAGTACTCCATCAACAGTGTTGGAGGTATGCATTTTTTTTTATTACTTTTTGGTAAATGAATATGTAACAGTGGTTTTGTTTTTAGAATGAAAACAACATTGATATCATATTGAATAAATGTATAGAAAGTATTATAGTGCCAATATCTATCAATAGCTTGGGAAGTCATATTGAAACATTGGAATATTTTGTTAGAAATTATTTATAGGTTGTTTGAAAGTAATGTGTGATAGTGTTGTCTTAACTCAAAAAAGGAATAAAAAAACATAATATTTGTATATTGTTTTATATTTAGGTTATTTTTGTGAGAGATAAATATCAATTAGTTGTGTATATGTTGTAGATAAGGTTATTTTATATGTGTATTAAATCATAACCAATGTTCAATATATTTCATTTGATTTTTTTGTGCTGTAGGCTGGCGGAGTTAATTCAGTTGATGGTGTAATTGTGGCTGTAGGAGATGAAAGTGATGGGTATGTACTTTTTTGTATTGTTTAAATTGTTTATATTATATTTGGTGATTGTGATATAATTGACTTTGAAAAAATAATTTTTCCAAAAAAAATTGTGTTCAATATGTCATTTTAATATGAAATAATAGTTTAATGAAATTGGTGAAAAAAGTTATTTACCTAAAAATACCATAATTTAAGGCAAAAATAGTCAAAATGGTTGCTTTTGGTTAAGATGTGAAGATTTTGTTTCTTCTTTTTTTTATGAAAGTGATTACTTTCATTAAAGTCTAATGTTAATAATTTTTTTTTCTAATAATTTTTCATGTATTTGGGGGACAATGCATCTTTAAAATATTACATTTTATATCTATTTTGATTATTATAATGATTGTTTTGATTGCAGGTATCCTGTTGACATGTACATGGAAAATGATTCTCTACTACAAATACCAGAAGATCTACATTTTGATTTCAACGTTAATTTGCCATGTCGTGTGAATTATTCTGCTAATAGTTTTGGGTGTATTACCGATCTTCAATTTTTGTAAGGTAACAGTTGTTTGCAAGTTTGTTTTAATGTGTTTTTATTTTATATATTTGTTGAAAAGTAAATTTAATGAGTTTGTACTTAAAATCATTAAATTTACTTTTATTATTTATTAATATACTGAATTAACATTGATTATTTAATAGACATATATGATAATCTTATCTACAAAATATACAATGCTTATTAATATTTTTTTAAAGTAATAAAAGAAATACATACCTCCAACACTGTTGAAGGGTAGTTCTTAACTCCTTTTCTTCCATTATAAGTGCTGATATTGTTAATTTGATTTGTCATAGCACCCGACAGACCCAAGGTTGCTTCCCCCCCCCCTCCACCATATAACTACGTCGATACAATTAAGTAGGGTAATGCCTAATGTCAACACTTTTTTTATATTTTGGTGTTTCATAAGGTATATATTAATTGCGTACCTTAGATTTGTTTGTCAACCTCAACGAATTATTATCAAGAGTTGGTTTAAATTTGGTTATCATAACTTTCCTTCCCACTTCTAACATGAATAATTGTTTTGCTACTACACCTTCTGTCTCATTTATATAGCAATTTTTTTACTTTGGTATTATTACTTTAAGTTATTGAACCAACACTGAATATCTCCACTTCTTGAAGATTCCCTCTGTTCAAATTTTTCAATTATAATTTTATCAATTTAAATGTTTAAAAAACAATATATTATAAACCAACTAACCTACAAAGTTTAATAAACACTGGATATTAAAAACTTGAAATCTGAAATGTCTTTCAGCGCAAATTTTTAAGTAATCAATTTCAGTAAATTTTTTTTTTTAAATGCTGTATTTTGTTTCTAAATGAGGTAAATGATTAATGTAAATTTAATAATTTTGTATTTATAATCAGTGTAATTTGCTGCTAATTTAGATAACTGTAAATTTTTTATTATAATCTTTGTATTTTGTTGTTAATTAAAATAATTTAAAATTAGTGTAAATGAGTTAAATGAATAATATAAATATATTATTTTTGTATTATATAAATTTATTAAATTATAAATGAAAAAATTTAAATTTATATTAATTATTTATATTCATTAACAATAAATTACACTAACTATAAATACAACATGTAGGCTTCATGAAATATTTATTAGCAGCAAATTACACTGATTATAAACATAAAAACATTAAATTAACATTAATGATTTAACTCATTTAGCAACAAGTCACTGATTTTGAGTAGAAAATCATTAAATTTACATTAATTATTTATTTAAACTAGTGCCAAACTCAACTGATTATAAATACAAAATAATATCAATATGTTAAAGGGTGGTCTTACCATAGAGATATTATGTATAGTGAACTATAATATCTCTATGGTCTTATCTGTTATCTCTTTAATTTTGTTTACATTTTATTTAGCCTTGAACATTACCAAAACAACCACACAATTTGGTAAAAAACAGAAATTATGCATTATAACATCCCCTGAAATTACCTGTTTTTGTTTGACATCATGTTGCCCTTACATGGAAATCAAGATAAATTTAATAATTTTGTATTTATAATCAGTGTAATTTGCTGCTAATTTAGATAAACAATTTAAATTTTGTATTATAATCTTTGTACTTTGTTATTAATTAAGATAATTTAAAATCAGTGTAAATTGTTGGTAAATGAGTTAAATAATGATGTAAATATAATAATTTTGTATTTATACAAATTTATTAAATTATAAATACACTAATTATAATACAAAAAAGCAAAACTGATTATAAATACAAAATAACATCAATTGAAGGGTGGTCTTTTCTGTTTAATTTAGTTTATATTTTATTTAGCCTTAAACATTACCAAAACAACCACACAATTTGGTAAAAAAAACCCAGAAATTATGCATTAAAAAATCCCTTAAATTAGCTGTTTTTGTTTGACATCATGCTGCCATTATGTGGAAATCCATGTAAATTTAATAGTTCTGTATTTATAATCAGTGTAATTTGCTGATAATTAAGATTAACAATGTAAATTTTGTATTATAATATTTGTAGTTTGTTGTTAAGATAATTAAAAATCATTGTAAATTTGGGTTAAATGAAAAATATAAATACAACAAATATTCAAAATAAACTGATTATAAATATAAAATAATATCAATATGTTGAAGGGTGGTCTTACCTGTTTAATTTAGTTTACATTTTATTTAACCTTAAATGTTATGCGAAAACCAACCGGATTTTTGGGTACATAAACAAATTGTTATGTATCCATCTCCATGATATAAGCAGAAATAATTAATTTTGTTTGTTTGTTTTTTTACTAATTTCAATAAAAACTCCATACAAATTCTACAAGCTCAACTGTTGCTGCTAATTAAGATAAATGATTAATGTAATTTTGATAATTTTGTATTTATAATCAGTGTAATTTGTTGCTAATAAATATTTATTGTAAATTTTGTATTTATAATTAGTGTAATTTATTGCTAATTAGTATAAATAAATAATGTAAATTTGAACATTTTTAATTATTAATCTAAATATATAATGATTTTGTATTTATAATCAATGTTTTTTTTTTTTGCTAATTACAGTAGATTAAATGTAAATTGAAATCATGTTGTTTAATCAGTGTAATTTGCTACTAATTAAGATAAATAATGTAAATGTTGTATTTAATCAGTGTAATTTTTTTTGGTAAATAGTTAAATGATTAAAGTATGATGTGAATTTGTTTATTTTTTGTACTTTGTTGTTAATTAAGATAATTGAAATCAGTGGTAAATGAGTTAAATGAATAATATAAATGTAAATATAATAATGTTGTATTTATAATCATTGTAATTTGTTGCTAATTAAGATAAATAATTATTTTAATCATGTTTGCACAAGATAACTATTAAATGTCATTATGATATGATTTAATTGTTTTAGTCATTTTTTTTATTTTATTTCATTTTATGTAAGCCGCTAGTCTTTACACAGTTATGGGGAAAATGGTAAAATCAGCATTGTGGTCATATGATGTTACAAGAGTTTTGCAAAATCAGCACATCGTGGGGCGCGTCAAACTGTTCGTTAATAGGCTTGTTTTATGGTAAAACCTTTTAACTACCCGATAAGCTAACAATTTCAAGTTTTGCTAAATAGTGTAAAACCAGGTGGGTATAATAAACTAATAGCTAAAGGGTCAGTATCAATCTTACCAACGTCGAGAAAAGCCGACAATGGAAAATGTCGTCTAGTCACCAATGTCGAGAAAGACCTTTCATTTGGTAGAAACATTAGTTACTGTAAATGGAAAAAAGTTTTAACATGCACTTTGGTGAATGAGATATAAAAGTGTTTTTATTTTGAATAGTTGTGTTCTCTATACTGCTTATAACATAAATATGTAATATTTAGATTGAAAACAAAAAAAATATATATTGAAAAAAAAAAAGAAAATTGAAAAAAAAGAAAAATTGTTTTGGGGCATTTTTTTTTTTATATAACCATGTTTCTAAAAAAAAAAATTAAAATGTAGCTTATTTAATAAGAATCATTTTTTCATATACTAACAGAAAGTGGTTTAAATTGTCAACAAAGGGAACTGTTTTTAAAAACGTGAAAAAATAATTAAAATAAAAAAGAATGCGTTTTAATGTGAATTGTGCTTAAAAAGAATCCGGTATGATAAGGCCGTGCTATTTATGTTATATTTTATGCCTAATAATTATCTAAATAGATTCGCGTATACACTCATCATGTTTGATTATTTTTATGTAACGATTGTTTTTTTTTATTCAAGTCATATTGTGTCAAATTTTACTTTTACAAAAGTGCCCAAACTGTTGGAAAGTTGTGCATCCGTATGCGTCATATTTTAAAAATGAGAATGACAGTCTTCAACTTTCGATAAACAATAAATTATATTGTTATAGCGACACTTATATTAGCAACGTACAGACTTTTCTCTGAGCGGCGTGGCAAAAAAATGTTTGACATTCCATTCTCTATGAAATCAACACGTGTACTTCTCTTCCCAATAAACTGAACAGCGATAAAGTTCATTGACTGGCGGTGAATAAAAGGTAACTGATATGCCGATCAAATAACATGTGGGGTTGTTTTGGTATTGTTTAAGCATGGACGTATAATTTAGATATAGGTCCAAGGTTTAAGGCTAAATAAAATGTAAATTAAATTAAACAGAAAACAGATAAGACCATCCTTTAACATATTTATATTATTTTGTATTCATAATCAGTTTAGTTTGGTGCTAGTTATAATAAATAATTAATGTAAATTTAATGATTTTGTACTTAACATCAGTGTAATTTGTTGCTAAATGTGTTAAATGATTAATGTAAAGTTAATGTTTGTATATTTATAATCAGTGTAATTTGCTACTAATAAATAATTAAATTTTGTATTATAATTAGTGTAATTTATTGGTAATGAAGATAAACAATGTAAATTTGAATAATTTTCGTATTTATAATTATTGTAATTTATTGATAATTTAAATTAATTATTAATGTCAATTTAATGATTTTTTATTTATAATCTGTAATTTTTTGCAAATTACGAGACCCCTTTTTTAATCTAATTTTTAATTTGAAGGCATGATCAAAATGTAATATAAAAATAGCAATTTAAATCTAGTATTTTGTGCTGCCACTTAGCATAGTTTTTTTTTTCACTGCTCGTCACCATATCGGGTAAATGTGATATACTTTACGTTGTGATTGGACATTTAGTTACTATTTTTGGTAATGACTGAACATGCGCACTTTATTGTTATATTGATCATTTGATTGGTTAAAAAATGTCCATCAATGACGCTCATGCGCAAAAGTTGCGGTATAGTAGGTACGTAAACTAGTTAGTTAGTTGGATCAGAAAGTCAATGTGAAGCCAAGGTGTATGGATTGTCGAGAGAGGGATGTCGAAAATACGTAAATTGTATAGGCCTAGGCCTAGTCGAAAAATTTGAACGGAGGGAATCTTCCAAGAAGGAGCGGAGATCCTCGGTGTTGGTTCAGTGTTCGAATGTGGCGATACCAAAGTAAAGTATTGCTATATAATTTATAAATGAGATAGCATGCAGAACGATTATTCATGTTAGAAGTGGGAAGAAGAGTTATTTTATGATAACCGAAGTTAAACGAAGTCTTGATATTGATAAACATTCGTTGAGGTTGACAAATCTAAGGTATGGAATTATTATTAATATTAATGTATATTTTTTGTTATTATAGGCCTAGGCCTATTTGTTTATTTAATTTACAAAAGTGCCATTTATTTGTTATTAGGCCTAGCTAGGTCCTAGCTAGGCTACGTCTAGGCCTATGTATGTTAATATAAAATAAAATCAGTTAAAAAACTAAGACGGTACCTAAATACTTAACCATGTTAACAATTATAATAGTGTAATACAATGTCATTTAATAAGATGTAGAAACCAGTTGATATATATAAATAATTGAATAATAAACAGACGTTGTTAAAGGAATAGGGAGGAGTAATTGTTTTTTGAGGGGAAGGACATTTCAGTCTTGAAATTTCTAATATCCGGTGTTTATTTAAACTTTGTCATCATGGAATTTGCAATTTGTAGGCTAGTTGGAGGCCATATGGTAGGCCTAGGCCTATCTATATATAACATTGAAATAACATTTAAATTGATAATATTATAATTGAAGTATAATTGTTATGCCATATTGCCAGTATAATTGTAAATTCTGAGTTGTATGATTTTTTTTTTTAATAAATAAAATTTTCTGATGTTTGTTCATCAAATACAAATTGAAGTAAGAAATGACCAACCTGTGGAGTGTGGTGGTGTAAGCCTAGAACGCCTATATACATATTTTGTTTTAATGATTATTTTTCTTTTGTGTTAATAGGTTTTTACAAATATTGCTGATTTTAATGTCAATATGGAAGTTGTTCGTAATTTTGTCAGACTATCGACGGTGTCAATGTCAACAGCTAGGGGAAGCCCGAAGAAAACAGGGCTATCTTTGAATGGGACATTATAGAAGGTAATATTTTCTTTTGATTTAATCTAGGCCTAGGCTTATGTAGCACAGTTAGTTTAATGAACGGCGCTAGTTTCGTTTCGTACCTGAATTTTATTTCGACTCCAAATTTGTTAAGAAACTTTTTCCTGAATACCACACCTTCGAATTAGACCTCATATATACTTTTACGATGTAGAGTTACAGAAAAAGTAACAAATAAATCCTTTAAATTGATGAATTTACGACGTGTTTCTTGCACATGATTTGTCAATTTTGCATATATTGACGTTTTTATGGAGCGCCAAAAGAGCCACTATAATAGAAGGCTAAAAGTCAGTGAAATGTGTATAGGCTATTCCTATTTAATGCATCTATAGTTTAATAAAATTGGAGAAAAAAGTTATTTACCTAAAAATAATGTAATTTAAGGCAAAAATAATCAAAATGGTTGCTTTTGGTTAAGATGTGAAAATCTTGTTTTTTTAAATTTTTTTATGGAAGTGATTACTTCATTAAAACTACAAAATGGGCTATTTAAAGTCTGATGTTAATAACCTTTTTTTTTTTTTTTAATAATTTTTCATGTATTTGGGGGACAATGCATCTTTAAAATAGTATTTTATATCTATTTTGATTATTATAATGATTGTTTTGATTGCAGGTATCCTGTTGACATGTTAATGGAAAATGATGCTCTCTCTACTACACATACCAGAAGATCTACACTTTGATTTCAATTTTAATTTGCCATGTCGTGTGAATTATTATTATAGTTTTGGGTGTATTACTGATATTCAATTTTTGTAAGGTAACAGTTCTTTGCAAGTTTGTTTTAATGCGTTTTTATTTTATATATTTGTTGAAAAGTAAATTTAATGATTTTGTACTTAAAATCATTAAATTTACTTTTATTATTTATTAATATACTGAATTAACATTGATTATTTAATAGACATATATGATAATCTTATCTACAAAATATACAATGCTAATTAATATTTTTTTAAAGTAATAAAGGAAATACATACCTCCAACACTGTTGAAGGGTAGTTCTTAACCCCTTTTCTTCCATTATAAGTGCTGATATTGTTAATTTGATTTGTCATAGCACCCGACACACCCAAGGCTGGTTCCCCCACCCCCACCATATAACTACGTCGATACAATTAAGTAGGCTAATGCCTAATGTCAACACTTTTTTTATATTTTGGTGTTTCATAAGGTACACATTAATTGCATACCTTAGATTTGTTTGTCAACCTCAATGAATTATTATCAATAGTTGGTTTTAAGTTCGGTTATCATAACCTTACTTCCCACTTCTAACATGAATAATTGTTTTGCTACTACACCTTCTGTCTTATTTATATAGCAATTTTTTACTTTGGTATTATTACTTTAAATTACTGAACCAACACTGAATATCTCTGCTGCTTGAAGATTCCCTCTGTTAAAATTTTTCAATTATAATTTTATCAATTTAAATGTTTAAAAAACAATATATTATAAACCAACTAACCTACAAAGTTTAATAAACACTGGATTTTAAAAACGTGAAGTCTGAAATGTTGTTCCCTGCAAATTTTTAAGTAATAAATTTCAGTAAATTTTTTTTTTTAAATGATGTAATTTGTTTCTAAATGAGGTAAATGATTAATGTAAATTTAATAATTTTGTATTTATAATCAGTGTAATTTGCTGCTAATTAAGATAAATAATGTATATTTTGTGTTATAATCTTTGTAATTTGTTGTTAATTAAGATAATTTAAAATCAGTGTAAATTATTAGTCATAGCACCCGACACTCTGGAGGCTGCTTCTCCCCACATAACTATGTCGATACATCACTATGTCATACAAGGCAATAAATACACTGTTTTGTTTTTTGAAATCATAACATGTGATGGTAAAACTGAATCTATATTATATATATTTGGATTTTCTTTTATATAATTATATTAATAAATAATAGTTTATAATTGAATATATACATCTGGTGAATATTTTATATCGACATAGATGTGGGCCTAATAACAAATAAATGGCACTTTTGTAAATTAAATAAACAATTATATTACCAAAAAATATACATTAATTGCATACCTTAGATTTGTCTGTGAAACTCGATGAATTATTATCAAGGCTTGGTTTAACGTTCGGTTATCATAACTTTTCTTCCGATCTCTAACATGAATAATCGTTTTGCTAGTACACCTTCTGTCTCATTTATATAGCAATTTTTTATTTTGGTATCATTACATTTCATTACTGAACCAACACCGAAGGATCTCCGCCACTTAGAAGATTCAATCCTTTCAAATTTTTCGACTATGTACATCTTCAGTACTTTCGACATCCTTTCGACAACACCTTGACTTTACATTGACTTTCATTGAATTTTTGATTATAAGTTTATCAATTTCAATGTTTAAAAAACAATATGTTATAAACCATACAACTAGCCCACAAATTGCAAATTTCATGATGACAAAGTTTAAATAAACACTGGTTTTAAAAATGTCAAGTCTGAAATGTGTTTCCTCTCCAATTTTTAATTAACAATCAGTTCGAGTAAATTAGTTATAAAAAAATTGATGTAATTTGGTGTTAAATGATTAATGTAAATTTAATATGTTTATATTTATAATCAGTGTAATTTATTGCTAATTAAGATAAATAATTAATGTAAATTTGAATATTTTTTTAAATTTATAATTAGTGTAATTTATTGGTAATTCAGATAAATTATTATTGGTGTAATTTGCTGCTAATTAAGATAAACAATGTAAATTTTGTATTATAATTTTTGTACTTTGTTGTTAATTAAGATAATTTAAAATCAGTGTAATTTGTTGGTAAATTAGTTAAATGAAAAATATAAATATAATAATTTTGCTAATTGAGATAAATTATTAATCTAAATTTAATAATTTTGTATTATAATTGATGATTTTTTTTAAAAATTACAATAGATAATGTAAAGTGTAATCATTTTGTATAATCACTGTAATTTACTGCTAAAGATGTAAAGTTTGTATTATAATCTTTGTACTTTGTTGCTAATTAAAGATGATTTAAATTAGTGTAATTTGTTGGTAAATGAATAATATAAATATACTAATGTTATATTTACAATCAGTGTAATTTGCTGCTAATTAAGATTTTAAAATCAGTTTTATTGTTGTTGTTTGTTGACTTAAATATATAATATAAATATAGGCCTAATAATGTTGTATTTTTAATCGGTGTAATTTATTGCTAATTAAGATAAATAATTAATGTAAATTTGAATATTTTTTTAAATTTATAATTAGTGTAATTTATTGGTAATTCAGATAAATTATTATTGGTGTAATTTGCTGCTAATTAAGATAAACAATGTAAATTTTGTATTATAATTTTTGTACTTTGTTGTTAATTAAGATAATTTAAAATCAGTGTAATTTGTTGGTAAATTAGTTAAATGAAAAATATAAATATAATAATTTTGCTAATTGAGATAAATTATTAATCTAAATTTAATAATTTTGTATTATAATTGATGATTTTTTTTAAAAATTACAATAGATAATGTAAAGTGTAATCATTTTGTATAATCACTGTAATTTACTGCTAAAGATGTAAAGTTTGTATTATAATCTTTGTACTTTGTTGCTAATTAAAGATGATTTAAATTAGTGTAATTTGTTGGTAAATGAATAATATAAATATACTAATGTTATATTTACAATCAGTGTAATTTGCTGCTAATTAAGATTTTAAAATCAGTTTTATTGTTGTTGTTTGTTGACTTAAATATATAATATAAATATAGGCCTAATAATGTTGTATTTTTAATCGGTGTAATTTGCTGCTAATTAAGATAAATAACTATTGTACTGTTTGCTACAAGATACCTATTAAATGTCAGTATGATATGATTTATTTGTTTTAGTCGTTTTTTAAAATGTTATTCCATTTTATGTAAGCCGTTAGTTGTGGTCATTATATGATGTTACAAGAGTTTTGCAAAATCAGCACATCGAGGGGCGCGTCAATAGGCTTGTGTAACTTTAGTACGTTGCAGTTTTGTTGTAAAACCTTTTAACGACCACGATAAGTTAACAATTGCAAGTTTCGCTGAGAAAACCGGTTGGGTATAATAATAAACAAGGAGCTAATGGTTCAATATATCAAGTTTTTTAATAGTGTTTGATAAAAGGGGCATATGCTTTTTTTTTTTTAGGAGTGTTCAAAAAGTGCGTGGTATGTGAGGAATTATTTTATCATTTCCAAAAGTGCGAGGCATAGTTTACAATTTCAAAAAGGTGCGAGGCATATCCTATTATGCTATATTATAGGCCTAAATAACCAACTGTTTATATTTTTATAATAGGCCTAGCGTATCTAAACAGATTGGTGTATATACCCATCATGTTGTTTATTTTTATGTAACGATTGTTACATATTGATTGTGTCAAATTTTACTTTTACAAAAGTGCCGAACTGTTGAAAAGTTTTGCATCTGTATGCGCCATATTTTAAAAATCTGAACGACAGTCTTCAACTTTCGATAAACAATAAGCGACACTCATCAATTGACTGTTATGTCATGCTTGTTGGTATTTCGAGCGTGTGTACTTTACAAATTGATTACAATCGATTTAATTACATGTCTCTCAAACATAGCAGAGTGAAAATAATATTGTCTCACCCCGGTAGTTGATCTGAGAGATGGAAAATCCCTCCCTGAGAGGATTCGGCCTTGTGGCACAAGGTTTTAGCACCAACGCACAGCCTTCTCTCTGAGCGGCGTGCCAAAGACATTTTTGACATTCCATTCTCTAGGAAATCAACACGTGTACCTCTCTCGGAAATAAAGTGAACAGCGATGGCCAGGACAAGTTCAATAACTGGCGGTGAATAAAAGGTAACTGATATGCCGATCTAATAACATGCCGCAAAGAAAAAAAAACTGCGAGAGAATTCTGGAACGTGTGTGAAAAAGACTTACGCCCGACAACTAGGCCTAAACAAAAATTAAACTTTAGCTAATAATATGCCTAGCACTAATCTAGACCACCCTTCAACACATTGATATTATTTAATTTTGTATTTAGTTTAATTTGGTGCTAGTTAAAATAAAATTTATTTAATAATTAATGTAAATGTAATGATTTTGTACTTAAAGTCAGTGTCAGTTGCTAAATGAGTTAAATGTTTTTATATTTATAATCAGTGTAATTTGCTGCTAATAAATATTTAATGTAGCTTTAATTTTGTATTTATAATTAGTGTAATTTATTGCTAATAAAGATAAATAATTAATATAAATTTAAAAAATATTTTTTTATTGGTAATTGAGATAAATTATTAATGTCAATTTAATGATTTTGTATGTATAATTGGTGAAATTTTTGCTGATTGTAATACATCATTATGTAAAGTGTAATAATTGTGTATTATCAGTGTAGTTTGTTGGTAAATGAGTTAAGTAATTAATGTAAATTTAATAGTTTTGTATTTATAATCAGTGGAATTTGCTGCTAATTAAGATAATATATAATGTACGTAAATTTGGTATTATAATCAGTGTAATTTGTTGTAAATAATAATAAATAATATAAATATAGGCCTAATAATGTTGTATTTATAATCGGTGTAATTTGCTGCTAATTAAGATGAATAATTAATGTTCTGTTTGCTACAAGACAACTATTAAATGTCATTATGATATGATTTAATTGTTTTACTCGTTTTTTTTTTTTTATTGCATTTTATGTAAGCCGTTAGTCCTTAAGGGATGGCAAAATCAGCATTGTAGTTGTCAAGAGTTGTCAAAACAACAATGCAATATATATTTTTTATTAAATGATTTGCATAAAATCAATAATTAAATATCAAAATAGAATTTAATATGATTGGTTTTTTTTTCATGAAAACACAACCTTTGGTCCAGGCTCAGATTGCGAGTGTGACCTTCACAAAAAGTTGTATACTTCCTAATCTATGGTGGCGCCGTATCGGATGGACAATCAGAGCCATATGCTTTGTGGACAATATTACTGGTACAGGGAAAACCTTGTGATTATTATATATTTTGGTACATACTACCTCCATATATCACTTGATGACGTCATGATACCAGATAGACAACATGAATTCATATCTACAATTCAACAACTTCCATATTAAATTTTAATCATTTGGGTCACTTTTCATTCCGATGAGATCTAAACAGATTAAAATATACTCTATAGATAAAATTAAGCAACTGATGTTATTCTAATTTTTTTTATGATGACGTAGGCCTAATGAAAATTAAAAAATGTTTAACATGTGAAGGAAAATTGATTTCTGTGGAACATTACATTTGTTTTTTCAATAGGAAGTTAGCGCACGATATAAATTAAACTTTTATGGTGAAAATGTGGTGAATTGTGTCTGGGCCTAGGCCTACAGCATTTATGTTACTTTTGGCGACGATTGCGTGCCATATTAGTGAAGAACAACGTGGTTACACCTCCATGTTGGATTTGTAATAATTTATTATAGTATTGCTCCCGATATTGCTTCGCAATTTTATTTGTTAAAACGAACATATAGCCTATATTACAAAAAGTTTAAACACAATTGTGTTAAATATAATAGTAAGAAATAGGTAAGATATATTTTGCTTAATTTGGATTTTTGATTTGTAATATTTAATTGCTTTTGTGTTTGTCATCAACATGAAATGGCCTATTCTAAGATAGGCCTAGGCCTAGGCTAGTCGTATCCCGGATTACCTCTTCAGGAAGGCCTAGACCTAGCCTTGATTTAGCTGTACAGTACTGTAGTAGAGGCATAATGACGCTAGCCTAGTTCCACTTTGCATCTGGCTTATAATTATATATTAACTCCTAATTTGTTAACAAACTTTATCTTGAATACCATGCCTTAAAATTAACACCGGTATAATTATAGCCTACTATTGTACTACTAGTCTTAGTTTAGAGGTCTTAATAGCATTGTGTTAGCAAGGTGAGCCTGCTTTGTAAAGTTCTCTTCTATGCCTACTAGCCTAGGTAGGGGCTAGGCCTAGTTTTTAGTTGTATAAGTTCCTAAAGAGAAGAAACAACGACTCGTTGAACAAGCTTACAGTAGCAAGTAGCCTGGGTTTAGGCTAGTCTATACTATAGTCTAGTAAGTAGTAGTGTAGGTCAATTCAGTTCACTTTTTCACTTGTCTTATGTCATTAGCCTATTTATTTTTGTCTTGTAGTTGTTGGAAGAGATATAAGTACAGTAATAACATTATTGTTTCTACAGTACTTCATAATCTCTAGAATATTGTAAGTAGTGAACATAAAATAAATAATTTGTAGAGATGATTTATGGTCTCGTGATTGGGAGAGAAGTGTTGCCTGTTATTTTGTAGGCATTCACTATTATGAAACATTTACATAATTCAGATTTTATTGTTTGTGATCAAACTATTAAATGAAATTACCATTGAGACAACACGTAGGCCCCAATCAGCCGACCCATACCCAAAGTCATTTTGAGGAAATTTCTTAATTTTTCAGACATTGATTAAGAAGCTTGTTGATTTGGAAAAAGTGTTAATGTTGTTTATTACCATTATCAATGTTTTTCCTTGTTTTTTTTAGATTGTAGAAAATATACAGTTTCAGCTATACAGCTGTGAGTATCAGTAGATTATTTGTTAAACGGAGAAAACATATTTTCCTTACTTTGTGAACTGTTGCCTGCCCTAATCAGTTGTCTCATACCCAAAGTCATTTTGAGGAAATTTCTTAATTTTTCAGACATTGATTAAGAAGCTTGTTGATTTGGAAAAAGTGTTAATGTTGTTTATTGCCATTATCAATGTTTTTCCTTGTTTTTTTTTAGATTGTAGAAAATATACAGTTTCAGCTACAGCTGTGAGTATCAGTAGATTATCTGTTAAACGGAGAAAACATATTTTCCTTACTTTGTCAACTGTTGCCTGTTATTTTGTAGACATTTTCTATTAGGAAACATTTACGTAATTCAGATTTTATTGTTTGTGATCAAATAATTAAATGAAATTACCATTGAGACAACATGTAGGCCGCAATCAGCCGGCCCATACCCAAAGTCATTTTGAGGAAATTTCCTAATTTTTCAGACATTGATTAAGAAGCATGTTGATTTGGAAAAAGTGTTAATGTTGTTTATTGCCATTATCAATGTTTTTCCTTGTTTTTTTTTAGATTGTAGAAAATTAACAGTTTCAGCTACAGCTGTGAGTATTAGTAGATTATCTGTTAAACGGAGAAAACATATTTTCCTTACTTTGTGAACTGTTGCCTGTTATTTTGTAGGCATTTTATATTATGAAACATTTACATAATTCAGATTTTATGGTTTGTGAATAAGATATTAAATGAAAGTAGTATTGAGACAACATGTAGACCCCAATCAGCCGGCCCATACCCAAAGTTATTTTGAGGAAATTGTTCAGACATTGATTAAGAAGCATGTTGATTTAGCAAAAGGGTTAATGTTGTTTATTGCCATTATCAATGTTTTTCCTTGTTGTTTTTAGATTGTAGAAAATATACAGTGTTAGCTACAGCTGTGAGTAGATTATTTGTTAAATGGAGAAAACATATTTTCCTTACTTTGTGAACAGTTGCCTGTTATTTTGTAGACATTTTCTATTATGAAACATTTACATCATTCAGATTTTATGGTTTGTGAATAAAATATTAAATGAAATTAGCATTGAGACAACATGTAGGCCCCAATTAGCCGACCCATACCCAAAGTCATTTTGAGGAAATTTCTTAATTTTTCAGACATTGATTAAGTGGCTTGTTGATTTGGAAAAAGTGTTAATGTTGTTTATTGCCAATTATTAATGTTTTTCTTTGTTTTTTTTTTAGATTGTAGAAAATATACAGTGTCAGCTACAGCTGTGAGTATTAGTAGATTATCTGTTAAACAGAGAAAACATATTTTCCTTACTTTGTGAACTGTTGCCTGTTATTTTGTAGGCATTTTCTATTATGAAACATTTACATCATTCAGATTTTATGATTTGTGAATAAAATATTAAATGAAATTAGCATTGAGACAACATTTAGGCCGCAATTAGCCGACCCATGCCCAAAGTCATTTTGAGGAAAATTCTTAATTTTTCAGACATTGATTAAGAAGCTTGTTGATTTGGAAAAAGTGTAAATGTTGTTTATTACCATTATCAATGTTTTTCCTTGTTTTTTTTAGATTGTAGAAAATATACAGTTTTAGCTACAGCTGTGAGTATTAGTAGATTATTTGTTAAACGGAGAAAACATATTTTCCTTACTTTGTGAACTGTTGCCTGCCCTAATCAGTCGTCTCATACCCAAAGTCATTTTGAGGAAATTTCTTAATTTTTCAGACATTGATTAAGAAGCTTGTTGATTTGGAAAAAGTGTTAATGTTGTTTATTGCCATTATCAATGTTTTTCCTTGTTTTTTTTTAGATTGTAGAAAATATACAGTTTCAGCTACAGCTGTGAGTATCAGTAGATTATCTGTTAAACGGAGAAAACATATTTTCCTTACTTTGTGAACTGTTGCCTGTTATTTTGTAGACATTTTCTATTATGAAACATTTACGTAATTCAGATTTTATAGTTTGTGATCAAACAATTAAATGAAATTACCATTGAGACAACATGTAGGCCGCAATCAGCCGGCCCATACCCAAAGTTATTTTGAGGAAATTTCTTAATTTTTCAGACATTGATTAAGAAGCATGTTGATTTAGGAAAAGGGTTAATGTTGTTTATTGCCAATATCAATGTTTTTCCTTGTTGTTTTTAGATTGTAGAAAATATACAGTGTTAGCTATAGCTGTGAGTATTAGTAGATTATCCGTTAAACGGAGAAAACATATTTTCCTTACTTTGTGAACAGTTGCCTGTTATTTTGTAGGCATTTTCTATTATGAAACATTTACATAATTCAGATTTTATGGTTTGTGAATAAAATATTAAATGAAATTAGCATTGAGACAACATGTAGGCCCTAACCAGCCGTCCCATACCTAAAGTCATTTTGAGGAAATTTCTTAATTTTTCAGACCTCGATTAAGAAGCATGTTGATTTGGAAAAAGTGTTAATGTTGTTTATTGCCAATTATTAATGTTTTTTCTTGTTTTTTTTTAGATTGTAGAAAATATACAGTGTCAGCTACAGCTGTGAGTATTAGTAGATTATCTGTTAAACGGAGAAAACATATTTTCTTTACTTTGTGAACCGTTGCCTGTTATTTTGTAGGCATTTTCTATTATGTAATATTCACATCATTCAGATTTTATGGTTTGTGAATAAAATATTAAATGAAATTAGCATTGAGACAACATGTAGGCCCTAACCAGCTGTCTCATACCCAAAGTCATTTTGAGGAATTTCTTAATTTTTCAGACATTGATTAAGAAGCTTGTTGATTTGGAAAAAGTGTTAATGTTGTTTATTGCCAATTATTAATGTTTTCCCTTGTTTTTTTGTTTTAGATTGTAGAACATATACAGTGTTAGCTACAGCTGTGAGTATTAGTAGATTATCTGTTAAACGGAGAAAACATATTTTCCTTACTTTGTGAACTGTTGCCTGTTATTTTGTAGACATTTTCTATTATGAAACATTTACGTAATTCAGATTTTATTGTTTGTGATCAAATAATTAAATGAAATTACCATTGAGACAACATGTAGGCCGCAATCAGCCGGCCCATACCCAAAGTCATTTTGAGGAAATTTCCTAATTTTTCAGACATTGATTAAGAAGCATGTTGATTTGGAAAAAGTGTTAATGTTGTTTATTGCCATTATCAATGTTTTTCCTTGTTTTTTTTTAGATTGTAGAAAATTAACAGTTTCAGCTACAGCTGTGAGTATTAGTAGATTATTTGTTAAATGGAGAAAACATATTTTCCTTACTTTGTGAACTGTTGCCTGTTATTTTGTAGGCATTTTATATTATGAAACATTTACATATTTCAGATTTTATGGTTTGTGAATAAGATATTAAATGAAAGTAGTATTGAGACAACATGTAGACCCCAATCAGCCGGCCCATATCCAAGGTTTTTTTGAGGAAATTTTTTAATTTTCAGTCATTGATTAAGAAGCACGTTGATTTAGCGAAAGGGTTAATGTTGTTTCTTGCCATTATCAATGTTTTTCCTTGTTGTTTTTAGATTGTAGAAAATATACAGTGTTAGCTACAGCTGTGAGTATTAGTAGATTATCTGTTAAACGGAGAAAACATATTTTCCTTACTTTGTGAACAGTTGCCTGTTATTTTGTAGGAATTTTCTATTATGAAACATTTACGGCATTCAGATTTTATGGTTTGTGAATAAAATATTAAATGAAATTAGCATAGAGACAACATGTAGGCCCTAACCAGCTGTCTCATACCCAAAGTTATTTTGAGGAATTTCTTAATTTTTCAGACATTGATTAAGAAGCATGTTGATTTGGAAAAAGTGTTAATGTTGTTTATTGCCAATTATTAATATTTTTCCTTGTTTTTTTGTTTTAGATTGTAGAACATATACAGTGTCAGCTACAGCTGTGAGTATTAGTAGATTATCTGTTAAACGGATAAAACATATTTTCTTTAGTTTGTGAACCGTTGGCATTGATTAAGAAGCATGTTGATTTTAAAAAAGTGTTAATGTTGTTTATTTGCCATTATTAATGATTTTCCTTTTATTTTTTAGATTGTAGTTGTACAGAAAATATACAGTGTCAGTTACAGCTGTGAGTATTAGAAAATTATCTGTAAAACGGAAAAAACATATTTTCCTTACTTTATGCCCTCCCTTAATTGATAAACATGTGTTGTTTGTAAATTTACTATACTGAGTGACCAAATATTTTTGTGTATAAAATTCTATTTTATTAGAACATTGAATAATTAAACCTATTTTCAGATTAATTTTAAAGGTGAAATTTTTATGAAAGAATTTGTTTCCGACACATTCCATGTAATGAAGTTTTGACATATTTTTAGGTCAAAATATCTTCTATAGTGATTTATTTATATTGTATAAACCAAAGTCACAAATATATTATCACCGTTTACTTCAAAATTTGGGACAATCATCCTTTTTAACATAAATGTGGTGGTCAGTTTCTCCAGACATAAATTTGCAATTTTATAAAATGGGTCTCTATCCTAAATTTAGTAGTGAGTTGGTCCTAATTTGTTTTGCTAGGCCCAATAGATCATGTTACATTCCACAAGGGGGATATGTATATTATTATTTAGGTATTTGTAAAAACACTGATTTATCTACTGATTCAATTTATAATTGTTTGACTGGAATTCTTAGTACTGTACCGTGTATCTTAAAATTAATAACTAACTCTTTTTTTTTTCTTTTATTGTAGGTGACTGTCTTATATAAACCCACTGGATCTCAGAAGAGATCCGGGTCTTTAGAAAAAGATCCACTCTCCAAAGAGAGTTTCTACGAGGGGTTACCGAATTTTAATATATGCACAATTTCTTTTTAAACATTTTTTAAAAGTATCTTTGAAACATTCAATAAAACCTTGAAGTAAACAGAAGTTTATCACAAGGAAAAACTAATAAACAAAAGTTTATTACAAACCATTTTTGCAAAAGCAAAAGTGTAAAACCTTGAAGATAACAAAAGTTAATCACAAGGAAACAACTAATAAACAAAAGTTTATTACAAAACCATTTTTGCAAAAGCAAAAGTGTAAAACCTTGAAGATAACAGAAGTTAATCACAAGGAAACAACTAATAAACAAAAGTTTATTACAAAACCATTTTTGCAAAAGCAAAAGTGTAAAGTTAAAGTTTGATTATACAAACAAAAGTTTGAAGAATAAAACAGAAGCTTATTATAAAGAAATAAATATTAAACAGAGTTTATTACAAAAGAATTAATTAAAGAAGATTTAAAGGTCACTTTTATTTGAATCTGTTATTAAATAGAATTGTAAAAAGAATAAAAATTAGAATCTGAAACTATTTAGCATAACCAAGTATTAAAGAGAAGTTGAAAATAATATAAAGTATTTCATCAAGCCAATATTAAGCAGAAGCTAATTTTTTTATTCAGTGAAATTGTATAATCGAATTATTGAAAAAAAGCAGACAAAAAAAGTATTGACAAAGAGAAAAGAAATTAGGACAAAAGTTAAAAGTCATAGAAACAAAAGACAATATAAAGTTGAATTGTTTTTGGAATTTTTAATAATTTATTTTGTTGTAGCAAGGATTTCTTTTTTGAAGTTTGAATTGATAAAAAGAACCTAATTGTAATATTCATTGGAATTGCAGAATACATTTTAATTTAATTTGTAAACAAAGTTTATAAATTTGAAGAAATTTGTTTCTTATACAAATTTTGAATAATGGATATGGAATTCATAGCAGTAGTTGGTATCTTTTTGTTGATTATCTTTACAATGATAATTTATTTGTGTAAAAATGTGAATAAAGAAGTTACAAGTAAAAAGCAGATTTTTGTCAATACAACTGGTAATGTTAATAATGGAGTTATGGATAAGACAGCAGAATTTAAAATAGTTGTTAATGATATCTTGGACCTACTTGATGAATGCTGTTCAACTGAGAATGTCAAAGACGAGAGAAATGATGATACAGGTAATGTCAATTGTGAATTTATGAAAGATACAACTGAATTTAAAGGAATAATTGATGATATCATAAACATATTATCTTATGGTACAGAGGTCACTTCAGAGTTTGATGATACATGCGATTTCTGTAATATTGAAGTGAAAGTAGACGACAATTGCATAACATGTGACTGTTGTAGTCAATATTTTCATGTGAAATGTGTAAGAGATGTTTTTGAAGACAAACTATGTAATTCCAGGGTAATTTGGATTTGTTCAATGTGTGGGAATAGTAATTTTGTTAATAACATGTTGGGTGAAATAGGTATTCCCTGTCATTTCAATAGATATACGATTCTAGAACCTGATGAATCTGTCACTGCAGACTTTCCAGAATTAACGAAAAATAAAGAAAAACGTTGTAATAATGCCAAATTAAAATGTCAACAAACAGGAAGTGAAGATTTACTTGGTAGTGATTGGATGAGAGTAAGATCAAAGAAAAGAACCGACAACAAAAAAAAAAGATGTAAAAATAGAGGAAATAAGAAAAGGAGAAAGCCCGTTATAAATGGTATAAGTTTAGAACCAGGTGTAAAATATATTGGCAAAGGTGTAAAAGATTTCTATGAAAGACGAAATAATAACAAAATGGAATGGAATATGAATACAAATACTTACAGAGAATACAACAAAGAAAATTCTAAAACGAATGTATTGGGAAATTCACAAACAATAATTGACGACAGTGGTAGGCCTATGTGTGATGTTTTGAAAAATACAAAAGTAACAAACGGAATACAACAACAATCAGGTGGTGGTTCGAAACGTTTACGAAATAACAAAGGTCGTTTTGTCAAAACTAAGAAGATTGATAACAAAAAAGCACAAGGTAATGTGAATTTAAAGAATGATTGCGATACTATGAAAGATATAAAGAACATGGGTAATACTGACAATTCTGAAACGAAAACTGACGAGGATTTTAAAATAGAATGTACTGTAGAAAACGACAACACAGCGACTGACGATGCGAAAGCACAAAATAATAGCAAAATAAATGACAGAAGTAGATTAATTGATAGTAATGGTACAGATCATAAAAATCAAACATGTGCAAGTTGTGAATTTGAAGAAAATGAAGTATTGATAATTGATGACGGATGCAAAAAAGCAGTGACTGAAAAAATTAGGTTCCATACTAAACCTAAATGTAACCAACATACTATCGATGTGGATATTGAAGTTTTAACAAAAAATAATTTTTCGGATGAATTGATAATCGATGATGTACCAAAACAAAAAAATACACGAAAAAGGCAGAAAACACAATCAATAAATGAATTACAAGTATATAATAGTAATGAAAATATAACTGTAGCACAGGGTAATTTTAATCAAGGGAATTATAGATTTGGCTTTGCAAGTGGTAAACAGTGTGTTGCAAATAGTCTTGTAGCTATTCTTTATTCTACAAAGAGGAATGGAAATGAATTTTACACCAAAGACCTTGACACAATATTGACTCTTGGAAACGAGTTGTACTGTTACATTCAGAAAGATTCCACTATGCACGAGGACCTTTTAATGATTTCTGAACTGCCGAAAGAATTGGATATCTTGGATAACACATTTGTAATATCTCCCAAAGAATCAGTTTTTGGCATAATAGATGGGAATCTCGAATTTATGGCTGAATACGGAGCCTTGTCATTAAACCAAGCTCTTGAAAAAGAATTACACCAACATGATGCATTTTTTATGAATTTCAACAGAAGCACATTTTCTATTATCAAACGTGTAAATGGATTTCTTATATTTGATCCACATGCAAGAGATCGATTTGGTTGTGTTAGTGAACATGGAAAGAGTATTTTACTTTACAGTCCATCTTGGCAAGGTGTGTACGATTATTGTATAAGATTAGCAAAGTCAATGAACTGTAATTTACATGAAACCGAGTTTGAACTGACTGGTGTAAATATTGAAAATAAGTCTATGATGTTATGTTCCGCTTCTGTGCTCGATGATAATTGTGAACAAAGCAACTTGGGAAACGTCGATGTTGATGAACCTAGTACGTCTTATCAGTATAAATGTAGTACAAGATTACCAGACAAGAATAGTGATTATAAAGTTAAAGGCAAAACACATAATAAAGAAGGTCATGTCTCATCAAGTAATGGATGGCAAAGTGATAGTGATATTGAAATCGTTAATGTTCAGTATGGAGAACGACCTGACAAGAATTTTAAATTTATTCCTATCTCAGAAGCACAAAAGAAAAACATGTGTAAAGAAGTAGGCATTCATTGTGAACATACCGATATGAATTGTGGTATTAACAGAGCTAGTCAGATTGGACATCCTCTTCAAATTACGAATATTACAGGTGATGGTAATTGTTTTTATCGTGCAATTTCATACATTATTTCTGGTACTGAAGATAATCATTTTCTTTTAAGAAGAGCAATTACTAATCATTTATTGGAGACTGGTGACTTGTTTATTAATACATTTAGTCACGAATATAGATCAGTTAAGGAATATGTGTTTAAAAAAAGAGTAATGGATAATGGAACGTGGGCATCCAATACTGAAATAAGTGCAATGGCAAACTTGCTTAATACGGATATTTATTCATTTAATGATCAACTTTTGACGTGGCAATTGTTTTCTGCTAAAAAGCCGGGAAGAATAGATGATGTTACAACTGACAATGGTATATATATTTTGTACACCATGAATGTACACTTTAATGTAGTAGAATCTGTCAATGTGAGTCAAAATAATGTTCAGGAAACAACAGGACAAGTTGATATGAATGTGACAACAAGGAAACGAAAGCAAACAGGAAAAGAAACTTGTGACACATTTGAAGATATAGAACCAAAACACAAACAGAGTAAAACTGTTGAAAGACCTTGTTCAGAAAGCAGAGTAAAAATATTGAGCAGAAAACGAAAACCATCTTATAGAATTAGAAAAGAAAGTGCCAAGAATCGACAGAGAATTAAACGGGAAAGAGAAGAAAACAATAATTCAGAAGAAACAAATGAAATCGAAAACAAATATCAAAGTGATTCTGTATACAGAGATGAAAAGAAACGCAAAGTAAAAGAGGCACAACAAATGAAATATTGTGATGATGATGATTATAAATTCCAAAAAAGTAAAGATAACAGAAAAAGACAATACAAAATGTATAGATGTGATCCTGAATATAATGTTAAGGTACGAAATAAAGCTAGACATAACTACAACAATAATTTGCATTACCGAACAACCAAAAAAGCCGCCAATTTGTTAAATTATAAATTTAATGAAAAGTATAGGCAAAATTTGAAAGAAACAAAGAAAAATAGATACAACAATGATACAATATTTAGACATAAAACTAGACAAAACAATAATCAAAGAAATAAGAAAAAGTATCACAATGATCTAACATTTCAACAAAACTTGAAGCAGAAATTAGCAGAGAAGTATTGTAATAATTCCAAATTCAGAGAAAATGTTACCCAAAAATTGGCAGAGAAGTATCGAAGTAATTTGAAATTTCGTCAAAACTGTAAGGAGAAATTGGCAGAGAAGTATCGGAATAATTTAAAATTTCGACAAAACTGTAAGCAAAAATTGGCAGAGAAGTATCGGAGTAATTTGAAATTTAGACAAAACTGTAAGCAGAAATTGGTAGAAAAGTATCGGAGTAATTTGAAATTTAGACAAAACTGTAAAGAGAAATTGGCAGAAAAGTATCGGAGTAATTTGAAATTTAGACAAAACTGTAAAGACAAATTGGCTGAAAAGTATCGGAGTAATTTGAAATTTAGACAAAACTGTAAAAACAAATTGGCTGAAAAATATCGGAGTAATTTGAAATTTAGACAAAACTGTAAACAAAAATTGGCTGAGAAATATCGAGGTAATTTAAAATTTCGTCAAAGGTGTAAGAAAAGATTTACAGAAAAGTATCATTGTGATGAAGGGTTCCGAAAAAATGTCATGAAGAAAAACATGAAGAATCGGGAAAAAAGGAAAACAAAAAACACTAATTTTGAGTTTGTTTTAGAAAACTTCAGAGAAACAGTTTCTCGTGGTCCTGAATATGTTTGTTGTGTATGCTTTAAAATGTTATTCAAAGATCAAGTTATGAAGTGCACCAAAGCTAAGTACAAAAATAAGGCTTGTATAAATGAAAAGTATTTGCATATTTGCAACAATGAATGTAATAAACCTTGTCAATTTATCGAATCACCAAGATGTCGTTTATGGATTTGTTTCACATGCCACAGGAAATTGTTAAACGGGAAAGTCCCTGCAGAAGCCAATTCAAACAATTTACAACTACACGATATTCCTCCTGAGCTTAGGTGTTTAAATAATTTAGAGCAGCATTTGATTGGATTGAACATTCCTTTTATGAAATTAATGAATTTACCTAAAGGTGGACAGAATGGAATACATGGACCTGTTGTATGTGTACCTTCAAATACTATTGAAACTGTAAAAATGCTTCCTAGACCACAGGTTGATGATCAATTAATATCTGTAAAATTGAAGCGAAAGTTGTCTTACAAAGGTTATTACAAATATAAATTTGTTAACACTGCCAATGTTATTCAAGCTCTTAGATATTTACAGGATCATAACAAGTGCTATTTTGATATAGCTATTAATGAAGAATGGCACAATTATTTATCTGAAGATAACATCGAAAGGGAAACTACTAATGAAAATGAAAACAATGAAGAAGAAGAAGAAAAAGAAGAAGAAATAGAAGACCGATTATGTGGTGTTACCTTTGATACAAGTCTTCAACCTGTTGACAGACGACAAAATTTGGTTGATGAATATTTTAATGACATAATTTGTTGTGCACCATGTGAAAATAATAGTCCTATTGCCTTGTTAAGTAATAAAAGCAATGAAGCAAAATCATTTCCAGTTTTATTTCCAACAGGCCAACCAACATTCCATGATACGAGAGATGTTAAAATAACACTTGGACGTTATTTTCACAATAGATTAATGCATATAGATAACAGGTTTGCACAAAATACAGAATTCATATTTTATGCTCAATCTTTATATGAACTTCAACAAATTTTATCAAGTATTTCTATTGCATTGCGAAAAGGGTCAAGTAAAAAAGATGATTTTAGCAAAGTAACTGTATCCGATTTAAAAAATGTTACCAAAATTCAGGAGATTTTAAAATCTGATAGGGGTTATAAATTTCTAAAACAAATTCGTGGAACTCCACCGTACTGGCAAGCTACACAAAAAGATATAATAGCAATGGTTAGACAGATTGGAAAACCAACATTCTTTCTTTCATTCTCAAGTGCTGATTTCCGTTGGAAAGAAATAATGACGACATTGCTAAGTCAGTCTGGAGACCAAAGAAACATTGAAGAATTAGAATGGGCAGATAAATGTAATTTGTTGAAATCAAATCCAGTGACTGTTGCCAGAATGTTTGATAAACGCTTTCATACTTTTTTGAAAAATGTAATTTTGTCTGAAGCACAGCCTATTGGTAAAGTCGTAGATTATTTTTATCGAATTGAATTTCAAATGAGAGGAAGTCCACATGTTCATATGTTAGTATGGGTTGAAAATGCTCCTATTTTTGGTACAGATAAAGATAATGAAGTTATTAATTTTGTTGATAAATATATTTCTTGTGCTGTGCCATGTGAAACTGTAGATCGTGAACTGAATGAAATTGTTAAAAGTGTGCAAATTCACAGTAAAAGACATTCTAAATCATGTAAAAAAAAGGGAACAAATTGCAGATTTAACTTTCCCAGACAACCTTCTGGAAATACATTTGTTATGAGACCTACAATTGTGGATAAAGACAATGATGATAATGATGACAATAAAGAAGCAATGGAGCTGTTAACCTCAGTAAAAGATGCTGTGACTAATGAAGAAACATATAAAAATGCAATAGAACTTTTCCAAAGTTTAGGTATTACACAGAGTGCATTTGAGAAAGCAAATAATTGTGTGGCTACTGAGGAAAAAATTGTTATAAAGAGAAACCCTCAAGATGTGTGGGTGAATCAATATAATCCTTCCTTATTGAGAGCATGGAATGCAAATATGGATATTCAATATATTACAAATGTATATGCATGTATAATTTACGTTATAGGATATATGTCAAAATCTGAACGTGAAATGGGTTTACTGTTAAATCATGCAGCATCAGAAGTAAAAGAAGGCAATGAAGATGCTAGGCAAAGTTTGCGAAAACTTGGTAATGTTTATATGAATAATCGAGAAGTGTCTGCACAAGAAAGTATTTATCGTGTTTGTAGTTTAAGATTAAAAGAATGTTCAAGGAAAGTGGAATTTATCCCAGTAGGACCTAATCCTGTCAGAATGAGTTTACCACTAAGTGTAATTAAAAACAAAGAAGATGATGATGTAAGTGCATGGTTGCCAAATAAGATCGACAAATATAAAGCTCGACCTAATAGTTCTGAATTTAATAAAATGTGCCTTGCAAAATTTTGTTCGGAATATAGAATATTGAGTTCATCAGAAATGAAAGGAAACAAACAAAAAAAGAATGTATTTCAGTTAAAAAAACAGTTGGGATTCATCCAAAAAAGAACACGAACTAGTAATGCTATAGTAAGATACCCTCGATTTCCAATGGATACAGCACCTGAGAAATATTTTTTGAGTATACTTCAGTTATTTCTACCATTTCGAAAAGATGAACAGTTAAAACCTCCAAATTTTGAAACGTATGAACAATTTCATGAGAAAGGATGTGTGAAATTATGTGGCTGTCAATTACAAACGGTAAAGTCAATAGTTCATGGAAACATGGAACAATATGAAAAAAGTGCTGATGATGTTGAAGAAGCACAGGAATGTTTATCAAAATTTGGACCACAAGAAGATGCATGGAGTTTATTATGTCCAGAAAGCGAAAAAGAAAGGTTAGACAACCCAAAGCCAAATGTAGAGGTTGATGATGAAGAAGATGAATTTTTCATTCCAGATTTTGGAATTCAAAAAAATCATACATCTAAAGTAGAGTCTAATTCATCTAATATTCCAAGACCAGAATTGAACAAAATGATTCGATCTTTAAATGAAAAACAACAACATATATTTTATAAGACAAGACAATGGTGTTTAGACAAAGCTAATGGTAAAAAACCTGAAGCATTTTACACTTTCATAACTGGTGGCGCTGGTACAGGAAAAAGTCATTTGGTAAACTGTATTTATAATGAAGCGACACGTATTCTTGGAAAAATTATGGAAAATCCCGATGATTTGTCAATATTGAAATTAGCTCCTACAGGAATCGCAGCATATAATATTAAAGGCCAAACAATTCATAGCGCTTTGTCTATCCCGATTAATATTTCACTTCCGTATCAACCACTTGGAGAAGAAAAAATAAGTGCACTTCGTAATAAATTGGGCCAGTTGCAAATTGTTATTATAGATGAAATATCAATGGTAAATCAAAGGTTACTTTGGTATATCCACGGACGATTAAGGCAAATAAAACAAGTACGCAACGATAGTCCATTCGGTAACATTTCAGTAATTGCTGTTGGTGATTTTTATCAGTTACCCCCGGTTATGGGCAGTTCGTTATACAAAGACACATTGGAAAGCTCACTGTGGGTAGATAACTTTAAGCAAGTACAGTTAGACCAAATCATGAGGCAAAAAGAAGATAAAGAATTTGCTTTATTGTTAAACAAATTGCGTACAAAAGAAAAACATGATTGTTTGTCTGATAACGATTTATTTGTTTTAAAATCACGTGAAACAGGTGAAGAATGTGAAGATGCTGTTCATATTTACCCACGCAACAAACAAGTTGATGAATGGAATAAAAAAATGTTACACAAAATATGTACAGACATTGTATGCATAGAAGCAGAAGATAGTGTAGTAAACGCCAAGAAACAGACCAAAATTTGTGAAAAACCTCGGAATTCACGTCAAACTAGTTTACTAAATTATTTGTGGATTGCACTTAATGCCAGAGTGATGTTGATTAAAAATGTAGATGTTAAAAAAGGCTTAACGAATGGATGTATGGGACATGTATATGAAATAGTCAAACCCAATAATAACGCCAAACCAGTATCTATTAAAGTAAAGTTTGATAATAATGACATCGGTGTTCAGGCAATTGAAATGTTTAAAGAATCTATGGGGAATAAATATAGTCGAAAACAATTTCCTCTCAAATTAGCATATGCATGCACAGTTCATAAAGTCCAAGGATTGACAATGAATGAAGCAGTAGTTTGCCTTAAAAATACTTTTGCACCTGGACAAGCATACGTAGCCCTCAGTCGTGTTACTTCAATATCTGGACTTACTATTGAACATCTTAATCATAATCTGATTTATTGTGATCCAAACATAAAGAAATGCTTAAATAATATGGATTCATATGTACAATGTGAAAAACAAGGTCATGATTCGGATTCTAAATTTTCAATAATGTTACATAACATTCAAGGACTTAAACAACATTTTGCTGATCTTCAGTGCAATGATTTGTTTATGAATTCTACTATCATATGTCTGACTGAAACGTGGTTGAATAAAGATGACGATGTTTTTGAAGTAAATATTGAGCCGTATAAATTGTATCACCAAGCAAGGTATGATTCGTATTCTAATAGAAATGTTCTGAGTTCCAAATTGAAAAATCAGGCTCATGGCGGCGTTGCAGTGTATACCAAAAACACGTTTTCAAGCAGATTAAACATACCTAATTATGATATAGAAGCAGTATCATTTTTAATAACAAGTCCAATTTCAGTTTCCGTGTCAGTAATTTATCGACCCCCAAGCTATGATATTAATCAATTCTGTCAAAATTTGAGAAAATATTTGGAAGAGTTACAAAAAGTGAGTACAAAATGTATTGTAATGGGTGACTTTAACGAAAATCTTTTCAAACAGTCTTCCAGAGTGAATAATTTAATGTCAGAGAATGAATACCGACAACATGTTACATGTTCCACCACTGAAAACAATACATTGATTGATCATGTTTATAGCAAAGGTCTTGATTCAGTACAGGCTGAAGTAATTCCAATTTATTATAGTTATCATGAAGCCATTCAAATTAAATTTTAATTGGAGCAATGGTTTTTAAGTATTTGAATTATATTTCTGTAAAAACTTTTTAAGAATTGATAATAGAACTGGATACAAATAAAAAAAAAACAATTTGATAAAAACAAGCTGAAAATCATTATGACTCTCTTTGCACAAGGGGCAGGGAGTAATCTGTAACTTCAACCCATGTCATTCTCCTGTATAGGAAAAACAATATCTGATGTCTAAACACATTTCAATCTTGTTTTTATGTGAGTTATATTATTATAGATATTGTTCTGAATTTGAATATGCAATGTTGCAATCTGTGCACATAATAATCGTTCAATATCTACCAGTATTCAAGTAATATTAAAAATAAAAAGTTACATTTCACAGAAGAAGAAAATACATTTTGTTTTATATGATTTCAATATTTCTTTAGGTCTATACATAATTTCAGTTGTATAATTGTTTTTTTTTTATTATATTTTTTTATCTTTCCAGGTCCACATGAAATTACTAATACAGTAATTTACTCATTTGAAAGAATAATCAATTTATTATCTATACAAGAGGGGCAGCGAATAATCTGTAACTTCAACCCATGTCATTGTCCTATATAGGACAAACAATATCTGGTGAGTAAACACATTTCAATCTTGTTTTTATGTGAGTTATATTATTATAGATATTGTTCTGAATTTCAATATGCAATCTGTGCACATAATAATCTTTCAATATCTACCGGTATTCTAGTAATGTTAAAAATAAAAAAGTTGCATTTTACAAAAGAAAAAAATACGTGTTGTTTTTTACGATTACCAATACTTCATTAGGTCTATACATAATTTCAGTTGTATAATTGTTTTTTATATTGTTTTTCTATCTATCCATGTTCACATGAAATTACTAATACAGGAATTTAATTATTTGGAAGAATAATCAGTTCATTATTTATGCAACAGGACCAGCAAATAATCTGTAACTTCAACGCATGTCATTCTCCTGTATAGGAGAAACAATATCTGGTGAGTAAACACATTTTAATCTTGTTTTTATGTGAGTTATATTATTATAAATTTTGTTCTGAATTTTAATATGCAATGTTGCAATCTCTGCACATAATAATCTTTCAATATTTACCGGTATTCAAGTAACGTTAAAAATAAAAAGTTACATTTTACAGAAGAAGAAAATACGTTTTATTTAATATACGATTACCAATACTTCATTAGGTATATACATAATTTCAGTTGCATAGTTGTTTTTTATTTTATATTTTCTATCTATCCAGATTCATAGTAATTTTTACTCATTTGCAAGAATAATCAAGTTATTTTGTTTTGGTTTTTAGATGTTCAATAGAATGGTTTCATCTCTTCAATTATAATAGGATCCGGATGTTTAGGCAGTCATTAATGCAGCCATTCGCTCTTTTATAGTAATTCTAGGTCTAAACGCGGCAAATGATTAAATTATTAATTATATTAATGATTGTTAAAAAATAAGAATCTTCTATAAATAGATTAATAAATAGATTAATAAATATACGTTTAATGAATCCACAACTGACAAATTAACATGTATATAATATACGAAGTAAAATTACTGATCACCCAATAAACTACTGTATAGTATAAACGGCCTACTATAATTTTGAAAATTTTGTACAATTTGCAATAACCAATGAAAGGTTTTATAAATGCATACATTTTATACTTATTATTTGTTTAAAATAAAAGATTATTTTTAACAGATAAGGTGTGATGATATTAGTTTTATTAGAACTATTATATCTATTGGAGCAAGTTTCACTGTAATTGAAACTCCATTAGATCAAAACACAGAGCAGAGGAGGCAATAAATTGTTCAAACATAATTCTGTAACTGGTTGTACTGTAGAGTACATTATGGTGTATAGCAGAGCTGAAATCACGGGAACAATATTGTTTGATGTTATAAAAAAAACATAAAGGCATGTCCATTTTCGAAAAGTAGTTCATCTCAACGAGAACATAATAAATTTAATTTAAAAAGAAAATTTGCCACTACGACTGAGATACGCAATATGTTGAAGTGATGAATTATGACAAAAAAACATGAAAATCCTACCTTTCCAAATACCTTTCCAATTACTGGCCATAGCATCATCTCATAGCATGACCCATAGAATGACCTCACAGCATCCAATAGAAAAATTTTGTCTGAGCAGCAACATTTTGAGGAAATTCAGGCACGTAAAAGTGAGAGGCGCGGTCATTTAAAACCGATGAACTTTTACTGAATTGTGTCTATTTTGTGTCATACGTCTAGTATATACTTATATACAGTGAAGCTGAAACAATTACGAGACCCATATTTTATTCACATTTTTTAAATGATGACGTCATAAAAATGAAACATGAAGATAACAATTTAAAAGCATAGTTATCTAAATAATTATCTAAATAATTACATTCTAAAGAGGTAAAGAATTTTAGCCACGTAAAATTAACATGCGCGTTTTTTTTTAAACACGACAAACTTTTACGAGAAATGAAAATCCTACTTTTTGAATTCAACTGGCCATATGAAGACGTAAAGACATCAGATAGACAAATATGAATATGAATCTATATCTAAAATGTATCAGCTCGTCAATCTTATGACAAATTTATACAATCTTATGTTGACCAGAATTAGAGATACGCTGTGAACAAAATTCGTGGAAAGAAAGAAGAATATAGAAAAAAAAGATTTGAATTCCTCACTATTGACGAGTTAGGTTATCCACCGCGTAAACGCTACGTGCACATCATACGTTAGGATATTGCGCACAGAAAAACCATTATGCCATTGAAAAAAATGTTAGTGCGCCCTCTATTTTGTGTCACGTCTAAGTATATACGGTATACGCTATATACTGTATACGTACTACATACAGTGCAGAAAAGGTGAAAATAAGTGACCAAAGTTATTGACGCTTTTTGCAAATGATGACGTTATACCAATCTTAAAAATTGTTAACCATGTGAAAGATAATTGATTGACCTAGACAATATAACAAAATTTAGGGAAATGGAATACGGATAGTAGAGATGCGCTCTATTAAATGTGACGAGCTATGACGAAAGAGAAAAAAATCCTATATTTTATATTCGAGTGGCCATATGATGACGTCATAATGTTCGGTTAGCCATATTAATGCATGATTCGATAAATACAACTCATCTACTTCCAGAATATGTAATTTAAAAAAAGTTCACCACGTAATTTAGAATTTATGACTGTTTAAAAAAATGCATAATTTTGAAGAATTTCTGAACTTTTTTTTTTAAATGTGCGCAAATTGTCAAATTCTACGTGCTCGTATGACGTGATATTAAGTCGATATTGTATAAAAATTTGTAAAGTTACTAGAAAAAGCTGGAAAAACAAAAATCCAGCCAAAAAAAATGGTTGTTGCGCTACGTGCGCACGCGCGCGTAAAAAATTGCGCACGCATGGGAATTTTTGAAATGCTCAAAATGACCTGAAACGCGTAGAAAGTTGATTAGAATTAGAATTTTCGCATTTTTAAATTTTAAATGCGCGTGCGCGCGTAATTTCCTGTGAAACATGCTATTTTTAATCCATAGAAAGTTTGCGCATGATATGACTTAAATTTTCGCCAAGTTTCAATACAAAATGAGTTTTAATTTTTATTCTATGATCAATCATTGAAATTCACAAAATCATGCGTAACTTACGCTGCGCAACTCCAAAATCGTCCAAAAGCTTGGCTGCACATCTACAGCTATAGGTTAATCTTATGACAAAATTATACAATCTTATGTTGGCCAGAAGATAGAGATACGCTGCGAACAAAATTCAGGGAAAGAAAGAAGAATAACATAGAAAAAAAAAAAAAAAAAAAAAAAAAAAAAGATCCTGACAATAACAAGGGGTTATCCGCCAAGTGCGGATAACCAACTAGATTTGAACTCGTCACGTTGACGAGTTAGGCTATCGCCCAACGCATCGTAACACGCACATGTTATTTATTATGCTTAGTCTACTATAGGCTGCACTACAACGATTGTAAAGAACAGCTGGAATACATCAAAATCGTTTAATAAGTGTCAACAGTTGACGGTATTAGCATTGTAAACGGTTTAGTTGACGGTTATTTTTTATTTTACACCACTCACGTTTATTCAATTGTTTGAAAATGATGACCTTTTCAAATTAAAAAAAAAAGTTCATAAGTCTAAAAAGGAATTATTTTAGTAATAAAATACTGAAAATTGGAAGAAAATTGATAACGTTTACGCGGTATGCGCTCTATTGAATGTGACAAACTGTGTCGAAAGAGACAAAATCTCTATATTTTACATTTGTGTGGCCATACGATGACGTCACAACTTCCCAGAGGTAAAAATTTTGCATGAATACATATCTACAATATATCTGCTTACATATTAGGTTAAAAAAATTGGGGGTCACCAGACATCCCGGAGAGCTATAATCGATTCAAAATAGGCATATTTTTACACAAATTTGCATAAAATTACCAATTTTCAAGCGCACGATTTTTAAAGTTTGACGTGCACGTGTGTCATTATTTTGCATTCATAATTCATCAAATATGAAAGAAATATATCATAAAACTATGAAAAACAATAATCAAGCGCAAAAACGGGCTTTCTAGGCTGCGTACGAGCGAAGTGCGCAATAGCGCGCGCGCAACGCAAATTTTTTTGAAAAATGTGAAATGCTTAAAATGTCCTGAAACGTGTAGAAAGTTGATTAGAAATTGATTTTGAGCATTTTTAACTTTCAAAGCGCGCGTACGCGCGATTTGACCAATGTTCAAAATTTTGCTGATGATACAGGAAGATGACCCTTGACATGAAGTATGCGTGTGTCAAGTGGTATTTAAAAATAGCTATTGGTTTTCAAGTTATAGTCAATCTAAGAATTTCAGAAAATCGCGCGTAGTTACGCTACGCGACCATATTTTCATTAAACCAAAGTTTGTTGCACAACTACATATATACGTGCATCTGCTGGCCAAGTTACAACATAACTGCTACCGCCGTTTTTGAGATCTGCTGCGCACAAAAATTGAGCAGAAAAAATGAAATTTGTGACAATAACAATAGGCTATCGCTCTACAGAGAGCGATAGCCTAACTAGATCTGTAACTCGTCACTTGAGGACGAGTTTGGTTATCCGCCCGTAACAAAACGTATCTTGCGCATTCAAGTACCTTTCAATATGACTTTTCCAAAAAGTAGCCTATTCGAAATTAAAACTGCCCTTTCATTGTAATAACCAAATAAATCCTTTTATTTAATTGTTTTCCCTTGACGGGATTCGATCCCGGTAGCTCTGATACCAAAGTCGATGGCACTACACATCGAGCCATATGAGCACCTGCTGAAGAGAATCCGAAGAAAGTTAACTCGTCCATTCGGTATGTCGTGAACCACTCGATGCAAATAGATTATTACTTACCAAACTAAATCATAATTTTCACTATGATGAAATCTTAACAAATTTTAAACAGTGACATATTATGAAAGTGCACACTTGAAAGTTTTATATATTAACATGTGAAGAAAAAAGATAAACGTTATGTTTATTGTTTTCCTCTTTGAAAATGTTATTGTTTGTTTAATGATAAAAATTTCAAAAATTATATTTAATATGCAAATAATGTAGCCATCAAACACGTTTTAACATTCAACACTATAATAAATCAGACCTATGATTCATACACTGCAAGAAAATAAAATAAAAAATAGGGGTAACCTTGCATTCTGATGAACTGTATCGTTTTTAAAAGTATACATATTTTGCAACATTTTCACAATTTTTTAACATTTTACGTGCGCAACCAGTCATGTTTAACGTGCTCGTAGAACGCCATTTGAAGTTGAAAAGTGAATAAAATAACGTAAAATTGTTAACCGAAGATTGAAAAACACAAATCGTGCAAAAGAAATGCTCATGCGTGTTTCCTGCGCCGTGCGCGCGTAAAAATGTGCGCACCTGGTGGCAATTTTTCAAACGCTTAAAATGACCTGAATCGTGCTCTAATTTAATCAGAAATTGATTTAGAGCATTTTAAAATTTCAAACGCCGTTTACTCGCGCACTTTCCAATGTTACAAATCTCGGTAGCGATAAAAAAGTTAGCAATTGATGTGAAGCAAACATGGCTGAAATTTACGTTAAAAAATATTCATCTGTTTCGAAGTTATGATCAACTTAGGATTTTCTGAAAATGGCGCGTGACTTACGCTACGCGGTTCTGCCAGCGTCCAAAAGCTTGGCTGCACATCTTCAGCTAAATGTCTAAATGTTTACCAAGTTACAACATGTTATGTTAACAGGTTGCAGAGAAAAGCTGAACACAAAAATCGGCGGAAATAGAGAAGAATAATAAAAAAAAAGTAACACTACAATTCCAAGGGCTTATCCGCTTGAGGCGGATAACCAAAAAAAAAAAAAAGAAACACTACAATTCCAAGGGCTTATCCGCTTGAGGCGGATAACCAATAAAAAAAAAAAAGAAACACTACAATAACAAAGGTTATCCGCTTGAGGCGGATAACCAACTAGATTTAATTCGTCACTATGACGAATTATAGGTTATATGCATTGATTTAAATAAAGATAATTGATTTTTAAAAGATATATTGATTGATTGATTTTCTCAGAATCTTTAATTATTTATAATATATGATAGGACCTTGCTAACGCGAACACCATAGCCGGTATCACAATCCGATCAAAGATCCCTCTGCGTATAATGTCATAAACCGCATTTGTTGTTACATAATAATAAAGACATAAAGTAACTTTTTATCTAGATTTCATTATAAATCATGTGTATAATCTATACACTAAGAAATAAATTTGAACAATACGGATAATAAAAAAAAATCTTATTTCGTTTCCCAAGGTGAGACTCGAACTCGGTACCTTGAATGCCATTGACACGAGCACAGACCATCGAGCCATACACAACTGACTAAAAGTTGGAGAAAAATTCCTCCGTGTATTTACTATGCAGTAACCACTTTGGTGCAGATAGATTATTACATACCGCAATGAATTATAATGTTTTACTATGATGACATCTTTAAAATTTTAAAAAAATGATGCACTGTCAAACTATATACTTTTAACTTTAATATATGAACTTCTTAAGGAAGAAAGTTAACGTTAAGTTTGTTATTTTGGCCTAAGAAAATGTTATAATTTGTTTGATTGTCGAAATTAATTTTGTTAAATTTAATATGCCATTAATGATGACTTAATCAACTTTTGTTCTTCTAATTTCATAATAAATCATACATATGATACATACACTTCAAGAAAATTAAATAAAAAATAGGTGTTCCCGAGCATTCTAACGATGTATATTAATTTTAAAATTTAGCATATTTTCACCATTTTGTTAACTTACACGTGCGTAGCCCGTCACTTTTGACGTGCTCGTATAACGCTGTTTCGCGTTGAAAAGTGAATAAAATATGATGATATTATTAAAGAAAGGTTATACAACAGTAATCGGACACAAACAGTGCGCATTAACGTTTGACGCGCAGTGCGCGTGCAAAAATCTGCGCACTCACGGCAATTTTTTAAACGCTTAAAATTGCCTGAAACGTACTCTAATTTCATCGAAAATAAATTCTGACAATTTTCAACATTTTAAGCGCGCGTACGCATGCGTTATATGCGCTACGCACGTAATTGTATTGCCATATGATGAAATATGACCTGAAATTTATGAGTACCAAATTTTGTTTAAAAGTGATTCATGTTTGTGAAGATATGATTACAAACGTGATTTCGTTAAATCGCGCGTAGACCGCGTAATTTTTGATTGCGCATCGTGAAAACATAACCACGTCGATTCCTGGCCATAAGGAATATACTCTGAAAAATTGACTTAGATAGATGAAACTGATGCCAAGATAATTCACGGACAAATAGTGCTAAGGAAAGAATAAATAAACTAGATTTAATTCGTCACTATGACGAATTATAGGTTATATGCATTGATAATTAAAATAAAGATAATTGATTTTTAAAAGATATTTTGATTCATTGATTTTCTCAGATTCTTTAAATAATATATAATATATGATAGGACCTTGCTAACGCGAATACAATAGCCGGTATCACAATCCGATCAAAGATCCCTCTGCGTATAATGTCATAAACCACATTTGCTGTTACATAATAATAAAGACATAAGTTATTTTTTATCTAGATTTCATTATAAATCATGTGTATAATATATACACTAAGAAATAAATTTGAACAAACAATACGGATAATAAAAAAAAAAAATTATTTCGTTTCCCAAGGTGAGACTCGATCTCGGTACCTTGAGTGCCATAGACACGAGCACACACCACCGAGCCATACACAACTGACTAAAATTTGTAGAAAAATTCCTCCGTGTATTTACTATGCAGTAACCACTTTGGTGCAGATAGATTATTACATACCGCAATGAATTATAATTTTTTACTATGATGACATCTCTAAAAATGTACAAAAATGATGCACTGTCAAACTATATACTTTTAACTTTAATATATGAACTTTTGAAGGAAGAAAGTTAATGTTAAGTTTGTTATTTTTGCCTAAGAAAATGTCATAATTTGTTTGATTGTCGAAATGAATTTTTTTTAATTTAATATGCAATTAATTATGGCTTAATCAACTTTTGTTCTCTTAGTTTAATAATAAATCATACATAAGATACATACACTTCAAGAAAATTAAATAAAAAATATGTGTTCCCGAGCATTCTGACGATCTATATTAATTTTAAAATTTAGCATATTTTCACCATTTTGTTAACTTACACGTGCGTAGCCTGTCACTTTTGACGTGCTCGTATAAGGCAATTACGCGTTGAAAAGTGAATAAAATATGATGATATTATTAAAGAAAGGTTGTACAACCGAAATCGGACAAAAAGAGTGCGGATTAACGTATAACGCGCAGTGCGCGTGCAAAAATCTGCGCACTCATGGCAATTTTTTAAACGCTTAAAATTGCCTGAAACGTACTCTAATTTCATCGAAAATAAATTTTGACAATTTTGAACATTTTAAGTGCGCGTACGCAAGCGTTATATGCGCTACGCACGTAATTGTATTGCCATATGATGAAATATGACCTGAAATTTATGAGTACCAAATTTTGTTTAATTGTGATTCATGCTTGTGAAGATATGATTACAAACGTGATTTCGTAAAATCGCGCGTAGACCGCGTAATTTTTGATTACGCATCGTGAAAATATAACCACATCGATTCCTGGCCATAAGGAATATACTCTGAAAAATTGACTTAGATAGATGAAACTGATATCAAGATAATTCACGGACAAAATAGTGCTAAGGAAAGAATAAATAAATAAACTAGATTTAATTCGTCACTATGACGAATTATAGGTTATATGCATTGATTTAAATAAAGATAATTGATTTTTAAAAGATATATTGATTGATTGATTTTCTCAGAATCTTTAATTATTTATAATATATGATAGGGCGTGACCTGGCCTTGCTAACGCGACCACCATAGCCGGTATCACAATCCGATCAAAGATCCATATGCGTATAATGTCATAAACCACATTTGTTGTTACATAATAATAAAGACATAAGTTAATTTTTATCTAGATTTCATTATAAATCATGTGTATAATCTATACACTAAGAAATAAATTTGAACAAACAATACGGATATTAAAAAAAAAAATCTTATTTCGTTTCACAAGGTGAGACTCGATCTCGGTACCTTGAATGCCATAGACACGAGCACAGACCATCGAGCCATACACCACTGACTAAAAGTTGTAGAAAAATTCCTCCGTGTATTTACTATGCAGTAACCAGTTTGGTGCAAATAGATTATTACATACCGCAATGAATTATAATTTTTTACTATGATGACATCTTTAAAATGTAAACAAATGATGCACTGTCAAACTATATACTTTTAACTTTAATATATGAACTTTGGAAGGAAGAAAGTTAATGTTAAGTTTGTTATTTTGGCCTAAGAAAATGTCATAATTTGTTTGATTGTCGAAATTATTTTTTAAAAATTTAATATGCAATTAATGATGACTTAATCAACTTTTGTTCTCTTAATTTGATAATAAATCATACATATGATACATACACTTCAAGAAAATGAAATAAAAAATAGGTGTTCCCCTGCATTCTGACGATATATATTAATTTTAAAATTTAGCATATTTTCACCATTTTGTTAACTTATACGTGCGTAGCCAGTCACTTTTGACGTGCTCGTATAACGCAATTCCGAGTTGAAACGTGAATCAAATATGATGATATTATTAAAGAAAGATTGTAAAACAGAAATCGGGCAAAAAGAATGCGCATTAACGTTTAACGCGCCGTGCGCGTGAAAAAATCTGCGCACTCTTGGCAATTTTTTAAACGCTTAAAATTGCTTGAAACGTACTCTAATTTCATCGAAAATTAATTTTGACAATTTTGAACATTTTAAGCGCGCGTACGCAAGCCTTATATGCGCTACGCACGTAATTGTATTGCCATATGATGAAATATGACCTGAAATTTATGAGTACCAAATTTTGTTTAATTGTGATTCATGCTTGTGAAGATATGATTACAAACGTGATTTCGTAAAATCGCGCGTAGACCGCGTAATTTTTAATTGCGCATCGTGAAAATATAACCACATCGATTCCTGGCCATAAGGAATATACTCTGAAAAATTGACTTAGACAGATGAAACTGATATCAAGATAATTCACGGACAAAATAGTGCTAAGGAAAGAATAAATAAACTAGATCTGAACTCGTCACTTGAGGACGAGTTTGGTTATCCGCCCGCCACAAAACGTATCTTGCGCATTCAAGTACTTTTCAGTTATGGCTTTTCCAAAAAGTAGCCAATTCGAAATTAAAACTGCCTTTTCAGTGTAACAACCAAATAAATCCTTTTATTAAATTGTTTTCCCGTGACGGGACTCGATCCCGGTACCTCTGATACCAAAGTCGGTGGCACTACACATCGAGCCATATGAGCACCTGCTGAAGAAAATCCGACGAAAGTTTACTCGTTCATTCGGTATGTCGTGAACCACTCGATGCAAATAGATTATTACTTATCAAACTAAATCATAATTTTTACTATGAAGAAATCTTCACAAATTTTAAACAGTGACATATTATGAAAGTGCATACTTTTAAGTTTTATATATTAACATGTGAAGAAAAAAGATAAACGTTATGTTTATTATTTTGCTCTTTGAAAATGTTTATGTTTGTTTGATGATAAAAATTTCAAAAATTATATTTAATATGCAAATAATGTAGCCACCAAACACCTTTTAACATTCGACACTATAATAAATCAGACCTATGATTCATACACTGCAAGAAAATAAAATAAAAAATGGGGGTAACCTTGCATTCTGATGAACTGTATCATTTTTAAAAGTATACATATTTTGCAACATTTTCAAATTTTTTCAACATTTTACGTGCGCAACCAGTCATGTTTAACGTGCTCGTAGAACGTCATTTCAAGTTGAATAGTGATTAAAATAACGTAAAATTGTTAACCGAAGATTGAAAAACACAACTCGTGCAAAAGAAATGCTCATACGTGTTCCCTACGCCGTGCGCACGTAAAAATGTGCGCACCTGGTGGCAATTTTTCAAACCCTTAAAATGACCTGAATCGTGCTCTAATTTAATCAGAAATTGATTTGGAGCATTTTAAAATTTCAAAAGCCGTTTACGCGCGCACTTTCCAATGTTACAAATGTCGGTAGCGATGAAAAAGTTAGCAATTGATGTGAAGCAAACGTGGCTGGAAATTAGGTTAAAAAATATATATTTGTTTCGAAGTTATGATCAACTTAAGATTTTCAGAAATTCGCGCGTAACTTACGCTGCGCGGATCTGACAGCGTCCAAAAGCTTCGCTGCACAACTTCAGTTAAATGTCGAAATGTTTACAAAGTTACAACATGTTATGTTAACACGTTGCAGAGAAAAGTTGAACACAAAAAGTGGCGGAAATATGGAAGAATAATAAAAAAAAGAAACACTACAATTCCAAGAGCTTATCCGCCTTGAGGCGGATAACCAATAAATAAATAAAGATTTTGACAGAATCAAGAGGTTATATGCATGATAATGCATATAACCTAATAAAGATTTTGACAGAATCAAGAGGTTATATGCATGATAATGCATATAACCTAATAAACTAGATTTAATTCGTCACTATGACGAATTATAGGTTATATGCATTGGTTTAAATAAAGATAATTGATTTTTAAAAGATATATTGATTGATTGATTTTCTCAGAATCTTTAATTATTTATAATATATGATAGGACCTTGCTAACGCGAACACCATAGCCGGTATCACAATCCGATCAAAGATCCCTCTGCGTATAATGTCATAAACCGCATTTGTTGTTACATAATAATAAAGACATAAAGTAACTTTTTATCTAGATTTCATTATAAATCATGTGTATAATCTATACACTAAGAAATAAATTTGAACAAACAATACGGATAATAAAAAAAAAAATCTTATTTCGTTTCCCAAGGTGAGACTCGAACTCGGTACCTTGAATGGCATAGACACGAGTACAGCCCATCGAGCCATACACAACTGACTAAAAGTTGGAGAAAAATTCCTCCGTGTATTTACTATGCAGTAACCACTTTGGTGCAGATAGATTATTACATACCGCAATGGATTATAATGTTTTACTATGATGACATCTTTAAAAATTGAAAAAAATGATGCACTGTCAAACTATATACTTTTAACTTTAATATATGAACTTCTTAAGGAAGAAAGTTAATGTTAAGTTTGTTATTTTGGCCTAAGAAAATGTTATAATTTGTTTGATTGTCGAAATTAATTTTGTTAAATTTAATATGCCATTAATGATGACTTAATCAACTTTTGTTCTTCTAATTTCATAATAAATCATACATATGATACATACACTTCAAGAAAATTAAATAAAAAATAGGTGTTCCCGAGCATTCTAACGATATATATTAATTTTAAAATTTAGCATATTTTCATCATTTTGTTAACTTACACGTGCGTAGCCTGTCACTTTTGACGTGCTCGTATAACGCTGTTTCGCGTTGAAAAGTGAATAAAATATGATGATATTATTAAAGAAAGGTTATACAACAGTAATCGGACAAAAACAGTGCGCATTAACGTTTGACGCGCAGTGCACGTGCAAAAATCTGCGCACTCATGGCAATTTTTTAAACGCTTAAAATTGCCTGAAACGTACTCTAATTTCATCGAAAATAAATTCTGACAATTTTCAACATTTTAAGCACGCGTACGCATGCGTTATATGCGCTACGCACGTAATTGTATTGCCATATGATGAAATATGACCTGAAATTTATGAGTACCAAATTTTGTTTAAAAGTTATTCATGCTTGTGAAGATATGATTACAAACGTGATTTCGTTAAATCGCGCGTAGACCGCGTAATGTTTGATTGCGCACCCTGAAAACATAACCACATCGATTCCTGGCCATAAGGAATATACTCTGAAAAATTGACTTAGATAGATGAAACTGATATCAAGATAATTCACGGACAAAATAGTGCTAAGGAAAGAATAAATAAAGAAACTAGATTTAATTCGTCACTATGACGAATTATAGGTTATATGCATTGATTTAAATAAAGATAATTGATTTTTAAAAGATATTTTGATTCATTGATTTTCTCAGATTCTTTAATTATTTATAATATATGATAGGACCTTGCTAACGCGAATACAATAGCCGGTATTACAATCCGATCAAAGATCCCTCTGCGTATAATGTCATAAACCACATTTGCTGTTACATAATAATAAAGACATAAGTTATTTTTTATCTAGATTTCATTATAAATCATGTGTATAATATATACACTAAGAAATAAATTTGAACAAACAATACGGATAATAAATAAAAAAATCTTATTTCGTTTCCCAAGGTGAGACTCGATCTCGGTACCTTGAGGGCCATAGACACGAGCACACACCACCGAGCCATACACAACTGACTAAAAATTGTAGAAAAACTTCCTCCGTGTATTTACTATGCAGTAACCACTTTGGTGCAGATAGATTATTACATACCGCAATGAATTATAATTTTTTACTATGATGACATCTCTAAAAATGTACAAAAATGATGCACTGTCAAACTATATACTTTTAACTTTAATATATGAACTTTTGAAGGAAGAAAGTTAATGTTAAGTTTGTTATTTTGGCCTAAGAAAATGTCATAATTTGTTTGATTGTCGAAATTATTTTTTTTAAATTTAATATGCAATTAATTATGGCTTAATCAACTTTTGTTTTCTTAGTTTAATAATAAATCGTACATAAGATACATACACTTCAAGAAAATGAAATAAAAAATATGTGTTCCCGAGCATTCTGACGATCTATATTAATTTAAAAATTTAGCATATTTTCACCATTTTGTTAACTTACACGTGCGTAGCCTGTCACTTTTGACGTGCTCGTATAAGGCAATTACGCGTTGAAAAGTGAATAAAATATGATGATATTATTAAAGAAAGGTTGTACAACCGAAATCAGACAAAAAGAGTGCGCATTAACGTATAACGCGCAGTGCGCGTGCAAAAATCTGCGCACTCATGGCAATTTTTTAAACGCTTAAAATTGCCTGAAACATACTCTAATTTCATCGAAAATAAATTTTGACAATTTTGAACATTTTAAGCGCGCGTACGCAAGCGTTATATGCGCTACGCACGTAATTGTATTGCCATATGATAAAATATGACCTGAAATTTATGAGTACCAAATTTTGTTTAATTGTGATTCATGCTTGTGAAGATATGATTACAAACGTGATTTCGTAAAATCGCGCGTAGACCGCGTAATTTTTGATTACGCATCGTGAAAATATAACCACATCGATTCCTGGCCATAAGGAATATACTCTGAAAAATTGACTTAGATAGATGAAACTGATATCAAGATAATTCACGGACAAAATAGTGCTAAGGAAAGAATAAATAAATAAATAAATAAAGATTTTGACAGAATCAAGAGGTTATATGCATGATAATGCATATAACCTAATAAATAAAGATTCTGACAGAATCAAGAGGTTATATGCATATCATGCATATAACCTAATAAATAAATAAATAAATAAATAAATAAATAAATAAATAAACTAGATTTAATTCGTCACTATGACGAATTATAGGTTATATGCATTGATTTAAATAAAGATAATTGATTTTTAAAAGATATATTGATTGATTGATTTTCTCAGAATCTTTAATTATTTATAATAAATGATAGGACCTTGCTAACGCGAACACCATAGCCGGTATCACAATCCGATCAAAGATCCCTCTGCGTATAATGTCATAAACCGCATTTGTTGTTACATAATAATAAAGACATAAAGTAACTTTTTATCTAGATTTCATTATAAATCATGTGTATAATCTATACACTAAGAAATAAATTTGAACAAACAATACGGATAATAAAAAAAAAAATCTTATTTCGTTTCCCAAGGTGAGGCTTGAACTCGGTACCTTGAATGGCATAGACACGAGCACAGCCCATCGAGCCATACACAACTGACTAAAAGTTGGAGAAAAATTCCTCCGTGTATTTACTATGCAGTAACCACTTTGGTGCAGATAGATTATTACATACCGCAATGGATTATAATGTTTTACTATGATGACATCTTTAAAAATTGAAAAAAAATGATGCACTGTCAAACTATATACTTTTAAATTTAATATATGAACTTCTTAAGGAAGAAAGTTAATGTTAAGTTTGTTATTTTGGCCTAAGAAAATGTTATAATTTGTTTGATTGTCGAAATTAATTTTGTTAAATTTAATATGCCATTAATGATGACTTAATCAACTTTTGTTCTTCTAATTTCATAATAAATCATACATATGATACATACACTTCAAGAAAATTAAATAAAAAATAGGTGTTCCCGAGCATTCTAACGATATATATTAATTTTAAAATTTAGCATATTTTCACCATTTTGTTAACTTACACGTGCGTAGCCTGTCACTTTTGACGTGCTCGTATAACGCTGTTTCGCATTGAAAAGTGAATAAAATATGATGATATTATTAAAGAAAGGTTATACAACAGTAATCGGACAAAAACAGTGCGCATTAACGTTTGACGCGCAGTGCACGTGCAAAAATCTGCGCACTCATGGCAATTTTTTAAACGCTTAAAATTGCCTGAAACGTATTCTAATTTCATCGAAAATTAATTCTGACAATTTTCAACATTCTAAGCGCGCGTACGCATGCGTTATATGCGCTACGCACGTAATTGTATTGCCATATGATGAAATATGACCTGAAATTTATGAGTACCAAATTTTGTTTAAAAGTGATTCATGCTTGTGAAGATATGATTACAAACGTGATTTCGTTAAATCGCGCGTAGACCACGTAATGTTTGATTGCGCACCCTGAAAACATAACCACATCGATTCCTGGCCATAAGGAATATACTCTGAAAAATTGACTTAGATAGATGAAACTGATATCAAGATAATTCACGGACAAAATAGTGCTAAGGAAAGAATAAATAAAGAAACTAGATTTAATTCGTCACTATGACGAATTATAGGTTATATGCATTGATAATTAAAATAAAGATAATTTATTTTTAAAAGATATTTTGATTCATTGATTTTCTCAGATTCTTTAAATAATATATAATATATGATAGGACCTTGCTAACGCGAATACAATAGCCGGTATCACAATCCGATCAAAGATCCCTCTGCGTATAATGTCATAAACCACATTTGCTGTTACATAATAATAAAGACATAAGTTATTTTTTATCTAGATTTCATTATAAATCATGTGTATAATATATACACTAAGAAATAAATTTGAACAAACAATACGGACAATAAAAAAAAAATTTTATTTCGTTTCCCAAGGTGAGACTCGATCTCGGTACCTTGAGTGCCATAGACACGAGCACACACCACCGAGCCATACACAACTGACTAAAAATTGTAGAAAAATTCCTCCGTGTATTTACTATGCAGTAACCACTTTGGTGCAGATAGATTATTACATACCGCAATGAATTATAATTTTTTACTATGATGACATCTCTAAAAATGTACAAAAATGATGCACTGTCAAACTATATACTTTTAACTTTAATATATGAACTTTTGAAGGAAGAAAGTTAATGTTAAGTTTGTTATTTTGGCCTAAGAAAATGTCATAATTTGTTTGATTGTCGAAATGAATTTTTTTTAATTTAATATGCAATTAATTATGGCTTAATCAACTTTTGTTCCCTTAGTTTAATAATAAATCATACATAAGATACATACACTTCAAGAAAATTAAATAAAAAATATGTGTTCCCGAGCATTCTAACGATATATATTAATTTTAAAATTTAGCATATTTTCACCATTTTGTTAACTTACACGTGCGTAGCCCGTCACTTTTGACGTGCTCGTATAACGCTGTTTCGCGTTGAAAAGTGAATAAAATATGATGATATTATTAAAGAAAGGTTACACAACAGTAATCGGACAAAAAGAGTGCGCATTAACGTTTGACGCGCAGTGCGCGTGCAAAAATCTGCGCACTCATGGCAATTTTTTAAACGCTTAAAATTGCCTGAAACGTACTCTAATTTCATCGAAAATAAATTCTGACAATTTTCAACATTTTAAGCGCGCGTACGCATGCGTTATATGCGCTACGCACGTAATTGTATTGCCATATGATGAAATATGACCTGAAATTTATGAGTACCAAATTTTGTTTAAAAGTGATTCATGTTTGTGAAGATATGATTACAAACGTGATTTCGTTAAATCGCGCGTAGACCGCGTAATTTTTGATTGCGCATCGTGAAAACATAACCACATCGATTCCTGGCCATAAGGAATATACTCTGAAAAATTGACTTAGATAGATGAAACTGATGCCAAGATAATTCACGGACAAATAGTGCTAAGGAAAGAATAAATAAATAAATAAATAAATAAATAAAGATTTTGACAGAATCAAGAGGTTATATGCATATCATGCATATAACCTAATAAATAAAGATTCTGACAGAATCAAGAGGTTATATGCATATCATGCATATAACCTAATAAATAAATAAAGATTTTGACAGAATCAAGAGGTTATATGCATATCATGCATATAACCTAATAAATAAATAAATAAATAAATAAAGATTTTGACAGAATCAAGAGGTTATATGCATATCATGCATATAACCTAATAATATATCAATTTATTTTATTTCGGATATATCATCCATATCAATAAACGTACAAACAGAAAAAGAAAATTGGCAAACTCTAAGCTGGTACTTGGTACACTATTCGAAAAGAGTAGGGGATAGTCTCCCGGTATGTTGATCTGGTAGGCGCTGCACTGCTGGCTGCCGTGGGTCCGTAGAGGGCCTAAGCCGAATCTCCTCAGTTTCCAGTTACGCTTGAGGACTAAATTACCTTTACCTTTACCTTTACAAGCATATTACAACTATTCAACATACGTTGCATGAAACCATAGATATATTTTTGCATTACTCATTAAAGGAAGGGACACCATGTTCAATAAACATCATACTGGCACTACATTAGTAGAGCATTTCATAAAAATATGCGATTGAATGAGTTGCTTCTAATACACAAAGACCTTTACTGATTTTGAATGTCGGCCTCATCACTGCAATCACACATACGAATACGACCAAGATAGTACCATTTTCAAAATAAACAAGTTTTTTACCAAAAGTTTAGTAATGAAATTACATTCAAGTTTACAAGTACGAGGATAGAAACGATTTCTTATCATTATAATATCATTCTCAGTATTATGGACAGTTTTCACCAACCCTAATGGTAGCTTTTGGCTAGTAGGCTTTTACAAGCAACTAGAAGAGGCCTACTACTTTGTTGTAATCTAGTAGAGATTATCCCAATAATACATCCCTTCTTCGTAAAATGAAATTTGGAATGTTTTGCATACACCTAAACAGTTGTAGTCTAACTGAACTTTCTACATGGTGCAACAGACGTGACGTCGTCGTGTGACGTTTATGTTTTCTTCCATTGGTGTCAGCGGAGAGAAGACGATGTGATTGGCCTGTATTGAAATGTATTAACCAATCGCATAACAGCTGATGCAGAGGATACAATCGCGGGTGTTTCAAACTCTAAACTTGAAGAACACGTACGTGCGTAAAATATATATATATATATATATATAAAAATATATTTATTCGGATTATGCAATACAATTATCTATTGGGGTTATATATTTAAAAAGTTATAAGGAAACAGGAAATTTCATTCTAGACATATTCATGGACCAAACATGACAAAATCAGCTTGTAACAAGAAATGTCCAGGTTAAGGCTTAGCCTTATTTTGACCAATGCTCTTGGATTCATCGTGGATTAAGGAATAGAAGGATATGCATCAGTTTGAGATCAAAGCTTCCATGACTCCAACCTACAGACCGCGGACCGCCCATAATGTTACAAAATAAACACAGTATAATTAACCGTCGTCAACAACGAAATGGTCGCGTACCTAATAAATTGTTTACTGCACATGCTCAACAACCTTGTTGGCTATGCTTTCGCGCGCTCTTATCTTGGTGGCATGATTAATATTTTTAAATGTTTAGCGTCAGCTGCTATGGCAACGAACAAAACGTTATGCGAATTTATAAACTTTTCTGAATTCAAATTAAACGATCCCTCAAAAATATTACAAGATTATTATTAAATGTAATTACAAGATTAAATACAAATTGTTTGTAAATTGTAGAAAACTTTTTTGTTTAAAAAACATTAATTTTGCCATGTTCAAAATCTGCCGAGATTGATCTACGCTAAAGTTTATATGACCTTCAAGTTTTTTCTTAAAAATACGTAAAACAAAAGATACAATTTTATTTTTCTTATTGATCATGACGTCATTTAAATTGATTAATTTAAAAATATATATATTTTTAAATCATGTGTTTTGATCTTACCTCTGCTGTTCCTCAAACCAACATGCTTGAAACGTATAACGCCTTCAAATGAATGTAGACTGCATGCTGAAGATTTTGAAATAACATAATAAGAATATACTAAATAAAATAATATTTCATAGGCACGTGCAGACAAGTCCTTGTAAGCTCTGAAATAGCAGATAGTAAATAGCTTACTTAAAATGGTGTGAATACCTTGTATTAAATATCATGGCTGGACGCTCATCGGAAGTAACGCGTGTGTATACTTTCATATTTGACTTAAATTGTAAATAGACCTAGGTGCCGTCTGAGCATAACTACTGTCTTTCCAGATGAAACGTTAAACACGTCGGTATTGTGTTTCTTATAACATGACGCAACATGATTCAACACTATAATGATACCGGTATTCATTATAATTAACAATTTATGTTATCTCTTACCAAATGAGAACAACAATTGCCTACTTATCCACTAAAATCGAATAATGACTGATCATTATTATATTATTTATATTAAACCATAAAGAAAAGTATATGTAAACAGTAGGAATATAAATTAACTTAAATGCTACTGAAATTCATCGTCTTTTTTATTATCTTTATTACCGTCATAATATTATCGTTGTGTAGTGTAAAAATATTTTCAATTTTCATTCGGTTAAATTTATTGAGACGATGACGAATTGCTAAAAAATGCATATTGATGGGGAACTATGAGCCGAATGAGATGAATCAGCGTTAAGTTAAGCACAAGAGACTTTACACGCTCTGTTGCTAATAGCTTAGGCCTATGACAGCAGGAATTATGCTTGTTACAACCGTTAATGTAGAAAACGCCAGCTAATGTCGAAACAACTGTTAATGTAGAGCAATCCACCGCTTATGTAGTAAAACCTCCAGCTTATGTAGAAACACAAACAGCTTATGTAGTCAATAAAAATCAACACCAGCTAATGTAGAAACGGTCAACAGCTTATGTAGTAACGAAAATTGCCTCCCAGCTTATGTAGTTACTATCGCCAGCTAATGTAGAAAATGTTATTATTTTACAAAAATGTCTAAATCATGTGCATACTCTAGTAGCTAGATCAACTTTCGTATGCACTTTGAGGTCCAGATAATTTGACTTCAGAAATTGGTTTTGGGTGGTCAAACAATCATTTTTGGCTTGGTTACACATTTAGAAAATGTGGCGAAAGGTCAAAAGGTCAGGTGAAAGGTTATAAAACTAAACACCAATATGTCCTTAAATCTTGACAACCACTGGTTACAGCGAGGTAATTTTGGTCTTAAATTGATCAGAAGGTATATGTTACAAAAGGTCAAAGGGTCAGGGTCAAGGGTTATATGAACAAATACAAATAGATACTTGTATCTCGGCAACCACTCGAAGCAGCAAGTCAATTTTAGTCTCAAAATGTTCAAAAGCCATGCATCCATATTCAATCTAATGGGACATTTTAGTCAAAAATTATCAGAAATGCCATTTCTGACCTTTGACCCACATATCATGGCATCTTCATATCTCTGTAAGTACTGGTAGTAGAAACTTAAATTTAGTATCAAATTGTTAGAAATACACATATTTACAAAGATAAACGAAATACTATTATTATTAAATACTAATGTTTTAAATGAAAAACATATCTCTACTCAACTTATCATTAGACAGTAATGTTATGGAATAATTGATGCTTAATGATTTCATTATAGGAATTAAAACAAATCGTTTACTGTTTGTAATAATTGTACTTTTGCTAATAATAATGCTAGAAAGTATTGTTGACACATGAGAACGTTCAAACATTTTGATAGAAACGTCGAGCTCAACAGTTAGGAATGCTAGAAGTAACTTACCATAGTTACCCGAATAAAAGCCCCGGCCATTTATTTATTTATTCAGGGAAGGTGTTTATTTTGTTTGGGTGTAATAATGGTAACAGGTATAATCAAATAAATACACCCCAGATATATAAAAATTAATATAATAACAATAATAACTGGATTAAACCTCATTCTATCCTGGTGCAAATACAATCATGTAATAAAAGGTATCAGATACAACTATAATAGACCAATTCATTGTCATTATTCCGTAACACTGTTGCATAATATTTTTGGATGTCACCGGCAAAACTTATAGATATACATGTCTGTTCCCAGTAGATAATAAAACAATATATATTTCTGGAGATTTATTATCAATACCACTAGAAACTTTGACATGTTTTAGGTACTGAATGCATTGACAATAACAGCATCAGAAGTTATCATGATAAAATCATACTACAACACTGTACTACAGTACACAAGGGTGTTTTCAGGAAAGCTGGACATATTGTACAATAGTAATGAATGTATTGGCATTTAAAAATAGGCAAAAGATTGTTGTCAAATTGTAGTTACAAAGAAACAGATGATAGAATGAAGATCCATTATGAGTGCAATTGTGTCAGGATAATGATGTGTCATTGTTTTATACAGTATCATTACACTGACAGCTGGATAAGAAGATCCATTTAATGGAATTTATCACTTTTATTTTAAAAGACAGAAAAATTTCGTTAAAAATCATAAAGAGGAAAACAAATCATGTAAAGTACCTTTTATCAGAAACGAAAGATAATTATTAAAATTAGAGTATTTATTTGAATAAACACCCGCTTTGAATAAAAGCCTCCCTCAAATAAACGCCACCATTCCCTCTAATAGAACACCCTGCCACATGCATTTACACAATAATTGTATCACGTCAACATATTTCATTAACTACCATAATCTACAATTTACCAAGCATTTTGACATAATTTTATCACTTTTTGATATTAATTGTGCTGTATTTTTTTACATCTAGATGGTATTTATTTGATTATACATGTTACCATATTATACCCCAAATAAAGATGCCTCATTTTCTCCTAAAAACCCTTTTGAACAATAAATGCCTGGGGCGTTTAATCGGATACATATGGCAAGTTACTTCTAGCATTCTGAAAAGAACTGTTGAGCTTAACGTTTCTATCAAAATGTCCTCGGGGACAGCAATGAAATTAAAACAATTTAAATACCAGTTATTACATGACATTACTGTCTAAGGATAAGTTGTGTAGATATGTTTTTTTGTTTCAAACATTAGTAATAGTATTTCTGTTCATCTTTTAACCACATTTTCTATTACAATAAATGTAAATATGTATATTTCGAACAATTTGATACCAAATTTAAGTTTCTACGACCAGTACTTACAGAGATATGAAGATGCCCTGTTATGTGGGTCAAAGATCAGAAATGCCATTTTCATTTTTGACTAACATGCTCCATTAGATGAAATATAAATGCATGCCTTCTGAACATTTTGAGGTCAAAATTGACTTGCTGTGACCTGTGGTTGCCGAGATACAAGTACCTTTTTTTATTTGTTCATATAACCCTTGACCGTGACCCTTTGACCTTTTGTAACATTTTTCTAAAATGTGTAACAAATAACAAAACATATATTTCGAACAATTTAAAACCAAATTCAAGTGTATACGACCAGTAGTTACGGAGATACATACATGCCTTGGGTTGTGGGTCAAAGGTCAGAAATGGCATTTCCGATCATTTTTTTACTAAAATGTCCCATTAGACTAAATATAAGTGTATACCTTCTGATCAATTTGAGACCAAAATTATCTTGCTGTGACCAGTGGTTGTCAAGATTTAAGGACCTATTGGTGTTTAGTTTTATAACCTTTCACCCTGACCTTTTGACTTTTCGCCACATTTTCAAAAATGTGTAACCAAGCCAATAATGATTGTTTGACCATCCTAAAACAATTTCTGAAGTCAAATTCTCTGGACCTCAAAGTGCATACGAAAGTTGATCTAGCTACTAGAGTAGCAAGCATCGATCATTACTTAGTTATCAGTCTTTCCACCTCTCGTAAGCAACTAACTTTCTAAAACGACCACACATCGTAAGCAACCATCTCTGTTAAGGGAACGCTTCTAATAATCGACCATCTCTCGTAAGGGATCTACAGTAAGTATTTAGTAAGTAACACATAAGCTGGGAGGCAAGTTCGTTACTACATAAGCTGTTGACCGTTTCTACATTAGCGGGTGTTGTTTTTTATTTACTACATAAGCTGTTTGTGTTTCTATATAAGCTGAAGGTTTTACTACATAAGCGGTGGATTTTTCTACATTAACGGTTGTTTCGACATTAGCTGGCGTTTTCTACATTAACGGTTGTAACAATGCTCACTTATTTCTTGTACTAAAGTAGCTATCCAATACAATCTTATCAATATCAAGATTTTCACAGTGGACATCCTCTAGGCCTATATGGAATTTAGTCTAGCATGCGTTGTAAACATAACAAGATATCAACTATGCTCTAAGTTGTATCTGATCTCCAAACGTACATTTTAAGTAAATACCGTGGGCCCAGGCAGACCAGAAGAATAAAGGTAAACAATCTTCTAGTCTATCTGGGCACACAATCATTTGTGAATTACCGATACTTTGATTACCAATATTAGAAAGGGAACTTCTCAATATACAATCCCGGAGAACCTAATTGGCTTCTTCTGCATCTTCTCCATCCACAAGACATTTCCTCTGGCATTAAGAATGTATGTGATAAGTTTTATATATGTATAATTATGTTTTCAAATAGAATATAAAAATGACACTGCGATATACCACAAGAGACAGGCTCAAAATGTAAATTTTTTAATCTATATTTTATTTTTTTATTCGGTATATACTCAAAATGCAACAGAAGTGGAAATGCTTGAGTTTAGAAAAATAATTAAAATTTAACAATTATAACAATTACAAAACATCAAACAATTGCTCGATAATGATGAATATTGTTGACCAAACATCACGCTGTTAATGTGCAAACATCACGCCGTTAATGAGTAAACATCACGCCGTTAATGTGCAAACATCACGCCGTTAATGTGCAAACATCACGTCGTTAATGTGCAAACATCACGCCGTTAATGTGAACATCACGCCGTTAATGTGCAAACATCACGCCGTTAATGTGCAAACATCACGCCGTTAATGTGCAAACATCACGCCGTTAATGTGCAAACATCACGCCGTTAATGTGCAAACATCACGCCGTTAAATGTAAAAACGATCAGTTTGCAAAATTCTATACAAAAGAATTCTACAAAATTCATGTGCAAATAATTTAAAAAAAATCAGTTTATTCACATCAAGAAAACGTGTAATTTTAAAGTTCACAAGGAAATCTTTTTTTAAATATTGAAAATACATTGCGCTGTGTGAAATTTTCTGAGCAATTTTAATTAAGAATTTTGATTCAAATTGCGCAACGGTATTCTCTACACTGTTCAAATCAAAATACATTTTAAAATATAATGTAGAAAATCTAAATTCAGTTCATTATATTTTGTACACATCTAAAGGAACGTTTTGAATTGTTGAAAAGGAACGATGAATTTGATAGATTATGATCGAAATCCTTCATTTGACATGCACAGTGTACCCTGATTGGTATAACATCTACAGCACGTTTCACATAATATTCCTATCTGTGATTGCACTGAGATTTTTTCACTGTGTCCGCCTATCTCAGAATTAAAAAATGTCTAAAATAGTTATTGAACTACATGCTATTATCACGGGTTCAAAATTATTTGAACACTTTACAGTATAAGCCTATCACCATGAAATAATGGACAGAAGGATATGCATCAGTTTGAGATCAAAGCTTACATGATTCTAATCGACAGAGCCCATAATTTTACAAAATAAACACAGTTTAATTAACCGACGGTCGCGTGCCTAATATATTGCTTACTGTACATGCGCAACAACCTTAGCACCTTGGCATGATTTCATATTTATGCTAGCTGCTATCCTAGTAAACCCAATGGGTTAGCCGTCATTTTATCTTAAGTTTAGATCATGATCTATATACTCACCTTTGTCTACTTCTTGTATCTTGTGGAAATAATAATGTGGATCAGATATAGCAGTTTTGGTTCGATTAGGCCCGGTGATTAGCTGTGATGTAGATGACACAACCACTAGCCAATCACCAGGCACTATAATTTAAATATAATTACATCGATAATTAGGGAGATTCATGAAGAAACCCTGCTTAGCCATATATTAACAAGGCCATATACATGGCTGCAGTCGCGTGCTCAAGTTAGTGTTTACCGACCAACCGACCGACCAACCAACCGACCGACCGACATAGTGAGCTGTAGAATCACGTTGCACGCGACTAAAAACACGTTTGTTGTACTGCATACCACAGCACACGGTAACGACATACATGGTCAAATACATAATTTAATATTCTATAGATTAACGCAATTGGTAATTTCAGTAGGTTGCATGACAATATGATGATTCAAATATAAACATTGCATATTTTATTAATATTACCAACTACTTACAATTACGGTCGTAAGAAAGTGAACTTAGTAGTCCGATTGTGATGAAATTAAAACAAATTGTTCAGCAATATCTTGTTGTTGTCAATCATCGACGCAGACATGTCAATAGAACAATCTATACTGCGCATACGATTTCTACATGTGTATATTTGTCAAGAAATGTAACAGTTGATTCGCAGCAGGGAAGAGTTAAAGTAATTTAACTCTTCCCTGATTCGCAGCGTTCTATAGAAAACCGCAGTTAGAGACACGCAGTTCAAAGAGCGTGTTTGTTTGATTGGCAGCAGTGCTTTAGTCAAGCACGTAGGAAAATCGTTTTATTCCACCGTCGATACGTATCCTTCTATTCATTAATTTATGATATCACTAAGCGGTTTCAAGTTACTATAATTCATGTCTGTCAAATTTATATAACTATACAGTTGTACCAATCTACGACGGGTCGGTATTGATACGTAGGTCTACAGATTTCACATGTAAATATGCATTGAAGAGTTTATGTTCAATTGGTACGTAAAGAATTAAAATTTAAAATGTTAAAGTTTATCCTGTCATCCCATGTTTAGCATTTTAACAGAAGAAAAACTCTTGAATATAGTAAAGTATTTTTTTATCTATAAAACTATCATTAAAATACATATACTTGGATTAACAAAACTAAACAAGAAAAACCCAACATCAAAAATAAGATCAAACATTAAATGTTCACATTTTTAAACTACTATTTTTTTTCTTATGTTTAGAGCAAAGCACATGCACGTTCAGAGCCAAACACCTAATATTGAAGTACTCCTCATGTAACAGCCTGTAGTGCATTGCAACTATTTATATTATGCTTTGCATCAAGCACTTTTGCCTACATAAAACTGGTTAAAATAAGTGAGGTTCAATTCATATCAATAAAATATGTTAAAATACACAATAATTGATTATCAATATAGTTGGAAAACCTTAATATTTTATAACTAGAAGAACCCGTGCTCCGCAAGGTATTTTTCTGCCTTTGCATGGGCAAGTATAATAAAAACGCACTCTGATAAATGTACTTTGACAATTTTTTTTAGTTTTGTAATTACATTGTAGTCTAGTTTTGATACTTAATAATTACACATGTCGCGGATTCGAACGTACTGAACATTAATATAAATGGCCGTGATTAAGATAATTATTCTGTTCAAAGAATAAGTGTAATTAATTAAAACTTCGCACGGTTATATACTTTACATGGGCAAGTATATAAAAAGCGCACTCTGATAAAATTACTTTGACAAATAAAACCAAATTGTATCAAGCATAACATTCGGAACTACTGTATTTACGGCGGCCATTGATTGTTATACACTATCCCTTCACTTTGAAATATATGTAGACTAAAAAATGAAAACAATACTGGATATGGAACTTTATACTTTACTTTTGCCTGATCAGACTTTGCGAAAATAAAAGACGCTAAAGAAAAATGGTGCTGTGTGAATTAGATGATGCGCGCAGACACTAAAGTATGAAAGTATAGCCAAGTGCCAATCTATATTATTATTATTTTTTTCGCATAATATTAGTTATTTGATACATAGGCCTACAGATAACATAAACAAGTTTAACATAAATCGATTGGAAAATACATTGCTGCGGAAACAAGAATTGTTAGGTTGGTTTTTTTTTAATATGAATATGAAATAAATTATAGAATAATAAAACTACAGCTGCTTACGCACACAAAAAGTGTCCGAAATTAATGCACTCCAACTTTTTTTTGGCTGTTGATATTTTGTCGAAACACGACACCCATTTGGATTCGTTTTATTTGTGTTTGTGTTTTTTTTAGTTCATTTACATTTTATTTTCATGGTTTTTTTTTATTTTGCAATTGTTTTTGTGAGGTTTCGTATCTTTTTTGCTAGTTTTGTAATTACATTATGGTCTAGTTTTGATTTTAGCTTTAACCGGTGATAATTAATAATTACACATGTCGCGGATTGAACTCGAACGTACTAAGCATTGATATCAAAGGCCATGGAGTTTTACTCAATGAGCCCACCAAACCGTTATTTACGGTCATTCTGTTCAAAGAATAGGTGTAGTTATTTAAAACTTCAACGACGCGATCATTCGATACGGTTGACTAAAGACAGTTTTTATAGCGGCCTGGCATGGTATTCGAAGATCGGGCCATGATGAGGTTGCGTAGTTTATACAGTGACGTAACATGATCGCTGAGACGTCAAATTAAAATTACTTCAAATGGTTTCTACTTGTTTGAAAGCAACAACTTTCTCAACCAATCATAGCACAAAAAATGAGTTCACGAGTGCGAATCGAAAATCAGTAGAAATGAAATAACAGTTATTCGCTCTAGTGGAAAGAGTAGATCGATCGTTTTTCTCTGTGAAAATAATATAGGATTCTCCCCGTGACTAAATTTGTTTAACAAGCTTTAGTTTGGGATAAAACAATAACCATTCCAAGTTTCATTAAGAGGTTTGTATCCGTAGGTAAAAAAACCGGTATTGGGAGATTTACATATGCCTCTATTGATACTCACCGTGGGAGCAACTAACTCCCCACTTTTAACCCAGCCATATTTACAGGATTCAAATCCGAAGTTATCATAAGCATACTCGACTTGTGCTCTTGTGGCTAATGTACCATTGTAGCCAAGACATCTGTTTTGTGCCTCATAATAAGTTAGAGTAAAAATTCTACGGCCATAAACATTCTCAACACCGTGAGGAGGAAAAGGATATGGATATGTTAGGTTATCGCCTTGATTAGGAATGTAACACATAGCAAAGTATCTATATTCGGGGTATTCCAGCTTGACTTGAATACTAGTATATGACCAGAATTGAGAGGGATTACCATCCAAAAAACAAGCTGTTCCACCCAAACCTCTTGAAAACCATGCGTCCTCACATAGATCTACGCCCTGTGTGTACCAAGTATTATAAACTTCAAAAGGAGTTGCCAGTCGACCGCCAAAGTTGTTTGTGCAACACTCTTCGGACTCTTCTGCGTTTAGTTTATTTTTTGTTTGTGAAAAGTTATTATCTTTTATCATTCGAATTATTCGCTGGTTTGCTGGAATATAGTCAGCAATATTCAGATAGTGCTCGTATTCCTTGTAACAAAAGAAACCGCTATAATATGTTTGACAGGGAAATATATTACTACGATTATTTGGTGGTTTCAGCGCGCATTTGTCATCGACAGATTCTGTAAATGCAATCTCACCACTTATAAGCCAACCTTCGTGACAGTTCTCCATTCGAGGTTGGAATGCTCTGTAAAGATGCTCGTAGGATGCTAGAGTGCCTCGATTCTGTTTACAGCTCTTATAAGCATCTTCAAATGTAACCAAGTTATCTGAATTGTAATTCAAATAATCTGAAATACAAAATATATACATTAGTTTAAGTCGTTCATAACATAATTTTATGAATTATAGAATTAAAAAACAGCCATGTGTTTATTGTTCATAGCCGTTTATTCTGACTCGTTGATTGATGTTTCGTTACTTAACATTAAACAAATACGTATACTTTTTATTACTGCAGTATTCTTACTGTCACGCTATGATAAAGTCAACAAAATGAGAAAATGACATAGGCCTACATTTGAAACGATGCGACACAATTTAATAATGTCTATGGTGTAATATGTTTTTATTTATTTATTTATTTAACAACATATTTATACAGGATAATACACAATCAAGTAGAAATAAACTTGTTTTGCATTGTGGTCATGTCGACAAAAACGGATAGAAATTTAAAATATTATTATTATTATTATTTATTATTATTATTTATTGCCAAAAACCAGTTACAAACAAACAAAACACAGAAACTAAGGGAGTAGGCAGGAACCTAAAAGTGAACATAATCACTATAACAAGAGTTCAGGTTCCGTACTCCCAAAGTAACAACAATGATATAAAATAAACTATATAAAAATATTTAAAAAACAAATAGACGAATCAACAGTGTCAATATAAAATAAACGGATAAAATCTTATACAATTACAATTAATAATAAAAGCAACAAAAAAATATAAACTGGAAGTTAAATGTTATGAAAAAAAATGAGATCTGTATCTAGCTTTAAAGGACATGATTGTGGGTGAATGTTTTATATCAGCTGGCAAGTAATTCCATATTTTTCCGGCTGCAATTTTAAAAGACGAATCCATTTTGCTGCGGGTATAATGGGGTATAACAACATTTAAGTTGTCTACTCCACGCGTTGAATGGGTGTGTACATTCCCAATTAGTTCAATTTCATTTGTCAATCTGGTTGGCGCAAGGCCGTTGATACATTTATACATTAGACTAGCTAGATAAAAATCTCTTCTCTCTTCAAATGTTTTCCAGGAAAGATCCTGAATTATGTCATCACCCCTCACGTCAATAAAATCAAAATTTTGGGTAACAATGCGAGCCGTTCTTCTATGAAGACGCTTCAAGATATTCTTATTATGCTCAGAGATTATGTAGGCCTAAACAAGAGAGTTTCTTTAAAATGACCGCCAACTCTTCACTCCGTCCCGGCCGCAATATTTCTTTTCGTAAATAAGTGGGAACCCCTTATGAAACGTACCAAAAAAAAAACTATAGTCATATCCAATGGTATAATTTAAGAATTGATCTAACTACAATTTACTAACGCTTTGCGTCGAGCCGTCTGTGTAGTCGAATGGATTAAACTATTGACCTCGCATGTCAATGTATTTTTTTATTTTTTATTTTTTTATTTCAACACATACATAATACAAAATTAATATATGGGTCAATGTATGGGTTCGAATCACCTGAGGAACGTTTTTTCACAATATCATAATATTCAGTAAAATAATTAAAATGAAGTAATAGTGTGGGGGTGGGGGTCACATAAGTCAAAATACTTTAGGTTTTATCCACCCCAAGATATAACATTAAATACGAAAACGAAAAAGAAAACAAAACATATACATAAGTTAATAATAAATAAAAGAAAACAAAGCTACAATATCTATTTAAACCATTTTATCTGATCTTAACTAGTCTTATAAAATATATATGTTTAACGTTCATCATATCTTGAAAGTAAATAGTTCTTGTATACTAATTTTAATTTAGAAGATTAGATTGAATTTAGATTTAAATTTAGCTCCATGGCATTTAATAGAGTTCTTGATCGAATTGTTTGTACACTTAGGTAAAAGATCATTTGCATTGCGTGTATTATGACTATGTAGTTGACTATGTTTCATAAAGTAGTTTAAAATAAATAAATGATGTTGGGAGTTTATTATTTTCGTATTTGTACATAAATAAAGCATATTGCAAACAATTATATTTAATGTTTTAAATGTTAAAAAGAGTGGTTTGGTATGGGCTAGATAAGTTGATTTAGAACAAATACGAAGCGCTTTCTTCTGTAATTTAAAGAGATGGTCCAAGTTACCATAGTAGTCTATGGGTATTGAAAATGTTATTTGTAACAGTTCCCCATAACAAATTACAATACGACGAATATGGAAGAACCATAGTATTATAAAATAAAATCAGAATATTTGTTGGCAAAATATATTGAAGTTTTCTAATTACTCCAATATTTCCGGCAACCTAATTAGAAATTTTAGTTAATTGCTGTTTTTCAGTTAAATTGGGTGTCAATTGTTATTCCAAGAAAAATATTTGAAATTGTTTTTCTTTAATCAAAAGATTATAAATTTTGATTTTTAAATTATTATTATTCCCTCGGACGTGTCTTCTGTCACATGCAAAATATAAAAAATTCGTTTTTATCAATATTCAGCGATAGTTTATTAATGAACCAGTAATTCCATATTAGGTGTTTCAAAAAATGTATTAATATTTTTATGGGAAAAAAAATTTGTATCATCAGCAAATAATATATAATGTATTACCTCAGAAGAGTTTGGGATATCATTTACATAAGTAAGGAAAAGTAAGGGACCTAAAGTAGATCCTTGTTGTACCCCATAGTTTACAAGCAATAAATTAGAAGTATGTGAATTAAAATATGTAAACTGTTTTCTATCGTAATTTGAAAATAATAGAAGAGGGAATCCTCTGATGCCATAATGTTCAAGCTTATGTTTTAAAATGTGAACCCATTGTAGTAAGTAATTCACAGGGTAATTTTAGTTGACTACATAAATCATCTTGTCTATTTATTCGATTCTGTAAACGACAATGTATTCTAATCATGCGGTACGTACATTAAAAAAACAGTTTTAAACGCTGACATTACTGTGTATTCGAGAACCATCTGTGGGCACGACCTAGATGGTTATTATAATTATATCAATATATAGAAATTATGAATGTATTCTTGTCATATCAATTACTAATTAAAATGTACAATTACAATTTTTTAAATTCACTCAACAGATTGTAAACAGGCTATACCTTATAATTAATACTTACATTTATAAACATCTTGTTTCACGACCTGAAATAAAGAAAAAAACACATATAACTATAGATTTGAACTTGGGTTATCCGCGGAAATGCAATGTACACCCGTTAAAATATATGAACGTCGAAAATTACTTTGCCGTCGTATGACGAATGTTTACATTGCTGAAGTGTACCTATTTTGTATCATACAGCACATTACAGAAAAAATGGATGTGAATTAGCGCTCTGAAGTATCATCATTTCATGCAAATTGTATGAAATAATTGTGTTAACTATGTTTGTCTGAGGTTTTGAGTTGGACTGCACAAATTGTTTACATATAGATCTATGATCTTACCTTTTCCATGTATTTATATACATTATTTTGTTGGAAATGTTCAACCATTTCTTCGTCTTCCTTTTTCTCGCTAATTTGACAAGTTAAATTGTCATGTCTATAGTTTACAGACCAGCAGAAAATGTTTCTTGAACACTCCAACAAGCACTGAACGCGGTTGATATTTTGTAATTCATACGTCCAGCCCAAACGAGCACGGTTCGAAACAACAGTGTACTGGGCAGAGTGTACTATTGGCGTGAGGCATAATAAAAATAAACAAAGGCCTTCGCTAAATGAAAAGAAATACATTTTGCAAAACAAGACGTTGTATGGATATGTTGCGTGATAGCCACTAAAATGTAAAATGATCAACTTGCATCAAAGATACTGTAGGCCTATTAATTAGAAAACATACTTTCATTGACAATGCCACTTTATTTATTGGCAACATTTTAAGCAATTACTTAAGATGTTTTCCATAGAATGATAAGCTCCGTGTTTAACTTGTATGCTAAACAACAACTTTTATAAACTCCTAACAATCGATACATACAAAATAAGATTATTGTGTCAATCAACTTTACGTAGAAAGTAATTACTATTGCATTATAAGATGCTTTAATTATATCACTATATTTTTTAACCACAATGTTCATGATAAAATAAATTAAAATGTATGGTAAAATGATATTGTGGAACTATTAAACGGTAGAAAGTTTTTTTACAACCTTATTAACAATCAAGCCTTACATATTTATTCTAAATATTTCCAAATGGTACTTTAGGCTTAATTGCATCTGTTATCTTCCTTTTGTCTGCCTTCTTGGCAAATATGTAATATTAGCAGGGAATGTCTAAAAAAAAAAACATGTATTGTAATAGCAATTCACAAAATGTACAGCATTCATTTCAGTTTGCAACAAAGGTTATCTCAAAAGAAGTCCATGTTGAAAAGTAGCCAACATATGAGTCCTAAAGGTGGAAGCCCATTGGCTTTTTTCGAGGTTTCAATGATAGTTCAATACAATACAATCAATTAATTAAATGTGTTTTAAGGGATCTGATAAGCAATATGCTTATTGTGTTTTCATATAAATTATATTGTCATGTTGCAGTTTCTTATGAAACTTTTACGTTATATTATTATTGTTATTATCTATAATAAAATAGCACTAAGCCATCATTTGTTCCATCTCCTTTTAAACCGCAAGTCCGGTTTAGCACCGTTTAACGTTTCTAATTCATCTTTATCATTTAATCTATATTAGAACGGCAATTTCTTCATTACTGCAGTAATACTCGGCCAATTTTCCTACCTCACAATTTGGTCACTCAGGTGATTAGCAACATAAATACAGCAGCAATGTGATCAGCGCATGGTGCTTCCACCATTTCAAATTAATCTCAGGGGCGGTAAGTACAATACTGTATTATTGCTCATGTTTCTACACAATTTTACCATTTTTCCAAACACCAAATGCAGTGATAACATTAGGCTAGGTTATGTTTCTTATTCATTACAATTCCTAAGCTGCTATTATGGGATAGCTGAATAAAGTGACGATTTGGCTCACTTTTAGGCCGATATAATGTCTGACAGAGGCTGGCAATTCCATTAACTTCTGATATGGTTTTCAGATATAAAATATTGTAAAATACATGATGTTAACATTATGTTTTGCTATTTTATGAGGATTTTTAACTGTTCATTCCATGTAATTTCTTTTTAAAAATTTGATTCAAGGTGTGAGACCTACAAGGAAGTACAAACACGGAGGAATAAGTTGCAATCATATTTACTTCTTTCTAATTAGGACTACACCCCCAGAAAAATACATTGTTTATCATCTTAACGACAAACCACCAAACATTCTTACCAGCAAAAATCAATAAATTCAACTGAAAAGGAGACTGCAAGAAAATTCAACAAGATCCAACTAGTATGGCAGCCCGTAACATATGATTTCACCCGATTTCACCCAGAAGGCTTGACTTGATGTTAATACAATCGAAACGTTCCAACATTTTGTCAGCCTGACCCCGTGGAAACCGGTATAGTATCTCAACCCCCTTGAAAACCCCCCAATTGGGTCATTTTACACCCATGGACAAAAAAACCTCAAACTCTGAAAAAGCTCTGAAAGGTCATGTCAGCTACCCTACCCTTTCCCAAACGCGTTAATTTCACCTCATTTCACCTATGAACCAAAAGGTAAAAACATAGTAATATGTACATAAGAACAAAATGAATTAACAAAATATTAGGTCGGAAATGTAAGGTCATAAAGTTCCTCCTCCTAGACACCCGTCCATCTCACTCACGAATTGGTCAGAAAGGTCATGTTAAACATGTTAGTTTTAATTTCCTTACAAAAGTTATTGATTTTCCATGTAATTTCTAGGATTGAACAATAAATCCGATGGTATTAGGGAATTTTTGCAATCTTACGAATACGAAATTGGAAACGTCACACATTTGTGAAACTTTTGAGCTGATCCTCATTTCATATTCGTAAAGCATTTTCGTGTTGACGAATATAATCAGTCATATTTGTAACTTTATTTTATTTTATTTTATTTCTTCAAAACCAACAGCAACGAAAGTTGCCACTTAAAGGTTTGAAACATAAAACAGATACAATAATTACTCTATATGAAGAAAACTTAAATAAATAAGGCAATAGAAAAAATAGCCTATTGAGCATGATTATTTAAAAAAAGAATACAATGAGTCTTAAATGAAGAAAAATATCAACATTTACATTTGACTCACTTAAATAGTTGTACAAGGAAGGCAAGTGTGTTGGAAACCCAATTTTCGTGACATTTACTCTTTTATTTGATCTACCAATTAGGTCAGCTGTTGTTGATTTCTTGTTTTAATGTACGGAGCTCTCGCAACATACAGAAATTAAAAGAGTAAAATTAATGTTTAAAGTACTTCCTTTAATATGCACCATCCACAATAATGTCAACATTTGCAAAGTAATTCTAAAACAAAGTAAAATCCCAGAAATATCCAATAGTAATAAAGTGGTAAACTAGATTTAATTCGTCACTATGACGAATTATAGGTTATATGCATTGATTTAAATAAAGATAATTGATTTTTAAAAGATATATTGATTGATTGATTTTCTCAGAATCTTTAATTATTTATAATATATGATAGGACCTTGCTAACGCGAACACCATAGCCGGTATCACAATCCGGTCAAAGATCCATATGCGTATAATGTCATAAACCACATTGTTGTTACATAATAATAAAGACATAAGTTAATTTTTATCTAGATTTCATTATAAATAATGTGTATAATCTATACACTAAGAAATAAATTTGAACAAACAATACGGATAATAAAAAAAAATCTTATTTCGTTTCCTAAGGTGAGACTCGATCTCGGTACCTTGAATGCCATAGACACGAGCACAGACCATCGAGCCATACACAACTGACTAAAAGTTGTAGAAAAATTCCTCCGTGTATTTACTATACAGTAACAATTTTTGTGCAAATAGATTATTACATACCGAAATGAATTATAATTTTTTACTATGATGACATCTTTAAAATATAAACAAATGATGCACTGTCAAACTATATACTTTTAACTTTAATATATGAACTTTTGAAGGAAGAAAGTTAATGTTAAGTTTGTTATTTTGGCCTAAGAAAATGTCATAATTTGTTTGATTGTCGAAATTATTTTTTTTAAATTTAATATGCAATTAATGAAGACTTAATCAACTTTTGTTCTCTTAATTTGATAATAAATCATACATATGATACATACACTTCAAGAAAGTGAAATGAAAAATAGGTGTTCCCCAGCATTCTGACGATATATATTAATTTTAAAATTTAGCATATTTTCACCATTTTGTAAACTTATACGTGCGTAGCCTGTCACTTTAGACGTGCTCGTATAATGCAATTTCAAGTTGAAAAGTGAATCAAATATAATGATATTATTAAAGAAAGACTGTAAAACAGAAATCGGGCAAAAAAAGTGCGTACTAACGTTTGACGCGCAGTGCGCGTACAAAAATCGGCGCACTCATGGCAATTTTTTAAACGCCTAAAATTGCCTGAAACGTACTCTAATTTCATCGAAAATAAATTTTGACAATTTTGAACATTTTAAGTGCGCGTACGCAAGCGTTATATGTGCTACGCACGTAATTGTATTGCCATATGATGAAATATGACCTGACATTTATGAGTACCAAATTTTGTTTAATTGTGATTCATGCTTGTGAAGATATGATTACAAACGTGATTTTGTTAAATCGCGCGTAGACCGCGTACTGATTGATTGCGCACCGTAAAAACATAACCACGATTCCTGGCCATAAGGAATATACTCTGAAAAATTTACTTAGCTAGATGAAACTGATAACAAGATAATTCACGGAAAAAATAGTGCTAAGGAAAGAATAAATAAATAAATAAATAAATGAAGATTTTGACAGAATCAAGAGGTTATATGCATGATAATGCATATAACCTAATAATAAACTGCAGAGCTGGCGCTGGTAAAAGAAAAATAATGGCTGCTTATGCACTTGCACAGACATGTACCCTTGCACAGGCAAACAACAACTGATCAGAACAAAAGAAAATCAGGACAAAGGAAAACAAAGGAGAAACAGCACACTGTGCACACTTGGCAAATAATATGTAAATGAGAAGGCAAATAAGAAAGTAACAGAATAAATTAATATTCATAGGGCAGAATCTTCTAGAATAATAGGAACTAAAGTAATATAAAATAAATACATGCACTCTGCTGTAACATACTCTATTAAACGGAACATACAAAGTGGACTTGACTCTGGTTTTACGAGAAGGAGCATGTAAACTGAAAAGTCGCAACTAAACAGACAATTAACACTCTTATAAAGAAACAGACACACTTCTTCTAAACTGAAGAGGCTCGAGACAATTATCAACATCAAAACGTTTACAAAGAAACCTAACAAACCTATTTTGAACACGTTGAAGCCTTGTGGCATGAATATCAGAAATTGAATTAAAAATAACAGAAGATAATTCTAAATTAGGTCTAACAAGTGTTTTGACAAATTTACAAGGCGTTTGGTGTAGCTAATTCCCTACAGTGCCTCCAAATTAAGCCAACCTTTATATTACTCTTACTAACAATGTGGTCAATCTGCTTAGAAAATAAAAGTATGAAATCAAAGAATATTCCCAGATACTTATGGTATTGGAATTTGTCCAAGTTCTGATTATTAATTTGATAAATAAACGAAATGGATTTTGATTTAAGAGTAATAGTCATTGACTTACATTTGGAGGCATTGAGTTTCATACCCCAAGAATTAGACCACTGAACTAGATCATCCAAATCCACCTCCAGTAATACTGCATTGTCATTAGAAGAAATAATACGATATAATTGAATATCATCCGCAAATAAAAGAAACTTGTATGAAAATGTAGGAATTGTGGTAAAACCAATTTGACAATTGACCTTCAACAAGAACTCTCTGCTGCCTTCCACTCACGTAAGATAATAGTAGCTGGTGTAGTTTGCTAATGATACCAATCTATTCAACTTGTAGAGAAGGAAAGTATGTCACACCCCGTCAAAAGCACGTGTGAAATCTGTATAAAGAACATCACATTGTTGTTTGTTGTCTATAGAAGAATACGCTGTGCTTAATAAAGTAGCCATATTAGTTTGGCATAATCTCCCCAGAGTAAAGCCGTGTTGAGACTCACTCAAAAAGGAAGAAACATTCTGAGATATATAATTATAAATCATTCTCTCAAATACTTTGGAAATAATACAAAGGAGTGAAACTTGTCTGTAGTTCTTGATATTATTCCGAGCACCTCCTTTGAATATTGGGCAGATGTTGGCCGTTTTCCATATATCAGGAAAAGTTCCCTCCACAAGTAAACGATCAAAAATCATTTTACATGGAAGTGAAAGCGAGGATGCCCCGGTGACCACAAGAGTGTTACTACTTAAACCATCTGGGCCAGAGGCCTTGTGAGGGTCAATTGTCTTAAGTTCCCTTTCACTCTCCACCCGTGTAAAATTACTTCTTGCCATCCTAAAATTCTCTATATCAAGCCTATTTCCCTTTTTTTAAATTCTAAAATAACTCTGTTTTGCTTTGAGCATAGTGTAAAGTTCATGATTATACCATGTGGGAAATTTACGCTTGGGGCAACTTACTAGAACAAGGTCTTTAATGAAACCTTCAACGAACGAATAAAACATGTTGGTAGCATCATTCACATCTAAAGCAAAAGTAGGAATATCCCAAGGAACATAGGAAAGAGTTGTGTTGAAATCATTCACATTTAGTTTTTTAAAGTTGTACATTATTCTCGAACTATTAAAAATATTTCTATGATTCTGATTGTTTAAAATGGGGATATCGAAACGTGAAGAACTAAGATCAGAATCAAATATATTAAGGCTTGTTGTTATAATTATTGCACAAATTATTGTTTGATAAAGCAAGATCAAGAACATGATTAGAACAAGTAGGAAAAAATTGCATTGAAACAAATGACAAGAATTCAAAAAAAGTGTCAATAATAAGTTGACCTTTGGAATTGTTAGATGCATGACATTGTACAACATCCTTATTCCATATAACTTCAGGTAAGTTAAAGTCTCCGAGGAGAATAACATCATGTGTACGAGAGTCAAACTTGTATTGCATGTATTCAATGGCTTTAGAGATGTTAACAATCGAGTTGAAATCTTCAGATGGTGGTCTATAGTAAACACCAATTATCACATTCTTACCATGAGTTTCTGCTGGTCGTCTTCAAGCTCAAACACTCACATGGATTGATACACATTCATAACCAGAGGCAAAACACCTCCACCACGTTTTCCATTTGCATGATCTCTTCTAAATATCGTTAAAAACTGCAAGTGTAACCTCCGCGTCCAGAACATTATTGTTGAGCCATGTCTCTGTTAGACCAATGATGTCAACATATCTTAGTAAAGTATGGCTATACAATTCGGCGTGGAAGGTTTCCATTTTATTTTTCAGACTTTTTACATTCTGATAGTAGATGGATAATGATTTGCTGGGATTACTAAAAGTTGAATCATTACGGGTACCTGTACTATGGCTATGCTGATCAGGTGGTCCCGGGTTAATTTCAATGTCACCACATTCCACAAGTGATTTCACATTGAATGCCTTAATATAATTACTGTAATATTGCACAATAAAGCGTTTACGACCGATTGCCATACCTTCATGGTACATTGTACTTTTACAGGCAAAACTGATCCAATCCCACTAAACAGCATAGGGCTAGGCCTGTACTTCACACGGTTATTGTTGAACTTAGATTATGGTGGTGAAAGCTCACCTCTGGTCCCTGGGCCTTTGTTGTGCAATGAAACATTAAGCCACCATTTATACAGCCTAGACAGAAACTCACATGAATTGTCTTCAAAAACATGATTAGTGCAGCAATTTGTTGGTGGATAGTACACATCATGCTTCATAAACTTTTTTTTTTTAAACATTTTGCATTTGAATCAGGAATTATTCATGATTATAATATAATTATAGATTCATTGAAAGTAATTTACTAAAAGTAATTTACTAAAAAGGTAAATGTTGATAAACAACAGTTTTTAAAGTCCCCACTAGCTTTGATGTTACCCTAGGCCTAGGCAGCCAAGAAACATGTACATGCACTTCGTTCAAATTTACCGCAGTCATATCTTGGACGGCGCCCTCAATATTTCGTTGCCATTCGGAACAGATTTTTAATGGCTTACGAAAACGAATACGTGTGCGTGACGTATCCGTTTTCGTTATCGTATTCGTGACATCAGGGAGTTTCGCAACCTTACGAATACGATAATGAAAACGGATACGTCACACATTTGTGAAACTTTTGAACTGATCCCCATTTCATATCCGTAAAGCGTATTCGTGTTGACGAATATCACCAGTCATATTCGTAACTACAAAACGAGTATAGTTTTGGATCTATTTGCACATTTTGCATTTTAATCAGGAATGATTCATGATTATAATATAATTATACTTTTATTTAAAGTAATTTACTTAAAGAAATTTACTAAAATGCCAGGTCAATTTTGATAAATAGCAGTTTTTAAAGTCCTCACACGCTTTTTGATGTTACGCTTGGCCTAGGCAGCCAAGCACCTCCATTTCAATGTATGAACATAAGATAAACAACTTATATGGATGGATAACCGTAAGAGCGAAGCTCGTTAGCCGGTCACCCGTTAGTGCAGTGACATTACAGACAACATAAAGGTGCAAATTGCAAAGGTGCAATGCATAACAAGACATGTGAACACTTGTGTTTGCAACCCCTTGGATAAAATAATATATTTATATAAAGGAGAAAATTAGATATTATATTTCTTTTTGACCATAAAATGATAATTTTTAACTTACTCTAGTACAATTAAAGCAAACCCACTTTTCTTTTATATCAAGGTTCGGATAAATACATCTATTATGATAGTACATTTTACACAGTGAACAGAGAGTTTTGTCCTGCTGGCTATGAATTTGTTTAAAACATGTATTACAATTAATCATAGGCCAATGCAATGTGCAACAAACACAAAAACAAATAACATTTATTACAACGTATGTGGATTAAGTAATGAATAGGTACACAGTGTTCAGAGATAAGCATTTAAAAAATCACCATCAAAAGTATAATTGTAATTCAGTCAATTATAAATATAGGCCTAATGTTAGATTAAACCATCTTCAATTAAAGTAAAAAGGAAATACAAAGGTGTTCATAACATTGTTACAGCTTGATTGTCTATTTGTTCCATTCAACTTCATCAACCATCAGCTTTATTTTGGTTCCAGTAATTTTAATGTTTGTTTGCCTTGCGTTAGCAGCCAGTTTATTGCGGATTGGTATCAGGCGTTTTTTTTCTTCTTGCATTACGATGGGTAGATCGTTGCCATGCGAAACAGATTTTTCCTGGCTTACGAAAAACGAATACGTGTGCGTGACGTATCCGTGTTCGTTATCGTATTCGTAAGATTGCGAAAACTCCCTATTTTGTAATTACTACTATGTGTATGCTCTTGTCCACTCCTTTATGCAAATCAAATAAAATAGTATCGGTTATTGATTGAAGGTTTTTTTACTCTCAATGTTATTGATGTTACTTTGTTATAGTATAATAACTTCAATCTTATTATTTTAAGATTGCAATACCTACATAGATGGAAATCAAACAATTATTATGATACAGAGGTCTGATAATGATTTGTTGAACTATATATTAAGTTTGGTGGTGTAGAGGTAGTTGTGTAGGCTATATTAGCAATTAAGTAACACAATAACTGTCTACAGTATAACCAATGTTATGCAAGATTAAGAAATGAATAATACTCATAATACTTAATTAAGGAAATTGAACAGAGATATAACTATATTGCTAGCTTACAGTTCCAATAATATCATCATCGCTGCTTTTACTATTCGTAAAATAAAATATTTAATAAAAGGTATAACTTTATAAATTACTATACAATTATAATTGTATTCATATCATGATATTAATAGGAAACTGTATAGAAATTGACATTGTTTTCCTTCTTCATCTGCATACAATATATATCGAAGTAGGAGAAGCATCTCCTTCAAACCATTCCAGTCTGTATCCACCGTCCAATTTCCAGTCAAATTAAGTTGGCAACATTTCTGGTTGCTTGTATTGTGTAGCAGATATTCATCTTCTGGCAACACAATATGAACGTTTAATCTTCTTTAAGATAACACGGTGAACACGGTGGCATGGCTTTTAACACACGATACCCGTTCGCCTCCTTGCTGCTTTGGCTTATACTTATTCAGGAACATTTGTAGTCGCACTTCATCGACTGTTTATAATTTATGTATTAAATACATCTGACACACACACTTTTCTACTTCAGCAATAGCGCTTTGACAAACTTGCGTCTCATGTTCAAAAGTTGTATGAAAGATGATCGTGCTTTATGGTTTTTCATAGCTTTCTTTTCCCTTTCTCTTGAACAATGAAGTATAATCACAACTAAACAGTAACAAGGCAAGATAAGCTGGAAGGGACTTGCATAAATGCTCACCAAGGGCGCCATGTAACTGGTTTGCAATAATGTACCTCTGTGTGTTGTTGCTTTGTAATCCAATTTCAATCCATATCTTCAATGAATGATCAAAGTATTTATAGCAACTTAGACGGATACTAACATTGTTTGGAGCTGGCGTGTTTGCAAGATGGTAAAACTTCTTCAGCTTCTTCATGATTACTACATAGTTCATTTTCTACACGTCTTACCACTCAACTACTCTATAACAATAGCAAACATCCCCAGAGTTAGCATATATAGTTTTAGATGAAATGTGTGTGCTAAGTTGTCATCTTCCCAGCTATTGTGTTAAGGAATTCAACAAATGACCGTTTTAAAATATCTTTTCTAAGAGCTTGTATCCAGTTACTTAGACGTTTCTGATAAGGACCAGCAATCGGTATGCAGCAGACGATGACGACCTGAAATCCCTTTCACAGTCTTTGATTGAAGGCGACAACCATTTGTCAGTGACAACATCAATAATATCGCCATTTCGAAAATAAGTGAATAAAAAAGCAAGCTACTGCTTCGAAACTAGATAGAAGAGCAGAGTTTGTCTGCAAATGTAGAAAATGACACATCAATAATTGTTGTATTGATTGATGTTGAAGGGGTTTTTTTACTTGTGACTCAAGATATTTCATGAGAGCATTTTTCGGCATTTGGTTTTTGTTTTGTTGTTATCTACTGATACACTACAATGTTTGTACTGATTTTTGGTCCATGAGGTGAAATGACCCGTTTTTTGGGGGTTTTCAAGGGGGTCGGAAGACTAGACTGAGGTCAGGCTGACAAACTTTTTTGGAACGTTTTCGGTGGTATTAACAACATTAAGGGGTCACACCGTCTGGGTGAAATGGGGTGAAATCATATGTTACGCGCTCTTGGCCTTATAAGTAACTGTTCTTCAATTGGAAATAACATTAACCGTTACTGTTATGGTCGTTATCGTTATCATTACTATTATTATTGTTATTATTTTATTGGTTCCAGTATTCTTATTGATTGTTGGTCGTCAAGTCTCAACAGGCATTATGCAACAAGTGCTATAAGGACGAATATTATTGTTATTATTATTTATTGTTCAAAGTTATATGCTATTACTTAAATTGCTTTCCATATAATAATGAGACCTAAGTTTAAAATTCTACTTATGTTTGTTTTGGTGAAAAAGTTAAGCTATAAAAAGCATTAATACAATCGTTAAAATGATGTCAGGTGATTGTAAGTATCTTTTAAAATGAACTTCATTACTTAAAAAATGTTATGAGCCAATAACAACGATATATAAATCAATATATTTATTATAATTCGTTCATCCGTGCAAGTTGGCTTCACAGTCAATCTTCTAGGTCTATTGTCACGAACTCCTTTTACGTATGTTTCCGAGCGGTTGAAAATACTTTAGGAACTCCCTTGTGACATAAGAGTAAACACACAAAATCCACAAAGTTGTAAATTAACTCAAAAACAAAGCTTTAATTTCAATCAACTTCAACTTTCAACAATCCAGTAAGCACTTTAAACAACAGCTTCACAATAACTTTTACAATATAATATCCAACAACCATACAATTGTTTACATCCCTTTATATACAAGATGCTCCTATCCTTCTAGATCATTCTTTATACTTCGCATTATTACATGATTACAGTTTCTATTAATAGCACTTCAGGAATGTTCTTGATTGTTCTTATTAATTATACATGGTTTCTTAAATCAAAACATCTTATTCTAGAATGTTTTTGTAGATAATAAGTTACTGTATCTGGTAGGAATGGTAATTTATTACACTATACTATCAGAAAATGTCTTAGCTTTTTTAGTACTTTCTATCTCCATACTTACAGATATATCCTTAGTAAGGACAACAGCTTAAATGCTTTAATTGTTCTAGGAATTTCCATGATAGTTGTGTCTACATTAATACTCATAGGTTTAGAACATTCTTCCAAAAAATAGGTATTCTGACTGGTGCTGCACCGCCATCTTTGTGCACTCCCAAAACTGAATGATTCATTCTTTAGTATCTCTTCTGATACAAATGATAGCACTGAAAGGAAAAGGCATGCATTTTCTTCATGTTAATGCGCGGTCTCTACTACCCAAAATATCTGAACTTAGAACACTTGTTGGTGGAACCAAAGTCGCAGTCATTGCGGTCACTAAAACGCACCTTGACAGTTCAATTACCGATAATAAAATACACATTCCAGACTTCCAACTATATCGTCGAGATCGTGCCAGAGCAGGTGGTGAAGTATGTCTGTACTTCAAGTCTACCCTGGCCATTACTATGCGATCTGACTGTGGCAATGTCAACATTGAGGCACTATGGCCTGAAGTACATATCCCAAGAACAAGGCCTATTATCGTTGGAGTCTGTTATCGGCCACCAAAACAACGTCATGGTGAATTTATTGATGGAATGGATTACATTATGGAACAACTACCGAGAAACTCAGATCTACATTTTCGGAGATACAAATATGTGTAGCTTGAAAAAGGATAGCAACTATATCAAATTCCAACAGACTCTGCACATCAGCGGAATGTCTCAAATTATGAGCGAACCCACACTTATCTGTGATTCCTGCGAATCTTGTCTTGATCATACTCACCAACTCTTCGGACAAACTAAACAAATTCGGAGTGCTATCTATAGGCTTTAGTGATCACTTTCCTATATATATTATATGCCACTCGTCACAAACAGCGACAAAAACACCACACGCATAGAAAGGTGAAGATTAGATCAAATAAAAACTATGATAGAGAAAAGTTTATACGTCTTCTTCAAGAGACTAATTGGGACAATGTTCACAAGGCAGAAACCGTTGATTTGTTCGTGGCAAGCATTTTGTGCAAATTTCACAAATGTTTTGGATAAAGTTGCTCCTGTAAAAGAAGTCCGAATTAGACACTCTTCTCAGCCGTGGATGACACCTGGACATACTCAAAATTATTAAGGCCAGGGATATTTATCTTAAAAAATTCAAAAGAACTCGTAATTTATTATATCGTACTGAATATTGTAAACTTAGAAATCAGGTACAAAGAAATATAAAAGAAGCAAAGCAGACTCATTTTATTGATAAGATAAATACAAACCGACATAACCCTAAAAAGTTATGGAAGGTTATAAAAGATCTTGGGTATCAAAATAAACAAAATGAAACTGCTTCGATTACTCTTTAAATAAATGATAAACTATGTAGTGAGCCAAACATTATTACCAGTCACTTTAACTCGTTTTTAGTCGCGTGCACGCGACTCAATAGTTCCCTATGTCGGTCGGTCTGTCTGTCGGTCTGTCGGTCTGTCTGTATGTCGGTTTGTCGGTCTGTCTGTCGGTTTGTCTGTCGGTCCGGTATCACTATGCGTTTTATCGCTTTTCTGTACTTTTTGAACTGTTTTGATGTCAACATGTGGGCATTTACGTGAAATTGTGCACCTCCTATATTGTGAATGACGTTAGATTTACGCAACGGGATTTACGCGCGATTTAACGATTTTCTAGTATTTAACATAGGTTAAAAACCAAATAACATTTTAAATTGAAACTTTGCAAAAGTTTAATTTATATCAGGCGCTAACTTTCTGTTGAAAAAAAATGTGTTTTACACAATGTTACGGGCGCACGCGCATTTAAAATTTTAAAATGTGCAAAATTATTTTTTAATCAACTTTCTACGCGTTTCTTGTCATTTTGAGCATGTCAAAAATTCCCATACGCGTGGTGGGCACGTAGCGTTAAATACATACTTTTTTCGCGTGATTTATGTTTTTGCAGCCTTTTATAATAATTTTACCAACTCTTAAACAATTTCGACTTAAAATTACGTCATATGAGCACGTCGAATTGGATAATTTGCGCACGTTTTGGATGAAAAAGTTAAAAAATTCGTCAAAATTATGCCTTTTTAGTCGCATGGACGTGACTCTATAGTTCACTATGTCGGTCGGTCTGTCTGTCGGTCTGTCTCTCGGTCCGGTATCACTATGCAATGTAGCACGCGACTTAATGGCTGTTGGCCTTGTTTACAAACGTAGGATCAGATCTGGTAAGAAAGCTCCCGCAAAGGTCATACGAATTTGATGAAAATTCTGAGAATTAAAAAAAATGCTATGACGGTACTGAAAATTTTTCCATGCAACCTGTAAACAACGATATTGTTAAAAAGGAGATCTTGGGTCTCGGTATAAATAAAAGTACAGGTCTAGATGGCATACCCGCACGTTTTTTAAGGGATGCGTCCGAAATTATTGCAACTCCCATAACACGGATTATCAATTTCTCATTTGAAACGGAATGTTTTCCAAATGAGATGAAATTGGCTCGTGTTCGACCAATTTACAGAAAAATGTAATCTTGAAACTGTTAACTATAGACATGTCGGTATACTGTCAGTGGGGTCAAACATTGTAGAAAAGATTGTTCACTCAAAATTAAATGAGTTCTTGTAAAGGAACAAAGTTTTATATCGTTTTCAGTCTGGTTTCAGACAGTCCTTTTCAACAGATCATTGTTTAATTCACTTGACAGACTTAATTAAAAGTCAAACAGCGAAAGGGAAATTTACTGTTATCTTACTTATTGACATCCAAAAAGCTTTTGACTGCGTTAGTCCTGACTTACTTGGTAAGAAACTCAGAAAAAATGGAATCGAATCTGTCAGCTGGTTTAAATAATATCTGGAATGTAGACATAAAACAGTTAACATTGGTGGGGCTGTTTCAGAGCCTTCAGAAATTGTATGTGGAGTGCCACAAGGGAGCATCCTGGAACCACTCCTGTTCCTCATCTACGTCAATGATATGCCTATGTCCGTCTCATCATTGTTAATGCAATATGCTGACGATAGTGCAATTGTCAATTCTCATCATGATCCTGATATTATCAGTGAAAATCTTGCAAGGGATCTGTCTAATTGTAATAAATAGTTAATTGACAACAATTTATCACTTCACATGGAAAAAACTGAACTAATGTTTGTTGGTCCCAGGATGTCTCTCAAGAACTACACAAATGTTAGCGTTCTGTACAATGGCCATACAATTTCTTTGAACAGCTCTATAAAATACCTTGGTGTCGAACTAAGCAACAGGCTGAATAGTGAATTAATTGTCGCAACAATTATTAAGAAAGTTAATGGTCGTATTAAATTTGCGTATAGGAATTGCAGTAACTTTGATCGCTGTATTTGTAAACTCGTAATGGAAGCCCTGGCTCTAAGCCATATAAATTATGCTACATCATCCTGGTACTGGGGTACAACCGCGGATTCCCGTACTAAACTTCAAAGAACACAAAATAAATTAATTAGATTCATCTTAGGGAAACCATATCATATCACCAAAGACGATTATATTTTTCTTGGTTTATTAGATGTTAAAACCAGGGCCGAACATAAATGACTCTACAACACGTACACACAATATATACAAACACTTTTCAAGTCTTTATGTTAAATAATTTATAGGATAAATCATAACCATGGTACTAGAGGTAAAGATTGTAATTTTATTGTTCCAGTGAATAACTGTATGGTTAGTAAGACCTTTTTTAATGCAATCACATTGTGGAACAAATTAACAAATAGAAATAAAAAATTATTTTTACACACAATAGTTTTAAAAGGACTCTTAAGAAATTGTTATTAACAAATGCAAATTATATAGACCTAACATTATGATTGACTTTTTTTGTAAATAATAGTAGATATTTTTATAATAATAATGATTATCAGAATTCAGCATAAATCAAACATTTAATTAAAATTAATTTGTTATACTGTATATAATAATAATGTATCCATATTTTTGTATAATTATTGTATTATTGTTTTTCATTTTGGGGACCCCTTTGGAAACAAGCCTCTGTGCTTAAAGGGCCATCCCCTGCTTTCCATTCTTTTTTTCTAGTTTAGTCTTGTATTATTTAATGTTTTCTCTTTTTATTTCATTTATTATACTGTTTTATAAATGTGTACTGTTCTTGGAAAGCAATAAATATTACTTACTTACTTATTATTTTTAAGGAAAGCAAGCTTATTCAACCCGGACTTAAACCATAGTCTATCAAAGTTAGCATTTTTAATTCACTTTAGTATTTGAGTTATCAACATAGGGATAATATTAAGCTGAAGTCTAGAGGGCGTACTAAATGGCAGTAAAGATGAATCTTATGAAGAAGTTTCGCGGTCTTTGGTTGCCAATCACATTGGGTAAAAAGATACCAGTACCAGAGGCATGACAACTATCATAAAAATGCATACTTTGTAAATATTATGTAATTAACGGTTTTTATTTACTGTATACTTGTACATCTCATCGAGATTCTGCCTGTGATATAAAAGAGATACAAAAAAGTTCAGTTTAATTGGATAGTGATACAAAGGCAGGAAATGTACATAACAAACCATATTTGTTTAAAGTGATAATTAATATTATTTACATCGGGTAGATTAGAATTACAGTTGAACCTCCGTGAGCGGCCACCACCTCCCCTAAGAGGCCACCTCTCTCTAACGACCGCACTTTCAAAAGCCCGTTTGTTCTTCCTATCAAATTAGTGCATTTGGTACATCCCATAAGCGGCCACCGGAAAACTAAAAAATACAATTTTGATACTTATTTGTGCTTCATAATGTTAGCTTTATTTTAAAGCGGTTTAAAAACATTTCTGTGTTTTTTAGATGAGATGAGATAAGAAAACAACACAGATTTTGACAGACCATTTTCATGAAAGCTTTTAAAATTTGTCTGAAAATCATAAATAATACTAAACCAGTTGATCATCAACCATAAATTATTATTATTATTATTATATTGAGGGCGTTTGGAGGCGATGACCGCCTTTTTTCCGGCTCCAAAATTTTGAGATAATTCTCTCGTTTTTTATATATATTGCATTATTTGATGACTATGCTTTATAGTTTTCAAAAGAAGAAGGTATTGTGACTAAAAGGAGGACAGTTTGCATCAGTGTACTGGTGTTTATGTTCATTAATTTTGGCCTTTGACAGCTAGCCCCTGTCAATACCAATCAATCATTTTGATTGACAGGCTTGCCTTAGGGCTTCACAGGAGTGCTACTCGCTATGACGTCATCCAGCTGCGGCGTTCAACGTACTAAAAAACTTGGGTAGCCAAGGAATTAACTAATGACATTGACGTGCCATCAACTAGTACCAGTGATCTACTATCTTCTGTAACCAGGTGATGTTTTAATTAATGAATTTTTGTGCTTTCTCGTTAATAACATGGGTTCAATGACTTTTGACCGTCTTCACGCAATTACTGTTGCAAAGTTCACGTTAAATGACATTAAAGCTGCAAAGGATTTACTATGTGCATGTAACTGACATGCACCTGGTAAATTGTGATGCATCGTCTTTGCCTACATTCACAGCTGCAAATCTGTCTAAAATCCCATTTGTAGATGTGGAACACATTGAGCAACTTTGCTGCTCAGAGAGATTCACAAACTGCTATCGGATTTTAACATGATGAAGGCAGATATCGCTTATGCAACCAGAGATGCAAATTAGCCCAGCAAGTGAGAGAAGCTATGCAGACACAGCATTCTCCTGCACTGACTACCCGTAAACCTGAGAATTATCCAACAAAGCAAATAGTTATTCCTGACGAACCGTATTATAAACCACATGATTGTAAGAATTCTCAAATTCCGTCCGCTGAAGCAATTGTTAGTATATAGAAGGGAATCCTCGTAAGGGGAATCCCCATACTAAAGAAGGCGATGTTCAACCTGCATCATCAGCTTGTATTCCTGTTAATCCAATGAACACATTCGCGTCTGCTGTAAAGAACACAAAGGTGAGCTCAGGCTGGAGTGAAGATGAGGATGGATTTCGCTTTCAAAGAAGAAAACAACGCCGTCAGTCCAAATTTAAACGAGGAACCGGTGATGAGGGTATTGAACTTAAGGCTAGGCCTCCACCACCTTATAAACTATACCTGGGTAATATGGATAATGACACTAAAGCAACAGATGTGCAATCATACCTGAAAAGAGCCAAGAACATTACTGTCACCGTCAATGCTCTTGAAAGTAAACGAACAGACTGTGCCTCTTTCAAGATACAATGTGAATTCAATGACAAAAATATTGTATAATATTGTTAATGATACTAATATCTGGCCAAAGTATGCTTTCATTAGGAGGTTTTATGAACCTAAATATAAGCAGGGTAATGAATGACTCACATAAAATTAACAAACTTAGGGTAGTCTCCCTTAACTGTAATTCTTTTAAATGTGCTCAAAAAGAAATTTATGATCTCTGTGATGTTCATGACATTGTATGTTTACAAGAGATTTGGTTGACAAATGATGAGCTAAACATGCTTAAAAATTTTCACCCCGATTTTGATTGTTTTAGCGTTTCCCCCATTAGTCGAATTAAACTGTTTCATTACCCCAACAAAATTGCAAGAAAAGTTTTTTGATGAATTACAATAAAAAATGGTCTCAAAAAAAATATATCAAAAGTTTACCAAAATCGGACTACCGCAAAGGTTCAAAATTTGACGTTAAAAAAGATGGCCGCCAATTTTTGAAAATCGGTAACCGCTTGTAGGGTAGACAGCTGTTTTTGATGTCAAATTGTTCAAAATATATATGTTTATATTTACACTTTTTGAACATTTTGTTGAAATATGACCGGAAATTCCATTTTGTGACCTTTGACATATATGGCATGACGTTTATATATCTACGTAACTGCAAATCACAGATTCTTGATATTGGTGTCAAAATGTTTAGAACATACATATTTATATTTACCCTTTTTAAACATTTTGTTGAAACATGACCGGAAATTCCATTTTGTGACCTTTGACCCATATATGGCATAAAAAAATGTTCATATCTACGTAACTAAAAATCATAGAACCTTGATATTGGTGTCAACATTTTCAGAACATACATATTTATATAACTGTTTTTGAAAATTTTGTTGAAAAATAATCGAAAACACATGGTTTTCCCTTTGACACGATGTCTATGCAGAGCCTACAGGATCTGGAAGAATTGCATGACAAAATGGCAGTGAAAACAATCAAATGAAAACAATGGCAAAGGAACTTGATTGTGGAACTATACAGTTTGAAAATAATGTAAAAATAATAGATGCAAGATAATAAATATCACGATACACACCAAGAAATGTCATCAAAAGGAAGAATTAAAACCATCTATAGCACATTGGCCTCTGATATGATATCAATGAGTTAAAAGCTGAACAGTTACAGATTAAATCAAAGTAATTGGAAGCAATAACAAGGGAGAAGTGAAACAATTCAAACTAGCACGTTTACAAGGATTAAAGGAAGGAGGAGGTTAAAGGGTGAGAAAGTTGTAAGAGCTGTGGTGCAATAATGAAAACAAAATATAATGGAATTCTTCTTGAACATGCCTCAAATCTTTAGCAAGCAAACTTGAAGAAATGACGAAGAAGTGAAAAAACAGAGTGATGAAGACGTAATATGAACATGGACATTACAATGATAAAATAGTTAAATTATGGATTTATTAAACAACAACAACAAAGTATATTGTTGGAGCTAGAAATGCTATAAACTACATGTGTTTCACAACTTGGAAGCTTGGAGGCAGAGCCGTTATCAAAAATACACATGGTTTTAGTTGTCATCCTCGCAAAACTGCTTGACAAATCCAATCAATCATACATTACATCTAGATGGAACGTCTGAAAAGGAGAAAACTATCGCACAGTTGGAATTGTCACGAGTCGAACATCTACCAAAAGTTATGGGAAACTGGGAACAATGATGGAAAATCAACAGATGAATTAATTATCAGATTTGAAAGTAATCATTCACCACAACCATTATACAGGCTCTGCTGAGAATCTACACCGCATCCACTTTTTCTGCAAATAATTTCCGACGAAAGACAAAAACTGTGAAAAAAATCCAAATACTGTACAAACCAAATATGACACAATTTAACTTCTCGCTACAAAATATGGCAACAAAAATCATAAAAACATCTGAACTCTCCATCGAAATGTAAATGTGCATCAAATATTCCCATTCCAGATTTTTTTTGGAAAGTGTGTTGAGCATTTATACGAGGACGAAATTACAAAGGAGCAGAAGAGTGGTATGTCGGAACAAACAGTTAAACTGAGCGTCCACCACAAACCTGGCAGTTATTACAAATAAAGATTCCTCTATTATTAATCTGTAATTTAGGTATTTGATATTTAACAATTTTTACAAAACACTACATATGAAACTTCAACACGCTGTGTGTCTAAGTGCGTAAAAGCTGATAGGCTCTGCATGAAAATATCATTCGCGTAAAACATGCCTCCTGTACATGTATGGGAAAATATTTCATGCCATAAGTAACAAAGGTCAAAACCTTATGTTTCGGTTATTTTTGAACAAAATGTTTAATAAAGGGTAAATATAAATATGTATGTTCTAAACATTTTGACACCAATATCAAGACTCTGTGATTTGCAGTTACGTAGATATATAAATGTCATGCCATATTATGTCAAAGGTCACAAAATGGAATTTACGGTCATGTTGCAACAAAATGTTCAAAAAGTGTAAATTTAAACATATATATTTTGAACAATTTGACACCAAATACAGCTGTCTACTACAAGCGGTTACATTGGCGGCCATCTTTTTTAACGTCAAATTTTGAACCTTTGCGGTAGTCCGATTTTGGTAAACTTTTGATATATGTTTTTTTAGACCATTTTTTATTGTAATTCTTCAAAAACCATTTTCTTGCAATTTTTTTGGGGTTAGGCCCTATATTTTCATATTTTGACCCGACTACATGGATTCGGCCTCATTACTTGTGGGACGGCCATATGGGGGTGTAGCGACACTATTTAGGAAAACATTACACGATGTTGTTAAACTTGTTGATCTTAAAGATAATATGCTTGGCGCTATTGAGGTTGGCAAGGATAGGGATAAAACCTTATTTGTCACCCGATTCTGTAGCTGTTAGTAGGCCTACACTCAACGTGGAAGACTGTCGACAGTCTACCAGAGACCTATCTGACTGTATTAAGTACTTTTAATACACGATATCGCTGTCATTAGGTTCCTATCTGGAGACAATTTGTAACGTTATAGGCTATATTCAATATAAAATCCACTCGGCAACCAGAATAGTAGCAGGTTATGGTATTGCCATGAAAGAAAGGCGGCGCTAATGCAGTTTCGTACCCACCCCTTAAAATTACTCAAAATCTTCATCCAACCTACTCACGAGTTGTCTACAACATTCTGCAATCATAAAATTGTAAAAAATCGAAATTTTTTTATTTAAAACTATTTTTAATCAATTAATACTGAGCACCCTTCGGAAATACATCGCCAGCTTAGCTTCGCGAAAATCATCGCTAGGCCTGCCGATAAAAGTACGGAGGCCTCACAGGACATTAACTCTATTAATAGAGTAAACAGTTGCGTTCTATAGAGGGCGTAGTTACTAACGTTTAAAGCACGCACCAAATAATTATAATTTTCATTATTTCCGACATGCGTTTCGTATTTTTAATAAAAGAAATACTATACAATTGCTGTATTCATCATTGTGGGTATCATCATAATTATGTTATGTTTTTAATTTGTTCTTTCATTTTACTAGTAGAATTTCACACAGAAAAGAAGATAAATATGGAACTGCTGACTCTTGAAGATATATAAGTACTACTGACCAATTTTCCTCTGTTTTAGTTTATTTTACATTATGGTTTGTAGGTCAAATAAATAAATGAAATGAATAAAAAGAATTACAGTACTTCATTCCTTGAGTTACATTGTTAATGTTATAACACAATAATCAAGCTATGACGAATTAATTGTTTTAGTATTTGTTATCACTAGCTATATAATACTAGAAACGCTAATGGTTTCCCTGTTTTAAGATTTTATAGAAGTATATTATTATTAATTAACATTTTTTATACACCTATGAAAGACCTCTTCAAATACATGGAAATAGGAAATTCAACAAAAACAGAAAGATATAATTTATTGAAATGTAATGTACAGTAATACAATAATTATAATAAAAATGTTTTCCATCAATTACTAGAATTTATTTTACTTCTGCTGACACTGAATACATCATTTCATGTCTTTCATTTCTTCTTTTTTATCTTCTTTCCTGTTGTGTTTATTAAAATAAAATCAAATAAAACATTAAATAATGAAGCAACTATTCATTAATTTATTTCAACAATATTTTATGAGGGTGGTCCATCCAGCCGAAGCTGATCATTAGGGACCCTTACAAAAAATATAATTTGACAAGACAATAACACTGTCACACAATATTCAAAGTAAATAGAATTTCTAAAAATTAACAACATAATTAAACACAAAATATTTCTTTATGAAAAAAACTTAAAATCCGTTTCACGAGGAACATGTAAAAAATATTTTATTATCGCCATAATATGATCATAACAGCGTCCTCTATAGATCGATGCCCTATGAGGCCTCCGTACTTTCATCGGCAGGCCTAGCGATGATATTCGCGAAGCTAAGCTGGCGATGGATTTCTAAAGGGTGCTCAATTATTAATTGATTAAAAATAGTTATAAATAAGAAATTATCGATATTTTACCATTTTATGCTTGCTGAATGCTGTAGACAACTCGTGAGTAGGCTAGATGAAGTATTGAAATCATTTTGAGTAATTTTAAGGGGTGGGTACGAAACTGCATTAGCGCCAGAAAGGCCTAGGCCTAGTCAATTATTGTACGAATTACGTAATTAGTTTAGTAGCTCATCTACCTTTTTAGCAGGGCATAATGAATATCGTAGCTAGGCTAGGCCTGGGTGCAGGTCAAGTCGGCCCCAAACCGTCTCGGCCAAAGTCAAGTCGGCCCACGTCAAGTCGGCCCCAAGTCAACTCGGCCTCAAGTCAACTCGGCCTCAAGTCAACTCGGCCTCAAGTCAACTCGGCCTCACGTCAACTCGGCCAAAAACTAATCGGTCAACTCGGCCACAATAAAGTATGGAACGCAAAAAGTGCTTAATATTATTACGATTCTTACTATCCACGTTTTAAAAAAAATGAAGAAATAAAAAATATAATATCATATAAAAAAATGAACTCATTGCCGATATGAATAGAAGTACCCGCGTGTTACCAAAAAACACGTGCAGGTACCGTATTTTAGGAAATCGAAGACGGAGGCCTACGTTCCACCATTTGGCCATAGAAAAAATGATCGTACATCGTTTTTGTGCATGATTTGCGTTTTTAAAAAAAGGGGAATCCCCCGGTCAGCGAAAACACGTAGCAGTTGTAGATATCGAAAAAGCTGGCAAACGCGCAGGGAGGCTCAGCTAAGAAATTTTATTAAACGTAAATAATTAAAGGAAAGTTGTTGAAATCATTCCTTTTTTTTTTGCTAAATATATTATTGTCTACATAATAATATTCATTAAAAGTTAGAATTATTCATAGTTAAAAAAGAAGAAATATTATTTTATCAATCCCCTTCATTTGCACTTTTTGCGTTCCATACTTTAACGGGGCCGAGTTGACCGATTATTTTTGGCCGAGTTGACGTGAGGCCGAGTTGACTTGAGGCCGAGTTGACTTGGGGCCGACTTGACTTGGGGCCGACTTGACTTTGGCCGAGACGGTTTAGGGCCGACTTGGATCGAAACCCTAGGCCTACTAGCGTGAAATCAACCAATTATTTGGGTGGTATGAGGGGGTGGGTAGGAAGTTAAGTACGAGTTGGCATGGGTACGAGTCGACCAGGGTACACCCACTAGCCCTACTAGAGCATAGGCTATAGTCCTGTGAGAATGGGAAATCTGGCCTAGATAGGCATAGGCCTAGATTAGGTACGCCGCAAAAAAGCTATCCTATGAGCATAAAAAGGCCTCGTAGACGTAGTAGAGCCAAAGGTATTAGCCCACTACTACGGATCACTAATTAATCTATCTAGGGCTAGCTAGCCTAGGCCTATAGAGTTAATTTTAAATTAAGTAGGCCTAGGCCTGGTTGGTTGGTTGCTGGGCTTCAGTAATTTCGGTCGCATTTTCGGCCTACTTTTCAGGACATGTGAGAGGTGAGGTAGGTTAGCCCAGCTAGCTAGGCTAACCTAACCTGTAAGTAGTATTCTAGCCCATCCATGATGCCTGATGGGTACGAGTTGGCAGCCATTGGTACGAGTTGACCCGTATTCTAGCTAGGGTGTCCTGGTCGCGATTTTTTTTTTCGTACATAAGTTGGGGACCCCCTCATGAAACGTCACAAAATAAACATGAATAATTCATCAGTTAAATTTTCTTGTTCCGTGTGTGCACCCAAGCGTATAGCAACAAGAAGTGATTACACAAGTGCGGTACGATTCTAGGCCTATCTCCGCTGTTGAAGAATAGCGGCGTTTTGTGTGGATTGTCGAAATAATCGGCCTTTAGTTTATGGTGTTTTTAATATAATTTATTACTAAAGAATTACGTGTTAAAATTATAGTTTCTATTAATACTATTAGGCCTAATTATTAGTCTCTAAACCCATGTCTATTCTAGTAGTAGCTGTGTGGATGTGTGTGACGTGTGTGTGTGTTAGGTATGACCAAAGATAGTTACACTATCTTTGGTATGACACAATCCGAGTATAAGTCAGCAAAATTAAACAATAAACATTACACAAAAATACATTTTTTATTCTCGTGGGTCAAATCTTCCCATCTCATGTGTTCATATACGCGCATTTTTAAAGTTCCTTTGAGTACATTGCATATTGTTTGATAATTGATAGCAGAATTAAAAAAATACAGTACACAAATTATACACATTCTTTATTCTTGTGGGTCTAAGCTTTCTTTGGGCTATGTCCAAGAACGCTTGGGTGCACACGGAACAACAACTGCGATACGATTCTTTCTACAATAATAGGCCTAGGATTCTAGGTCAATTCATGATATTGCCTTCGCGCACTCTTCTTCACACACACGTCCACTATGCAAAATGTGTCGAGGCTAATCGACAGCTAGGCAAGACATTAAACTAAGTAGTAATTGGACATAGCCCAAAGACACAAGTCACACACACCCACTACTCTAGAATATACAGGGGTTTAGAGACTAGTAATTAGGCCTAATAGTATCAATAGGAACTATAATTTTAACACGTAATTCTTTAGTAATAAACTATATTAAAAACACCATAAACTAAAGGCTGATTATTTCGACTATCCACACAAAACTCCGCTATTCTATTATGAAATCAGCGGAGATAGGCCTAGAATCGTACCGCACTTGTGTAATCACTTCTTGTTGCTATACGCTTGGGTGCACACGGAACAAGAAAATTTAACTGATGAATTATTCATGTTTATTTTGTGACGTTTCATGATGGGGTCCCCAACTTATGTACGAAAAAAAAAATCGCGTCCTGGTCAACCCGTACCCAAACCAACCCGTATATGTAATATAAATATACTTTTAATAGCATTAAACATGGGTACAGGCGCTCCAGCCCATGATGAGTACGAGCCAGCCCATGATGTGCAGGAGTGGGCCAACATTTTGGGTATGAGTAAACCAAAATTTTGGTACGTTGTTGGCATGGGTACGTGTTGACCTGTATCCTTCTAGCTAATCTTACTAGGCCTAGAGTAGAGTAGGTCTATGCTATACCCAGACCGGTTACAATAATGGTCTATTCATTCTGTTTATACTGTAGCTTTATTGATAGCTGGGTTGGGGCGGCTTTTTCTCATTCTAAAACAGATTTCCTTATCATAATAAAATAATATATGAATTTAAATGTAATATTGTATACACAATATTAGTAATTGCCATTGCATTTATTATAATTATATATTATACGGTTACCCCTTAATTATACTATAGTATAATTTTCTTGTTATATTTTACAATATTTTCTTCATAGTTCAACAATTTTTTCTTTCACAGGAGAAATTATCATACTGAATCATCACACACCAAGTCTCATAAATCTCTACTGTATTTCTCCAAGGTACTCCAGCTACATGGTATTGCCTTGAGGCTAAACTACAGTAAACGATATACTGGCACTACCATCATTCCTGGCCCGTCAACCTGGACCACATTACAGTATGGTCCAACACATAAGTACAGTAGTCGTACTACTGATTCAAAATAGTGAATTACACCCTGTGGTCAAGGCTTTATTTGCTCTTATGCTTATTTCCTCCAAATACAGAGTACGTAGGGCTTTCAATTTGCTTTTATACCTGTTAATTTAAAAATCGTTTATGCCTATTGTTGCATAAAGTATCAAATTTAGACTGTAAATACTGGGATGATCACCCTAAATTTTCTTTTTCAATTAACAATTTTATATTTCACAGCTGAAAAATGCACTAAAGCATCATACAGAGATTTTTTATTCATAACTGTTAAATTGCATCCCAATACATGGTACCTATATAAAAATACAAAGGCGGCCAACACAGATAGTTTGATATATACAGTACTCTCTTATAAATAGATGTATCTCTCCAAACTACTCCAACTACCTAATTAGCATACTACTGTACACTTTGTAGACAAGAAATAAATTGTATCCACCTAGAGGACTTATGGTAGTACAGTCGATCGTCCTGTCACTGGCCCGGTCAACATAATCTACGCCTAGATTATTACAGTAATTAAAGTACATTATTACAGAGATTTTTTTTTTTTTTGCAGAAATCAAAGTTATGTGTATAGAAAGCAGTACTCGTATTAAAAACTAAGCAGGTTATATTCTTGTATGCAAACTGGCAGGATATTTTGAATATTTTTTGTTGTTGAAATGATGGAATCCTAACTTCATTTTCCACGAGCTGGAGAGTGACAAAGACATATTACGACCCTTTTATTTAAATTTATTTGGATAGACCTCCATTTAAATTCATTAAAGGCTATATGATTGTTTTATATTTTAATATGTGATAGTAGATAATCATTGTGCATAATGAAGACTATGAATCTAATATTTACTTGCATTCTCATCTTTTTAAAATTGTATTTATAATGCTGGTAATGAGTTTACTATTGAAAAAGTCATGTTTCCACTTATCTCAAATTGTGGCACACCTCTAACCTTGGTAGAACTGACTGTGTTCTACATGAGTACATTTATTCTGCCATATAGTAGTGTTTCCACCATACTTCAATCTGGTAATTGAATAAATTTCATCGGGGTAAAATTTAAACTAATTATCACCTTTTAACATAAAGTATCCTGAAAAATGTTTGTACTGTACTTCATCTAATATCCATTACTTAATACTACTTTGGGTGATTTATGTCTAACTTCAGGAATGATCTGAGGCTAGAAGAACGAATTTCTGTACTTATAATTTATATAAAAAATAAACCAATGTTTTCCTAATAACTTAACCCCTAGGTTGATAACTAACAAAGAAATTATTGAAATTGTGTTCTTACAATATATGTGTACTGTATCTACATATGCATACTGCGTTCAAAAGAAGAATGTTTTATAGTTATTATAGGTTATTTCCAAATATTAAAGGTCTGATATCTAACATAAACTAAATGTTATCAAACTATGTTTTTGAAAATCTTTATGATATAATAATTATAATAATATGAAATAATATTAAATTATATTGACTATTTTTGATAATCATCATGTCCTTATAAATTCATTTATATTTATTTTGTGGTAATATAGTTTATATATTATGTATTAAATAAATTGGTAAGGCCCTATACTGTTTATATTTAAGGAAAGTTTATATACACTTTTATTTTATGCCTACCAATATTAGTAATAATTGTTTATGTAACTATTTTGTCTAATTGCATTGGATTTGTGTATAGGCCAATGGCATTAATGTTTTTCTCAAAGCAAATTAGCCTAATAATGCCATATTTAGACACATAATTCATTGATTTCTGATATTCTGTACTTGTGTATGCATTACTAAAATAGTAGTTATTTTATTACTTTTATAATGTATAAACATTTATTCATTTTTTTTTACATTTTTTAATTTAAAAATTATTAAAATACCTATCTACCTTTCTGTTATTGTTACTATTATAATATTTTTTGAGGCAGATTGATTTCAATAAAAAAAAATTAAAACAATTAATTTGACTTATACTGTACTATGTTAGTTCAGGAGATGAAGTGTGTGTGGGCAGAATCTGGTGTGTTGGAGGTTGGTGATGCGAGGTGTATAGTTGTCACTTTAAGACCTAAATTAGATGTTTTCTGAAGAAAAGAAGTAAGAGGATAGGCTTTCAAACAACTTCAAGAAGATTCACACAGAAATAATTACTTCCCAATAAAATAGTATGTAACAGTGTATATTACAGTACATTGAATAAACTCGAGCGGAAAAATAACACACATAAAAAAACATTCATTTTCTTGTCGAAAAGCGCCCTCTCTAGTTTTCTATTAATTTATTAATAATTATTATTAATTAATGAGCAATTATAAACATATTTTTAACATTTAATGCTTAAAGCTGATTCTACTCCTAACAAAGTTTCTTACCTCCAAATTTCATCAACGTATTCAAAGCACTTCAATAAATATCACATTGAACATTAAAAATTAGGGTTATGATAGAATTTTGCTTAAAAACAGTATACAAAAAACATCGATAAAAAATACTTTTCGATTTAAAAACATTTGAAACTTTTTTTATATGTTCAATATAGGTTGCTCTATTCACAGAAAAAAAATTTCATTCATGAACGTTTTTTTTTTTGGTTGTTTTTTCAAAATCGTTATTAGGTTTAAAAAATGCGTTGGAGTTGTACGATCTTTCATAAGTGTACATTTTGTAAAAACGTAAATTTAAAAAATCAGTGATATGGCTCGATATTTATTTATTTTTTGCAATATGGATGGAGCAACCTATATTGAACATTTATACCAAGTATCAAATGTTTTTGAATACGAAAAATATTTTTTATCGATGTTTTTTGTATATGTTTTTAAGCAAAATTCTATCATAACCCTAATTTTTAATGTTCAATGTGATATTTATTGAAGTGCTTTGAATACGTTGATGAAATTTGGAGGTATGAAACTTTGTTAGGAGTAGAATCAGCTTCAAGCATTACATGTTAAAAATATGTTTATATTACTCATTAATTAATAATAATTATTAATAAATTAATAGAAAACTAGAGAGGGCGCTTTTTGACAAGAAAATGAATGTTTTTTTATGTGTGTTATTTTTCCGCTCGAGTTTATTCAATGTACTGTTATACACTGTTACATACTATTTTATTGGGAAGTAATTATTTCTGTGTGAATCTTCTTGAAAGTTGTTTGAAAGCCTATCCTCTTACTTCTTTTCTTCAGAAAACTTCTAATTTAGGACTTAAAGTGACAAAAATACACCTCGCATCACCAACCTCCAACACACCAGATTCTGCCCACACACACTTCATCTCCTGAACTAACATAGTACAGTATAAGTCAAATTAATTGATTAAAATTTTTTTTATTTAAATCAATCTGCCTCAAAAAATATTATAATAGTAACAATAACAGAAAGGTAGATAGTATTTTAATATTTTTTAAATTAAAAAATGTAAAAAAAAAATGAATAAATGTTTATGCATACATTATAAAAGTAATAAAATAACTACTATTTTAGTAACGCATACACAAGTACAGAATATCAGAAATCAATGAATTATGTGTCTAAATATGGCATTATTAGGCTAATTTGCTTTGAGAAAAACATTAACGCCATTGGCCTATACAAACATCCAATGCAATTAGACAAAATAGTTACATAAACAATTAATACTAATATTGGTAGGCATAAAAATAATAGTGTATATATAAACTTTCCTTAAATATAAACAGTATAGGGCCTTACCAATTTATTTAATACATAATATATGAACTATATTACCACAAAATAAATAAAAATGAATTTATAAGGACATGATGATTATCAAAAATAGTCAATATAATTTAATATTATGTTCATATTATTATAATTATTATATCATAAAGATTTTCGAAAACATAGTTTGATAAAATTTAGTTTATGTTAGATATCAGACCTTTAATATTTGGAAATAACCTATAACAACTATAAAACATTCTTCTTTTAAACGCAGTATGCATATGTGGATACAGTACACATTATTATTGTAAGAACACAATTTCAATAATTTCTTTGTTAGTTATCAACCTAGGGGTTAAGTTATCAGGAAAACATTGGTTTATTTTTTATATAAATTATATGTACAGAAATTCGTTCTTCTAGCCTCAGATCATTCCTGAAGTTAGACATAAATCACCCAAATTAGTATTAAGTAATGGATATTAGATGAAGTACAGTACAAACATGTTTCAGGAGGATACTTTATGTTAAAAGGTGATAATTAGTTTAAATTTTACCCCGATGAAATTTATTCAATTACCAGGTTGAAGTATGGTGGAAACACTACTATATGGCAGAATAAATGTACTCATGTAGAACACAGTCAGTTCTACCAAGGTTAGAGGTGTGCCACAATTTGAGATAAGTGGAAACATGACTTTTTCAATAGTAAACTCATTACCAGCATTATAAATACAATTTTAAAAAGATGAGAATGCAAGTAAATATTAGATTCATAGTCTTCATTATGCACAATGATTATCTACTATCACATATTAAAATATAAAACAATCATATAGCCTTTAATGAATTTAGATGGAGGTCTATCCAAATAAATTTAAATAAAAGGGTCGTAATATGTCTTTGTCACTCTCCAGCTCGTGGAAAATGAAGTTAGGATTCCATCATTTCAACAACAAAAAATATTCAAAATATCCTGCCAGTTTGCGTACAAGAATATAACCTGCTTAGTTTTTAATACGAGTACTGCTTTCTATACACATAACTTTGATTTCTGCAAAAAAAAAAAAATCTCTGTAATAATGTACTTTAATTACTGTAATAATCTAGGTGTAGATTATGTTGACCGGGCCTGTGACAGGACGATCGACTGTACTACCATAAGTCCTCTAGGTGGATACAATTTATTTCTTGTCTACAAAGTGTACAGTAGTATGCTAATTAGGTAGTTGGAGTAGTTTGGAGAGATACATCTATTTATAAGAGAGTACTGTATATATCAAACTATCTGTGTTGGCCGCCTTTGTATTTTTATATAGGTACCATGTATTGGGATGCAATTTAACAGTTATGAATAAAAAATCTCTATATGATGCTTTAGTGCATTTTTCAGCTGTGAAATATAAAATTGTTAATTGAAAAAGAAAATTTAGGGTGACCATCCCAGTATTTACAATCTAAATTTGATACTTTATGCAACAATAGGCATAAACGATTTTTAAATTAACAGGTATAAAAGCAAATTGAAAGCCCTACGTACTCTGTATTTGGAGGAAATAAGCATAAGAGCAAATAAAGCCTTGACCACAGGGTGTAATTCACTATTTTGAATCAGTAGTACGACTACTGTACTTATGTGTTGGACCATACTGTAATGTGGTCCAGATTGACGGGCCAGGAATGATGGTAGTGCCAGTATATCGTTTACTGTAGTTTAGCCTCAAGGCAATACCATGTAGCTGGAGTACCTTGGAGAAATACAGTAGAGATTTATGAGACTTGGTGTGTGATGATTCAGTATGATAATTTCTCCTGTGAAAGAAAAAATTGTTGAACTATGAAGAAAATATTGTAAAATATAACAAGAAAATTATACTATAGTATAATTAAGGGGTAACCGTATCTATATATAAATTTACGTAAGGGCAAAATTCGGTAAATCGCGCCTTACTTCTAGAATTTTTACTCGATGGTATATAAAGTTGGTTCGTACTTTCGGTACTGATTTTAACCACCTGATGTAACCCTGTTTACTAATTAAATTGAGTTAGATAATTAGTTATTGACGATTAAAACGAATTTAGGTTCTAACGATTTGCCTCAAATAGGGGTGTTTTCCGATCGTGGTATATACCGTCTAATGGATGTCCAACTTGAAAAATACCCGCACACAATAATACGAGGACGCTTCGCATTTTCCTATCTCCTTCTACGATAATTGTTTTTAATAGCTGAAAACCGGTTGAACTGCTCGAGTACAGCATCATAATGTTGAAGACAGGCCGATTTTCTTTTAAAAATACTATTTTGATAGATTTAATTTACGTTTTTACAAATGTATTGATTCGCGATGAATGGAACATTCCAATCTCTCAGTCTGCCAGTTTGGTTTAACACAAGTAGGTAAATTTATGAGCCCTTGGAGAATAAACTTGCAATACTTTGACAATACAGTACTGCAAATACCTATTAACCATTTTTGGTCGTCATTTGAATCGAAAATTTCTTACTGTGAATACTGTTAGATGTAAAAAAATATATACAAACATTTCTTACTGTGAATACTGTTAGATGTAAAAAAATATATACAAGCAAAATTTATTACTGTGAATATGGGTAGGCTCTACTGTTAGATATATAAACACGTAATATACAAATAAACTTTATTACTGACAGTTGCTTCTCAACGTTTGCATTAATTAATAATTACAAAAAATATAAACGTCGTAGTGGTGTATCGTTACATGTACTTTACTATTTCAATCGACTATGACAGTGACAGTTTTAACAAAGTATTAAATCGCAAATGTTTTACTATATTTAGTCACCGTTGTGGTATATTATTTATAGGCCTATAAAAAATGAAAACAATATTTCGTTACTGACGTGGATAAAGAATATATTTAAACATTGTTCCTTTTTGTACCTATCCTCTTTCCCATCCCTCAACCCTAATTGGGTTTCTTTAAATGAATAAACAATTTTGACTCATTTTGTGGTAAGTTTCTCTTGAGGAAGTAATTCCCAGGGTGCTAATTTTGGTTGACCACATAAATCATTGTGTCTACTTATTCGTTTCTGTAAACGACATTGTATTATAGTCCTGCGGTACGTGCATTTGAAATCGCCAGATTTTTTACCCTGAAATTACTGTGTATTCGATAACCATCTGTGGGCACGACCTAGATGGTACGCGAGCGAAGCGAGCGTACCATCTAGTAATATATAATTATAATAAATGCAATGGCAATTACTAATATTATGTATACAATATTACATTTAAATTCATATATTATTTTATTATGATAAGGAAATCTGTTTTAGAATGAGAAAAAGCCGCCCCAACCCAGCTATCAATAAAGCTACAGTATAAACAGAATGAATAGACCATTATTGTAACCGGTCTGGGTATAGCATAGACCTACTCTACTCTAGGGGGTGTCACGAAAGCTCAGACCACGAAAGCTCAGACCCCCTAAGACCTAAGATCACGAAAGCTAAGACCCAACACCTAAGATTACAAATATTTATCTTTCGCACCTGCCTTGTATTTTAACTCCCAACATTTATTCTGAATACCACACCTTAGAATTGGCACTTTCATGAAAAAGAATCACATAAAAAGTAACAAATACATTTTTAAATTGATGATTTTACAGACGTTTTTCTCGCACACAAAATGACTAGCCTACAGAACAGTACAGTAGGCCATGGGCCATGTTCAATGTTTTTGTTTCTATGGAACGTCAAAAGAGCAAAAATTATATAGAGGGCTGAAAACTCTGTGGAGTCCATCTACAGTGTGGATGGAACAATGTAAAATTAAAATTGTAATGATAATAGTATAATCATGCAAGTACGAAGAAATCAATACTGGCAAATAAATTTTAATTAAAAAATCATGATAAGTTTTTTTGTTTCGTTTTCTTTCTGTTTTTATACTTGTACTATTATTGTTGCTCTTTTGGCGCTCCATAGAAACAAAAACATTGAGCATGGTGAGCTCGAGGAGTTACATTGTCATTACAGTATACAGTACAAAGAAACACATCTGTAAAATCATCAATTTAAAGGATTTATTTATTTGTTATTATGTGTTTCTCCTTCTGAAAGTACTTATAAGTCCTAATTTTAAAGTGTGGTGTTCAGGATAAAGTTAGTCAACAAATTTGGAGTCAAAATACAAGAAAGGCAGGTGCGTAAGAAAAACATCCTCTGAACCAACACAATGGAGTAAATATATACCAACAAACAACCCGTCAAGTTTGTTTGTTGTAAAGAAAAAATTTACATTTACTCAACGGGCGAAAATAATGTGAGTTTATCTATGTTTTGCGGTAGTATTAAATTATATTTATGGTAATAAATGAAACCTACTGTGTTTAAAATTATGTATGGATAAACAAGTATTGTTTTTAAGCTGTAGTATATCTTAGTATTTGTAATCTTAGGTGTTGGGTCTTAGCTTTCGTGATCTTAGGTCTTAGGGGGTCTGAGCTTTCGTGGTCTGAGGTTTCGTGACACCCCTACTCTAGGCCTAGTAAGATTAGCTAGAAGGATACAGGTCAACACGTACCCATGCCAACAACGTACCCAAATTTTGGTTTACTCATACCCAAAATGTTGGCCCACTCCTGCACATCATGGGCTGGCTCGTACTCATCATGGGCTGGCGCGCCTGTACCCATGTTTAATGCTATTAAAAGTATATTTATATTACATATACGGGTTGGTTTGGGTACGGGTTGACCAGGACACCCTAGCTAGAATACGGGTCAACTCGTACCAATGGCTGCCAACTCGTACCCATCAAGCATCATGGATGGGCTAGAATACTACTTACAGGTTAGGTTAGCCTAGCTGGGCTAACCTACCTCACCTCTCACATGTCCTGAAAAGTAGGCCGAAAATGCGACCGAAATTACTGAAGCCCAGCAACCAAGCAACCAGGCCTAGGCTAGGCCTACTTAATTTAAAATTAACTCTATAGGCCTAGGCTAGCTAGCCCTAGATATATTATTTAGTGATCCGTAGTAGTGGGCTAACACCTTTGGCTCTACTACGAGGCCTTTTTATGCTCATAGGATAGCTTTTTTGCGGCGTACCTAATCTAGGCCTATGCCTATCTAGGCCAGATTTCCCATTCTCACAGGACTATAGCCTATGCTCTAGTAGTAGGACTAGTGGGTGTACCCTGGTCGACTCGTACCCATGCCAACTCGTACCTAACTTCCTACCCACCCCCTCATACCACCCAAATAATTGGTTGATTTCACGCTAGTAGGCCTAGCCTAGCTACGATATTCATTATGCCCTGCTAAAAAGGTAGATGAGCTACTAAACTAATTACGTAATTCGTACAATAATTGACTAGGCCTAGGCCTTTCTTGCATGGCAATACCATAACCTGTGCTACTATTCTGGTTGCCGAGTGGATTTTATATTGAATATAGCCTATAACGTTACAAATTGTCTCCAGATAGGCCCCTAATGAAAGCGATATCGTGTATTAAAAGTACTTAATACAGTCAGATAGGTCTCTGGTAGACTGTCGACAGTCTTCCACGTTGAGTGTATAGCAGGGTAACTTAGCACTTTTTTTGTGCACTTTGTGACAAAAGCACCAAATTTGGCACAAACCTTCTTTAGGGTATATCTAACAATCCTAGAAGGGGTGCCCAAAAATCGGAACAATTTAAAGACGTCATTTGGACCACGCCCTTTTTTTAGTATTACGTAATTAGGTGAAAACTTAAATCTTCGTATATACATACCAAGTTTGGTATCAAATTAAAACTCATGACATGTACATTGCAATACACACATAAAAAATATATGATTTCTCTTCAGACGGAATATATAGGTCAAATAATGTAATTTTCTGTCATATCGAAGGGTATTTCAATCAAAACGTGCCAATATTGTGCTATGTTATGAACATTGTAATTATAAGAACAACAACATTTATTTTTGTAATAGTACTAATATATATTTATCCTGTACCAGTTACTTTTCTTTAGCATAATATTAGGAACCACTGAAAAAAAAGTATATAAAACATATACTGTATCAAACTTGGCTCAATAACCACTGGACTAAGTAAACAGACAAAAGACCATTTGACAGACAATTATGGCGTTAGCATCCATAACAATACATGGAGGTGATAATCAACTTTACTTTTATGAAATTATTTATCTGGAAACAAACACTTATAATGGTACAGAGTTGCTAGATGACGAACAAATTCCACGGCATGGGTAACAAGACCAGTGCACTGCTGAATGGCACTAATTGCAGTTCCCTGAGCAAAAAGGCAACTTTTTGCAGCCACACTTTAGCAATTCCCTTGGATGCTTCAGGTAGTATTGTCCAGACTGGTGTCCATGTACTGCCGGTTTTAGTCCAACCAAAGTCTTCTGGTGATGGAGCATTCTGCTGTGGCTGTAGACTGGTGGTCCAAATGCTTGCTTGGTATAAGGATCTGTTGGAATGCTGTAAAAGTGCATCCTGCAATAAACAATTTAAAGATTGGTGTTACCTTTTAATGAAAGAAAAACATGAACCTGATAATAAATTATTAAACGACAATTGACAATTATATGGAAGCTCCCCTTACCTGTGTAGGAGGAATGTTGTCCATTGTCCGTGCCTTTCTTGAAAAAAGATCTTGTCTTAGCTTAGTAACACTTCTTAAAGTACTTGTCTTGTCGTATAGATGACATGTAAACCCCTCTAGCAACTGGAATTGAGATGAGTTGACTCCTAGAGATTTGAAAGGGTGATGTGCCATGAAAAGAAAGGCTTCTGTGACTGCTGGAAATGAGTTTCACGTCTCCCATGCGGAGTGTTTTGCTTTTCCGAAGAACTGGGATGTAGTATCGGACCCAGTAAATGCATGAAAAACTGGCAGCCCTCTTGACTTATCCTCTCCTAGGTTATTGCAGATTGTATTTATATTAAAATATTGGAAGTGTTTACCCATGCCAAATGCGACCCAGATACACGTACCAGGATAACAGGCTATTAGATTGCAGAAAATACCAACCAGGATAACAATGACATCAGTATCAACTGTACGCACCAAAATAACCCTGCTACCTTTCTTTAAGGCATCATCAATGTGAATGCACATCTTGGAGTCGGCCTCTTCATGGTCGCAGATTGACATAGGTTGAGTAGATGTCAACATACAACAGACTCGCCTACAGGACATTATATCAAGAATTACTTACTAATTTAATATGCCTTTTTAATTAACTATTGGTATGAAACTGTATAAGTAAATTAATCGTTTGGTTACAAACAAAATAAATTAGTATGTATCACAATAAAACTTACCTGATGCAGTCAGAGTAATCATGGGTAGACACCTTTGTAGTTAAAAAGTTAAATAACTCCTCTTTATTTACTGGATCTTTCAGAAAGTCTGAAAAATTCCCTGGAATCTTTGTTTGTCCCCCAACTTTCCTCCTGACCCCTTTTCCTCTTTTTTCTCCTGTAGACTGCTTAAGACTATCTGTTCTGTAAGTGTCCCACACTATATCAATTCTGTTACTATTCTGCAGCTGCTGTCTGGTCCACGGTAGAAAGACCTGCCATACAAATGATACAAGAATAACGATCCGCATATAGAAGTGACTAATTATGTGGTGGTTAAACAATAGATACAATCCTGAATGCAAAGAAATGTACTCACCTTATCACCGTAGTCATCAAATGTAAATGCATGGTTGCTGGAAAGAGCATGGACAATAGCAGCTCCATCAAACACCTTTACGTCAAAATATGTAGGAGGTTCAGGCTGGCCTTCAGTCTCCAAATGCTGTAGCAACTCAGAATTCTTAGTTGGTAGTCGAAGCTTTCCATTTACTGCCAAAGAGGGTGGCCATGGCTGGTTTTCATGCATGAAGAAGTCTTCCAAATCTCCATCACGAGATTGACTTGCAATATACAGTCGACTGAATAGGCTGCAGTCACTTTTTAAACTCTTAACTTGTTGCTTTGTTTTGGACACTGATTTTGATCATGGTGTGTTGAACAACGGCAGCTTATTCTGTTGGATGGCTTGTTGAATTGCAACACTTCTGTCGAGAATAACTTCCTTGAAATATTTTTGGTACTGGGTAGAGTACCTACATCCTGAATTGTACGAACTGTCACTACTGCACTTTCATTGGCACAATCTCGAGCATCCAAGGCCAGACGTTTTGAACAATTATCGAGGAATGGGTTGCCTGCATTGCTCAGGGAACTGCAAGTGCCGTTCAGCAGGTCTTTATTGCACTGGTCTTTGTTACCCATGCCGTGGAACTTGTTCGTCATCTAGCAACTCTGTACCATTTTAAGTGTTTGTTTCCAGATAAATAATTTCATAAAGTAAAGTTGATAATCACCTCCATGTATTGTTATGGATGCTAACGCCATAATTGTCAGTCTGTTTACTTAGTCCAGTGATTATTGAGCCAAGTTTGATACAGTATATGTTTTATATACTTTTTTTCAGTGGTTCCTAATATTATGTTAAAGGAAAGTAACTGATACAGGATAAATATATATTAGTAGTTCTATTACAAAAATGAATGTTGTTGTTCTTATAACTACAATGTTCATAACATAGCTCAATATTTGATTGAAATCCCCTTCAATATGACAGAAAATGACATTATTTGACCTATATATTCCGTCTGAAGAGAAATCATATATTTTTTTATGCGTGTATTGTAATGTACATGTCATGAGTTTTAATTTGATACCAAACTTGGTATGTATATACGAAGAATTAAGTTTTCACCTAATTACGTAATACTAAAAAAAGGGCGTGGTCCAAATGACGTCGTTAAATTGTTCCGATTTGTGGGCACCCCTTCTAGGATTGTTAGATATACCCTAAAGAAGGTTTGTGCCAAATTTGGTGCTTTTGTTACAAAATGCACAATCTTCATAAAAAATGGAAGTTAGCAACCCTGCTAGTACTAACAGCTACAGAATCGGGTGTATTTGTTAACCTGTACTTACCCTATGAATGCGACGACAACTTTGGTGAATATTTACAATATTTAGGTAAAATTGAAAGTATTGTTGAAGAGTTTGACTGAGTATAACTTGGTTATTATCTGATTTGGAATACTTTGGTCAATACTCAGATACGTTTACTTATTTTAGTGATGCTTACAGTACCACAATTTGGTTAGACCATGTTGTGAGCACTCATAGTTCCCATTCTCTGCTGTGTAATTTTATAGTTAATTATGATTGTACTAGATGGTACGCTCGCTTCGCTCGCGTACCATCTAGGTCGTGCCCACAGATGGTTCTCGAATACATAATAATTTCAGCGTTAAAAAACTGACAATTTCAAATGTACGTACAATAATACATGTCGTTTACAGAAACAAATAAATAGACACTGATTTATGTACTCAACTAAAATTAGCACCCTGGGAATTACTTCCGAAAGAGAAACTTGTCACAAAATGAGACCAATTGTTGGTTTTCAATTGTTTCTTAGAGCCAATTCATACTTAAGTTGGTTCCTACCCTACCCACCAAAGTTGTTTTGCGTTTAGGGCATATGATGCACCGTAGGCCTATCAGGCTCTACTATGGCTTTACAACGCTACTCATGCCAGTGAGGGAAGGGTGATGATATGGGTGGTTTAACTGCAATAATAAAGATTTGTACATAATATACGGCGACTGAAAACGCTAGCACCAGCTCATTATCCGTAAAAAAAAAAATTATATCCAACCTCTGCAGCACAGATTGAAAAAAAAATGGATCGAATTTCTGTTATGAGTATACAGTACTTTCCTTTACGACGCCTGAGGGAATAGACACTTGTGGAACAGAGATTGGAATGTTCCATTCATCGCAAATCAATACATTTGTATAAACGTATATTAAATCTATCAAAATAGTATTTTTTTAAGAAAATCGGCCTGTCTTCAACATCATGATACTGTACTCGAGCTGTTCAACCGGTTTTCAGCTATTAAAAACAATTATCGTAGGAGGAGATAGGAAAATGCGAAGCCTCCTCGAATTTTTGTTGCGGGTATTTTTCAAGATTGACATCCATTAGACAGTGTATACCACGATCGGAAAACACCCCTGTTTGCACCCGATTCTGTAGCTGTTAGTACATTCAACGTGGAAGACTATTGACAGTCTACCAGAGACCTATCTGACTGTATTAAGTACTTTTAATACACGATATCGCTGTCATTAGGTTCCTATCTGGAGACAATTTGTAACGTTATAGGCTATATTCAATATAAAATCCACTCGGCAACCAGAATAGTATAGTAGCACAGGTTATGGTATTGCCATGCACGAAAGGCCTAGGCCTAGTCAATTATTGTACGAATTACGTAATTAGTTTAGTAGCTCATCTACCTTTTTAGCAGGGCATAATGAATATCGTAGCTAGGCTAGGCCTACTAGCGTGAAATCAACCAATTATTTGGGTGGTATGAGGGGGTGGGTAGGAAGTTAAGTACGAGTTGGCATGGGTACGAGTCGACCAGGGTACACCCACTAGCCCCACTACTAGAGCATAGGCTATAGTCCTGCGAGAATGGGAAATCTGGCCTAGATAGGCATAGGCCTAGATTAGGTACGCCGCAAAAAAGCTATCCTATGAGCATAAAAAGGCCTCGTAGTAGAGCCAAAGGTGTTAGCCCACTACTACGGATCACTAATTAATCTATCTAGGCCCGGGCGCGATTTTTTTTTTCGTACATAAGTTGGGGACCCCATCATGAAACGTCACAAAATAAACATGAATAATTCATCAGTTAAATTTTCTTGTTCCGTGTGCACCCAAGCGTATAGCAACAAGAAGTGATTACACAAGTGCGGTACGATTCTCTAGGCCTCCTATCTCCGCTGTTGTTGCGGCGTGCGATTTCATAATAGAATAGCGGAGTTTTGTGTGGATTGTCGAAATAATCAGCCTTTAGTTTATGGTGTTTTTAATATAGTTTATTACTAAAGAATTACGTGTTAAAATTATAGTTTCTATTGATACTATTAGGCCTAATTACTAGTCTCTAAACCCCTGTATATTCTAGTAGTAGCTGTGTGGGTACGGTGTGTGTGACTTGTGTCTTTGGGTTAGTTTAATGTTTTGCCTAGCTGTGGATTAGCCTCGACACATTTTGCATAGTGGACGTGTGTGTGAAGAATAGAGTGCGCGAAGGCAATCACGTGAATTGACCTAGAATCCTAGGCCTATTATTGTAGAAAGAATCGTATCGCAGTTGTTGTTCCGTGTGCACCCAAGTGTTCTTGGACATAGCCCAAAGAAAGCTTAGACCCACAAGAATAAAGAGTGTGTATAATTTGTGTACTGTATTTTTTTAATTCTGCTATCAATTATCAAACAATATGCAATGTACTCAAAGGAACTTTAAAAATGCGCGTATATGAACACATGAGATGGGAAGATTTGACCCACGAGAATAAAAAATGTATTTTTGTGTAATGTTTATTGTTTAATTGTGCTGACTTATTACTCGGATTGTGTCATACCAAAGATAGTGTAACTATTACCAAAGATAGTGTAACTATCTTTGGTCATACCTAACACACACACACGTCACACACATCCACACAGCTACTACTATACTAGAATAGACATGGGTTTAGAGACTAATAATTAGGCCTAATAGTATTAATAGAAACTATAATTTTAACATGTAATTCTTTAGTAATAAATTATATTAAAAACACCATAAACTAAAGGCCGATTATTTCGACAATCCACACAAAACGCTATTCTTCAACAGCGGAGATAGGCCTAGAATCGTACCGCACTTGTGTAATCACTTCTTGTTGCTATACGCTTGGGTGCACACGGAACAAGAAAATTTAACTGATGAATTATTCATGTTGATTTTGTGACGTTTCATGAGGGGGTCCCCAACTTATGTACGAAAAAAAAAATCGCGGCCCGGGCTAGCTAGCCTAGGCCTATAGAGTTAATTTTAAATTAAGTAGGCCTGGTTGGTTGGTTGCTGGGCTTCAGTAATTTCGGTCGCATTTTCGGCCTACTTTTCAGGACATGTGAGAGGTGAGGTAGGTTAGCCCAGCTAGGCTAACCTAACCTGTAAGTAGTATTCTAGCCCATCCATGATGCCTGATGGGTACGAGTTGGCAGCCATTGGTACGAGTTGACCCGTATTCTAGCTAGGGTGTCCTGGTCGGTATCGGATCATCTCGGTCGCGTTTCATTTCGGTCGCGCTTCCGGTAAATCGAACTTCCGGCGATTTCTATGGAACGCCGATCAATGCAGTACTGTACACTGTAGCTCTAATTAAAGATCGAAGTGTAGTCTCTATTATTTTTGATGTGTTTATTTAAAAATGATTTTATATAATAATCATTATATTTAAATAAATATTGTAAAAACAGTATGTTATTAATATTAGTTTAACTTTTTTTTAAATGTTTTATAAGCATTATATTTTGATATATTTTGTAAATATTCTATTTGTTTCTGACGGGAAAAATAACATACAAACTCACTTTACACTGTTGTCAATGGGCCTGTTTCTGCTGCAACTGCTCAAAATACGGTATAAAAATACGGTATAAAATACGGTATTTTTTATACCGTATTTTTTAGTACCCCGTTTCTGCTAACAATACTTCTTGGGTGGTCGTGTTAAATTTCATCTTTTTTACCCAAATTGCCATTCATTTATTTGATGATGGAAGTTTTACGTCTCACTTTCAACAGCCTAGCCCTAGTGATAGAGATGTTGTGAGAGCACAGAAAACATCGTAATGGGGACAATTAATTCGTTCCCTCCCCGAGTTATTGTATTTTGCAATGTTGTACTGCTTTCGCAGGCTCTTCAGCTTTGAGTTTACTTGCTTTGGAGACAAGTCTATTCCATACTCCTGCTTTATTTTTTTAGAAATGTCTTTATAAATGTGGTTGTCCCTTTTATTACCTTTTAGTTCGCCAGACATTTTAACTTCCCCACACAAATTTATTTAGTAAAACTGTGACGTCTTCGCTCCTCATTTTCGCCGAATATATATATACACGTGTGTAAAACAGCTGACAGCGACAGAAAATAAAAACACGAATGTTGACCTTTTGTCATGTAAAAAAAAAAAACGGTATTTTTTATTGGCAGCAGAAACGGGTACAAAAAATACGGTATAAATTTGTAAATACCGTATTTTATCCACAAATTTTGTGGGGAAAATACGGTATACAAAATACGGTATATTTTTTAAGAGCGCAGTTTCTGCTGCCAAAAATATACCGTATATATACGGTATTCAAAAAATACCGTATAATATACGGTATTTAGTTGGCAGCAGAAACAGGGCCAATGATCATTCAATCTTTTTATTTTAAAACAAAAACATATACACAAATATTTACATATATTTAAAAACAAAACATAGATACGTTAATGTAATGCAAAACAAACTCGTTTCACACTGTTTTTCAATTCAATCCTTTTATTTTTAAAACAAAAACGCATATACAAATGTTTACATTCATCATTCAAATTGAAACCTTTTTATTTACATCTACAAACGTTATTTAATTTATCTATGTATTAATAATTTATTCATTAACAATGTTTACCTCTATTTACATCTACAGACGTTATTTAATTTATCTATTTATTTAATCTTTTATTTATTAGCAATATTTACATCTATCTCATCTACAAATCGCGAACATCATTTGATATAACGCGCGATCCAGCGTAAGGAGCGATCTCTCTGATCGTTGGCCTGCGCGATACTCGTCCCAGAGGCGTAAGAGCGTTCTAGTTGCACGTCGGTAAGCTTGTCGCTGAAGCCGGTCAACACATCTTCGCGATGAACTAATTCCATTGTGATGTGAACATTCTGACTCTCTTCATGCAGCAGCCCGATTAAGAGGTAGAGTTGAAGTTTTGCTGAAATAACAAAAATAACGATATACTATAATTATCATGAGCAAGTTAACAACATAATACATAATATTATAATTGAAAAGTAATTTTCTTACCACGTCGTCCTTTTCGATTCAGTCTGTTGTGATACGGGTGTCTCGAAAACAGAGACCTCGAAAACAGAGACCAGAGACCCGAGACCCAGGGTCTCTGTTTTCGAGAAAATTTCGAAAACAGAGACCCCCACTAAAACGTCTAAATAATACGTTATATAGGGGGTCTCTGTTTAACAGAGACCCCACTAAAGCGTCTCAATATTACATTATATAGGGGGTCTCTATTTTCGAGAAAAACTCGAAAACAGAGACCCCCCTATAACGTATTATTTAGACGTTTTAGTGGGGGTGGAGTCCCCACTAAAACGTCTCAAGAATGACGTATCAGTAATAAACGGTAACTGATATGCCGATCAAAGAACATGCCGCAACGATAAGAAGAGATTGATGAATTCTTGAACGCGTGTGAAAAGACTGAAGACAAATATATTGTGTTGGGCGAGCCTTAAAAAAGAAATGAATTAAAAAAAAATAAAAAAATTGATAAATAAATAAACATAAATTCACGATTTTTGCGATAAAAGTTGGGTGTTCCCATTTTACTCATTCATAATTATTAACATATTGGAGTCGTCTTCGTAAGCTACTTGTTGTGTCCTTAAATATAGATAAAAATCGTTACAAATGCAAACAGGTTTATAAATTCGAACTGCTACACGTACCGAGTGCTGAAAGAGAGTTAAATCGGACAGTTAAGTCTCAATCCTACAATAGCATCCATTTTCGTATGCTTTATGCATAATTGACGCGCCAGCTGTAGCTTTATTGATAGCTGGGTTGGGGCGGCTTTTTCTCATTCTAAAACAGATTTCCTTATCATAATAAAATAATATATGAATTTAAATGTAATATTGTATACATAATATTAGTAATTGCCATTGCATTTATTATAATTATATATTATACGGTTACCCCTTAATTATACTATAGTATAATTTTCTTGTTATATTTTACAATATTTTCTTCATAGTTCAACAATTTTTTCTTTCACAGGAGAAATTATCATACTGAATCATCACACACCAAGTCTCATAAAGCTCTACTGTATTTCTCCAAGGTACTCCAGCTACATGGTATTGCCTTGAGGCTACTAAACTACAGTAAACGATATACTGGCACTACCATCATTCCTGGCCCGTCAACCTGGACCACATTACAGTATGGTCCAACACATAAGTACAGTAGTCGTACTACTGATTCAAAATAGTGAATTACACCCTGTGGTCAAGGCTTTATTTGCTCTTATGCTTATTTCCTCCAAATACAGAGTACGTAGGGCTTTCAATTTGCTTTTATACCTGTTAATTTAAAAATCGTTTATGCCTATTGTTGCATAAAGTATCAAATTTAGACTGTAAATACTGGGATGATCACCCTAAATTTTCTTTTTCAATTAACAATTTTATATTTCACAGCTGAAAAATGCACTAAAGCATCATATAGAGATTTTTTATTCATAACTGTTAAATTGCATCCCAATACATGGTACCTATATAAAAATACAAAGGCGGCCAACACAGATAGTTTGATATATACAGTACTCTCTTATAAATAGATGTATCTCTCCAAACTACTCCAACTACCTAATTAGCATACTACTGTACACTTTGTAGACAAGAAATAAATTGTATCCACCTAGAGGACTTATGGTAGTACAGTCGATCGTCCTGTCACTGGCCCGGTCAACATAATCTACGCCTAGATTATTACAGTAATTAAAGTACATTATTACAGAGATTTTTTTTTTTTTGCAGAAATCAAAGTTATGTGTATAGAAAGCAGTACTCGTATTAAAAACTAAGCAGGTTATATTCTTGTACGCAAACTGGCAGGATATTTTGAATATTTTTTGTTGTTGAAATGATGGAATCCTAACTTCATTTTCCACGAGCTGGAGAGTGACAAAGACATATTACGACCCTTTTATTTAAATTTATTTGGATAGACCTCCATGTAAATTTATTAAAGGCTATATGATTGTTTTATATTTTAATATGTGATAGTAGATAATCATTGTGCATAATGAAGACTATGAATCTAATATTTACTTGCATTCTCATCTTTTTAAAATTGTATTTATAATGCTGGTAATGAGTTTACTATTGAAAAAGTCATGTTTCCACTTATCTCAAATTGTGGCACACCTCTACCCTTGGTAGAACTGACTGTGTTCTACATGAGTACATTTATTCTGCCATATAGTAGTGTTTCCACCATACTTCAACCTGGTAATTGAATAAATTTCATCGGGGTAAAATTTAAACTAATTATCACCTTTTAACATAAAGTATCCTCCTGAAAAATGTTTGTACTGTACTTCATCTAATATCCATTACTTAATACTAATTTGGGTGATTTATGTCTAACTTCAGGAATGATCTGAGGCTAGAAGAACGAATTTCTGTACATATAATTTATATAAAAAATAAACCAATGTTTTCCTAATAACTTAACCCCTAGGTTGATAACTAACAAAGAAATTAATGAAATTGTGTTCTTACAATATATGTGTACTGTATCTACATGCATACTGCGTTCAAAAGAAGAATGTTTTATAGTTATTATAGGTTATTTCCAAATATTAAAGGTCTGATATCTAACATAAACTAAATGTTATCAAACTATGTTTTTGAAAATCTTTATGATATAATAATTATAATAATATGAACATAATATTAAATTATATTGACTATTTTTGATAATCATCATGTCCTTATAAATTCATTTATATTTATTTTGTGGTAATATAGTTTATATATTATGTATTAAATAAATTGGTAAGGCCCTATACTGTTTATATTTAAGGAAAGTTTATATACACTTTTATTTTATGCCTACCAATATTAGTATTAATTGTTTATGTAACTATTTTGTCTAATTGCATTGGATTTTTGTATAGGCCAATGGCATTAATGTTTTTCTCAAAGCAAATTAGCCTAATAATGCCATATTTAGACACATAATTCATTGATTTCTGATATTCTGTACTTGTGTATGCATTACTAAAATAGTAGTTATTTTATTACTTTTATAATGTATAAACATTTATTCATTTTTTTTTTACATTTTTTAATTTAAAAATTATTAAAATACCTATCTACCTTTCTGTTATTGTTACTATTATAATATTTGTTGAGGCAGATTGATTTCAATAAAAAAAAATTAAAACAATTAATTTGACTTATACTGTACTGTGTTAGTTCAGGAGATGAAGTGTGTGTGGGCAGAATCTGGTGTGTTGGAGGTTGGTGATGCGAGGTGTATAGTTGTCACTTTAAGACCTAAATTAGATGTTTTCTGAAGAAAAGAAGTAAGAGGATAGGCTTTCAAACAACTTCAAGAAGATTCACACAGAAATAATTACTTCCCAATAAAATAGTATGTAACAGTGTATATTACAGTACATTGAATAAACTCGAGCGGAAAAATAACACACATAAAAAAACATTCATTTTCTTGTCGAAAAGCGCCCTCTCTAGTTTTCTATTAATTTATTAATAATTATTATTAATTAATGAGCAATTATAAACATATTTTTAACATTTAATGCTTAAAGCTGATTCTACTCCTAACAAAGTTTCTTACCTCCAAATTTCATCAACGTATTCAAAGCACTTCAATAAATATCACATTGAACATTAAAAATTAGGGTTATGATAGAATTTTGCTTAAAAACAGTATACAAAAAACATCGATAAAAAATACTTTTCGATTTAAAAACATTTGAAACTTTTTTTATATGTTCAATATAGGTTGCTCTATTCACAGAAAAAAAATTTCATTCATGAACGTTTTTTTTTTTGGTTGTTTTTTCAAAATCGTTATTAGGTTTAAAAAATGCGTTGGAGTTGTACGATCTTTCATAAGTGTACATTTTGTAAAAACGTAAATTTAAAAAATCAGTGATATGGCTCGATATTTATTTATTTTTTGCAATATGGATGGAGCAACCTATATTGAACATTTATACCAAGTATCAAATGTTTTTGAATACGAAAAATATTTTTTATCGATGTTTTTTGTATATGTTTTTAAGCAAAATTCTATCATAACCCTAATTTTTAATGTTCAATGTGATATTTATTGAAGTGCTTTGAATACGTTGATGAAATTTGGAGGTAAGAAACTTTGTTAGGAGTAGAATCAGCTTCAAGCATTAAATGTTAAAAATATGTTTATAATTGCTCATTAATTAATAATTATTATTAATAAATTAATAGAAAACTAGAGCTTTTCGACAAGAAAATGAATGTTTTTTTATGTGTGTTATTTTTCCGCTCGAGTTTATTCAATGTACTGTAATATACACTGTTACATACTATTTTATTGGGAAGTAATTATTTCTGTGTGAATCTTCTTGAAGTTGTTTGAAAGCCTATCCTATTACTTCTTTTCTTCAGAAAACATCTAATTTAGGTCTTAAAGTGATAACATACACCTCGCATCACCAACCTCCAACACACCAGATTCTGCCCACACACACTTCATCTCCTGAACTAACATAGTACAGTATAAGTCAAATTAATTGTTTTAATTTTTTTTTTATTGAAATCAATCTGCCTCAAAAAATATTATAATAGTAACAATAACAGAAAGGTAGATAGGTATTTTAATAATTTTTAAATTAAAAAATGTAAAAAAAAAATGAATAAATGTTTATACATTATAAAAGTAATAAAATAACTACTATTTTAGTAATGCATACACAAGTACAGAATATCAGAAATCAATGAATTATGTGTCTAAATATGGCATTATTAGGCTAATTTGCATTTGAGAAAAACATTAATGCCATTGGCCTATACAAAAATCCAATGTAATTAGACAAAATAGTTACATAAACAATTAATACTAATATTGGTAGGCATAAAATAAAAGTGTATATAAACTTTCCTTAAATATAAACAGTACAGGGCCTTACCAATTTATTTAATACATAATATATAAACTATATTACCACAAAATAAATATAAATGAATTTATAAGGACATGATGATTATCAAAAATAGTCAATATAATTTAATATTATGTTCATATTATTATAATTATTATATCATAAAGATTTTCAAAAACATAGTTTGATAACATTTAGTTTATGTTAGATATCAGACCATTAATATTTGGAAATAACCTATAATAACTATAAAACATTCTTCTTTTGAACGCAGTATGCATATGTAGATACAGTACACATATATTGTAAGAACACAATTTCAATAATTTCTTTGTTAGTTATCAACCTAGGGGTTAAGTTATTAGGAAAACATTGGTTTATTTTTTATATAAATTATATGTACAGAAATTCGTTCTTCTAGCCTCAGATCATTCCTGAAGTTAGACATAAATCACCCAAATTAGTATTAAGTAATGGATATTAGATGAAGTACAGTACAAACATTTTTCAGGAGGATACTTTATGTTAAAAGGTGATAATTAGTTTAAATTTTACCCCGATGAAATTTATTCAATTACCAGGTTGAAGTATGGTGGAAACACTACTATATGGCAGAATAAATGTACTCATGTAGAACACAGTCAGTTCTACCAAGGTTAGAGGTGTGCCACAATTTGAGATAAGTGGAAACATGACTTTTTCAATAGTAAACTCATTACCAGCATTATAAATACAATTTTAAAAAGATGAGAATGCAAGTAAATATTAGATTCATAGTCTTCATTATGCACAATGATTATCTACTATCACATATTAAAATATAAAACAATCATATAGCCTTTAATGAATTTACATGGAGGTCTATCCAAATAAATTTAAATAAAAGGGTCGTAATATGTCTTTGTCACTCTCCAGCTCGTGGAAAATGAAGTTAGGATTCCATCATTTCAACAACAAAAAATATTCAAAATATCCTGCCAGTTTGCGTACAAGAATATAACCTGCTTAGTTTTTAATACGAGTACTGCTTTCTATACACATAACTTTGATTTCTGCAAAAAAAAAAAAAATCTCTGTAATAATGTACTTTAATTACTTTAATAATCTAGGCGTAGATTATGTTGACCGGGCCAGTGACAGGACGATCGACTGTACTACCATAAGTCCTCTAGGTGGATACAATTTATTTCTTGTCTACAAAGTGTACAGTAGTATGCTAATTAGGTAGTTGGAGTAGTTTGGAGAGATACATCTATTTATAAGAGAGTACTGTATATATCAAACTATCTGTGTTGGCCGCCTTTGTATTTTTATATAGGTACCATGTATTGGGATGCAATTTAACAGTTATGAATAAAAAATCTCTATATGATGCTTTAGTGCATTTTTCAGCTGTGAAATATAAAATTGTTAATTGAAAAAGAAAATTTAGGGTGATCATCCCAGTATTTACAGTCTAAATTTGATACTTTATGCAACAATAGGCATAAACGATTTTTAAATTAACAGGTATAAAAGCAAATTGAAAGCCCTACGTACTCTGTATTTGGAGGAAATAAGCATAAGAGCAAATAAGGCCTTGACCACAGGGTGTAATTCACTATTTTGAATAAGTAGTACGACTACTGTACTTATGTGTTGGACCATACTGTAATGTGGTCCAGGTTGACGGGCCAGGAATGATGGTAGTGCCAGTATATCGTTTACTGTAGTTTAGCCTCAAGGCAATACCATGTAGCTGGAGTACCTTGGAGAAATACTGTAGAGCTTTATGAGACTTGGTGTGTGATGATTCAGTATGATAATTTCTCCTGTGAAAGAAAAAATTGTTGAACTATGAAGAAAATATTGTAAAATATAACAAGAAAATTATACTATAGTATAATTAAGGGGTAACCGTATAATATATAATTATAATAAATGCAATTGCAATTACTAATATTATGTATACAATATTACATTTAAATTCATATATTATTTTATTATGATAAGGAAATCTGTTTTAGAATGAGAAAAAGCCGCCCCAACCCAGCTATCAATAAAGCTACAGTATAAACAGAATGAATAGACCATTATTGTAACCGGTCTGGGTATAGCATAGACCTACTCTACTCTAGGCCTAGTAAGATTAGCTAGAAGGATACAGGTCAACACGTACCCATGCCAACAACGTACCCAAATTTTGGTTTACTCATACCCAAAATGTTGGCCCACTCCTGCACATCATGGGCTGGCTCGTACTCATCATGGGCTGGCGCGCCTGTACCCATGTTTAATGCTATTAAAAGTATATTTATATTACATACGGGTTGGTTTGGGTACGGGTTGACCAGGACACCCTAGCTAGAATACGGGTCCACTCGTACCAATGGCTGCCAACTCGTACCCATCAGGCATCTTGGATGGGCTAGAATACTACTTACAGGTTAGGTTAGCCTAGCTGGGCTAACCTACCTCACCTCTCACATGTCCTGAAAAGTAGGCCGAAAATGCGACCGAAATTACTGAAGCCCAGCAACCAACCAACCAGGCCTAGGCCTACTTAATTTAAAATTAACTCTATAGGCCTATGCTAGCTAGCCCGGGCCTAGATAGATTAATTAGTGATCCGTAGTAGTGGGCTAACACCTTTGGCTCTACTACGAGGCCTTTTTATGCTCATAGGATAGCTTTTTTGCGGCGTACCTAATCTAGGCCTATGCCAATCTAGGCCAGATTTCCCATTCTCGCAGGACTATAGCCTATGCTCTAGTAGTGGGGCTAGTGGGTGTACCCTGGTCGACTCGTACCCATGGCAACTCGTACTTAACTTTCTACCCACCCCCTCATACCACCCAAATAATTGGTTGATTTCACGCTAGTAGGCCTAGCCTAGCTACGATATTCATTATGCCCTGCTAAAAAGGTAGATGAGCTACTAAACTAATTACGTAATTCGTACAATAATTGACTAGGCCTAGGCCTTTCTTGCATGGCAATACCATAACCTGTGCTACTATACTATTCTGGTTGCCGAGTGGATTTTATATTGGATATAGCCTATAACGTTACAAATTGTCTCCAGATAGGAACCTAATGACAGCGATATCGTGTATTAAAAGTACTTAATACAGTCAGATAGGTCTCTGGTAGACTGTCAATAGTCTTCCACGTTGAATGTACTAACAGCTACAGAATCGGGTGCTATTTGGGGCAAATCGTTGAACCTAAATTCGTTTTAATCGTCAATAACTAATTATCTAACTTAATTTAATTAGTAAACAGGGTTACATCAGGTGGTTAAAATCAGTACCGAAAGTACGAACCAACTTCATATACCATCGAGTAAAAATTCTAAAAGTAAGGCGCGATTTACCGAATTTTGCCCTTACGTAAATTTATATATAGATGTGTTCTGATCACTTTCCTATTTCGTTTGACTATTTAGGCATTGATATTTGTGATGATTGTAATGACAAGGGTGAAAATATGCATGAATCCTCAAAAATTATCAAAGTTAACTGGAATAATGTTAAGAGGGAGGATATAAACAATTTTAATGAGATAACTGAATCCTTACTTAGTAACCTTACTCTCAATTGCGATGGTATACTTTGTAATGATTCCTCATGTAGGCCTAAAGATGAATGCCATTGCAATGATATTAGTGATTTATATGACAATATTATTGAGTGTCTGAAAGCCAGTTCTGAGTGGTGTTTTAAGTCGACTAAAAATCAAAAAGTCAATGTTGTCCCTGGGTGGAATAACCGAGTAGCTAGATTTCATAAACATGCCCGGGAAGCATTTTGAAGTGGCGTGGGTTGGGTAAGATATGGCCACATCTATGAACACATAGAAATCACTAGATCTAATTTCCAAAATGCCCTCAGAAAGTGTAAATCCAACGAAGAAATGCTAAGGGCGGACTCGATGGCCAAGTCTTTTGACGATAAGGACTATAATAGTTTCTGGGGTAAGGTTAAGAAATTCAGCTACGCCAATTCCCAGTCTAACATTATTGGTAGTGCTAAGGGGGAAAATGACATTTGTGACCTATGGCGTCAACATTTCTCCGATTTATTTAATAGTATTGACTCATCTGAGCATAAGACTGTTGTTAATAAAACTCTTGAAAACTGTACAGACGGTGAAATTGATGTTTCACCCCATAATATTAAGCTATTAATTGATAAATTGCCCAATGCTAAAGCTGCGATATTTATGATGGTCTATGCAATGAGCATTTCAAATTCGCTTCTGAGCGACTTAGTATTATTTTAAGTGTATGTTTTAAGGCTATGTTTGTTCACGGGTTTGTTCCAAGTAGTCTCACAAAAGTCACGCTTGTGCCGGTAATTAAATCTAAATCAGGGAATGTCACTGATAAAGGGAATTATCGGCCAATAGCTTTGGCATGTGTAGCTTCTAAACTTCTAGAGTCTGTAATGATACAACATTGTGGTAATTCACTGGACTCCCATGACAACCAGTTGGCCCTCAAATCTGGTCACTCAACCGAATTGTGTATATTTGCTCTTAAACAGATTATCGAGCATTACAACGATCATGGTAGCCCAGTTTATTGCTGTTTCTTGGACGCTAGCAAAGACTTTGATAAAGTAAACCACTGGACACTTTTTAAGACCCTAATTGACAGGGGCACCCCTTCACCTGTAGTTAAGATACTGAGGTCATGGTATAGGAATCAGGAATTTGTTGTCAGGTGTGGAAGTTCCGTTTCCGATTCTTTCACTGTTCGTAATGGGGTTCGCCAGGGAGGCGTTATGTCCCCTCTACTTTACAATGTGTACACTGATCCGTTAACTGTTGAACTGACTAAGTCAAAAGAAGGTTGTGAAATTAACAGTCTTAAACTGAATTGCCTAAGCTTTGCTGATGACTTGGTCCTTTTGGCTCCGTCAGTGACTAGCTTACAAAGCCTAATTGGACTCTGTGAAGGTTTTGCTAGTGACCATGATATTACTTTTAATGAAACCAAATCCAAATGCTTGCTATTTTTCCCGAAAATCCGCAACCTCAAAGGTGTTCCACATATTACCTTAAATGAGGCACCTCTAATCGTTGATAATTCAATAACCTATCTTGGTCATGTGATCAGTAATAACCTGAGTGATGAAAGTGACATCAAACGTCAATATCGATCTATTTGCATTAGGGCCAACTCTCTAAATAGAAAGTTTGGAAATTGTTCTACTAAGACTAAATGTTATCTATTTAAGAGTTACTGTGTCAGCATGTACTGTTCAGGGTAAAGAATCTTGCTCAAGGATCACACGCATTTGCATGATTTCTTTACAAATAACATGAGTTACTGTAGGCGAACGCTAAACGCACTCCAACATTATCATCACTATTTTAACTTATAGGCCTAATCTCAACACATTAAAATGATATCTTGTATTTAAATTTGTTGTTTTGTTTTACAGGGAAGTGAATCAACAATAGGTTTAGATATGACAACAGGTTAGTATAAAAAACAATCAATCATCATCTTCGTCGAACCAATAGACCACAGTTTTGAAAAAAAAAACAGACTACAAATACTATGGTATAATATTGTAGTGATATTTTTTTTTTTAATTATGTTTGTTTCATCCTATTAATTGTGTATTAAACGCTTTCCGTAGGAACATGATTTTTATCGTTATAACACATTGTTCAAATTATGTTTCAACAGATAACTAAAGTTGGTGACGAAAGCGAATCTGATGACGAATCTACCGATAAATATAAGATATTCTTTGGAGCAATATATGAGAATATGATGGGCAGCAATCTTGGTTAGTAGGAGAGAAGAATCAATATAAGAGAATAGAAGAGGTCACTTATATTGATTGATTATCTTATTGGAAGAGTCTCTTGGCCCTTATTTTTATCATATATTGCTCTAAGGGGTTTATTAAATTGCACGAATGTTCACAACCGTGAGATGTTGACGGCGTGGAAAAATGAATAATTATTTATAATTTAATTTTTTATTATTCTGACTTAACGTGTTGGAAATATATTTATGGCGCCTGAGTTTCCATAAACATTGATAAACGTGTAAATTACTCAATAAATGCCATTACTTGCACTCCGTTAAGTTATATAGGTCTACAAACTATGGGCATTGCTCCGGTGGATCGATAAAACAAGATCGATATTATTGTCCAAATTAATCGATCTAACAAGTACTGTCGTAAAGTGAAGGAGTCAATAAACTGTATATTAAAAAAGAGAAAAGAGTTCCATTTATAGTAACCTTTGACCCGGACTCATAAAAACTGCTCTTAAGTAAATAAAAACACACACTGTAGCATCCAGAAGATAACATTTGTTTAAAAAAAATAGTGTCAAACAAACAATGTGCTCGTTTGGATGTTTTAACCAAATTAAAAAAATAGCCCTCCATTGCAAATTGATAATACACGATAATAACATTAGCAAACATTAATTACGCATATATAGCATGCATTAGACCTATAATTGTATGCATATATTTCTCAAACTGTCAAATACGTCCAGTGTAAATTACTATTTATTTGAAGTCTAATTATTCATAAAAATCATTGCAATTTAATAAATGAATTATAAATCTATATATCTACTGTACTTTTTAAAAGTGCAGTACCCGTATGCATTATTCAATATAATTATTGTTCTGTGTATTTATTTTAGTTTTTTTATCATATAATACTTTTATATGAATTTGCCTAAGAAAAACATTTTATTTTGATTGACTCGTTATGTTTCAACAAACCATTTAACTTTAAACAACATGTTGCCCGATTCTAAATGTTTATACATTAGTATATTCTTCATTATAACACGCAGTAACGTTAAAAAGGCCATATAATATACCGTACATGGCTGCATTCGCGTGCACAAAATTGAGTTAGTGTTACCGTACCGACCGAACGACCAACCGAACGACATAGTAAGCTATAAATTCGCGTTTTTACGTGACTAAACATACAGTTTACCATGGTTCATATTTGATATTGAATGAAATTAGTGAATTAATCTATAATTTCTTCAAATGTTTGTGTGTTCTTATAATGGTCACGGGATTTACCATGGAAACAAAACTAATCAAACAGCCAATCAAAGATCTATAACAGTACGTATCTTTATCGATCATTCGATCAATAGAGTACTTAAAATACAATATCTTCGTAATATTAATAATGAGTTACAAGCAATCGCCAGGTCTATATCTATACAAAGTAGCTGCTTATTGAAACTTTGAAAAAATATGGAATTATACTTTAAGGTAGGTGTACAATAGTTAAAACAATTATTGAAAACATTTTATTTAAAGTTTGTTACGGTTTGCAAAAAAGAGATTTTGGCCTTTTTGAAAATTGTCTGAAACAATGAAGTATGTACAAAAAATATTTTTAAAATGTAATATAATATAAAATGTAATGATAGGCCTAGAATGTTCTACCACATTTAACCTAAATGTTACCGTGTTTATAAATGTTCAACTTTCTAACCACCTTGCAAATGTAGTTTTTTTTCACTACATATGGTTTTACAGTTTATAATTTTCCAAAAATCAACATGATACATAGTTTATAGCATATTTCATAGTAATATAATATAACATAATATAATATCATATAACACATATCTTCATTTTGATACAAACATTCTGTGATAAGTGGTTACTTAGATCGTTTGTCTATATATTGGGTTAAACTGCATTTCAAGTACAATCTTGCCAGGAGCAAGCAATATAGGCATAGTCATGTAGCAATGCTAATTAATTTCTGTAATAAATGGAATGATAATACGGCTTAGCACTAAGTCAAAGTATTTCTATTTTACTGCAAGGTACTTCTGTCTACCTCTTAATGTCCACTAACTATCATTTTAAACTAAACCAAAAACAAATAAGCCAGAAGGAGCAAAACGATTCTCATAACTTTAGACGAAAATTGTGCTTGTTGGCATTTTTTACTTTTTTTTATTCAGTATATTAGACAGAGGCCCCTTACAAGGTGGAACCACCTTAGCTTCAAGAGGCCTCATATTAACAAATACAACATTTTAAAAACAAAAACATCAATCAAATCTTCCAGAATTAACAAGAAATGTTTGTACATCTCTTTGTGTATTATATTTAGGGCAGTAACATAAGAAATGAAGCGGATTCTCAAAGTTAAAGCCACAAGTACAATTTGGATTGTCCCAAATTCCATGTAAGAATAAATGCGAATTAAGACAGCTGAAACCAAGTCGGATTCTAGTGTGAATTTGGGTAATCTTCTTATCACCTGTATCATAATAAGAACGTTTTTTTTTGTTTTAAATAAGTTGGTTTTCAGCAATTTTTAAACTCAAGAAGAGATGAGGATTATTTCATTTGTTAATTCGTTCCAATGTGTTATAATAGATGGGACAAAAGATAAACTATATGATGTGGTCTTACAAAATGGAATTATAATATTTCTGACGTTACGCAAGTTATAAACTTCAAAATTAAATAATGAGTAAAGATATACTGGTGTTAACTTATAAATAATTTTACAAAAAAAGTATTAGGTTAAGAAATTGTCTATTTTTTTTTGCAATGACAACCCGCCTAATTCTTGTCTTAATGCATTATGACTTGTATATTTCCATGTTGGCATTTATTATTATTTCTAGTTACTCACTTATTACATGTGGAGTTCCCCAAGGCTCAATCCTAGGCCCACTTTTATTTTCTATTTTTGTTAACGACATACCCTCCAGCTCTAGAATACTCAAATTTATTCTTTTTGCCGATGATACTAACATATTTTATTCACATTCTAATCTTAACACTTTATTTAATATCATGAACAATGAACTTTGTAACATATCAAACTGGTTAAAATGCAACAAATTAATTCTTAACATATCCAAAACCAATTACATTATTTTTTCAAAACCTAAAGCCAAAACAAAAACAGATAAAAATATATACATAGATAAAATGCTAATTAACCATGTTCATGAAATCAAGTTCCTTGGTGTCACTATTGACTCAAATTTGACATGGAAGCAACATATTAATACAACCAGTAGCTTGAAGGCTAGAAACATAGGTATAATTAACAAACTTAAACATCTACTCCATCAACAAATCCTACTCACATTATACAATGTCTTAGTTTTACCTTCTCTTTCATATATTAATTTAAGTTGGGCCGTTACCTTAGATAAGTTCGATACATTGTGCCCATGGCTTAGTAATGAGACTACCCATAATGACTGCTTGTTCAAATTACAGAAACTTGCTTTACGTATTTTGTGCAGGGCAATCTTATAGATCACATTCGAAATTACTTTTTTATAAGCTTAACGTTCTAAACATTTATGATTTGAATAAGCTTCAGATAGCTCTATTTATGTTCCGCTTATCTAAAAATATCTTGCCTTTTCATATAAGTTCTCTATTTTCAAAAACTGCTGAAGTTCATACACATAACACTAGAAGTTCGATAAATAATTTTATTCCTGATAAGTCGTTTTATAAGCCCCGTCGTCACTTTGTTTTTTTATGTTGGACCTAAGCTCTGGAGAGTTATCTCACAAGAGTTAAAAAGAAAATGTACAGTCTCTAGTTTTAAATACAACTACAAAAAGATTTTAGTCTCTGAATATTAATAATTTATTAGTACTTAAATACTACGTAACTTATTATAACTTGTGCAAATGCTAAAGTTTAAAACACTTATGATTCATTTTAATAACTTATACAGTACTACTGTTTTTCTTATTTAGGCTATTTACTTTTTAATTTTTTTATTTTACTTATGTATTTTTACTTCTTATTTTATATTCTTACTATGTATTAATTACTCGTCATACTTGATAATGTTTATTGTATCTTTTCTGGTTGGTAAGCCTTAAAGTTCTTTGAACTTATTTGCCCACCAACCACACATCTTTCTTGTATATATATGTTTATTGTTACTTAATTATCATATTCATTTTGTGTGGAAAATCAATAAAAAACAAACAAACAAAGGCTGATACAAACTAGGACGACAGCAGTAGCTGAAATAGATAAACCCCCATTTAGTCTTACAAATAAAAAAATAAATTAGGAGAGTTATCTTTCTAGAACTATTGGATAACCATTTATGATGTGTTTTTTTGTTGTTGAAAAATCCAATAGTACAAACAAATCCAGTAAGAACATAGCGTTACACCGTCTCTCGGTATTATTGCTCTTACTTATCATGACGTCATTTAATTGGACGTGTATAATATTAGTTTTATGAAAGACATGATGTTAGCTATCTTATATAAAAGTTCTAGGATGAAAACTTGTTATATATAAAAAATGCATACAAATCTATTTTTATCGTCTTTGTGTAAATCGGATGTTAGTCTTAGTTATTACGGAGGTTTCGCAACCTTACGAATACGATAACAAAAACGGATACGTCACACATTTGTGAAACTTTTGAGCTGATCCCCATTTCATATTCGTAAAGCGTATTCGTGTTGACGAATATCACCATATCATCATATTCGTAACTACAAAACGAGTATAGTTTTTGATCTATTTTGCACATTTTGCATTTGAATCAGGAATGATTCCTGCCACTATAATATAATTATACCTTTATTGAAAGTAATTTACTTTTACATGCATTAATATATATGCCCCTAATGCAGATAGCCCTCAGTTTTTTAGAGAAATAGATAAGTTACTAGATGATTTTTGCTGCAATCACATTATTTATGGAGGGGATTTTAATTGTGTTCTAGACTTAACTCTTGATAAAAAAGGTGGTAGAATGCATACCAATTTTAAGGCCCGTGATGAGATAAAAAAATGTATGGAAAAAAGATCTTTAATAGATATATGGCGTAAAATGAATCCGAACTCAAAGAAATTTACTTGGCAATCGAATAATGACCCACCTATATTATGTCGACTGGATTTCTTTTTAATCACTAAATCGCTTAAAACATGTGTGGAAAACAATGTAATAACATCTGGTTATAGGACGGACCATTCAATGATTACTGTCGCTTTTAAAAATAATTATGAAAAACCGGGTAAAGGAACTTGGAAATTAAATGTTTCACTATTAACGGATATAGATTATGTCAATATGATTAAACAAAGCATTACAAATATTAAAAATGAGAATAATGAAGCGACTCCAGATATCCTATGGGAAACAATCAAATGTGTTATTAGGGGTCAAACTATTAACTATTCTGTGAAAAAGGCAAAAAAACGTAATAAACATCAACAAAAGCTTGAAAAAGAAATTAATGAGCTAGAAATATCGTATGCAGAAAATTCAAACCCAGACACCTCCCTCAACCTTGAAACTAAAAAAAGAGAATTGGAATTAATATATAATTATAAAGCTAGAGGGGCAATGATACGTAGTAAATGTAGATGGATAGAAGAGGGTGAAAAGAATTCTAAATACTTTTTAAACCTTGAGAAAATACATCACAATAAAAAATCTATACTAAATTTAAAAAATGATAAAGGAAACATTGTCACTGGGAATAAGAAAGTATTAAAAGAGGAATATCATTTTTATTCTAAGTTATACAGTAGTGATTGTTCTATTAATAATGTTGAAATGCTAGAAAAACTTGGCATTTCTCCTAATAATATACCTAGACTATCCGAAAATGAAATGAAAAATTGTGAAGGTCAAGTTGAATTAGACGAATGTACAATTGCCATGAAATCTATGGCGAATTCAAAAAGTCCAGGATGTGACGGCTATCCAGTGGAATTTTATAAAACTTTCTGGAATCAAATTGGTGACATTCTAGTTGAATCATTTAATTACTGTTTTAAAAATGGTAGATTATCAGATAGTCAACGAAGAGGGGTAATTTCACTAATTCCGAAGGATGGCAAAGATGAATTATTATTAAAAAATTGGAGGCCTATATCCATTTTAAACGTTGATTATAAAATAATTACAAAAGCCATTTCAAACAGAATGAGGAATGTTCTGGGAACAATTATCTCTAATGATCAGACCGGATTTTTGCCAAACAGGTATATAGGAGAAAATATCAGATTAATAATAGACCTGATTGAATTTTCAGATAAAAACGATATTCCAGGAACCTTATTTTTTATCGATTTTGAAAAGGCGTACGATAAAATTGAATGGTCTTATATCGATAAGTGCCTTGATCTCTTTGGTTTTGGAAATGACTTAAAGAATTGGGTCAATTTGTTTTATACAGATATAAGTAGTTGTGTTATCAATAATGGTTACCTATCCAACTATTTCAAAATAACAAGGGGCGTGCGTCAAGGGTGCCCACTAAGTTGTTATATTTTTATTTTGTGTGCTGAAATAATGGGCATTGCAGTACGGGAAAACAACAGAATTAAGGGAATTTGTGTTAATCCTGACAGTCAAATAAAAATCACCCAATTTGCGGATGATACTACTCTAATTTTGGATGGAACTGAAACATCCATTGCTAATGCAATTAAAGTTATAGAAAACTTTGGTAATATTTCCGGGTTGAAATTAAATAAGGCAAAATCCAGCTTTTTAAATATTGGTAGGCTGAAAAATAAAATTAAGAACTTCACTCCTGATTATAGATTGACTAAAGGACCGGTTAAATTTCTGGGAATAAACATATCTTTGGATAAAAGCAAACTCTTTGAATTAAATTATGATGTTCAATTTGAGAAACTAAAGAAAATCCTGAATATTTGGTCCCAAAGAGATTTAACACCAATAGGTAAGGTTACAATTATCAAATCACTGGCTCTTTCTCAATTAACATATTTATTCTCTGTCCTCCCATCCCCTTCAAGTGAATTTATGAAAAAATTGGAGCGAACTCTATTTAAATTTTTTTGGAGCGGGAAGCCTGATAGAGTAAGTAGAGAGACTATGTATAATGATAAAGATAATGGAGGTTTAAAAATGACAAATATTTATAAATTTAATGAAGCCCTAAAAATAACTTGGGTTAAAAGATTTTTAGACACAACCACAAACGGAAAATGGAAACAATTATTTAGGAAACAAATTTTGAGCATCGGTGGGGAATGGATCTGGCTTTGTAAACCAAAACAAGGGATAGGAATTAATTATGAAAAGCTTGGTAACTCCTTTTTACAAGATGTTTTAATAGCCTGGTTTAAACTAAGAAATGATTATGGTGACGATGTATCTGATGAAGTATTGTGGTACAATCAAAACATTAAAATTAATAAGAAAACTATATTTTATAGATCATGGAGCTTAAAAGGTGTAAATTATATTTCAGATGTAAGGCTTAACAACCAACGCTTTATGACATATACTGAATTTAAAAATACCTATGCTATAAATTGCAACTTCATTCTTTTTTTTGGTTTAGTTAATGTTATCTCTCAAAATTACCGAGAAAAATTAGCTAATCCCAACCCTACAAGAAAATCGCCAGTTTTATTACAATTAATGGAAGTTAAAAAAAAAACAACCACCTTTGTGTACAATTTGCTTAATAATATATTTAAGATAACCCCAAAGGCTTATAGAAAATGGAGTAATGAATTTAACCAAGAGCCTAATCTTGTTAAGGTTAATTGGAATTTAATTTATAGGATGCCTTATGAATGTACTCTTGATACCAAAACACAGTACCTGCAATTCAGATTTATACATAGAATTCTTCCTACAAATGAGTTATTGCACAAAATTGGCCTGATTCAAGATAATAAATGTTCTCTTTGTAGTAAGGAAAAAGAATCAGTAATGCATCTAATGTGGTCTTGCGAGAAAACTTCTAAATTGTGGGATGATGTGTTTTATTGGTTCAGGAAATTAGACATCACTATTAGATTAAATTATATAGACATATGTTTTGGTATTTTTGAATATAAATATTCAACTTTTGTTAATATGATTTTACTTCTTGCTAAGAGATATATATATAAATGCAAGATCAATGAAATTCCTCTTAACTTCATTCACTTTAAAAGATGGGTACTCTTTACAGAAACTGTGGAGAATAATATCGCAAAAAATAAAAATAAATATAATGTCCATATTAAAAAATGGGAACCATTATTAGAAAGAGATAACGACAATTGAATGAAATACACCCATAAGCAAATGAAATAATTCATTGTAACGCCTTAGTAAATTTGACAATTTATTTCTCTTATATTGTTTTGGTGAATTATGTATATGGGAGAAAGAATTTGACTTTGTAAGCCAAATCAAGGTATAGGAGTTGATAATGCAAAACTTTGTAACTATTATTGTTAATATGTTATAATAGCCTGGTTTAAATTAAGAAATGATTATGATGAGGTATGGTGATTTAATCAAATATTATAATGTGACGTCCTCACACGTCTTTGATTTTCTTTCTTCTTCTTTTCCTTTTCTGATCTTTTTAATGTTGATTGGAGTTTAATTTATAGGATGCCTTACGAATGTAATCCTGACACTAAAACACGATTCCTGCAGTTCAGATTTATACATATAATTCTTTTCACAAATAAGTTACTGCACAGAATTGGCCTGGTTCAAGATGATAAATGTTCTATTTGTGGTAAGGAAAAAAAAAAACAAAAAACAGTAGAATTTCTAATACGATCTGGCGAGAAAACTTCTAAATTGTGGGATGATGTGTTTTATTGGTTCAGGAAATTAGACATCACTATTAGATTAAATAATATAGACATATGTTTTGGTATTTTTTTAAAAATATAAATATTCAACTTTTGTTAATATGATTTTACTTCTTGCTAAGAGATATATATATAAATGCAAGATAAATGAAATTATTCTTAACTTCATTCACTTTAAAAGATGGGTACTCTTTACAGAAACTGTGGAGAATAATATCGCAAAAATTAAAAATAAATATAATGTCCATATTAAAAAATAGGAACCAGTATTAGAAAGAGATAACGACAATTGAATGAAATACACCCATAAGCAACTGAAATAATTCATTGTAACGCATTAGTAAAATTTGACAATTTATTTCTCTTATATTGTTTTGGTGAATTATGGTTATGGGAAAAAGAATTTGACTTTGTAAACCAAATCAAGGTATAGGAGTAGATAATGCAAAACTTTGTAACTATTATTGTTAATATGTTATAATAGCCTGGTTTAAATTAAGAAATGATTATGATGAGGTATAGTGATTTAATCAAATATTATAATGTGACGTCCTCACTCGTCTTTGATTTTCTTTCTTCTTTTCTGAAACTGTGGAGAATAATATTGCAAAAAATTGAAATAAGTATAATGTCCATATCAAAAACGTATTGTAAACTAAATTAAGGAATAAGAGTTGAAAATGCAAAACTTGGTAATCATTATTGACAAGGGGTTATTATAGCCTGGTTTAACTTAAGAAATGATTATGATGAGGTATTTGTGGTACAGTATATCAAACATTGAAAGAGATAATGAAAAAAGAGAATGACGATTGAGATAATGCGACGTCCTCAAACGTCTTTGGTTTTCCGTTTTGTTACGTTCTGTTGAGTGTAATGTTTTTGATAAAAGGAGAAAATAAAAGTTATTGAAAAAAAAAAAAAAAAAAGAAAGTAATTTACTAAAGTAATTTACTAAAATGCCAGGTCAATTTTGATAAATAGCAGTTTTTAAAGTCTTCACTCGCTTTGATGTTACGCTAGGCCTAGGCAGCCAAGCACCAAGCAACACGTATCTGCACTTCGCTCAAATTTACCGCAGTCATATTTTGGACGGCGCCCTCAATATTTTGTTGCCATGCGAAACAGATTTTTACTGGATTACGAAAAACGAATACCTGTGCGTGACGTATCCGTTGTCGTTATCGTATTCGTAAGATTGCAAAACCTCCCTATTGATAGATCCATGTTGACCTATGATATAGTTTAGTTGACAATGTATGATGAACAATAGACATATAAATGATATTACACAGCAGTCTGTGGTCAATAGGTTAATAGATTATATTGTACAAAATATGTTGATATTGTGTTAAAATCTAAATATAACACAATTAAGTAGTCAGAGAAAATTTATATTACGGAACCTACAACGGTATAAAGATTTACATTTAGTATTACAAATTGAGATTTGGTATAATAATTGTACAATGATATATATTGCATTATAAGATTATAGTGTACTTATCAAATGCTAAATTTTAATGGTTTGAAATTGCTAAATAAAGTGAAATTAATGCAAAATTCGTATAAACGATTAAAAATAAATATTACAAAATATAATTTAAACCTCAGTAAAAGTACAATACAAACATGGATTCAGATCAATTTAGAATGTAATAATCATTTATTTATTTATTACACAGATCTTGTTGCTGTTTAAAACATGTCAGTTATGTAAGTACCTTTTGATATTCTAGGTAAACCATGGGGTTTGCACGTGACTATTATAATAAGAATTATGTTTTATGTTTTTCCAGTATCCAACTTCTCATGCATTAGTTTATTTGGGTTATATTTTATTGCGAAATTCTGTAAAGGCCTACTATAATTGATACTATAAAAAAAGAAGTAAAAATGCTGTTTTAATACAATACACCTTCTTACTTTTGGACAGATGTTACCCTTATACAACTTTACACATTTTTAAAGGTATGGCGGCCGTTCGTTTTACTAATTGTCCTGGTAATCAAAGAGAGCCAGCAGATCTTGGAACAAATCGTAAACGTATCTACTGGCAAGTAACAGTTGCAGACGGATATGAGTCATCCTCTACACATCAGAGTGGAAGTTATTTTGAATTTGGCAAAACTAATGTAGAAGTCATAGCAAGGAGTTATGATGGAAACCAAGAAGCAACATGTAAATTCAAAGTGATAATTTCAGGTACCTTTATTTCATTTGATTTCTCATTTTTCAAACTCTTTTTTATACATAGAGTATAATATAATCAAGCAATTAGATTTATTGGTAGGACATTTCGTCCAAATTTATTTCAATTTATAATGTATAAATCAGTTGTATCTGTAATAGTTAAAGGATTAACCATACCTATAACAGACACACTCTGCAAAAATACAATTACAAACACACAACGTAGGCTGCTATCATTTACAACGTGCTTAAAGAAGGCCTACAGTACATCATATATTTTGTATTGTAACAAACTAAAATCAAGTTATCACAACTGCTTTTTCACCAGATGATGAAATCCCGAACATAACGAATTGCCCTGACGACGTTTATATAACTTTAAATGATGGCGAAGCAAGTAGATCATCAGTATCTATTCCAGATTCAACGGCTTTAGACTATATTGATAACAATCTTGACAAAATTGTCTTGTACGAATCAGACGAGTTCTTTTCAGGAGTTACACGGATTTCACACATTTATACAGACAACTCATGCAACCGAGCAGTTTGCAAGTTTTCAGTAATTTTAAGTTCGTAAAAGTGGTTATATTAATTTTTTAATTTTTATATACTTTTAAAGTTTAAAAGTGAGGGCTTCAAATAAAACAAGTTAACTTGTAACATTTAACACATTTGGTATAATTTAAAATGCTTTTAAACTAGACTATAGAACGTGGTATTATACTTAGGTTGCCATCTGAGGGTGTTTATAAACAGACATAAATATAACAGAAGATATCCGATTTGTGATACATATAGCATCTTCGGCTGAACTGCCTCTTGATTATTGATTATTACGATCTTCGACAAATCAATACCTATAAAGCAAATTCCAATCACTGTATATAATAATCGAATAAATTGATGTATTTGAAAAGTTAAAAAAATATTCATATTGAATCATTTAACTTTTAATTACCTTTGGTACAAGTTTATCGTACAATAAAAACATATGAATCAACTCTTGACTGCTTTTACAGAGTCCCCTGAAGCATGTACCGGAGATACTTATCAAGGCAACTGCTACACAATGGAGTGCAACAACAATGATTATGATGATTACGTCAGCAATTGCCAGGAAATTGGTGCTCAGCCTATATCGATTCATTCTAATGCAGAGAATGAATTTGTAAAAGGACTGTGTGCAGACTCGGGGCACGGTAGTGTTTTTATTGGTCTTGTAGCAGTGGCGCAAACGTTTGGTAGGCTTACTGATGTAGAACTAGATTGGACTGATGGTACTCCAGTTGACTTTATTGATGACGCTGATGACCTGGAAAGTGTTTGGTGGGAATTATGTCACTCAATAGAAAGCCATCTCAGCTATGACTGGGAAGAGGTTGGATGTAGTCATGGACGTTGTGGTCTCTGCAAACAACCCATCAGTAAACACATTTTTTTATTATCAGATCACTCTTTAACTCGTAAAAAAACACCCAGGATCGTGTAAAAAAAAAGATCAGGCCTAATCTTAATTTCCCTGCTCTGATTTGTTATATAACTTTATATTTGCTTAAAGTGGAGCTACACTCAGACTTTCTCAGCTTATATTATGTTTAAGTATGTTTAATTGAAACTGATTACACAAAAAAAAACAGGGAAAACACGGAAATATTTTTCAAAAACCCATTTCTAAAAAATCAGTTAGAAAATAGTGTTTTTTAATACATTACACTTTTTCAGTAACTTAGGGGCTTAGTTTACAATACGTCGCGAAACGCGTTACACTTAGTGACTGACGCGTTTAGTCGCCGGTGAACTGTCTCCCCTTTGGTAAATTATGTGTCGAAAAATGGGGAATAAATTTTATACACACAATTAATACGATTTGTTTAGGCCTAAGTAATATTTACGATAAAAATGTCAGTATAATTTACATGTATAACCTCATTATTTGCAATGTACAACAAAAGCATAATTAATCTTATCATTGCTTATTAACTTTAAGCTAGGCCTAGGCCTAGCTAAGCCGTCTGCTCAGCCTAGCTAGCCTTGAATTTTTGTCTAAGCCTATGGCATTCATGGGTTTGAAAATTCTTGGTCGTTTCGCCCCATTTATCGTTCCTGGGTTTTCTCGCACATTCACAAGAATTGTGAAACACAAAATCCTATACAGAACAAGAGTAGTAAAGCGATCAACTTTTCAGGCACCCTATCATGGCCCATGGGTAGGCCGAAGTTGGGTTTCAACAGAACAAACTTCACTGCTGTCAGCCTAGCTAGAGGCCACGCAGCATCTGGTAGGCCTAGGCCTAGCTTTATTGAATATATAGCCGTCTTTCTCAAATCTCGTTAAATTTGACATTTTAGTAATAGTCTCATAATCACATTATTACACTATGAAACATGATAGGGTCACATTCAGAATGTTTCAATATACTTTTCGCCCGTCAAAAATAATATCGCGACAAAATAACAGATCGCCAGCTGCTAGTGTGATTGTGAAAAATGTCACGTGATCAGACTCCCTAGCAAAATAAAAAACCCAATTGGACCCGAACGGGGAAAGTGTCTATTTACACAAAATTGCGCAATGTATACGCGATAAAAAATACCAGAAATAGAAAGATCTGGAAAAATTACATGAAAAGGCTTTTTAAATTTTTTTTTTTGTGAAGAAATTAATTTTTTAGGATTATTCAAATATACCCCTCTTTTGCATGTAAAAGAATAGGAAATTACAAGGTATCCCCCAAAAACTCAAAAAGGCGTGATTTTCAAGAAAATCGTACTCATTGAAAAAATTTCAAAAAAATATGAAGTATGACGGATGATATTTTTAAATAATAGTTGAAATGTATGAAAAATAGTAATTTTCTGGGTGGAGCTCCACTTTAAGCTTTCTTACGTTTCAATATTATTTTTTATTAATTATGTACATGCTTATACTCTGTCCATATTTTCATTATGTGTTATTTATACGCTGTTGATTAATAAGAATAAATTGGGAAACTGTATACTGAAACAATAGAAAGATGCAGTGCCAAAATGTGTTGACTCAGAGTTAAAATAATGCGAATAGCTCATACACGTTTGTTTACCCATGGATTATAGAATATTCGTAATCCAAGGTTTACCCAATCAATATAATCACCGTCACAAATGCAGTAGTATAATTTGGCGTTTTATGGTTCTAAATTAACTCTGTTCTTGGCAAATTGCGGAAAATTTATTTTCAATTTAAATGCTCATTACAGGCAGCTTATCATATTTTATTTATGGTTTTTTTTAAGGCACTTCTTCCTCCCCTGACTTTGGTAGTGCGTTTGAAAGTTCTTGTCCCGAAAACATTATTACGGAAACAGACAGTGGTGTCAACTACGCAAGTGTAACATGGACTGCACCAGTTGTTCAAATTGATGGTCAAGATATACCGATCACCAGCTCTCATCAACCTGGCGACAACTTTCTTCTTGGTGTAACTCTAGTTGAAATATCAGCGACGCTTAATGGAGCTACAGGCTATTGCAAATTCTCTGTATATGTTGATGGTATGCCTATAAATTATGCACTTTCTGAAACTAACATTTTTTATATGATGGTGGTGTTTACAAAAAGAAATCTCCATTATAATAATCAGTTTTTTGAAAATTATTGATTAAACAACTTGTAATAATTGCAACAGAAAACATACGGTCACGTGTTGTTAATTTACTGAAAATGAAAATAGGCGCGTCTACAATACAAAAAATGATAATATATTATTTCTATTGTATACTTTTCATTCAATTTATTTCTGATTATTAATGCTGAGCGTGCCTTGTCATTTGATCTTATGATTGGCTGTGACAAGTTCTGTACAATATTCTGTGGTTTCTGTTTTTATGAAGCCAATTTGTCAATCAAAATTCAGTCAAAAGTTTAGGGGATATCAACATCCGTGTGTCATCACGCTATTCATTTATCTTTTTATTTCGGAGTATCATAGTGACATAATATTATATCCATAGCAAAAGAGAGAAAAAAAATATTAATCTTACAGCTCATAGAACAAAAACAAAGATATGTAAAGATATAAAGTCAATGCAACAAAGCATTCCATTGTATGTGCATTCTTGATACATTAAGAACGTGGCGATTAATGGTCATGATCAAGGAATTACTACTTGCATTCACACGATTTTTAAAACTAAAAACAGATTTTCTAATGAACTCGTCTAAGGATGGGACGTCATTTAAGACAAACGTCATGCTTGCACTACAATGTCTAGGCTGCTTCAGCAGCAAACGTAAGGCATTGTTATAACATACTTTCAGTAATCTCAGAGTGCTCTTATTATATCTACACCATAAGGTTGAACAGTACATGCTGACACAGTAACTCTTAAATAGTTAACATTTAGTCTTAGTAGAACATTTTCCAAACTTTCTATTTAGAGAGTTGGCCCTAATGCAAATAGATCGATATTGACGTTTGATGTCACTTTCATTACTCAGGTTATTACTGATCACATGACCAAGATAGGTTATTGATTTATCAACGATTAGAGGTGCCCAATTTAAGGTAATATGTAAAACACCTTTGAGGTTGCGGACTTTCGGGCAAAATAGCAATCATTTGGATTTGGTTTCATTAAAAGTAATATCATGGTCACTACCAAAACCTTCACAGAGTCCAATTAGGCTTTGTAAGCCAGTCACTGACGGAGCCAGAAGGACCAAGTCATCGGCAAAGCTTAGGCAATTCAGTTTAAGACTGTTAATTTCACAACCTTCTTTTGACTTAGTCAGCTCAACAGTTAACGGATCAGTGTACACATTGTAAAGTAGAGGGGACATAACGCCTCCCTGGCGAACTCCATTACGAACAGTGAAAGAATCGGAAACGGAACTTCCCCACCTGACAAATTCCTGATTCCTATACCATGACCTCAGTATCTTAACTACAGGTGAAGGGGTACCCCTGTCAATTAGGGTCTTGAAAAGTGTCCAGTGGTTCACCTTATCTAAGGCTTTGCTAGCGTCCAAGAAACAGCAATAAACTGGGCTACCATGATTGTTGTAATGCTCGATAATCTGTTTAAGAGCAAATATACACAATTCGGTTGAGTTACCAGATTTGAAGTCAAACTGTTTGTCATGGGAGTCCAGTGAATTACCACAATGACTCTAGAAGTTTAGAAGCTACACATGCCAAAGCTATTGGCCGATAATTCCCTTTATCAGTGATATTCCCTGATTTAGATTTAATTACCGGCACAAGCGTGACTTTTGTGTGATTACTTGGAACAAACCCGTGAACAAACATAGCCTTAAAACATACACTTAAAATAATACTAAGTCGCTCAGAAGCGTTCATCATATCAAGATTTATGCTTACATATTTACATTATTTTGCAGATTGGGAGGATGTGGTGATATCAAGTCCCGAATGTACGGATGAATCACATAACCTACCGTCAGGTTCAAATACGATGGTATACCAGCCCGAGATTATTATATCAGATAATTCTGGTTTGTTTACGAACTCTTGCAGAATAGCGACTGACTATATATGCCCTGGTGATGTAGTAGGTGTGGGAACGTACACTGTCCAGTTGTACGTTTCCGATGAAGGCTGGTGTACTTATACTGGGTGTCGTTATGATGTCACCGTCATTGGTAAGTTTACACTATATTTACACATAATAATATATTCATATATGTTAAATTTTCGATTACACCCTGTAAGCTACCATTTTTCTTCTGTATTCATTTTTTTTTGTATTTAACAAATATGCTGTTTTTAAAAGCATAAACAAATTAAATGTGTGTATATTTTGGGTGTTTTAAAATGGTATGCAAACGTTACAATCACAGAATGACATTAATCCGTTCACCTATTCGACTTTCTTGCAGATGCAGAACCCCCCGTAATTGCATGCTCAACTGAAATTACTGATTTGTCAACAGACACTGACCAACCTCACGCTGCAATAACGTTAGAAGATCCCCCAGCCTCTGATAACGTTGGAGTTACATCATTTTCATGTGATCAATCTGGTTTAAGGAACATGCCTATTGGAGTGTCAACGATTACTTGCACAGCCACCGATGCCGCTAACAATCAGAATCAGTGTACTTACGATGTCAGCGTAACCGGTAAAAAACGCTTTATGTCGAGGTGTCAAAACATGTTCGTCAAACCAAATCGGTACCTATAGTTATAGAAAAAAAGGTTTTTTTTCAAATATTTTTGTTATAAGGATGTAGCTCAAAATCTGATTTTCTCTTTAGATGACCAGCCACCTACAGTTGGGTTCTGTCCAGACGTTGTAGAAGGTAGTGTATTACCCTCAGACTCGAAGGGATCTGTTTCTTGGCAAAATCCTACTTTCTCTGATAATTCTGGCGTTCCACCAAGTGTTACTAGTACTCATACCAATGGTCAAAGATTTCCTTTGGGTGATACGACTGTCACCGTCACTGCAACAGACGAGGGTGGTCTGGAAATGCAATGCCAATTTATAGTCAGATTAGAAGGTAAGTATGTAATGCTGTGACGTATGTACTGTAGTTGTGTACCGTCAGACTATTGAAAGTGAGTTATTCGTTATCTGGTAAATAAATTGAGACTAAAGTTTATCTTTAAAATAAAATCATTCAATCTGATGGTCATGACGATATTAAAAAAAAAAACTTTGACTGATTATATTTCATAAGAAGTTGACTTTTTCTTTCCATTATTTTCTGTAACGTTACAGATGTAACTCCACCGGTTTTTACCAACTGCCATTCTGATATTGTTGTCAATACACTTCCTGGTGCTGCAATTGGTTCTACGGCGTGGAATGCGATACAAGCCACTGATAATAGTTTAATCGACCCAGTTATCGATAACGCGACTCTTGTTGGTGGAAATTATCCAATCGGTGAGACTTCTATAGAATTTACAGCGACAGACAACTCTGGAAACACAGCAACCTGTGAGTTTAAAGTGACAGTGATAGGTTAGTATTCGATCTAATGTTATTGTATATTCAACAAAGAGTTAGTGAAACACCTTTCAATTAATACTGTACAATTATTAATTACTGTCTTTAATTTATCATAGACAATGAATCTCCTGTATTCTCAAACTGTCCCACCAATATTTCTGTACCGACTGACACTCTTCTGCCAACAACTAACGTTGTCTGGAGCGACCCTACAGCGTCAGACAACTCGGGTGCCAATCCACTGATAAGCCAAACCTATTACTCAAACGACGTATTTCGCCTTGGAATTCACGAAGTATTTTATCTCGCTACGGATTCAAGTGACAATGAGGCACAATGTGGATTTTCAATAACAATTGTTGGTAAGACTTTTTAAACATCATTATCACTAGTAAAATAAGGTGTTGTACTGTCTGCTTTATTTTTACTTATGAAACGGTTGTTTACTGTCAGCAAGGATTTCCAACTGAATTATTAAAGTGCTGACATTTGACCAAAAAGAAATAACATTTTTTTCAGATAATGAGGAACCAATATTCTTCAATGGACCAAGTAACATGATGATCAACACGGATCAAGGTTTACCAACAGCACCTGCATGGTGGTCAGTTATAGATATTGCACGAGACAACTCAGAGGACACTCCAACAATTAACTGCACACACGTCCCAGGACATGTCTTCAGAATTGGAAACCATACTGTAAACTGCGTTGCCGCCGATGGTGCTGGGAATTATGCTGTTACCACATTTTATATTGCAATCATAGGTAATGACATGTAAATGGTATTTAATTTGTTTGATTTTTTTTGGTTTCAACACAAGATTACAAGAAAATATGAATACAAACAATTTGCAAGCAAATACATTCAACAATAAACCAAAAGTATAGCACATAAAGTCGTTGTTTTAAATGTTGTAATTTTGTATTTATTGTTGGAGGATTATGTATTGTTTTGGAGACCCACTTGATAGTTTGATTTAGTTCGCTTTTGGGAATCCTGTCTCTCTCTCTCTATTGTTTGTTATTTTTTGTTATAATGTGAGACTAAATACAAGAAATGAAATGAAATAAAAATCAACCTAATTCCAATGAGGTCCTTTAAACAACTGTTAGACATACAAATGAAACACGTACAACAATCAAATATGGCAGAGCATATACACTTTAAATGCATGATGTACTGTAGTGTATGATATACTGTAAATGCGTAGTATAGGCCCCTATACTCTAAATAAATGATATCTATATATAAATTTACGTAAGGGCAAAATTCAGTAAATCGCGCGTTATTTCTAGAATGTTTACTTGATGGTATATAAAGTTAGTTCGTACTTTCGATACTGATTTTAACCACCTGATGTAACCCTGTTTACTAATTAAATTGAGTTCGATAATTAGTTATTGACGATTAAAACGAATTAAAGTTCAACGATTTGCTCCAAATATGGGTGTTTTCCGATCGTGGTATACACTGTCTAATGCATGTCCTTCTTGAAAAATACCCGCATACAATAATACGAGGATGCTTCGCATTTTCCTATCTCCTCCTACGATAATTGTTTTTAATCGCTGAAAACCAGTTGAACAGCTAGAGTACAGCATCATAATGTTGAAGACAGGCCGATTTTCTTTAAAAAATGCTATTTTGATAGATTTAATATACGTTTATACAAATGTATTAATTTGCGATGAATGGAACATTCCAGTCTCTGTTCCACAAGTGTCTATTCCCTCAGGCGTCGTAAAGGCAAGTACTGTATTGTATACTCATAACAGATATTCGATCAATTTTTTTTTTCAAAAAAGGTTGGATATAGATTTTTTTTTTAACGGATAATGAGCTAGCGTTTTCAGTCGCCCTATATTATGTACAAATCTTAATTATTACAGTTAAACCACCCACATCATCACCCTTCCCTTACTTGCATGAGTAGCGTTGTAAAGCCAGTAGTAGAGGATAGGCCTACGGTGCACCGCATGCCCTAAACGCAGAACAACTTTGGTGGGTAGGGTAGGAACCAACTTAAGTATGAATTGGCTCTAAGAAACAATTTAAAACCATTAGGCCTACTAATTAACTTGAGTTAGATAATTTAATATTTATTGACGATTAAATCGAATTTTTGATTTGTTCCTTTTTGCACCCATCCTTTTCCCCATCCCTCAACCCTATGTTACAAATTAAGTTTGTTTAAATTTGACTTAAACAATTTTTCTCTTTCGGAAGTAATTCCCAGGGTGCTAATTTTAGTTGAGTACATAAATCACAGTGTATATTTATATGTTCTTGTAGGCCTAAACGACATGTATTATTGTCCTGGGGTACGTACATTTGAAATCGCCAGTTTTTTAGCGCTGAAATTATTATGTATTCGAGAACCATCTGTGGGGCACGACCTAGATGGTACGCGAGCAAAGCGAGCGTACCATCTAGTACTTTAAATGCGTGATATACTGTAAATGCAAGGTATACTGCACTGTAATGCATGATATACTGTAAATGCAAGGTATACTGTAAATGCAAGATATACTGTACTGTAATGTATGATACTGTAAATGCATGATATACTGTACTGTAATGTATGATACTGTAAATGCATGATATACTGTACTGTAATGCATGATACTGTAAATACATGATATACTGTAAATGCAAGATATACTGTACTGTAATGTATGATACTGTAAATGCAAGATATACTGTACTGTAATGTATGATACTGTAAATGCATGATATACTGTACTGTAATGCATGATACTGTAAATGCATGATATACTGTAAATGTAAGATATACTGTACTGTAATGCATGATATACTGTAAATGCATGGTATGCATGCATGTAATATCTGGTAACCACCGGTAAACAACGGTAAATAGCCACAACTGTACACATATAAATGTAAAAAGTAAATTTAATAATCTTTGACAAACAATTCTTCCTTTTATAATCCAAACCCCCCAAAAAAAAAACCACAAAAAAAAACCAACCAATTCTCAAACAATGATACAGTATCCCTATTCCCCACACAATTTATACACTTTCCCAAATTCCCAATCCTTCCAGACAAAATATCAACATCATCGTCTTATTGTCAAATAAATCCCAGAGACCCCCCTTCCAAATACAATAATATCACAAGATGAATAATTAAACAATAATCAATGTCCACAATATCGTTCCTTCTGGCCTTTTCTCCTACGCTGACACATAAACAAATTAGAAAGATAACAGTTAAAACGATTCTGCAACTAAACAACTCCCACGCCTCTGCTCCCGTTCTGCTTGTATTCCCAATTATAATTCTTCTCAAACTGCAACTATTTTCTGACATATAAATAAATGAAATAGGCCTATAAAGTTAAAATGTTTCTTGATGTCTTTCTGCACTGCCTTATAGTATTACTTCCAACTCACAAGTTATTAACTTCATGTATATCACTTTATTTCCTTTCTGCTTCAGCTCTATATCACCATAAATATTTCCAACGCACAATTTATTAACTTCATGTATATAACTTTATTTCCTTCCTGCTTCAGCTCTATTTTCTGCTTCAGCTCTGTATCACCATAATTATTTCCAACTCACAATTTATTAACTTCATGTATATCCCTTTATTTCCTTTCTGCTTCAGCTCTATATCACCATAACTATTTCCAACGCACAATTTATTAACTTCATGTATATCACTTTATTTCCTTTCTGCTTCAGCTCTATTTCAGCATAACCATTTCCAACGCACAATTTATTAACTTCATGTATATCACTTTATTTCCTTTCTGGCTTATCATAACCTAACATAGCCCTCCTTCTCTGTCTCCTCTCAATGTCCATCTCCCTCTCAACCTTCCCTCAATTGCACACATACCACCACCTTATCCTTCTCAACCAATCAGCAACTCACACACCAACTCAACTCTTAAACCTCTCCTCCAATCAGCAACCTCCACACACTCCTTCTCTTCACACAAACACTCTGCTCCACTGGCTTCAAACAATAGTTTCCTAAAACAAAAGAAAGGTTTAAATAATGAAAACAAAAGGAAAAGTAAGAATGACTTGCAAAATAAATACAAAACTTATGTCACTTGTGACAGGTATACTGTACTGTAATGTATGATACTGTAAATGCATGATATACTGTAAATGTTAGATATACTGCACTGTAATGCATGATATACTGTAAATGCAAGACTGTACTGTAATGCATGATATACTGTACTGTAATGCATGATACTGTAAATGCAAGATATACTGTACTGTAATGTATGATACTGCAAATGCAAGATATACTGTACTGATGATTCTGTAAATGCATGTTATACTGTACTGCAATGCATGATAATGTTATTGCATGATATACTATACTGCAATGCATGACTGTAAATGAATGATGTACGTTAATTTCAAAATGTTTGGTGTACTTTATGTGCATATTTAAATCCACGCTGTACATTAAATGCACGATATACTGTAGTAGGCCTACATGTTATGTGAATACATCTCATGAAATGTATAATATTAGGCAATGTATTTGCTGGGTTTTTAGATCTGTAGTGACAGAAGTTTCAGTAGTTTCTACTTAAGACATCAGAAACGATTGCTTCTCTAAAAGATTACATCAAAGGATACCTCATAGATAAAAACAAACACAAAAATAAGGCTAAAATACTATAATTTTCAAAAAGTATTTATTCAATTACTATATATAAACCAGACAAATACATACACATTCTGCTTATAATTATATATATATATATATATATATATATATATATATATATATATATATATATATAAATCATACTGTAAATTATAGAAACAGTGCTCATATTCGGAACATGATCTCATAATCGCGTCGAGCATAGCTCATTGGCGAAAGTTCCGTATTTTTTAGTTGTATGGAAAAATGTCTCTGGCGGGATTCGAACCTGCAACCTCTCGCTTACAGGGCGAGTATCATACCACTAGACCACAGAGCCATGTATGGTATTATCACAGGTTTTCACCCACCAGATACATTCTCTCATACAACAAACGCCCTCACAATCAGTGGAGGCTTAACAAGTCAGAATAAATTCCAACTTTAATTCGCAACGGTTTTTTAAATAACATTGTGTATATGTAAATCAATGAAGTTGCGTAGCACTGTGTAAATTATATATAAATCATACTGTAAATTATAGAAACAGTGCTCATATTCGGAACATGATCTCATAATCGCGTCGAGCATAGCTCATTGGCGAAAGTTCCGTATTTTTTAGTTGTATGGAAAAATGTCTCTGGCGGGATTCGAACCTGCAACCTCTCGCTTACAGGGCGAGTATCATACCACTAGACCACAGTGCCATGTATGGTATTATCACAGGTTTTCACCCACCAGATACATTCTCTCATACAACAAACGCCCTCACAATCAGTGGAGGCTTAACAAGTCAGAATAAATTCCAACTTTAATTCGCAACGGTTTTTTAAATAACATTGTGTATATGTAAATCAATGAAGTTGCGTAGCACTGTGTAAATTATATATAAATCATACTGTAAATTATAGAAACAGTGCTCATATTCGGAACATGATCTCTAATCCCGCCAGAGACATTTTTCCATACAACTAAAAAATACGGAACTTTCGCCAATGAGCTATGCTCGACGCGATTATGAGATCATGTTCCGAATATGAGCACTGTTTCTATAATTTACAGTATGATTTATATATAATTTACACAGTGCTACGCAACTTCATTGATTTATATATATATATATATATATATATATATATATATATATATATATATTTTAATTACAGTATCTATTCTTAGTTGGTTATATATATAATATTTAAGTTTATTTATTTCTTAGATGAAGAAATTCCATCGTTCTCCAGTCAACCTGAAGACATTTTGGTCGTGACGGACCCGAATCAACCTTTTGCCACTTTAAATTGGACTCTTCCGACTGTCTTTGATAATTCTATGGAAGAAGTGTTTATCAATTCTACTCATCAACCACAGACCACATTTCACATCGGAAATACAACTGTGACGTATTGGGCGTACGATATATTCAAAAACGCCAATGAGTTTTCATTCAAAATTACTGTATTAGGTAACTTTTTCAATTCATTCTCTTGAATATGACATTTCAAATTAAATCCGACGTTAAAAATTGCATTTTTAAAATGATTTCATTAAAAAAACAATAGGTTTAGGAAATGTTAAGAATGACCAAATTATTGAAACGACTTTACGTATTACAAAAAATTACAATTACCTAAAACTTTTTACTGTAAAACGTATTCCTTTACAATAGAGGTCTATACATTTATATTATGTAGTTTGGTGTTATCGCTCAGCATAGAAACGTAGGGATAATATATGTTTTATTGTACTTATGTGTAATTAGATAGAGAAGACCCAGTTTTCTACAACTTAACCTCGAATATTACTGTTCTAACTGAAACAAGTGTAAACTTTGCGCATGTCAGTTGGACAGTTGTTGATGTAGAAGACAACTCTGGCAAACCTTTAAATATTACGTCGAATCATCGTCCGGGTGATATATTCTATTTTGGAGAAACAGATGTGACGTATACAGCCATCGACCAATCAGGAAACATACAGTGGTATACTTTTAGTATTCTTGTCTTAGGTAAGTAACTTAAAATGGTATTAGGAAAAGAAGTGTGAAGTAGATGTAGTAGAAGCACTAACGATAGTAATGGTGGCAACAATGTTAGTAAAGTAGTATTGTAGCACTGTAATAATCAGAACGACTTACAGTGAGTGCTGTGTTGGATGTAAGAATAGGCCTATTGTCTTGAATAAGGATATGAAATAAATGCAAAATACAGTCGCAGTATTATACAGTAATTGATTTTTTAGTTTGTTTTATGTATTTTAGACAGAGAACCTCCACTCTTCATATACTGCCCTGTTAATATAAAAACTTCAACATGGTACAGATCACCTTATGCTAACGTTACGTGGCAGTTACCGAATGTTACCGATAATGTCGATGTTCTTGGTGTTGTATCGAACCACATTCCGGGTGACGTTTTCCGTCTTGGAGTAACGACAGTGATGTACAAAGCGACCGACAGAGCCACTAATATCCAGGATTGCCAGTTTAATATAACCGTTATAGGTAAGGTGCTTTTATGATAACTTTGGAAGAGTTGCTCTGGTGTAGCCGACCGTACATTCATATTATATTCGAATTATCCTACAAACGGACAGAGACATTTGCATGTTGAGAAATAAGACTTAAGCCTGTTTTCCTGTCGACGTTATTCGATGCTATCGTCGTTGATCGGTAACAGTTCAACGACGATTGTTTGAAAACGCTCAAGTTGAAATGATAACGACAGCGAGTTTCTTTTCCTGTAAATCGTTAACATTTCTATGTTTATGTAGAAGATCGCCGATTATTGTTAACGATAGCGTCGAATAACGTCGACAGGAAAACAGGCTTTAGGCCTATTAACATTTAATTCATGACAACCTCTGATATTTGTGTAGTGTTGAAACGTGATTACACGTTGCGCACATTACTAATAATGCTCTTCTTTCTTTTTATTTAGATGTTGAAAAGCCTTACTTTAAAAACTGTACCTTAGACTTCGAGGTAGATAATGTTCCTGGAAAAGCTTACGCAAATGTGACTTGGGTTGCAACAAGAGCATACGATAATTCTGAAGTGTTCCCACACGTCACGTCAGACGCCAACCCCGGAGACCTGTTTCCGCTGTATGATACCTTAGTTACCTACACCGCAGTTGACAGAGCTGGTAATATTGAGTTATGTCAGTTTACAATTACTGTTAATGGTAAGTTTTGTTACTTTAGGCTTGTTTATAATAATGGTGTTTTTGATAAAGAACATATATTTGGATTTATAAAAGATTTTACATTTTACTATTTTTTAAATACATAATTATGTTTAACTCAGCCAGATTTCCATTTATTCTTGTTTTAAAATATATTTAATAATATAAGCTTATCATTTTTCTGAAATAGACGTAGATGTACCATACTTCACAAATTTTACCGAAGACATACAAGTATTCCTCGATACAGTTCACTCAAACGTAACGGTAAACTGGAATCCACCGTACCCGGATGATAACTCGGGAGTGTTACCCCATGTTGAGTCTACTCACAATCCCGGAGATGTGTTTCCGGTTGGAATCACAGAAGTGACTTACACAGCTACTGATAAAACTGGAAACATGGTGACTTATACGTTTACGGTCAGAATACGGATTGCTTTCACCGACCTACGAGTAATGGTATGGTTCTGCTAATAAAGGAAATAATAAGGAAACTTGTGAATTCTAACTAAACTATAGGTGACTAATCATCTGATTGGATCCCTCCATTAACTGACTTCAGGAAAAAAACCTTATATGTAGCAATTTAATCAAAACATTACATAAGTGGTGGTGTCCATAAACATTCTATCTAATATGTATTGTTGTTATTATTCCAACAGTTATTTAATGGAACGGACAATGTGGACATCTTACAAATATCAGCTATTGCGGCAGAAAAAAAAAAGACCCGAATATTGACTGAAACGGAAATAGATGACTTAGAAATTACTCTATTATTAATGGCAGAGACTACAGAACTGATAGGAAATAGAGAGCCAGACATTATGACAGAGGTAAGAGAAGGGTCAAAACGATTGTTTTATTTCTTACAATTCAAAAGTAGTAACATAGCAAAAACTTTCTAACGGAAAGCAATGCTTAACTTCAACAATTGTTTGACATAATTTGTCCTGGTAAAAACAAGGACTTAACAATTTCTTGCTTTACAACTACAAGTCGTTTTCAGTCATATTCTATATAGCGATAATGAACAGATTATCATCTAAGAAATGTTTAATATTATTCGTTAAAAAACATGTTTTTACATCAATCTTATGAACAGAATACAATTATATATAAGTTAAATAATTTCATCTCTATAGAAATGATTTAATTTTAATCGTGTTATGTTATGCCTTTTTGTTTCGTTTACTTTGTGATTGTCTTATTCTAAAGGAAACAGTTAACGTGACAACTACTGTTATAGAACGCAAGAAGGTAACCCTATCATTATTATAATTTCTAAAATGGTCTTTCACACTTTCTCCTGTTCGAATCCGGCTCAAGTTCAGATTCGCGTATAGCATTAGTGACTTTTCATTTTCCCGAGCCACACATATCGAGTTAAAATAATTGTTTTGTTGAACGTTGTGAAAACAAAACATGGGCATGGAGATCCAATTTTATTTGCCGGAGCCAAACCGAAGCCAAATCGGAACAGGACCAGAGCAAATGTGAAAGAAGCTTAAAATACAACACCTTTAAGCTATTGCCAATGATTAATTGCAATATAGAATGTTTAAACTGTGATGACTTTTTGTATAGACCAAACCCGTCAAACACACTTACATACATTGTGTATTACATACATTAATTTAATTTACAGAACATGGCAAAACAAATTGGTATAATTTTAGCGTCCGAAAAGATATTGACAGAAATTGCGACTAAGGACTCATACTTAAACATAACATGGAAACGATCTTCAAAAATAGTTGGTAAGTTTGGGAAATGCCATTTAAGTATTCAAAGTAGGTAAACATTGAAACGTGTATCAGCCTATAGGCGCCTTGACTAGATCTCCTAAAATTAAACGTTCTTGAAATATTGCATTGCAAATTTGTTGCATATTTTTTCAAATTAACAGACGTATTAAACTAAATGTTCTATCGCTTCCAAATAAAAATAACGTCTGTAAACTAATACAAATAATATACCTTTGTTTGCATTTATGTTAATTATCTACAATAAAAAAGTAATAATTTTAACAAATTAATCTTAATTAAATGCTCTATTAAAATAGTATGTCCTTAATTTGATTACAGCTTCAAACGTCGAATTAGTGAAACAAAAGGTTTGGTCATTTCATTTTCAACCTAAAGGAGATATCCTAGATTCAGAAAAAGACAATGCCAAAAAGATTGATAATAATGATAAAGGATTTCTGAGAGTTGATCCAAGTTCAGTCAAAAACGTTCCAGGTATAATATATTTCTAAATGTATAGAATGAGATTATTATCTTTTACTATTATGATATTTTGTTTACACTGTTCTGTCCCATCCTCCAAATTAACTGGATACTGAGGAAATATCCTCTATTGGGGTAATACGTCTATATTATCCCAGTTAGGTATACGAGTACTCCTAGCAGTCAGCAGTGCAGCGCTTACCCAGATAAGCAAACCGGTAGACGATTCCCATAACACTATGAGACTGGACCAACGGCTTCAGGCCATCCGAAGGACATCATGTATGAAATTTGCCACAATCATGCATTGCTTATAACTAGAAGGAAATTCATTTGCTCGAATATAAATTTAAACATTACAATATCATTAAAATGGATATACACATGCAAAGTGCTAGGAATAAATTTTTAAAGTGGCCTAATTTGCTAAGATATGATATTATTATTTATAATAGTAATTGCACTATTGTATATTATACATTTATATAACAAGGTCAATATATTGTCACTAACATCAACTTCTATCAGCAGTAATTACACAAAGAGAATACAAGTAACACATATAGAGTTTATTCTATATGTTTAGGTACAGCATCTATCATAGTTACCTTTTTTGAAAGAGCAACATTTGAAGAGAGTGAAGGGCACGAAAAATCATTCGTGACCTTTGACCAAAATGATGGGTACGTAACTGTACTTAATATAATAAATAAACAAGACTGGCACCATTTACTTTTATTTTATGTTTCGGGCAATATTTCCAATACAACGAGCATCCCTCATGATGATGTAACGTAAATCCCCTTTTGAGGATTTGGAGGGTTATTCTTCACGGTTCCATACAAATGATTGCGTTTGTTGTTTCTTCTTATATATGTGTGTTATTTATGTATGGTATTGGAATAAATTAAATCAAATCAAATGTTGTGGTAGGCCCTGATAAAACCGAATAAAAAACCATTAGTAGTGAGTCAATGAATTTAGAACTGTACTTTAGGATTTAATCTAAACCATGGAAGAGTGAAATAACTCTTCCCTAAGAGTGAAATAGCTCTTCCCTAGTCTAAACAAAAATTAAGAACTATAAAGTTCAATCATACTTTTCTCATACATATGTTTTCTTTTTCTGAAAAGTGAATACATAGTTCCTGTTCCATACGAACTAGCAAGTGGTCTGATATCGTGCTCGGTCGCTTCAAACACCTCAAAACACTCAGTCGCTATTGACTATTCCATGGAACTATCAATTGTAAGTAAAATGATTTGACTTAACTTGGGTCTCGACCATAAACAATAAATATTTAATTTGGTTCCTACATTTTAAATTAAAATTAAACATCTGACATTAAACCATTACTAATAGTCAATAAACAGCAACTGTATGTTAATACAAAACCGCCAACTACAATCTGAAAATGAAACTGGAGTTAAAAGCCAACGTTTGATAGTTTGGCATTGTTTACTGAAAGTAAGCCTTCACTGTTTTACTAAGCAGCATGCTAAGCGTCCACTAAATGAACTTCCAGCGTTCTATAGTTAATCTCATACATTTTTTTTTGTCTTGTGTGGGTTCGTCCCACTTTTATTATAGTTCTATAAATATAAATAATATATGTGTATATGCACATTTATATAATTCTCTTATTTATAAGGTACATTGTTAAAAAAATACATATCTTTTGAACAGTATATACATAAGACTAAGATTATTTTGATGTTAAGAAGTAACCACATTTACATTCATATACATTTTTAAAAATACAATTAATTAAAATATGTCGATGGCAGTAAACTGACGATAAAAATTGATTTTAAAAAAACGTACTTATGAAAAAGTTATTATTGTTGTTTTATTCTGTTCGTGTCCGTTATCTGGGTAGAGAGGCTATAAACTCAGGGGAAGAATATAAAGAATCTTCCCTTTTCACCAAGAAAAAAATGGATGAGATGAAAACGAAGAATGCAAAAGCTTGAAAAAAGGGTGTTTAGAATGGATAGGATGGAATGATATATATAATGAAAACCGTAAGGTTAGAGTCCATACACAGTGCAAGTCCAAGGTAATATTTTGGCTCTGTGTGTATGTGAGTCGCTTCATACCCGGATGACATTATCTTAAAACTAATATAGTTACTAGGCCTATATACAATGTATTTAAGAGATAAAAATAGCATTTTTTTTTAATTTCATTAATTTAAGGAGATTTTGCTTTATATCTCCCCATTTACATTGAGCTTTAAAGTAGTAGCACTTATACTCACTTTCAATTAAATGCTTTACTTCAGTAATAAAAAGATTCCAGATCTTTTTTTCATAGTTGTTTCCTTTTTTTTCAGGTTTTGTTAATATATGCAACTTATATATAGAGAATACAAATAATGAAATCAATTCATTTACAATTATGTTATTTGATCCAGTAATCACTGTAGTCCAAGTTATTGGGTCTTCGTTTGAAAAGCTCTTAGCTATGACATTTTTAAATTTAAGCCATATCCATTGAATTACACTGCATTTATATAACATGTGTTTTTCAGTTTCAACCTTGTTTATACATTTATCACATAAATCATTACCTGCTAAGTTCCAGATTTTCAATCGTTTTTTACATGGTAGTATTCTATGCAGAAGTTTAAAATTAAATTGAGCAACTTTAGGTATATGTTTTAGTCTATAAACTTTATAGTACCAAACATTACTCCAATCAATGTCTACCTTACCTAGTTCTATTTCCCATTTTGTTTATGAATTTGGTATTTTTGAACATCTATTAATAAAATGATTATAGAAGACGGTTCCTTTATTTTTCATATAAAGTCGTAGACTAGGAATACTATTGTCTTCCTTTTTTGTATTACCTTTTTCAATAATTTCTTTCCACTCTTTTGGTATGGCTTTTAACAATTACATATATTCAATTAAGGCGTTATGCCGTTTATACAGTTTAGGAAATATTTCACAAGGTGAAAGTACTCTATCATTCATGTAAATATCTCCGATTGTTTTAAACCCAGAAGATAACCATACTTTAAAATACATAGATTTATTGTTCAATATGATATGTCTGTTTTCCCACAATTGTTGGCTCTTTATTTCCATGGTAGTTTTTGGTTTTACATGTATGATATTGTTTAATTTTACAACAGACTTCATCATATTTCTATAAAATAAAGGCATACTGCCCAGGTTAGCATGCTCTTCTAAATTCAACTGCGTTATGTTAACTGTATATTCAATAGGTTGAAGGTAAAACTTTGGAATGCATTTCCATTAATCTCATACATTATAAATAATTCATCACTCGTATCAATGCTATCTGATTTGAACAAACACTCTTCAAATAATTGTCTTTGTTAAATGATTTCAGGAAAAACATGAAGACAAATTATACTACAAGGAACATGCTGTATGTAGTTTCTGGGACGAAGGTGACAGGTAAAGTTTTAATAAACACAGATAAAAGTCAGCCAAGTGTTCAAGTGGTCAAATATTCGGGAGTGGCAATCGGCAATTATCACCTACAACATATTTCGCATCCCGTCTAAAGCCAATTTACAAATTCGAGTATTACACAGGCGAGCGGTAATGGTAGGCGGAATCCCGCGTAACTTGTTCCACGTAGAATATGTATCTGTCCTGAGCGTGTTTCCGGTAAACCGCCCGACCGCTCCGCGTTTTGTGTAGATGGTTGTACGAAATAGCCTAGATCAATGCTTTCCGCTTATCCCGTATTGTTACCGCACGTCTGTGTAAATTTACCTTAATGTTTATATTAGTCCAGTTCGTCGTCTTAAATTCAATGTATGAATATTTTATTACTTATAAATTGTATTGCATCTAGTACTATGTTGCCTTTTCTATAAATATCTCTACATACGATCGCATATTTTAAATACAGTATCATGGCAAACACTAAAGTAAAATTAATTTCTTATTCATCCGTCCTCCCGAAAAAAACTCAACTAATCTATTTTTGAAAGAAAGATTTGTATTATTATTATTCTGTCGCTTGTTTATTTATTTGTTTTTTACCATTTTATATGCCGTACTATAAACATTTCTGTAAAGTATCGACGAGCTGAAGTGGATATCTTGTGATATATCCTATAACTGAGGAAACAAATGGGATAATTAGTATATTTTTACATTTTTAGTAAATGGTCTACATTAGGCTGCAGGCGCACTGACGTCATTGAGACCATGTCACCAGTGGAGTGTCGTTGCGAACACACAACCACTTTTGGAATTTTTGTGCCAGCAGAAAAATATAGCGTACGTCTTTTTTTTTTATCAATATTTAAAAATAAAATGTAAATTTACATAAGTTAACTTTTGTCATTAAACTTTTAAGTAGAATTTATCCTATTATCTTGGAAATGAAATGAATAAATCCTTGTCGTCATTTAATTGGATACTTGTGTTATCACGTGTCCTTGTGTTTAATTCTGTACAAGATCTATATAGTTCTATTTAATTCAGCATTTTGTAAAACATGTACAATAATACAAATATTTGGCCAAATCAGTTAGCCCTTGTAGCTTTAACTGTTATTGTTATTATACGAACACAGAACGCCACCACAGAAGCAGCAGATTTATTCAAAATCCGTTGCTACTTTACGACATCAGATTGTTATAAAACAATTTATATAATATAGATTTGTTTTATAACAATTATTATTTAATGATACACCCCAAAAGCATTTTCTCAAAATAATATTAATGTTATATTTCCTCTTGTTTTTGAGTGACTCAGTTGGATTCTATAGTGTTATTTTCTTTGTAGGAATTCGACTTTAAAAGTTTAGCAGAACGTATAGGGATATATATCATATGTCTCATTTCAATAATTGGATGTATATATGTCTTGAAAGTCATAAATTTTATTTGGTAAGAATTACTAAATTATTAAATTAAGTACAGTAATACCATTAGGAGATTGGATTTGAATCAACATTCTGACATGGCAGGGCTGATGTACTCTCTGTCGCCAACAGACGATACAAACACATTTTCTTTCTTTGGACTATTTATCGGCAAAGTTGTTTTTCAAACAGAGTTATGATAATTTTTAGAATGTACTATACTACGTGAAATAATGACTACCACGCGAAGAAAACTGTAATTTTACCCTGATACATTTTATTTAAGAAAAAAAAAATAATATTCTTTATAATTATTATTTATAGCATTCGTTTTTTCACGAATTGATACTCTTTTCTTTTCTTTAGGGGACTTTTCAAAGGACCTGTGTCAGTATTTATATATTGCAACTTGTTGGTTGGTGCGTTGTTATTGATTGTTGCATTTATCATCAGTTCAGAGACTATGGACTACAGCGTACGTACACGATGATAAGGTTTATCCCAAATAGCGTGCGCGACACATGACATGAAGGAAATGGGAGCACATGTCATATACGTATAGGATGTGCGTACTTTTTAGTCGCGTGCAAACGTGACTCTATAGCTCACTATGTTGGTCGGTCGGTAGACACTAATTCATATTTGCGCACTCGACTTCAGCCATGTATATGGCCTTAATTGATCCAATTTTTTTCTTCTTCTTCACCATGCATTTTGCAATGACTTTTTGAAGATTTTGTATAAACCTTATTGAATCATGCTGATAAAGTTGCTTCTCGTTTAGTAAAAATATGTTGTGCAGAGACTTTCCTGAATGTTTAAGACATTTCAGTATCGTTTCCATTTTCGTTTTCGATGTATATTTTCGAAACCCAGTTCGATGTCAAAATGTAGAAATGTTAGTATCACGGGGTAGATAAATAGAGATAAATAACGCTGGCTGACACTAAAAACCAAACTAGGAGCGGCGGTGCGCACACAGGCAACAACACATAACACATCATACGACATCATCTTTTATTTATAGATTCTGTGCACTACGTTTGGAGTTTTGATACATTTCTTCTACATGGCAATCCTGATGTGGTTGATTGTCGAATGCATATATTTCTACATGTTAAAAGCCAAAATTCGATTTGAAGGTTCAAGTATTTCTAAGAAACCAGGCTACCTAATCTGTGGATGGGGTGGAGCGGCATGTCTATCGGCAATATTCTTTGGTATTCATTATGGTTACAACGAAATAAGTGGGTAAAGAATACAAATATTGACGTTTTGTAATATAGGCCTAAATATTATATATGCATACATATCGCACTGATGAACGGCTCTGCTAACTTTTCTGGATGTTTACGTTAACTTTAACGCTATTTTCCAACATACAACGCGCAATCTCCGCCCACTTTGTAAACAAATATATCTGTGCGTGCGCAAGTATTACGAAAACCTTTTAGTTACATGCGTTGAGAAATATTTTGCTCCCGTATTAACTTTATAATAATGTAGTATACCAATAATGAATGTTTATGAGTGCAATGGAACAAATCATTTAATGCGGCGGAAGATATGAAATAGCATTTTACTTTATCGTTTTGATTTATCTTTTCGCATTTTTTTATATCTCCATTGAGATCCAGCCACTGATACCCACAGCATTGTCATTTTTTTTTGTAATTTGCCTTTGGATTTATATATACATATATTTATTATGTTTAGATTCAACCTGTTAGTGGCGGTTTCATCGCTGTTGGTTGACAACTGAATAAAATAAAATAAATAAATAAATAAATATATATTTATTAAACATTAAAACAGGTCATTCTTTGTATTATGGTTTATGATTATTTAGAAAGAGAAAAACAAGGTACTACATATTAAGTAGCTCCCGTCAAACGACCTCTCGTAAACAGGGTTTAGTTTAAGTTTTAGTTTAAGAAACGATTCAATTCATGTCAATGTAAATACTTTTTTTATCTTTACAAATGACAATAAATTTACTTAATTACTTAGGCCTAGTCTATTTAGCGTTATGTTATGTTATGTTATGTTATGTTATGTTAGTAGGCCTAGCTTGTAAACAGCAATAATACAATGCAGGTATTTATAGCGACCCGCTTAAATAATTAGAATCGATTATTTTTCACATTTTCAACCGTTAAGGACGGTTTGGTCGGTTTTACTTAATGTTCATATAATTGACGACATTTACATTTTGTAGATGCTGGTTGAAGTTCGAAACTGGAAGTTTGGTTGCATTTATCTTCCCAGCAATGACGCTGATTCTTGTAAGCAGTTTTATTTAGTTTTGTCTTTATTAATAAATGTTCCAACACTATCAACATTAGAAACACTTATTTCGTATCACAGTGATTTATGTCAAGTTTTTCATGGTAAGTTTTGTTTTATTTCAGATTCGAATAATATTTATCGGAATAATATTTATTACAAAAGTTGATGGAAAGAAGCGAAAAGAATATTTAGTAGCACAAGTACGGTAAGTTTTTAAAATCATGATAATACTGTAAAGCAAATATTACTTTGACGATAACATGCAACGATTGAGCTTGTGTTTGTAGTGATCATTTATATTAATTTAAAAAAGTGTTCTCAGATATAAAAAGATGTTTTTGACTATTCTTGTCTTAAAATGAATCGACTTCTAGAGCAAAGTGATTAAGTTGATGGAAAAAAATGAAATGCTAAATAGCTATTATTTGTTTCTTTTACAGGTGCTGTATAGAATGCAGCTGCTTCTTGTCCCTCTTTTTTATCTTTACGTGGATGTTTGCGGTAATGGCGGATGATAAATACCTATTTTGGTTAATGTTCAGCTTATTATTTGCATCAAATGGTATATTTGTTGCACTATATTGTTACTTTTCTTATGAGGTAGGCCTATGGTTTAAGATACTGCTTGAAATTAGTTGTATATGATTCTTTAAAATTCTTTAAAAGCAGAAGTAAGAACACAAAACACAAAACTTGTTCTTATATTTAGTTAGTGCTACCATTGATGATAGGAATTTCTGTCAAACAATCTCTTTGAACACAATATCACTTTCCACGGCAATGCATCTTTCCCCCCTCTATAGGAAGTCGTGAATCGACTAAACATAGGTAGCTTTCGCACAATCACGGCGCACACTACTTTGTTGATCGAACGTGATCATCATTGTTTAACAAAAAATGAACGTGCAAACAAAAGCAGTACCTACTCACGATACACAATTTGATATTGCACTCTTGATGATGTAATTAAGAGTTCAATAGATTATTTAATTCATGATTAATCCTCCAATAAATGACAATAATCTACTTGGTAGATGTATGTAATTTTGCATGCATATTTTTAAATTTTAGATGCGTGAGGTTAGACGAATAAATCGAAAAATGTTAACTCGGTCTTCACCGTCTGATACCAAACTTGTAAGTTTTTATTTTAGGGTGATGAGAAGCAGGGAGATAATAGAAGCAGGTAGATGATATAGAAGCAGGGTGGTCAGAGAATCTGGGAGTTAATAGAAGCATGTAATCATCAATAACACACGTAGTATAAATGGGGGATTTAATTATTTTTTTTGTTTACTTTACAGGGTAGTGAATCATCAATAGGCATAGATATTGGAACAGGTTAGTATGTTGTAATTTGCGTATTTAAAATATTAAACTTCCTACTCCACCAACCAACAAACCAAGTAAGAAATTTCACAAAGTCCTTATAATTAATTTGTATTTTTCGGAATCGAAATTGTATTGTTCTGAAGGCTTATTTGTAAATACTTTAACAAAATATTGCAACATTTTTGTTCTGTATGATTTTTGTGTTTAGTTGTTTACTATCTGTGTTTAACCGTTTGTATACAGTTCCGTGTTATGGGAAATGTAATACGGTACATTAGTAAAATGACCAGTTTTTTAATTTGTTTTTATTCATTTGAACAGATAATGAAAGTAACACTGAGTTTTTTGAAGAACAAGGACAATCGGTTACTGAGTTAGACAAAGGTAAAATAGCATGAAGTTTGTTTTTTAAAGTGATAACTATTCGTTGTGTGAATAGGCCCTTCGTTAAAAATGTGCCCATATATCAATGAAACATAACTGCAAGTACTGTGATGGCGCTGTTTTATCAAAACGATTTATAATGTGGGTTGGTTATGAATACGGATTAACCCGGTGTACATGCTAAGTAACAAGCCAGAGATGTGTAAACATTTTGTACTTGTAATCACAAGATGACCGACATAACAGTACAAACTGTAGCATCATTTATCTTCAGCATACTCTGTTTTTTGTTCCATTATGTAGATGTAAACACTGTAATTTTGTTCACAGTCATAATAACAAATAATACATTTTTATGACTTAGAAGGTAACAAAATATTTCATGAGTTGAAAGATTGACAGCTCTATTTAACGAGACGGAGAGAAGTTAAATCTTTCAACAAATGAAATATTCTCTCCATTCCAACGAATTCAAATAATAATTTGTGTTATAACACACTTACTGTCCTAAAGTAAACTTTTATTAAAATAATCCGCTGCTTACATTGAAGCATTGTGAAAGGATAGGCCGGAAGCTTGGCTAATTAGAAAGGAAGCGGCGGTTCAATTTCGGACACGGGTTAGTAGTAGGCCGACAGTGTTTTCAAAATGTTTACGGAAAGTTGAACATGCAATATAACCATTAATTATCGTAATTATATATAATTTTTCCGAAAGGTAGAACTAATAACCAAACGGCACGCAAACACAATCACTAATACATTCAGGTGTGTTATAATAATATTTTGTTTTAAAATGTTTTTGAATTGCAGTCATAGAAGATGAAAGTCACGTGGAGTCAGGCAACATGGAAAATGGTAATTAATTCATGACATATAGAGTACTATTGAATTTAATCCATGCAATATAATATGACAAAGCGGTTTTAAACATTAGTATTTACTTCAATTAACTACTGTATGATATAATACACTTTTTTTATATTTGAATAGTCTGTTTTATTATTTATAACATATCTATATGTTTAAATCAGCCGATTCCTATCGCTTTATCTCCAAATAATACAACATTTGCCCAGTATCATAGGAATAATAATAATAGGCCTATGACTGCATCGCATTTGTATAACGCAATGATGTTAAGGATTTGTTTACGTTATTACGATAGGCCAACTAGGAAATACTCGTGAATTACATGTGATGCATGTACTGGGCATCGTGTAGATACAGTACCGATAATCGGTAAAATTACATTCTGATACTGATAAATCCTATTTATATATCTTGAATATAATTTCTTAGAGGAAAGTGAATCAGAAATTGAATCAGAAATTGAATCGAAAAAATCAAGTGATGATGAAATCGAATCTGATGACGAATCTAATGATGAAGAAAGTTCAACTCCATCAGAAGAAGAACAAGATAAAAATGAATATAATAAAAGTGACGAGGAGAGTGATGATTATGACAGTGATGATGCTTGTTTTGAAAAATAATATAATATAGGCCTAGAGATTTCTCATAACTAAGATATTTGAATATAGCATTGAAAGCAATTCTAAAACACCAGTAAGAGACAAACTATTTTGAATGAATGCTTAGAAGGAATATCATTTTTTGCACACAATTCAAATAAGTAAATTGATGTTGGTTATTAAGCAGAAAAGAGGGAAATTGAAAGTGTACTCTTCCCTATTATTAAGTAAGAAATCATGAAAGTGCACTAAAAATAAGTTACGTTTTGATTGGTGATTGAGTCTAACTGTCGCTTCATTAACGTTGTTTTGCGTCCGGCCCGGTGGGTATGATGGTATAAATGACTGTACTTAACTTGTATATGTAAATTGACGAAGTGGAAGGAAAATGTATAATCCTCCAAATTTATATATAAAAAGACGTATTTGTTAAAAGTAGATATGGATTTTAGACCAGTAAAAATCAAAGGTTGTGTACAGTAAACATTAATGTTTGCTATAGTTGTAGTACACTAAACATACTTCAAACTCGAGTGAACATTTAAACTGAATGCACAAAAATAGAAGAAAAAATATTAAAGCATGCATAACGTAGTATGTTGTACACAGTAATTATGTCATTATTATATATTAACGTCTTAGTTTAAAAGAACAAACAACGTATAATTTTCATCACAAAACACATATTATGCTATAACAACCATAGACTCCTAATAAGGCTAACAACAATCAGTTTTATTCAGAAACATTGTTTAAAAAAAAAAAAAATATTTCTTGTACAATACATATCAATTTTAACTGATGTTATTGGTTAATATCCGTCATTAAAAGTTGTCATGTTATTTATATTTGTGTTATATATTATTATTATTTCTTAGTACTGCAATTAAAAATATATGCACATTTTCTTCACAATGAAACAAATTTAAGATACTTTTAAATACAGATCTTAAGACAACCCCATTGCAAAACAAGTTTATTTCTACTTGATTGTGTTTTATCCTGTATAAATATGTTGTTAAATAAATAAATGAATAAATAAACATAGGTTTCGAATAAAAAAAAGCATATTATATCTAAGCTGAAACGGGATTATGGTTATAATATGTAACTACATTGAACGATTTTGTTCTGTCTAACCGTGTGAAGCACGCTTGCTAAAAAAGGTGGCACTAAAAAAATATAACGTCTTTTGAAAGTAGGTGCTACGGCCATATCATGAACATCATTTGGCAAGTCAAACGCTCAAATTAATCTGTCACATCCTTAAGCTCAGTCTAAACTTTAAAATGTTTGTGACAAAAAAATATGAGGTGCCCATAATAGACATGATGATGACATATCACTACCATATTTGGGTATATCACTACCATATTTAGGCACACCACATACGTTTGATAGTGTAAACGGAGCTTTACATGGATTAATCCAAAAACACTGAAAACAAATCGATACTTCGGTCTCGTCACAAGAGGAAGTGCTGGAAGCATAAATGCAAATACAAATTTTGAAAAAACAGATAGTACCGAAGACAGAGGACAACCGCACACTTCTTAGGAATCAAACATCATATCATGAACCGGTTTGAACATCCACACAGCATCAAACATCGCCCAAGACAGACCCAAGTGAAAGAATAAAAATGTACGCATACTGACCAAACCTACCCAATCCGTATCTCAAAAATAGAGAAATGTGATCTTTGAATTTTCCCTCGGCTCAGAATACTGAATCAACGAAGATTCTGTAAAGATACAACAACAAAAAAACAAAAAACAACTAGAATTTAATTCGTCACTTTGACGAATTATAGATGATCATTTTTATCATTTTATTGACATTCATATTTTTTAAACATGCACGTATGTTAACATACGATCGAAAAATGTTGATGTATGCCATCCTATTATACGCTTTTTGTGCTGAGTTGTGCCTATTATATGCCATATACAATAATTATGTACAGTATATACTGTACTGTGTATATCTATATACAGTGTAGCATAGGTGAAATTACAGACACACATCATGTTCAAGTTTTTGGCACTGATGACATTATAAAAAAAACTTGTGGATAACAATATCGAAAGATAATGAATTTAGCAATAAAATATAACAATTGGAAGAAAATTTGGCACGGAGAAGGGCCGTGCGCGCTCTTTAAAAATTGTATAACTTTGATGAAAGAGATGAAAAAACTACCTTTTAACTTCAACTGGCCATATGATAACGTCACAACATCTGATAGGCCTAATTTTTGTATGAATTCATATCTACATTTCACCAGCTATCATACTAAAATATAAACATAGAGGTAAACTTTAAATCAAAAGAGCTGTAGGTATTCAAATATACCTTGTAGGTAAAATTACGTAACCACCGTTATTTAAATTTTAAGACGTGATGACGTCATCCAAAAGAAAATATTGCCAACTCATAAGTAACATAATTCGTTGAGGTAGAATGTATTAAAAATTAAAAGAAAATCGATCACAGATACTCATTGGCTTCCATAATAAGGGGTCACCGTACATTCTGAAGAATTATTTTCATTTCAGAAATGCCTTATTTTTTACCATTTCTAGATCAAGTGACACTCTGATATTCACTCATATTCTTTGCTGATGATACTACAATTTTGTATTCTCATTCTGATATCAATGTCTTATATAACACCGTCAACACTGAACTAAATAAAATGACTGACTGGTTCATCTCAAATAAGCTTATTGTTAATGTACAGAAAACTAATTACATTTTATTTCGTACTCAACAAAGACAAATTGATTTCTCTAATCTTGATATTTACATTAACAATAATATTATTGAACGTAAACCCGAAGTACTATTCCTTGGAGTTTATATACATGAATACTTGAGATGGACCAGTCATCAAGCGTATGTATCTAAAAAGATATCTAAAGTAATTGGCATCCTTTGTAAATTAAGACACTTTTTTCCACAACATATCTTACTCTTGTTATATAACACCCTTATACAACCTCATCTTCTTTATTGCAACATTATTTGGGCAGCCGACTAACCATCAAATTTAGAAAAACTTAATAAACAAATTAAACGTGCTGCCCGTATTATTACTTTCTCTCACTATCTCGCCCCTTCCCAACCTTTACTTAAAAAACTCAATATTTTTAGTCTACATGATCTATTTACAACACAAATTGCTTCCTTTATTTTTCAATTCTTTAATACCAAACTCCCTGTGACAATGTTTAATCTATTAAGTCATCATACAAAATCACACAAGTACAATTTACGTATCGACAATAAATTTCAGCATCTTGATGTACCTTTTAGACTGACAATTTCCGAATATTTTGTTTCTGTTTCAGGACCGCGAATCTGGAATGATCTTGATGATAAACTAAAGCATTTTAAATCTCTTTATACTTTTCGTAAAAATTAAAAAAAATATCTTATTTCTTTATACTAATTTTAATATTATTATGATTGTAGTACACTGAAAGTATCTATTTTTATTTCATCGTTTTTGTTTTTATTTATTATTTTATGTAGTAAATTGTATTAGTTTAAATGTATGTGTATTGTTTCTGGGGTCTTTCTCGAGACAAGAAACTTGTTTTCTTCTAGAGAAGACCCCAAATGATGGCTTAGTATGTTTTCATTTATGTACACACCTATAATTATATTATACTGTATAATGCCATTTTTTGAATAAATAAATGGTTTTTGAACTTGAACTTGAAAGACTGGTATCGTAAAATGTGTACTTATAAACACTGGTAATGTAAATCCAAACTTATCCATAAATATATTGGTTTCTTAATCTAAATATATCATCGACTTATAAATGTCCATACGAATCACATTACAGTACATTAAGTGTTTAACTGTTAAACGTGTTCAAACAATCATTCTTCTTTGACTCATGCTACTGATCTAGGTAGTATGCAATATGTGGATTGCATAGTATTCATGCTTTTTGTATTGTAATTTGTTTCTTTTTTGTCTTTTCCATAATTGTTATTGAGGATCCCATTGGAAATAAGTCCCATAAGCAACTTCCTTTTTTTCATTATAGTGAGACCGAGATTATTTACTGGATACATTTTAGAAGCTCTAGGCAGTTAAAAATACTTACGATATATTAAAAATATAAACGACATAATAGTATAATATAATCTAAAACATCAAGTCGAATCTGAATAACATTCTGAACCAAAAACATAAATACATTTTTGCATAAAAAGCTGTTAATTAATAACTGTAGGCCAAAATACGATATAAAATTACTTCAATTAATTATCTTCACGAACAAGACTGTTTACCTTTTTTAATTCAGCATTGTACATGTGTATGGCGTTATGAATAAATCAATATCTAGTCCTATTTGTATTGCTTCAAATTGCCTTTATTCGTCCACTTCTATTTACAGTTAATTTAGGATTTATTCAATAATAATACCTGTTGATTGTACACAGCTTAATTTTTAAGGAACTCATCCTGATGACATACATTGTACTTGATGATATTTCCATCTATTTTTATAATGATGGATATCTAATTTATACTATTGATATCAAACATAAACGTGCATAAGTAGATAGTTACTAAAAAAAAATACATTATTTAGAATACTGTATGTACCGGTATATGGAAATATACATACAATATTATAAACAATTTATTCTGAAACCAGTTTTAGATGATCCTAACACTTTTATGTGTTCATAAATACATTATGAATAATAATTATGTATAGGAAAAAAAATACATCTAATTAATTATAGAAAATGTATAGGCCTACCAACACCATTTTTAGATAACCCTAACACTTTTATAAAATCTGTTTGAAATTTATACCAGGGACCAAAGCTTAATAGCAGCCAGTCTATGATATTATGCTTACATTGTAGCTATTATAACTATGATTGTATGACAACTATTGATATTAAAAACTGTATAACGCCGATGGTTTCATTTCATGAACCACGAACTGGTCACAAATCAATAACTTTAGTTAGAAATAATGAAAGTTCCCATTTGAACACAGCGCACGGACGTAATGGCAAGTAATGGTTTGTTTAAACAGTCACTTGCCAGTGTTCAATTATTCGGACCTAGCTTAAATAAAAGTTCGACCATTGATGCTACAGCCGGTGTTAAAGGACATCTTGACCGATAACCATATTTTAAAAACGTATTAGGGATGTAAATATCATGATTTCAGAACAATTGCGCGAACATTTTTAGTAAACACACTTTTTAAATAAATCGTAAACAAATATAAATGTTGAATTCAATCAAATTAGCATTTGAAGTGATGGTACCTATCTCTTGTATTTTAACAACAGCGAGGGTAGATTTGCCATGCACTTGTGACGTCGCATCAATTTACGGTGAGCGCGCGCAACGATATCGTAAATATCGCGATTGTTCTGAAATCATAATGTACATCCCTATTGAGGGGTAATCCTAATGAGTCGTATGGTCCTCGGTCAAGTTGTCCTTTAACAAACTGTGCAGAATATTCAACATTATTAGAACCATTAAAAAAAAATGGATAATATCTCGTTTCTGTTTGATAACATTAAAAACGGAATTTACATAAGTAACATAATTAAATCCAAATCAGATTTAGATTTAGATTTAGTTGGTGTTTTTTGGAAATTCTTGACAGGCACAAACGCTCACATAAAAATGCAATGACATACAAAATAAATATAAATACAAATAAAGATAAACAAGTAAAGAATTTTAATAAAGATACACTATACAAAATAAACTACAAGGTGATTCAACAGTATTTTTTCATTGAAAGCACGGATGGAAAAGGAGACGAATTAATTTAGATATGTTAGTTCTACATATAGTGTGGTACGTATAAGTCGCTTTCCTGACCATGAAGAAAATCATACATGGTATGTAAATATAAATATATAACTTTTTTGATGGACTATTTTTTTAAATAACGAAGACACAAACTAAAGGTTTGTTTCTAGAAAAAGGAAATGGGTGAGGTGGAGAATATATCGATGTTCCGGTTGGTGTACGAGTTTTCTATAAGGTTAAAAGTCGAGCTATGGTATCGAGATACATGAGACTTGAACGATAATTTATTATTAAATGATTTTGTGCATGAACTATAGGGACAACTTACCCGAGTGCCAAAATCAATGTGGTTTTCATGTGTTTAATCAAAGAGGACATATCACTACAATACTGTTCACATATACCAACATTGCATTTTATAGGTAGGCCTATATCTGAAGATAACCACTGAATTTTCCACTCGATACTGTTTATGATTCCGACTAATGTGACTGTTAAATGCAGAGTAAGTAGAAAATGTTTTAAAACAGTTTGGAACACCACAGGGAAAGTTGAAATTATGTACATTTCTATGAATTCTATAATGCATGGAATATGATTTGATTGAGTACGTTGAATAGTGTTTAGTATAATAAATAAATGCATTGGTTTGGCGACAATGTAATACAACTTTCTATATACAATTTGCAATACTGTAATATGATTATTTACTGTTTACTTCTTATTATATTATTGCTATTTAATAAGAATATTGTTTCATTATTTTACAATTTTATTTAGGCCTATGTATTTTTATTTCAGCTTAGGTTAAACAAACAATTAGCTAGCCAATATAGTTAGTACTAATATGTTATCAAGTCTAGCTATAGAGGGCCTACATAAATGCCTAATACTAATTACACTAGCCTAGGGCCAGGCCTATATAGGCCTAGGCCTTTCGTTTTTAGGCTACCTAATCTCAACGCAGTGAATATAGATGCAAATAAGTAGGCCTACACATTCACCAACCTTAAAAAGTTCAAATGAAAAAGCTTGTTAGTTCGACCTTATATTACAGTAGCTCCTTCTGGGTCAGATGATCACTCAGATCTCCAGAATCAGCCAGCCATGCGATTCCTCTTTCCTGTCTTTGACTCTTTCCTCCAATTCGTGCTCGAATCAATAGAAGAAGATTCTAGAAGATTTTCGTTTGAATGATCATGAACAGGGAAAACGTATTCTTCCCGATATTCCCATGAATTAATTGAAACAATGTGTCAAAAAAAAATGATGGTTAGTTTAATTTTTTTTTTCAAGAAAATATTATTTATTTCAATAAAAATGAATTTAAATAGTTAATTAAAAATGAATGATTTAGGCCTACTGTAAATTTATAATTATATTTAATTTACGGTATTCTGTAAAAAAAAACAGAAAGTTCTGGTTTACAGCAAAACATTAATTAATTGCCGTAACTAATCTGTAAAACATTCTCTGTAAACTAACAGAAAACAATTAGATAGATCTCCATTGTCCGTATAAAACAGCGAAAATGTAAATTCCAAACAGTTAGGGAATTAATTTTAATAATTAAAATTAATAGTGGATATGTGTAGAATTAAAGAAAAACTGATTGTGTTTTTACAGTAGGCTAAATGTTAATTGAAAATAGAAACTGTTCTGTTATACAGTAGGCCTATTTTTAATTTTCACAGAGAATAATTATTTTACTGTATATTTACAAATAAAAATAGTTAATTTCAGCCTACGGTCCGTAAAATAACAGAACACTTTCAAACATATATTTTTAAAACACATTAGGCCTATGCCGTAATGAATCTGTAAAACATTCTCTGTATTTTTGTCAAATTACAGATTTAGATTAGATATCTTCATTGTCTGTAATAAAACAGTGAAAATGTGTAGAATTAAAAGAGAATTTGATTGTATTTTGGCAGTAAAATAAATGTTAATTGTAAATAGATATTTTGTTCTGTAATTTTATATTATTTATTTTCAAAGAGAATAATTATTTTTTTGTAAATTTTGTAAATATATATACAAATGTGTAGTTAATTTATGGTCTTCTGTAAAATAACACAGACCTTTACAGTAAAAATGTATTTTTAGCATAATTAGTTTGTAAACTGTATCTGTAAAATATTCTCTGTAAAATTACAGATTAATTACCTAAAACATTCAGTAAAAATACAGTATGAATTTAAAATTCCAACAGTTATGTTGTTAAATTATTTTTTCCCGTCAATTTACAGAGATATGTAGTAAGTTTACGGAATTTCGTAATATAACAGAGAATTTCACTGCAAAAATGTATTTTTTAACAAAATTATGCTGTAAAAATAAATAACAAACAAAAAATGTAGAATATTATCTGTAAAATTACAGATTTGTTTTACAGTGTAGATAAGCACCTTGGGTTATGTTAAACAAGCCAATCCATAATTATGTATACGAAACAATATTCCGAAATGTATAATAAATCATAAATAAAGCACCCACTTTAATTAATTATCGGTACTGAAGTCTAGGTTTTTTCAGTAATATGAATAATGGTAATTCAACATCACATTTGTTTCATGTATATAACACTTACATGCTTACAGGCATGTGATACAAATGAGATGCTGCCAAATATTCATATTACACTCGATATATTATAGTAGGAGGAGATACAGCACTAAAAAATCGGGTAAATATAGCAGTGCCATGTGGTAATATAACTTAAAAATAAATATGTGGTCCAATAACTATACGAATAATAACTCTGCGTCTACGGTTATATTAATATTATTTTATTTTTTTATTTATTCTCTATTCTGGTGAGCCTGTTCAGTAGTAAACTACTGTTCATCAACTGTGTCCAGTAGACTGTCGCGTCAATGTAGATGCTTTCAACTTTTCAATGTGAGCCTGTTTCAATTGGCTCAGAGTATTATCGGCCGGGCCCACGTACATACGGTGATAGAGAGTTCACACAACTGGATGTGACACTTACAAACAATGGACATTATGTTTGTTCCAATCAAACTGAAAGGTTGCACTGATGATGTAAACATCAATAATATATCGATGTAAGGTATTGTTTTATATATTTCTATAGCGCGGTATGTCAAGAATATCATGATGAAAATCATAATACGATTGTTCATACAAACTATAATTCATAGATTTATAATGCTATAGATGATTTTTCCAGGTATCCTGTTCTCTATAACCTTCTATCACGACCCAGTCTTGTTTTTTTCATGGAAATAGTTGCTATAACCATAGTTTCTGTATTTCGTGTGAGCGTGGGAATCACTAGGTGAGCACTGGAATTTTAGCCAATCCACACCTAAACTGGAAGGGCAGTGTCAACATTGACACCTACAGTGACCCATCCCATTGTTTGCCTCTAACTCGCGTCCCTTCCAATCTAGTGTAAAGTAATTGACCAATCATATACATTCAAACTGTCCTAATATAACAATCTTCTTCATCCTTCCTTTCATTTAGCATTTAGTATTCAGACTATTTGATGCGTTAGTTCATTTGATATAAATCATTCTTACTCTTCGAGTTGGCGTTATTGTATCACCATGTCAAGTAAAATGTAAGTGTTAGGCTTATGATCACTGATTCGGTAAAGGGGTCTAACTGATTTTAAGGTCTTTCTGAAAAATAACTTTCAGTTGAGTTAAGTATCCGTGATTAAATAAAGCTTATTATTATTATTATTATTATTATTATTATTATTATTATTAGTATTATTGTTAGTGTTATTGTTATTATAATGTTGAAAATATTAAATTTTCCAAAAAAATATAATTTCTTTCAACTCACGTTGTATACATTCATGTATTGTATCACACTAATCTAAGGAGATTTCCAACAGTTTTTAATGTTTAATTTCTTGGTTTTTTTTTAGTGTAAGACTTTAAAATTATTTGAATGCTTTTCTAAATCTGAAGCGAGAGTTTTTATTGTTCAACGAGACAGTACAATTAGGCCTATACCCTGACAGCTTAGCCTCCCAGAAGAAAATCCCTTTTCGCAACATTGGAAAGCTAAATTTGATTTTGCAATGCATTATTGTTTATTTTACATACATTTTGCATATTCAATTCATTCCATATCTTTTTTTTTTGACAATGTTTAACACTATACATGTTATTTTACAGCATGCAATCGTTGGTAGTTATATTTGTTATAGTATTTTTGTTTCATGCTGACTCGGCAATGGGAAGTAAGTCATTGTTTTATCATGTACTATATATGCTTAAATGTATATTATTCAACGATAGAAGTTTTTAATTTGTAGAACATAAATTAATAATGACAAACAAGAAAATACAATACTGAAACTACTATATTAACAAGTTTATTTTATAACACGTATATCCTTGTTATTTTAATCGTTGGTTTTCGTATTACGTGACATTTCTTACGGGTTAGATAAGTTCCAAGAAAAACCATAGTGGTGTTTTAACACCACTATTAAAAATAAATAACTTAAGCTATTGGATAATCAAAACTTAAAAGGTGTGTTTATCCAATTGAATTGCTATCGTTTTCTATTGTTTTGTGAAAACATCATATGTATATAGATATAGGTCCACGATTAAATCACCTGCCCGTTTTGTCCGCGCGTCACCGCAAGTTATAGAGCCATATATAAAGAGTCACGATATTGTGTTAAAGTCACGTGTGATACAAAATAGAATACAGTCATACCTCACTCCATCAAAGCATCAAAGTATAGGACCAACATAATACTTTCAAGTTTTTCATTATATATTTTTCCAATTTAATCGATTTGTAAAGATGTACTTGCGGCAAACAGCAATTGCCCGCGCCTGCACACGTACATTAAAAAGTTCGATTTATTGTCTCGCAAAGCGCAAACATTTCTAGTAAACACACTTTTTAAATAAATCGTAAAAAAATATAAATGTTGAATGTTTTTGTTGTTACATTTGCCTAATCTGGATATTGAAGTGTTTCTTCAAAATACCAGACTAAACATTTTGGCAAATTTAGGCAATTGAAATTAGCAATTGAAGTGACGGTACCTTTCTCTTGTATGTTAACAACAGTGAAAATTCATGAGGCAGATTTTGCCATTTACTTGTGACGTCACAGCAACTTACGTGGATGGCTGCGCGGCGATATCGTCAATCTCGCGATTGTTCTGAAATTATATTTATATTCCTGATACGTTGTTAAAATATGGTTTTCGGTCAAGTTTTTCTACTCAATTTAAACAATCATATTTTTTTTCTTTGTTTCAGGACCTCCTCATGGATTAAACGCTGGAGGTAAGTTACAAAAACATGTACACAGTTTTTAATAATTGATAGGCCTGAAATTTGAGAGAAAGACGACGTCACAGCCATAAACACTATACTTTGTCTAACAAAAGTAAACATTTCCAACAATCTCACTGTGATGGAGACAATATTAGTCAATATATAACGTAAAGCCCCCATCATAACACTCCAAAGTAATTCGATACTCAAAAGAATAATATTTTAAAGTGTTCATGATTTTTGTCTGATCTTTGTTTCAGCACCCCCTAGTGGATTAAACGGTGAAAGTAAGTTACAATGCATACCGGTACATTCATATTACCAAATGTTCATGTATTTTCGATAATTTCACGTTGAATTCAATTTAAAAGATAATAAGCCTAAATACTAAAATATGTACATGATATGTGTGACCTACGTTTTTTTAATAATCAAACATTGGCAATAAAAGCCTATTTGTAATTGCCTACATTTCCGTTGAAGCTATGTCAGAAATATCAATACTATGCAAATCATGTGATATCTAATTCTTTTATTTTCAAAGTAATGTAGTCATTAATGTAATACAAAAAAAGGCAAAGAATAGGACCGACCAAATATTAGAGTCTCAGCTACCAGTTGGCCTAAAACATGTATCACTAAGACCCTATGTTAACTACAATATACCCTTCTTATTCAACATAAATTATATAGAACTAAACTCCAAGTATAATTTTACCGGAGCAACAAATAACCTACCTCATCACCTTCATCCATCCCCAAACAATCACAATAGCTTCGATTTGAAAGTAACTTGTTTCCATTAATTCATATGCGCTTCTGATACAACCAGTTATTATTTTTTTAAAATAATGTGTTTCAGATCATAAAAGAGTCCGTCGAGATGAAGGTGAGTACTTGATATAGATATTTCGAACTTACATGTGTTGAAATAAATATACAATTAAAAGTTCTTATTGTTTTCTTCTGCTTTAAATACAAATGATATAAAATTGAAGAAATATTGTTCCACAGAACAATATAATATTTTTTATTTTTTTGTTGTTGAATACAATATAATGTAAGTGGGTTTCGGGTTGAATTTAAACTATATTTTGTCTTTTTACAATTACATTTTCCAGTTGTTTTTCTTTGGATATGATTAACTTAACTACACAATGGCCTATTTAAAGTCTGATTTTTATAATTTTAATTTTATATGTTTTAGGGAAAAAAAGTTTAAATCAGCATCAACATCTTTTTATATGTCAAAACATTGTATGTGGGTTTTGATACACTGATTTTCATTTCATTTCAGGTCAGGATAGAATCCGTCGAGTAGAAAGTGAGTAACTAAAGAAAGTCATCTATCCCACAAACGAGATTTCAAACATCAGCCTAACTTTTGCTAATATAACATAACTATATCAATAATTGTTACGTCTGTTTTTTTTTTCAGTACCTCCTTCTGGATTAAACGCTGCTCAAAGTAAGTCACAGATACAGTAATAATATACATGCATATATGCCTACTATTATAATTATTTTATAAAACAATTATTTATGATTAAAATTGAAGAAAAATATGATTCATCCAACCGAATAGCTTATACACATCATCGTTCAAAAAATCAATATTTTGAAACTAATGATATCAAAATTAGGAATCATAAGGATAAACAATGACAAATTGTCCATTTACTTTAATTTTCTGTTATCATCTATGATATGTTCACATGCACGAGAAGAATGCATCAATCGGACAAACGAGATTTCATATTATTTATGCCTACTATTATTTTATAAATCAATTATTTTTGGTTATAGGCCTAATTGAAGACAATATTATTCATCCAATCGAATAGCATACATCATTGTTAAAAAAATCAATATTTTGAAACTAATGGTATCAATATTAGAAATCATAAGGATAAAGAATGAGAAATTGTTCATTAGCTTTAATTTTCTATCAATTATAGGGTATGTTCACGTACGGTATGGTATTGCGTAAGCCTTGCGGAACTAATGATGTTGCATGTGAACTAGAGGCGTTGTTAAACCCACTCACTATAAGGCCTACGCGAATGCCTCGGCGTTTTTTACGATACCTACATACGTCATACCCCCCCCCCCCTCATCCTAAATCCAGCAATGAATGCATATTTTATGATATTTACCAATTACTTCATGTTTCTTAATGTAGGCTACAGGATTTTAAATGTTGCTTGACCAAAAATGACCATCATGTCTGTATAAAATGTAAAATAGTGATCCCGCCGTACGTTTAACACGTAAAAGACTTTTACATCCATTAATATAAGAAACATCGTACCTGGAATTTGCATTTGTAGATTGCATTTACAGCTTAAGCCAAACTCTTAAAGACTCCAAAGTCTTAAGCGTACCATTCGATATACTGTGTTTTAACTTGATGGAGAGAAAAGATCGTGTAAAGACCCTGTAATTTTTAAAATTGTTATTATTTTGCATGTATAATCGTAGACCTACAGTAGAGTATAATTATATTAGCTATTCAACTGCTATACCGTCATCGAACTTGTGAGATTTTAAATGTGTAAAAAACACCAGTTCATAATTGTTCATTCCCATTTTGTTTCAGGACCTCCTACGGGAAGATAAACTAAAGTAAGTCATGAGAATAATATACTATTATAATTTATATATCAGCTTCTACACATGTTCTTAAAATGGACCTGAAATGGATTTTCGATTTTTTTCATTTTAGAATGATGTTTTGTGGGCTATTAGGTGTTGCTAGAATGTATATTGTTACAAAATATAAATTGGCCCTTTTGGGGAAAGCCCCATTTGAAAATCAAAAAAATTCGCGGGTGACGTCACTTTGCGAATATATTCCTATCCCTCCAATGGAAAATTTGCAGTTTTTTTAGATAAAATTATTACCGTATAAACGGTTATTCATCGAGTAAATGACGATTTAAAATCTTAAAATCAACGGTTTTTTTCTGGCAATACCGAAGTTAGCCTGGCAACGTTGTCCGGGATACAGCTCCGTGCGCAATGATGCGTATCCATATTTTCCGTTCGTGTATTTTGTATATCGTTCGTAATTTATACTGCTAAAATGTGTTAGTTTCTTTAGTTTTTAGTTTAGCAGAATTAAATTAGTAATATGAGATGATAATTTATTTGTCACGAATCAGGCAGTTCGAAAACGAATTTTATTCATATTTTACTTTGGCTTGACAATGAGCGAAGCAAGTTGTTGATATTGCTTTAACGGAGCCTCGCCGCATGATGTGGGTGGTGGATCGACTCCGCGTGCTGGATTGGGGGCCTAGGCCTAGTAAAAGTTTGGGAGGTAGGCCTTCTAAATTCGGGTTTTAGAACAAACGAAGTACATTTTAGGGACCTATATTTCAACAACATTAGTATTAGTGTCAACGCTTTGCGTATCTTTCCAGGCCGTCGATCATTCACTGACTATCGGGCGGCATACACGCTCTCGATATCATCGTGTGTATATGTGACGTCGTGAATATAGAGGCTTCCGACGGCCGTTAAAATAGAATATTGCAATAGCGTGAGTAATTTTCGCTAATTTACCATGGTATCTTAAAATTTCGTTTTTACTCAAAATACTATACATTTTGTTTTTATTTGTATGGGTTTGTGTTAATTTGATACATTTAAATAACATGTGTGAATTTCTTGAAAATCGAAATTCCATTTCAGGTCCATTTTAAGGGAAGCATCAACATGGTTCAGTATCAAATAAAGTCCTGCTCTTAACTGCTGTATACATTTTCTCTGCCTAAAGAGAAATTTGTAACAAGCCAGTTGATCCTATGTCTATGTAGATAAATATAATTAAACCATAACCAGAAGCAGACGGAAAATAGGAGATCGCAGAGCAGAGCAATATACATAAATAACTCAGTTAATTTATTTTGCCATTTTTACCTGATTCATTTTTTATTTTACCTATCTGGTCTGCATATGAATCGAATCGAAATAACCCCTCAGTAAAATGTATGAATTGTACGGTATTAAACTTAGTATTTCAATTTTATTTTTAGGTGATTTCGGAGAGTAGGCTTTCATTGAAACATAAGGAGATAAGTCATCGACTCAGATTCCTAGTCACATTTCTATTCTCGTCGTAGCAACATCTCATCCAGCCTCTCTCTGCAATTATCACATTTACTACAACGATTTGGTCGCATATTTCTTTAAATAATAATACATTTAATTCTTTTAAATTTTGGTATTGTGGAATATAGAAAACTCCGTTTACATTTTATTATAATTAGTTTAATGTCACTACAAGTAGACCCTTGTCTAATTTTAAAAGCTGTTCATTAATAACCACTCTATAAGGGAAAATAACTACATTTCCATCAACCAATTAGCTTAGTAATTAAGAGAAGTAAAAAATATAATATCGCAGCTACAGAAAGTTAATAATAGCATATCAATTTAATACATAATGTATACAAGCAGTTCATAACAGACTGTTGTTAACATAACATATAGCCTGTTATTATTTTATTAATTTGAATGTATAACAGTTAATTAATAATATCTAGTACATATCACTTATGTCAATTCAACAATGCTTACCTTGTAATAAAGAATTTTAATTTAAATCTCTGTAGAGTTTTTTTCTATGCCTGTGAATTAACACGCAAAACAATATTGATTCAAATTACAAAATAGATAAACATAAATAAAGCTGGACAGATTATTTCGTTGTCTTTTACAATACCAGAGCAATTTGACAAGACAATGGCAGTTAATAATTAATGGTACTCTGAATTTGACCCGAACAGACATATCAGTGATAAATTCAATTCAATAACCAATATTGATGTGCTGTGATAGTTTTCTTATTATTATAGATATATAATTATATATATTTATAATAATTTTTTTTCTGGTACCACACGTTGTATGAAACTGGTAATTTGATTTTCACACAAAAAGAACTGACAATAATAATATTTGATTGTGTTAATTGTATACAAAATATTTGTTAATAGAGTAATTATAGTGTACTAGAGGGTGAGCTCGCTTCGCTCGCTTCCCCTCTAGGAAGTGTAGACGATGGTTCTCGGAATGATAATGACTCGGGACGTAAACAGTTTTAGAAGGACATTCTGGCCTGGAAAATTTCGGTCGGTTACCATTATTTAAATGCTTTTGATATTCGTAAAACTAAACGTACTCACTAACCTAAGTGTCTTAGATGATTAATAGCGTTTTAGGCGTATAAGTGTTTATTGTAGATATGAAAAGTGGTAAAAAAGAATAACAAATGCTTGGTAAATTGTAGATAACCGTCCGAAGAAATCTACTAAAAATAGAATAATTGTGTTATAAATATAATATTGTGGATGGGCGTTTATTATAGATGGTATGTAAATATAAATATATAACTTTTTTGATGGACTATTTTTTTAAATCACGAAGAAAAAGGAAATGGGTGAGGTGGAGAATATATCGATGTTCCGGTTGGTGTACGAGTTTTCTATAAGGTTAAAAGTCGAGCTATGGTATCGAGATACATGAGACTTGAACGATAATTTATTATTAAATGATTTTGTGCATGAACTATAGGGACAACTTACCCGAGTGCCAAAATCAATGTGGTTTTTCATGTGTTTAATCAAAGAGGACATATCACTACAATACTGTTCACATATACCAACATTGCATTTTATAGGTAGGCCTATATCTGAAGATAACCACTGAATTTTCCACTCGATACTGTTTATGATTCCGACTAATGTGACTGTTAAATGCAGAGTAAGTAGAAAATGTTTTAAAACAGTTTGGAACACCACAGGGAAAGTTGAAATTATGTACATTTCTATGAATTCTATAATGCTTGGAATATGATTTGATTGAGTACGTTGAATAGTGACAAAGTGAACAGGCAAGCATTGCAATGAAGAATAAAAATCCAATATGCAATATTACCTGTTTAATGTTTAGTATAATAAATAAATGCATTGGTTTGGCGACAATGTAATACAACTTTCTATATACAATTTGCAATACTGTAATATGATTATTTACTGTTTACTTCTTATTATATTATTGCTATTTAATAAGAATAATGTTTCATTATTTTACAATTTTGTTTAGGCCTATGTATTTTTATTTCAGCTTAGGTTAGACAAACAATTAGCTAGGCAATATAGTTAGTACTAATATGTTATCAAGTCTAGCTATAGAGGGCCTACATAAATGCCTAATACTAATTACACTAGCCTAGGGCCAGGCCTATATTGGCCTAGACCTTCCGTTTTTAGGCTACCTAATCTCAACGCAGTGAATATAGATGCAAATAAGTAGGCCTACACATTCATCAACCTTCAAAAGTTCAAATGAAAAAGCTTGTTAGTTCGACCTTATATTACAGTAGCTCCTTCTGGGTCAGATGATCACTCAGATCTCCAGCATCAGCCAGCCATGTGATTCCTCTTTCCTGTCTTTGACTCTTTCCTCCAATTCGCGCGCGAATCAATAGAAGAAGATTCTAGAAGATTTTCGTTTGAATGATCATGAAGAGGGAAAACATATTCTTCCCGATGTTCCCATGAATTAATTGAAACAATGTGTCAAAAAAAAATGATGGTTAGTTTAATTTTTTTTTTTCAAGAAAATATTATTTATTTCAATAAAAATGAATTTAAATAGTTAATTAAAAATAGAGATTTTTTGTTTCACAAAGAATGATTTAGGCCTACTGTAAATTTATAAATATATTTAATTTACGGTATTCTGTAAAAAAAAACAGAAAGTTCTGGTTTACAGCAAAACATTAATTAATTGCCGTAACTAATCTGTAAAACATTCTCTGTAAACTAACAGAAAACAATTAGATAGATCTCCATTGTCCGTAGAAAACAGCGAAAATGTAAATTCCAAACAGTTAGGGAATTAATTTTAATAATTAAAATTAATAGTGGATATGTGTAGAATTAAAGAGAAATTGATTGTGTTTTTACAGTAGGCTAAATGTTAATTGAAAATAGAAACTGTTCTGTTATACAGTATTATTAATTTTCACAGAGAATAATTATTTTACTGTATATTTACAAATAAAAATAGTTAAATAACTACATTTCCATCAACCAATTAGCTTAGTAATTAAGAGAAGTAAAAAATATAATATCGCAGCTACAGAAAGTTAATAATAGCATATCAATTTAATACATAATGTATACAAGTGTCACGAACTCCTCTCACGTATGTTTCCGAGCGGTTGAAAATACTTTAGGAACTCCCTTGTGACATAAAAGTATACACACAAACCACAAAGTTGTAAAATAACTCAAAAACAAAGCTTTAATTTCAATCAACTTCAACTTTTAACAATCCAGTAAGCACTTTAAACAACAGCTTCACAATGACTTTACAATATGATATCCAACCTCTAATCCAACAACCTTACAATAGTTTACATCCCTTATATACAAGATGCTCCTATCCTTCTAGATCATTCTTTATACTTCTCATTATTACATGATTACAGTTTCTATTAATAGCACTTCTGGAATGTTCTTGATTGTTCTTATTAATTATACATGGTTTCTTAAATCAAAACATCTAATTCTAGAATGTTCATGTAAATACTATGTTACTCTATATGTTAGGGAATGGTAATTTATTACACTCCCCCTTATTTCTGAGCTCAAAACTCTTTCTTGGAGTTTTGAGGGGCAAGTATACATGGACGTGGCAAAATTTAACCCACTCCTAGTCTATAAAACTTAAATACGCCATAATAACATACAACATAATTATTAATGAAAACTAATAATGAACCAACAATATTCATGTCAATTTGTCGGAATGGTTCACTAATTATTGGCAACTGGGCCTTCAATTTAGTTTTATACTTTGAAGTTTTCTGACAAATCTCACAAGTGTTGCAATATTCAGTCACATCCTTTCTAATACCAGGCCAAAAGAATTTTTGCTTTATCCTATCTAATGTCTTTTCCCTACCTAAATGACCTGCCAAAGGAATATCATGTGAGACTTTCAATACACTATTACGGCAAGGATATGGAACTACTAATTGCTCTATTGGTTCTGTCTGGTGTTTAGTGAAAACCTGCCTAAATAAGATTCCATCCTTACAGACTATCTTTATAGTGTCATCATCTTTCTGTACTAACATCTGTTCTCGAAGTGAAATTAAAGTTCTATCCTTAACCTGATAATCCTTAATTTTATCTCTGCCAATATCTAAAATGTCTAATTCACTATATTGGCTAGATTGAGCTTCCTTTGTTTTTGCAAACTCTTTCCTAACTTTTTGTTTTTCAGTTCTGGTTTTATGAACTTTTTCCTTGGGAGGGTTGTCACTGAGTAGTTGGCCATCTAAATGTCCAAATTCTTCTTGAAAATTAACCACATCATCTAACTGACGTGAAATAACCACAGAACCTTTTTCCGAATTTAATTCGTTTTCCTCTCTAGTGTCAACTTCAGGAGTGCCTTTCACTGTTTTCTCCTGGTTGTTTCGATTTTCGTGTTTTCTATTTTGAAACTGTTTCTCAAAAAAATGTTCTATCATCTGCCGCATCATAAGATTCTGCTGTTGCAGTTTTTGCTGCATTTGCTGCTGCATCATAAGGTTCTGCTGCATCAACAACCAAACATTTTTTGAAGATGAGTAAGCCCCTGTAGGGTTATGTCCACTGGTTGGTCCAGACTCTTCTGCCTGTTGTTCAGGTTGTAATGACTGAACCGATTCTACCTCAGAATCAGATTCATCGCCGCCGCTGTATTCTCTACCGGATCTTGTTGTTGATTGTTTATCAGCCATATTTTAAATCTGGATGAGGGTCTTGTTACTAGTTAATCGTAGTTACCGAGACGTTCACAAGTCTACTGTTCCAAATAAATAATGTAGTGTTCTTAAAACAATGTTTGTGTACTTACGATTAAACAAAACGTAGCACCGCGGCTTCCGTAAAATATCACAGTATCGTAAGTACCGCTTTCACAAAATATCAATAAAGTACAGTTGATGCTAAAACAGCCACCAATCTATGGCAAAATACAGTAGATCAAACTGCTACCACAAAATATCACAACCGTAGATAAATACACAGTTAAGTCGAACAGTAGATCGAAATAACCGCTGCCACCAAATTATGTCACGAACTCCTCTCACGTATGTTTCCGAGCGGTTGAAAATACTTTAGGAACTTCCTTGTGACATAAAAGTATACACACAATCCACAAAGTTGTAAAATAACTCAAAAACAAAGCTTTAATTTCAATCAACTTCAACTTTTAACAATCCAGTAAGCACTTTAAACAACAGCTTCACAATGACTTTACAATATGATATCCAACCTCTAATCCATCAACCTTACAATAGTTTACATCCCTTATATACAAGATGCTCCTATCCTTCTAGATCATTCTTTATACTTCTCATTATTACATGATTACAGTTTCTATTAATAGCACTTCTGGAATGTTCTTGATTGTTCTTATTAATTATACATGGTTTCTTAAATCAAAACATCTAATTCTAGAATGTTCATGTAAATACTATGTTACTCTATATGTTAGGGAATGGTAATTTATTACAACAAGCAGTTCATTACAGACTGTTGTTAACATAACATATAGCCTGTTATTATTTTATTAATTTGAATGTATAACAGTTAATTAATAATATCTAGTACATATCACTTATGTCAATTCAACAATGCTTACCTTGTAATAAAGAATTTTAATTTAAATCTCTGTAGAGTTTTTTTCTATGCCTGTAAATTAACACGCAAAACAATTATTATTGATTCAAATTACAAAATAGATAAACATAAATAAAGCTGGACAGATTATTTCGTTGTCTTTTACAATACCAGAGCAATTTGACAAGACAATGGCAGTTAATAATTAATGGTACTCTGAATTTGACCCGAACAGACATATCAGTGATAAATTCAATTCAATAACCAATATTGATGTGTTGTGATAGTTTTCTTATTATTATAGATATATAATTATATATATTTATAATAATTTTTTTTCTGGTACCACACGTTGTATGAAACTGGTAATTTGATTTTCACACAAAAAGAACTGACAATAATAATATTTGATTGTGTTAATTGTATACACAATATTTGTTAATAGAGTAATTATAGTGTACTAGAGGGTGTGAGCTCGCTTCGCTCGCTTCCCCTCTAGGAAGTGTAGACGATGGTTCTCGGAATGATAATGACTCGGGACGTAAACAGTTTTAGAAGGACATTCTGGCCTGGACAATTTCGGTCGGTTACCATTATTTAAATGCTTTTGATATTCGTAAAACTAAACGTACTCACTAACCTAAGTGTCTTAGATGATTAATAGCGTTTTAGGCGTATAAGTGTTTATTGTAGATATGAACAGTGGTAAAAAAGAATAACAAATGCTTGGTAAATTGTAGATAACCGTCCGAAGAAATCTACTAAAAATAGTATAATTGTGTTATAAATATAATATTGTGGATGGGCGTTTATTAGATGTATTTGGGGTGGGGTTGAGTAGCGAGATAATTATTTTAATTGATGTTTTATTGGGGAGGTGTTCCGGGCGTTTATTCAAATAAATACCATCCTAATTGGTATAATTAATACATTATTCCGCGACACAGTGGCCTAAGAAGAAAGACGTTTTAGACGGCTTGCAACATGGGCAGAAGTATCCCAGGGTCCTGGCGGGACACAGATAGCGCACAGTATACATAAAGTCTTGGCAGCTTACTCAACAACTCGGCTATCGGGGTTTATGTACTACTATTATACCCCTTTCACACCAAAAGCAAAACTCCGGAGACACTCCGGAGACACCCCGGAGTTGACGACCCGCTGTTTGGTGTGAAAGGTAAAATCAAGCAACTCCGGAGTTTAAAACTGCGAGGTTGAACAGCTGAACATTCTCCGGAGAGCGAACTGCGGGGACACCCCGGTGTTTTGGTGTGAAATGTACCAACATCAAACTCCGGAGTGTTTCGGGTCAAAAGGTTATCCTCGCAATCAATTATTTTAGTTTTATTTTAAAACACTATAATATTTGTAAAAAATATATAGCGGGTCTAGAAAATAATAAGTAGTATAAATATAACATTATATTACTTCTGAGACTTTTGAAAGAAATTATTAAATTTAAAATATTATTAATTAAAATTATTCTAATGATCATACAGGGCGACATTTACAATTTTATTTTATAAACCCCGGTGTTGCTAGGTTGGTGTGAAAGGGGTATCTCCCGAGTTTCTCGACGTTTTGAATGGTCATAAACCCCGGGGTGTCTCCAGAGACACTCCGGAGTTTTGGTGTGAAAGGGGTATTATATACCTTCACACGCGCGGTCCGAAAATAAACAAAAAAACAAAATGGCTATCGCCACCAAAGCACCAACGGCCAACTTAGTTGAAACAGGTAGTTGTTTTACAACTCCCTGGTTGAAACCAACACATTGCCGTGAACCCGGAAATTACTTCTACCGCGCGTAGAGTTAAAATTTGCCGATTGAAATCAGAAAATTTCTTATAAAACCCTTTATAATATCTTCCTAAGATAGAAATATGGAACAATAGCGTCGACGTGAAAACTAATGTTAACCATAATTTATATATAGATTGAAACTTTCACAGCATCTCAATAACAGCTATTTAAAAAAATACTAAAATACGTTATAAATTAATCTTGTTATGCCTACTATAAAAAAACAAATACAACTACATATTTAATTGTTTACACATTAGATTAGTATGAATATTAATATTAATGCAAATGTTATCCTTTCTGTGTGTTATTAAATATATATGAATTAATGAAGTGAATATATCCACATGTTTAAGATTTTTAAAATGGTATTGTCTTTGGCAGAATTATCTGTTAATGATTTTAAAAGGAAACAATAAGTTTACGGCGTTGTTTTTGTGATATTTTTAATATTGTTATATCGTATAAATAAAAACCAATAATACTACTGATTAATTATTATTGATAGCAGTTAATTTAAATGTTATCCTTTCTATCTTGTTGTTAAAAATAAATTAATAAATAAATGAAGTGAACATCTCCAGATGTTTAACCTTTATTTGGTATGGTCTTGTTACTGTTAATATAACAACTTTGGTAGAATTGTCTACAATGGAGAACACAAATGCCTGATAATGATTTATGGTAATGGTTTGGTTAACAAGAGTAATAGCGTTATATGAACTAGAAAACGATATAGACATTTTATGGATTCGGGTAAAAAAAGCGTTAGTTGAGCTAAATCATGTGTGTCAACAATTTTGATTGAAGCTTTGTACCAAACAGAGCCTCAGCTGCAGCCGAAAAATAATTTGTTTTGTATTGTTTATTAATAATAGGCCCATATTTAAAAGGAAAAATAATATGATCGCTGATTAAAAAACTAAGTTGATTTTCGATTAAAGATTATTTATTATTACTATTATTGTTAAATTACTCATTACTCAGCCATTACTCTAAAACTATTATCAACATCATTATATTATCATAATTTTCAAATTCTGAATCCCTACAGTGAACAATCCCAATTTTCTCTAGGTACTTTCAATCTAGTATAGAGTAATTGACCATTCACAGTTAGTATTACACGAGTTGATGCTTTAGTTTATTTGATATAAATCAATCGTTCTCTTCAACTGTAGTATTGGCTATTGGCGGTATTATATTACCATGTCAAGTAAATTGTAAGTAAAGTATTGCTGCATTAAGCTTATGATCTCACATTCGGTAAAAGAATATTACATCATCCCACCAAGAAAAACATTTACAGTACATTATTGTACACATTTTGTTTACAAATCTAGAAAGATTTTAAATTATTATTTTTTAGTTTAAGACATTACGGTACTATCCATATTTCACATTCTTTACACTTTTTTTTAATCTAAAAGTTGGAGCTTCTTATTGATCAAGAAGAGCGACTATTCTAGGCCTAATGATGTCCATTAGGCCTAGATCTCAATTTTGATACTAAATTAATACAATAACTGCCCCTTTGGTCCACGTCCGAACATTAATTAATTGCATCATCTTTTAAATCAGCATTTATGACGTATCTTATGCCACAATTGCTAAAAGTCTACCTTAAATATATCAATAACTAATATCAAAAAAATTAATACTGTCGTCTATGTTTTGCATTGCAACCAATTGCAAAAAAAAAAAATCCGTCAATTCTGGACCACAGTAATAATAGGGACTTTTAGATGTTAAGGCTATAACCTGTATATTAAAAGCTTTATTTAAATTAACCAATACAAATCAATAATTCACAGTTTGCAAATATATTTGGCTGAAAATCAGAAAACCATCGTGAGATTCTCGGCCACGGTTTTTGGATAAACTTTTTCAGTGTTATGACGTCATACATCCATTGGTACTCGTGTCCAGAGAGAACGTCAAAATGTCACTGAACAAGCGCTCAAATTTGCCAGTCGACGTACCAGTCGCCTAGTGCATGCACATATCATTAATATGACGTAGTAGGGTAGCAGTGGACACTTAATCGACGTGAAAATCTAACCAAACCACTGTTATGGAAAAATTGTCAATAATATGATGAACTAGCAAATCTAAATTTGAATAAATAATTATAAACCGTTCATGCCCTTCTGATCTTTGTTGCAGGACCTCCGAAGGGTATACACGTTGAAAGTAAGTTACATAAATCATACGCACTATCAACTTATTATATAATTATATAGAAACCCAAATCTGCTTGGTTCCACACCCACACACAATAATACGAGGATGCTTCGAATTTGCCTATCTCCTCCTACAATAATTGTTTTTAATAGCTGAAACCGGTTAAACAGCTCGAGTACAGCATCATAATGTTGAAGACTGGCCGATTTTCTTTAAAAAAATACTAATTTGATAGATTTAATATACGTTTATACAAATGTATTGATTTCCGATGAATGGAACATTCCAATATAACTATTTCGTTTAACACAAGTACCACCAGCTGTCGGTAAATGTATTGGCCATTGGGGAATTAACCTAAAATCTATATAGATATAGTATTGCAATACTTGGACATTACTGTATAAATACGTATTAAACATTTTAGGTCGCCATTTTAATCGAAATTTTTCGGTAGGCTACTGTTAGATATAACACACATGTATAAATAAACGTATTTGTGTTAGTGTGAGTAGGCCCTACTGTTAGATATATAAACGCACAATATACAAATAAAATGTATTACTAACAGGTGCTTCTCAACGTTTGTATTAATTAATAATTACAAAAATATAAACGTTGTAGTGGTGTATCGTTACATGTGCTATGCTATTTCAATCTACTATGACAGTGACAGTTTTAACAAAGTATTATATCGCAAATGTGTTACTGTATCAAGTGGTATATTAATTATAGGCCTATAAAACATGAAAAAGATTCGTTACTGAGTAGATAAAAAATATATTTAAAAATTGTTCTTCTTTGTACCAATATCCTCTTCCCTATCCCTCAACCCTAATGTTAAACACAAAACACAAATTGGGTTTGTTTAAATGAGTCCAAATCAAAAATGTTGACTCATTTTGTGACAACTTTCGGAAGTAATTCCCATGGTGCTAATTTTAGTTGACTACACAAATCATCGTGTGTATTTATTCGTTTTTGTAAACGACAATAACTATTATAGTACGGTACACTCCTGCGGTAGGCCTACGTACATTAAAAAAAAACATTTTTGTTTACGCTGAAATTACTGCGTATTCGAGAACCATCTGTGGGCACATATAATTATGCTCTTTTACAAATCTTATTTAAAATTTTAAGCACTTCATCATAAATATTATTCGGAAATTAGGTGTGTTTATTTTTTTTCTAATGACTTCTGCAAAATATACATGACTTACATGATATAATATTGGCATTAGAAAATGCTCAACAAACCACAGTGGATCATTAATTTTAAGGGAACAGTCTAATTACTAATAACAAATAGCAATCAACGTAATACGCCATCATCTACATACACATTATGTTTAATTATGAGATAGGCGAACACAGTTCAAACATGTTTGTGTAAACATTTAGCTGACTATTAGCGTACATTAAGTTACCATCATCTTATGTATTACATGACCAGTTATAACACACCTGGGGCGGATTGCTATAAGCGGTCTATAAACGGTCTTAGCGCTTAGCCGGCTATAATTCGTGACGTAGCAAGTAGTCTTTATTTATAGACCATTGCTATGCCGCGGTCTAACCTGTAAACGGTCTTTAAAATTAAAGCCTACTCGAGTCTTAAAACAGTCTTAAACCTCTCTTTTTGTTGCTTTTACGTATATGTATCGTCAAAGACAACCAATTGAACGAGTTTTAAGTGTTAAATCAAAAAATTACGGTGATTTTATTCTTATATAGGCCTAGAATGGATTTTCTCGCGTAGAAATGTACGTACTGTTTATGATTGTGAATTGAACAAGCGTGACGAACATTAACTTATTTGGTATTCTACGCGCAAAGTACGCCCTCAATTTGTTACTTTACGTGGTCTTATCCAAGACTGTTTTATAGCAATGGTCTATCAGGAGAGACTTTAATAAGACCGTCTATCTGATAAAGCCGGCTTTAATCGGGGAGTTAAGACCACCAGTTAAGACTGTTTTATAGCAATCCACCCCTGACAGTGACGTGTATCCTTATAATGTGATGGATTAAGTTTGTACCACGTGTCGTTCAATAATTGTGCTATTACATGGTACAAGTTCTATATAATGTTCTAGTAAATGATTCTATAGCACGGTCAGTGTTTTCTGATTCTGATAAAGTTATACATCATAGTGTCCTCCGTCTATAACTTTTCTACCATGTGGTCCCAAAATTCGAGAATCCTTTTTGAATTCCCATTGATTCGAAATTGATTTCAGATGGAAGCCGTTTACTTTAGAAGATTAATAAAGAGGGAGTTACGAGTTACTAGCACGTAAACGTTAACTTTAACGCTATTTCCAAAATGCAACGTACAATCTCCCACCACTTTAAATCGATCTGCGCGTGCGCAGGCATTACGAAAAACAAAAAAAGAATAATTAAATTCTTGCAATATGATTAAGAAAACAAATTTTCAATTTGAATTTATGTTTTTAATTAAGCGAAATAAAAAAGACTGAAGTACGCTAATATGCAAATGAGTAGAATGTTGACGCCATCCGTTAAATTGCTCGTGCGAAAACTACCTATGATATTTAGTGTCCGTTTTTGTTCGAAATTTGAATATTTTTGATTTATCACAAGCTTCGCATCGTTTTCATCATTTTCTTTATTTAATTATAATACGTAGGCTATAATGTGATGACAAAGATTACAGTATTTCATAAACTATGATGGAAATTTTAAAAGTACAGCTATACATAAAGGCTTGGCAAATTGTTTTCGGAAATTAGGTGTGTATAATAAAAAAAAACTCTTCCTATCTGAAAAACAATTATACTGTTTCATAAACAAACTAAGCTTCATTCCACTGAATTCGTTGGCTCGAACACACGGTAAGTATCACCATTTTCTTAAGGCCCGTTTGTAACGGACGATATTACTGCTCCTAGGCCTACTAATAATGGCGTAATCTGAAAAAATATTGTATATATTATATAAATATATATATATTTTATTTAACATACATTTTAACATAATATTTTGCCTTAGATTCTGGTTTAGAAATAATAAACGTTATCAAGATGGTAGGTGGGGGAGTACAAGTGTGTTATAAAGTTGTATTAAACTATTGTGAGGGAGTTTATTTATTACATCAATACTATTGCAAATCGTATTTGCTATATAATTTTGATGACCTGTCCAATTTAGATGTTCATGTATTCACTAAAATAAATCTTAAACCATTCAAGTGCAATGCCTCTAATGCCATAGAGTTTATCTAGTAATATTAAATGATTCGTCACATCAAACGCTTTAGATAAGTCAAGAAATGAGCTTACCAAAAGTTTATTGTTTTCGAAAAATGTAAATAGGTATATAATTATTGATAGGGTTTCCATTTTTAAAAACTGGAATAACTTTTGCGATTTTTTATTGGGTAGGTACAATACCTGTAGTGAATGAAGTATTTATAGCATGTTAAATTACTTAAAATAAACGTTTCTAGGCCTACCTTTTATTTAATTAAAATGACAGGAATCTATTAGATGTTATATAAAAGAAATAATAAATGTTTTTATATTCGTTGAATGGTACAAATGATGGCATTTGGTGAATGATTAAAGGTTATATATCAACGAGGCGAAGACGAGTTGATATATAACCTTTCCTCATTCACCAAATGCCATTATTTGTACCATTACACACACAAACATTCATTACTTGTATAATACTCAACTCGACTCTACAGTAGATTACTGTTCATCATAATCTGATTTATGTTCTTGTTCATACAAAAGTAAAACTTGTTTTTGTTTATTTTAGAAACATGAAGATTACAATTGCTGTTCTCCTTGTTGTCGCTATGGTACTAATTTCTGTAGATGCGAATACCGACAAAAGTAGGTTTTCAGATTTTCCAATAATTTATGCCGTGTTTCTCCCCAGCCATAACAAAGTGATCGGTTAATTTTTTAACCAATCAGATATTAATTAAAATAAATATAGCGCGCATGATCAAACATTACTGAATAACCAAGTGACCGATCACAACGCCACAATTTGTCCTTCAGGTCAAAGGTTAACACATTTATCCGATAATTATCTGGTTTGAATGAAATATTATCGGTTAATTTTTCTCGAGCGGAATAGGTTAACCCCGTTTTCACAAGAATGTCATCGGTTAATTATCAGTTAATTTGTATCGGTTAATTAACGGTTCATTTTTGGCTGAGGAAACACGGCCCTATCTGTAGTTATTGTTTTTTAACGTTTTTAGAGTTCCGAACATATTTATTATTTGTTGTAACGAGAAATATTCCCGTATAGGTATGATACGCCATGTTTACCAAAATATCCGTCTAGGACATAGACTATTGGTGGTAATATTTGCTTATAAATAACTTTTTATTTTATGCATAATTACACTGGTTTACAGCTGTTATACATCCACATCACAGTTTAAACTATTTTTGTACATCATTTATTATACAGATATTGCATAGAGGTGTAATATTATAACAATTTTAACATTTTGGATAATCGGCTAGTTACGTGTTGCCATTTTGAAAAATCACGTTCTCGTATTTACATAAAATGTGTAATATGATACAACAAAGCCTATACATAAATGTTTCTGAAACGTCAATTTAGAAGTCGAAAAAGATGGGAAATAGTTTACAATCAAAATAATTTAACTTTGTTTTTCTTTCTTTTTTCAGTTTTCGAAAAAGGTACAGTAAAGTCAAGAAATCGGGTATTATACATTAATATAGTCATTAATGTGCAGTAATACAATACTAAATGATTATTTGACAATAAATCCATATAAAACTTTTATATAAATCTGTTGCCATTAAATTCCTTAACTAAAAGTGAATGCTGCGTTTTAGCAGATATTTATATTCTGCACAGAAATATTACTTATAGTATTTATTTATAGTTTATCTACAAAAAAGTGGCCTAAGACGACCTAGGCCAAGATTAAATCAATTATTGTATGATGCGAGGATTGCAATCGACATAGTCAATGGGAGGTATTTTGTTATTCAATGAAAAGCGTTTCTATACTAACTTATTCGGCACGAATTGCATCTTCTTCCTCGAGTAGCTCGATCCGCCGCTTAAAATAATTGTTTACGAACATTTAAATCTTCTCGCACCACTGACTTGCACTTTGCAATATGGGTGCAATTATATCCGCACACGAGTACGGAAAATATGCGCACTGGACCTGTGGCTATTAGACCAGAGGTTTTGCCGGATAGCTAAAACCAAAAACTCGGTCCGATAATGGCTAATAGTTTGCTGTGCAAGAACAAACTTGTTTCGACCTATAATTTATATTTCAAAGTTATTATTCATTATTATCTTCTAATATATAAATGAAAATTTATACGAAATATGTTACAGTAAAAGTAATGTAAAATTGTATGGGCGTTTTTTTTTTATATAGACTTCGAAGAATCATCTGGAGAGCAAGGTAAGAACCACGGGTAGTATTCAATTATTATGAGGACATTCTTTATTATAAGCTTATTATGATTAATTGTATACACTTAATGTTTCCGTATAACTAACTGGGTAAAAAAAAAAGACAAATGTGCCACTTTTTTGGAATGTTTATATTTACATTGACAGACTGAATCGAACTAATTACAAAACCCATACCCAAAACCCAAAAATACAGACTTGTTTAATTTCTCCTTTTATTTATTATGTTGATCTTACTCTCTTTCCTTCCTTTTTTGATATATCGTCTGTGACATTAATAATGTTGATAATTACAAATAATTATATTTGTAACGTACTACAGTATGAGTGTGTTGTATTTTACGTGAGTGATTTCATGTATTGGCGATAATGGTTTAACACACCTTTACTCCACACCCATCTATTATAATTCCATGATATATCATAGATAACGTATTAATAATGTTTATGTTTAGTACCACCGGATACTATCATCTGTCACGCCTGCAATTCAGAAGCCGGTTGTCATGGTAGAAGATGTGTTAATGGTTGCTGTCAATAGTATTACGTCATAGCCCTTACTTCACAAACTTCACATGAATTAACTACCGAAACAAGGCACTTACTAATTCTTCTTCTTCTTCTATAACATTATTGTATTATTTTAGTGTTAACTTCTCGATGTATGCGTTCAATACTATTCAACAATTGGAATCGGAGTCTGCAGCTGTCACTAGATATATATTAACTGATTATTGCAAGGCAATGAGATACAAGTCTAAATTATTATATACTTTTTCATGTTATCATTGTCACTAACAGATTCGTATCGGAAGACAAGGTATAACGTGAATATATCGTAAATTATAAAGGTTAATGCTTTTGTTGTGTTTACTCATTGTTGAAAAATAAATAAAAAAATATACAGACTGCTTGCGTGTTTCATTCTAAATATAATAAAAGTGTATGGTCTTAAACATTAATGTAGCAAAATATTTTATATTTTATATATTTCTAATATATTATGTGAAAAGTGTAACACACTATTTACGTTTTGTATTATATTATTTGGTTTTAGCATGATATTATGAACATTTGCTATTCATATTCATATTCATATTCATTTATTATCCAGAAAAAATAATACAAAAACAATACAAAAAGCATATATTACATAGAACAACAACAAGCAGAGAAAAAGCGCAGAACACTATCCTGGCGGATTGTCAAAAAGCAAAAAATATCGCTATAAAAGACTCTCCTGATAGTGCTGGTGAATTTGCTATTATATTATCAATAAAATTCATTCATATTTTATATAACACCTAAATAAATTCCTGTCATTTGATTGGACGATTGTGGGTAACATGGCGTGCAATAGTACACAATATTAAACGATCGTTTAGTAGTACTTTTTTAAACATTTTTTGTGTACGATAAAATGCAGATGCAAATAAATCTAGTACTGTATACACATTACTGTGAAATACAACAGTACCTCCTGTCGTCTGGCCTCAGTTTCGTTTGTAAACACCAGCAGCAGATTTTTGTTAGTATTTAGGCTAGGCCTCGGCGTTTTAGCCTCGATAGGCCTAGGATTGTTTGGTCGTTTGTTGACATAATTAACACTACAGTAGGTGCGTTTATAAAATCCATATACATAATAATTTTTAATATAATTATTAAAAACCAAATGTTACTCTTTTAATCAATGTGAATCAAATATAGGCCTTGGCTAGGCCTATCTTTTATTTGATTCAAATGACAGGAATCTATTTATATGTTATACAAAACAAATAATGAATTGTTTTATATTAGTGTAATGGTACAAATAATGGCATTTGTTGAATGATGAAAGGTTATAGTTCAGCTCGGCTCGCGCCTCGTTGAAATATAACCTTTTATCATTCACCTCATGCCATTATTTGTACCATTACACTCATAAACATTCATTAGGTCTATTTGTATAATATTAAACGCATATTACCTTACTTTATAACACAAAACATTTTAAATTATATGTATTCGTGAAAATGTTTTTAATTGGTTTGTAAATTATCTGAAAAACAGAAAACAGTTTGTATACTGCAACAATAGAAAATCTAAACTGAGAGATATTAACATTGGTGTTCCGCAAGGAAGTGTCCTGATAATGATATTTCGCAGTCTGTTATAAGTGGAACTTGCAGCATTTTTGCTGATGATGTTTTTTTGTATACTACTGGTAATTCAACTAAGTGTGTAAACGATTTTCTACAATAGTAGAGTAGAAATAAGGTTTCACCTCAAAAAAATTGCAACAAAAGGTTTTTCAACGGATTTTGGTAGTATTAGGTGTACTAAACAACAGAAAAAAAGTCTCAAGAATTTCGACCCCCGGAAAGTGTTTTTTTTTCAAGATGGCCGCCAAAATAGATAAAAAGTGAAAATGGCCATACCTCCTAAACTACTTGGTCTATTGATATACTTTTGGTACCAACATACTCAGAACATACATATTTATATTCGCTATAATAGAACATTTTGGCCAAAATTGACCGGAAATACCATTTCTGACAATTTGACCTTTGAACTTGATATGTTGTATCTTGGTAACCACTGACCGTTGGGAAATAGATGAGTGGAAATAGATCAAAAATAGGCGTTGAGTCAAACAAATTGCAACAGTTTGTTTTTTTGCTGAAACATGCTCAACTATAATTGTAGATATTATCATATCCAAAATCTACCCTGATCTGCCCATTATAAATTACCTAATTTGCATAAAATCAAAATGGCTGCCATTTTACAACTTTGATCCCAATTATCTCTTAAACCATAAAGAATTTGGTATAAGAATGTATTGAACACAAATATAAACATGACCCCAAAGATTCAGAATAATATATTTGATTTGTCTTTGGGGGTCAAGGTCAAAGGTCATTCCAGTTTGACATCTAAATTATGCTAATTATCTCTTAATCCATTAAGTATTTTGAATAAGAATGTATAAGTACAAATATAAACATGACCCTTAAGATTCAGAATAGCACATTTGATTTTTGATCTTACCCTGGGGTCACTGGGTCAAAGGTCACAATATAAAAAATTCAAATTATCCTTTAAATCAATTTGCATAGTTAGTCTTACTACTACTAAAAACACAGCATATACAGTACAGACATTGCAGCAGATTGATGTCTGCACACTGCGCCCACACCCCTCCCACCCAGAGATTACTAGGTCAATGATTTTACCTTAAACATTTTGAAAAAATTGTTTATTTATAAATATTATAACTACAAAATTGACATGGGATCAGTAGGTAATTTACTTTATACCATACAGTATAGCTTATTTTGACATTTACTTTTACATTTAGGCATACCTACTTTAGTAGGCCTATGAGCTTATAACCATACATTTCTGAAACATTGGTCACAAAAATGTCTAAATAACTTTTGGGTCGGACTCGATCGTCAATGGAGTTACTTTTTAAGATGTTCTCGCTGCACTGAGAATTCAGTAAAATTACGTCAGAGTAGACCAAAAAACATAGCTTTCTGATAATTAGTAATTTAAATTATCATCTATAATTTTTTTTTAAATCAAATTATCTACAACTATAAACTAAGTAACAACAGTTGCAAAGAACTAGTTTTGTTAAAGTATATACTTTAGTAAGTATCACAATGAAATTAATGTCTTACTGTAATCATTCTCGATTGAAGCATCATTTTGCTAATAAAAGTATTAATAAATACTGTTACTTAATCCTAATATATACTGATACTTTAAAATGTTTGTGATAAATTTTAACATACACTAAGGGTATTTAAATATGAATACAAACTACACTTGTTTTTAATGGCTGGATTTTTTAAAATTTTCATTCATCTCAAACTTAAAAATTTAGGGTGTTACGAAAGATTCTATTTTTTTTTAAATGTATCTCTATATTTTCTGTATTTGTGTCATTTGAGAGCAGAGGACTCGTTCTTATACTAAAGTAAACTATAGACACTTGTTCTAAATATTTTTAGTTCACATAGTCTCTGTATTCTTAATACACAGAATATGTCATCTTTCACTACTGCACCCACTTTGGTTAGTACAACTTAACTTTTCCCAATGTTAGGGTCAGGTTTTACTGTTTAAAAAGTGGTCGGTTACTGTTTGAACCACATGACCTCCATTTTCACAGTTACAAATTTTGTAAGGGTAAAAGTGTTTCCACACTTTCCCATAATTTAAACACTTCACACAACCAGCCAGGATTGACAGTTTTTGTGCGACATATTTTAGCATAGTGTACTATAATCTAAAAAAAAAAAACATATATAATAAATGTAATTCCTTACAATTAAAACACCTTTCCTAATAGTCTGATCCCTGAAGTTAACTCAAATGAGCTTTTCAAAATAGATATGATTTGTTCATAGGTACATCATCCAAATTGAAATGAATTCACTTCATAATTAGAGTATTTTATATTGTAAGATAATGACATTTTATCTTGACCCAATACAAATCAAATGCAAATCATAAGAACATATTACTGTATATTTCTATTAAATACATTCTTGTTCAAAATACCTGATGTTTTGAGAGATAATTAGTATATTTTATATGGCATAATTAGATGACATTTGACCCTATACAACTCAATTGCATCTTTCTGAATATTTAGGGTCATATTTATATTAAATACATTCTTGTTAAAAATACCTGATGTTTTGAGAGAAAATTAGCATATTTTATATGGCATAATTATATGACATTTGACTTTGACCCCATATACAACTCAATTGCATCATTCTGAATATTTAGGGTCATATATTAAATACATTCTTGTTAAAAATACCTGATGTTTTGAGAGTTATTTTCAAATTTTATATAGTGTAATTAGATGACCTTTTGAACCTTGAACCCTAATACAACTCAATTACTGTACATTATTCTAAACCGTTAGCGTCATGTTTAGGCCTATATTTGTACTTATAGTTATACATTCTTATTCAAAATACCTAATGGATTAAGAGATAATTAGCATATTTTAGAGGCCATACTGGAATGACCTTTAACCTTGACCCCAAAGACAAATCAAATACATTATTTTAAATCTTTAGGGTCACATTTATATTTGTACTTATACATTCTTATTCAAAATACCTAAGAGATTAAGAGATAATTAGCATATTTTAGATGCCAAACTGAAATGACCTTTGACCTTGACCCCAAAGACAAATCAAATATATTATTCTGAATCTTTGGGGTCATGTTTATATTTGTGTTCAATACATTCTTATACCAAATTCTTTATGGTTTAAGAGATAATTGGGATCAAAGTTGTAAAATGGCAGCCATTTTGATTTTATGAAAATTAGGTAATTTATAATAGGCAGATCAGGGTAGATTTTGGATATGATAATATCTACATATAGTTGAGCATGTTTCAGCAAAAAAACAAACTGTTGCAATTTGTTTGACTGAAAAGTCTATTTCCACTCATCTAAAACAAATGATGGCTCAAATTGTTCAGAATGTACATATTTACATTTATTGTAATGAGACATTTTGTCAAAAAATGGTTAGAAGTAAATGTTATTGACCTTTAACCTTTATCTATGTAGAATTTCCATATCTCGGCAACTATGTGTGGTAGAGATTTAAAATTGGGCTCTAAATACTGAGAATATACTTATTTATATTTACTCTAATGAAACAGTTTGACAGAAAATGACCAGAAACGACATGTTTAACCATTGACCTTGATATGCTATATTTCGATAATGACTGACTGAGATACACCATTTATGGCTAAATTTGTTCAGAATTTAATTATAACTTTTAAATTTCTAATTACGGTATAGCAGCAATTGATTAGATATTGTGCATGTATTTAGTACGGCATCTTAAACCACTGTTCCAACTTCGTCTTCATCATCGTCATCAATCTTTCTATCTACGTTGTCCCATTCTTCTAGTTGACACACTCCACAAACTGAAGTACATGTCAATCCATAGCGTCTACAACTGCAACCTACATCCAGTAGTTACAATGGATGATTTTCAAAGTTCTTCTGGAGCAGCAGTTTCCATCGTCATTATTGGCACAAATGTTTTATTACAAACTTTCCATACCCACTTGGTAGCATCCATGGTATTATCTTTCTATAGCCATTGCATGATTTGACTGACATTCTGTAGCAGATGACGTTGGTGGTAGTTGTTGAGGCTAGGTTTGATAAATGATTTACCCTCAACAACTTTTTTATTAAACAGCTTGCATCTGTAGCTATTCAGGGAATCCAGTGACTTCGCTCCAAAAAGAATAGACATGTCTTAAGTCCAAACTCCTCGATAGTTTAAAGTTTCTGATGCGGTTGAGTGAAAATATCGGCACACATGTCATATTCTGGGTTACTTTCAATCAATTTATTAAATGCCGCTTTCTTGCCGATTCCGAAACTCCTAGACGTCGAATCACAACCAGTGAATGCATGCACTATGGGTAATGCATTTCACATTTTATATCCTAAAACAGATTTCAATCTGGTTACATTAATCACTTTAGTAGGCCCATCTTTTCCTTTGTCTAATCTGAAGTACACTTCTCGGTTTGTTGTATTTACATGATACAGTAAAAGTACCAGTAAGTCCGTGTCTTCTCCAATCAAAGTTACTGTATTATGTTCAGAGACTTCAACTGTTGCCAGAGCAATGTCAACATCGGCATTGTTTTTGTTGTTGTTTTTTTTAAACCATATTTAATGAGGGTGATCCATGCAGCTATTGCTGATCATTAGGGACCCTCAGAGGTTCACAAGACAAACATATACACAAGATGCTCTACAAAACAAAGTCTTATTACAAGTCTTTGGGAGTGGAGTAATTTGGTCCTTAGAAAAAATCCTGACATGTGATGGGGCTTGAACTCAGGACCCTTGGAGTGGTAGCCAAGCATCATAACCATAACTCGTTGGCTGCATGTCGTACAGGACATTCTTTTTTCTGTAGCTCATATGAAAGCATGTTGATAAATTTGTGTTTATTCTCATGCCTTGACAGGAATTCTTCTTTCTTTCCATCAAATTCAGTTAGGACAAATCTCTCTAGACGATGTAATGAAATATGAACTAAGTCCGTTTCCACCCTCACTCTTCGAAGCCAAAGACATCTTTAGGAAGGCAAATAAACCAATACATTGATAGAAAGTAACCTAGAATATGACACTGATGTGTGCCGATATTTTCACTCAACCGCATCAGAAACTTCAAACTATCGAGGAGTTTGGATTAAAGGCCATGTCTATTCTTTTTGGAGCCAAGTCACTGGATTTCCTAAATAGCTACAGATGCAAGCTGTTTAATAAGAAAGTTGCTGAGGGTAAATAATTTATCAAACCTCAACAACTACTACCACCAACCTCATCTGCTACAAAATGTCACAGTCTTAGAGTATACTATCAAATCATGCAATGGATAAAGAAAGATAATACCATGGATGCTGCCAAGTCGGGGAAGTTTTTAATAAAACATTTGTGCCAATAATGACGATTGAAATTGCTTCTTCAGAAGAACTTTTGAAAATCATCCATTGTAACTGTACTACTGGATGTAAAACTGTATGTTGCAGTTGTAGATGCTATGGATTGGCATGTGCTTCAGTTTGTTGAGTGTGTCAACTAGAAGAATGGAACAACGTAGATAGAGATATTGATGACGATGATGAAGACGAAGTTGGAACAGTTGTTTAGGATGCCGTACTAAATACATGCACAATATCCAATCAACTGCTGCTATACCGTAATTAGAAATTTAAAATTATTAATATATTTGTTTTTGTTTACTTTTCGGGTTTTTTATTCACTATTATTATTAAGAATGTATACAGTATATAATGTTCTGAACAATTTGAACTTGAACTCATATTCTAAATATAATATAATAAATGTAAAATATTACAGTTACTCGATTTTTTTTATTTTTATTCAGGTTTATACAATAAAAAACATGCAGCCCGAAGGCTGAAATTGTTGATTTACAAAAATATATATATAAATAATGGAAACAGAAACATTAAAAAAAATACAAAAATTTATACAAAACATTAAAAAATTTGAAAAAATCAGTTAAAAAAATAAAATGACCATAAGATTCCCAGGAAAGCTCTTAATTCCATGGGTAGATTAGACCATTATACGAAATAAAAATAATTATATTCTGAACAAATTGAGCCATAAATAGTGTATCTCAGTCAGTCATTATCGAAATATAGCATATCAAGGTCAATGGTAAACAAATGTCGTTTCTGGTCATTTTTTGCCAAACTGTTTCATTAGAGTAAATATAAATAAGTATATTCTCAGTATTTAGAGCCCAATTTTAAATCTCTATCACACATAGTTGCCGAGATATGGAAATTCTACATAGATAAAGGTTAAAGGTCAATAACCTTTACTTCCAACCATTTTTTGACAAAATGTCTCATTACAATAAATGTAAATATGTACATTCTGAACAATTTGAGCCATCATTTGTTTCCCAACGGTCAGTTATTACCAAGATACAACATATCAAGGTCAAAGCTCAAATTGTCAGAAATGGTATTTCCGGTCAATTTTGGCCAAAATGTTCTATTATAGCGAATATAAATATGTATGTTCTGAGTATGTTGGTACCAAAATTATATCAATAGACCAAGTAGTTTAGGAGGTATGGCCATTTTCACTTTTTATCAATTTTGGTGGCCATCTTGAAAAAAAAACACTTTCCGGGGGTCGAAATTCTTGAGACTTTTTTCTGTTGTTTAGTACACCCAATACTACCAAAATCCGTTGAAAAACCTTTTGTTGCAATTTTTTGAGGTTGGCCGCTTTTTTGCATTAGTTCTACTCTACTACAAATAATCATGAATAATGTTAGTGAATGGTATAATAGAAACCACCTCTCAATCAATAAAGACAAAACTAAGGTCATGTTACTCAGAAACAGTCGTTCAGTATCCAACTGGATATTAAAATTGGGCCCACCAAAATTGAACAAGTTGATAGCATAATATATCTGGGAGTTATACTATTATTATAGATGAAATGTTAACGTGGAAACAGAATACCCAGTCACGTCTAAAAATATTGGGTATAAAATGTCAATGTTGAGTAAAATGGCGGGATGTCTAAATAAATCATTATTAGAAACGTTGTTTAAGAGTACCATACAACCTTGTAGTGACTATACGATAACTGTTTGGAGAAATACCTCTGAGCAAAACAAGAATATCTTGAAGCGTCTTCATAGAAGAGCGGCTCGCATTTTTCCCCACAATTTTGATTATGTTAACGTGAGGGGTGATGACATAATTCAGGATCTTTCCTGGAAAACATTTGAAGAGAGAAGAGATTTTTATCTAGCTAGTCTAATGTATAAATGTATCCACGGCCTTGCTCCAACCAGATTGACAGATGAAATTGAACTAATTGGGAATGTACACACCCATTCAACGCGTGGAGTAGACAACTTAAATGTTGTTATACTTCATTATACCCGTAGCAAAATGGATTCGTCTTTTAAAGTTGCAGGCGGAAAAATATGGAATGACTTGCCAGCAGATATAAAACATTCACCCACGATTATGTCCTTCAAAGCTAGATACTAAAGAAACAAGAAACAATGTTACGGTAACTGTGTTTGCACGGAAAAATATGCAAATATAAAAAGTTATAAAACAGAAAATAAACGTTGTGTAAGTGAAAAACTCCATCTAAAAAATGAAACGTTGCCATACGGGAATTAGTTACGTTTCCCCACAAACCACAAATATTCTTCAAAGATTATCTCTATATGGAAACACAATAAGTATTTCACATCTGGTAATGGGTGTTTAAGATAATGGGTTATGGGTTATCACTATGTAATCCAGTCTAGTTTTTTAAATTTTTTAATTTTATTACCATCTTTACTGAGGGTAGCCTATCCAGTTCCAAATAGAACTGATCATTCAGGGCCCTCGATAAAACATACATACAGTACAACACATACAATATTAAATATTCAAATGACGTCAAAATATATATAATAGGCCTATACATTTACAATGATTATATAAAATTCATATAGAAGTTAAAATTGTTGACAGATAATATATATATATATATACATAGTACAAACAATATTAACTGGAAATAAATTCTTTAAGTTCACGTTTAAAGGAAATAATATTTTCAGATTGTCGAATGATTTTAGGAATCCTATTAAAATACATAGGCGCTTTATAATTGAAACATTGTTCAAAAATCTCTAATGAAGGTCGAGGAATAATATAATTACAATTAGAGATGGATCTGGTAGTTGGTCGACCTCCGGGCTGAGTCCTTATGGCACGCCAGGACGGACATAACTATGTCAAGTTGACCTCGCTCGTGTTATATAGAAATCGCTCGAGTTGAGTTTACACATCGCTCGTGTTATGGAGACATCGCGCGAGTTGAGTTTACACATCGCTCGAGTTGAGTTTACACATCGCTCGTGTTAAGCGCCATTTACACTAGATACGATAACGACACGATAACGACACGAATGTCGTTGTCGTGTCGTCGTCGTAACAGGTCCGCGTTTACATTTGAACGATTTGGTAACGATTGTCGTGAAGGTGATGACGTTGACTGTGATACGCTTACTACGTTACTATGCAATGTTACAAATTGATAATTTGTAATTTATACAATAATGTTGCCAATTTTTTTTTTAAAGATGGAGACTTAAACTTAAAATATTAGAATTTATGTGCTCACATATTTATAAATTAGTTTTTGATTTTCGCAAATGTTAAGTTGCCACTTTATTTTGAATTTTAATTAAAAATACTTGAGGTCACATAATCAATTAATTAATCAATCAATCAATAATGGCGGATAGTGATTCCAGTGACGATGAGATGCTTCTCCTATATGTTGCTTATCAACAACATAAGAAAAGAAAAAGAGAATGGGTACACGACATTTACAAACATAGAAAAACGCAAGGTTCATATCAAACATATCAAACCGAATCCATTTGGAATAACCTTCAGCAGAGATTTATGCCGCTTCCAAAGACAAACGACTGGCAGAGAATAGCCGAACAATTTCGGGTACGTTGGAACTTTCCAAATGCAATCGGGGCCATAGACGGCAAACACGTTCAGATTCAAGCACCTGCGAACAGCGGTTCAATGTATTTTAACTATAAGGGACACTTTTCTCTTGTGCTTATGGCAATGATAGATGCCGAATATAACTTTATCTACGTAGATGTTGGTAACTACGGTTCCAATAGTGATGGAGGTATTTTCGCACAAAGTACCCTATGTCAAGGAGTTGACAAAGGACTCCTTGGCATTCCTCAACCAAGAGAACTTCCAGGTAGCCCCGACCTGGGGAGAATACCGCTGGTAGTTGTGGAGGATGAGGCTTTTCCTCTTAAAAAAAACCTAATGCGGCCATACCCTGGAAAAGAGTTAACGAGGGAAATGCGTGTTTACAACTACCGGCATTCAAGGGCACGGCGAGTGTCCGAGAATGCTTTCGGAATACTCGCAAGCAAGTTCCGACTGTACCACAGGAAAATCGCCCTTTTAGCAGAAAATGCAGAGAAAATTGTGAAGGTAACATGTGTGCTGTACAATTACATTCGGAAGACTTCAAGATGTAAACATTTTGAAATTGGTCTAGATGAACAGAACATGTTAAGTAATAACTTAATGGAAGCAGAAGGACTGCAAGCTGTAGAAAGTCGAAGAGGGCACCACAGCGCAGCGAGCGCTCTCGATATCAGAGATAAGTTTAAGCGCTACTTCAGTTCTGATGCTGGCAGTGTTTCATGGCAGGTCCAGAAAACATTCGGTGTAGCTACACTATTGCCAAAGTAAATTAACTATATGTAGTATATTTATATAAATGTCATTCGTTTATACTATGTATTTCCACCAAAATTTATCCGGTTATAAATGTAGGTAAACAAACGTATTCTGAGACAACAAATTGATATGACTATTCCACTATTTAAATTTCAGCATACTGTATATGTTTTATTATTTTAATTTCAAAATATTAAAATTGCACCAACAGTTTCAAAGTTATGAATAAAAAATAAAAACTATTTATTCAACCAAAAGTACTTCGAGTCTAATTAATTGATTATACATTTTTGTTTATTGAATTATTCTTCATTAGCGATTTCCTCTTCTATGTCGAGAACAAGAGATGTTATAGCCTTTTTAACTTGAATTTGTTTGATCTTTGGAAACGATTTGACAGTTTGAAATGTTGATTCGAAAAAAAGTTCTAATGCGTCCTTATTTTTTTTAGGAGTTTTGTTTATTTCTTTTGATTCTAGATAATCAACAATTTTTAGGCCTACGTTTTCATATTTTGGGGCTTTAGATGACGATGATGATGCAGGTTTTGAAGGGGCAGATCTTTTTGGTGCTACTACAATTGACTCTTCAGTAGTGTCCTCTAAACCCAGTTCTTCTGTGAATAAAACCTGATCGTCCATCATCAAATTTAAAAAAAGATCTAAAGAGCTTGAACTTATGTAAGAAAAAAAGTTTTAATTGTATTAAAGATTAACGTTATTTATTTTCAGTAACCGTATTAGGGTCATTGAAAAAAGCTATTATTTCCGTATTAGGGCCTATAGGTATGTGCGTAGTATAGAAAAGCCAGTTTTACTATTATTACATCGATTATAATTAATACTAGTAACTTGGCAGGCCTAGGAGGAAGGCTAGTTCTTCAATCGAATGGCAACTTAATTAATAATAATTATTATAATATTAATCATAAAAACTTACTGTCTTGGTTCAAGATATGGAACTAAAAAATTCATCTGATCAGCCCATTTATATTTTTTAACTCCCCCACCACCAGCATCACCACTTTTAGTTGAATTATTTTTTATGGTTCTCTGAAGGGAATCCCGGAGATTGATCCATTTTTAGTCGCGTGGAAGCGACTCTATAGTTCACTATGTCGGTCGGTCGGTCTGTCTGTCTGTCTGTCTGTCTGTCTGTCTGTCTGTCGGTCTGTCTGTCGGTCTGTCTGTCTGTCTGTCTGTCTGTCTGTCTGTCGGTCCGGTATCACTATGCGTTTTATCGCTTTATGACCTTATCTTGATATCAGTTTAATCTAGCTAAATCAATTTTTCACAGAATATTCCTTATGGCGAGGAATCGATGTGGTTATGTTTTCACGGTGCGCAATAAAAAATTACGCGGTCTACGCACGATTTAACGAAATCACGTTTGTAATCATATCTTAACAACCATGAATCACAATTAAATAAAATTTGGTACTCATAAATTTCAGGGCATAAATCATCATATGGCAATACAATTACGTGCGTAGCGCATGTAACGCATGCGTACGCGCGCCTAAAATTTTCAAAATTTATTTTCGATGAAATAAGAGTACGTTTCAGGCAATTTTAAGCGTTTACAAAATTGCCATGAGTGCGCAGATTTTTGCGCGCGCACTACGCGTTAAATGTTATTGCGCACTCTTTTTGCCCGATTTCTGTTTTCTTGACTTACTTTTCAACTCGAAATTACGTTATACGAGCACGTCAAAAGTGACAGGCTACGCACGTGTAAATTAAAAAAATATAAATGTTTTTAAACATTTCAACATTTTTAAACATGTTCAGTAATTTCGGCCAGTATAGTTCACTATGTCGGTCGGTCCGTCTGTCTGTCGGTCTGTCTGTCTGTCGGTCTGTTTGTCTGTCGGTCCGGTATCACTATGCATTGTAGCACGCGACTTAATGGCTGTTGGCCTTGTTTCTTTGCCGATTCACCTGTGATACAACAATATACATATGTCAAATATTATAGAGTCATCATATTGTTATTACATAACATAACTTTTTATGATTTAGCAATTACTTGCCTCACTCCATCATGCCTCACGCAAGGCATATTGTTATGCCTTGATATAGGCATATTAGTTGTTGACTTACTTACTTACTTACTTACTTACTTATGCGATATTTTAATTCTTTTGTTCCGTATTCTATTAGACTGTTAAATGATTTTGCATAATTTTTGAAATTTTTGATGTATTGCAGCTTTTTATTTTTTATTTAGTTAATTGTAGTCTTATGTTCATACTTGTACATTGTTAAATAATATATAGTGTTTTTAAATATTGTAATTAATTTTTTTTATATGAAACGTTTTTATAAATTTTTGTACAATTTTGTGAAAAGCACTCAAAATATTTTCCTATGTGGACGAAATAAAGTTTAAACAAATTAAATTAAACCATCTACGCCAACCTCGTCCCCAATAGCTTTCCAGACATCTGCTTTTTGTTTGTCTTGCTTACAGTATACTCATTACTACTTTTGTCGTACAATATTTTATTCTGCTGCACAAGCAAAATTAATTGTTCGATGTTCTAAAAAAACAAATTAAAATGTATTTTATTGGCATTACATAGCCTGTGCCCTACTTGGGCCTAGCCTACTACTACTTTAGATATTTTAAATAATACACATATTAGGCCTAATCTATAGGCGTAGCCTCTATCTAGGCCCAAGCTAGGCTTAATAGTATTATTATTTAATTGTATAGCTGGCCTAGACCTAGCTAGGCTAATAACAATACTACTATATAATAATATAGTATTAGCCTACAGGCCTAGTAATAGTAGTACTGTACCATATAACAGTTTATATATAGGCCTAAGCCTATAGCTAGTTAAGCCCCCACCACTAGCCTAGCTAGGAGGCCTACTACCAAATGTAGCATATCACAGGCCTGCTGCTGCTTGCTAGCCATATCCATCGTCAGTCAATGTAATGCATATATAGGTATACATTTACTAGGCCCCAGTCTAGGCGCGCTTAGGTCTAGCCTAGACCTAGGCCTAGTCTAGGTAGGCCTAGGGCCTAGGCATAGGCCTACTAGGCCTAGCTGGGCCTTGGCTAGCCTACTCCTTTCTATCTAGCCTAGGCCTAGCTAGGTCAGGCTTTTATAAATAGCGTATCTAAACCAATGACTTTTTCATAAGATGATAGCACGTAAGATATTGGTTCAATTAAGGTTAATAAACTGTGTATTCTATTAAATTTGTTGCTCAATTTACGTACCATTTTTAAACGTCGCGGTGCACAAACCAAGTGACGTCGTCTGTGGTTTTGATTTTTAAGCGCTGTTATTTTGAACTTTGACATTACAGGTCCATCCTGATTGGCTATTATAAAATCGTGTCGTGTGTCGTGTCGTGAAAAATGGGTTGTAAACCCATTCAGTACGACCGATTTTTTCCCGTACACGACACGGTTGTCGGAGACGGTTCTAATGTAAACGTTTATATTCTACAACACGGAACCCAATTTATCGTGTCGTCACCGTGTCGTTATCGTGTCGTTATCGTATCTAGTGTAAATGGCGAGTTATGTTGACATCGCTCTCGTGTTGAGTTTTTACACATCGCGCGTGTTGAGTTTTTACACATCGCGCGTGTTGAGTTTTTACACATCGCGCGAATCGAGTTTATACACGTCATCGCGCGTGTTGAGTTTTTACACATCGCACGTGTTGAGTTTTTACACATCGCGCATCTCTCTTAAGCATAGTAAAGTCAGAATTTTTATTTATTCTTTTAGCCAGTTTTATCGCATATTTTAACTAATTATTGGAACCTGTATAATGTAATGTTTATAGTATTTTTGATGTTCTTGTTGCTTTTAAAATGTTGTATCCCTGTTATGTGTAGTATTCAAGTCTGTTTTTAATATATTGATTGTTTTAAATAATATAAATATTGTTAATAGTAATACTTTTATTAATATACATTATAACATTTTGAAAATGTACTCATATTATTTCCATTTTAATTGACAAATTAAATTTAATCTTGAATCAGAGAGGAGGAGATGAGGCGTGGCTAGAATGTCCCGTCCGTCCCTTCGAGAGAGAAATCAGAGTAAAAATGGCGTTTAATGAATGCACTGAAGGAATCATACATCTATTGGGTGAATTTATTAGATTAAATGATTCATTTATTATTAATTATGCCCAGGCCCAGCCCGCCTAGAAGGCCTAGGGCTGGTGTATTCAGTGTAATGACCCATAGAAGTAATATTTACGTTAAAATCACTATCTTGGTGAAAATAGGATGTTCCCCTTTTTGGAATCTACAACTATTTAAGAATCAAGATCAAGTTTCATTTTGTGTGAATTAAGTTTAAAAAGGGGCTAAATAAGTGATTTTAATGAGTACCTTTTTTGTCTTGATTTCATTTTGTGGCAAAAAATGAAATAAAGTGCATGAAACACTGTTAGAAAACTGTGCAGTTTATGAAAATATTTGTATAGCTACCTTTAAAAACATGGTAAAGTCTGAAAATTTAAATATTCATAAGCCATATTCAGTGGGTATTTCAAGTGGTTTTCAATATATTTGGCTTCTTCAGCGGGAATTAGAGGAGGTAAGAAGCTTATTTGACGTGATTTTTAAACAACAGAAATCTGTTGTCAAGGATACGCCACGTAATGGCTAGCGCGTAGTAGAAATACAGTACTACTGTAATTGGCTTATCCTAAAAATGACGTTTGACCTGTTTACTTTCTACGCGGAGAGGAGAGTGTAAACAATTCAGATTAAGGATAATCGATGGATCTAGTCTAGGCCTAGTCCTAGGCCAAATACAATGACTAAAAAACACCAAAATAATGAGAGTAGCAAAGGACCTATGATATTAAATTATTACAGCCAGTGTAGTGACTAGCCTAGGCCTACTAAGTAGTCCTTTGGACTCCAGGCTGGGTCCTTCTAGGCCTACCTATCCTAGCCTAGAGTAGCAGGTCTAGGCCTAG